>NC_091626.1:88868798-90118798 GCF_027580195.1 Bos mutus | reverse complement strand
CTGATGTGGTGCTCTGTCAGAGAAATGCTGCAGTGGATAGATACAGAGGTCACATTGCTGATTCTTAATATCCCAGAATTGCCACCCGCTGTATAGAATGCCACCTCATTTACCATTGAATTTCTTCAAATAGGTCTTTGACTCACCTTCCGGCTTTAAATTCATGAGAGTGTAACAACAGTGAGGTTTAGAGTCATAGAAGCATTTATAATTTTGGCCTTGTCGGGCATTCCCCCTTCGTCTGGTGAGAGGAACCTAGCTTACCTTTGTGATCTCCTTATATCCCTTTTGTGTGCAGATCTGATAGAATTAACTATCACACACACACACACACACACACACACACACACACACACATATATATATACATACATCTTCTGTTCCCTAGCAACTGTGTCTCAACTAAGACCAATGAGACTCTGCTAGGATAATGCCAGAATGTGAACACTGGAACTGAGATGAGAACAACAAAAGATCAAAAGTAAAATAGGAGATGCTAATCTTCCTGTGAGAACCCTGCTTGAAGATGCTGCTCATCTCTCCTCAGAGAGGAAAGTCCAAATCGTGCTGGTCCTGGTTTCCATCCACCTGCAGCCTGGTTTACTTTACTTTTGCAAGTTAACCCACACATTCAACAGATCATGAGAGGCCAGTTCTGTTGCTAAAAGCAATAAACACTTTTTCTCCTCAAGTCATTTGTTTTTCTAACTTATCACTTAATGTTTCCTTTTTTTAAAATTTTATTTTATTTTTAAACTTTACATAATTGTATTAGTTTTGCCAAATATCGAAATGAATCCGCCACAGGTATACCTGTGTTCCCCATCCTGAACCCTCCTCCCTCCTCCCTCCCCATACCCTCCCTCTGCGTCGTCCCAGTGCACCAGCCCCAAGCATCCAGTATCGTGCATCAAACCTGGACTGGTGACTCATTTCATACATGATATTATACATGTTTCAATGCCATTCTCCCAAATCTCCCCACCCTCTCCCTCTCCCTCAGAGTCCATAAGACTGATCTATACATCACTGTCTCTTTTGCTGTCTTGTACACAGGGTTATTGTTAGCATCTTTCTAAATTCCATATATATGCATTAGTATACTGTATTGGTATTTTCTTTCTGGCTTACTTCACTCTGTATAATAGGTTCCAGTTTCATCCATCTCATTAGAACTGATTCAAATGTATTCTTTTTAATGGCTGAGTAATACTCCATTGTGTATAGGTACCACAGCTTTCTTATCCATTCATCTGCTGATGGGTATCTAGGTTGCTTCCATGCCCTGGCTATTATAAACAGTGCTACAATGAACATTGGGGTACACATGTCTCTTTCCCTTCTGGTTTCCTCAGTGTGTATGCCCAGCAGTGGGATTGCTGGATCATAAAGCAGTTCTATTTCCAGTTTTTTAAGGAATCTCCACACTGTTCTCCATAGTGGCTGTACTAGTTTGCATTCCCACCAACAGTGTAAGAGGGTTCCCTTTTCTCCACACCCTCTCCAGCATTTATAGACATTTCTCCAAAGAAGACATACAGATGGCTAACAAACACATGAAAAGATGCTCAACATCACTCATTGTCAGAGAAATGCAAATCAAAACCACTATGAGGTACCATTTCACGCCAGTCAGAATGGCTGCGATCCATTAATGTTTCCTTTGATTTGAACAGTAACATAGGTTTAAAGGGCTTCCCAGGTGGCACTCGTGGTAAATAACCTGCCTGCCAATGCAGGAGAACTAACAGACGTGGGTTCGATTCCTGGGTTGGGAAGAACCCCTGGAAGAGGGCATGGCAACCCACTCCAGTGTTCTTGCCTGGAGAATCCCATGGACAGAGAAGCCTGGTAGGCTGCAGTCCATGGGGTTGCACAGAGTCGGACACGGCTGAAGTGACTTAGCAGCAGCAGCAGCAGCATCCTAATTTTGCTTCATATTTGAGAAACAAAGATTAAAAGTCAGTGAGGACTTACCTTTTTGCCCGGCACTGTGATTAGCCATTTTAAAATATTATTTCCTTCAGTCTTCACAAAACCTAAATCACTATGTAACTTGGATTTTGAATATTTTTCTTACTTTATTGTTATTCTTTTTCTAGAGAAAGAGAACAGGCTAAATCACTTCATGGGAAACAGATGGGGAAACAATGGAAACAGTGTCAGACTTTATTTTTCTGGGCTCCAAAATCACTGCAGATGGTGATTGCAGCCATGAAATTAAAAGACGCTTACTCCTTGGAAGGAAAGTTATGACCAACATAGATAGCATATTGAAAAGCAGAGACATTACTTTGCCAACAAAGGTTCGTCTAGTCAAGGCTATGGTTTTTCTTGTGGTCATGTATGGGTGTGAGAGTTGGACTGTGAAGAAGGCTGAGCACTGGAGAATTGATGCTTTTGAACTGTGGTGTTAGAGAAGACTCTTGAGAGTCCCTTGGACTGCAAGGAGATCCAACCAGTCCATTCTAAAGGACATCAGCCCTGGGATTTCTTTGGAAGGAATGATGCTAAAGCTGAAACTCCAGTACTTTGGCCACCTCATGGGAAGAGTTGACTCATTGGAAAAGACTCTGATGCTGGGAGGGGTTGGGGGCAGGAGGAGAAGGGGACGACAGAGGATGAGATGGCTGGATGGCATCACTGACTCGATGGACGTGAGTCTCAGTGAACTCCAAGTGTTGGTGATGGACAGGGAGGCCTGGCGTGCTGCGATTCATGGGGTTGCAAAGAGTCGGACACGACTGAGCGACTGAACTGAACTGAACTAGAGAAACAACTAAAGATGCATAAGATGCATATCATATATTGGATTGGCCAAAAAATTCATTCAAGATTTTTATTTTTCATGAAGACCCAATTGAATATTTTGGCCAACCCAATATATGACAGATGCAAATAGACGTCGAGAAAAATATTTATTGATTTATTTCAGTTCTTCCGATGTTGTATGCATTCCAGACACTGTATAAAAATATTTGCATACATTACTCTCTAAGTCAATAAACTGACACTCAAAAATGGTATGTAGATTTCCTAAAGCCATATATATCTTACAGAGAGGAAGTTTCAGAGTGAGGCTTTGAATCCAGCTCTTTGTGACTACAAAGCCTACCACAGTCTTCTCCAGTTATTACCAAAGGGCCTACTATAGAGTATTTTCTTCTCTAGATATTTGTTATGTTTAGATTTATTTCTTCATGAGGCTTAAATTTGTTTTGTTTTGTTTTATTTTGACTATATGACTATTTCAGCTTAAGGAAAACAGAGAAGAAGAAACTGTTTATAAATTCTCAATGACCTTTAAAGCAGAAACAGCTGTTGGGTTACATTGGTCTTGAGTGAATACAGACATCTCTGAGATGGATAGACTTTAGAATTCACGTGCATTGTCATCTTACTCTTTGGGAAAACTTGGAGAAAGCTGTGGGGACTAATTTATTGCATTTTTTAAAAAAGAGTAAATGCCATATTGTAATATAAAGTGACAGTCTGATTACATTCACTGATGAACCTGGCTCCTGAATTTCTATTGATAGTGATAAATAATCCCAAGGAGAGTTAGGTCCTCACCTTTGAAGACTGTTTCTGAAAGCTGAATGATATACGGATCCATTTTGGAAAGAATCTACTCATAACCCCCTAGTTAAATCATTTTAATATACTGTTATGGATCTAGTTTTAAATCCCTTACACTTATAGTCTTTATATAACCAAAAACAAAGATAAATACAAGTATTAACTACAAGCTAATCTACAAAGCCAGTACATTTCAAATTAATAACATTAATTTAATTTAAAGGAAGACTTATTTTGTGGAATTTAAATTGTTGCCCATATATGAATGTGGTACTAACTGCTATGGTTATAGGGACTCCTGAATTTGTTTTGTATTTATTACATAGCCCTGGGGTGATGCAATTTCCCCATTACTTTTTGTATTCAAATCCCTGGGTGATTTTAATTCAAACAAGCTATCAAATCATATTTTCCATAACTTTCTTAGGTATTATCATTAGTATAGCAAGCGTATGATTATTTTTTTTCTTTCAGTTTTCAAATATAATTGATATACATCACTATATAAGTTTATAATGTAAAACATAATGATTTGACTTTAATACATCGAGAAATGATTACCACAGTAATTTCAGTGAACATCTGTCATCTTGTATAGGTACAAAAGAGAAAAAGAAAATATCTTTTTATTATGATAACAGCATAGGATGAACTCTCTTTATAATTTTCATATATAATGTATAGCAGTGTTAATTATATAAATCATGTGTACCTTACATCCCTGTGTGCTGTGCTGAGTTGCTCAATCATGTCTAAATCTGTTTAGACTGCCATGGGGATTTTCCAGGCAAAAATACCTAAGCAGGTTGCCACGCTCTCCTCCAGGGTATCTTCCTAACTCAGGGATCGAATCCAGGTCACTTGCAATGCAGATGGATTCTTTACCACCTGAGCCACCACTGAAGCCCACATTACTTCCCTAGTACTTATTTAATATCTTACAACTAGAAACCTGTAACTTTGGACACCTTCATCCAGTTCTCTCTCCCCTAACCTGCTGCTATGGTAACTACAAATCGGATCTCTGTTTCTCTTTGTTTGTTTTTAAAGTTTAAATCACCTATAAAACCCTTTTAGTTTCTGGTGCACAATAAAATGATTAAATATTTCTGTACCTTTCAAATTGATCCTCACAGTAAGTCCAGCTATTGTATCTCACCACATGGTTATTGAATATATTCCCTACACTGTACATTACATGATTCATTTATTTTACAATGGGAGCTTGTAGCTCTTAATCTTCCTTGCTTATATCTATCCTCCTCCTCTCTCTCCCTTCTGGCCACCGTGTTTGTTCTCTGTATTTATAATTATTCTTGCTTTGTTAGATTCCACAGATAAGTGAAATTACAGACGACTGAGTTGTTTTCTGACTTATTTTACTCAGTATAACACCCTTTAGGTCCATCCATGTGGTCACAAATAGCAAAATGTCATTCTTTTTTATGGATGAATAGTATTTCACATCTTCTTTGTCCATTCATGTATTGGTGAGCACTTAGATTGCTTCCGTATCTTGACAATTGTTAATAATGCTGCAATGAACATAGAAGCGCACATATCTTTTCTAATCAGCCTTTTTTGTTTTCTTTGAAAAAATACTCAGAATTGGAACCCTCTGCAATTTAACAGAGCTATTTGGCAACCAAGAATACTTTAAATAAGGGGATTCGATGTCTTAGTCTGAGTTTTTCTGAAGCAAAATCTAAGACAAAAGTTTACATATTAATGGTTTCTTTCAAAGTGTGGTTTTCTGGAATCAAAATAAAGGACCTTGAAGGAGAGAAAAACATGTGAAAGTTCAAACTTACGTTATTGAATTGGCTGCCTCAAGGGAATACTGTATGCTCCATCCAAGAGAGTTCTAAGAAGCCTCTGGTGTGTTTCAAAATCACCAATCTCAGAAGTAAAAAGGGAAATTATTCGTCATTGGTTCATCCTCCAACAAGTAAGTACTGTGCCTACAAGACGGCCAAACCCTTCCTGGGGCACTCTCAGTGTCAGGAGATCTCTGGGCAGAAAGTCAGAGCACTTGCTGTGTATTTGGAAGTTTCTGTCTGATTACACTGGAGAAGGCAATGGCACCCCACTCCAGTACTCTTGCCTGGAAAATCCCATTGATGGAGGACCCTGGTAGGCTGCAGCCCATGGGGTCACTAAGAGTCGGACACGACTGAGCAATTTCACTTTCACTTTATACTTTCATGCATTGCAGAAGGAAATGCAACCCACTCCATGTTCTTGCCTGGAGAATCCCAGGGACGGGGGAGCCTGGTGGGCTGCCGTCTATGGGGTCGCACAGAGCCGGACACGACTAAAGCGACTTAACAGCAGCAGTAGCAGTCTGATTACACTACTGCCAAGCAGCTCAAAGACGGTGAAACTGTCCACAGCAGCGGTGGCTGGAATAAGAGATGAGAGCAAGGGATACTGAAGCCACGCACAGAGGCTGTATCATTCACTCAGGCACTAAAATCTTTGATGATTTGGAATATTATATCTTTATATGATTAAAACCATCAACAGTCACTTAAAATTTGTCATAGAGGTCGCATGGGGACACCCTGTTGAGAAACATTCTTAGCATATCTTATTCATGAGTGTCTCAATTATTCAGTGGGTTTAACTATGGTTCTCAAAATATCTGTATACCAATTGCCTTACAGATGTTTGTCAATGCAACTTCTCAGAAAAAAGAATAGACACTTTTTCAAAGTAATAGATTCTTTTTATTTAATTCAACATATTTTCTCAAATTTTCCTTTTGTGTAGTCTGCTATATTCTTGGAATTCAAAAATGACCAGACCACAAACACTAGATGTTCCAAAGTCCTGCTGGGAAAGCAAGCACCTAAACCATAAATCTTACAGATTCCATAGCTGGCATATGCTCAAAGTGATTGTGAGACCATAATGTGTGTTTTCTACATACAAAGAGCATACTTCATATAACAATTGGTATTCAAAAAATGGGCAGCTTAATTTCAAATGTGTAGCAATGATAACAATGCAAGCACATTACAGGAAGGGAAAATGAAAGGATTTTCCATGACCAATTTAGGCTGGAATTTTTATTTGAGGTAGTGAGAGGGTGGAATTATTCCTTTGATCTAATTATCATAGTAAAGCCATGCAAGTTATGTTAAGTCTAGGGACTGAAAACCACCCCTTAGCTTAATTCCAGTTAAATTAGATTGAAAAAAAATGGAATTGTGAGCTTTTAAATTTACTTTTAATCCATATTTTCATATATAAGAAGCAAAATTTAGGAATATTTTCTATCATAGTAACATTGATTTTTGCCAAGATACAAATAAATGCACACACATACACATAATCATTCAAATATGTATATATGTATATACATATACATACATAAACAAATGAGTATACTTGTATGTAGGGCTGTAATAAATATCAAGGGTGAAAGTACTCTTTTAGGGCTAGTAAACTTTTGTGCATAATTTAAAAAAAAAAAGAAAAAGCCTGGATAAAACCATCCTGCCTCCCGGAAATGTTAAAGACTTAAAAAAAAAAAAAAAGACTAAATCAAAAGCCTAATGCAGCATAAGAATACTGAGTAAATTAATTCTTTAATATGGCTCTGACAGCCAACTGCTTTCAGATATACAACAAGTATAGACATTTGTTCTCACCATGTTACTTTACATAAATAACATGGTGTAATTACTACCACTCTCATGCTTCTTTGGTGGCATTATTTTTGCATATAAAATAATCTTGATCAGAACAAACCTCTATGGCATTGTGTCTTTTGGACTCTGTGGGAGAGGGCGAGCGCAGAATGATATGGGAGAATGGCACCGAAACATGTAAATTATTACATGTGAAACGAATCGCCAGTCCAGGTTCGATGCATGATACAGGGCGCTCGGGGCTGGTGCACTGGGATGACCCAGAGGGATGGGATGGCGAGGGAGGTGGGAAGGGGGTTCAGGATGGGGAACACATGTACACCCATGGAAGATTCATGTCAATGTATGGCAAAACCAGTACAATATTGTAAAGTAAAATAAATAAAACTGAAAAAAAAATAGCTGTATGGTGTACATTAAACTTTCATAATCTTCCATGACTTCTGAGATAGCAATCCTGGGCTCATTGAAATACAGTTTCTAATTCATATGCCAATGGTGGTCATCTCTGTTTTAAGTAGACTCTTGATGTAGATCACAGTGATTTTTATTACTGTTTTTAGTTAATGTGATTTATTTGTATATTTGCCTCTAAGAGTCAGACACAACTGAGCGACTTCACTTTCTCTTTTCACCTTCATGCATTGGAGAAGGAAATGGCAACCCACTCCAGTGTTCTTGCCTGGAGAATCCCAGGGACGGGGGAGCCTGGTGGGCTGCCATTTATGGGGTTGCACAGAGTTGGACACGACTGAAGCGACTTAGCAGCAGCAGCAGCATATATGTTTAAGCTTAAAAAAAGAAAAAAATACCAATTAGCTCTTAATGCTGCCTGTTTTAGTATACTCAGGCTACCATAGAAAACACCATAGATCAGGTAATTGAAACAACAAAATTTTATTTTCACACAGCTCTGAGGAACGGAATATCCAAGTTCAAGATGCTAGTCAATTTGGTTCCTGGTGAGTTATTTCTTCCAGGCTTGCAGATGTCCACCTTCTCACTGTGAGCTCAAGAGGCAGAGGTGGGGGAGAGAGGTGTAGCATCTCTTTCTCTTCTTAAAGGGACACCACCCCATCAGATTAGGGCCCCACCTTTATGACCATTTTTTTGGGTTCCAAAATCACTGCAGATGGTGGCTGCAGCCATGAAATTAAAAGGCGCTTACTCCTTGGAAGGAAAGTTATGATCAAACTAGACAGCATATTAAAAAGCAGAGACATTACTTTGCCAATAAAGGTCCACCTCATCAAGGCTATGGTTTTTCCAGTGGTCATGTATGGATGTGAGAATTGGACTATAAAGATAGCTGAACACCAAAGAATTGATGCTTCTGAACTGTGATGTTGGAGAAGACTCTTGAGAATCCCTTGGACTGCAAGGAGATCCAACCAGTTCATCCTAAAGGAGATCAGTCTTGGGTGTTCATTGGAAGGACTGATGTTTAAGCTGAAACTCCAATACTTTGGCCACCTCATGAAAAGAGCTGACTCATTTGAAAAGACCCTGATGCTGGGAAAGTTTGAGGGCAGGAGGAGAAGGGGACGACAGAGGATGAGATGGTTGGATGTCATCACCGACTCAAAGGACATGAGTTTGGGTTGACTCCGGGAGTTGGTGATGGACAGGGAGGCCTGGCATGCTGTAGTCCATGGTGTCGCAAAGAGTTGGACATGACTGAGTGACTGAACTGAACTGAACTTTATGACCTCATTTAAAATTAATCCCCTCTTCCGAGGCCCTGTCTCCAGTGATAATCACATTGGAGGTTAAGGCTTTGATCTATGAGTCTGGGAGGACACATTTCACTTTAGCTGTATCCAGCTCTTTGTGACCCTGTGGATTTGTAGCCTGTCAGGCTCTTCTGTTTGTGCAGATTCTCTGGGCAAGAATACTGGAGTGGGTTGCCATGCCCGCTTCCCAACCCAGGGATCAAACCCACATCTCTTATGCCTACTGCATTGAAAAATGGGTTCTTTACCACTATCGCCACCTGGGAAGCCCCTTCAGACCGTAACACTTACTTAAATCTAAAATGCATTTTATAGTAACCCTATAATGCTTACCTCCTGCATCATCTAGTCCAGTCAGCGTGATCTCTTCCCTCTCTCTAGAGGCCCTTATTTAATACCAATCCATAATGGTAAGGATGGAGAATCTGATAACTATTAGGAAGATGCACCTGAGTAACTTCTCTTTATTCGGCATCTACAGTCTGTTAGGCCCTCTGCACCCACTGTTGCTTTCATCCCTTACCGCCGTTCCATGACAGGTATATTACAGTACATCATACATTTTCTAAATAAAGAACCTAAGGCTTATAGGGCTCGGTTGCTTTTTCCCTTGTTTGAGCCATTATGTAATAAATGATATTTCTGCCTACTCCTCAGATATTTAGAACAAGAAATGCAGTTTTTGGAAATGCAGTTTAGATTTTCTCCAGGAGGACGTTGATCTGCCATGCTATTACACTTTTCACCTTCAAGCTGATTCTATCAGTCTGACCTTCGTCCACTTTAAAGATGTGAATATATATTATAAAATACAATGAATATTTAACACGGTAGCTTTTGAAATCTCTGTGATGTGTTTCTTTCATGATTCAGTGTGTATAAAGAAACTGGGGGAGGAAGGGTGAGATTTCAGAGTAATACATTCGATTAAAATGCATGCTTTATGTCTAATGTGTGAAAACCATGACCCTACATTTCCTCCAAGAGGCTCTGGTTCTTCCATGTATTTGTTTCTAATGAGTTCTTGATGTGATGTGGTCAAGTTGAATCATTGTCAGTATCAATAGAATACGGCTAGTGGATTATCATTGCCTGGGAAAGACCTTTTTCTCTTTCCACTGGGATTTTTCCAGTGCCTCGTCCTTCAGAGAAATGACACTTGCCAGCTCATTTTCCATCTTTTGTTTCTTACTTTCACCCCCAAATATATAACAGCTGACGATCCACATTCTACAGCATTAGGAAACGTGTAACACACCCCAGTAGGGAGATCAAGCAAGAACTTCCCAGTGTAGGTGGGATTAAGCACGAATGAATATTCAAGGATTGAACTGAACTGTCAAGACAGACACGTCCTGATATAAAAAGAGAATAAAATGAGAATATCACCATTTTAGTACCA
This sequence comes from Bos mutus, assembly GCF_027580195.1. NCBI lineage: Eukaryota > Metazoa > Chordata > Mammalia > Artiodactyla > Bovidae > Bos > Bos mutus. The sequence continues at coordinate 90,108,428 of NC_091626.1, read as the reverse complement.
TAAATAGAAAGTAGATGTTGTGTCCACATGAACTGTAACCTGCCAGGCTCCTCTGTCCATGGGATTTCCCAGGCAAGACTACCAGAGTGGGTTGCCATTTCCTTCTCCAGGGCATCTTCCTGATGCAAGGATCAAACCTGCGTCTCTTGAATCTCCTGCATTGCCGGAGGATTCTTTACCACTGGGCCACCTGGGAAGCCCGGATGCCAGTTACTCATTTCTAAAAAATAACTATTTTCTTTGCTTTCCAGAATTCATTCCTGTCAAAACTTCTGGTTTTCTATGCCCTCCAAAATTTTTACTGAGATATGCTGTGAAATTTCAGTCTTGATTTAAAAATAAAGTTTTTCTAAGTAGCTGGATGCACAAACTCACATGCTTCCTGGTACAAGAGTTAGATTTGGTTCCTAGTACTGGAGTGACCTTGCCTACTGTCTTAGGTCTACAGTGAAGTTGCTCAGTTGTGTCCGACTCTTTTGCGACCCCATGTAAAGTAACCTACCAGCCTTCTCTGTTCGTGGAATTTTCCAGGCTAGAGTACTGGAGTGGGTTGCCATTTCCTTCTCCAAGGTCTACAAACCCAGGATAAAATAGCAAGGAACAAAAGAAAGAAAAAAATGTTTGATTCACAACTGCTGTATTAGTCTACTGGAGCTGCCTAACAAAATATCAAAGAGTAAGTGGTTTATACCAGGGTCCCCAACCTCGGCAATCTAATGCCTAATGACCTGAGGTGAAGTTGATGCAATAGTAATAGAAGCAAAGTGCACAATAGATGTGATGTGCTTGAATCATCCCCTAATCATCCCCCAGCCCAGGGTCTGCGGAAAAATTGTCTTCCATGAAACCAGTCTCCAGTGCCAAAAGATTGGGAACCACAGGCTTATACAACAGAAATTTATTTTATCACAGATCTGAAGACTGGAAGGCCAAGATCAAGGTGCCACAGGGGTGGTGTCTGTCTAGAGCTCCCTCCTTGGGTTGTAGACAGCTGCCTTTTGCTGTGAACACCCATGGCCTCTTTGTGCATGCATGGGAGGAACAGGGGAAGCAAACCCTTTTTCTTATAAGGATATCTGTGTCCTTCCCCCTTATAACCTTATTTAACCTTAATTGCTTCTGTCTCTAAAGAAAGCCACACTGGGTAAGGGGGTGGTTAGGTCTTCAAGGCGGGGATTTTGCGGGCTCATGACCACTCAGTTCATAGCAACAACCAACGATAAAATGCACATCTAGTTCATTTAGAAAAATTCACTTTGTCAGTTCTACCCTCATATAATATTCCATACTAGGCATGTGCACTCAGATGCACACATGCAATTAATTCATCTTCCCCAAAAGAAGTACAGTTAAAAGTAATTGCTTGCTGTGTGTACAGTTGCATGGTAATTGTGTAGATGAAACTATCTCTGTAATTCTAGCCTGAATGTGGACTCTTAGAGATTCTGAACAGCTGTCTCTGTTTCTGTAACCCTGTGGAGGTGTGGACAGCTACATTTGTCCTTTTAAGAAGGAAATAAAATCAAAGTACAATTTTTTTTAAACTGTTTACAGCACAGATGCTTCTAATGAAGAGGTTTATGTTTACACTGGGTCTGACGGCAGGTAAATATTTGGTTTGTTCAGAAGCAGAAAGATGGCTCAAACCCTGAACGTACGAAGGAATTTAGAATGATGATGGGAGGCACCTTTTCTAAGTACATTTGTGTTCTAATCCTGACTTTGATTCTAATTAATCAGGAAAGATTGCTTTAGTTTTCTGCATGAAGCTTCTTCCCACTTCAGTCCTTTTTGTCTCTCACACTGGGGTGTAAACTTCTATTTCCCTAGTACATGTGAAAATGCATAGTGCCTACAGATATTCAGCTAACATTGGTGGAATAAATGATGAAATAGCATTATTAATAATGAAAAGTATCAAAACAGAAGATGCTATCCAATTGTGAGCTATTGTCATATCATTATTCTTTACTTGGAAAGCTTCATAGCTAGTATAACAATCACCTTGTTAAACTTCAGCTGAAATAAATATACTTTTAAGTACATTAAAAAATATTTATTTAGCTATGCTGGGTCTTAATTGCAGCAAGAGGAATCTTTGATCTTTAATGAAGGCATATGATCTCTTAGTTGTGGCATGTGAGATCTACTTCCCTGCTGCTGCTGCTGCTAAGTCGCTTCAGTCATGTCCGACTCTGTGCGACCCCATAGACGGCAGCCCACCAGGCTCCCCCGTCTCTGGGATTCTCCAGGCAAGAACACTGGAGTGGGTTGACATTGCCTTCTCCGCTATTTCCCTGACCAGGGATCGAACCATGGTTCGATCTACCTCCTGCCCTGGGAGCTAAGAGTCTTAGCCACTGGACCAGCAGGGAAGTGCCAAGGTATCTTTTAATTTGCCTACTATCGTGATAGAATTCTTTATGTAGAACACGAATGGGAAAATATATAAAATGAATCGATACTTTTACATACTATATTTTATTACTATAAAGGTCAATAGTAATATCTCAAAAGAGAGTGCATTCTTTTTAAATGAGGTTTGATATACACACACACACACAAATCGGCTAAGAACTGGAAGCTGCCTTGAAATAGATGAGCCGTCCAGATAAGAATTCGTCATGGCTAAGCTTTTCACTTGTTGCTTCCAAAGGAATGTATCAAGGAGACATTTTCATCCTATCTTGTAGAAGCTGTGCACAGAACACTAAGTTAACGTTGATAGTTAGCATGGCTTGACATGAGAATTCAGCTAACTGAATGTAAGTGCCTCCTGACAGTCACCCGGGCCCGCTTGGGGGATGTGCGGCTGAGCTGTTTCCGTAGGTGAGAGGGCAGTTCTCTGAGCACGTAGTGTGCACAGTTATGTTCTTAGGGCCTTTTGGAAGCCAACTGGCTTCTCCATTTCACTGACTACCAAAGAGCTCTTTATGGAAAAGTTGCCTTCCTTTGCAGAGCATCGCCTGTTTGTCCCCTCCACCCCCTCTCTCTGCCCTTTTCCAACCTGCTCTGCGCCCTGGGAGGCTGTCCTGTGTGTTTACAGCAATGGATCAATCCCCTTGCTTTTTGGTTTCCTATGGGATTCAGATCATGCGGGCAGAGCTCGAGGAAGATTGGAGGGAGGAAGGAGAAGAACTTTCCTCACACTCTGCCTGCACGTTACTGTTCTTCGTGCTTTTTTTTTTTTTTTTTTTTTTAAACTTCCAAGACTTCATTTATTTGTCTGTAGAAGGTAGCTCCGGGCCGACCTTTTTTTACTTTTCATACTTGAAGGAAGCTGCAACCCAGTTCTACTTCTGGGGATGTAGCCAGACTCGTGGTAGGAGAGATAAGCCCTTTCCTAGAAATGGCCCTCGGGTGACAAGTGTGTGCCAACTCACATGCATACTAACTGCTCCACACAGCTTTCCTTATTTTTAGTACTCCCTCACCTACCTAACCCTTCTGGAAATAGAAATAGCCCTGCTAAAACCAGCTATGGTATGTGATCTTGTCACTGGTTGCTTTCAACAGGCATTAAATTATCCTCAAATTTTCAGTTCCATTGTACCAACTGGGTTCTATTATAGTTATGACTATATCTTTATTCATAACCGAAAAACAGAAACATCATCCCTATGTGTCTTCCCCAAAATGGTATATGAATTTTGGAACCAGCATGATGGCCTCAAGGAGTATCAATAATATGACGAGAAAGCTATAGTGAACCTTAAAATCTTTGCTTTATAGTTCAGTAGCTGTTTAAAATTAATCATTTTGTTTTCTTCTCTGGCTTTGCTTTCCTCACCTGTAAAATGTGCACAGTGATCATATTTAGCTCACAGAATCACTCTGAAAGAGGGCATATGTAAACTATTTAGCAAGATATCCAGGCTATACTAATGATATAATAATTGTAAAGCACAGTTTTTATGTTTTCTTGACTGTGAGGGTTAATTTTATGTGTCACCTTGACTAGACCATGGGGTTCTTGGATGTTTGGTCAAACATTTCATTATGCTGTACGTTTTTGAGATTGTTTCTGGATGAAATTAACATTTCAGTGGGTTGAGTATGACGTAAATTGTCCTCCCTAATATAGATGGGCCTCATCTAGTCAGTTGAAGACTGAATAGAACAGAAAGACATAGCTTCCTGCTGATTGTTGAGCTGGATGTTTGTCATTTCCTGTCTGCTAATTCTAACCGAAAAGGCAGCTTTTTTTGGGTCTCCAGTTTGCAAGTTTGGGGGCTAAAGTTACACCACCGCCTCTTCAGCATTCATGTTCCTCAGCTCTTGTAGGTGTCCAACATGTCAACTGCAATTCTTGGGACTTCTCAGCTTCCATAATCACATGAGCCAATTTCTTCTCCTGTATTCTAGAAGTATGAGCTCATGTCAGTGTCCTCAATTTTTACATTAATATCCTCATCCAGAAATTATATTTATTATACTGAGAGCTTTACTATATTACTAGGTTTAATTCGTGAGAAATGTACCATTCCAACTAAAAAATTATATTTCTTGACTCATAGCAAAACATCATATAGTCAAGCAAACCATTGTTACTTTTATTACTGGTAATATTTTTTGTTATTATTGAATGAAAAGTGTTGCCCTTCCATGTTTTAATTCACTTCATAAATACTTATTGAATATCCATTAAATGCTTGGCAGTCTTCTACATGCTGAGGTCACAATGATGAACAAGTCAGAAACAGTTCCTTATCTTACATTACTTAAGTCTTCAGAGGGAAAAAAATAGACATAGCAATGAATTCATCATATCACTTCATCTCAAAGGGTTCTAAAATATAAAGTTCTATAAATAGAAGAAAATCAACAAGATGGAGAGATAAGAGAGAAAAGTAAGATTTTAGCTGAGGCCTGATTGAACTGGAGTAGGTATGGAAATCCAGACTCCTCACTCAGCCTTTGCTGGTTAGGGTAGAGCTGGAGCTGTAATATTTTTCAGCGGTATTTGGCAGGACCTGAGAAATTTTTGTCTGAAATTGCCTTCCTAGCTAGGCGGCGCTTTTCCTGATCCTTTGGCTAGAGAAAGTAGCATTTGACTCGAGAGGGAGACGTCTGGGGGGCTTTTTCGTCTGCACCTGCTGATATGTGGGATATTGGCTCCTTCAGTGCCCACTCTGGGATAAATGGCTGCCAACCCTCACACATAATTGTTAGCTTGCTGCCATTCTACATGCTGGCCAGTTATATTTCTACTTGAGAAGTGCTTTTGTTTTTCTGGATAACATAAATTGAGGTGAAGTTTGGAAGTTGTCTAAGTTGGCCGAAGGACAGGGCCGATGGGAATCTTTTCCAGAACTGACCTCAGAGGATCTTTCTCAATTATCACCCATAATGGGTCACCTCATCATATTTTCAGCTTCTCATCCCACATTTCTTTTGATCCACACAGCCTGGTCTTAAGCTAATTTGAAAGTCATGAGACTAATTTATCAAGCTCTCTTCTTACAGCTGGAGTACATGATTAAGCTGTCCAGGGCAACAGTATCTCTTTTCATCTCTCAATGTGTAGACTGAAAGTCAAGTGGTTCCAAATCGTCATGAAGTATGTCATTACAGATTTGTAAATTATGGCCATGTTATTTCTTAGCTTGCTTGATGCCAGCACTAATGTTATAATTTGGAGCTCAAAGTGTACCCCAGCGCCCGGAGTTCACTGAGATTTTTGTCAAATCTGCATATTTAGGACAGAGATCAACTTATTAGATGCTTCCCTATCTCAAAAAAGATACAAACAAACATCAATTAGAAAGCCACAGGCTTCATCAATCTACATCTTGACATCTTCAAAGTCACTTCCCATTTTCTGAAGTCTGTTAAATGAATTTGTTTTTTGCACTCAACCACTGGCAGCTTTGGAGGGAGAGTGTATCTAGCTGCATTGTTTAACAGTGTCAGCCAAATTCTTAATAAGAAAATCTGTCATGTCTTGATAAATCATCTCCTCCTACTATACCAGTTTCATGGAGCAGCTGGACAACAGTTTCACAGCTGCTTCTTCCCATTGCAGAATTCAATGTTGAGTGAAATTATTCCTATGGCTAGTGTCCTATAGGTAGCTTCCAGGAGGAAAACACCTTCAAGATCTTTACCATTAAAGCACTTCCATTTGAAACTGGGTGAAATTCACAGAAAACACAGTTGATTTGAGAACATCAGAAATACTATCTTTATTAGTAGATTTTTTTTTTCTGACTATGCACTTATGGCAGTATATCATTTCCAAATTTGGCAAACCTTACAAAAGTCTGTTTCATCCTACATATCTGTTTTAAAGTGAAAGATGTTGGTATCCTCAATAAACTCCACTTATTTTTCTTTTCCTCCGTCAGGTCAACTTGATTCAGATTGTAAAGAGAAAGCCTTGACTACATTCTGGACCTCATCATTCTCAATCCCATAGTCTCTCTGGGCTCCCCTACTTCCCCAGAGTTAATTGATTATTGGTTAAATCCTTTACATATTCAGTTTCCTTCTGGTGCTGATGCCACCAAATCAAATCCATTCACAGAATTTTAAAGTGTGGTATGGTTTCTTTGAATTTTTGCTTTAATTAATATAGCAAAAGAGATTATATTTGAAAAAATGAAAACCTCACAAAATGTAGTGGCCCTGCATTTTTAAGGCTATGACAGTATGTCTTAATGGTATTGGTTATGGCATGGCCATCTTCTCACGTGGTGGAGAGCAACTAGACTGACTGATTACATGACTATTCTACTCAGATAAAAGGAGCTTAAAATATTAAACTATCTGTGCTAAGTAGCTGTGTTTGGACAGCTACTTTCTATTCATTTTGGTTATCATTATTTTACACAAATGTAGGGCTTCACTGGTGGCTCAGTGATAAAGAATCTGTCTGCCAATGCAGGAGGCTCAGGAGATGAGAATTTAATCCCTGGGTCGGAAGATCCCCTGGAAGAGGAAATGGCAACCCAGTACAGTATTCATGCCTGAAAAACCCCATGGACAGAGGAGCCCAGAGGGCTACATACAGTTCATGTGCTCACAAAGAGTCAGACATGACTGAGCACGCACATAAGTTGCACACACATTGCACTATGTAACATATGTGTAATTGTGTTCAAGTGTAGTAGTGAACAAAGTGTTCAAACAAAATAACAGCATTCAGTTGCTCAAAATACTTCATCTAACTACTTGAGAAATAGAATCAATTGTAGAAATCCTGAAACAGAATTTCTGAAGTGCCACAAAAACATCTCTCACCCCAACAATTGTTCTAAGAAAATAGAACGTTCATATGTAGACTCTGAAGACATAAAGACTCTAATCTAAAGTGATGTGCCAGGTACTGGGTGTGCTTTAGCAAGTCACTTGACTTGGAAATTTTCACAAGAGTTCAGTGAGATAAAGTATATAAACACCTAGAATGGTCCCTGGGAAAAACTATAGGCTCAAAATGGTTATTTTATAGGTCTTTCTTCTAAGTGAAGGCCAAAATAAGCAGAACCAATCCTGAAATGCGTTCTCTGAGCGCTGTCAATGACATCAGTTACCAGGGCTACGAGAGAATATTTGCAAGCACCATCATCCTTGAAAAACAGACAGACTCTCCATTTGCGCTGAATCATTGCAATAAAGACAAAGCCCTTTCAACATTAGCATGGCAGGCAGCAGGTCCCTTGGCATTGTGAGCTGTTTAGAAATGTAGAAATGATCATCGAAGTTGCCAAAATGTGAACCAGTGCCAGAAATGCTTGTACCTCAGTGAAATTTCATCTTTTTGACCCAAAGCTACCCAGAAAAAATTTGAGTAGAGAGAGGAGAGGAGACGAAGGGAAGTAGGTGTTTGTTTTTAGGTGAAAAGCACAACTCAAAGAGTATTCTAAAGTCAGGACTAGAAGAAAGATAATTTGTATATTTGTATATGTGCATATGTCTTTCCTTGGTGGCCCCTAATCTTGGAAAAAAATTATTTTTGCAAACCAAGATAACCTGAAACAGATTATAGGGAAATCCGTCAGAAAAAATAAATACAGAGTGTCTAGTATGACGTGAGGATGTCCCTTAGTGGAGCTGCCCTGGAAATATGGTGACAGAATTGTTTGTTTTCTTGTAATTTTACACAGTTGTGTTTCTGTCTGGCTTGATCAATGCTGGTCTTGTATCCTAAATCTCCCTTTCTTTGCCTTCCTAGTGAGTCACTGACCATGTGGCTCCAGCTCCCAGTCTGGCTGCTGAGGAAGAAGGAAAAAAATAACTAGTCTTGATAAACATGTAGGCCATTTTGGGTATGAGTTTGACATTGCTGATTTTTTTCTTTTACTCAATCTAAAGAGAACTGATACATTTAATCTCATTCATTAAAAGCCATGTGTACCTTCTCACTATCTAATAGACTGAGTTTCTCTGCAGGGTCTTTCAGAACTAAAATCAGATTGCTAACACCTTTATTTACATTGCATCTGCAAACACTGCTATGAATTGCTATTTGAGGGAAAGAGGTCTGTGGGTCTAGGGTATCTATGCCTTTATGTTTAAGTTTACCCAGTAACTTTCCTGGGTCTTAAACCTTTTTGAAAATAATTTTTTAATTGTCTGTCTCGTGATTTTGCAGGGCAAGTTGCATATATTGCACTACTTGTTGCCTCTATGAGGAATATTGATTTGCTTTATAAAAATATCATCCTATTTCAATGATTACATTTTATATAGAAATATCAGAGCATTAAAGTGCTTCTTGCTTTTTAAACAATATAAAATATATCATTGATGCTGTGTGAATTACTGCTTTTCTACGTGGGTCTTCTTCTCAAATTGATGCTGTTTGTAATTTAGTATATTTAAGTAAGGAAAATTGTAGTATAAGTATTCTAAGGCTGATTATCTTTATTTGATTACAATTATAAAAATGACCAGTGGAAGGACAGTCTTTGTTAAGGGAAACCAAATTCTCAGATGAGAAAAAAATAATTATTCAATCTTTATTGAACTTTGAAACAAATGAGGAACATTCATCTCATTTTAAAGGCAAAAGAATGGAGAGTTCTCTGAATCCAAATTTTTCTGTAATTTTTTTCTATCAGATAATACCTTGTAGTGTGAAATGTTTTAAGTCCAATTGACTTTTTCACTTTGCTTCTGATAAATTTCCCCAGTGCAAAAGTAATGTTTTTTTCTTCATCTTTGCATAATAAAATATATCAGAATTTTCCATTGTTTCCTCGTTCTGAGTCCTGAGTAGGGAATTCCTCACTCCTAGGTGACAGAAGAATGCATTCACGTTTTCTTCCATATTTTCTTCCAGCATATCGTTCGCTTTGTTTTTGTTTGCCTGATTCAGTAGCAAGTGGTAGGAATCAGTGAACTTCAGGTTTAACTTCTCAGCCCCTCACCAATTCACACAACACACACATCTTAAGCTCTCTGCCATACTCTGAATCATTAAGAATAAAACTAACTTATACTTTGGGAATGGGTTCCAGGTGGTGCAGTGGTAAAGAATCTGCCTGCCAATGCAGGAGAAGCAATAAATGCACCTTCAATCCCAGATCTGAAAGATTCCCTGGAGTAGGAACTGGCAAACCATCCTAGTATTCTTGGCTAGAAAATTCCATGGAGAGGGAAACCTGGTAGGATATAGTCAGTGGGGTTGCAAAGAGTCAGACATGACTGAGGGACAGACTGCACACACACACACACACACACACACACACACACACACACACACACCACTTTGGAAATATTCAGTTTGTTGGAAGTAGTCTGCTGTCTCCAGTGTATGCCTTCTGTGTGAATTTATTGTTACACTTTTCCATTTGGATCAGGGTTCACAGCCTGTGAGCCATCAGGCAAAAACTGGCATGCTGATATTATTTTAATGGGTCTGTACTTTAAGATTTTTCCTCTCCTTTTTAATATCTTAAAGAGTTTAGGTGGGGCATGGTCTTTCCACTCATTTCCTTATGCCAGGTTAATTTACATAGTCATTTAACTGCTCTGTCTTTAAAGTCATCTACATATTTTTAAAGTGCTGCTAAAGACTGTTTCCTTCTCCCTATGTTTCTGGTTTTCCCTTATTTTCTTCCAAGACAATGAGAAACAAGCACATCTATCTTTATCCACCAAACACCCAATCACACTTTCGTTTGAAGCTGGATTCTGCTCCAGCATTACTTGTGTTAATTCAGCTCTGTGACTGCAGGTTCAACTGATACCAATGTTTTCTTGAAAACCTTCCAGCTGTGGTCCATCTCATCACGTGGACCAACTGCTTCATTCTTGCCCTCTTGTAAATTTACTCCCATGGCTATTGGCAGTGCTTTGTTGGGCACCATGGTGTCCTTTGCTGTACTTACTAAGCCTCGGCAATCTTGAATTAATTGTTACCCAGGCAAATTGCTTCCCGCTTGTATTACTTTAAGGCCAACATGTTGTAACAGACAGAGAATTGGGTTTAAAATGAGATTAATGTAAATTGAGAATGAGTTTCCCCTTATTATCTTGATAAATTGGGTAGATAAATTTATTTTAAATTTAAATTCATTTTGCCTTAATATCTTTGTCTGTTTATTGAGGATAATATACATATATTAGAGTCTCTTTTTTTTCATTGAGGATTAAATGATACTGAGCATATGTATAATTATATGAAAATAGCAGCCATTCATATTATATATTATCATATTATAGTTGCATTACATATGTTATATCTAGTCCTTACAATAACAATAAAAGCCATTTTTTGTCATCATAATTTTTTTGCAGATGAAGCGCTGAAGGCTAATTGACTTATTCTAGGCCCCTACAGTATTAAACTCGATGGATTAAATTAAAAGCTTAGTTCCAACTCCTGTGAACCCTCTGTCATGTCATCCTATCTTCACAGATCAGTACTTGGCCCAAAGAAAAGTTCTCCATAAATGTGACTTTTCCAATTATCACAAAGATAGTATAAACATTATAGTAACAGTGGAATTAAAAAGATTACTGTAACATTAACTAGAAAAGTAATCTTGATTTACTCATAACTACTTCTCCCAGAATATTCAAGACAATATTTTGCATGCAGCAAGTATTCAACAAATATTTGTTGAACTGCTGAAAATTATAAAATTCAATTTTGATTAGAAAATGACAGTTATTATACTAGTGTGTGGATTTTTATGTACTTAATTCCAGAAGAAAGCTTGAGCAAGAAAAGATCTTAATAAAGAGTGTTAAGTCATGACAGCCATGCAATTAATCTGTGGACAGATATATAGTAATTTATAGACCATTAGCAATAAACCAAAACACTATTAAATTTGGATTCAATAACGCCATGAGGTTAAAAGCCAAAATAAATATGAAATTCACATCAGTCATGGTTAGAGTGACTGCTTTTTATTCCCTTTCACTTTCCTTCAAAGCAGCTGAGTAGTTCACCTGATCAGCTGTTAAGAATGTTGTGTAGGGGGCAGAGAATGAGCAGGAACTGTTGTTCAGGTTGACTTGAAAAGCATTCTTTTCCACCTGGAAAAAAAGATAACCGCACACATGGTTCTACTTCTGTGATAAAAGACTGTCATAATCATGGCAGCCAATGAGCCAGAATTTCAGGTACAGCCAGAGTCTGTATCCACTGGGTTGCAGAGTCAATGCCTGTTGAGGGAACTCAGCAAATGAGTCAGGAACAGACCATTCTTATCACAGAAGTCATTTCTTTATCAAATGCTGTTTATTCACAGTAGGCTGAAGGTGATAACTATCAATCATCTCAATGAGCTGATATCACAGAGGGAAATTTGCATCCAAATAATGACATGTAGATATTATTCAATGTAATTGTGACCCTTTGCAGAACTACAGGGATAAAAATCTCCAGGTGATATGAGACACATTTTAATTCATACATTTTAAACATGATACCAGGTCTTAAAAAAAAAAAATGTCCCTAGTGTGTATTTATATAATCTTGACAAGCAGTAAGATGACCCTGGCTTTACTTAAAGCCAACATCTTTATAGTCTCTATATCTTAAAGAAATACACAGGATAGTCATTTATGTGCATGTTTTGTAAAGATGTTTGCATTGAATAGAACAGCAACAGCAAGTGTGCCCTTTGTTTAATTAGCCTGATTAAACAGAAGAATGTATCAATCAATCTGTTAGATGGAATTAGTTGATTAATCAAATTTTAACTAGTAGATCAGATCAGTCGCTCAGTTGTGTCCGACTCTTTGTGACCCCAGGAATCGCAGCACTCCAGGCCTCCCTGTCCATCACCAACTCCCGGAGTTCACTCAGACTCACGTCCATCGGGTCACTGATACCATCCAGCCATCTCATCCTCTGTTGTCCCCTTCTCCTCCTGCCCCCAATCCCTCCCAGCATCAGAGTCTTTTCCAATGAGTCAACTCTTCGCATGAGGTGCCCAAATTACTGGAGTTTCAGCTTTAGCATCATTCCTTACAAAGAAATCCCAGGGCTGATCTCCTTTAGAATGGACTGGTTGGATCTCCTTGCAGTCCAAGGGACTCTCAAGAGTCTTCTCCAACACCACATTTCAAAAGCATCAATTCTTCAGTGCTCAGCCTTCTTTACAATCCAACTCTCACATCCATACATGACCACAGGAAAAACCATAGCCTTGACTAGACAGACCTTTGTTGGCAAAGTAATGTCTCTGCTTTTGAATATGCTATCTAGGTTGGTCATAACTTTCCTTCCAAGGAGTAAGCGTCTTTTAATTTCATGGCTGCAGTCACCATCTGCAGTGATTTTGGAGCCCAGAAAAATAAAGTCTGACACTGTTTCACCATCTATTTCCCATGAACGGATGGGACCGGATGCCATGATCGTACTTTTCTGAATGTTGAGCTTTAAGCAAACTTTTTCACTCTCCACTTTCACTTTCATCAAGAGGCTTTTTAGTTCCTCTTCACTTTCTGCCATAAGGGCAGTGTCATCTGCATATCTGAGGTTATTGATATTTCTCCCGGCAATGTTGATTCCAGCTTGTGTTTCTTCCAGCCCAGCGTTTCTCATGATGTACTCTGCATAGAAGTTAAATAAGCAGGGTGACAATATACAGCCTTGACGAATTCCTTTTCCTATTTGGAACCAGTCTGTTGTTCCATGTCCAGTTCTAACTGTTGCTTCCTGACCTGCATACAAATTTCTCAAGAGGCAGATCAGGTGGTCTGGTATTCCCATCTCTTTCAGAATTTTCCACAGTTTACTGTGATCCACACAGTCAAAGGCTTTGGCATAGTCAATAAAGCAGAAATAGATGTTTTTCTGGAACTCTCTTGCTTTTTCCATGATCCACCGGATGTTGGCAATTTAATCTCTGGTTCCTCTGCCTTTTCTAAAACCAGCTTGAACATCAGGAAGTTCATGGTTCACATATTGCTGAAGCCTGGCTTGGAGAATTTTAAGCATTACCTTACTAGCGTGTGAGATGAGTGCAATTGTGCGGTAGTTTGAGCATTCTTTGGCATTGCCTTTCTTTGGGATTGGAATGAAAACTGACCTCTTCCAGTCCTGTGGCCACTGCTGAGTTTTCCAAATTTGCTGGCATATTGAGTGCAGCACTTTCACAGCATCATCTTTCAGGACCTGGAACAGCTCAACTGGAATTCCATCACCTCCACTAGCTTTGTTTGTAGTGAATTAGTATAAGCTTTGTAAAAAATGACACTCAGGAAAAGAACAAGGCAAATGAAATGGAAATTTCTGTAGTCCTTTTTCACCGTAAAAGGCATCTTGTAGTCAGTAAATACATCCACAAGTGTTTATGGAGACAGTTCATACCATGTTCAAGCAGAGGATACAAAGGAATCCAAATAACCGTGCAAGGAACACAAACAGCTGTGCTGTGTGTTACTGCATATGATGTGGTCACAGGCTTTATGAAAATATAATACTATTTGTACATAGACAGCAGGTGACACTGGGGAGAGGGAAACTGACATTTTGAACGCTTTCTACACGCCAGCCCTTTAGGAACTGTATTTCCTTCTCAGATGAAAAGCTTGCCCAATGGAAAGCATCTCTGGATTTTGAAATGAGTAAACTGTGCCCTAGAAAATGGGAATGCATTGTCTAAGACTGCATAACTAGTCATTAATGGAATCAAACTTCAACTCAGACCTTTCCTCACTTAAAGCCCACACTGTTAAGGGATGGAAATGATAGAATGAAAAATCAAAAGTAAATATTTCTTGTTCATGAGGAGAAAAATGAGGACATTTATTTTTTGTGGCTAAAAAGTCCTGATGAATCATAATATTCCCCAAAGTATTCATCGCTCTCAATTATTTGCCTCTTTGCTTAGAGGAAATTCTAACTAAAATCTCAGAAGTAGACTTGCTCAAATATTTCACATCTATATCTGGAGAAGATATTGGTCAAGTTTTGTGAATCTTAAGATTAATAGGATCTCCAAAGCAAATATATATATTGAAGGTACAATGATTACAACAAGATCACACATATATGTGTGGTAAGGTAAAAAAAAATAATAATAATCAAAACAGAAACAAACAAAAAACTACATTTTTATTTTGGGAACATAATATTGTCCTGCACAAAACTGTCTGCTAACTATAGATTTAACTCAATTTTGAATGTCTATGTAATAATTTTCTTCAATATTCTAATGAGTTAAAGTGTTAACTCTTAGATTATACAGACTTCAGAAAGATATTTGTGAAGACTTTAAAAAGCAACTAAGACTTTACTATAAAAATATACTTAAAATTAGAATAGTACCCACCAATTTAAAAAAATTAGAAGAGGGACAAAGGAACATAATTTCCTATAATCTTTTCATTCTTCTTCATGCAATTTCTTTTATCATTATGTTATAAAATTTAACAACATGTCTTAATTTTTATAGAATTAGCCCAGCCCAGTCTAATATTTTTCCATATTTATGAACCATAAATTGCTGGCCTTCATTTTAATTTCTTCTATTATAAAAAATATATCTGTGCATAAAATTTTCACTCCATCACGGCCCCATCTATTTGATCATTTCTTAGAGAAGTTTAAGAAAAATGTTTACTAAAATAAAGGTAAGATGAAGTTATAAAAGAGGGAACTTATTCAGTTCAGTTCAGTTCAGTTCAGTCACTCAGTCCTGTCCAACTCTTTGTGACCCCATGAATCGCAGAATGCCAGGCCTCCCTGTCCATCACCAACTCCTGGAGTTCACTCAGACTCACATCCATCGAGTCAGTGATGGGAACTTATTAGCCTCATGCTTACTCAAAGTATTTGTATGGTTCTATCAACTTAAGAAGAGGTCAATTTTATCACATCATCACTGCTGCTGCTAAGTTGCTTCAGTCGTGTTTGACTCTGTGCAGCCCCATAGACAGCAGGCCACCAGGCTCCCCCATCCCTGGGACTCTCCAGGCAACAACACTGGAGTGGGTTGCCATTTCCTTCTCCAATGCATGAAAGTGAAAAGTGAAAGTGAAGTCACTGACTCTTAGCGACCCCATGGACTGTAGACCACCAGGCTCCTCACTAGGAGATAATAAATCCTTTGTGTTTATAACTAGGTTTTTTACTGATAAAGAGTATCTGGATAATTAGAAGTGAGATTAAAAAGACTTCGTTTTGTTTTCATTCTTTCATTTTAAAATTTGACGTGTATAAAATCCCATTATCTAATTTCATGCTTTTCATTCCTGATTAAGTACATTTTGACTTCCATAATTTGTGCCTTTCATCTAAGGAACTAGCAGTGCTTCTCATACTTTCCTTGTGCTATGAGTATCATATTGTTGTTGATATTCAGTTGCTAAGTCATGTCTAACTCTTTGCGATCCCATGGATTGTAGCCCACCAGGCTCCACTGTGCATGGGATTTCCCAGGCAAGAATACTGGAGTGGGTTGCCATGCCCTTCTCCAGGGGATTTTCCCAACCCAGGGACAAAGCCTGTGTCTCCTGTGTAGCAGGCAGATTCTTTGCATTGAGCCACCTGGCATGTGTTGATATAAACCTGGGTGCTCATTCACATAAATGCAGGACCAAATATATCTAAGTACTCACCACGAGAAACATCTATTCTAAGTGGGTGCTGGGTGCTCTCAGCTAATACCAGGAATTCTCTGCGGTTTATGAAACCAGAAGGTGAGTCTGAGTCCTATCACCTTCCTCACCCCCAATTTATTCACATTCATTGAAAAATGTATTTATTAATTATCTACTATATTCTGAAGAGTTTCCCTTATGGCTCAGACAGTAAAGAGTATGCCTGCAATGCAGGAGATGTGGGTTTGATCCCTGGGTCTAGAAGATTTTTTGGAGAAGGGCATGGCAACCCACTCCATTATTCTTGCCTGGAGAATCCCATGGACAGAGGAGCCTAGGGGGCTATAGTCCATGGGCTGGCATAGAGTCAGACACAACTGAGCAATTAACACACACACTTATTTTGAGCATTATTCTAAGCAATAGGGATACAAGAATCAAGTCATTTCTGAAAGGGATCTGACATTCCAGTGGGGAGTATTCTGTGTGCATGGGACAAAAAAAGAAAAAAGCATGAAAACAATGATAACAGCTATGAATACAGTGTTAATCTATGAGTAGAGAAATACTGGAAAAAATACATCAGGTAATAGAGACAGAGAAAGAGGGGGAAGATATGATTTTAGATTGTGTGGTTAAAAAGTCCTTTAGAAAGATGGGAGCATTTGAGCTATGATCCAAATGATAGAAAGGAACCAGTCATGTGAAGAGTCTTTCAAATGACATGAACAGCAGGCTCAATATCCCCAAACTGGAATATCTTGGGACATTTGAAGAACAGAAAGAAGATCCATGGGGCTGATAGAATGGAAGTGTGATAGTGGATGATCCCAGCTGCTGCTGCTGCTAAGTAGCTTCAGTCGTGTCTGATTCTGTGTGACTCCATTGACGGCAGCCTTCTAGGCTCCTCTGTCCCCGGGAGTCTCCAGGCAAGAATACTGGAGTGGGTTTCCATGTCTTTCTTCAATGGATGACCCCAGAGAGGTAAGCTATTCATATTTGATTCTAAATGAGAAGCCATTGGGTACGAGTGAACCAGGGAGTCCCATGTTCTGCTTGAGTTGTAACAATATCATTGGCTGTTGTTTGGCCAATGAATCATAAGGAAGCAAGAGAGAAGGGAAGCAAAACTTATGAGAAGCTCTTACTAGAGTCTAGGCAAGAGGACACACACATTGAACTAAAGTGGAAGCAATGAAGATAGAACAAAGGTATTATTGTTGGGTTTTTTCACTGAGTGCAGAACTTCTTTGTGGTGATGTTCTGGCAAATTGGCTCTCTAAACAAGCAAACCAATCATAATTTGAAATAAACAGACTGTCAGATATTTCTCCAACAAAGATGGGTTTATTTGAGATCAGCAGAGAATTGTAATTCAGGGTCTGTAACCATGAAAGAAACTCTAAGAAAGTCCCTGAAGGGCAAGGCAAGGAGAATGCTTTCCTGGAAAGGAAAAAGAAATCTGAGAGGGCTAAAGTAAACAGACTCCACAGCTATTCATTGGCTGAGCTGTTGCTAGGAAAGAAGTCCTTTTTCTTCCTGTTGTACTCTGCTAACATTACAGGGCAGGAGACCGCCGCCTTTTGGTCTCACAGTTCTGTTTAATTAAGGTTTCTGTATATGAAGGGCTTCCCTGGTGGCTCAGACAGTAAAGAATCTGCCCACATTTCAGGGGAACTGGTTTTGATCCCTGGATTGGGAAGATTCCCTAGAGAAAGGAGCGGCTATCCACTCTAGCATTCATTGATTTTTTTTTGTTTTCTACAAACACTATACTTTTCCATGCATATTGTAGGTAATTTATAACAGAGTAGTCCCAATTTTTCTCTTCTGCCCCATGTGACTTTTTCGTCACTCTTTTCACTTAGTATTACTAAAAGTAACCTTTAGATCAATTAACAATAATAAGAAGATAAAGATTTTATTTTGCCACTATTTATTCTCCAACAGCTATTTGTAAGGCCTCCCCAGACAGCCATTTTGCTTTTTTGCATTTCTTTTCCATGGGGATGGTCTTGATCCCTGTGTCCTGTACAATGTCACGAACCTCGGTCCATAGTTCAATCAGGCACTCTATCTATCAGATATAGTCCCTGAAATCTATTTCACTTCCACTGTATAATCATAAGGGATTTGATTTAGGTCATACCTGAATGGTCTAGTGGTTTTCCCTACTTTCTTCAATTTAAGTCTGAATTTGGCAATAAGGAGCTCATGATCTGAGCCACAGTCAGCTCCCAGTCTTGTTTTTGCTGACTATATAGAGCTTCTCCATCTTTGGCTGCGAAGAAGACAATCAGTCTGATTTCAGTGTTGACCATCTGATGATGTCCATGTGTATAGTCTTCTCTTGTGTTGTTGGAAGAGGGTGTTTGCTATGACCAGTGCGTTCTCTTGGCAAAACTCTTGAAGAACTGTAGAAAATTCCTCAAGAGATGGGGATACCAGACCACCTGACCTGCCTCTTGAGAAACCTATATGCAGGTCAGGAAGCAACAGTTAGAACTGGACATAGAACAACAGACTGGTTCCAAATAGGAAAAGGAATACATCAAGGCTGTATATTGTCACCCTGTTTATTTAACTTATATGCAGATTACATCATGAGAAACGCTGGGCTGGAAGAAGCACAAGCTGGAATCAAGATTGCCAGGAGAAATATCAATAACCTCAGATATGCAGATGACACCACCCTTATGGCAGAAAGTGAAGAGGAACTCAAAAGCCTCTTGATGAAAGTGAAAGTGGAGAGTGAAAAAGTTGGCTTAAAGCTCAACATTCAGAAAACGAAGATCATGGCATCTGGTCGAATCACTTCATGGGAAATAGATGGGGAAACAGTGGAAACAGTGTCAGACTTTATTTTTCTGGGCTCCAAAATCACTGCAGATGATGACTGCAGCCATGAAATTAAAAGACATCTACTCCTTGGAAGAAAAGTTATGACCAACCTAGATAGCATATTCAGAGAAGGCAATGGCACCCCACTCCAGTACTCTTGCCTGGAAAATCCCATGGACGGAGGAGCCTGGTAGGCTGCAATCCATGGGGTTGCTAAGAGTCGGACACGACTGAGCGACTTCACTTTCACTTTTCACTTTCATTCCCACTCCAGTGTTCTTGCCTGGAGAATTCCAGGGACAGGAGAGTCTGGTGGGCTGCTGTCTGTGGGGTTGCACAGAGTCGGACACAACTGACACGACTTAGCAGCAGCAGCAGGAGATAGCATATTCAAAAGCAGAGACATTACTTTGCCAACAAAGGTCCATCTAGTCAAGGCTATGGTTTTTCCAGTGGTCATGTATGGATGTGACAGTTGGACCGTGAAGAAAGTCTGTGGTGTTGAACTGTGGTGTTGGAGAAGACTCTTGAGAGTCCCTTGGACTGCAAGGAGATCCAACCAGTCCATTCTAAAGGAGATCAGCCCTGGGTGTTCTTTGGAAGGAATGATGCTAAAGCTGAAACTCCAGTACTTTGGCCACCTCATGTGAAGAATTGACTGATTGGAAAAGACTCTGATGGTGGGAGGGATTAGGGTCAGGAGGAAAAGGGGACGACAGAGGATGAGATGGCTGGATGGCATCACTGACTTGATGGACATGAGTTTGAGTGAACTCTGGGAGTTGGTGATGGACAGGGAGGCCTGGCATGCTGGGATTCATGGGGTCGCAAAGAGTCAGACACGACTGAGCGATTGAACTGAACTGAACTGATTCTCCAACACTCTTCTTTTTTATGTAGTTTTTAACATATGTGATTTCTTTATCCCAGAATAACTTCTATTAAACATTTCTGTAGCACAAGTTTGCTGGCTATGAATTCCCATTAGTTTTTAATAGAGAAATTCCCTGTCTTTAACTTTTGAAGTATAATTTCATTTGCTTATAGTATTCTACATTACATTGTTCCTCAAACTTCTCTCTATGAATTTTTTCAAGACTTTGTCTTCTGTTTACTACAGTTTGAGTATGATTTGCCTATGTGTATGTGTATCTCCTGCTGGATGTTCCCTGAGCTTCTTTAATCTGCGATTTAGTGTGTGTCATTACTTTTGAAAAGTTCTCAGATATTATTACTTCAAACATTTCCATTTTCTCTTCTAGTATTTCAATACTGTGTATTTTACACCTTTTGAAGTTGTCCCACAGATGGACAATTCTTTAATGTTCTGTTCCCCTCTCCTCCCCATTCCCTGCCTCTTTGTCTGTTGGCTTGGTAAGATTCTATTGACCTTTTTTCAAGCTACTGCTTCCTTCCTTGGTCATACTGAGATTACATCACCACTGGGCCATCGGAGGCAGTCTTCATGCTGTTTGACCACCGTGCTTAACACCTTAATCAGAGTTCTTTTACATTCCCTGGCTTACGTTGTGTAGTCACTAAGTCAGGTCCTATTCTTTTGTGACCCCTGGACTGTAAACCCACCAGGCTCCTCTGTCCATAGAGTTTTCCAGGCAAGAATACTGGAGTGGGTTGCCATTTCCTTCTCCAGGGGATCTTCCCTACTCAGGGAATGAACTCACATCTCCCACAATGGCAGGCAGATGCTTTAACATTGAATACCAGGGAAGCCCTCCCTGTCTTATAATTCTGATATTTTTGTCATATTTGAGTCAGATTTTGGAACCTAATTTGATTCTTCAGAGGCATTTGCATTAGGTAATAGGTAAATAAGTTTGTAGTGGAAGGATGCATGTTATTAATACTTTGACTAGGATTTGGGTTGTATTTAATATTTTTCTGTAGCTGTGGGTGCCCGAGGTTTCAAAGTCTTCCAGTGTTTCTGTTTTTTCTACTTTGTTGACTTACGACTTCTTCAAGCACCTCTTCTCAAAAATGTAGGTATACTCCTTTGAATGTGGTGGTAAGGTGTGGAGAAGTGAAAATATTTTATACTTTTATGACTAAGGTCTAGTCTTTCAGCAGGCCAGTGTTTCTGGGTACAGCCTTCATAAGTGTTTATTTGGCTCCCCTATGCCCTCTTTTGTAAAACAAGATAGATAGAGAGTCTTGACTGGGTGAATTAACGTATGTAGAGGAAAAAAGTAGCTTCAAGAAAATGGAAAACAGAGGTAAGCAAAACAAAAATAGCTTTGACCGCCTTCAAAGACCTTGAGTAAAAGAATAATATGCTTACATGTATTTAACATATTTTGTTCATAGTGGATGGATTTACTGTTTGATGGTAGAAATAGCCATCATGTAGATGACTTTAATGACATTTGTTTTAAGAGTAAACAAGTCAGTCAGTTTGGTTGCTCAGTCATGTCTGACTCTTTGTGACCCCATAAACCGCAGCACACCAGGCCTCCTTGTCCATTACCAACTCCTGGAGCTTGCTCACACTCATGTCCATTGAGTCAGTGACACCATCCAACCATCTCATCCTCTGTCATCCCCTTCTCCTCCTGTCTTCAGTCTTTCCCAGCATCAGGGTCTTTTCAAATGAATCAGCTCTTTGCATCGGGCGGCCAAAGTATTGGAGTTTCAGCTTCAGTATCAGTCCTTCCAATGAATATTCAGGACTGATTTCCTTTAGGATGGACTGGTTGGATTTCTTTGCAGTCCAGAGGACTCTCAAGAGTCTTCTCCAACAACACAGTTCAAAAGCATCACTTCTTCGGCACTCAGCTTTCTTTATGGTCCAACTCTCACACCCATACATGACTACTGGAAAAACCATAGCTTTGACAAGACGGACCTTTTTTGGCAAAGTAATGTCTCTGCTTTCTAATATGCTGTCTAGGTTGGTCATAACTTTCCTTCCAAGGAGCAAGCATCTTTTAATTTCACAGCTGCAGTCACCATCTGCAGTGATTTTGGAGCCCCCCAAAATAAAATCTGTCACTGTTTCCCCATATTTGCCATGAAGTGAAGTGAAGAATAAACAAAGTATAATTGTTTTGGTTGATTAAGTAGCAGTTGTTCCTTATCTATAGTCTAAGTCTCTAAACATTTAGAATAAATCAGAGTCATATCATGGAGGGAGGTTGGGTTCTGAGTTGTTTCATGAAAGGTCCACTCACCAAGGAGAATCATCTCATGGGACTATTACATTAGGAACAATTATATTTAAAACATTGAAACCTGGGGGTATGTTTGTTTCAGTAACTAAAGTTACCTTAAAAAATACAATGTGTTAAAAGAAACTATGATTAGTTTTATATTACTTTTTACATGGGTACATTTTTCCAAGTTCCAACTTATCTATGCAAATGTCCAGTGGTATGACAGTGTTATGATGGTCATTTTTCAAGATCTGTGTAATAACATTCAAAATTGCAATGAAATATACTCTAGTGTAAATTTTCATCTGGCGACCTTCTCCATGTGTGCATGTGGCTGTCATGTCTGACCATTTCTGAGCCCGTGGACTTTAGCCTTCCAGGCTCCTCTGCCTGTGGAATTTTCCAGGCAAGAATACTGGAGTAAAGGAATAAGGGAGCTGGGAGGCGGGGGTTCAAGGATGAAAGGGACACATGTATACCTATGGAAGATTCATATTGATGTATGACAAAAACCATCCAATATTGCTAAGTAATTATCATTCCCCAATTAAAATAAATAAATATTTATTAAAAATAAATAGACAAAAAATAGCGTCAAAAAAAGGAAAGAAAAGGAATACTGGAGTAGGTTATATTTCCTCCTCTAGGGGCTCTTTCCTACCCAAGGATGAAACCCATATCTCCCTGCATTGGAGGGTTTCTCCTGCATTGGCAGGCAGAATCTTTACCACTGTGCCACTTCATTCCTCTACCTTTCCCAATATCCCACTAAGTATCATGAAGACAAAAAAAAGGACAATTTAAAGAAACATCATAAATTAATTCATTCATGGGTGTTCAGTCATGTTCAACTCTTTGTCACCACATGGATGGTAGCCCAGCAGGTTTCTCTATCCACAGAATTTTCCAGGCAAGAATACTGGAGCAGGTTGATATTTCTTACTCCAGGGGATCTCCCAACCTAGTGACCAAATCCACGTTTCCTGAGTATCCTGCATTGGCAGGCAGATTCTTTACCAGTCCACCACCCATTAGAATCTGGAAAGAATTTTTGTAAGCTACACATTTATAAGCTAGACAAAAAAGAAAATCAAAGGACAAGTCATGCTGGTCAAGTAGAAGTGTTCATTCTGTGTCTGAAGAGAGGATATTTTACCCATTTGAAAAGGTAATACAAAGTGTGTTTTTCCTCCTGCTCTTATCATTCACCTCATCAATTCATTCCAAACTGTTTATTAAGTACCAACAAAATTCTCAGATCTGCAATTTGAAATTTCAAAATTTGTATTAACCAGAACACTGAATAACTGTTCCTCTAATAAGCAAGTGTTGAATTTTAAAATCTCACTAGCGTTAACACTTTCCCCCTACAAATACTTATCTTGATCTGTGTAATCAGAGGCAGAACTTTTTATAAAATAAACAGAATTATAGTAGGCTGATAAAAATTACTGTTTATTATAATTATGGACGATGTTAGTTATTTTATCAGTAAAAAAGTAATACATACTCTTTGCATAGATTTGGAAAATATAAATATGTAATCAGTAAAATATCTTATAAAATTTAGCTCAGCTCAGTGTAAAAAGTATTCACTAAAAGACTGGGAAAATGTGAGTAAAATTTATAAATTCATGCTGCTATATCATAACTGCCAATGAAAACTTTAATCTGTTACTAAGAAGAAGCTTATTGAGATTAACTGACAATATTTATCATCTTGTCTTGAATTCTGGGCTCAGAATACTGTGTTATCCAAGATAAGGATGATCATGCTCATGATTAGTCACTCAGTCATGTCAGATTCTTTGGGACCCCATAGACTGTAGCCCACCAGGCTCCTCTGTCCATGGGACTCTACAGTCAAGAATGGATGATAGACATCTGCAAAATGATGACCCCGATCATAAGAATAAGAGGCTTTATATATGGCTGGATTGTGATGTTTCCTGCTTGCATTCTCCTTTACCAAAGAAATCAGTCACTATATATTGAGAAGAAAACTGTCCTCACCACTGTGTGCTACCTGAAATCATTTTCAAACTATTCCCAAGGACCATGGATATAAAAATGTCTTTCTCTCATAAATTCTCCAGATCATACATAGGTTCAAGTTTCGTGGAGAAATATCATAAATTCAATTTTATGCACATTGATTTCCAGGTGCCTTTGAGACACTGACGTGGAACTGCTAGTCCATCATATATGTGTCCGATGCTCAGAGGAGGGATTTGAACAGGAGATAAAATTTTGTTAGTCTTCTGAGCATAGATGAGTTTGTGTAGGGAGAATACAGAGTAAAAGGAGAAGAGTTTTGGAGATTGTTCCTGAACAAGTTCTAATATTTAAAACTGTAGTTGAGAAGGTGGAACCCACAAAGAACACTGAGAAAGGGATGCCAGACGGGGGAGATGTACATCTGGAAGGACAGTGTAATGTTCTAGTAGTGAAAGGAAGCGGGCACAAGTGTTAAGTCTCAAGAAACTTTCAAAAAGGCAAGAGCGATTGAACAGTCATAGTTGCTGAGAGTTCACTAAAATAAATGCTGGAAAGATGTATTCATTTGGAGATACGGAGGTACCTCAATAAGCAAACCCTCATTATCTATGAGTCCTCTACTTGTGAATTTGCCTATTTACTAAAATTTATTTCGCCGTTTCCGTTCTTGAAGCACTAAGTCGTCTAACTTTTTGCAACCCCATGAAATGTTGCCCGCCAAGCTCCTCTGTCCGTGGAATTTTCCAGGCAAGGATACTGAAATGGGTTGCCATTTTCTACTCCAGGAGATCTTCCCGGACCCAAGGACTGAACCTGTGTCTCTTGTGTTTCCTATTCGTCATCCTCCAAATCAGTATTCATGCTGTTTTCACAGTCATTTGTGGATGTGCAGAGAATGGCAAAATCTTGCTGTGTGCATGCCATCTGAGCTTGTTTCAGCTCTCATATCAAGACTGCATCCACTTCACAGTCTATTTTACGGTCACATTTTTCTCATCTTTGCAATTTTTCAGAGGTGACTTCACTTTTCAAAATATCCTGCAATTAAAGTGCTGCAGTGTTGTCAGTTGTTACAACCCCGGAAAAGGCTGTGGTGTGCGTGCCTTATGAAGAAAATATATGTGTTAGATATATTTTATTTAGGAATGACTTTATAGTGCTATTGGCTACATGTTCAATGCTAAAGAATCAACTGTGATACTAAATAAAGTGTCCATAAACAGAAACAAACATTAAAATAGGTTATATATTGATCCATTGATGGAAATATTGTGACCAGAGGCTCACAGGAACCTAATCTGGGATTTCTCCTAGGAGCATGTGCTTCAATTTTACTAGTTCAGGTTTCATGGTGACATTGTTGAACACAATTAGTAAGAATAATGAGATTCATGTGTATATATTAAATAATGGAATAAAATATTATCAGACATGTGTACTCTAGTGACAAAGAACTCACTGTTGTCATAAGCACCCTAGTTTAACTTTGGATTTAATATTAAAAACTTTTTTTTCTTTGAAGTACAGTTGATTTACAACATCATATTAGTTTCAGGAGCACAACTTAATGAGTCAACATTTTTATAGATCATCCTCTATTTAAAACCACAATGAGTGTTTTTTCCTTGTACTCTACAATACATCCCTATAATTTGTCCATTTTATACATAATAGTTTGTCCCTCTCAGTCCTATACTCCTATACTTCTCCTTTCCTCTCCCCGCTGGTACCTACAAGTCTGTTCTCCATATGAGTGAATCTGTTTCTGTTTTGCTATATTCATTCATTTGTTTTATTTTATAGATCCCACAAAGAAATGATAACATGCAGTACTTGTCTTTCTCTGAGTTACTTCACTAAGCATAATACTTTCTGGTTCTGCCCATGTTGTGCAGATGGTAGACTTTCATTATTTTTTTTTTAATTTGGTTATTTTAATTGGAGGCTAATTACTTTACAATATTGTATTGGTTTTGCCCTACATCAACGTGAATCTGCCACGGGTGTACACGTGTTCCCAATCCTGAACCCCCCTCCCACCTCCCTCCCCATACCATCCCTCTGGGTCATCCCAGTGTACCAACCCCAAGCATCCTGTATCCTGCATTGAACCTGGACTGATGATTCATTTCTTATATGATATTATACATATTTCAGTGCCATTCTCCCAAATCATCCCACCCTCTCCCTCTCCCACAGAGTCTAAAAGACTGTTCTATACATCTGTGTCTTTTTTGCTGTCTCGCATACAGGGTTATTGTTACCATCTTTCTAAATTCCATATATATGTGTTAGTATGCTGTATTGGTGTTTTTCTTTCTGACTTACTTCACTGTGTATAATAGGCTCCAGTTTCATCCACCTCATTAGAACTGATTCAAATGTGTTCTTTTTAATGGCTGAGTAATACTCCATTGTGTATATGTACCACAGCTTGCTTATCCATTCATCTGCTGATGGACATTTAGGTTGCTTCCATGTCCTGGCTATTATAAACAGTGTTTCGGTGAACATTGGGGTACACGTGTCTCTTTCAATTCTGGTTTCCTCAGTGTGTATGCCCAGCAGTGGGATTGCTGGATCATAAGGCAGTTCTATTTCCAGTTTTTTAAGGAATCTCCACACTGTTCTCCATAGTGGCTGTACTAGTTTGCATTCCCACCAACAGTGTAAGAGGGTTCCCTTTTCTCCACACCCTCTCCAGCATTTATTGCTTGTAGACTTTTGGATCGCAGCCATTTTGACTGACGTGAAATGGTACCTCATAGTGGTTTTGATTTGCATTTCTCTGATAATGAGTGATGTTGAGCATCTTTTCATGTGTTTGTTAGCCATCTGTATGTCTTCTTTGGAGAAATGTCTATTTAGTTCTTTGGCCCATTTTTTGATTGGGTCATTTATTTTTCTGGAATTGAGCTGCAGGAGTTGCTTATAAATTTTTGAGATTAGTTGTTTTTCAGTTGCTTCATTTGCTATTATTTTCTTCCATTCTGAAGGCTGTCTTTTCACCTTGCTTATGGTTTCCTTTGTTGTGCAGAAGCATTTAATTTTAATTAGGTCCCATTTGTTTAGTGTTGATTTTATTTCCAATATTCTGGGAGGTGGGTCATAGAGGATCCTGCTGTGATTAATGTCAGAGAGTGCTTTGCCTATGTTCTCCTCTAAGAGTTTTATAGTTTCTGGTCTTACATTTAGATTTTTAATCCATTTTGAGTTTATTTTTGTGTATGGTTTTAGAAAGTGTTCTAGTTTCATTATTTTACAAGTGGTTGACCAGTTTTCCCAGCACCACTTGTTAAAGAGATTGTCTTTTCTCCATTGTATATTTTTGCTTCTTTTGTCAAAGATAAGGTATCCATAGGTGCATGGGTTTATCTCTGGGCTTTCTGTTTTGTTCCATTGATCTATATTTCTGTCTTTGTGCCAGTACCATACTATCTTGATGACTGTGGCTTTGTAGTAGAGCCTGAAGTCAGGCAGGTTGATTCCTCAAGTTCCATTCTTCCTTCTCAAGATTGCTTTGGCTATTCGAGGTTTTTTTGTGTTTCCATACAAATTGTGAAATTATGCTCTGTGTGAACAGTATGCTCTGTGTGACCAATAATGAACAGTATGAAAAGGCAAAATGATAGGATACTGAAAGAGGAACTCCCCAGGTCAGTAGGTGCCCAATATGCTACTGGAGATCAGTGGAGAAATAACTCCAGAAAGAATGAAGGGATGGAGCCAAAGCAAAAAGAATACCCAGCTGTGGATGTGACTGGTGATAGAAGCAAGGTCCAATGCTGTAAACAGCAATATTGCATAGTAACCTGGAATGTCAGGTCCATGAATCAAGGCAAATTGGAAGTGGTCAAACAAGAGATGGCAAGAGTGAATGTCGACATTCTAGGAATCAGCAAACTAAAATGGACTGGAATGGGTGAATTTAACTCAGATGACCATTAAATCTACTACTGCAGGCAGGAATCCCTCAGAGGAAATGGAGTAGCCATCATGGTCAACAAAAGAGTCCGAAATGCAGTACTTGGATGCAGTCTCAAAAACGACAGAATGATCTGTTCGTTTCCAAGGCAAACCATTCAATATCACAGTAATCCAAGTCTATGCCCCAACCAGTAACACTGAAGAAGCTGAAGTTGAACGATTCTATGAAGACCTACAAGACCTTTTAGAACTAACACCCCAAAAAATGTCCTTTTCATTAAAGGGGACTGGAATGCAAAAGTAGGAAGTCAAGAAACACCTGGAGTAACAGGCAAACTTGGCCTTGGAATATGGAAGGAAGCAGGGCAAAGACTAATAGAGTTTTGCCAAGAAAATGCACTGGTTATAACAAACACCCTCTTCCAACAACACAAGAGAAGACTCTACACATGGACATCACCAGATGGTCAACACTGAAATCAGATTGATTATATTCTTTGCAGCCAAAGATGGAGAAGCTCTGTATAGTCAGCAAAAACAAGACCAGGAGCTTACTGTGCCTCAGACCATGAAATCCTTATTGCCAAATTCAGATTAAATTGAAGAAAGTAGGGAAAACCACTAGACCATTCAGGTATGACCTAAATCAAATCCCTTACGATTATACAGTGGGAGTGAGAAATAGATTTAAGGGCCTAGATCTGATAGATAGAGTCCCTGATGAACTATGGAATGAGGTTCATGACATTGTACAGGAGACAGGGATCAAGACCATTCCCATGGAAAAGAAATGCAAAAAAGCAAAATGGCTGTCTGAGGAGGCCTTACAAATAGCTGTGAAAAGAAGAGAAGCAAAAAGCAAAGGAGAAAAAGAAAGATATAAACATCTGAATGCAGAGTTCCAAAGAATAGCAAGAAGAGAGAATAAAGCCTTCTTCAGCAATCAATGCAAAGAAATAGAGGAAAACAACAGAATGGGAAAGACTAGGGATCTCGTCAAGAAAATCAGAGGTACCAGAGGAACATTTCATGCAAAGATGGGCTCAATAAAGGACAGAAATGGTATGGACCTAACAGAAGCAGAAGATATTAAGAAGGGATGGCAAGAATACACAGAAGAACTGTACAAAAAAGATCTTCACAACCCAGATAATCACAATGGTGTGATCACTGACCTAGAGCCAGACACCCTGGAATATGAAGTCAAGTGGGCCTTACAAAGCATCACTACGAACAAAGCTAGTGTCCAACTCTTTGCGACCCCATGAACTATAGAGTCCATGGAATTCTCGAGGTCAGAATACTTGAGTGTGTAGCCATTCCCTTCTCCAGGGGATCTTCTCAACCTTGGGATTGAACTCAGGTCTCCTGCATTGCAGGCAGATTCTTTACCAGCTGAGCCACCAGGGAAGATGACAGCTATTATGCCAAGTGTAAGATGATTAAAATATTCTTATAATGTATGGAAATGTCCCCCACTATTTCTTCTAATATTTTGAGTCTCACTTACTTCCTATACTTTAATACAACTTCATTCATTTACTTTATTTTAGTATAAACCTTTTTATAGCATTTTTACTTTCTGTGGAGATTTGGAAATCATTCAGTTCAATATTTTGTTTTTGGACTGACTAAGAATACTAGGTCACTGTAATTGGCATTTTATGTATTCTGTTATATAGTTTTTTAGTCCAAATAAAATAATTTGTACATCTACATTTTAAAATTTCTGAGAAAAAGTGCCAAATTTAACATATGTTATTTATTTTGTACCTCCTTTTCCTTGGGTTGCTCTCAATAAAATACCACACAAAAAAATTGTGCAGTTTAATCCTTACAGCTCCTTTTAGCTGAATTATTCTACAAAACCTAGGAGGTATGTTTGAGGAAAACTAGAACTTAGTTTGTTAATCTTTCATTAGCACAGTCTTTTGTGCAGTTTAGGTCATCAAATTTAGATTTTTATGCTTAAGGAAACATGATACTAATCTGTGGTTAGTAAAGATAGATTACTTTTTTCCAGTGGTCATGTATGGATATGAGAGTTGGACTATAAATAAAGCTGAGCACTGAAGAATTGATGCTTTTGAACTGTGGTGTTGGAGAAGACTCCTGAGAGTCCCTGCAAGGAGATCCAACCAGCCCATCCCAAAGGAAATCAGTTCTGAATATTCATTGGAAAGACTGATGCTGAAGCTGAAACTCCAATACTTTGGCCACCTGATGCAAAGAACTGACTCATTTGAAAAGACCCTGATGCTGGCAAAGATTGGTGGCAGGAGGAGAAGGGGACAACAGAGGATGAGATGATTGGATGGCATCACCAACTCAATGGACATGAGTTTGAATAAACTCCGGGAGCTGGTAATGGACAGGGAGGCCTGGTGTGCTGCGGTTCATGAGGTCACAAAGAGTCAGACACACACGACTGAGTGACTGAACTGAACTGAAAAGTAGATTGTTAAGATTGTGTTTTCAAATCTCCTTTCCAAATAAAAGCCAAAAAGCCTGATATGTAAAATAGATCCAAACAGCGCAGCTTGGGTTGCATGGTGGGTTAGGATGCTTGGAGCACGTGAGAGTGGGACCATCCATCTAGTCTCTGTGATGGCAGCTGAGGCTTCAACTCAATCTCCTTTAAATTCTAGAGGTCATAGAATGAAATACATGGTCTGAAAAGCACCCTGCAGTCAAGAGATATGGTGTCTAGTCTAGACTCTATTATTTACCCTTTGTAAGATGTAAATGAGTTATTTTTGTTACTGGATTCAATAATATTGCTTATGAAATGGGAATTCCAATATCAAAAAATATGACATTTATGAAAGAAATTTTACATACTCTAGAAATGGAAATACTCTTGGGACATTTCTAGGTCTATGGGTACAGGCTTAATCTAGAATTCTTTGTTTTCCAATTATCAGTCTAACAAAGATGTGACATCTTTGTCACATCTTTGACACATAATTCAGAAATGTTAATATTAAAAAAAAATCTAGAATCTTAGCTGATTTTGTTTTCCTTCCACTTTTTGGGTTTTGTCTACCTGCTTAAATATGTAGGACTTTCTAACAGTCAATTCATTCAAGGAGTATTTGGATTTAGTTTATTACATAGTGGCTAATCAGATTTGAAGGTAGAGCTCTTTGAAAGAAATTTTGAGTAGTAAAAGCAATAAAACTCTGATAAAAAGTCAAAACTATTGTCTAGGGAATATATATTTAGCAATGATCTCTAACTAAAATCTCAGCTGCAAATATTATAAATAATCACGAGTGCGTGTTTTCAAGCTACATGCTAAGAAAATGGGACCAAGGAGGAATTTCTTTTATAGTCCATGGTTAAAAGATCAAAGAGTCAGGACACCAATACTTACAGATAATATACCATTTTATTTATTATGTTTTCTCATCCAATAGTAATCTAAGGAAACATTTTGTATATTTCTAATTCTTTTTATAATGTATCATTACACCATTCAGCTTTGTGAATCTTCTTTTTCATTTGGTCATTTGTTCTAATCACCATTACATCTCCATACAATGTACAAACCACTATTTTTCCTAATATAACATTGTAAAACAACTGTACTGCAAAAAAAATTAATTAAAAAAAAGAGAACCACTACTTTTCTTTGTAAGTAGCAATATTGATGATATTTCCAAACTGGATATTACTGTATTATTATTCTTCTCTTCCCCCTCTTTCATTACACACTTAAATCCACATGATTTGTTTCAGTCTTTCAAAAGCAATCACAACAACCAAGTAAAAAAAACAGGGGGTGCATTCTTAATTTTATTTCAATGATGATATATAATCTGACGTATTATGATATATCTGTTTCCTGTCACTAGGAAAAATTTCCAGCTTATTTACTATAAGGAAAACACAAGTAAGTGTTAAGTATATATATATTTTTAAATTTTTCAAACAGCAAAGAGCAATTTTCCTCCTTTTAAATCATTGTTTTTGCATCCATTTCCTGCAAGCATGAGCTCAGGAAGTGATAAAGTTGACACAGTTGCTGATGGATTTTTCAAGGGTTTATGCCAAGTTGTCTCCTAGTGCCAAACACAATGGACCAGGAAATATGGCACGTGACCAGAAAAATCTCATTGTTTTAGATAAGTTTTCCCTCTCACTAAAGCTCTAAGCAGAAATTTCCCAGAATATTTAAATCTCTCTTCACTATGATGGATGAGCCTGCAAATGTTCAGATATTTGTCTTCATGCATAGTTTTCTTATTAGCTTAACACTGAGAAACTCCAAATTGTGAAACAGTCCAAGAAATTCATGATATCTCTTTTCAGAAGAGATTAAATAAGACATATTTTTGGAAGAAAAGATTTGATAAAATAGGAAAGCAAAAGTGTCTCAGTATGGCTCCCTTGAATTTGACTTCAAAGTAATATTCAATCTAATTATTAATGTTGTATTACAATTAATATTACCAACCATGTTACATACAAGAATTAATGTTGTATAATGTGTTAAACCACAAATTTCTCTGTAAAGGCACAGAGATAATATTTTTCTGGGTTTTTCTTCTAAGAAATACTTTTCAGAATGCTAAATCATCTATAATTTTATAGGGACAATTAGTGCCAAACTTCAAATTTTCTTCCCATCTTTAACTCCAAATGTATATTAATTTATAAGAATGTTTTCCTCCTTTCCAGAAATCCCAAACTTCGATTTTTTGACTGTTCTCTTGTAGTTAGCATCAATTTGCCTTGGACATTCATTCATATTTTTTTCTTACAGATTGGAATGAAGGTTTTTATGGACACTGTATTCAACTAAGTCAGCAGCCAATTATAGACTCCAAAAATATTCTTCAAGTTCCTTAAGGATCTTTTCAAGTGCAAAGATGACATCAACATATAATGCATGAGGTGTTTAAATTAACATTCTTAAAATCAAGTCTGTTGAGCTAAATTATTCTACTCTATTAACTGCCAGAACAAAAATTGACCATAAGCTAGAGTTAGGAAGTAATTGGCCTTTCCTGGAAGAAATAAACTACATGGATTATCTTCTTTAAGCAAGCATGTTTACTGGACAACCATCTTACAAAGGCTAGGTCTACCAACTGCTCAACTCCTGGGTACAGGCAGTAAACAAAACAAAGCAAAATAAATAAACAAGCAAACAAATAACCAATCATGTTGATAAATTGGCCATAGGTTCTGTTGGTAAAGCTAAATTGTGGTTCAAATTCACAAAATATCTTAATAATATTATTTTTAAGTAACGGATAGAAAACAAATAAGTAAGCAAGGAAACAAAGTTAAAACCTTCTTAAAAATGAGAATTTGGGGAGAAGATAATATAGTATAATAGTGAATGCATTACCTAATAGAGGGCTTCCCTTCTGGCTCAGCTGGTAAAGAATCCGCCTGCAAGGTGGGAGACCTGGGTTTGATCCCTGGGTTGGGAAGATCCCCTGGAGAAGGGAAAGGCTACGCACTCCAGTATTCTAGCCTGGAGAATTCCATGGAGCGTATAGTCCACGGGGTCACAAAGAGTTGGATACGACTGAGTGACTTTCACTTTACTTAATAGAGTTGACTTACCAGAAAACTTTTAAGTTTCTGTTCATCTACTTTCAACTCTAAATTTACTATAAAATGCATAGCAAAACTGCTGAAGTTCAAAAGAAAGAGGAAAAGAAGAAGATTGTGGACCAACAAGAGAATTAAAGAAGGAAGATCAGAAAAGCATATACACATGCAGCCCCCGTGCCACATACACACATAAACACATAGGAGGTGGGGGGATGTTCTATGTTTTTTTCATGTTATATCTGTGACTCAGATAAGTTCTTCTTGGCTGACCTCTAGCTGAACACTGTGACCCAGAAATAATTGAACTTCTTATGTGTGTGTGTGTCTATGTGTGTCTGTGTGTGTGCTATGCTCAGTCCTGTCTGACTGTTTTGCAACCCCATGGACGGTAGCCCACCAAGCTCCTCTGTTCATGGGGATTTTCCAGACAAGAATTCTAGAGGGGGCTGCCCTTTCCTCCTCTAGGGGATCTTCCTGACTCAGAGATCAAACCTGAGTCTCCTGCACCTCCTGCATTGGCAGGCAAGTTCCTTACCACTGCACTACCAGACAATCACAAAGGAAAGTAAAGAAGCCAGAAGAAAAGGAGAGGAAGAAAATGTTTAAATCAATGAATGCTAAAAAAAACCCAAAACAACAACAAAAAAAAAACCACTTCCTACAAATATATAGTGTTAAGTAAGAAATGAGAATATGTTAAAATGTGGGGCTAGAAATACAAACCATCGAGTAATAGCTTCTAAAGACAATAGAGTCCATTGGTTCTCTCCATAACCCTGGCGTTGCTCACTAATTTTCAAAGAAAGGAATTCTGTAATTCAAGGACTTTACTGTGGCTCAGACGTTAAAGAATACACCTGCTATGCAGGAGCCCCGGGTTTGATACCTGGATTGGGAAGATCCCCTTGGAGAAGGAAATGGCAACCCACTCCAACATTCTTCCCTGGAAAATCCCATGGACACAGGAGCCTGGCAGGTTCCAGTCCATGAGGTCAGGAAGAGTCAGACAGGACTGAGCAACTAACACTAACACTACCTGGGAAGAAATTGAATTCCTAGGTAAATACAAATTATGGGCCAAAGAATTGTAGAAGGAGCAATCTACGCACACACATCAAAAAAAGTTAAATAATGAAACAATAAACAGACACACATCTTTTATTTGTTTTTTTAACCAAACACACTTCCAATTGCAAGCTCCGACAAGGAAAAGGAAAACCAGAAAATCTTAAAAGAAAAGCAAAGATCAAAAACCAAAACAAAACTATTTTAGTTGGTATTTCTGGGGAGTCAAGAGATCATGCTGATAAGGGCAAGAAAGTACCACACACACACCAAAAAAAAAAAAAAAAATGGCTAAGGCTGGTAATTATTCTGGAACCATCAAAGTTTCGTGCAAATGAGTACAGCATTGTAATGTTTTACTTCACTTTAACCCAGAAATTCACCTGAAAAATTGTAATAGGGCACAATTTTCTCCAAAGCAATAGGTTAGATAATCTGTTGCCTTTTTGTGATGCTTCCAGTTGTTTTATTTCAACGACTCCATTGGTTCAATAGTTGAAAAATTTGGAGAAGATTCTCCATTACTGATAACTGGCTGGGATCCTAGTCACAGTGTTTAAAGTCAAGCTATATTTACAAAAAGAAGAAATAAGATCTTCTTATGAATCTTAAAACTATTTTTACTGTCTTACATCTCCAAAACAATGATTAAGTTTTAGTCATAACTCAAAATTGTTTTAAAATTAATCTAAACCCTAGAGTATCTAAATAGTAGTCTTTTATCAAAATGTTTTCGGGTTCTCTACAATATGAACAATTTTACATATTACTTAGGAGTTCTGCATTTTTCCAATGTTGATATTTATGATTCTTCACCTTTAAATGATTTATAAGTTGAGAAAAACTCTGACAATTGACTTGTATAGTGAATATAATCTTTTTGTATGAAAAGGAAGTTACCTCTTTCTCCACAAAAGACTGTTGCTTTTCAGTTTGTCCTTAGAATCAAGAAAATATTAATCTAAAGATGAAATAGCAAATTGGTAAATAAAATGCATGTAAGAAATTAATATTTTATGTATTATTAACATCCACTTCACTTCTATTACTTTATATTTAGTAAGGACATTAGAATTACTTTTATTATAAAATAAAATTAAAAGAAACTTGCAACATTTAGCTAGATAGTTCCAGATGATTTCACAACATTTTTTTATTTAAGCAAAGGAATTTTTTATCTCCCAGTGGAGATCTGGGGACTTTT
Source organism: Bos mutus (assembly GCF_027580195.1). NCBI lineage: Eukaryota > Metazoa > Chordata > Mammalia > Artiodactyla > Bovidae > Bos > Bos mutus. The sequence continues at coordinate 90,072,647 of NC_091626.1, read as the reverse complement.
TCTCTAGCTTAATCAAAATTTTGCTTTGAATTGTTGTTGAACACCACTGAACTATTTATCCAGATTTAAAACCATGGCAGTAATTTCAGAGGCAGAGGAGGGTGTAAAAGTCCAGACAATGTCAAGCAGTGTTTATCTTAAGGGGAATTTCTGACAGTAGTGAACATAGCAAATAGGAGAGAACACCCAGGTCAGCTTAGTTCTTACTAAAAAGAAAGCTGCCATTGACTTAAACAAAGCAGAAATAACTCCCATTACTGTAGAATGACGCACCGGCAAAGGGATCAGACTGTAAAGGTTGCATCTGTTTGCCCCATATTTTAACTTTATTTTGGTGTGCTGACATTTGGAGTGTCTCTGATTGGTCTGGAATTAGCCTTCTTATCTTGTGAAACATCTGTACTGTATTGTTCCAAAGGATTAGCTGCCCACTGGGGATTCTGTGAAGTTAGGACAATGGAGGTCATTAAAGGTGCAAACATTTATTTTCCGGTCTCTAGTTCAGCAGGGGAAAACCATGCAGCTGACAGATTTTTCTTTTTTTCTTTTTTAATCCAAAGCTCAGCATTCTTGCAAATATAACTAAACCACAGTATTCTGGACTAGAGTTGTTACACTGGAATTGATGCCCACTGGAATTTAGAACAACTTAATGGCCAAGAAAGAGGAAAGAGGAAAACATGAGATTTTATGTCAGTTAGGAATCAAAAGCATACTAGAGTATGCCTTTCAGGAGCAGTGCTTGAAATGACTCTGAGTGGGATAGCTGGCAGAGTTTTATGTGGTATCACCAATTAAAATATAATTTTATTTTTCAGTTTCTTGATTTATGACCAATATTATTATTATTTTCCTTTTTGCTGGTATCCCTAATCCCAACAACTTCCCTTTCTCCAAATCTCTTGACACTGCAGTTGTAATTTATAACACTGTGATATTCGATAAGTAAAATCTGAGAAACAACGGAGTACAGAGAAATGAGCTCCCCAGTGATATGGGTTGAATTGTAGTCCTCCATATATATACATATGTATGTGTGTGTACATATATATAACTATATATATATATATATATATATATATAGTAGTAATCCCAGTATCTCAGAATGTGACCTAATTTTACAACAGAATCTTGGCAGATCTAGTTAATTAAGATGAGTCATCATACTGGGGGAAGGTGGCCTGCTAATCCAATACAACCCATGTCCTTATAAGAAGATAAGTAAGAAGATAATCATGTGAAGACAAAGCCCTCAGAAAGAAGGCAGAGATTGAAGTAATGCAGCTGCAAACCAAGGAATGCCAAAGATTGCCCACAAATCACGAGCAGCTAAGAAGAGCAGGACTGATTTCCCTACAGACTTCAAAAGGAGCACGACCCTGATGACACACTGATTTTGGACTTCTAGTCTCCAGAACTAGAAACTACATGTTTCTGTTGTTTAAGGCTCCCCAGTGTTTCACTTTGTTATGCCACCCTAGAAAACTAACATACCTGAGGTGTATACCTGTGTGCTCATCCACTCAGTTGTGTCTGACCCTGTGTGCCACTATTGACTGCAGCCTGCCAGGCACCTCTGTCCATGAGATTTTCCAGGCAAGAATACTGGAGTGGGTTGCCATTTGCTACTCCAGTGGATATTCCCTGGTATTATGCATTTAATAAATGGGGCCTCGATTTAAATTTAGTTTCCCCTGACTGTAAAAATGATCTATCTATACACCCCTTTCAGAGAAGGCAATGGCACCCCACTCCAGCACTCTTGCCTGGAAAATCCCATGGACAGAGGAGCCTGGTGGGCTGCCGTCTATGGGATCACAGAGCCGGACACGACTGAAGCGACTTAGCAGTTGCTACCACGCTTTTACCTTCTGAATTGCATTAGGGACATTATGCAGGTAGGATTGGGTGTTAAATGATGGTGGTGTTGACACATAGCATTAGTCAAGGTAGTGCACCATCTCCCCAGGGTTCCTGCATGTTAAAGGCTACACTCTGATGACTCATCAACTAATCTTCTCTGAACAACTCACCAAATAATACTTAGCATATCACCTATGCAAACCTGACCTACCTTTGAGTTCTATGAGCTGCGTGATTTAAATGCCAATTACATATTGGCAATATTTTTCAAATTATGGATCATGACCCATTATTGGGTGATAAAATCAACTTAATGGATAATCCTTCTCCCCAAAAAAGTGACACCTAATAGAATGAAATGGAATAGCCATTATGAAGATCTCTTGTATATTCTCCAATATAGTTATGGGAACATTTATAAGCCTATGACTGCGTGGGAAGGAGACCTATGTGTGTGAGTGTGCACATTCTAAGTCATGATATAAAATAAACTCCTTCTTAAGGGTTGTGGAGAAAGATTTTTGAAAGCTTCAGGATTAAGCTGTATCCCATATATGACTACTACATTATTACATTAAAAATCTAGAATAAATGGAATTAATTAAATTTAATATGTTTTATTTTACGGAAAGTATTAGAAATGGGTCCATAATTCCTACAATGTTTATTATTTTTGCAAATGATGGAAACTTGTGGAATTTGTGGTGAGGAAAAAAGTTTCCATGGCTTCCAGATTGCTTTTTTCTACCAAACACAAACTTGCCAAAAAGTTTAAAATATCATGAAATTTTATACTTGCTTTTCAAAATGAGTTGTCCTAGTTATCCTAGCCATCTGCTCTAAGAACAAAAGGGTAAGGAAACATATTATAATAAATATTTTCAAAGCTTGATAGTATAATATCAACAAAAAGAACCAAAATAAAATGTCTATGAAAAAAGAACTCATGTAAACAATACAAGAATTTCCAAAATAAGACATTCAAGAGCAAAAAATTAGTCTGCTATTGTTCTAGTGGACATTATTTTGTTTATAATGTGAAAGCATCTCTTTGTTATTGGTTCCTTAAAGTTATGTAGTCAGTTCCTTTCAAGGCAAAATGAGAGGTTTGGCTGCCCAGAGATATGAAATGTTTTACAAACGACAGAGTAAAAGTTAGGCTTAAACCTGGTGTCCTAATTCTATAACTCGTTATTTTGAAATCATTTATTTCTTTTTCATACAGTATAGTCAAATCCATGACTTTTATTGAAAGACACAAATTACCAAAACTGACCAGAGAAGAGATAGAAAATCTGAGTAGAAATATAATAAGTGATGCAATTGAATTAGTAATTAAAATTCTTCCCTCAGTGGCTTATTTGTGATGACTTAATGGAATATGTCTATGAAATGTTAAAAGAAGAAATAACAGTTCTTATAAAATCTTTTAGAAGATAAAAGAAATAGTTCACAACTCATTCTACGAGACTAGTATTAAAGCTAAACCAAGACCTTGCAGGGACTTCTGTGGTGGCTCAGATGGTAAACAATCCGCCTGCAGTGTAGGAGACCTGGGTTTGATCCCTGGGTTGGGAAGATCCACTGGAGGAGAGCATGGCAACTCACTCGAGTTGATAATACCAATTAACAATCTTTAAATGAAATTGAAAATTCCATTCACATAGCATCAAAAAGAATAAAATAAATGAAAATGCAAGACCAATACACTAAATTTTATAAAACATTCCTGAGTGAAATTAAGCTCTAAATAGAGATATTCCATGTTTGTGGATTGAGAGACTTGATTGTTATGATGACAATTTTTCCAGAATTTTGGTATACATTCAACTGAATCTTTACTAAAACCACAGTAAGTTTTTTTTTTTCAATAAGCTAATTCTAAAAGCCACATGGAAATAAGAAAGATTCTGAATAGACATAACAATTTTGAAAAACAATAACAGAATGAAGAACTTAGACTACTTGATTTTAAAACTTACTGTAAAGCTATTGAAATCGAGACTGAGGTAACTGCTATAGAGATTGGCATACAGATCAATAGAACAGAATTAACGTCAAAAAGCAAAGTCTGACATTTATGGCCAGCTAATTATTAACGAAGATACCAAAGGAATTCCAAGGGGCAATGTTCAAAAAATGAGGCTGGAACAGTATGAATCTATTATATAAAGGGATTAGTTTAGTCCCTAGACTCATTCCATACATAAAAATTGGCCATTGAGCTAAATGTACAAGTTAAAACTAGTTCTTATAGAAGAAAACACAGGAGAAAATCTTTATGACCATAGGTTATACAAAGCATTTTTAAATATGACACCAAAAATAACAGCCATAAAAGTAAAAACAATTGTTAAATTAGATCTCACCAAATGAAAGAAGTATGTACTTCAAAAGACATTCAGTTCAGTTCAGTTCAGTTGCTCAGTAATGTCCGATTTCTTGAGACCCCATGGGCTGCAGTACGCCAGGCCTCCCTGTCCATCACCAACTCCTGGAGTTCACCCAAACTCACGTCCATCAAGTCGGTGATGCCACACAACCATCTCATACTCTGCTGTCCCCTTCTCCTCTGGCCTTCAATCCTTCCCAGCATCAGTGTCTTTTCAAATAAGTCAGCTCTGTGCATCAGGTGCCCCAAAAATTGGAGTTTCAGCTTCAACATCAGTCCATCCAATGAACACCCAGGACTAATCTCCTTTAGGATGGACTGGTTGGATCTGCTTGCAGGCCAAGGGACTCTCAAGAGTCTTCTCCAACAACACAGTTCAAAAGCATCGATTCTTCAACACTCAGCTTTCTTTATAGTTCAAATCTCACATCCATACATGACCCCTGGAAAAAACCATAGCCTTGACTAGATGGACCTTTGTTGGCAAAGTAATGTCTCTGCTTTTGAATATGCTGTCTAGGTTGGTCATAACTTCCCTTCCAAGGAGTAAAAGTCTTTTAATTTCATGGCAGCAGTCACCATCTACTGTGATTTTGGAGCCCCCAAACAATAAATCAGCCACTGTTTCCACTGTTACCCCATCTATTTCCCATGAAGTGATGGGACTGGATGCCATGATTTCAGTTTTCTGAATGTTGAGATTTAAGACAACTTTTTAACTCTCCTCTTTTACTTTCATCAAGAGGCTCTTTAGTTCTCCTTCACTTTCTGCCATAAGGGTGGTGTCATTGGGATATCTGACATTGATATTTCTCCCAGCAATCTTGATTCCAGTTTGTGCTTCTTCCAGCCCAGCGTTTCTCATGATGTACTCTGCATAGAAGTTAAATAAGCAGGGTGACAATATACAGCCTTGACGTACTCCTTTTCCTATTTGGAACCAGTCTGTTGTTCCATGTCCAGTTTGAATTGTTGCTTCCTGACCTGCATACAGGTTTCTCAAGAGGCAGGTCAGATGGTCTGGTATTCCCATCTCTTTCAGAATTTTCCACAGTGTGTTGTGATCCACACAGTCAAAGACTTTTGCATTGTCAGTGAAGCAGAAACGATGTTTTTCTGGCACTCTCTTGCTTTTTTGATGATCCAACGGATGTTGGCAATTTGATCTCTGGTTTCTGTGTCTTTTCTAAAATGAGCTTGAACATCTGGAATTTCATGGTTCATGTATTGCTGAAGCCTGGTTTGGAGAATTTTGAGCATTACTTTACTAGCGTGTGAGATGAGTGTAATTGTGCAGTAGTTTGAGCATTCTTTGGCATTGCCTTTCTTTGGGATTGGAATGAAAACTGACCCTTTCCAGTCCTGTGGTCACTGCTGAGTTGTCCAAATTTGCTGGCATATTGAATGCAGCACTTTCACAGCATCATCTTTTAGGATGCTCAACTGGAATTCCATCACCTCCACTAGCTTTGTTTGTAGTGATGCTTTCTAAGGCCCACTTGACTTCACATTCCAGGATGCCTGGCTCTAGGTGAGTGACCACACCATCATGATTATCCTGGTCATGAAGATTTTTTTTTGTACAGTTTTGTATATTCTTGCCACCTCTTCTTAATATCTTCTGCTTCTGTTAGGTCCATACCATTTCTGTCCTTTATCGAGCCCATCTTTGCATGAAATGTTCCCTTACTATCTCTAATTTTCTGAAGAGATCTCTAGTCTTTCTCATTCTATTGTTTTCCTCTATGTCTTTGTATTGATCACTGAGGAAGGCTTTCTTATCTCTCCTTGCTATTCTTTGGAACTCTGCATTCAAATGGGTATAACTTCCCTTTTCTCCTTTGCTTTTCACTTCTCTTCTTTTTACAGCTATTTGTAAGGCCTCCTCAGACAGAAAATTTGCTTCTTTGCTTTTCTTTTCCATGGGGATGGTCTTGATCCCTGTCTCCTGTACAATGTCACGAACCTCGGTCCATAGTTCATCAGGCACTCTATCGATCAGATCTGGGCCCTTAAATCTATTTCTCACTTCCACTGTATAATCATAAGGGATTTGATTTAGGTCATACCTGAATAGTCTAGTGGTATTCCCTACTTTCCTCAATTTCAGTCTGAATTTGGCAATAAGGAGTTCATGATCTGAGCCACAGTCAGCTCCCGGTCCCGTTTTTGCTGACTGTATAGAGCTTCTCCATCTTTGTCTACAAAGAATATAATCAATCTGATTTCAATGTTGGAGATCTGGTGACGTCCACGTGTAGAGTCTTCTCTTGTGTTGTTTGAAGAGGGTGTTTGCTATGACCAGTGCATCCTCTTGGCAAAATAGAGAGAATGGAAACCACCTCTGCACAAGGTCTGTTCAATTCATTGAAAAGAGAATATTGCAGTTAGAAACAACTCTTTGCTCATTTATTGCTAAGTTATTTCAAATCAAATCATTGAATTTATCCCCTATGCTTTGTATTATTTATTATTATAGAAATCACAACACTTGGCATGATAAATGTTTAATACATGTCCATTCCATTTTGAAATATTTTTCCTAGACTTGGGCTTCCTTGGTGGCTCAGAGGTAAAGAATCCACCTGCCAATGCAGGAGACATGGGTTTAATCCCTGAATTTGGAAGATCCTCTGTAGAAAGTAATGGCAACCTCCACCAGTACTTTTGCCTGAGAAATCCCAAGGGTGGAGAAGTATGGCAAACTACAGCCCATGGAGTCATAAAGTGTATAACATGATTAACAACTAAAGCAAACAAAAAACTTTTTGTATAACTTATATTGTTTTTATTTCTTCCTCTTGAATATAGATATGCATATTATAAACATATGGATATACATAATATGCATATATATAACATGCATATATTACATTGCATATAGTATTTATGCTTATACAGATTAAAATATATATGTTAGAAGCTATATCATTTTTTAAATTTATTTTTAATTGGAAGATAATTGTTCTACAATGTGCTGGTTTCTACCATTCAACAGTGTAAATGAGTCATAATTATATATATATATATATATATATATATATATATGTGTGTGTGTGTGTGTGTTTTGTTTTACTTACTAAGTCATGTCCAACTCTGCAACCCCATGGACTGTAGTCCATGAGGCTTCTCTGTCCATGGAATTTCCCGGGCAAGAATACTGGAGTGGGTTGCCTCTTGGGTCTCCATCCCTTCCCATGCTTTAAGTCCATCACAAGATGCCAGGCTGGGATACCTGTGTCTTATAGCAGGCATATCATTTTACTCAAACATTTATCTAAGTGAATTTCTCCTCTTTCTGATGATCTGATAAAAAGAATTATTATTCATTGAAAATTTATTGCATGTCAACTGTACTACCAAATAGCTTATATGTTGTGTGTATATTATTTCATTTAATCTTTAGAGTAATTCAGGGAGGCAACAGCATGTATGAGAAAACTGAGGTATCCTTGAGTAGCTTGATAATTTTGGTAAATTTTCCAAAGTTGCAGACTCATCATATTCAAAAGTCTAAAAGCATATTGTCTGACTTCAAACTCTATAACTTGAAGCAAAAGGCAGTACTGTTTTGATGGGATAGAGTGCCCAAAGGAAGTGTAGCCTTAAGCCATTTCCTAGATTAACATGCATACATACTTAGGTAGGTGTCATAATAGAACAGTTTTTTTTAATGCTGGCTGCACTTCTGAATCATCAGGAAAACCCAGACTCCCACTTACCTAAATGAAAGCAGAATGTTAAGATTGTGAGTTCAAGAATCAACATTTTTTAAATTAATAATCTATTAATGTTTTTTAATTTTATTTTTAATTGGAGGATAATTGCTTTAAAATATGTTGATTTCTGCAATATGATAATGTGAATTAGCCACATATATATACAAATGCCCCTTCTCTCTTGAACCTCCTTTCCACCCGGGACCCTATCCCACCCATCTAGATTGTCACAGAACACTGGGTTGAGCCCCCTGTGTTATATAGCAGCTTCCCACTGGCTATCTATTTTACATATGGTAATGAATATGCTCAGTGCTACTATCCCCGTTTGTCGCATCCTCTCCTTCCCCTGGAGGAGGAAATGGCAACCCACTCCAGTATTCTTGCCTGTGAAATCCCATGGACAGAGGAGCCTGTGCGCTACAGTCCATGGGGTTGCAAAGAGTTGGACACGACTGAGTGCATGCACATATTACGCTCCTCTCCCCACTGTGTTCACAAGTCTCTTCTCTCTGTCTGCATCTCTATAAAGCGAAAGTGTTAGTCGCTCAGCCCTGGCCTGCAAATAGTTTCAACAGTACCATTTTTTTCTAGATTCCATATACATGCGTATTTCAGTGATGGAGAGCAAGACAAGGTTGTCAACTACTGTCAGAAATCACAGTGCATCAGGAAGCACTTCCTTACAAACGAATGTGACATTTCAGTCTCAACTTCTAATAATAAGATATCGAAGTTTCACTTTAGAAACTGTTTATATGACATCATTTATGTAATTAAGATCTGTGAGCAAGTATATTTGCAAACTCTGGCTAAATCCAGTCCGGTGAAAATAGCTTCTTAAAATTTCTGTATTTCTCCATAAAAAAACAAGCCATAGGAATGTCACTGTTAGATGGTGATTAAAGCAGTGTTGTGTTATATCCACTGTCAGATCATTATCAATTTAGAAAGGACTTACAGGTAATATGTTAATCGTGTATGCTCAGTCACTCAGTTGTGTCCAACTCTGCGACTCCATGGACTGTAGCCACCAGGCTCCTCTGTCCATGGAATTTTCCAGGCAAGAATACTCAAGTGAGTCACCAGTTCCTACTCCAGGGGATCTGCCTGACCCAGGGACAGAACCCACATCTCTTGCATTTCCTGCCTTCTCAGGCAGATTCTCTACTGCTGAGCCCCCTGGAAGCACCCAAATGTTAATTCATTAAACAGTAAATAAATTAAATAAAAATTCTTATTTCAGAAATTCTTAGGTACAACTTTCAGAAATGAGTTGAAAAGCACTTAGAGTGTGTTTATTTTCAATGAAAGTGATAGAATGAAATCTATTTAATTTTTAACTTTATACATTTACTCCTTTGGGTATATTTCATAGATTTTACACTATGTTCTGTGGAAACATCTTGGGTAAATGCTGCTCCAGAATTTCTATATGGTAGGGTTTTCCATTGCTGGATGTGTTTGGATGTAGAGTGGGACCAGGTGACTTTTCTTGAAGGTGCTTTGGAATAGCAGGCTCATGGTCTCCAGATAGATTGTAGGTTAATCTGTCAGTTGGCACCACAGGTTCTGTAATCATGCTGCACTGATTTTTGCCTAAGGAAAGCATGTCCATGAAAGATATGTTCATCTGATCTTTAATTAAAAATAACTAACTTTCAGTTCTAATGAGATAGATGAACCTAGAGCCTATTGTTCAGAGTTAAGTAAGTCAGAAAGAGAAAAACAGATGTTGTATATCAGCACATACATATAGAATCTAGAAAGATAGTAATGACGATCCTATCGTAGGCAGCAAAGGAGATGCAGACATAAAGAACAGACTTTTGAACACAGTGGTAGAAAGAGAGGGCGGGATTATGTGAATAATAGCATTGAAACATATACATTACCATATGTAAAATAAATAGCCCGTGGGAGTTTGATGTATGACACAGGGAACTCAAAGATGTTCTCTGTGATGACCTAGAGGGGTGGGGTGGGGAGGGAGATGGAAGAGGGGTTTAAGAGGAGGGGTACATAAGTAAACATGTTTATGTATGGTAGAAGCCATCACAATATTGTAAAGTATTTATCCTCCACTTAAAAGTTAAAAAAAAAAAGTAACTGATTTCAATGATATCACTTTCTTTAGGGTGACAAGGATGGGTTTGACTGAAGAACTGGCCAAAGTTGTTGATGCCAAAGACTCTTTCCCAGAATTATAACAAAGGTTAAGTATTCAGAAACAGAGAGTGCCATGGGATTCCAGCTTGAGCATTTTCCTATGAAAATCAGTGGATAAACATTCTTTAATCCATTTCAAAACATCAGATCTGGAGAGTGGATCAAGGTCATCCACAGAAGATGGAGTCAGAGACCAGATCTAAAAGGAGGCTGGAGTGAACTGCAAAGAATGTGTCTAAAACAAGAAAGATCATGGAAAATACTCCAGAAAAATCCTAGATGGGTTAGAATTACAGAGATGATCTAAAACTCTCTTGCTATTTCATTAAATGAAATTTGAAAATCAAGTTAAATAAACATGGTATTCAGAGAAATTGTCCCCTGTGGTAGAAGAAAAGGGGGAGAGATGAAAAAGCAACACATATTTAGATGCAATGACATTGCTAATGTCTCACTTGTTAGAGGAGATGGTGGGTTCCTAGTTGTTCATTTCACTATCATGCTTCATCACTTATATATATGTTACACACATTCTATATGTATCAAATATCAATATTTAATAATTAAACTTGAAAGTTAAGAAATACAAACTCAAAACTTGGAAAATGCTATAACCCTTTTCGTACAATGTCAACAGAAATAAGAACAGGGTCTAGAGCTCTTTTACCATATGGGAATAGTTGCTGTGCACTTTATTTTCATTTGCTCACGTAGCTTGCCTAGCAGAAGTTGGGGATGAGAAAAAAGCAAAGGAGAAGCAATATCTTTAATGACAAGTTGGATTTTCAGCTCTGTGGGAAAGAAATTGCAAGATATTGAAAAGATTATTCAAAAAATAAAAGTTGAAAATCATCTGTTATGGCCCTTCATGCCTGACTGTTTGGAAAATCATATTCCTGTTATTCATTTGATATTTATTCAACATCTGTCACAATCCCATTGCACATAATCATTCAAACAAAACCTGGTTATTCTGATGCTGGATTCTGTGTTTCTCAGGTTTAAACAACTATCCAGTGCTGTTTAAAAGGAGTACAAGGAGAAATTAGCGTTTGGACAGCCCATCTCATGTTTGACTACTTCTGGACAAATTTAATAGACAACACTTATTTAGTTTTCCATGACTTTCAAATCACACTGTGCTAAAGCTGATGTGGAAAGCACACATACTCAGCTCCCTAACACAGTCACATACGCACGGACAGATGACACACGCAGGTGATAAAGAAGAGAACAGCGTAACATTTGGTCAGCAGTATAGATCCCATCACAAGGCTTTCTACATCTCGGGGGAACAGGAATTCACAAGATGCTAGAGGAGAATTGCACAGAGAAAATGAAAACCAAATGCAGAAATAACATCTCTGGTTTAACAGAAACATATTGGCAATGACTACAATGCCCACTGTCAAAGCAGCGGTTGAGAATCAATCTCCTCTCCGTCCTCCCAACCAGGAGCATCACTGTTAAAGCTTGAGAATAAGGTGTCTGGCTGCCAGCCATGCTTACTGAGGTGGCTTCATCCTTCATGTGATTTGACCACATGGATGAAAGCGACTCACTTCCATCTTAACACATTTCCTACAGGGTAGGTAATACTCCGAGCCACTGCCTTGGCAGGCATATCTTCTTCGTGGTGACAGCTACCAGTTGTTGAGAGCATAGCTTGCAGCTAAAACTCTGATAAAAGCTCCTTGTTATCTTTCTCTCTTTTTGGCTAAGGGAATAAGAATTCGTAAAACTGAGTAAAGTATAAAAAGGATGCTCTTGATCGGCATAGGTAACTCCTATTGCTTGAGACATTACCTTAATGTTTTCCTTATCAGATATCTATAACTGTGGCTCCAAAATCAACGATGGGAAATTTTAACCCACTTTACCAAAGGTAATGTCTGGAGACAATTTTGATTGTTGTGGTTAGGAGGGATGTGCTACTGGTGTATAAAGACCAAGGATGCCACTGCATACTCTACACTGCACATAAAGGTACCCCCAAGAAATAAAGAACTCGTCCAAAACACTGGTGCTGTCTAGAAACTGTCATCTATAAGCTTCATTATATCTGGGAAGTTAGTCCGTAAGGAGTCCTCTACTCACATACCAATGATTGGAAACCACGAACAAAAAGTTTTTACATAAATGCAGCTTGTTCTTAAGTACATCATAACTTCAGAAGTTAATGTCACTCAGAGAGTCACTTCTTCAAGTCTTGCTTCACAGATTTAGTTTTGAATGAGCCCACGATACCAGTGAAGATAAGAACTCTTCTTTAGTAAAAAGTGAAAGTGTTGGTTGCTCAGTTGGGTCCAACTCTTTGGGACCCCGAGGATTGTAGCCCGCCTCCTCCTCTGTCCATGAGATTCTCCAGGCAAGAATACTGGAGTGGATTGCCATGCCCTTCTCCAGGGAATTTTCCAGACCCAGTAATTGAACCATGATCTCCTGCATTGCAGGCAGATTCTTTACCATTTGAGCCACTAAGAAAGCCAGAAAGCCAGTAAATTGGCAGACGGTGTGTGTGGATGTGTTTATTACTATCGTCTTTGACACCTTGACTTTCTGACAGTCCATTACTTTGGGTTTTTTTTTTTTTTTTTTAGATTTTATTTATTTTTTTTTCCAACTACAATTTTATTTTATTTTTAAACTTTACAAAATTGTATTAGTTTTGCCAAATATTAAGATTTTTCCCTTACTGGAAACTACTCAATAATGCTCTAAAAATTTCAAGACAAGTGATTCTGGATGCTTTGTAGACCATGGCCCCTGAATCTGCATGTCTCTTTTCTTAACATCAGACCCACATCTCCTATGCATATGCATTTGCCTGTTCCCCTGGCAACTTTCAACATGCTTGGGATTGTATATGCTCCTCTTAATTGCATATCCCCTTCAACCTCTACTTTATCCTAAGAAATATGACTGTCATCCGTAATTTTTGCTTCCCTCATACCAATTCATCTTCAAAATAGTCCATTGCTCCCAGGCCCCACAATTCTACCTACTTTTGGCTGTTTTAATATTTCATCACAACTAATTCTCCACCTCCAGTCTGGTCCACTTCCCCTAATACTGTGACCTAATAATCTCTCTACAGTTCGAGTACTATAAGTAGATCCCTACTGACAACACCACGTCCCATACTCGTCAGCTTTCTAATTTACTTGTTTGCAGTTCCTGAGATGGCTTATGCGCCCTTTTGGCCTCTTGTTATTTTTAGTGTTACCTTTTGCTGTTTCATGCCTGCACTCCAGTCCTGGAATGTCTCTCCGCATTCCATATATTATAGGTAATTCTTTACTTGCAAATAATTATAAACTTCCTTCAATGCCCCTAAATTTTCACCTTTGGGGGCATCCATTAATATAAATTCACAAATAGATTCAAATTTTTATTTAATAAAATCAGCAAGTGTTAGAGAATCCAGTAATACCAAGTGTTGGGAAGACTGTGAAACAAGGTGAAGTATCATATACTGCTTGTGAGAATATATCGATTGAATAACTGGAGAGAGCAATATAGAATTTTCTAGCAATGTAAGTGGAGAAGGCAATGGCACCCCACTCCAGTACTCTTGCCTGGAAAATCCCATGGACAGAGGAGCCTGGTAGGCTGCAGTCCATGGGGTCGCTAAGAGTCGGACACAACTGAGTGACTTCATTTTCACTTTTCACTTTCATGCATTGGAGAAAGAAATGGCAACCCACTCCAGTGTTCTTGCCTGGAGAATCCCAGGGACGGGGGAGCCTGTGGGGCTGCTGTCTATAGGGTTGCACAGAGTCGGACACGACTGAAGTGACTTAGCAGCAGCAGCAGCAATATAAGGATACAGATGCTAAGCCATAGCAATTCATCCTCTTGACATATATCTCTAAAGATATTCTTACATGTTTGTTCCTGGAGATACATGAAAACTGTTCATAGTATTGTTATGTGCAAAACCTCTGTGGTGCATTTGTACAGTTCAATACATCGTACCTCACTTATCCATAGAATGAAATTTCAAACTGTTAAGCGAATCTTCAGTGTTAAAAATTGAACATAAATTATTGCTCAAAAATAAAATACTGAATAAAAGCTCATTTCACAGAATATTAACTACAATGAGTTAAAAGTACACAAAATTTTGCAGTATAACTAATATATATATATATATACATATATATATTGTTTGGCAATTCTCATATATGGAGTGAAATTATAAATGAAAGCAAGTGATTTCTGAATACACAAGCCAGGATATTTATGTTTATGTGGAAAGCATGATAAAATCAAAAAGGACAAGCTGAGAATTTGAAAGTCTCTGGAATGTTCTACATCTCAAGTTATGTCATATAAATATGAAGTGTTTATCTTATTCTTATTTAAAATAGCACATATAAAATTATATGTGCATTTTATATATGATATAGTTCCTAATAAAATTATAAACAAAAACTTGAAAGCATTTTAATCATGCCAAGAATTAAGTAGATCTTTATAAACTATATGATGATTTAAAGAAGTCATGGGTCCAGTCTTGGTCAGATCTAGCTGAGATGACAGGAAAAGCTTAAAACTATTGGAAATGATTTTAGTTTTAACTTTTTTTTAATAAAAATGATCTTCATAGAGAGGCTAAGAGAAAGTCTGGTGCTATAGAGAAACTAAATTAATAATAGGTGAAGAGGTTTATGAGATATATCTCAGTATATCTAATGAATTCAAATACCACAATTCATGAAAATTAGATATCAAGGAACTGAAAAAAATCTTACCAAGATAAGTCATTATCTTCTTGTTCATGTTTTTATTATACCTCTTACATAAATTGAAGAATCAAATGCAAAATAATGTTCAGTTTGCCCCATGAACCATTCACTGGCCAAGAATAAGAAGCTTATTTTGTCACAGTAGGAATTCAAAAAATGTGTGTTGAATGAATAAATTTTTTTGAAAGTGTGGAGTGACCTAAAAAAATAAAAGAAAGCAAGAGAAGTATAACAAAATTGGGAACAAATAAATGTATTTCTGGTATGTTTTAACATTGGAAAATCTGATTTCTGAAGGTAAAATTTAAGAATCTTGAAATTACTTCCTGATAAAACACAAATAAAAATTTAAAGTACTTTTCATGTAAACAGTTCAGAAAAATACTATGATCCTCAACAGTCAACAGCTATTGCATAAGGACAATTTGTACTGCAAGTCAATTTAGCTGGGCTTTCAAATGGAGAAATAACCCTGCTCAGTCATGTCTGACTCTTTGTGACCTGCTAGGCTGTCACATGAGCTACAGTCCATGGGATTTCCCAGGCAAGAATACTGGAGTGGCTTGCCAGTTCCTATTCCAGGTGACCATCTGCACCCAGGGATCCAACCTGCGCCTCCTGCACTTGCAGGCGGATTCTTGACTAACACGCCACCTGGGAAGCCTGGTAACACTAGAGGCAGGCTATAATCTTTTATGCCTACTGTTCCTCTATGCATAATTCTTACTTTAAAACTGCGTATTTACTTAGTTATATGTTTGCATACATTATCACACTCACTGTGACAGCCAGTAACTTTAATAATGACAATAATAATAACTAAAATTTCTTTTTTCAGAATTTTCATGGGTCAGATACAGAGCTAATAGATTGGAAAAACTTCTGGTTTGTAAGCACCTACTGTCATATACCTATTTTACAGATGAATTAATTTGAGGACTTCCCAGGTGACTCTAGTGGTAAAGAACCCACGTGCCAATGCAGGATATATAAGAGATTTGGATTCGATCCTTGGATCCGAAAGGTCTCCTGGAGGAGGGCACAGCAATGATCCACTTGAGTATTCTTGCCTGGAGAATCCCGTGTACGGAAGAGCCTGGCAGGCTATAGGCCATAGGATTTCAAAGAGTTGGACATGACTAAGGTGATTTAGCACACACGCACTGTTATAATTCCTACTTTACAGATGAGCAAATTTAGTGACACTAATTGTCTTGCTCACAAATACACAGCTAAGAAGTGTCCTAATCTGAATTCAAACCCAGGCAGCTGGCAATGGAGCACGTGTTCTAAACTAACACATACACATGTGTCAGATCTCATACTATTGGAATAATCAGTTCCAATACAAGAAATGCAAAGTAATAGAAATAAATGAAAATGTCCACAAATCAACTTGAAAGTCTCAGTCCCTCACTGAAGAATGAGGGCAAGTAAATTTTCACTAAAATCTTTTATTTGTTATATGCTCAAAAAGAGGAGATGTGTTGGTATAGTTCTGAAAAGAGGCAAATATCATCCTTGACTGAATTAATCTGAAAAAAGAATTGTCATGATATTCTATACACATCTGAAATATCATGTTCAGTTGTGGATGATACATTTTTAGAATTTAATACCTGGCTAGAAAGAATAGGATATAAACATGTCTAAAAAGCATATCACAGGAAGTATAGCTCTAATAATTCAGACAACTTTGTGAAAGAGTTTTGATGAGACCCAACAATTTTCTCCATATATCACAGGGCCACATGGAGAAAGGAGGAATTAGACATTCCTTGCAATTCTTTGTGCATAACTGTACCCATCATTTTGAAATTACAGTAAATTGAATTTACTCTCATATGTTGAAGAAGAGTCCCTTCAGACCTCTTCAAACTGCATAAACCAGCTAAGGAGATACTCTTTTTATGAGTTGAAGTCAAAGTTGGATGAATATCAAGACTAATACAATGGTCATTTCTGCAATGAGTGGGAAGTTGAACTCAATGAACTCTAAAGTGTCTTCAATTTCTCAGATTAAATCTTATGAGAAAGGAAAAGATAATCACTTTTCTTCCTGATTTTATTCTGCACTAGCTAGATACAAATATAATTCAATTTAAAATAATTGACAGCCCTTCTAATCCTAAAACCATCTTTCATACAGCATAAGCCACATGGAATATGGGCAGAACAGCCTGTGTTTTTTGTTCTGAAGGAATAAATAATTTTAAAGGAATACATATATATATTCCTACATATTCTCTACGAACAAGATAGTATTTATAGCCTGAGTATTATATCTCTAAAAACAGTTTACCCAGATTACACATTTACATTTAGCAGTTAGGACTCAATGGTGAATTACTCATTTGTGTTTGCATTTTACATAATGCATTACTAATTTTACCCATTAGGGAGAAAAGAAACTGCAAAGTGATTGAAGGTCTAGAGGGTATCGTGCAGAGAAGGAGTCAGAGTCTGGGTTTCATGGACTTTCATTAATCGAGCCATGTCCCTCCTTGTGGGAGATGCTTATCTTCAGGAATTTTCTGTGAGAATTCATCATTAAAGCAAAGATGATATGCTTATCTCTTTCAAAGCCCAGATTTCACAATCCTCTCTTTCTGCTCAAGCCTCTTCCTAAAAAAATCAACAATGAGTAGATTGGGTGTGGGTGGGGAGAATCCATTATGTTAGGAACCCAAAAGACTAACCAGTATAAACTCAAGCATTTATACAAAACAGTTCTGGACTTCTTGGGTATGACTAAAACAGAAATTACACAGCTGACCTATTTACATCCTAATGATATAGAGCAACTCAAATTAATTTTGTTGACTATTTGCTATTCACCATACGTTGAGCTAGTTCCTGGGGGAGGTGGGGTATAAAGCCAAGGCAGTGCCCTGGAAAACCTCACTGATTTGGAAATCAAACAGAAAAACATTGTACAGATGTGGAATATAAACTACTCAGAGTTAGGACCGTTATGTGTCTTCAATAAACGGCACAGCGCCTGGAATGTGGAGAGTCTTGAGTTCTTTGTATAAATTATCTCAAATAATTCTCACTTAACCCTGCCAGCAGTAGTATTATCCCCATTGTACACAGAAGGAAAATAAATCTGAGAAAATACAATTGACAAAAGTAGAACCAAAACTCAGGTTAGCTGAATAATCTTTGTAATAAAGAGTACATTACTAAAAGATAATTCAAATACTATATATACACAGCACAACTTTGACCCAGTTCTATAATCAGTCAATACTTTAATGGGGAAATTATTGCATAACAAAATAGTTAATACATATGGTTAAAAAATGAAGGTGCCAATATAACTTCATTAACATTTTAAACACAAATATTTCAGGCATTATTTTGTGGCTCAGTTTTGATTTGCTTTTAGTTTCACATACAGTATGTTACAATTTACTTGTTTCCTCTTTCAAGGTCAATACTAGTCCCAATTGAAAAATAATTCTGTACGAATCATGAAGATTCCTGATGGAGGGACAGAACATCTTCCTTTGGGAAGTTTCAAGGTTTCCCAGGTTTGCTGTAATACAGCTGTTCATGCTCACTCAGAATTCCCTCTTTAAGTTCATGGTTCTTTGAGAGTTCTCCTAATTTCTGATCTCTTAATTCTTGCAGTATAAATATCTTCTATAAGAAACTACCCTTCCTGGTTTGATTTACAGCCATTCTATGTCAAGAAAAGGCACGTGTGCACATTTTACTGTGGACCAGAAGTCTTAAGCCTGCCCTGAGCATTCCTGGTTTCTGTCTTCTCTTGAATTTCGCCCTCTGGCTTCATCTTGTCTTGGCATTCCTAGTTTTATTGCCATTTACTATCCCACACTGATGTCATTATTCATGAATTTTCTTCCTTCCTAAGACGTAAAGTGAACTGAGTTGTTCTAATCATAGCTGGCTATTTTCTATAGAAGATAACCTTTTAAGCATTATCATGGCAGATACCAAACAAAAATGAGAATAAACGAGTCTTTTTTGGAATGCTAGTCCCAAAAGGGAATAGCCCAGGAATTCCCATCAGGGCAATCACAACTGAAATCATGCTTGTCCTGCAAGCAGATGACTTCTGCTGAACCATTTTGAGATGCAGCACAAGGCAGCAATGGTAAAAACAAAATCTAACTTTTGATGGGCTTCCGTACTTTACACACAGATCTAACGATAGAACCATGGATTTTGAAGTAAATGTGATACTTAGTATTCCACAGTGTACACTAAGTTACTTGAACTGCATAGTCAGAGTAGATCTTTGCTGTCGAATCATGGCCCATGGTTTAATAGGAGGAATAATATATCCGAACACTGTCTTGCTGGCCATTTTAATTAAGAAACAATGAAATTCATAAGCTCCTTTAGCAATGATTCAAAGTGTAATTATAAAAATGCTACTTCAGAAATTGAGGAAGATGTGGTATGGCCCTGAAGACCGTCATCAAGACAAGCCTTATAAAGCCATATAAAGCATGCAGGTGGAAGAAATTAATAGCAAGGGACCCTGCAGTACTACTGCATTTGATTCAGCAATATGTAGAATTTATGTTAGCATAAAAATGATGAATTTAGTTACCTCTTTTGGTAGTGAGACTGGCATTGGAAAGAGTCATGTACAGGGTTTGAGCTTATATTAGGGGCCATAACCCCAGAGGCTTTACAACAGAGGATGTAGTTGGTAAACACAGTCATTATACACCATAACTTATAGGACTCTGATATTTATAAAAGATCAAAATAAACCACAAATAAGTAATCATTAAAACTGAGGAGTTTCAAATCCTTACTGAATCCTTAAACACTGAATTAGTAGTATATTGCAATCTGTCCTAATATGTTTAGTACTTAATTGTATAATGAGAATATTGATATCATGGCAAATAGTGTGAAGTGTTATTTTGCAAAGCTTTCAAATACATATATTTTAAAGGCTTGTGTGTCATATAAGTGAATGCAATGTTAAATTTTTAGGGAAAGACACACACTGAGAGATTTATTCTAGATATTAGAATTCAGGAAGCCATTTTCTCACTGAATTCACTGAGTAAATTATTTTTCAGATGCTGCAAAGCATATTTGTTGTTGATGAAGTTATTTTAAATTTATTATGTATTATTTATAATAAAAACATGTAACATACCCTATTCAAAACAGAATGTTTCTTGTTTCACATTATGTACAATAAATTAAGAAATATATACAGTTTTTGAACTTTTATTATTTTCATCTCAGAGCATTTATCAAAAACTCTGAAGTAAACATTTAATCCTTACACATTGTCTTATTAGGAGAATAATCCAACTGCTTCCCCTGTTCTTTGTTTTTGAAAAGTGTGAGTTCCTAATGATGCTATAAGACTCAAAATTAACAAATACAAAAGCCTACTAACTGTGATCAGAGTTTAATGGTATAACAAAACTCCTCTTTCTCCACCCATACATGTACATACATTTTTAAAATAATGCTCTCAGCCATACATATACATGTATACACCTTATACATATAATGTACATACACACACAAGATATGTGTTCCCCTGAGGTCCTTTGCTGTTCACCTGGAACCACCACTGCTTTGTTTTCTGGCTATGCCCCAGCACAAAATAAAAAGTTTAAAGTTAAAAATAATAAAATAAGTTTCCCTTTTTGACATTTATTCATCTGCATAACAGCTATGGATTAGTGGTATGTGGCCAGCATTTATAGTAATTGACATTATATTTAACGTTCAGATAATATTAATAATTTCCCCATCTCTTGTTCTTAACCTACATAATTATAATATTCCTTACTGCTGCCCCTCAAGACTCTGATGACTAGGTTCACAGTTTCTATCACCAATCAAGAGTTCTGTGTAGGAGTATAGTGCAAAAGATTGGTGAATCCAAAGGCTTCTTCCAGATCTCATTGATAAATGGCACTTACTCTCCCACTCAGCAATCTTTGAAGGAAAAAAAGTTAATAAAACTCCCAGGCAGCTCTAATGATACTAGCTATCATTCCATTTAGAATATAGGATATAAAACTAAATATAATTAATAATAAATTTTAATCGGCTAGCCAATTCCAACTAATATTGGAAATGTTACAACTAATTTTGTTTTTATTGTTCAGTCACCAAGTCATGTCTGACTCTTTGTGGCCCTATGGATGACAGGGAGCTAGGGCCCCCGACCTTCACCATCTCCCGGAATCTGCCGAGATTTATGCACATTGAACTGGCGATGCCAGCCAACCATCTCATCCTCTGTCACCCTCTTCTACTTCTGCCCTCGATCCTTCCCAGCATCAGGATCTTTCCTAATGAGCCAGCTGTTCACATCATAGACACAGTACTGGAGCTTCAGCTTAGAAGCTGCTAACAGTGGAGCCACTCACACTCTGAGAGTAAAGTACTGAGGAAGCAAGACAGTGGGTGAGAGAGGAAGAAAAGGGTCCTTTGAGAGGGTAAAGGAATAGGAGGTGGGAAATGGGTTACTTGTCTACTTCTACAATTTTGAAATGACCAGTCTCCTTCTCATCAAAATTTCTTGAATAAAACTGACTATCCTCATAAATGCTTATCCGTTATTAGTAAAGTCGTGGATATGCTTAATTTGATTGGCTTAAAACTGGTCATCTGTGGAGAAATTACCCTACTTTTATGTTTGCTTCAATGCTTCTCTGGTGGCTCAGTGATAAAGAATCCATCTGCCAATGCAGGAGACTTCAGGAGATGCTAGTTCAACTGTTGGGTTGGGAAGATCCCCTGGAGAAGGAAATGGCAGCCTACTCCAATATTCTTGCCTGGGAAATCCCATGGACAGAGAAAACTGGAGGACTACAGTCCATAGGATTGAAAAAGAGTTGGACACAACTTAGGGAATATACAACATCTATAACAACAAGTATTGGTTGACCATCCCAGTCTTTAAGTGGACATTTACAAGTGCAGAGGAGCCTGGAGGGCTACGGTCCTTGGGGTAGCAAAGAGGCATGCACGTGCTAGACATGGTGCTTAAAAATACTGTAACACTCCATGGATGTGCTACACAAGACACTGAATGAGTGCTAGTTTAAGCAAGAGAAGGATGAAGAGAGAAAAAGCATCTGCCCAAGGTCCCAGAGACAAAGGGAGGCATTGCCCATTTTTCCATCTGTCATTTGCTGATTAACAAAATCATGGCAAGATCACCACAAAGCGTAAAGCATTTAAGCATGTCACTTTACCAAGAGACAAAAAGTCTTGGTACATGAAGTGGGAAAAGATTAAATTTAATATCAAGGACAAAAGATCGGGCTGTAGAAGGAATCACCAGTTCAGTCTCAGTCCTGTCTGGCTCTCTGCGACCCCACGGACTGCAGCACTCCAGGCCTCCCTGTCCATCACCAACTCCCGGAGCTTGGTCAAACTCATGTCCATTGAGTCAGTGATGCCATCCAACCATCTCATCCTCTGTTGTCCCCTTCTCCTCCTGCCTTCAGTCTTTCCCAGAATCAGGGTATTTTCCAATGAGTCTGTTCTTCTCATCAGGTGGCCAAAGTATTGGAGTTTCTGCTTCAGCACCAGTCCTTCCAATGAATATTCAGGACTGATTTCCTTTAGGATGGACTGGTTGGATCTCTTTGCAGTCCAAGGGACTCTCAAGAGTCTTCTCCAACACCACAGTTCAAAAGCATCAATTCTTAGGCGCTCAGCCTTCTTCACAGTCCAACTCTCACATCCATACATGACCACAGGAAAAACCATAGCCTTGACTAGATGGACATTTGTTGGCAAAGTAATGTCTCTGCTTTTGAATATGCTATCTAGGTTGGTCATAACTTTCCTTCCAAGGAGTAAGCGTCTTTTAATTTCATGGCTGCAGTGACTACGTTAGCTACCTTAATTTATTTCCCATATGATCAATATTATTCTTAAGGCTATAATGCAGCTGGACAAGGAAAACTTGACAATATAAACCCAAAATGAAAATATAAATCTAAGCAGAAATTAAAAGCAAAGGATTTGAGGATTTGGGACAGAACATGTCCACTAGTATAACACTAGAATTTTCTTTCTCAAATGATTTTATGTGAAGTTTTTTGCAATAAATCTCTGGAAATCTTGCAGTGGCTAGGAGAGTGGAGAATGATACAATTGTGTTAATTAAAGCTCTGTGTATGTCTCTGTGTTTTAACGACAGAAGTGCCACAAAATAATGAAAATTAGCCTAATGAAAATCCTGTCAATAAATTTTCGCCATACTCGATGAAATAGGCATTACTCTAATCTCAGTTTTCCAAATGTATTAATTGAACCTTAATGTGCTTAATTAATCAGATGAGGACAAACACTATGTCACAGAGTTAAGCTCTGTTGTCAGGGAGAGCAGACTTCCTGTCCAGTTTCTTATGTAACCTCGGAATTACTGTCCAGGTGTAAAACACAATGAGGATTTCCCTGGAGGCTCAGTTGTAGAGAATCCTGCCAATGCGAAGGGCGTGGGTTGGATTCCTGGGTTAGGAAGATCCCCTGGAGGAGGAAATGGCAACCCACTCCAGTATTCTTGCCTGGGAAATCCCATGATCAGAGGAGCCTGGCGGGCTACAATCGATGGGGCTGCAAAAGAGTTGGACACAGCTTAGTGACTAAAACAACAGCAAATAAACAACAAATATTAGAGATTCAAGAGTGTTGTTTACAAGGACTGTCACCCTGAGGAAGACATTTACGGTCTCTGGTCCTCTGTAGTAAAATACAGTGGCTGGATTGGATAATTAATTGCTGAGATTCATGGGAGAGAACAGATGTGTGTCAAATACCTCTATCAGTGTGTCAAATACCAAATACCAGTGTCAAATACCTCTAAGATATCATAGGTGAATTCCTGTTCAAAGGTAAGAAGACAAACCACATGCAATTTGAGTCTCCCTAATCCAGCCCTCTGCAAAGCTGCATCAAGAAGTGTGGTAAATAAAGTGGGCCACATTATATCCCACATTGAAAGCAAAGTCGATCACAATGAATGAGACTTGGAAACCCAAGTTGTTCAAGGTTCGATTGACAATATGAGCTCAAGAAATACTTCTATCCCCAGTTGCTTGGAAATGCTATTACCAAAATCAGAGCAATTTATAAAAAGTGCTGCTTTATAGAAGAAACATGATTAAACTAGGAATTAATCTGGCTTCTGGTCTGCAAGAAACTGAGACAGTGACCTTGGGCAAATTATCAAAATTTCTGGGTCTCAGTATGCTCATTTTCAAAATAAAGGAGTTGCAAGTAAACCTACCATTTCTCCCTTTTAAAAAATACGTTCTTATATCAATAGGTGAATACCCATATGGTAGGAGAATATAAGAAAGTGAAACCGTGTGCTATGCTCAGTCGTGCCCAACTCTTTGAGGCCCCATGGACTGTAGCCTGCCAGGCTCTTCTGTCCTGGGAATTTTCCAGGTAAGAATACTGGAGCAGATTGCCATTTCCTACTCCAGGGGATCGTCCCAACCCAGGGATTGAACCCCCATCTCTTTCATCTCCGGCCTTGGCAGGCGGATTCTTTACCACTAGCGCCACCTGTGAAGCCCTGAAACTGTGTGCTGGGTGTCATTAAGAAGAATATCTAATTGCAATTGTTTGAAAGCTTTGCGTATATACAAAGAATGAAAACATCTGTCTTGTTAATTTAAGCTATTATGCAATATTACAGCTTAAGAACTGGTTCCAAGTGTTAAAACTCATCTTTAATTGTAAAACATAAAATACTTTTAATACAAAATTTTAAAAATTAGCAAACTCTAGGTTTTAGATGCTGTATTGTTTTTTTAATATCACAGATAAATTTGGTGGTGTGCCGCAGTCCATGGGGTCGCAAAGAGTAGGACACGACTGAGTGACTGAACTGAACTGAACTGAATAAATTTTTGACATACCTGAAATCAATGGATTTATCTAAGAACTCAAAGTGAATCAGAAATACTTCCAATTCAAGTTTATAATCCAGTTAGAGTGAAATACCATTGTTCAGGGACAGAGTACCAAAAAGCATTTTATGGAGACAAATCGCCTCATGGGTTCTGGCTGAGATTCTGTTTCTGAGTACATGGTTTCTGAAGGGTTTTCTCCTATTGTCTCAATTTTTAAGGGAGTTTTATATTTAATATTCCTTGAATAGCATCTTAAGCTATTTGGATAATGGGTGCTATATAAATCTCATAAACAAATGGCAAATGTTAGAAAATATTAAATGGGAGTACATTAAAATGAAGTTTCATTGTACTGTGTTTGACTTTGACAGTATTCATAAACCATAGCATGTTTAGATTAAATTCATTTTCAATGTAAAACCAGCTCACCACATGTTTTGGAAATGATTTTAAAAATCCAAACTTCCCTTAGAGTGATCATAATTTTCCTAAATATCTCAGCTTTAAGCTGCAGCTGAAAAAATTTCAGTTGCAATAACCCAAATTATTCTTTAAAGGCATAGATTATTTACACTGGATGTGTATAAATCTTCTACCACCAGGGTATTAGAAATGATGTTTTAATTTCCTAAAGTTCTTGGGTTCAAGCACAAAATATGAAAAAGCATGATTTATGAAGTTGGTGGGACTAGATAAAAAAGACAAAGAGGCTGTCTGTATAGAAAACGTGTGACTCTACGAGCTGTTTTCAAATTGGTGTCAATTAATTACAGAGACCATCTAAGGTCAGTAAACATATGTGATGAGCACCAAAGAACAAAGTCATGATTTTAACTTCCTGAGACTCTGAAAAATTGAAATTTTTAATGCAGGTTAACAGGTAACCTGTAGTTTGATTAGAGACTCTGTGTGTGTGTGTGTGTGTGTGTGTGTGTGAGAACACACATTTTTGGCGGCAGGCATGGAGAAGGAAATGGCAACCCACTCCAGTGTTCTTGCCTGGAGAATCCCAGGGACGGCGGAGCCTGGTGGGCTCCCGTCTGTGGGGTCGCACAGAGTCAGACACAACTGAAGCGACTTAGCAGCAGCAGCAGCATGCTATATTTAACATTCAGAGCTTCCTGGTACAGGTAACATCAGTGTAGCAGGGAAGGAGGGAAATGAATTAGATGTATTTGCTCAAGGGCAAAATCTAAGTTTAACCAAAAATCGTAAAATTAAACACAAATCTATCATACTAAAAAAGAATACCAAGCAAAAGGAATTTTACACTTTCAGCTACATCTTGGCTAAATTAAAGGCAACATTTTTTAAAGTCCTTCTATAAAGGGCTTATAGTTTTGCAGATTAAACTCTCATAATGACTTGAAACTGTCTTACCTTGTTTAAGATAATTTAATAATATCCTTTTGGGGTTGCAATGTCACAGAAATCAAGATGCAACATTATTTAGTATTTCCTACCTTTTTGCTGAATATATTTTCTCTTAGGGTAAAATCGATAGTAGACTGGGAATGAAAATAAATCTATGAAATTGCTTTAACACTTAAGAAAATTGAAGCTTACTTGAAAAATATGAGGATATAAGCATATAAACATGTACATCCATACACATATATCAGAAACTCCCTCTGAAACTATTCGTGTCTCTATGCTGGGCATCCAGTAAGGTGCTTGGCAGTTAATACATGTGTTTTTGAACAAATGTATATTGCAGATTATAGTTAAGACTCTACTTGCCCTTGTAGGTCAGAGAAGACTGATCAGTAATGTAGATTTAAAGGTCTTCCAGAGGCTTTCCTAGTGGTTCAGTGGTAAAGAAGCTATCTGTCAATGTAGATGTGGGTTCAATCCCTGGTCCAGGAAGATCCCACATGTAACTAAGCTCCATCAGCCACAACTATCTAGCCTGTGCTCTGGAGTCCAGGAACCACCCACTGCAATGAAGAGTAGTCCCTTCTCGATGCAACTAGAGGAAAATCTTCATAGCAACAAAGACTCAGCACAACCAAAAATAAATAAATTAATTTAAAAAATAAAGATCGTCACGACACAAATTATTTTGACATGTGGTTAGAAGGTACACATACAGAGGGATATATGGAGGATATTGTATAACATGAGCAAAGATGGAGGAGAATAAAAACCATGCTATGTGTGAAGGGAAGTGACGCCAAGGCCTTGACTAGAAGAGTGTCTTCAGTTCTTACTTTATGCCTATATAGGGTCATATATGGCTTTCCAGGTGGCTCGGTAGTAAAGAATCCACCTGCCAATACAGGAGACTCAGGTTCAGTTCCTGGGTCAGGAAAATCCCCTGGAGAAAGACATGTCAACCCACTCCAGTATTCTTGCCTGGAAAACCCTATAGACAGAAGAGCCTGGTGGGCTACAGTCCATGGGGTCCCAACAGGTGAGACACAACTAAGCACACATGCACATGGAGTCATATAAGATAGAGAAACATTTTAGTGTGACTATCTGAAAAGATTAATTAATTATTCTAGTGCAATAAAATGGACTCTTCTTTACACGCAGAGGTTAAGTGGCATATAGAAGACACAGAATTTGGTGTTTGGAATTTTTTTGTAAGATATATTTTTGTCATTATTGCTGCTATAAAGAGCAAAGCAAACCTTTAGATTTAAGTGTGCCTCTGTCTTATCAAATATTTCCAGACCTTTTGTTTATGGTGAACACTGTTGATGGTCTACTCAACAAACTTTCTACTTTCCCATTATTAAACTTTTCCTAATTGTATTCAAGCATACAAACTCCCCCTACCCCCCACATATATATTTAGACAATGTGGGTTAGTTGATCCAGACCTCTATAGGGGCCAGAATACCTTGAAGTTCCTTTACTTCCATAAGATTATGTTATAATGATTTTTTCTTTTTTTTGTCCATCAAAAAAGAAACATTTTCATCCCCTGAATGACCAATTATGTAGTAGAGAAGCCAGAAAGTGCTGCTTCAATTTAAAAGTCACACAGAAGATCAAAGGTCACTAGGTTAAGCCAAAAGTTAGGCTTGAGCCACCTCTGAACTTCCAATTTATCTATCACTATATTATATTGTTGGAGAAGGCAATGGCACCCCACTCCAGTACTCCTGCCTGGAAAATCCCATGGACGGGGGAGCCTGGAAGGCTGCAGTCCATGGGGTCGCTGAGGGTCGGACACGACTGAGCGACTTCACTTTCACTTTTCACTTTCATGCATTGGAGAAGGAAATGGCAACCCACTCCAGTGTTCTTGCCTGGAGAATCCCAGGGATGGGGGAGCCTGGTGGGCTTCTGTCTATGGGGTCACACAGAGTCGGACACGACTGAAGTGACTTAGCAGCAGCAGCATATTATATTGTACTCCTAAGTTTGTATCTGGTTCTCTATTACCTACTGCAGAAACCATCCTAATTCTAATGCAGAACTTTAAAACAATCCAATTAGAAGACTAAGCACAGATTATGGTTTTGTTCATATGTTATTCTGTGGCAATCTCTCATAAAACATTTATGTGCAGATTTTTTTTACAGTACAGATTGACCTTTTAGTATTCTAAAATCTTTCTATAATATGACATAATTTCTTGTTAGCCTAAGACAAACTCAATTAACTCTGAGCATTTCTGTTACTTCAGATAAACCCAACGGCATGTCCTTAGAGGAAGCTAATTGGCTTCCCAGTACAATGCATATTATACTAATTATAATATATCTTCTGAACATGACAGAATACATGTGCCTTAAATTAACTTCAGTTGAATTTAGGGAGACTGGGGTGATACCTCCATATTTATATTCTTTTTTAAAATAGGCTTACTTCTCCCCAACTCTAGCTATTTATCCGGTCAAATGAAAATGCATTTCTATAAAGTAATCAAAGTGTCAAGAAGAAACTACAGTATCTGTAGAGTGTAAGAGGGTCACAGAATCAAATTTGATTTAAGCATATTTCAAGCCATGAGAAAAATAAATTGCTAGTTGGCTTTACTTTTGAAAAATACCTTTTCATACATTTATTGAACATTTGAAGGACTTTTATGGACTTTTAGCTTTAGAATAAATAAGCTGCACATTTTGCTTGCATACACTGAAAATCACTTAAAGTGAAAGCAGAACGGAGTATATATATGATGTCGTTTGAAAACACAGGGCTTGATTCTCCTATTTGTAGTTGCTTTAGGGTTGCCTTTGTGCTACAAGAATAATTGCATTTACTTACTCTATGTGTTCTTTCCCACATCCACAAATGTCCCATATCAGCTCTCTGCTTTAAAGAAGCAAAGTTATATTTGATGGTGTCATACGAAGACACCTCTTTTGCTGTTATGAATTTCATCATCAAGAACTCTCCTGTGTAGGCCAATAAGATGGACTCCAATTGGAGATAGAAGGAATCAAAATCAAGCTATTTTTTCCAGATGTGTCAACTTGAGGAAAGACGGCATGACTTGCCAAAACCACAGAGCTACTTATTGTAACATTAATTCTGAGGCCCAAATATCAGACTAGTTCAATCTATTGCTGTTGCCCTAAACATCCAAATATATGAGAGAGCAAAAGCACTGATCTTAAAATCATTATGATTATCTTCAGTTCAGTTCAGTTTAGTTCAGTCGCTCAGTCGTGTCCGACTCTTTGTGACCTCATGAATCAGCACGCCAGGCCCCCCTGTAGTGTATATAATATAATCTTGGCTCAGTGGGTAAAGAACTGGCCTGTGATGCAGGAGACACAGGAGACATGGTTCAATCCTTCTGTTGGGAGGAGGAAATGGCAATCCATTCCAGTATTCTTGCCTGAAAAATCCCACAGAGGAACCCTGTGGGCTGTAGTCCTTGGAGTCCCAAAGAGTCAGACACAACTGGGAGACAAAGTACTCATAATATAATCTTAATGATAATAGACATAGATGCTATTTCCATAATCTGCTTCAATCTTTATCAATTAGTGTGTGCTCAGTCTCTAAGTCATGTTCAACTCTTTGCGACACCATGGACTGTATCCCACCAGGCTCCTCCTTCTGTGGGATTCTCCAGGTAAGAATACTGGAATGGGTTGCAATTTCCTTCTTCAGTGGGTCTTTGGGTCTCAGGGATCAAACCCACATCTCCTGCATTGGCAAGCAGATTCTTTACCCCTGAGCCACCAGGGAAGCCCCTTATCAATTAGTACTTGATATTAATATTGTGCCAACTTTAGAAATAATGAAACTGACTTAGAAATTAACATCAAATGTAACATATGAGAAATATGTACAAGATCTTACATTTGGACTCTGAAATTATTAAACCAGGACTAACCTTAAATTTGTTCAGTAGGTAACTTTCTCCATAAGTTTGGAAGAACAAATGATGACCTTCAATTTAACACATACATTCCCAGGTGAGGCTAGAGGTAGAAAACTTGCATGCCAATGCAGGAGATGTGCAAGACAATGGATTACTTCCCTAGTTTGGGAAGATTCCCCTGGAAGAAGCATGGCGATCCACTCCAGTTTTCTTGCCTGGACATTCGTATGGACAGAATAGCGTGGTGGACTCCATTCCATGGGGTCACACAGAGTCGGATATGACTGAAGCAACTTAGTATGCACGTGTGCGCACACACACACACACACACATATACACATAACCATTTTCCCTGCTTAAATATCCATATTCTCAAGCATTGTTTTTTTGTTTGTTTGTTTTACTCAGATAGTCTCTATTTTATCACTTCTTAGATTTTTTTTTCTTTCTCCTTTCCTTTCATACATTCACTGGTATAGACATTGCAGTTTTGGGGGGTATTAGTCAAGTTACTTATGTCTCAGTTTCTGAACATGACATCTTTGGAGCTGGTCAAAAATAAATGGTTAAGTAGAGGATGACTGAAGTGGGCAACCAAAGTAGGGCACCCTCCCCTTTTTTTTTGCACAAAAAATTTGAAACTTGGACACTGAGACTGAGTTTCTCATTAATTTCTGTTAAGAGGTTGAACTAGAAAGCAATGGAAAGTCACATGATTTCATTCTAAAGTGGAGAATGCTCTTGTTCAGAGAGAGAGAGAAGGATAGTTGGAACAGGAGAAGCAGAGTATAGACGCTCTACATTTAGAGAGATAGACAGAATAGGAATAGGGGGTCAGATGACTTTCTGGGGGGCAGCTCAATCTATTATGCAGTACATATAGCAACCATCATGCTTTCTTTATGTGCACAAAGTCCAAATAGCATTGAAAAACATATAAAAAACAAAATCACAGGACTAAAATCAAAGAAAAGATTCCTGAGAAAAATGTATTTTTTTAATTCTCAAAAATGGTAACACTGCCTTTAGGAATATTACAAAAAAATATACCCACTTGAATGCAGAGTTCCAAAGAATAGCAAGAAGAGATAAGAAAGTCTTCCTCAGTGATCAATGCAAAGAAATACAGGGAAACAACAGAATGGGAAAGGCTAGAGATCTTTTCAAGAAAATTAGAGATACCAAGGGAACATTTCATGCAATGATGGGCTCAATAAAGGAAAGACATAGTATGGACCTAACAGAAGCAGCAGATATTAAGAAGAGGTGGCAGGAATACACAGAAGAACTGTACAAAAAAGATCTTCACCACTCAGATAATCACGATGGTGTGATCACTCACCTACAACCAGACATCCTGGAATGCAAAGTCTAGTGGGCCTTAGGAAGTATCACAACAAACAAAGTTAGTGGAGGTGATGGAATTCAGTGGAGCTTTTTCAAATCCTAAAATATGATGCTGTGAAAGTGCTGCACTCAATATGTCAGCAAATTTGGAAAACTCAGCAGTGGCCACAGGACTGGAAAAGGTCAGTTTTCATTCCAATCCCAAAGAAAGCCAATGCCAAAGAATGCTCAAACGCCCACACAATTGCACTCATCTCACTCACTAACAAATATTGTTCAAAATTATTCAAGCCAGGCTTCAACAGTATGTGAACTGTGAACGTCCAGATGTTCAAGCTGGATTTAGAAAAGGCAGAGGGACCAGAGATCCAATTCTGTTGGATCATACAGAATACAATATCTGTTGGATCATATAAAAAGCAAGGGAATTCCAGAAAAATCTGCTTTCTTGACTATGCCAGAGCCTTTGAGTGTGTGGATCACAACAAACTGTGGGACATTCTTAAAGAGATGGGAATACCATACCACCTTACCTGCTTACTGAGAAATCTGTATGCAGGTCAGGAAGCAACAGTTAGAACTTGACATGAAACAACAGACTGCTTTCAAATTGGGAAAGGAGAACGTCAAGGCTGTATATTGTCACTCTGCTTATTTATCTTATTTGCAGAGTACATAATGTGAAATGCTGGGCTGGATGAAGAACAAGCTGGAATCAAGATTGCCGGGAGAAATAACAAAAACCTCATATATGCAGACAAAGGGTGAACTAAAGCAAAAAAAGAATTAAAGAGCCTCTTGATGAAAGTGAAAGAGGAGAGTGAAAAAGTTGGCTTAAAGCTCAACATGCAGGAAACTAAGATCATGGCATCCGGTCCCATCATTTCATGGCAAATAGATGGGGAAACAGTGGCAGACTTTATTTTTTGGGGCTCCAAAATCATTGCAGATGGTGACTGCAGACATGAAATTAAAAGACGTTTGCCCCCTGGAAGAAAACTACGATCAACATAGACAGCATATTAAAAAGCAGAGATATTACTTTGCCAGCAAACGTCCATCTAGTCAAAGCTATGGTTTTTCCAGTAGTCATTTATGGATGTGAGAGCTGGGCCATAAAGAAAGCAGAGTGCTGAAGTGATGCCTTTGAACTGTGGTGTTGGAACAGACTCTTGAGAGTCTCTTGGACAACAAGGAGATCCAACTGGTGACTCTTAAAGGAAATTAGTCCTCAATATTCATTGGGAGGACTGATACTGAAGCTGAAACTCCAATACTTTGCCCATCTGATGTGAAGAACTGACTCATTTGAAAAGACCCTGACGCTGGGAAAGATTGAAGGTGGGAGGAGAAGGGGATGACAGAGGATGAAATGGTTGGATAGCCTGGTTGAAGAGTATACTTTGGAAGTTGGTGATGGACAGGGAGGCCTGGTGTGCTGCAGTCCATTGGGTCATAAAGAGTTGGACATGACTGAGCGACTGAACTGAATTGAACTCATCATTCTTGAGTTAGAATGAATGAGTTAGATCTAACTCTGTTAGATCAGAGTTTGGTGTACTTGATTTATTTAATTATTAATTAGAGAATGCTCACTGTGAGGAAGCATTATTAAAAAGCATTGACTCTACACAAGTGAAAAAAATATGAAAATCCCAGCTGTATTTTATAACATATTCATATTAAAGTCTATGTTGAAATGAAAAGAGTCAGATTAACCAAAATATCTTGAAAAGGAAGAATAAGCCTGGATCATTTGCATTGCCCAATTTCATAATTTACTCAAAGATTCAATAAATTAGACAAAATAGTATAGTCATAGGACAGACTTACAGATCAAAGGAATAGAACTGAGAGTCAAGAAAAAAAAAAAAAAAATCATGGCAGTTAAGGTTAATGGATTTTTGGAGAAAAATACCATGACATTGCAATGAGAAAAGAATAGTCTTGTCAAAAATGATGCTGGATGAAGTGATTATCCATATAGAAATAAAGTTGGACCTTTATATCATATCATTTATAAAAATTAACTCAACTCAATATGGCTATTACACAAAAAGCCCAAGAAAAAATAAATAAGTTGTGCTACTTCAAAATTATTTGGTGCTTCAAAGCACAAAATCAACAAAGTTAAAAATACAACCCAGAAAATAGGTGAAAATATAAATCTGACAATGGACTTTTATCAAAAATATAAAGAAGTTACACTTAAACAACAGAAGAGCAAATAATCCACTTTAAAATTAGACAATATATTTGAATAGCCATTTCTCTAAATAAGATATAGAACTGGTCTCTACGAACAACAAAAACCATGTTATTCGCTATTAGTCACGTTGCTGTTGCTTAGTGGCTAAGTCCCTTCTGACTCTTTTTAATTCCCATTGATTGGAGCCCACCAGGCTCCTCTGTCCATGGGGATTCTTCAGACAAGAATACTGGAGTGGGTTGACTTTCTCCAGGGGAACTTCCCAATCCAGGGATCAAACCCTGGTCTCCTGCATTGTGGGAAGATTCCTTACCATCTGAATCACCAGAAAAGCCTTCTATTAGTCACTCAGTTCAGTGCAGCACTCGCTCAGTCGTGTCCGACTCCTTGAGACCCCATGAATCACAGCACACCAGGCCTCCCTGTCTATCACCAACTCCCGGAGTTCACTCAGACTCACATCCATCAAGTCAGAGATGCCATCCAGCCATCTCATTCTCTGTCGTCCCCTTTTCTTCCTGCCCTCAATCCCTCCCAGCATCAGAGTCTTTTCCAATGAGTCAACTCTTCGCATGAGAGGCTAAAGTACTGGAGTTTCAGCTTCAGCATCATTCCTTCCAAAGAAATCCCAGGGCTGATCTCCTTCAGAATGGACTGGTTGGATCTCCTTGCAGTCCAAGGGACTCTCAAGAGTCTTCTCCAACACCACAGTTCAAAAGCATCAATTCTATGGTGCTCAGCTTTCTTCACAGTCCCACTCTCACATGCATACATGACCACTGGAAAAACCATAGCCTTGACTACACGGACCTTTGTTGGCAAGTAATGTCTCTGCTTTTCAATATGCTATCTAGGTTGGAAATAACTTTCCTTCCAAGGAGTAAGCGTCTTTTAATTTCATGGCTGCAGTCACCATCTGCAGTAATTTTGGAGCCCAGAAAAATAAAGTCTGACACTGTTTCCCCTGTTTCCCCATCTATTTCCCATGAAGTGATGGGACCAGATGCCATGATCTTCGTTTTCCGAATGTTGAGCTTTAAGCCAACTTTTTCACTCTCCACTTTCACTTTCATCAAGAGGCTTTTGAGTTCCTCTTCACTTTCTGCCATAAGGGTGGTGTCATCTGCATATCTGAGGCTATTGATATTTCTCCTGGCAATCTTGATTCCAGTTTGTGCTTCTTCCAGCTCAGCGTTTCTCATGATGTACTCTGCATAGAAGTTTAATAAGCAGGGTGACATATACAGTCTCAAGGTACTCCTTTTCCTATTTGGAACCAGTCTGTTGTTCCATGTCCAGTTCTAACTGTTGCTTCCTGACCTGCATATAGGTTTCTCAAGAGGAAGGTCAAGTGCTCTGGTATTCCATCTCGTTCAGAATTTTCCACAGTTTATTGTGATCCACACAGTCAAAGGCTTTGGCATAGGCAATAAAGCAGAAATAGATGTTTTTCTGGAACTCTCTTGCTTTTTCTATGATCCAGCAGATGTTGGCAATTTGATCTCTGTTTCCTCTCCTTTTTCTAAAAACAGCTTGAACATCTGGAAGTTCATGATTTACGTATTGCTGAAGCCTGGCTTAGAGAATTTTGAGCATTACTTTACTGCATGTGAGATGAGTGCAATTGTGCGGTAGTTTGAGCATTCTTTGGCATTGCCTTTCTTTGGGATTGGAATGAAAACTGACCTTTTCCAGTCCTCTGGCCACTGCTCAGTTTTCCAAATTTGCTGGCATATTGAGTGCAGCACTTTCACAGCATCATCTTTCAGGATTTGAAATAGCTCAATTGGAATGCCATCACCTCCACTAGCTTTGTTTGTACTGCTGCTTTCTAAGGCCCACTTTACTTCACATTCCAGGATGTCTGGCTCTAGGTCAGTGATCACACCATCATGATTATCTGGGTCATGAAGATCTTTTTTGTACAGTTCTTCTGTGTATTCTTGCCACCTCTTCTTGATATCTTCTGCTTCTGTTAGGTCCATACCATTTCTGTCCTTTATCGAGCCCATCTTTGCATGAAATGTTCCCTTGGTATCTCCAATTTTCTTGAAGAGATCTCTAGTCTTTCACATTCTGTTGTTTTCCTCTATTTCTTTGCATTGATCGCTGAGGGAGGCTTTCTTATCTCTTCTTGCTATTCTTTGGAACTCTGGATTCAGATGCTTATATCTTTCCTTTTCTCCTTTGCTTTTCACTTCTCTTCTTTTCACAGCTATTTGTAAGGCCTCCTCAGACAGCCATTTTGCTTTTTTGCATTTCTTTTCCATGGGGATGGTCTTGATCCCTGTCTCCTGTACAATGTCACGAACCTCCATCCATAGTTCATCAGGCACTCTATCTATCAGATCTAGCCCCTTAAATCTATTTCTCACTTCCACTGTATAATCAAGGATTTTATTTAGGTCGTACCTGAGTGGTCTAGTGGTTTTCCCTACTTTCTTCAATTTAAGTCTGAATTTGGCAATAAGGAGTTCATGATCTGAGCCACAGTCAGCTCCTGGTCTTGTTTTTGCTGACTGTATAGAGCTTCTCCATCTTTTGCTGCAAAGAATATAATCAATCTGATTTCGGTGTTGACCATCTGGTGATGTCCATGTGTAGAGTCTTGTCTTGTGTTGTTGGAAGAGGGTGTTTGCTCTGACCAGTGCATTTTCTTGGCAAAACTCTATTAACCTTTGCCCTGCTTCATTCTGTATCCCAAGGCCAAATTTGCCTGTTACTCCAGGTGTTTCTTGACTTCCTACTTTTGCATTCCAGTCCCCTATAATGAAAAGGACATCTTTTATGGCTGTTAGTTCTACAAGGTCTTGTAGGTCTTCATAGAACCGTTCAACTTCAGCTTCTTCAGTGTTACTGGTTGGGGCATAGACTTGGATTACTGTGATATTGAATAGTTTGCCCTGGAAATGAACAGAGATCATTCTGTCGTTTTTGAGATTGCATCCAAGTACTGCATTTCAGATTCTTTTGTTGACCATGATGGCTACTCCATTTCTTCTAAGGGATTTCTGCCCGCAGTAGTAGATACAACGGTCATCTGAGTTAAATTCACCCATTCCAGTCCATTTTAGTTTGCTGATTCCTAGAATGTCGACATTCACTCTTGCCATCTCCTGTTTGACCACTTCCAATTTGCCTTGATTCATGGACCTGATATTCCAGGTTCCTGTGCAATATTGTTGTTTATAGCATCGGACCTTGCTTCTATCACCAGTCACATCCACAGCTGGGTATTGTTTTTGCTTTGGCTCCATCCTTTCATTCTTTCTGGAGTTATTTCCCCACTGATCTCCAGTAGCATATTGGGTACCTACTGACCTGGGGAGTTCCTCTTTCAGTATCCTATCATTTTGCCTTTTCATACTGTTCATGGGGTTCTCAAGGCAAGAATACTGAAGTGGTTTGCCATTCCCTTCTCCAGTGGACCACATTCTGTCAGACCTCTCCACCACGCCCGCCCATCTTGGGTGGCCCCACAGGGCATCGCTTAATTTCATTGAGTTAGACAAGGCTGTGGTCCTAGTGTGATTAGACTGACTAGTTTTCTGTGAGTATGGTTTCAGTGTGTCTGCCCTGTGATGCCCTCTTGCAACACCTACCTTCTTACTTGGGTTTCTTATCTTGGACGTCAGGTATCTCCTCACAGCTGCTCCAGCAAAGCACAGCTGCTGCTCCTTACCTTGGATGAGGGGTATCATCTCACCACCGCCCCTCCTGACCTTGAACGTGGAATAGCTCCTCTAGGCCCTCCAACGCCTGCGCAGCCATGGCTCCTTGGATGTGGGGCTGCTCCTCCCGGCCTCCGGCATGGGGCAGCTCCACCCGGCAGCGGCCCCTGGCCTCGGGCGAGGGTAGCTCCTCTCGGCTACTCCTGCGCTGTCACAGCCTGGCACTCTTGGCCGCCGCCCTGACCACCGACTCGGTGTAACTCCTCTCCGCTGCCGCCCCTGACCTCGGACGTGGGGTAGCTCCTCTTGGCCGTGCTCTGCGGGCCGTCGCAGCCACCGAGGGAAATGCAAATCGTAATCAATTAACATTCCCTAGAATGGATAAAATAAATGAGAGAGACAATAACATATATTGTGGAAAATGAGAAATTTGAACACTTATACATTGATGGTAGAATTTTAAAACCGTACAGAAACTTTGGAATAATTTGGCAGTTCCTTAAAATTTTTATACATAGAGCTTCCATATATCCCAGCAATGTACGTTGCCAATGAAAATAAAACATATGTTCATGCAAAAACATGCACATATGAATGTAAAAGTATTTTTCACAGCAACCTAGATTTGGAAAAGATAAAATATCTATCAAATATAAATAGACAATCAGAATACAATATATCCATATAATATGACAATATTCGGTTTTCCCTGGTGGCTCAGATGGTAAAGAATCTGCCTCTAATGCAGGTAGACCCAGGTTCGATCCCTGGGTTGGGAAGATCCCCTGGAGAAGGAAATGGCAACTCCCTCCAGTATTCTTGCCTAGAGAACTCCATGGACAGAGGAGACTGGTGGGACACAGTTCATGGGGTCACAAAGAGTCAGACACGATTGAGCAACTAACACTTTCTTCACTTGCATAAATAGACAATCAGAGTATAAAATATCCATATAATAGGATAATATTTGGAAATGAAGAAGGATTGACTTACTGATACATGCTACAACACAGATGAAGTTTGAAAAAATGATGCTGGGACTTTCCTGGTGATCCAATGGTTAAGACTCATGCTGCAAATGCAGGGGGCATGGGGTTCAATCTCTGGTCAGGGAACCGGGATCCCACATGCTGCATGGCACAGCCAAACAATTTTTTTAATTTAAAAAATAAAGTTGTAAAAGTTAAAACATTATGCTAAATGACAAAAGCCAGTCACAGCAGTCCACATATTGTAAAGTTATGAAATGTCTAATAGGCATATCTATGGAAACAGATAGCACATTCTTCTTCTAGGGTCCTGGGGTGGGGGGATAGAGAGTTGCTATTAATGGACACGGGGTTTCCTTTTGGGTTATAAAGTATTCTGAAATTAGATAATGATGACTGTTGCAGAACTCCGTGGATATACTAAAAGAAACACCTGAATTGCACTTTTTAAAGGGGTGGATTTTATGGTTTTATGAATTTTATGAATTATATTTCAATAAAGCTATATAAAAAGTAAAAATAATGAAACACCTAGTAAGTTATAGATCTGGACTATGAACCTACACGAGCTGTGTCAGAACTGTGTACCCCAACCAATATTTAACCTTCATGTGGAACAGGGGTTTTACATATCACCTTTGCAGGTATTGATCCTTTCAGTGGCTCTATGGGTAGACAGGTAGCAATGCCATTCTTAATATGGAAAATAAGGTGAAACGGCTTTAAGTAAATGACAATAAAGAAGACCAAACTCATGAGTGTGTTTGTGACAAAATGAAAACCAAATCTTTGCTTTCTAAATCTAAAAAAGTTCTCTTCAACTCATTACTCCATGTCGCTGTTAAATAGATTAGCTCTGAATTTATTTTTGCAGTGGTTTTTGTTCATACGTTAAGAATCTTAATTTCTTGAAATTTATTTTAATAAATGATGGATTCTCTTTTGCCTTCTAAAATCCATGCAAATGCTGAATGTTGAAATAAACTTACAGACATCTGAATAGATGTGCTAAGATTCATCACAAATTTATATTTATCACATTTATATGTTGATGATGATAGCAATATAAACTAAGCCAACTCAATTTCAAATCTTTGGTCTTTGAAATGGAAGGTTCCTAACAATTACACTTATTTAGGCATGAAGTTAATAAAGAAATCAGTGTATTGCATGCAAACATAAAATATGTTCCAAGCTAATGTAGTAAACCAACGTTGAAGTGTAGCCATGACCACATTACATATTTTTCTAAATATTGATTTGCTGGCAACCCAGTATCTTTTGTATAGAGAATTTTTAGTTCCTATGGAAACCATTCATTATTTTAGCAAACATCCAAAGCACAAACAAATCAATGGACTACACACACCAACCTATATATTATACTTACAATTCAATAAAATAGTTGTGTGCAACTATTTTTTCACACATATGGCAATCTAATTTTGTCAAGCTCTTACAAATATTGTTATTGATTTTTCCCCAAATGGCACTAAATTTGGAGAAACAACATTACAATATAGGGTTTCTCCCTTTCATTGTACTAAATATGTATATTGGATGTTGCAAGACATTATGGCTCCATCAATTTCTGGTAGGTTAGTTGCTGATATGCAAATACCACCTTCATTAGCTTTTAACCCTAAAGAATGGCTATTTCAGTATCAAAAGAAAGCCAGGAATTTGAATGGGCCAAAAGGAATACCATTTCCTGGTTCATATAAGAGCAGCTTGTGAAAAAAAGTAATTACTGCTTTACACCAGTTGGTGTTTTTTGAGAGATGATTAACTTCTTTTGGTTTTTACAACAAGAATGGAAGCTCACACTGTTACTTGAAACCAGTTTGGAGACTTTTCAGGGATGACTAACCTTCTATTTGATTGGAAATTTGCATTGTTCATTAGTGGAGTTTTTTACTACCATATTTTTATCACAGTTTTAAAGTTTGACTTCATATCCAAGATGAAATTTCATCTAAAGTGCATCAGAACTCAGGCAGTCTGGCAGCTTCTATGGGAAAGGCCAGCTGCCATGCAGACACTATGTAGCTCCTCTTCCTGGGAAGAAAGACTCCACTTTGACATCGTGAGGGATAATTTCTGATGTCTCCCTGCCTAATAAATACAGCAGAACTTAGAGGCCACCTTTCTGTACATCAATTTTAAAGGAGCCAACCTACTATAAAAAATGGCATTAACCTTTCATTTTAAGTCCTTTCTCTCTCTCAGGCTAGGCTGCTGGATGGCTCACTCAGTATAAAACCATGCAGCGTGTTATTGCAGTGTCATCAGCATGAATAATGGATTCCACGCTCACAGAAATAAACCTCAGAAAGAAGAGTTAACAATTCGGCCATCACTGTTCAGGTGACATCAGAAGCACTTGAAAGTGACTAGTCTGAAAAGCTATGACAGTACTTTTTAAAATGTCATGGATTTTGAATGCTCCAAGATGCCAAACATATCACAGTAATGTATTAATAAGATGACCATGGTCCTTAAAGGTGAATGTATACTTTTCTGTTGTCCTGATACTGAAACTGAAGTGGATGGAGGTGGTTGGTAGTGTGAGGGCCATATAGAAATGGAGCTCCAGCATTAGCTGCTCTCAGGTGATTGGACCTTAAGCTAGAGGTACAACCGTGAAATTCCAAGGTAAGTTACGTTTCTCAGAAATGCCACCTCTGCCTGTCACATATGCCTCTGTTTCCCTACAATCATTTGTGTCCTCCCAGAATTCTACTATCATCTTTGCATTTGTGAAGAAGAAACATTTGCCTTTTGAAAAGACATGTTCTAGGGACGCATCCCCTTTAAATTGAATTAGCCAGAACTATTAATATGACTGCTTCATGATTCAGCATTGGTGGTTTCATCACATTCACATGCGAGAAACTTGTAATGTTATATATGCCACAGATATATAAAGAACACTAGCTCTTACTTGAAACTAATTAAATTTGTTCTCAATTAAGACAATCTTTAAGTGGTCAGAGAATTTTATCGACTTAATTATGGGCTGACTTTCAGTGGCAGTAGAAAGACTCTTTACCTAATATGAATAGTTTATTCAACAGAAGTATGAAACAGACTAACTGAAATTTAGCATCCTGTGTTGGATAGCTTCATTTTGCCCCTTCCTAATCAATTTCCTTTGTTTTCTAGCATGATCTCTTCCTTGGAAGGCTAACTTGCAGGTGTTACATTAAAAATTTCCTTATCCTCTAACGTTTGATAGAGAAAAGTAAGAAAATAAAGACAGAATATTTATCCTGTGAGATCCCTTCTTGTGAGGTTACCTCAAGCTGGCCATGTTCCTCTACTAAATGGTGACTA
The DNA here is from genome assembly GCF_027580195.1 of Bos mutus. Taxonomy (NCBI): domain Eukaryota; kingdom Metazoa; phylum Chordata; class Mammalia; order Artiodactyla; family Bovidae; genus Bos; species Bos mutus. The sequence continues at coordinate 90,031,012 of NC_091626.1, read as the reverse complement.
TTCTTAAAGAGTTGACTACACAATTATCTCCTTTTAGGTTTTGCCAACCAATCTCTCGCTCTTATCCCTTAAGACTGAGTGGTAACACACTGTTTACTATAAACTCTGGATTACTTCACTATTCCTTCTGATTTCCCTATACCTGCACCTTTATAAATTAACCATGTTGTAAATAAACCCTGTTTTATCCTATTCCCATGGTTCATCTGTTTCCTGTTGGGACATGACTGATTCCACAGCATAATTTATGATCAAATGGAGACTCGTTTTTTTCTCTACAATCTCAACATAGATATTTGCTCAAATATCTAGATCTAGTTGCTTGAATATAAAAATCTAAAATATCCACTGAAATGCTTCCCTGTTTATTCTTTTTCTTTTATTTTTTAGTGAATAGTCAAAGTCTGCGGTTACACAAAATGGAAAAACTCAGCCATGGGAAGTCTTTGCAATCATCATCCAGTATTATTCTTATCATGCAGAGATATCCTTTCTAAGCTGAGAACAATATCAGAAAGTGATCTTAACTAACTGAATTGAGAGGAAACTTTCTATTCATAGTCCAACAAAACATAGATTCAAGGTCCTGACTTTTTCCATTATTTTGCCAAGTAATCACCAAATGCATTTTGACCTGCTGCAAATAAAATTAAAAATATCTTTTGATACCTTCTTAGTATACAATTTATTTTAAAACTTTTCTCATTAAACTGCTTTTATAAGAGAAGTTTCATATAATAGAAATAAACATAAGAAGACTGGTTCCAAAAATCAACTCCCTCTTGATTTGGTAACACCTCACTTGTGGTTCATTTTCATCATCATTTGCAGATTTCTTCTTTTATTACTGGCCTTATAACTTGAAGGTAAACCTTTCTTTATCCATCTCTACACACTCCCTTAGTTTTCTGATCCAATCTTATTGCTTAATTTTTTATATACAAATGATTTCTAAATGTATCTCTAGCATGAATCTCTCCCTGAACTTATGACTAATATATCAAACTACCTACTATATAGCTCCATGTGGGCATCTCATAACATCTCACACTTAACACTTCCCAAACAAATCTGCTGATCTTAACTCTTCATGCTCCACTCATAGTCTTCTCTGTCTCCTTCTGGGCTCTCAGTATAAAGTTGGAACTTTTGTTAACTGCACTCTTTCTGCCATATTCCATATCCAATCCATCAGTATATCCTGTTAATTTATGTGAAAAACATGTGGAGGATCCAACTCCTTCTCCCACTTCCATTGTGGTCTCTGTAGTCCAACCCGCCATCATCTGTTCTTCCTGCTGCACTGGGCTTCTAACCGATTCCTGCTCTCAGATCCCCACCTCTAGACCATGTCTATCATCTCTATTGCATCCAAGGTGATCAAGTTAAAACTGAGATCACATGATGCCCTCTTGTTTATGATCATCCAATGCCAGCTCTCTGGATGCATTTCTTAGGACTGCCAAAACAAAGTACCTCAAACTAGGAGGCTTAAAACAACAGAAATTTATTCTCACACAGTCATGGAAGCTAAAGTTGGAGATAGGTTGACAGCAGAGCTGTGTTCTCTTTGAGGACAATAGGAAAGAATCCTTCACTGCTTCTCTTGGCTTCTGGGGGTTATTGGTAATCCTTAGCACTCTTTGGCTTATAACTGCATCGTTTCAGTCTTTACATCCACCAACCACTCAGCTTTCTTTCCTCTGTTTCCTCTGACAGGAGTCCTTCTTATTCCTTTTATGAAGACACTAGTCATTGGGTTTAGGGCCCATTCTAATGCAGTATGAGCTCATTTTAACTTGATTACTCTGCAAAGACCCTATTTTCCAAAAAGATCACATTCGCAGGTTCCAGGTAGATACGAATTTGAGGCGGGGAGGTTGTTTTTCAACCAGGATACTCCTCCATTCTATTTAGAGCAGTGGTACTTAATTGGTGCAATTTTGCTTCCTAGAGACATGTGGCAACATGTGGAGACATTCCCGGAGTCCACAGCTGGCATTAGCTTAGAGGTTAGAGGCTGGGACTGTGTTGGACATCAGAGTGTGAGGTATTTATGCCCATTTATTTTGCTTCTAAACAAAGGTCAGTAAATGAATATTATGGGAAACATGATATACAATCATTGTTTATTACTGAAATTATTAGAGAAATTAACTTTCTAGAAAATAAGATTTTTCTCTAAAAAAATTTACACTTCCACTTGTTATTTTTTAAATAATTGCTGAATAATATTTGCATATTTCTAATTTAATTTTCTTTGTGTTTTGTTAAAAAGAAGACTACAGACCCCAAAATGGAGTCTCTTATGTTAAAGCCCACGTCATCAAAAGGAGACTTAATTATAGTTAGCTCTGTAAATTAGTTTCAAATGAAATTTTAAACCAATCAGGAATCACCTGATCAGCACTAGTTATCTGCCTGATAGACCTCTGCCATCCATTAAAGGAAAGTAAGCTTGCAAAAACCAACACCCTTTTTGCCAAGAAAAATTTACTTGTTCCTTTCTGCTTCTGTCTATGAATGTATTTCATTTTATACAGCTCCTCAGAGCTCCTTTCTATCTGTTAGACTGGATGCTGCCCTACTGAGTTGAGTTTCGTTCAAATAAACATTTAAAGTTTTTAACATGTCTTAGTTTATCTTCTAGCAAAATCTCAACTCTAATGGTAATTAAGTTAGATGAGCAAAGTATGAACTATTCTTAAAGTAGGTTTACCCAACTGGTAAACATCTCTAATAGCTTCCTTCCAGGACTATATTCAGATAGTGCACATAATTCTTAAGAGAGAATACTATATGGTTTGCAGTATGCAATTTACGTGTTAACTCTTACCCTCTCCCTCTTACTTCACCGTTCCTCCTTGCATATACCACAGCCTTTACAGATATTTTTGAATAAAATATGTGAAATTACAAAATGGTATTTAACCTATGAGTCAGACCAGGTCCTTATAAAGATTAAAAACATCATATGCCTAATTTAAACCATTTTATTATTACTCATTATTATTAATCATATGGCTATTAATTTAGTTTCATAAATTTCCCATATATTTTAAATGTTTATTTTGTCCTGAAAGCAAATAATTTTTAAATTCATCCCCTTTTATTTCTAGTAGGTCACTGAATATTGCACTGCTTATGAAATTAAAATATCCTGAAATTTTGGCTCACTCCTTATTTGGGGTATTCAGGTACAGATTTAAGCAGAATTTGGAAAAGGGCAATAAAAACATGAAAAAAAACCTGACAGACTTGATCTATGAGTTCAGATGAACATAATTACAGAGTAGATATTTTAGGGATTAAAAAAATAATCCTAAAGGGAAACTATCATGAAAAAATACGCAGAACAACTATACCTGTGCAAGACAATGAATTGCATTACAAAGAAAGAGAAGCAATGGATATATTTGTATAAAAAGTTTAACACTGAACCACAAAGAAACCCAGAACATTTAGAATAAAGATTAGAAATTATAATCTAAGCACCGTGGGATATTGTGTGAGGGAACCAAGAGGGGTCAAATTATCTGTTATTTACAATTGAATGAAAATAAGAAAACATTTTGGTCTTGGTTAAAGGTTAAGACTACTTCATAAAGTCTATTTTTTAATTATACACAAAAATATATATTGGAAAGCATTCTGAGCAGAAGTACAGTTATTAAATTCTGAAGAGAGAGGAAATTTAAATTTCTATTAGCTTTATGTTAGATAAATATCATATCAGAGCACACAGCTGCTGCTTTTAGATAGCAAGAAGAGAGACTAGAAGTCAACTTTTTATTTTCTATTCTGCTGGTATTTTGCAAAGTCTAAAATAAAAAAACCCAGAAATGACCAGTTCAGCAGGTGAATAGAAGGTTTCATTGGAATGATTAAAGCAAGGGCTTGGTCCTCTTGGATAAATGATCTAACAGGAATGTACAGCTTTTCTAAAAGTGATTCCAAAGAGATGTAAATCCCATCGTACTCAATTTCTCTTAACCTATTCATAAAATCTTTCCCTCTTTCTTAATCTCAAGTCCTCTTAACTGGTCTTAATTAGGTTGTTTCAAACAAAGTACAAATAAGAAAAAAAAAATTGGCATATGATGTACTTACTGTAAGAAGGACCAGATGAATCCTTTAGCTTGATTCATCCTCTTTCTTCCTGTCTTTGAGGCTCAGAAAGCGAGTTCTTTTGCAGTTTGTGTCACCACAGCTACGACCATGACACCTGATAATTTATGGTGTGAATTTTTGCTTGTCAGGTTTCGGTGGGCTGTGAACTATGGCAGGAACATGGTTACCCTGAAGACATCTTCTGAGCAATCCTCTGACATTTGAAAAGAAAGGGAGACTGAAATAATCTCTGCTTGAGTTTGTCATGTGAAATGTCCAATTAAAATAGCCATTGCCTGCTGTATTTTTTAACTTTCAAATAGAAAAATATACACTCGTGTGGATTTTGTAAAAAATCGAACTGGAGGAATTATTATTTGAAATGTGAAATTAAATACCTGTTCCAGCTAAATGACCAAGATCAGTGAAATCACGGTGATCTATGAGTCTTAAAGCAAACGTTCAGTTTGCATGCTGACCTAGTTTCATCACAAATGAAGCAATGGGTTAAAACACCTCTCCTGTTCCCTGGGTCTTGTGGGAACAGAGTATGTAACCAAAAAGTAGAGTTGTTTTATGTCCCTCACATTGCTGAGCACTTGTTGGACTTTAGGTGTATATTGTTAATTCCATTTCTCCATCTCGTTTATAGTTACTGCACTTAATGTTCTTAAATACAGCTTAGAAATAGACGTCCTTTAGAGTAAATCTTTACATTTCTTAGCAGTTATAAATATACATGGTTTCTATAAATTTCTCTTCTCTCTTCAAGTATTAGAACAGATTAGATGTGCTCACCTTTACACAAGAAATAAGGAACAAGTTCTAATAGGATCACAGAGATAGCATTTTGTAAACCAAGAAAGATATTATTTCAAAATGCTCATCCCTAACTGAAAATTAATCATGACACTGAAAATCTAGTTACCTTTGGTGAAATTTAATGAAGATGTGGACATAGGTAGAATTGCCAAGTACTAGCACTGATTTTGGCTGAAGGCTAATTTCCTATTTATAAACGTATGCAAACATTAGATTTCAGTGTATGTGAGATTCTTTGAGTTTCAAATTTGGCACAAAAATTTATTCTCTCATTCTCAGGTTTATCTCTCTGCTGGACTATATTTTAAAGTGATAAAAGGTACAATGATTAGATTACTTCTTAAAGCTTGATAGTGGTCCAGACAGCTCAGTTTGCACAATGGTGACTAATAATAGAAACAGAGAAAATGTTAACTTAGGATGTTTTTTATTTCTTATAACAAAGTTCATAAAACCCTGGGCTAAAATATTTTAATTCCTATTGATTAAGTAAATTATTTAAGCTTTGTTTGAGTTTCTTAATGCAAATTCATTGTTCAAATAATAATTTATGAAGTGCACATAACTTTATTCAAATTAATTTATAGGCTGTAATAAAATTAAAACATAGAAGCACAATTAGTTATAATGACTATATACATTGTGGTTCTAGGGTATTGATTTTATAAAGGTTATTATAAAATATATTGGTTTGACATATTTAACAGACATGTTTAAATTACATTTCTTAGGATTAATATCATCATCTCTATCAAGATAAACATTCTTCCTAAAGTTTATATCAGATCTGAAGTTTGGATAGTTAGATATATAATATAATACATATGCAACATAGCATTATACGTATCTATAGGCTTCCCGGATGGCTCAGTGGGTAAAGAATCTGCCTGCAGTGTAGGAGACACAGAAGACTCAGGTTCGATCCCTGGGTTGGGAAGATCCCCTGGAGGGAGAAATAGCACACCACTTCAGTATTCTTGCCTGAAAAAGCCCAGGTAGAGAAGACTGGCAGGCTATAATCCATACAGGCTCAAAGAGTTGGCTATTATGGAGCAGAAGCAGAAGATACTAAGAAGAGGTGGCAAGAATACACAGAACTATACAAAAAAGATCTTAATGAACCAGATAACCACAATGGTGTGATCACTTACCTAGAGACAGACATCCAAGAAAGTGAAGTCAAGTGGGCCTTAGGAAGCTTCACTATGAACAAAGCTAGTGGAGGTGATGGAATTCCAGTTGAGCTATTTCAATCCTAAAAGATGATGCTGTGAAAGTGTTGCACTCAATATATTAGCAAATTTGGAAAACTCAGCCATAGCTACAGGATTAGAAAAAGTCAGTTTTCATTCTAATCCCAAAGAAAGGCAATGCCAAAGAATGTTCAAACTACTATACAATCGCATTCATCTCACACGCTAGCAAAGTAATGTTCAAAATTCTCCAAGCCAGGCTTCAACAGTATGTGAACTGTGAACTTACAGATGTTTAAGCTGGATTTAGAAAAGGCAGAGGAACCAGAGATCAAGTTGCCAACATCTGCTGGATCATGGAAAAAGCAAAAGAGCTCCAGAAAAACATCTATTTCTGCTTTATTGACTATGCCAAAGCCTTTGACTGTGTGGATCACAGTAAACTGTGGAGAATTCTGAAAGAGATGGGAATACCAGACCACTTGACCTGCCTCTTGAGAAACCTATGTGCAGGTCAGGAAGCAACAGTTAGAACTGGACATAGAACTACAGACTGGTTCCAAATCAGGAAAGGAATACGTTAAAGCTGTATATTGACACCCTGCTTATTTAACTTATATGCAGGGTATGTCATGCAATATGTTGTGCTGGACGAAGCACAAGCTGGAATCGAGATTGCTCGGAGAAATGTCAATAACCTCAGATTCACAGATGACACCACCCTTATAGCAGAAAGTGAAGAAGAACTAAAGAGCCTCTTGATGAAAGTGAAAGAAGAGAGTGAAGAAGTTGGCTTAAAGCTCAACATTCAGAAAATTAAGATCATGGCATCCAGTCCCATCTCTTCAAGCAAACAGATGGGGAAACAATGGAAACAGTGTCAGACTTTATTTTTCTGGGCTCCAAAGTCACTGCAGGTGGTGACTGCATCCATTAAATTAAAAGACTCTTGATCCTTGGAAGAAAAGCTATGGCCAACCTAGACAGCATATTAAAAAGCAGAGACATTACTTTGCCAGCAAAGGTCCATCTAGTCAAAGCTATGTTTTTTCCTAGTAGTCAAGTATGGATGTGAGAGTTGGACTATAAAGAAAACTGAGCACTGAATAATTGATGATTTTGTGAACTGTGGTGTTGGAGAAGCCTCTTGAAAGTCCCTTGGACAGCAAGGGGGTCCAACCAGTCCATCCTAAAGGAAATCAGTCCTGAATATTCATTGGAAGGACTGATGTTGAAGCTGAAACTCCAATACTTTGGCCACCTGATGCAAAGAACTGACTCATTTGAAAAGATCCTGATGCTGGGAAATATTGAAGATGGGAGGAGAAGGGGATAACAGAGGATGAGATGGTTGGATGGCTCACCGACGCGATGGATATTAGTTTGAGCAAGCCCTGGGATTTGGTGATGGACAGGGAGTGCTGCAGTCCATGGGGTCGCAAAGAGTTGGACATGACTGAGTGACTGAACTGAACTGATTCCTGTCATTTAAAACAGGAAGTCAAGCCCTGTGTTCAGCAGCAGCTCCAGGCTTGCCATTAGGAAGGAGAGGAGGCTGGTCACAACTTTTCTCAGGTGAGTAACAGCATCATCTCTTCAAAGTGAAAGTTCTAGACTCTTTTCTGCACCCAGTGTTAAAACTGCAAATGTTTCATTTCCCCTGAGGGCCTGAGAATTATTAGTGAAACTTTCATGTCTCAGTTTTAATTTTATCTCAGACTAAGTAGGGGCTTCCATTCATTTATTCAATGAAGAATCCACTGCATGTTAATTATCTGCATGCCAGACATTATGTTCCATGTTGGAAATTCCAGTTACCTGATTAGCTGGCTGAATGTCCAAACACCACCTAAGTGCATGCATGTGTGCACGCGCCGCACACACACACACACACACACACACACACCAGTTCACAGAACAGATCCCGTATCTAGTCTATTTACACTCTGGCCTTGCTTTCAAAAACTGTTGGGGAGATTTCGCTGGTGGTTGGGAGGTTAAGAATCCACCTTCTAATGCAGGACCTTTCTTGCTTAGTCACTCAGTCTCAACCAACTCTTTGTGACCCCATGAAATATAGCCTGCAGGCTCTCTGTCCATGGGATTTCCCAGGCAAGAATACTGGAGTGGATTGCCATTTCCTCTTCCAGGGGACTAATGCAGGACATGTGTGTTCAATTCCTGGCTGGGGAACTAAGATCTCACACGCAGAGGAGCAACTGTGCTCTCTTGCCCCAACTACTGAACCCCTGCGCTCTGGAGCCCGTGAGCCACAACTAGAGAAGCCCCTGTGTACTGCAACTAGAGAAAGTCCACGTGTCTCAATGAAGACTCTTGCAGGCAAAAAAGAAAAAAAAAGAAAAATTAAAAAACATTTTTAAATATTGAATTGGCCAAAACGTTTGTTCGGATTTTTCCTATAACATCTTATGGAAAGCCAAACAAACATTTTGGCCAACCTAGTGTTTGTGAGCCACATGCTAAACTTTTGACATCCCTGCTGTTTCTTCTTCTTCCTTTTGGCAGTTCTCTGAAGTCCTTCTCTGAAGTTTCTCCAGACGGCTTCCATCCCCTGAAAGCTCGGAACATGTTAGGACCTCTTTTCTCTGGCAGACCCTGCCTGCACCAAGGCTAGGACATTTAGCACATTGTTCTGTAGCACTCTGTTTATCTGTCTGTCTGCCCCCTAGACAGTGAGCAAGTTGAGAGTAGGGCTTCCTCTCTGATCACTGACATATCACAAAAGCCTGTCTTGGAGTTTGGCAGAAAATGTATTGGAAAAAAGAAGAGAAATGAAGTGCAACAAAATGAATTGAAATAGACATCCTTGACAAGAGCCCATGGAGTCTCCTTGTCAGCCTCCTCTGGAGGAATCCCAGCTTCTTCAGAAAGCACATGTTAGGAGTAGGGGGTTAGAGGTGTCACTGTCTAAATATTAGCCTCAAACACATTCCAACAGTTTAAACCCCTTTTTTAAAAGAGATAGTACTAAAAGCATAGTACTTTGTCAGTAAAGGTATTATATAGATGGCAAAAAAAAGCAAAACAAAAATATATCACCCACAATCACTACTAAACACCTGGTATCTGAGATTTGGGCAGAGGCCACTTCCCAGTGGAGCTTCACGCTGAGCCCGTGCCAGTCTCCTGAGGCTGTTACTCAGTGATCTAGGTTAAATAGAACAAAGTGGAGGATCTACTGCCTGGAGGCCAAAATGGTGCTCCTTCAACCTGGTATCTATCAAGATAGGAAGAAGATAACACCACTTTACATCATTTACAGTGAGCCTGGAGCAGCAGGAAGCAGGGGTTGGAAAGTGCACAGCTCACATTGCTTCCTTGAGGCTTTCTCAGCCCCAGAAACAATGCATATCTCTCTGAGGATTAGCTGGCTGAAGGGCAAAAGAATCACATATGCACAAACACCCCACCACCATCACCACACACACACACACACACACACACACAGAAGCAAAGGGAGCAAAGCCAAGAGAGGAAAAGAGATAGAAAGTCCTCTACTCTCAAACTGAAAACAAATTTAAACTTCTTACCTTAACAAGGTAACAGTAGCTGAATTCATTTCAATTTGATGTGCAAAAAATGGCGAATAGGACTGAAAATGCTAATTTAAAGAGAATCTTTTTAAAGCAGTGAAAAGAAAGAAAGTGAAGTTGCTCGGCCATGGCTGACTCTTGGTGACCCCACAGACTGTAGCCTACCAGGCTCCCCGGTCCATGGGATTTTCCAGGCAAGAGTACTGGAGTGGGGTGCCATTGCCTTCTCCAGGGGATCTTCCCGACCCAGGGATCGAAGCCGGGTCTCATGCATTGTAGGCAGACGCTTTACCGTCTGAGCCACCAGGGAAGTCTTAACTATAAATCATCCTTAACATAACCACCCAGATTCAAAACAATTTGTATTACTGCATGTTATCTATTTCTCCATGCTTACATAATCATATATTTAGTATATATTATTTTAAACATCAGAGCAATAATTTTTCATTTTATTTTAGTAATTAAATCCATTTTTATCATGCCCATGTGACTTTCTATATGCATCCTAGGGGAACTGCTGAGTCCTGTTTGAGGCTGTATTAGATAATCGGGGCTTCCCTGATGGCTCAGCTGGTAAAGAACCCTCTTGCAATGCAGGAGACATGGGTTTGATCCCTGAGTCTGGAAGATTCTCTGGCGGAGGAAATGGCAACCCACTCCAGTATTCTTGTCTGGAAAATCCCATGGACAGAGGAGCCTGGCAGGCTGTAGTCCAAAGAATCACAAGGAGTTGGACACAACTGAGCACGCATGCATACTATATACTAGATAAGCATCCACATACCATATATTTGTCTGCTTAGGATAAAGTCCAGGAGTAGAATTCCTTCCTCACCAGGTATGACCATTATTCGGGGCCTTATTTTACACCAGCATGCTGCTTATTCAAAGTCTTGTTTGTGGCTATCATCTCAAGGATGATGAATGTGCACGTCAGGTTTACCAACAAGTAGTAATACCTTTTCATTTTTAAATAATACGTTTATTTAATACATCTAAAGTGCTTCTTTGGTTGCTTATATTTTATGAGTTTTTAAATTAGGGCTGACTCATTGCTTCGAATACTCTGCCCATGTATTTTTTAGTGAATTGATGTTACAGATTGAGTAAAATCTTTGCACAGAATCAATGTTTGGCCTTTTTAAAGTAGTGGGTTGGTACAAAAGTAATTGCGACCTCAGACCATGAATTTTAAATCACTATAACTAGGCTCAAACACATCTTTATTAATCAACATAGTAACCTTTACAATCAACACATGTTTTTTTACCAATGAGGAATACGTTTGCTCAACAAACTCTTGGAAGGCATTTTCTGCCTCCTGCTGGCTGTGGAAGTGTTCTCCCTGCTAAACGCTGTCAAGATGCTTGAAGAAGTAGTAGCTGATTGTCTAGAGGTCAGATGAATATGACGGATGAGGCGAAACTTCACAGGCCAGTTCGTTCAACTCTTGAAGCACTGGTTGTGTGACATGCGATTGGGCACTGTTGAGAAAAATCGGGCCCTTTCTGTTGACCAATGCCAGCTGCAGCCACTGCAGTGTTCAAGCTTCTCATCGATTTGCTGAGCATACTTCTCAGATGTAATGATTTAGCCAGGATTCAGAAAGCTGTAGTGGATCGGACCAGCAGGAGACCACCAAACAGTGGCCATGACCTTTTTTTCCATGGAAGTGCTTCGAATCTCTTCTCAGTCCAACCACTGAGCTGGTTGTTGCTGGTTGTCATAAGATCCACATTTTAACATATATCACAATCTGATGGAGAAATGGTTCACTGCTGCATACAGAGACAACATTTTAGAATGACAGTCTTGTTTGATTTTCAGCCAGCTGATGAGATATCCACTTATCAAGCTTTTTCACCTTTCCAATTTGCTTCAAATGCTGAGTGACCACAGAATGGTTGACATTGAGTTCTTGGGCCACTTCTCATGTAGTTGTAAGAGCACCAGCTTCGACGATGGCTCTCGATTGGTCATTGTTAGTCTCTGATGGCTGGTCACTATTCTCATCTTCAAGGCAAAACTTTGCAAAACTTCTTGACCCACCACTGCCCTGTATGTTCCTTAGAAGTGCCTGGGCCAAATGCATTGCTGATATTGTGAGTTGTCTCCACTGCTTTATGACTCATTTTGAACTCAAATTAAAAAAAAAAAAAAATCACTCGAACTTGCTTTTTGTCTAACATTGTTTCCACAGTCTAAAATAAATATAAAATAAACAGCCAGTAATGTCATTAGCAATAAATAAATAAAGCAAGAAATGCACATTAAATGATATATAGCATAACCACATTTATTTAAGAATGTATCCCATTATGAAACAGCAAAGTTCAACAATGCAAAACTGCAATTACTTTTGCATCAACCCTGATATTACGTTTATACCACTTTTAAATGTGTATATATTAAATATCTTCAAATTATCTTTGGGGATACAGCCATCGTTACATAGCAGAGAAAGTTAAATTTCTCCTCGGTTTTGATTGATCCTATCCTGTTTTGTCCACTCTTGTTTTCCACCATACCTTGTTTTTAATGTAAAACCCTTTAATTGTTTGTAATTTACTTAGGAGGATAGTACAGTAAATGGGTTAACCTTCATCCTTTATAATTTTTTGAAATCAAAATTGCTATTCCATTATCTTCGCGCCATTTTTCACAGAATCTTTTTTATTCCCCTGATTTGGAAGCTCACTTTTTTATACATGGTGAGCCTTTATGTGACAATCTATTGATGGCTTTTCATTGGTCTGTGCATTTATTTAGTGCAAGTATTATATTATTTTGAAAATTGTTGCTTTTAAGTGTGGCTAGGATCATCAAAAAAGCAAGAGAGTTCCAGAAAAAAACATCTATTTCTGCTTTATTGACTATGCCAAAGCCTTTGACTGTGTGGATCACAACAAACTGTGGAAAATTCTTCATGAAATGGGAATACCAGACCACCTGATCTGCCTCTTGAGAAATTTGTATGCAGATCAGGAAGCAACCATTAGAACTGGACATGGAACAACAGACTGGTTCCAAATAGGAAAAGGAGTACGTCAAGGCTGTATATTGTCACCCTGCTTATTTAACTTTTATGCAGAGTACATCATGAGAAACGCTGGGCTGGAAGAAGCACAAGCTGGAATCAAGATTGCCAGGAGAAATATCAATCACCTCAGATGTTCAGATGATACCACCCTTATGGCAGAAAGTGAAGAGGAACTAAAAAGCCTCTTGATGAAGGTGAGAGAGGAGAGTGAAAACGTTTGCTTAAAGTTCAACATTGAGAAAACTAAGATCATGGCATCTGGTCCCATCACTTCATGGGAAATAGATGGGGAAGCAGTGGAAACAGTGTCAGACTTTATTTTTTGGGGCTCCAAAATCACTCCAGTTGGTGATTGCAGCCATGAAATTAAATGATGCTTACTCCTTGGAAGGAAAGTTATGACCAACCTAGATAGCATGTTGAAAAGCAGAGACATTACTTTGCCAACAAAGGTTTGTCTAGTCAAGGCTATGGTTTTTCCAGTGGTCATGTATGGATGTGAGAGTTGGACTGTGAAGAAAGCTGAGCGCCAAAGAATTGATGCTTTTGAACTGTGGTGTTGGAGAAGACTCTTGAGATTCCCTTGGACTTCAAGGAGATCCAACCAGTCCATCCTAAAGGAGACCAGTCCTGGGTGTTCATTGGAAGTACTGATTCTAAAGCTGAAACTCCAGTACTCTGGCCACCTGATGCAAAGAGTTGACTCATTGGAAAAGACCCTGATGCTGGGAGGGATTGTGGGCAGGAGGAGAAGGGGACGACAGAGGATGAGATGGCTGGATGGCATCACCGACTGGATGGACATGAGTTTGAGTAAGTGAAAGTGAAAGTGAAGTTGCTCAGTCGTATCTGACTCTTAGCAACCCCATGGACTGCAGCCTACCAGGCTCCTCTGTCCATGGGATTTTCCAGGCAAGAGTACTGGAGTAGGGTGCCATTGCCTTCTCCAGAGTTTGAGTAAACTCCGGGAATTAGTGATGGACAGGGAGGCCTGGTGAGTTGCAATTCATGGGGTCTCAAAGAGTTGAACATGACTTAGTGACTGAACTGAACTGAACTGAGTATCATTGCATTTGGTGGTACACCATTCTCCCTTAATATTCCTTTAAAAAATATTACTACCCCTTTATTTTGTGTTGCTACTTTAAAAACACGCTAGATTTTAAATTACTATCAATGGAAATAATCTTTAGATCTTCTCTAGTATATGATCAATATCATAATTATACTAAACAAATCACAGAACATTTTAAAGTTGGATTTAGATTTTTTTTTCAAGAATTAGTTGTTTAAAAAAAAACACACAGAAATATGTGATTTTTCAAGACATTCTCTTCTGGATTTACCTTAGAGATTTTTGTATTTCAGAGTTTTTCCTTGGAAATGACATTCAAGCCAAAAAAGTCTATTTTATAGCTTGCAGTCAGTCAGATTTGGATATTAGACCCTCTAAGTACTGCCCATCTTGATAATTCACATAATTCAGCAGACTGAACAGCTAAGGAATATTATTTATCTTTATTAATATAGGAGTGTCCCTGGTGGCTCAGATGGTAAAGCATCTGCCTACAATGTGGGAGACCTGGGTTCAATTCCTGGCTTTGGAAGATCTCCTGGAGAAGGAAATGTCACCCCACTCCAGTACTCTTGCCTGGAAAATCCCATGGACAGAGGGGCCTGGTTGGCTGCAGTCTATGGGGTCACAAAGAGTCAGACACGGCTGAGCGACTTCTTTCTTTCTTTATTAATATAACAAAATATTGCACTGATGTGTATTTGATTAAACTAGAGAATGTTGATATATTTATGTAAATTATTTTAAGTAAGACAGTAGAAATTGTTTCTAATCACATGTTACCCAGGGTGTCCCAGGAATAAGGAATCCGCCTGCCAATTGCAGGAGACACAAGAGATGTAGGATCGATCCCTAGATTGGGAAGATCTCCTGGAGAAGGAAATGGCAGCCCACTCCAGTAATCTTGCCTGAAAAATTCCATGGATGTAGGAGCCTGGCTATAGTCCAAGAAGTCACACAGACTTGGACACGACTGAGGGAAGTGAGCACAGCCCAGCACACATGTTACACAAAGGTGAATAATATAAAGTTAACATCAATTTCATCTAAATATTAGGGTAGTTGTGCATGTTGAGATTGAGGCAAAATTATACATATATTAGTTCCTTTAATAATTAATATGGGAATGATCACACACAAAAATTTATGCTAAACCTTAAAAAATATCTAATGTGACACATCTAAATGAATTTTCTGTGACCTCTGAAGAACAATTGAAACACAATATCTTTGAAAATAGATGTCTTGGCATTTTCTACATTCCGTCTATAGACCAGTGAAGCACATCACAGAACCTACACTTTTTAGATATTTGTCAAGGTCACGCTGGGTAAACAAGCCAAGACACAGAACCACTTCTCCTGAAAGAGTGGTTAAAATCATTAGATCTGTAGTTCACTGATTATGGACTCATGGAAATTCACAACTAAAAGGGATCTTCCGAGGACATCTAATTTAAGCTCCACAAACAATGAGACAATTGTATCACAACAGAATGGTTTGATGTCTTAATGCTAACTAGATGCAGGACCACAAACATGCTACTCTTCCAATGTGTTCAGTTTAATACCTTGTGATTTGAGTGGTTATTTTTTGCTTTTTTAGTCATACTTGAATAAAGAAGAAAATCCTAGCAAATATGCAAAATTGGGCTTAAAATTGAATTAATAATAAGGTTTATAATGATAAATAAGGTTTATAATGATGTAGCTTAGTTACGTACTTGATACAATTCGGTTTCACCCTTACTTTATGATTCTAATACTATGATAAAATTAAATACAATTATAAATTAACTGCAAACTACACTAAAACTTTAAATAGGAATCTTAGTTTAACATAATTTTTTTCTTATATTAAATCAACTCTCATCAACTGAAGGCAGTAGTCAGTTTTGCTTATCTTTAATGCCATCTACCAGAATAACTGACTTCTACAGACACTTCCATCTATATAAACTGCTTGAACAGCTTTAATCATAAAGCATGGCTTGGTGAACATGAGTTTCAACTGCATTTCAATTCCATTCAAAGGGAATCAGTTATATGTTTCTGTAGTCTCGGTAAATTCATTTTTATTTGTCTGCAATAATTTAGACCATTGCCACAAAATTTTGGACAGGTTCAAATTTTGGGGCCTGAATTTTCCACAGTGTAGGAAGCCCATTAAAAAACTGGACATTTAAAAAAAATAAATATAAAATTGAGACTATTAGAATGAGAAAAGAAGTCACAACCACTTAGACATCTTTAAAATGTGGACAAATATCTTAAATATAAAAATTGAGAAAATAGCATGTTCATCAGTAAGTCCTCGATGACTAAAGATATATACAATGAATTTAAAATCAAAGCACATATAATTAGAATCAAAAGTGTGTAAAGTGCCACTGCCATGTGTAAGACCTTTTGTCGCTGGAACTCCTGCATCTTCAGGTCATTTTGTGGCATTGCTAGAAATTTTGCTTTCTATTTTATCTGGAACTACTGCTGCTGCTGCTAAGTCACTTCAGTCATGTCCAATTCTGTGCAACCCCATAGACAGCAGGCTACAAGTCTCCACCATCCCTGGGATTCTCCAGGCAAGAACACTGGAGTGGGTTGCCATTTCCTTCTCCAATGCATGAAAGTGGAAAGTTAAAGTGAAATTGCTCAGTCATGTCTGACTCAGCGGCCCCATGGACTGCAGCCTACCAGGCTCCTCCATCCATGGGATTTTCCAGGCAAGAGTACTAGAGTGGGCTGTCATTGCCTTCTCTGACCTGGAACTATTAGATTTTAACAACTCAAGATGAGGCAGTACTCAAAGATGGGATCTAACTTGTTGAAATGAGTAAAGTATGTGACTTTAAACACAGTTCAAATCTCTACTTTTAGTATTGCAACAGAGAGACTCTAATGCATTTTATAGGATTTCTATAAGAAAGGAAAATGTGTATCTTACATTGCTAATTTTATATGTTGCACTATGAATTCTGCAGATAGCAGAGATATTACCTTTTATCAAATGCTAAGAAGAAAATTTTTAGCATTCAAGTTTATAGACAGAAAGTTGAAAGGCTTTTCCGTAGACTAGCTTCTTGGTGTCTTAACTTCTTAGCCTCTTGGCCTTACACCTTTTTTCTTTGACTATAGGCATACCTATATGGAGCTTCAGTTTAAAATGCTTCTCAGATATTGCATTTTTTGCTAATTGAAGGTTTGTGGCAACCCTGCTTTTTTCCATGTTTTTTACAACAGCATTTGTTTTTTGTGTCTCTGTGGCACATTTTGGTAATTATCACAATATTTCAAAATTTTGATCATTATTATGTTTGTTGTGGTGATCTGTGATCAGTGATCTTTGACTTTACTGTGGTAATTGTTTTGGGGCATCACTCTACCATAGTCATATAAGCCTGCACACTTAATGATAAACCTGTGTGTTCTGACCGCTCCAGCAGCCAGCCATCTTCCTCCTCCTCATCTTCTCTATTCTCTGAGACACAACAATACTGAAATTATGCCAGTGAATATCCAGGAAGGAAGAGGAACACATCTTTCAATTTAAATCTAAAGCAAGTAATGATTAAATTAGTGAAGAAGGCATGTCAAAATAGACTGAAAGCTGAACCACTCATGTTTGTTAGCCAAGGTGTGAGGGCAAAAAAAAAAAAAAAAAAAAAATGCTTGAAGGAAATCAAAAGTTCTAATCTAGTGAACTTGCAAGTGATAAGAAATAAAAACAGTCAGTCTTCTTGCTCACGTGGAGAATGTTTCAGTGGTCTGGATAAAAGATCAAACCAGGTTCAATATTCCCTTAAGCCAAAGCCTAACCCGGAGCATGGAAATGGCAACCCACTTCAGTATTCTTGCCTGGAGAATCCCATGGATGGAGGAGCCTGCTGGGCTACAGTCCACGGGGTCGCAAAGAGTCGGACACAACTGAGCAACTTCACTCACTCACTTCAGTCACTCAACCCGGAGCAAAGGCCCAGCTCTCCTAAATCTGTGAAGGCTGAGAAAGGTGAGGAAGCTGCAGAAGACAAGTCTGAACCTAGCAGAGGTTGGCTCATGAGGCTTCAGGAGAGAAACTGTCTCAATAACACTCAAGTGTAAGGTGAAGCTCCAAGTGCTGATATAAAAACTGCAGCATTGTCCAGAAGACCTAGTTAAGATAGTTAATGATGGTGGCTACACTAAACTAATCTTCAAATAGATGAAAGAGCCTTCTACTGGAAGAAGATATCATCTCGGATTTTGATAGCTAGAGAGAAGTCAGTGCCTGGCTGAAAAGGACAGGCTGCCTCTCTTGGTAGGGGCTAATGGAACTGGTGACTTCAAGTTGAAAGCAATGCTCATTTTCCATTCTCCAAATTTATAGTCCCTAATAATTGTGCAAAATGTACTTTCAAAATCCTACTGCTCGTTGTCAATGCACCTGGTCACTCTGATGGAGATATATTAATGCAAAGAGATGAATGTTGTTTTTCATGCCTTCTAGCACAACATCCATTTGGCAGCCCAAGGATCAAGGGGTCATTTTGACATTCAAGTTTTATTATTTAAGAAATGCATTTGTAAGCCTATAGCTGCCTTAGATAGTGATTCCTCTGATAGATCTAGGTAAAGTAAATTGAAAATCTTCTGGAAACGATTCAACATTTTAGATGTCATTAAAGAATTTCATGATTCGTGGGAAGAGGTCAAAATATTAATATTAGAAAGAGTATGGAAGAAATTGACTCCAACTCTCATGGATAATTTCAAGGAGTTCAAGACTTCAGTGAAGGAAGTGATTGCAGATAAGATAAAAATAACAAAAGAACTAGAATTAGAAGTGGAGGTAGATGTTGTGACTGAATTGCTACAATCTCAAGATAAAATTTTAATGGATTAGTAGTTGCATATAGATGAGGAAAGAAAGTGATTTCTTGAGATGGAATCTACTGGTAAAGATGCTGCAAAGATGGTTGAAATGACAGCAAAGGGTTTGGAATATTACATAAACTTAGTTGATAAAGCTGCAGTTTGAGAGAAATTACTCCAATTTTGAAAGAAGTTCTACTGTTGGTAAAGTGTGCAAAACAGCATTGCAGGCTTCAGAGAAATTGTTCATGAAAGGAAGAGTCAATCCAATTGGCAAATCTCTTTACTGTCTTATTTTAAGAAACTACCACAGTCACCCCAGCCTTCAGCAACCACAGCCCTGATCAGTGAGCAGTCATCAGCATCAAGGCAACACCCTCCACCAACACAAATGGCTAAAGGCTCATATGATGTTTAGCATTTTTTTTTTTTAGCAATACAGCACTTTTAAATTGATATGTACTTTTTTAGACACCATGCTGTTGCACATTTAATAGACTACAGTATAATGCAAACATAACTTTTATATGCACTGCAAAGCCAAGAGACATTCGTGTGAGGAGTTTTATTGAGATATTCACTATATCATAGTGATTTGGAACTGAACTTGCCATGTCTCCAAGGTATTCCTGTCTTAATGTCTTTCTGATGTTAAGCAGTGTGGGCAATATTTATATTATGATAAGACTTTCTGTCTGGATGTAGAGAGAGATGACATAATGGGCCAAATCTTGCGACAGGATGCCTGGCTATGACTTAATCATGTTGACGTACTTATAAATATCTGTATGTGTATGTATACTATTTAATAGTTGAATTCAGCCCCCACAAAATTCATATGTTGAAGCCCTAGCTCTCCATGCTTCAGAATGTGACTGTACTTGGGGATAGGGTCTTTACAGAGGTAATTAAGTTTAAAAAGTTCTTTCAGTTTGGTTCAGTTCAGTTCAGTCCTTAGTCTGGGCCCTAATTCAGCCCGGATTGTGTTCTTATAAGACATCAGGAGACAGAGAGAGAAACACCAGACACGTGCCCACGTAAAAGAAGGATCACTTGAGGACACAGCAAGACAGTGGGCAAAGAATGAGGCCGAGAAGATACCAAATCTGCCAACATCTTGAACTTCGATCTAGACGTCAAAACTGTGACAAAATACGTCTGTTGTTCAAACCACCCAATCTGCAGGCCTAGAAAATTAATACTCTGTGTCTATACCCCCAAAAATACCATCACCACTCCATTTGCTACCTGACTGAAATGAAAGAGAGGAAGGAAATGGCACTAGGGAGAAACAGTGGTATTCAGTTCAGGTCAGTTCAGTCGCTCAGTCGTGTCCGACTCTTTGCGACCCCATGAATCGCAGCACGCCAGGCCTCCCTGTCCATCACCAACTCCCGGAGTTCACTCAGATTCACATCCATCGAGTCAGTGATGTCATCCAGCCATCTCATCCTCTGTCGTCCCCTTCTCCTGCCTCCAATCCCTCCCAGCATCAGAGTCTTTACCAATGAGTCAGCTCTTTGCATGAGGTGCCCAAAGTACTGGAGTTGCAGCTTTAGCATCATTTCTTCCAAAGAACACCCAGGACTGATCTCCTTTAGAAGGGACTGGTTGGATCTCCTTGCAGTCCAAGGGACTCTCAAGAGTCTTCTCCAACACCACAGTTCAAAAGCATCAATTCTTTGGCGCTCATCCTTCTTCACAGTCCAACTCTCACATCCATACATGACCACTGGAAAAACCATAGCCTTGACTAGACAAACCTTTGTTGGCAAAGTAATGTCTCTGCTTTTGAATATGCTATCTAGGTTGGTCATAACTTTTCTTCCAAGGAGTAAGCATCTTTTAATTTCATGGCTGCCATCACCATCTGCAGTGATTTTGGAGCCCAGAAAAATAAAGTCTGACACTATTTCCACTGTTTCCCCATCTATTTCCCATGAAGTGATGGGATCGCACGCCATGATCTTCGTTTTCTGAATGTTAAGCTTTAAGCCAACTTTTTCACTCTCCTCTTTCACTTTCATCAGGAGGCTTCTTAGTTCCTCTTCACTTTCTGCCATAAGGGTGGTGTCATCTGCATATCTGAGGTTATTGATATTTCTCCCGGCAATCTTGATTCCAGCTTGTGCTTCTTCCAGCCCAGCATTTCTCATGATGTACTCTGCATAGAAGTTTAAATAAGCAGGCTGGCAATATACAGCCTTGACATACTCCTTTTCCTATTTGGAACCAGTCTGTTGTTCCACATCCAGTTCTAACTGTTGCTTCCTGACCTGCGTATAGGTTTCTCAAGAGGCAGGTCAGGTGGTCTGGTATTCCCGTTTCATGAAGAATTTTCCACAGTTTATTGTGATCTACACAGTCAAAGGCTTTGGCATAGTTAATAAACAGAAATAGATGTTTTTCTGCCACTCTCTTGCTTTCTCGATGATCCCGTAGATGTTGGCAATTTGATGTCTGGTTCCTCTGCCTTTTCTAAAACCAGCTTGAACATCAGGAAGTTCACGGTTCACATATTGCTGAAGCCTGGCTTGGAGAATTTTGAGCATTATTTTACTAGAGTGTGAGATGAGTGCAATTGTGAGATAGTTTGAGCATTCTTTGGCATTGCCTTTCTTTGGGATTGGAATGAAAACTGACCTTTTCCAGTCCTGTGGCCACTGCTGAGTTTTCCAAATTAGCTGGCATGTTGCGTGCAGCACTTGCACGACATCATCTTTCAGTATTTGAAATAACTCAAGTGGAATTCCATCACCTCCACTAGCTTTGTTCGTAGTGATGCTTTCTAAGGCCCACTTGACTTCACATTCCAGGATGTCTGGCTCTAGGTGAGTGATCATACCATCGTGATTATGTTGGTTTTGAAGATCTTTTTTTTACAGTCTTCTGTGTATTCTTGCCATCTCTTCTTAATACCTTATATTAGTAAATGTTGCAAAAATATATGACACTGTATTCAGGTTCCCTTGCTACACCAAAGTAGAGGATTCTTATGAAAACTTCCCTAAGCCTAGATGGCATAAAGCAAAGAAGCAATTATCTTAAGATACATCTTTCTAACACATGCACAAAGTAAGTTGAGATAAAGCTCACGATGGTTTACAGGCATAGTTCAAAGTTACGGCTGGCATCTCAATGCTGAGATGCTGAGTGTAGTTCCTGAGAAGGAGTTTAGCTGGGTCACTGTCACTGCTGGGGTGCATGCTGCCTCTACAGGTTCCTTGCAAAACAAACTCTGAACATAATTTTCATTTTTGGACTTTTTTTTTTCCCATAAAAGCAAAAATCCTCTTTGGATTTCTTTCAGTTAGTGAAAACAAGTACTACTGTATTAAATTGGCATGCTTTTGAAAAACAGGGAATTCCTGTACCCAATTCTAAGAGCATTCGAAGGGTCTTGGAAGTAATCCATACAATTTAGGGGACATGAAATTTCAGCCTAAAGTGTAACCTTCCCAGTGCCCTGTGAACATATGTGTGCTCAGTTACTTCACTCCTGTCTGACTGTTTGTAGCCCCACAGACTACAGACTGCCAGGCGCCTCTGTCCATGGGATTCTCCAGGCAAGAAAGCTGCAGTGGATTGCCATGCCCTATTCAGGGGGTCTTCCTGACCCAGGGATTGAGCCCATGTCTCCTGTGTCTTCTGTATGGCAGGAAGATTCTTTACTGCTGAGCCACTGGGCAAGCCCCAAGTATGCCCTGACTCTCTATACAAAGATATTTTTATGATGCCAAATCAAAGTTTCAACTTACTAAATGACCTAGAGTTATGTTCAATAAAATAATTCAATTTCAAATTTCCACTGAAAAGAATGTGTTTTGTATTTACAACTGATAAAAGAATTTAAAATATTTGCACTGGAGGATATGGATGTGTTTTGTACTCTTAACATTAGATGAAATCCTTGTGGCAGTCAAATATGAAAATTGCTATGTATATAGATTAATACCAACATAAAAAACCCACAAACAAAAATCACAACATTGCAAAGTAGCCCTGAAAATGAAGGATAGTATTAGGTTATAGGGCTTCCTATAACCTAATAGGTTGGCTCAGACAGTAAAGAATCTGCCTGCAATGTGGGAGACCTGGGTTTGATCCCTGGGTTGGGATGATGCCCTAAAGAAGGCAGCACCCAAGCCAGTATTCTGGCCTGGAGAATTCCATGGACAGAGGAGCCTGGCAGTCTACAGTCCATGGGGTCGCAGAGTCAGACACAACTGCGTGACTTTCATCTATATATATATGTCATATTAGATTATAATTTAGTCATCAAGATGATCTAAAATGTAATGATTAGGTCATTTAAAAATTATCGTTGACATAGCAAACCTAAATTAAAAGCAAACACTTGCTTGGTCTGAAGGTAGTGAGTTATCTCAATTGATTGTTCACAGTTAGTTACAAATTGAACTTCTCATTATACTTTACTCTTCCCCCCCTTTTCACAATAGCACTTGACTAGTCTTTAAAAAAAAAAAAAAAAAAGCAAACATTTATAGAGGGGAATTTGTGGGCACTGAACATATTGGCCACAGCTTGACAAGCATTGCTCTGGATTTTACTGCTTTCTTATGTCCTGTGAAAGAAAGAAAGTGAAGTTGTTCTGTAGTGTCTGATTCTTGGCAACCTCATGGACCATAGCCCACCAGGCTCTTCTGTCCATGTGATTCTCCCGGCAAGAATACTGGAGCGGATTGCCATTTCCTTCTCCAGGCGATCTTCCCAACCCAGGGATCAAACCTGGATCTCCCACACTGCAGGCAGACTCTTGTTTATCTGAGCCACCGGGAGGCCTAGCTAATTTTCAATGTTCCTTATGGCTGATATAATTTTAAAGTTATTCTGTTTATGTACTGTTTAGGACAAGTTTGGATAGTTGAAGGACCATCAGAGTATCTTTATTTAGCTTCCCTTTAAGTTACTAACTCATCAGCTTTTCTGGAGAGAGAGCAGGACAACCACAATTACAATCTATACACACTTGTAAGTGTGTTGTTTTCAGAATATATATTTTTTCTATAATTCTAAGATGAACCAAGTTGGCTTAAAACTAACAGTGTTAAGTAAGATGGGCATACACCAGAGAGGACATCTATCTATATGAGACATAAGTAATGGTGCTCCAAAAAAAAAATTGTGCTCATCATTGCCCTCGAGAATTGCACTTGAAAAGACATATAGCCAAGCTAATTTCCAGCCATGAGGAGCTATGGGAGTAGAGTGGATACTACAAACGTCTATAATTTTGCAGAATAGATAGAAAAATATGCTCAGAACATAGTAAATATAACATGTGTGTCTGTTATATAAAATAAATGAACAGTTCTTGTTGTAGCCTGGTAGCTGTGATTGTTGAGTCAACTGTTTTGTGACTACTAGTTACACCAAGATTACAATAGCATTTTTACTTTCAAAAAAAAAAAAAAAACAACCTATGTGAATAAAATCTTAATATTTGGGGTCTGTTTTTTCAGGTTTTTCCTTTCAGTGAAAATTTTTTATATTAGGGCATTTTATGTGACAACTCCCAAAAGATGTTATTAAGGACTTAAGTGAAATAACACATTTCTCCTTGTTAAAAGTAAATAAATAAAATTAATAAACTGATAAAAATACATAATCCAAATAACTATAATTTTTACCTTTGAATCCTAAAAACTGTTCCTTTTGTAATCTACATATTGATATAAATTTGTTTATAAATTCAATCAATATACATTGCTGCTGCTGCTGCTAAGTTGCTTTAGTTGTGTCCGACTCTGTGGGACCCCAGAGACGGCAGCCCACTAGGCCCCTATGTCAACAGGATTCACTAGGCAAGAATACTGGAGTGGGTTGCCATTTCCTTCTCCCAATATACATTAATGTACATATATTTATTGTTATTATTTAGCTTCAAAGTCATGTTTGACTGGTAGCTCTCTTCATCCCCCCTGCTTTTCCTTAAGAATTTTACCAGAAAAAAAAAGACAGGATATTTTAAAAAGCAAAATATAATTCATAACAAAGAGTATTATCCCAGAGGAATAGGGGCCAAGAACAGAGTATACTAGATTACTTTTAAACTTGTTCCAGTTTGTTAGAACTATATGACCTGGGAGACTTGAGACATCACAAAATCACTTCTTGGAATATCTTTTTGGGAATATAAATCCATCCTCAATGATGACACCTGCAGAGCTTCCCAGAGCACTTTGTTGAGGATTTTGTAGCATCCTATCAACTCTGAAGGAAACAGCTCTGCAGTCTATAAGTGATGCCTTCTGTGGATACTAGACAGATTAGCTGTGTTTTCTCATCAATCAACTGTGGACGATGATATTTGCTATGCGTCCTTTACACTGATGCTCTGAGAAGAACATGAATTGAAATCCGCTGATAACAGCAACCTGTGTTTAAATGTTCACACAAGGTAGTGCCTTTTGCAAAGCTCTTATTTTAAAATTCAAGGACAAGAATTACACATGTGAATTTGTCACATGGATCTTGAGAAAAAGAACAAAGACCTGCTAACAATGCTGATTATTTGAAACTAAAAGTGGTTCTTGTGTTTGTCAGAGTTTATAACCATTCACTAAGGGACAGACTAACCATACCTGTGCGTGACCATGCGGCTGTCAAGCTTCTACACGTTTCTGTTCTGTCAAGGGGCCTCTATCTGATTATATTCATGGCATTTACTTCCCTTCTAAGTGTGCTGGATGCTACAGAGGGATTCCCTACGCCTTAAATTATAAAGCAAAGATTCTCTCCATGGGACTGTGATTTTAACATGTACACTTCCCTTCAATGGCGATTCTCTGGGCTCCTCAGAAGCAAAATGACGGTGAAGGACAATCAACTAATGTTTATGTGGGCAATCAAGAATTTCACGGTAGCAATGTAGACTTCCATGATTTCCTCTTAACCCAAGTTTTCAGCCTTCCTTCTCTCCCCAAGGTAAAGAAGCAAATGGAACACTTCTACAAAGATGAGCTCCATTTAGTTTAATTAGATTTACACAATTTTTAATTAAAGCATTCAATATTTTCG
The DNA here is from genome assembly GCF_027580195.1 of Bos mutus. NCBI lineage: Eukaryota > Metazoa > Chordata > Mammalia > Artiodactyla > Bovidae > Bos > Bos mutus. Next base: position 90,005,327 of record NC_091626.1, on the reverse strand, counting down.
GTTTGATATAACCTACTTGAGGGCAAGACTGTAGTTATTCATTTCTTAACCTTGTTCACATGGGGACAAGCACACAATAAACTGTTGTTCACATTTTCTTTCAATACCTGTGTTATAATAGCTCATTACTGTGCTGCAGTAAGACATCCTGGAATGTGAAGTCAAGTGGGCCTTAGGAAGCATCACTATGAACAAAGCTAGTGGAGGTGATGGAATTCCAGTTGAGCTATTTCAAATCCTGAAAGATGATGCTGTGAAAGTGCTGAACTCAATATGCCAGCAAATTTGGAAAACTCAGCAGTGGCCACAGGACTGGAAAAGGTCAGTTTTCATTCCAATCCCAAAGAAAGGCAATGCCAAAGAATGCTCAAACTATCACACAATTGCACTCATCTCACACGCTAGTAAAGTAATGCTCAAAATTGTCCAAGCCAGGCTTCAGCAATATGTGAATCGTGAACTTCCAGATGTTCAAGCTGGTTTTGGAAAAGGCAGAGGAACCAGAGATCAAATTGCCAACATCCGCAGGATCATGGAAAAAGCAAGAGAGTTCCAGAAAAACATCAATTTCTGCTTTATTGACTATGCCTAAGCCTTTGACTATGTGGATCACAATAAACTGTGGAAAATTCTGAAAGAGATAGGAATACTAGAGCACCTGACCTACCTCTTGAGAAACCTATATGCAGGTCAGGAGGCAACAGTTAGAACTGAACATGGAACAACAGACTGGTTCCAAATAGGAAAAGGAGTACGTCAAGGCTGTATACTGTCACCCTGCTTATTTAACTTATATGCAGAGTACATCATGAGAAACACTGGGCTGGAAGAAGCACAAGCTGGAATCAAGATTGCATGGAGAAATATCAATAACCTCAGATATGCAGATGACACCACCCTTATGGCAGAAAGTGAAGAGGAACTAAAAAGCCTCTTGATGAAGGTGAAAGAGGAGAGTGAAAAAGTTGGCGTAAAGCTCATCATTCAGAAAACGAAGATCATGGAATCTGGTCGCATCACTTCATTTCAAATAGATGGGGAAACAGTAGAAACAGTGTCAGACTTTATTTTTGGGGGCTCCAAAATCACTGCAGATGATTGCAGTCATGAAATTAAGACGCTTACTCCTTGGAAGGAAAGTTATGACCAACCTAGACAGCATATTGAAAAGCAGAGACATTACTTTGCCAACAAAGGTCTGTCTAGTCAAGGCTATAGTTTCTCCAGTGGTCATGTATGGATGTGAGAGTTGGTCTGTGAAGAAAACTGAGTGCCGAAGAATTGATTCTTTTGAACTGTGGTGTTGGAGAAGACTCTTTAGAGTTCCTTGGACTGCAAGGAGATCCAATCAGTCCATTCTAAAGGAGATCAGCCCTGGGTGTTCTTTGGAAGGAATGATGTTGAAGCTGAAACTCCAGTACTTTGGCCACCTCATAAGAAGAGTTGACACATTGGAAAAGACTCTGATGCTGGGAGGGATGGGGGCAGGAGGAGAAGGGGATGACTGAGGATGAGATGGCTGGATGGCATCACCAACTCGATGGACGTGAGTGTGAGTGAACTCCAGGAGTTGGTGATGGACAGGGAGGCCTGGCATGCTGCAATTCATGGGGTTGCAAAAAGTCAGACAGGACTGAGCGCTGAGCGTCTGAACTGAACTGAAGGGAGGTGAATGCAACCTGCAGTCTAATATTAGAGCTTATATAGTCTTAATAATGTTTGGAGGGACTGAGAAACAAAGACATCATTTAGAAGGAAGTTTCATTAGAAGATGGTTTTCAGAGGAATATACGCAGCTGAGATTGTAAGGAAAAGATTTAAAGGAATTAAAAATATAGAAAAAAATGTCTTTTGTTGAGATGGGAACTTTTGTAGAGGACAGGTAAACATAAAATGCCAAGCATTCAGTCAACCTCAGAGTGTGGCATTCACGTGGAGGGATAAAGGATCTATAAGAGAGAGGGATAGATCACAATAAACTGCTCATTGTATTAGCAGAGCCAATGTTGGCTAGAGTATGACCCAGTACCAACAGCTAGCTCCCCGCATTACCAAATATCACATCTGTGACAGGCATGGACTGGGATCAAATAAGATGCCTCCTAAGTATATCTGTACATGGACAGAAACAAGGAGGCTGTGCAAGCGGCAGAAAGGCTCAGACACCCTTCTCCTCACTAACCAGAGGGAGTGCCGCATCTCATAAAACCAGCTGCATTTTTAATTCTCTTTTATTATTTCCATTTACTGTTAAGATACAATGTGCACCCACATGAAGCAAGTCTGACAGAGAAAGACACGTACCGTATGACTCCACTTACATGTAGCGTACAGAAAGCAAAAACAAAAATAAATGAGCAAATCAGACCTAACAAAATCAAACACACAGATACAGAGAACAGAGCAGAAGTCACCAAGGGGAAGTGGGCAAGGGATCAGACAGGTAAAGGGGACCAACTGTACGGTGACTGACGGAAGTTAAAATTTAGGCGGTGAGCACACTATAGTGTGTACATAAGTTGAAATATGTACGCATAAGGCTTATACAGTGTCACTAACCAGTGTCACCTCTGTTAGGAAAAGAAAACATGGCACCAGTTTATCTCTATTCTAACATGACTCAATCCAGAGCAAACTCCTGCTTCCTTGAAGCCTTCCCAAGGCTCCTAACAAAAGTCCAGATCCTATGGCTAGCCCATTCTAACTCACTGGTCCCATGGTGTGCGGCCTCTTTGTTACAGGGAGTAATACAGCCACTGTATTACCTTGACTGTGGCTGTGTTCCTGGTAGATTTGGCTGGTGAGCATGAACATACTCAAAACATAGTATTGACAACAGCTGGCTGCAGTTGAAATGATGGAAAAATCTAGGAGGACCTCTAAACCCCCATGGCCACTGAGTGGTGAAACCATCCCCTGCAACTGGGGGTGAAGACGGTGCGACAGCTTTGAGCATATGGTTGGGAAAAGAGGAAGAAAAAATGATTTTTAAAAATTTTTAATTTCATGAGTTATATTCAAAGGGAGATACCCAAAATGTATCTGAAAGTTAGTAAACAAAAATAGTTCAAAGAGATGAAGCATCAAACCTCAGCTCCATAATTCCACGGTAAGAGCAAATTTATTTCCATTCATCAGAAGTTCCTTGGTATTAATGAAAGGGCCTAAGAAAACAAGGACTCTTTATTTAAATGATGCAGCTATAGCCACGGTAAAAATAAGGAGCGTGAATAGGACAGATGGCTAGGGAGTTAAAACTTTACAAGATAAATAACTTGTTTTCATTTAAAGCTCAGTGATTTTCAACAGTTTTTAATGATGGCCCCTGCAATTTTACATATATTCTTTCCAGAAAGACATGGAACCTAGACTCTTAGAATAACAAGAAAAAGATAAACATCATGTTTATCAGAACGGATAGGGAAGAGTATACACAAAAGTAGGAAGCTGCCGGAAAAAATATATAAAACTGCACTCTCTTCCTGAAAACATGACAGAAGATGTTGAAGATGCTAATTGCCAAGGGATAGAATGTGTCCTTCGTGTTTTGGAATTTTTTTATGAAGATTCGACAAACAATTTAAGCAAATTATTTACGTCAGTTCCTGTTTTGATTCTACAGAGATTAATATCTAAATCTACCCTCCCCAGGAAGTGAGCAGAAGTTAACAAAAACTTTCTACATGGGGACATTTTCAGGGGGCACTTCAGGCTGACTCTAGCTGATGAGTGCTCTGTTACCCACATTAGGGCATTTTTATAACACCTCTAATTCCCTCATCGCTCCTCTCTACTAGTCATGTGGATAAGATATGTATACAATGGTTTTTAAATTGGGGGGCACACAATCAAGGGGTCGAGACCTGTAGGGTAACTTGATCTGGGGAAAGGATGTCATTGAGCCTCCAATAATGTGTAAAAATGCCAAAATCTCAGTGCAGGACATCCTCTATTTCATGCTCTTAGAGGCTACATTTGCCACCTGGAGGACTCAGATAGCAAAACTCCAGCTCCTCATTCCCTGTATTTAAATGTCCATTAGCCAGGGGGGCATAAATTGGGCAGATTGCGGTGAACATACACGCACTACCATGTGTGAAACAGATGACTAAAGAGAACCTACTCTCCAGCTCAGGCGGTAAGCAAAGCTGAAAAGAAGTTCATTCGCTTTGTTGCAGGAGAATGCCAATAGGCTTCAACTACTGTGCAACATTTAGGTAAAGGACATAAACAACAATCTAGGGGGGAATAAAATCCCCGTATTTGCAAAACTAGTTTTTGTTTGTCCTTCTGTGATACAGTTCAAAATAAAATAGCACCTAAGATAGATACTACTAAACGTGTTCTACACATGACAGAAACATGTTCTTTTCATGTCCAAAATGTCATCCACATGGATGAGTTAACAGACTTGTTCCATAAGTTTCTTGACTTCCTGCAGCAACACTTCCTGTTACATACTAGTGATGCACAGAGACACAGTGAAGCTTTTCTAATGTCTTTGCTATGAGTGTGGGTATGAATGTGAACATATCTGGATTTTTGGCTGAGTTTGCTCCAGGTTTTTACAGAGTGAGGTCATTCTGGCTGTTAATTCAAAGCAAGGAAAATCTAGACTATTTTGGTTTTGGGTGTGGAAGGCAAAGAGGAAACAATGTCTTTCAAGCGTTTGTAATGCGTCTTAGCAGGCAAGACATTTAAGAAGATTCATAAGCAGTTCTTGGTTGTATGACATAGAACTGAATCACAAAACATATGCTGAAAGCCCAAGATGTACCAGCCAATGTGTCTTACACTATTGGAACCATATGGTACATATACTTCTTCCAATTTAAAGAATACACTAAATACCCATTGTAGCAAAAACAATGATGGCAATTATAATCATTATGACTGGGGTGCCAGTGTACCTACAGCAGTACTCTGATTGTTCTTTGAGTGTCTCTACAGGCTTCTTCTTCCTGAGTACCAGCAGAGACAGAGAAGGGTAAGTTTGTTCCTTATCAACCACATGAATGGGAGATGCTCTGTCAACTCTTTAAGAAATGCTAACTCCAAGTTGAAAATGTATGAATTCTTTACTTTCAGCATTCACAATTCTGCATTCTTTTCTATTCCATAATGTCAGTTTTCTCTCTTTCTTAATAGTTATTAAACATAATTCTTGTAAAAACTGCTCAAGCAGTGTTGAGAGTCTTTAAACAATGGCAGCTGGTTTTATATATCCCACTGTTTCAATTAAATGTTTCCTCATTTAATTCTTACTTTTTTCCATTCAGGGTAGATAATGAAAGTGTGTGATTAGTTTAAAATCACAAAGCTGGCAGAGACTTCTCTAGTTGCCCAATGGTTAAGATTCTCCCCTTCCAATGCATGAAGAATGGGTCCAATCCCTGTTTGACGAACTAAGATCCCACATGCTATCATCCCCTCCTCCCCCCCAAAAAATTTCACAAAGCTGATGAGTTGAAGACTGAGACCAGAAATAGTGCCTATTGTTTTTCCATGTCACCACAGAGCTTCCTTTACACGAGTAATGGGATGAGGAAGCAAAGCAGGGTGGTCCAGGATGAGAATCCTTGATGGTACAGGCTATTAATTTGGAATGTGGTACAGGCTATTAATTTGGAATGAAAGGAAAAGGCTTTTAAACTACAATGGAAGCGTGGTTCCTTTGATCTAGTCCATGTTGAAAAGGAGCTCAGATCTTTCTCACTGTGTAAGGAAGATAGTTTTCACAGATCAGCCTCTGAAGCTTATATTAGTTTTTGTATGTGAATCAATAAAATACCTTAATACTACATGTGGCATATTTACATAAATTTTCAAGTCAGCAAGAATCTTTTTTTAACTTACTGCTTTGTCCCCAACATTGAAAGCCTGTTGATATACTATATTAATGATTAATACCTTGGTTAATGATGAAAAAAGATGGACCATTTATATAAATCTTCTAGAAAGTTATATAAATTAAGGTTTCCTTTGGTTTTTAATTATTTGACAGTGTTCATCCATAACCAATATTTAATTTCCTTTATCAAATCAGCACATGTATGAGAAAGAGTTCAACTGATATTTACTATCTAACCAGAAAGAAATGTCAGAAATGAAAAAATAATTAAGTGTAAATGGGTAGTAGACAAGAGATTTTCAGAGCACTGGTTTCATATAGACCTTTCTACTAAATGCAGTGTTGACAACGTAAATTGTTTTTCCATATCCTTCTCCCCAGATATCTAGGTCAGGAGTCTGAATAAAGTGCCGGCACCACTCTGGCCTCCTATCTTTTCCTTCTCCTCCCATCACTGTTCTCTGTCAGGTATGTATTAAATATTGAGCCAGGGAAAGAGGAAATGACGTTCTTAAACTCCCATGCACTGCTAAGTACAGCTATAAATCACATGTAAAAGGATGTTTTCTAAATGTATGTATTTTTTGTGTGTGTTTCCTAAGATTTTACCCTCCACGCCTTCATCCAAACTTAATTTTTCTTCTCATTTCCAATCTCTTTCGATGTCATTCATGGTATATTTTAATGTCAGATTAATTTTTCCCAAACCCTGAATTTTCATGGTGATTCCTTGTCCACAAATTTTCAGTGGTTTTCCATGATGTAAAAACAATGTTAAGTTCTAATGTCAAACATCAAAATTCTCCGTGATTTAGCTCAACATTATTCCTGGAATTACAAGAACACTGGGAGGGCCCTATTGTAGTGTCAATGACCCACATTCATTCTCATCTGTGTTTTGTTACCCCTCATATATCCTACACTCTTTCCATTCAAACTATCTCAATATTTTAGAACCCAGTTTAAGCCAAATTATTTTCATTAGTCTTTTGAATCATTTCAGACTATAACCACTCCCAAACACCCCAAATTAGCTCTCTGTTTTGTGAATCTTTATGCCCATATGTTGATACTACGAGACCATTCTGCAGTGTTTTAACTTTGTGTTAGTACATCTCACCTGTCCAAATAAACTGTCCACTGTTTAAAGGAAAAGAATTCTTCTTAACACTGTAATTCTTCATAGCATTTATTCTCGTGTCATACAGAGTGTCTTAGATGTTCAGGCAAAATTTGATCTTTGAAATCTGGACTTTACTCTGAACCAGAATTCTTTTTTGTTTGTTTGTCTCTCTCTTTGTACTTTATTATTTTTTTGGTCAGGAGAATTAATGAATGAATGAAATCAGTATTTCTGAAATATTAACTTAATTACAGAGTCAATAATAATGTCAGGAAAATAATGATAAGGATTTATGATAGAAACAGTGTATATACCTGAGTGATAAGTATTTGAATAGGTAAATATAACGAAAACCTAAAGAAGTAGGAATGTTTGAGCGATATTTTCTGTAATATAGTTTAAAAAACAAATAACCTATATGTTACTGTATTTCCGAATACTAAGCTGGTTTTAGAAAAGGCAGAGGAACCAGAGATCAAATTGCCAACATCTGCTGGATTATCAAAAAAGCAAGAGAGTTCCAGAAAAACATCTATTTCTGCTTTATTGACTATGCCAAAGCCTTTGACTATGTGGATCACAATAAACTGTGGAAAATTCTGAAAGAGATGAGAATACCAGACCACCTGACTTGCCTCTTGAGAAACCTATATGCAGGTCAGGAAGCAACAGTTAGAACTGGACATGGAACAACAGACTGGTTCCAAATAGGAAAAGGAGTATGTCAAGGCTGTATATTGTCACCCTGCTTATTTAAATTTTATGCAGAGTACATCATGAGAAATGCTGGGCTGGAAGAAGCACAAACTGGAATCAAGATTGCATGGAGAAATATCAATAACCTCAGATATGCAGATGACACCACCCTTATGGCAGAAAGTGAAGAGGAACTAAAAAGCCTCTTGATGAAGGTGAAAGTGGAGAGTGGAAAAGTTGGCCTAAAGCTCAACATTCAGAAAACTAAGATCATGGCATCTGGTCCCATCACTTCATAGGAAATTTCCCATCACTTCATGGGAAATAGATGGGGAAACAGTGGAAACAGTGTCAGACTTTATTTTTCTGGGTTCCAAAATCACTGCAGATGGTGACTGCAACCATGACATTAAAAGACGCTTACTCCTTGGAAGGAAAGTTATGACCAACCTAGATAGCATATTCAAAAGCAGAGACATTACTTTGACAACAAAGGTCCGTCTAGTCAAGGCTATGGTTTTTCCAGTGGTCATGTATGGATGTGAGAGTTGGACTGTGAAGAATGGTGAGCTCCAAAGAATTGATGCTTTTGAACTGTGGTGTTGGAGAAGACTCTTGAGAGTCCCTTGGACTGCAAGGAGATCCAACCAGTCCATTCTAAAGGAGACCAGTCCTGGGTGTTCATTGGAGGGACTGATGCTGAGGCTGAAACTCCAATACTTTGGCCACCTCATGTGAAGAGTTGACTCACTGGAAAAGACCCTGATGCTGGGAGGGATTGGAGGCAGGAGGAGAAGGGGACGACAGAGGATGAGATGCCTGGATGTCATCACTGACTCAATGCACATGAGTTTGAGTGAAATCTGGGAGATGGTGATAGACAGGGAGGCCTGGCATGCTGCGATTCATGGGGTCATAAAGAGTTGGACACAACTGAGTGACTGAACTGAACTGGGATCATTTTCAAGTTTTTCAATCGTATTTGAACTAATTTTGGTAATTTTTATCACTGAACCATTATTGTAACTCTCCAAATTAGCTATAATATGTGCAATTGACAGTGTAATTTTGAAAATAAAATACAATTCATGAAAACCCCTTATACAGTTTTTGACAGAGAATAAGCATGCTACATCTGTTTGTGAAAGTGGTACCTTAGAGTCATAGGTGCAGATATTGATAAAGTAACTCTTTAGTACTCAAAGCTTCAAAAATACTTATAAGTAACCATATGATTTTTGATGTATACTTCCTTTTTCCTTCCACTTCCATATACCCTGATTTCTCACTTTCATATCACTCATTCTGATCTTTAATAGTAGTGGGTAAAGGAATCAGTCACCTTCAATCTGCTCTTTTAGAGTTTTCGAAAGTTTTAATATTGTACAGATAATTGTACAACTGCACAAATAATCAAATTGATGTGTTTTCACTGCAAACAAACTGAGATATAAGATAAAGTTAGCATGTGTGCTAAGTCACTAGAGTCACATCTGACTCTTTGTGACCCTATGGACTGTAGCCTCTCAGGCTCCTCTGTCCATGCGATTTTTTCAAGTAAGAGTGGGTGGCCATTTCCTACTCTAGGGGATCTTCCTGACCCAGGGATTCAACACATGTCTCCTCTATCCTGTATTGGCAGGTGGATTCTTCACCACTGTGCCACCTGGGAAGTCCTAGATACACAGATAGATAAACACATATAGATAGATATGGAAATGATGAATAGTTTTCCAGATAATGCTCTATCAGATATTTTAATGAAAAACACTTACTTAAAAAAATATTTTCAGTAACAGACTTCCCATGAAGGAAAGATGGGTTGGTCTAATTGAGTAAGTTACTGTGTGCAGTCAATACTTATATCATTGACAGATCAAATCCATAAATGAAAATGAGCAAAACAGAAAAGCTTTTATACATCCTACTCTACAATTTTAAAGAAATAAAAAATTACACATTGAGGGTATTCAGCATCAAGAAGATGAGATGGAAGGAATAGATATTTGCAAGAGCCCTCTTAGTCTATGGATTTGTAAATTCTGGACCTCCTAGAAATAAATAAAATTAATTTTAGTTGAAGGGAAGTTTTCCTGGCAATTGTAATCTTCTTTTGAATAATTTCTCAGTGCAGAATCTCTGTGGAATAACCATGAAGCTTGGTTATTACACGTGGGCCACAGACAGCAGACACCAGAATTCATAGTCAGACAGCACTCTTACAAACTCAGTTATAATGATTAGAAAGAGTATTCCATGTTCTTCTACTTTTATCTTTAGAATGTCAACAGTAAAGCTTAGAATATTCAGTTAGGAGGCTTTCTATGTAGTGTAGAAAATCATTACTCATTTTTAAATTTGAGATAATTTTATCACTTTTATAGTGTTGGATAACAGATTATTACAAAAGCTTGGACTTAACATCAGTTTACTATCTCCAAGTTTCTGTAGGTCTGTAGTCTAGGCAGACAGGATTGGGTGCTCAGCTTAGGGTCTTGTGCAGGTTGCATGATAAGTCAACTTCAGTCATGTCCAACTCTTTGCAATTCTATGGACTGTAGCCCATCAGGCTCCTCTGTCCATGGGATTCTCCAGGCAAGAATACTGGAGTAGGTTACCATGTCTTCCTCTGGGGATCTTCTTGATCAGACCCGAATCTCCGAAGTCTCCTGCATTGGCAGGCATATTCATTACCACTAGTGCCCCGTGTAAAGCCCCTAGGGTCTCACAAGGTCTAAATCAAAGTGATAGTACAGCTGCAGTCTACCCTGAAGACACTAAAGCTAAATCTGCTTCCCATATTATTCAGTTTGTTGACAGAATTTTCAGTCTATTTGGTTGTAAGAGTGAGATGTTCATTTCATTGCTATATTATCTGTAGATCATTCTTGATTTCTAGAGGTCACCTATATTCCTTGGTTAGTGCTCTCAACACCTCTTCAAAGCCAGAATGGTAGGTCAAGGTCTTTTTATTCTTCATATATCTTTAGCTAGCACTTATGCTATCTTCCTGATTTTTTTTTCTTCTGACTTATTTTTCTGATTTTAAGGGATCATGTAATCATGTAACTATATCTGGCCAACTAGAATAATCCAAGATATTTTCCTTATCTTGAGGTAAGCTAATTAATAACATTTATTTACATCTGCTAAGTGACTTTTATAATATAACACTATCTGACACAGGGGAGAATGACCCTGGAGGCCAAAATTCTGCTAATGGTGCTAATGAAGAAGAAGGCTATGATTTGGGAGATGATAGTAAGAAGAGGCAATATAAAAGGAAGGAAACTGGAGAATGACTTGATAAAGGTTTGGCTGCATTTACTTACCTGGTGCTTCAGTTTAAAGAATGAACCATATCAAGAGTAGTTAAAGGGACTTGATAAAGTCGAATCTGTGGCTTCCATGCTCTGGGTTAGGAGGTTGGAAAGAGTTTCTGTTTAACACCGCCTCCTCTCTCAACCTGGAGCATGACCAGAAATATTTGATTTAGCTTTCTCAAGAAACTCACATATCTCCTGTTTTGTAAATGTTGAGTTAAACGGCAGTTGCCCCTCCATGAAACCTGCTGTGTCAAGATGAGGTGATTCTGAGTCAAGGGTTGGACACATGGAGAGCCAGAAACTGGGTCTGGGTGAAAAACACTTACTTTTAAAAAATATTCTCAATGATAGACTTCCCATGAAGGGCAGACGGGGTTTGACTTTCTTATGTATCACCCTAATAGTTGTTCCTTGTTCTGAAGTTCCCTTACTGGTCTTCATTTTTCTCAAACAAGCCAAGCTTCTTCTAACTAGAGAGCTTTTGTCTTAATTGTTATTCATTTATATCTTACTGTAACTCTCCTTGAACTGTTTCTTATAATTTACGTTATAAGTTATAAGAATTTCATAATTTTGCCACCATTCAAGAATCTGCCACCAGCAAGATGTTCAGCTTAATAGAGAGAATGAATGGACCTTGGTCAGGCCATGAGTCACATTGTAGGAAAACTCAGCTACCAATGGCAGCCAAGGCAAGAAGCCGCTGTTGGCTTTATTTTCAGTTTCTTAAGGAACTTCCATCGGAGAAGGCAATGGCACCCCACTCCAGTACTCTTGCCTGCAAAATCCCATGGACGGAGGAGCCTGGTAGACTGCAGTCCATGGGGTCGCTGAGGGTCAGACATGACTGAGCGACTTCACTTTCACTTTTCACTTTCATGCATTGGAGAAGGAAGTGGCAACTCACTCCTGTGTTCTTGCCTGGAGAATCCCAGGGACCGGGGAGCCTGGTGGGCTGCCGTCTATGGAATCGCACAGAGTCGGACACGACTGAAGCAACTTAGCAGCAGCAGCAGCAGCAGCAAGGAACCCCCATACTGTTCTCCATAGTGGCTATGCCAATTCACATTCCCACCAAGAGTAGGAGGGTTCCCTTTTCTCCAACCTTCTACAGTATTTGTTAGTGCAGGGGGCTCTGCCCAATATTCTGTGATAACTTAAATGAGAAAAGAATCTGAAAAAAAGAATAGGTACGTGTATATGTATAGCTGAATCATTTTGCTGTACACCTGACACTAATATGACATTGTTAATCAACTGTATCCAATATGAAATAAAAGCATTTGAACAAAGAAGCCCTTGTGGAAAAGAGGTATGATAGGAATTCAGAGAATTTAGAGAATTTCTACATTGCTCATCTTGACACAGGGACGCACTATACTTTCTCTTTACCCAATATGAGACTTCTTGGGAAAAGAAACAAAAAAAGTAGTTAACTGAACAATAAGTTTGAGCCTTTAAATAATATGGTCTTCTGATTACCACTGTGTGGGAGACTTGGAGAAAAGCTCAATGTTTGGTAAAGAACACCTAGAATTTTTTTAGTCGGAAAGAAAAGTAATCTGAGGTAGGCAACATTTAGCTATTCCATCCACAAGTTGATGGCACATTTCAGACAAAGAAGTGCTGTAACACAGACATTTAGTAGTTAAACTTTATTAGCAAAGCAGTTACAAAACAGTTCATGAATTTCATTTTGTAAATTTTATGAAGTTTTACTACAGAGGTGCTCCCCTTAGAACCAAAATCAAAGAAAAAGCTGCAAAATTCAGAGGTGGGATGCACAAATAGTGATTAATTAATGAGGCCTATCCTTAAGGACGTATTCAGAACTTTCTAGATATTAACACCAGATTTATGCAGGAGTATTGAATTTGTATAAGGAATTTGTCAGCGCTACTTTGTTAGTACCTCTAACCATTAATGAGACTCCACCCTAAACATTAGTCATTCTAGTTGAGGGGACACCAATTTTACCAATAAAATGCAATTCCTCAGTGTGATGATGGAAAAACTCATATTGGCTCCCCCTGGAGTATATGCTTTTTGCTATAAAAGTAGAATTAAATCATTCCAGGGATATGAATTCTTGATTAAGGCAGTAGATGCCCTTATATTCAAAGCTCAAGATAACTGACACATATGTATTATAAAACTATGCAACTTGACACTTTTAAGTAAATGAATATTATAACACATAGTCTCTTAATGTGAATTAATTTTAGCATGAATAAAATCAGATGGTAATGGAAGACGTCTGTGAGGTTACATTAAAGCTAAAACCTAAAGTATAAGAAACAATTCAAGGGGATTTATAGTAAGATATAAATGAGTAAAATAAGACAGTCTTTCTAGTTAGAAGAAGCTTGGCTTATTTGAGAAAAATGAAGAAGATTAAGGGAACTTCAGAACAAGGAACAATTGTTAGGGTGGTACACAAGGAAGTCAGAGAAGAATGCAAGGCAGGTTAGATCCCGTACGACCTTGCAGCCCCAGGATAGTATTTTTAGTATTGCAATAAATGAAATGCAAGCGCATTGGAGATTCTGAGACAGACATAACATAATATGATTTATATTTATAAAGGGTTATTCTGGTTCCTAGGGACTGTTGAGAAATAATATTCTCTTTCTTTTCTTTTTTTTTTTTTTTTTTTTAATTAATTTTATTTTATTTTTAAACCTTACATAATTGTATTAGTTTTGCCAAATATCAAAATGAATCCACCACAGGTATACATGTGTTCCCCATCCTGAACCCTCCTCCCTCCTCCCTCCCCATACCATCCCTCAGGAAGAGACAAATTAGAGTCTGGAGCTGTACTGCTGAAACGACGATGGTGTTTTGCACAGTTAGAGAGAAAGCAGGGAGTAGCAATTCAATTTTAAATAAAATATAAAGTTAGCATGACTTGCTTATGATAGGATTAGCAATCCAGGCATGAATACTTGCACCTCTTTAAAATCTACATGTTGAAACCTAAACCCCAGTACAATTGTGTTTGGAGGAAGGACTTTTGGGAGATGATTAGATAATGAGGCTGGAGCCCTTTTGTATGGGATGAGTGCCATTATAAGCCATTATAAGAGATCTCTTGCCCACTGTGCCATTGCATATCTTGGACATGCTAGAAGATGGTCATTTATGAAGCAGGAAGCATAGATAACAATCTACTGTTGCAGAGTTATAGATGTAATGATGCTATTTCTTTATTATTTTTATGATAAAACTTTTAAAGAAGGCTCCATGACACCAATTTAAAGAATAGGTCAGTTGCATATCAGATATATGTACATAGGTTTTCTTCTTTTCTTTTCCTGATTCTTGTGGTTTCTATAGAAGTTGTGTCTATAATTATACATACTCACACAAACATGCTTCCTCTATACAAATGAATTTCACTGATAACCTGATGACAGAAGTTTCACAATGTGTCTATACACTTATGTTGATTTATAAGGATATAACAATATAGCTCTATGTATCAAATAAATATATTCTGTACATCTGGAACCACACATAGCAACACACACACTCCCATGCACACACATATCGTGTATATGGTATTTATCAATAGTAGCTCTTAAAACAAGGGTAAACATATATACTAAAAACAAAATATATACATTTTAAATATAGAAAATGTCAAAGATACATGCTATTTTGCAATTATAAGTTCATGTCATTAAAGAAAATAGATCTTTTCTAATTGTGGAAAAAGTGTTATAAGTCATAACACCCTGCTGTGACATTTTATGTGCTTGAGTGTATTTGGGGAACAGCATGGGATATGTCCACAATCATAGCAGCATGTATTCCCCAAAAGTATCTGTTCACTGAAAATCAACTACTATTGACAAATAAAAAAACATTCTTAGTCTTAAGATGTTATGAATTACCCTTAGGCAATCTTTATTAATTTGATTGAGAGCTTAAGGCAGAGAGGATTTATCCACCAGGGACATCTGGGTACAAAAGTAATTTTCACTGGACAATGGACAAGGCAATAGTCCACACACTGAACTGGCTGCCATAGGAAGTGACCACAACAAATACAAGCACTGCAGATAAATTGGAATAAGTTTTTAGTGTTTAATATATTTTTCAGAACTTACCTAGTTGCTCTTTTAACTTGACTCTTTATTAAGACACGCCAGATTAATATATAGGAGACTATGTATTGAAATATTTTACTAATGAGCAGAGCAAGTGGAAATAAATGGCTGACACCTGTAGGATATTATGCCATTTTATGTGTGGAAAATTGCATGGAATTTTGACACTTTTAGAATACTGTTAAAGAGGCACCTCACACATTATACCATTGACTTTCCAATAAACCATTAAATTCTTCTTTATTTCTAACATAACTATTTAACTGCTAGGCCAACATAACCCTGCCCAAAGCCTCAGTAAATTGTGTAGACATTTCCATCCCAAAGAGGTAGGATTCAATGGCCTGGGTGCAAAGATCATTATGTGGTGCAGACCGCAAGCAAGAGGTTAGTGTCTTCTGAATTTCATGAATAAAATGCTTTTTATCGTGATGGTGCACTCTTCACATTTGCCTAGTTATTGCAAATGAAGTGCAGCAAACTCAGGCTTGTGCCTAGTTTGAGAGTTAGAAGCAAAATCACTACCGCTTCATAGGGATGCTATGTACTCTTGTCTTCCCCCACAGACAGTCAGTTAGGAAGACCAAAGGAAATACCGTATAAAAGCTCAGAAAGCACATGCGTATTATTAAAGCGCTCACATCTTCTCAGAAGATTAGCCTGATTCATTGGTCTGATTTAGCCACTCCTCTTCCCAGAGCATGCTAAGGATAAGTCTAATTCTACCCTGGAGTCATTCATTTATTAGGTTCCTGACTCCAGTATTCTTGCCTGGAAAATTCCATGGACAGAGAAGCCTGGTAGGCTACAGTTCATGGAGTCGCAAAGATTTGGACATGACTGAGTGACTTCACTTTAACTTTCTTTTACAGTAGTTAATGACCTGCAGAGAGTCTCATTAACTTAGTGCTTTTAACTTGATGGATATTGTAAAGTCAAAGATGAGGGACTGTTGAATATATGAATGAATAAATATATGAGTAAATTAATAAAGTATGTACTGATAAATGTAACAGACAGGGTAGATTTTAAAAATAAAATAGAAATAGCTATATTCATAGCCCTGGTATGCATCTATATACCCCTTGCTGAATTAATTCAATCTCTCATCACATCAATTCTGCAGTATTAGGATTTTCTTTTATTGCATCTTTTCTATATGTTTTCATTAATTTTGTGGGTATCTATCTATATTAGTCTGGGTTTTCCAGAAAAACAGAACCAGTAGGAACTGTTTATAAGAAAGAAATTTATTATAAAAATTTGGTCTACCTGGTTACAGAGGCTGAGAAATTCCAAAATCCGCAATCAGAAAGCTGGATACCCAGAAGGCCAATGTCATAGTTCTGGTTATGGTCCAAAGGCTTGAATATCAGGTAAGCCAATAGTTAAATTCCAGTCCTTGTCCATGTCTGAAGGCAGAAGAAGACCAGTGTCCCAGCTTGAAGACAGTCAGGGAAAGAGAAAGTCTTACTCAGACTTCTTGTTCTACTCAGATCTCCAAGAGAATATATGAGACCCACTTACATTAGGGAGGGAAATTTGTTTTCTTCAGTCTATCACACTAAATATAAATTTCATCCAGAAACCACCTCAAAGACACACCCAGCATAATGCTAAATCAAATATCTGGGCACTGCATGACCTAGTCTGGTAGGGACATAAAATTAGCTATCACAAATCAGTCACTGATGTACAAAGCCCCCACCCAAATGAGCACTGCATTTGAACATGATAATGATGGGAACCCATCACTTAGAACAGAAGGGAAGAGTGATCCTTAGCCATCACATTGCTAAAAAATAACCATGACATAAATTTCACACACAAAATATGTATTTTCTTTATTTTCCTATGTAGTACAGCACTAAATTAAAACCTTTAAGATTATTCAGTCGAAGACTCTGATGCTGGGAGGGATTGGGGGCAGGAGGAGAAGAGGACGACAGAGGATGAGATGGCTGGATGGCATCACCGACTCGATGGATGTGAGTCTGGGTGAATTCCAGGAGTTGGTGATGGACAGGGAGGCCTGGCGTGCTGCGATTCATGGGGTCGCAAACAGTCGGACGCGACTGAGCGACTGATCTGATCTGATGTATATAGCAAGTGTCAGATACTGAACTACCTTCTAGCAAGACAATAGACAAATGCCAAAAGATATGGATGTCCTTTTGAACTTTATGCTTTAGTTGAAAGGACAAAGAAGACACTAGCATAGTGTTCATTTTGTTGTCTTTATAGAACAGAATGATCTTCAAAAAGAAAAGAAGAGAAAAGGGGTAAAACAGAAAACAGTTGAGATGAATGAATAAGAAATCAACATGGATATAAAGACTATTTTAGGTATGTCCAACACTAGCTCTTTAATATCCTTCAGTGCAAACATTTGGCTTCTGTCAAACCAAAATCCCTACTATATAGTTTTCTACAGTAATAAATTCTCTTTATACTCTTTGTTTCCATTGCTGCTAGCCCTCATTTTCTATTAAAAACTTTTTTGATACATACTAGGAACACTTTTGGAGAAGGCAATGGCACCCCACTCCACTACTCTTGCCTGGAAAATCCCATGGACGGAGGAGCCTGGTAGGCTGCAGTCCATGGGGTCGCTGAGGGTCGGACATGACTGAGCGACTTCACTTTCACTTTTCACTTTCATGCATTGGAGAAGGAAGTGGCAACCCACTCCAGTATTCTTGCCTGGAGAATCCCAGGGACGGGGGAGCCTAATGGGCTGCCGTCTATGGGGTCGCACAGGGTTGGACACGACTGAAGTGACTTAGCAGCAGCAGCAGCGGGAACACTTTATTATGAGTTGAGAAGTAGACTACCAACAAATAATATCATTATGCTTTTTATGGGTAGACAGTAACTGTCAGCATAAATTAGATAAGTCATTCATACAATTCCATAGCAAAGGAAAGTGAAAATATCAGAGCAATGATATCAACAAATAACCCAGTTCTTTCACTCTCATTTTCCTTCTACAGGGTCACATTGTCTCCTGCCTGGATCCTAGCCCAAATATGGCAAGTGCAAGATTTCCTAGAGGTACTTCTTCCTCATTCATGTCCAATAGAGAAGAGATTCAATCTGACTGATCTCCTTAGAAGACATGAAAGTGAAAGTGTTAGTGTCTGACTTTTTGTGACCCCATGGACTGTAGTCCGCCAAGCTCTTCTGTGCATGGAATCCTCCAGGCAAGAATACTGGAATGAGTATCCATTCCCTTCTCTAAAGGATCTTCCCAACTCAGGGATCGAACCCAGGTCTCCTGCATTACAGGCAAATTCTTTACCATCTGAGCCACCAGGGAAGCATGGATGGTGTCAAATTTCCCATAGTCATATCACCTCCAAAATGAATATCTGGGATTGTTGGGAAGTGGAGTGCTGGTGGGGAGCAGTTGACAAATGTTATCATTGCTGTCATAAAAATATTTAAAATATTGGGATATATAGCACCAGAACTAAATTCACTAGGAATAAGGTCTAAAACATGTGTGATTTGCAATTGAGCTCCTTTGTTATGGCCAGAGTTTTAGCATTTGAAATTAACACCATTAATGTGTTCAGTTCAGTTCAGTTCAGTCGCTCAGTCGTGTCCAACTCTTTGCGACCCCATGAATCGCAGCACGCAAGGCCTCCCTGTCCATCACCAACTTCCGGAGTTCACTCAGACTCACGTCCATTCAGTCAGTGATGCCATCCAGCCATCTCATACTCTGTAGTCCCCTTCTCTTCCTGCCCCCAATCCCTCCCAGCATCAGAGTCTTTTCTAATGAGTCAACGCTTCACATGAGGTTGTGAGGTACTAAAAAGCCTCTTGATGAAAGTGAAAGAGGAGAGTGGAAAAGTTGGCTTAAAACTCAACATTCAGAAAAGGATGACCATGGCGTCTGGTCTCATCACTTCATGGCAAATAGATGGGGAAACAGTGTCAGACTTTATATTTGGGGGCTCCACAATCACTGCAGATGGTGATTGCAGCCATGAAATTAAAAGACGCTTACTCCTTGGAAGGAAAGTTATGACCAACCTAGATAGCATATTCAAAAGCAGAGACATTACTTTGCTAACAAAGGTCCATCTAGTCAAGGCTATGGTTTTTCCAGTGGTCATGTATGGTTGTGCGAGTTGGACTGTGAAGAAGGCTGAGCACCGAAGAATTGATGCTTTTGAACTGTGGTGTTGGAGAAGACTCTTGAGAGTCCCTTGGACTTCGAGGCGATCCAACCAGTCCATTCTGAAGATCAGCCCTGGGTGTTCTTTGGAAGGAATGATGCTAAAGCTGAAACTCTAGTACTTTGGCCACCTCGTGCAAAGAGTTGACTCATTGGAAAAGACTCTGATGCTGGGAGGGATTGAGGGCAGGAGGAGAAGGCGACGACAGAGGATGAGGTGGCTGGATGGCATCACCAACTCGATGGACTTGAGTTTGAGTGAACTCCGGAAGTTGGTGATGGACAGGGAGGCCTGGTGTGCTGCGATTCATGGGGTCACAAAGAGTCGGACACGACTGAGTGATTGAACTGAACTGAACTGAACTGAGGTACTAGTAATCTGTATAATTTGTATATTATTTGTTAGCAATGACCAACAAGGTTAGATAATTTATATGCTATAGAAAAATATACAGGGAAGTCTCCTAACAAATCCAGTCTGAAGTAGACTTAAGATAAGCTAATATATCACATGAGAAAATTCTGTAAAAAATAAAATTTTGTTAATGATAATCACAATCTATATGATGTTAACAGTTATATAAATTTCAGTCATAATTTTTCTTCAGTTCAGTTCAGTTCAGTCACTCAGTTATGTCCGACTCTTTGTGACCCCATGAATCACAGCATGCCAGGCCTCCCTGTCCATCACCAACTCCTGGAGTTCACTCAGACTCACGTCCATCGAGTCAGTGATGCCATCAAGCCATCTCATCCTCTGAGAGTTCCCAAACATGAAACCAGCATACAACAAAGATGTGAATGGTGAATCTGGGCTCCAAGACTGGTTTGTCAGGTTAAGACAGTCAATCTTATTCTTTAGTAAACTATTTTCTTTTGCTTTCTCTGTAAAAACAGGCCCATAAGCCTTTTGGGCTTGGCTTCTTAACGATTTCCGTTTAGACATGCCCTGAAGTAATTCCTACCAGGATTCAATTCAGTGGTTACTTTGTCCTTTACAGTTAGACTTGATCGTGAAAAGCCCTTGTACAACTCATATTCCGTGCTTCTGCAAAAGTTTAATGCCAAAAATGGATCATGAGATTCAGCAGCAGAAATATCTCCATAGCAGTGATAATTGCAAGTGAAAGAAATTAGCAAACTTCTTCCTTAAAGTATTGCAAATATACAACGAAAATTTCTTGTTAGTTCAGCCAGTTCATTTTCATTAGGTTGGGTCCCATTCCCTGTGTGGTGAAGGGCATTTATTTTTACTGACTACAGCACTAAACAAGCCACTTCATTAGGCTCAGTTAATTTGTACATTTCTCTCTCCTTCTCCTCCCTATTTTCACCCTTGCCTTCCCCTCCTTCTCTCCCTTTCTCCTTACCTCTCTCCCTCCCTCCCTCTCTTCCTTCCTTCTTTACATCAACACAGCTTTAACTAAATCATACCTTATCTAAATCATATTTCAGTGACCTGAAATACTGCATTGAGGGGTACAACCCTTTTTCTTCCATGATTCTCTAAAAGGTGAGTTACTTGACTTTATGTCCTATGTGATCTCATTATGAGGTTGAAGTTAAACTACTCTTCAGTTCAGTTCAGTTGCTCAGTGGTGTCCAACTCTTTGCGACCCCATGAATCACAGCACACCAGGCCTCCCTGTCCATCACCAACTCCCGGAGTTCACCCAAACTCATGTCCATCGAGCTGGTGCCAGACCTCAAATCCTTCAATAGTCTGAAATATACTTCTTTAGTCTTTTTAAGATGTTACTTTGTCCAAATGTATATGTCTGCATTATCTCAATTCTTGGCATGTTGCTTTAAAATAACATTGTTTCAACTTTCTCAGATGGCATGACACTATTCACCACATGTCCATAATATCCAGACAAGTTTGGAAATTCTTCCAGACAAACTGATCCACAGTTATTTTTTAACAACTGATGACTCACTAGTGAGGACAGAACCCTTGGCTTGTTTGTAATTTCCACCCTACACTCAAGTTCATTCAACATGTCAGTTCAACAATGTGTGATGTGTCAACTTCAAAAATTAAATGAGCCAGACAACACAGCACTTGCTCTACAAAGAAATTGGTTTGTTTCCCAACTTTCCATTGCTAGCAAAACTGCTTTGACTTCTGTTTCCCACAAACCTCATGTCGGCTCAAATCCAATTTCTATTTTCTGTTTATTCATCAGAAACTTGCTTTATCAGCTGAGAAATATACCCAAAGACTCTTTTCATTTAAAGATCTTGTCTTTTTATGTAAATGTTTCCATTTCTGACCCAGGGGTTACTGACAATTTAAGGTGCTTTTATTTTCTTTCAGAAACATTCTTGTAGCATATAAGGGAGATAATTATTCCTGTGTAAACCAAATTCTTCATTATTACTTATTTCTAGATCTGAGGATCTCGTTTCCTCTTGCTGTTCTTTGGCACAAATAAAATGTGAATGCTCAAAACTAGAATTGCAAATTAAAAGTATACATGATAAATCATGTACATCTATATGTGTACACAGAAGAAAAGGTGGCAAAATGGAAAAAAAAATCAATTTGGTGTATTTATACACTCCCCTACCCCTCCAAGGAAAGATCTATCCGTGCTTGTTGGCTTCCTGACCCCGTTTTTCGGCACAGAATTTTATTAATGAAACAACAGAAAACTGAAAGAAAACCAAGAAACTGCTGCTCTTACAAACTGAGTTAGGAAGGGAAAATGAGAGGCTCAAGTAACCCAGCTTGATCTGGGGTGAATCAGTCAGTGTGAAAATGGGTGAGACACCGAATCAACAGTATGGAGAACGAGTCGAGAAAAAAGAAAGAAGTTTTAAGACACTTTGATATATCTCATAAACAATACTTGTTATTTTCATATAACACTGAAACAAAGATGTTAAATCACCTTTAATTTTTATTGCTTGGTAAGCTAATAAAATTTTAACTACAACCTTGTCATGTCAAGACAGGGTGACAGATAATATTATGCAGGTTACATATATTAACATGTGCATTTATACATTTTTAAATAGCTGTTACTTCTCAAGAGAAGAATTGAAGACGGGTGAAGATTGATTTCTATGTATACTTCCTGAATGGCTATATGGTGAATATTTTAAGTAAGCATACATTATTTTGTCAGTTTGAAAATAAACAAATTAACAAATTTTCTATAAATTATGACCCATAGAACAGTAACATTTTGTTAACTGGTTGGCAGTTAGTCAGTAAAGAGACATTTATCACCTTGGTGATAATCACTGATGGGATGCAACAAGTATTAGTGAAAAAATAATACCATTTCAAACAATGCTATTGAAGAAATTCTAAGAATGTTTGCATTATCCTGAATCCACATGAACCTCTCACTCAGACCCACTGCCTCTCAAAAGAAAAAAAAGAATTTGAAAGACAGTCTTTTATGACCCAGTTATTTCCAGTCCTCCTTGAAGTATTAGCTTCCACCATGACCATAATTCATCACTAATTCAGAGAGTTTTTTTTTCTTTTACCATATCTTTGAGCGCTGCCAAAAAACCCCCCAAAATTCTTAAGCTTGTAATCAGTCCTCCAAGACCCTCAGTATCCTTTGATTTTGAAATATACTTTGTTTCTGATGTAAATCCTAGTGAGAAGTTACTAGGAAGAGTCATGGATAGAAAAGATTGAGATATGTTGCTGAAAATGGGGGAGAAGAGAAAAGAAACTCATTATAGATAGGGGATCTGCTCCCTCTTCCTTATGCTGTGTGTGTGTTATGTGTGTTAATTGCTCAGTTATATCTGACTCTTTGCAATCCTATGGACTGTAGTCCACCAGGTTCCTC
The DNA here is from genome assembly GCF_027580195.1 of Bos mutus. Lineage (NCBI taxonomy): Eukaryota > Metazoa > Chordata > Mammalia > Artiodactyla > Bovidae > Bos > Bos mutus. The sequence continues at coordinate 89,982,212 of NC_091626.1, read as the reverse complement.
TTCCATGAAATTCTCCAGACAAGAATACTGGAGTGGGTTGACATTTTCCTCTCCAGGGGGTCTTCCCAACCCAGGGATTGAACTTGGATCTCTTGCATTGCAGGCAAATTCTTTACCATCTGAGCCATCAGGGAAGCCTCTTTATGTTGGGGAATGCTCAAATAGCAATACTGCCAGATAACAATGCTCTCTTGTACACAGATTCTCAAATATCACATAAATACCTGCTACACTGATCAGAATTAAACTGAAGGACCCCTACTTTGGAGAAGTAAGTATCCCTTACTACAGAAAAGCCAGCACAGATTGGTCATTTTTTTAAACCTGTTCCTCTTTAGAACAAATTACTCATCTTTGCAGAGATATATGTTACATAACTTAATAGAAATGTGTCTTTATCTCTTTGCTTATTGTCACTCTGCTTATTTAACTTCTATGCAGAGTATATCAAGTAAAATGCCAGGCTGGATGAATCACAAGCTGGAATCAAGATTGATGCGAGAAGTAACAACCTCAGATATGCAGATGATATCACCCTAATGGGAGAAAGTGAAGAGGAACAGAAGAGCCTCTTGATGAAGGTGAAAGAAGAGAGTGAAAAAGCTGGCTTAAATCTCAGCATTCAAGAAACTAAGATTATGACATCCATTCCCCTTACCTCACAGGAAATAGATGGGGAAAGGGTTTCCCAGGTGATACTAGTTGTAAAGAACCTGCCTGCAGATGCCCGTGACACAAGACATACGGCAACAATCCCTGGGTCGGGAAGACACCCTAGAGGCAGGCATGACAACCCACTCCAGCATTCTTATCTAGAGAATCCTTTGAAATAATCAGACATGATTTAGCAACTGAACAATAACACGTATATTTTATTTCCACGCTAAGACCTACATTTACTTGAACAAGAAAGTCAAAGATGGCTTTTTCTTGTCTGGAAGGAAGAACCAGTACAGTGTGCTTTGTGATCTCTTATCCTATGGTTTAGACTCAAGTGACAAGCAGAATTAGAAATCTTAGTACCAGATTTGTACCAGGAATAGAACAGAGTTCCAAAATCATGCTACAAAAACTAATTATGGATAATTTCAGAAATTAGGACTATAGTCTTGTACTCAGAAAGGTAGAGAATTACATGCAATATAGTCTCAAATATGCTAAGGATCACTTCTTTTATATTTATGGAAAAATGTATTTCCATTTCACAAAAAACCATCATGTAGACCGAGAGCCATTGCTGCCAATGGAAAGACTAGGAGGCGAAAAAGACAGTTTCTACAGAAACATCTCCATCAACTCAATTTATCTGACACTCTGGGTCTGTCAACACAATAAAATAAAATTCTCTGTTATCAACAGCAGCATTCCTTTGGCTATTTCAAGGCTGAAGTTAGACAATGAGTAGGAATAGCTTTGAAGCTGGAAAATGTTGTATGAAAGCACGAAACCTTAATGGTGATACTGAGCAATAATGAGGATTGATATGACTGGTTTCTCAGATGTCAAGTTGTAGAAGTGCTTCCAACTTTCTAGAGAGCTAACGTTAAGCATCTCTGCATCCACACACCTTTTTGTTCAAATAACTCATCTACCATGTTTTAAAGTGTTCAAAACATTCTTTCTGGTAACTATTTTCAAGATGTGAAACTTGATATAGGAAATGACAATTATTTTATTTTTCCATCATTTATCTTGTGAATTTTAATTTCTAGTGTACCATGTATTCTGGGCTGAATTCTGAACCATTAAAATTCATGTGTTGAAGCCCTCCCATAGTTCTGAACATGACTGTCTTTGGAAAGAGGGCCTTTAAAAACATGTTTAAGTTCAAATGAGGCTGTTAGGATGGGCTTTAACGCAGTCTGACTGGTGCCCTTATGAGAAACGGAAATGTGGACACATGGAGAGTCACCAGAGGAAAGACGGTGGAGATGGGCAAAAGTTGATCATCTATAAACTCAAGACAGAGGTCTCGGGAGAAACCAACCCTGTCAATTTCTTAATCACAGACTCGTCACTTTCAGAACTGTGAGAAAATAAATCCCTATCATTTAAGCCACTCAGTCTCTTAAAGTTCATTACAGCAACCCTAGAAAATAAAAGTGACCTGGATTTCAAGAAAAGGTTATGTTTATTGTATTAATACCTATGAAAAAAGAAAGTGAGAGTCACTCAGTCACATCCAACTCTTTGTGACCCCATGTACTGCAGCCTACCAGGCTCACCTGTCCATGGAATTCTCCAGGCAAAAATATTGGAGTGGGTTTCCAGTTCCTTCTCCAGGGGATCTTCCAGATCCAGGGATCAAACCCAGGTCTGCTGCATTGCAGACAGATTCTTTAGTGTCGAAGCCACCAGGGAATAATGGACCAATAAACTATAAAAAATTTGTATGCCCACACTTAGCTCTTTAAACAGCACACTATTTACATTTCAGGAAACTTTTCTAAAGTTTAAGGCACATTTAAAATTAGGTCTTAGCTTTCAGTGTATTCCACCAAGAAGACCCAAGTTGCTACCAAAATAGTCCTGAGAGCTGTCTGCAGCTTCAGCCTCCCAGGCAGGCCTCTCAGGTTGGACTGTGCACAGTCAGTGGGTGACAGAGCTTGAGAACCTAGGTTCCGGATCCGCTCTTCCACCCTAGTCCCTAATTCTGCTTGGTAACAATGAACAGATGAGGTCATTCCAAACGACTCAGGAACAAATTACTCCATGGCCAGGTGCTTTGGTAAAGCTCTATATTTATGGGGATTACTCTTCATTTCCCATTACTGTACCTGTGCCTTTAAAACTCTATGAGTTTTGGCCCAGAGAGAGCAAAAAAAAAAGTTTCCTTTCTAGTCAAAATTTTTGCAGATGTCTTTTATGAGTTGGTGAGACCTTGTTATTTTGTTCCTTGGCCGCCTTTCTCATAAACGCTGTCAATAACTGCATCCTTAGTCCATGTAGACGTCTAGGGTCCGTTGTGCTATTTATCTCTTCCTTCATCCAAGGCTGTGTTTGTGGTGGGTGATACAATTCAGGCAGAAGTTTGTAAAAGCTTCAACCTCAAACTTAATTAAAATGTCTATTTATCACCAAACAGAACAAGCCATACATTATATGGATGTTTCCATTTATTTGGCTCTGCAAACATGTCACTTTGTTCGATATAAATTTGACTTCACTCATGGACAGAAACAGCCTTGAAAGTGACAGCTCAGTGATATCTCTTCCCCAACAGAATTAAAGAGACCGTAGACGGAGGGCTGTCAGTTGAGTCTAAACAGGAAGTTGAGAACCAGCAGGTAGACAGGTCCCCAAGCAGGTAAGGGAAACTTGTAAAGAGCTTAAAAGAGGAGAAAAGATAATGAAAAACATGGGGTAGCCATGGTGTCCTGTCATTCACTTTGCTACAGAATATTACAAATGAAAAAAAAAAAAAAAAGTAAATAAAACAGAGAGAAGTGATAAGGGAGCAGCAGGTTTTTACCTAAATGGAGAAATGCACACACAAAGTTTGAATTTTCACCAAAAGAAAATCAGAGAAGCATCCCCTGTTCATTTCTGATAGATAGATATGCCAATATTATAAGGAAAAATGATTAAAATAGAATTAACAGGAGAATGAAAAATTTTGAAATCTGCAAATAAAATAACCTCATTTACAACCCACCCTGAAACTTAGGTATTTTTTTAATTGATAAAATGTTATTTTTTAATAAGTTAATCTTTTATTGAAAACTCCCAAATAGAACTGAATCAAGCACTCTGCTGCTTTTCCTGAAGAAAGGGCTATAAGAGCTCAATAAATTTTCCTTGTTAGAATTCTCAAATGCAAGGTGGCCAGAATAGATTTCTCAATAGCTAAGAAACATGACAACCTCTTTTCCTCATTAAAGTATAAAAATATGCTTTAGCTTGCCTGGATTTCATGAAATTTTGCCTGTAGGTATAGAATTGGTATGTGTTAGGGGCCACAATTTGTTTGAACTTGGATGGTTTTATGGCCCATTTTAATTAATTTTCTTTGTCACATTCCATATATTTCCTTTATAGCATCCAAGAGACTGTGTAGAGATGCCCCAGGGTGGCTAATTTAGCACCTGAAATTTCTATGTTTTTTTCTTTTATGTCTTAGATTGACTAGTGGGCAATGATGCCATTGAGTGTGGCAAAGAAAATTCCCATAGCAGGCATTTGGTTTTGGATAACTATGCATTAAGAGCTCTTAATAAGGATAGCAATATTTCCTTTGAAGTTCTGGGCAGGACCTCTTGTAATTCCCCATGTTGCTTTTATTTAGCCAGAACATATAGCTGCCCTGATGTTTGTTCTCAGTTCAAATTTCATTAGCTTGGTGTTTGCATTCACTACTTATGTAATGATGAAGAATTTTTGATTTGAATAAGGCCGCTGGGACTATATACATGTGCCGTGCGTACATGATTTGATTAGAAATTCTCTGTGTAGTTAGGACTGAGAGGCCGAGAAATGAAGACATAATAGTATACCTCAGTCTCTGACCAGGGCAATGAAACCATGGGCAGATCACACACAGACCTTCAATTCCCTCACCTATAAATAGGGGAGCAATAGTGCTTTCTTGACAGAATTACTATGTGGATTAAATTAAAGAACAGGTACAACAGTACCAGGTAAACTGTAAAACAATACATTAGTTGTTTTACAGTCAGGAAACAAGCATTACATGAGGCGTTAGAGTCAGACATGAGTCTGAGCTCAGTTTCACCACTTTTTAGCAGCTTAACTTCTATCTGGGCTTCCCAGGTGGCTCACTGATAAAGAATCCGCCTGCTAATGCAGGCGACTATGATCTTTCCAGTAGTCATGTATGGATGTGAGAATTGGACTATAAAGAAAGCTGAGCACCAAAGCATTAATGCTTTTTAACTGTGGTGCTGGAGAAGACTCTTGAGAGTCCCTTGGACTTCAAGGAGATCCAACCAGTCCATCCTAAAGGAGATCAACCCTGGGTGTTCATTGGAAGGACTGATGCTGAAGCTGAAACTCCACTACTTTGGCCACCTGATGCAAAGAAACAACTCATTGGAAAAGACTGATGTTGGGAAAGATTGAAGGCAGGATGACAGAGGATGAGATGGTTGGATGGCATCACCAATGTGATGGACACGAGTTTGAGTAAGCTCCAGGAGTTGGTGATGGACAGGGGAGCCTGGCATGCTGCAGTTCATGGGTCAGAAAGAGTCGGACATGACTGAGCAACTGAACTGAATGCAGGAGACACGGGAGACATGGGATTGATCCTCTGGAGTAGAAAGTAGCAACCTATTCCATTATTCTTGCTAGGAAAATGCCATGGACAGAGAGCCTGGCTTGCTACAGTCCATGGAGTCACAAAGAGTCTGACATGACTGAACAACTAAGTACCCGCACACTAACCTCTCTGCCTCAATATCTGTCATCTGTAAAATGGGAATAATAGAGCCTCTTCTGGTGAGTTATTGTGAGGCATGACTAAAATCGGAGAAGGCAATGGCACCCCACTCCAGTACTCTTGCCTGGAAAATCCCATGGGCGGAGCCTGGTAGGCTGCAGTGCATGGGATCGCTAAGAGTCGGACACGACTGAGCGAAATACACGTCAAGTGTTGTTTACTGAGTACCATAGTAGAAAGGGGCTTCCCAGGTGGCGCTGTGGTAAAGAACCTGCTTACTAATGCAGAAGACTTAAGAGAAGCAAGTTCAATCCCTGGGTGTAGAAGGTCCCCCTGGAGGAGGGGGCAACAAACTCCAGGAGAATCCCATGGACAGAGAAGCCTGGCGGGCTATAATTCACAGGGTCACAAACAGTCAGACATGACTGAAGTGACTTAGCATACATGAAAGCATCTCTGAGAGGTGATTTAAACAAAAATTGAACAGACTGCCGAGGACCTTCAGGTCTATTCAAGGTGCCTTTTGAAAGAGAATGGGCTTCCCTGGTGGCTCAGATCGTAAAAATCCTCCTGCAGTGTTGGAGACCTGCTCCATCCCTGGGTTGTGAAAATCCCCTGGAGAAGGGAACAGCTACCCATTCCAGTATTCTGGCCTGGAGAATTCCACTGACAGAAGAGCCTGGCAGGGTACAGTCCACGGGATTGCAAAGAGTCAGACATGGCCTAGAGACTTTCACTTCACTTTGGAGAAAGAATAATCAATGATCACCTCCCCCCCCCCTGCCCCCCAGCCTTTTTTTTTAATTGACTCTATACCCTATGTTAAGCAGGATAGAAACAAACTCTAAAGGCTAAAATCTTATCCATTAAAATGCAGCTGGGCTTCCCTGGTGGCTCAGTGGTAAAGAATCCGCCTGACAATGCAGAAGACACGGGTTCGATCCCCTGTCTGGGAAGATCCCACACGCCGCGGGGCAACTAAGCCCGTGAGACACAGCTGTTGAGCCTGTGCTTTAGAGCCCGGAGCTACAACTGCTGAATCCCACATGCCCGAGAGGCTGTGCTCCACAACAAGAGGAGCCACGGCAGAGAGAAGCCCGCACACGGCAGCTGGAGAGTAGCTCCCACTCACAGCCGCTAGAGAAAAGCTCACACGGCAATAAGACCCAGCAGGTCAAAAACAAATAAATACAATTATTTTAAAAATGCAGCTGTAATCTAAATGAAGGAACATATATTAGTCTTTTATTTTTTATTTATTTTTGGGTCCCATCACACAGCACGTGGGATCTTAGTTTTCCCCAAGCAGGGATCAAACCCGCAGAGCACTTCCCCCGCAGTGGAAGCAGAGCCTTAACCACTAGATTACTGGGGAAATCAGTCCTGTCTTTTTTTTAAATGCAAAAATAAAGATTGGAACATTATGATCAAATCATAAACTGGGGGGTAATCCCATGGATGGAGGAGTCTGATAGGCTGTGTGTGGTCCATGGGGTCGCTAAGAGTCGGACATGACTGAGCAACTTCACTTTCACTTTTCACTTTCATGCATTGGAGAAGGAAATGGCAACCCACTCCAGTGTTCTTGCCTAGAGAATCCCAGGGACAGGGGAGCCTGGTGGACTGACATCTATGGGGTCGCACAGAGTCGGACACGACTGAAGTGACTTAGCAGTAACAAGCTTTTTTCTCTCTCTCACCTCTGTGTTACCAAGTACCCACTATTTTCCCACGAAGCATCAGGAACCATGATAGGCACTCAACTCATAGTTACTGAAACAAGAAATTGGAGAGGGCTCTACCCAACAGTCCAGGGAATTGTACCACTATCTACACTGCTTCTATTTCGCAAGTTGACCTCTGTTATCTTTGGTCACTTGTCAGACACAGTTGCAGCGATTCCTCATTTCCCCTTACTCCAAACTCTTATTCTCATATACGAGCTTTCACTTGGCCAAGCACAAGGTTTCCTCTTTTACTCAAACTTAGCTTTCCCTAATTCAGTATAATAGTTGTGGGGAACCACAAACAACCCAGCATATCATGGAAATAAAAATAAAACCACTGAATTTTGTCAGAAAAACAATTAACTACAGAGCTGAGGCAATCAGCCGTTAGACTTAGGTGTCAATCAATTGCCTACTTTCCAGACAAGATCTGGACCAACCTTAAATATTAGATTATGAGTCCCTATTTTCCATGGCTTTGGCATTTACTACTATGGTTTATTGTGAATATTTCTCCCACTCTCTCATTTTATTGCTTGCTTTCTCTGTAATATTTTTTATTTCAAACTTAACATTTTTCATATGAATGAAGTCACTTATGGGCAGTTATTATTTGTCTTCATCCTACAGATGACTGACCTGAAACTGAGTGCCAGTGTGGACAGTTAGGGTCACTAAGCCAGTGCGTTTGGTTGGCTCACCGAAACATTCTTAGAAACAGCTTCCAAATTTCTGAGGCTTTTACACAATAGAGGCTCATTTCTTGCTCATAAAACACATTGGGGCAGGTGTTTGATGGTGATTTGAGGACCCTGGCTCCTTCCATCTGTGGCTTCATCATCCCCTTGGGTGCCATTATTTTGTCCTGGAACTTTGCATCCAGCTGGCTATAGGAGTAAAAGAGAATTCAGAGAAGTAATGTAAGAGCATTTAGGGGCCAGGCCGGGAGGTGAAGAACATCCCTCCCATCCTCTTCCATTAGCTAAGACTCAATTAACCAACCATATATATCAAAAGGGAGAAAGAGACATGCAGGCTACCCCAAAGCCAGTGGAAAGTGAAATATACTGATGAACAACTAGCCAACTTCTTCCTTTTATGGTCTTCACCTTAGGAAACAAAATGTCCATTTTACTCATTCCCACACCATAAAAGACAGACACCTTGTCCTCCCGGGAGCCAACTTCAAGGCCCACTTAGTAATTGCATCCAATTCAAAGTCCAAGATCCACAGGAAATACAGAGTCATTAGTAGCTCCTGGTGATGTAATGATATATGAACTAAAGGGAGATATTACCCACCACTCCCCAACACCCAATATACAATGCTAGAAAAAGAGAGGAGATAACTCAGTGAACTTCCTCATTTAGAAAACGAAAGATTGACAGAAAACAGCAGACTTTGGAATCTTTTCTGAAATCCAGCTGGGCCATCATTATGAAAACCCTCTACCCAGGGTATGTGGAAAACTTACCGATTAGACTAGATTCTGCTCTCCAGAGATGCTCCATCGTCTCTTGCCTTCAGTGGTACCTGGCTCTTCCCTCCAGTGTATACTTTATTTTCCGTTATTTTCCCATGACAAGGGATTGCTCAGACCATCCTGGAAGGTGTCTTTTGTCTCTGTATCATTAATACTAGCACCTCCTTCTATTCTTCAAAGCATCGGGTCAAGCAATAAATTATATGGTTATATCCTGCATGGCCATAAATACAATGGATATCGGTGGATATCGCCTTCTTGAGGAACACGTGCTAAGTCGCTTGAGTTGTTCATAACTCTTTGCCACCCCATGGACTGTAGCCCACCAGGCTAGCTGTCCATAGGAATTTCTAGGCAAGGGTACAGGAGTAGGTTGTTATTTCCCTACCCAGGAGATAAACCTGTATCCCCTGTATTGCAGGTGGATTCTTTACCACTGAACCACTGGGGAAGCTTCTTTGAGAACTATAGTTCTTACCACATTCACTTCTTACCTCTGGCTTTGGAAATTAAATCTTGTTTTATTGCTTGAGCAATCAGATGATTTTTGGAAGAGCAGAGTCTGGATTGATTTTTTTTTTTTTAATATAATTCCTTCAAAGACGTAAGATGCTTCTGATCCAAATAATTCTTCCTCCAACAACCTCAACCTAACTTTTTTTCTAGATGTAAATCCTAAATCCTATTCATTTAATCAAGCTAACGCTGACTATTCTGAAGCTATTTGGAAAATTAAAACAAGGTGGGAAGGGAAGTTAACACTAATAATGTGTTACTTGACATTTGACTTTTTTTTAAACCATGAGATCTTGATTCTTTGAAATTTACGATCTATTGTATCTGTTGTTTATTCAGTAAGTTGTGTCCAACTCTTTTGCAACTCCATGGACTATAGCCCACCAGGCTCCTCTGTCCATGGAATTCTCAAGGATATTGGAGTGAGTAACTATTACCTTCTCCAGGGGATCTTCCTGAGCCAGGGGTCAAATGCACGTCTCCTGCACTGCAGCTGGATTCTTTACCACTGAACCACCAGGGAAGCCCACCTTTTGGCCTTTAGAAGGAACTGGTTTTTTTGGAAAGCTTTAAAGCTCTTGATTGCTAGACTTCCCTAATTTTTTTCAATCTCTTATTAAAAAATCAGCTAATTCTCACCTACAAGTGTCTCGTTATACTCTAACTAGAAAGCCAATAATAATCAAAACACAACATCAATCTGATTCTATCCGATGACTTACCCTAGAGCTATAGACTCAGTTACCATATTGTCTGCGAGACTTCTTTACAGGCAGTTGTCTGTTCCTTTGCTGAGTGCTGCCCATAAGCTAAACCACTACTATATATTTCAGGTTTTTGTTATATAGTATCCTAATTAAAAGTACTAATTTCTGTATTAATCAGGATAAACTAAAAACCCTAAATTTCAATGGCACCCCACTCTAGTATTCTTGCCTGGAAAATCCCATGGAGGGAGGAGCTTGGTGGGCTGCAGCCCATGGGGTCCTAAGAGTTGGACAGGACTGAGGGACTTCACTTTCACTTTTCACTTTCATGCATTGGAGAAGGAAATGGCAACCCACTCCAGTGTTCTTGCCTGGAGAATTCCAGGGACGGGGGAGCCTGGTGGGCTGCTGTCTATGGGATCGCACAGAGTTGGACACGACTGAAGTGACTTAGCAGTAGCAGCTAGGTTATTTCATTCTCATTTAAAAAATAGTTCATTGAAGTTCTTCATTGAGAATCCTTAAATATGGTAACTCAAAGGCACTGAGTGAGTGAGTGAAGTTGCTCACCCCTGGGATTTCTTTGGAAGGAATGATGCTAAAGCTGAAACTCCAGTACTTTGACCACCTCATGCGAAGAGTGGACTCATTGGAAAAGACTCTGATGCTGGGAGGGATTGGGGGCAGGAGGAGAAGGGGGATGAGATGGCTGGATGGCATCACTGACTCGATGGATGTGAGTCTCAGTGAACTCTGGGAGTTGGTGATGGACAGGGAGGCCTGGCGTGCTGTGATTCATGGGGTTGCAAAGAGTCGGACAGGACTGAGTGACTGATCTGATCTGATTAAACAGCAGGTGTTTGCTTAAAAGGATGAAATGAAATAGCTTGTTGATTTTATTCAAAATGTAAAAAGTTTCAAAATAAAAGGACCATTCACAATTTTAAAGAAAATTTACCTGGAAATAAGAATATTTAGCCTTGGTAGGCTGTGGAGTAGGGGAAACAATGAGAGGAAATTGTAGAATGATGTTTATTTAAAATGCAGAGAAACTTTTGATTAATATCTACAAGAACATCAGTTTCTAGGGTCATCTAATTTGAAATACTCCATATTTCATCAATGATAACTATTCTGAAATGTCCTTAATGCAAGTATTTTCTCTAAAAGTGACACGATAGATGCTCTCCAGAGAATAATTAATTGCTCTGAGGAGTTATTTCTAGTCCCTCTCTTCTTCCTCACTAAAGTATGAAAAGTCACCTGAAAATTTTCAAAGAGTAGAAGTCACATAAGTTTTACAGTCTTCATAGCTCTATTATAAATATTGAACCTTTTTCTTTCAGCTAAGAAAACAGAAGATGATGACTTAGAATACTTCTTTGAAATAAGTTGAAGTTCTTGACCACCAAAAGTCCATCTTTCAGTCAAAGTTTAAAGTATGTTTTAGAATATATGCAGGAAAAAAATTAGCAGGTATAGTTAACCTGTCATGGTTTCCCAAGAGAAAAGTTGTGTTTATAGAGTCGTATACTTAGAGTTTGCATTCATGTGAGACTCACAACACAGCAAGAAACAAAGAGTCATTAGGAGATCTTAAATAACACTGCATTTTATAGTTTCCAAGAACATTGCTTAAAGGCTCAGCTTTCTAGGAACACTTCTTTAATTATTCTCTGATCCTATGACCCAGACTCAGTTTTATGCATATTTCTATATATTAGTATGGAAAACAGTATCATAGAGAACACAAACTCATAGCTTTACCAATCCTGTTCAGCTTCTTTTCAAACCCAGTTTACCACAATTCTAGGTGTATTCTAAGTTCCCAGTAACTTAAATATTAACAGAGATAAAATTATAATAATAAAAAGTATGGGGAAATAATTAAACTATGGGAGAGACAGAGATTTAGAAATATTTTCAAATTCAGACCATCAAAGATATATCATTTTCCTCCTATTTTAAGTTCCAGGAGATAAACTGATTCATTCAAGACCATATTTCTAATCATTTTCAAATGCAGAATACTTTCCTTGTTCAGTTTTTCACAATGCTGTGTTTTCTCTACTTCATTCATGTTTTTTTATTCCATCTATAGACTGACAGCTTTATAAATAGGGAATCTAATCCAGATCAAGCCCTACATGTCACTCAAACTCCCGGTACTTACTTTCCTGGTACTGACTATAGCAGGACTCAGAACTGACTTTTTATGGAATAATGACAATGAAATTATTAAGATGTGATTCAGGCAGAGAAAAACTTATTTGAATCTTGGGCATGCAGTTAATAGTATCATAATGTTCTGAACTGTATGGACATAAGAAGGAAAATGTTAATGGTAGCAGTCACTTCCATAATTCTTACGAATCAAGCTGATACTTCTATGTATAAGACAAAGATGAAAGTATGTTGTTAAAATTTCTTCATGTATCATGCCTGTTAAGTACGAATGGAAAATGTAATGTTAGAAAGAGTGATCTTCTGATTGCCAAAGATTACCAGTTTTATCTGGTCTTATCTGACCAGTTTTATATGACCAAGATAATCACAAAGGTATGATCACTCACACTCACCTAGAGCTGGACATCCCAGAATGTAAAGTCGGGTGGGCCTTAGGAAACATCACTATGAACAAAGCTAGTGGAGGTCATGGAATTCCACTTGAGCTATTTCAAATCCTAAAAGATGATGTTGTGAAAGTGCTATATCCAATATGTCAGCAAATTTGGAGAACTCAGCAGTGGCCACAGGACTGGAAACGGTCAGTTTTCACTCCAATCCCAAAGAAAGGCAATGCCAAAGAATGCTCAAACTACCACACAATTGCACTCATCTCACATCCTAGTAAAGTAATGCTTAAAATTCTCCAAGCCAGGCTTCAGCAATATGTGAACCGTGAACTTCCAGATGTTCAAGCTGGTTTCAGAAAAGGCAGAGGAACCAGAGATCAAATTGCCAACATCCACTGGATCATAAAAAAAGCAAGAGAGTTCCAGAAAAACATCTATTTCTGCTTTATTGACTATGCCAAATCCTTTGACTGTGTGGATCCCAATAAACTGTGGAAAATTCTGAAAGAGATAGGAATACCAGACCACCTGAACTGCTTCTTGAGAAACCTATATACAGGTCAGGAGGCAACAGTTAGAACTGGACATGGAACAGCAGATTGGTTCCAAATAGGAAAAGGAGTACATCAAGGCTGTATATTGTCACCCTGCTTATTTAACTTCTATGCAGAGTACATCATGAGAAACGCTGTGATGGAAGAAGCACAAGCTGGAATCAAGATTGCTGGGAGAAATATCAATAACCTCAGATATGCAGATGACACCACCCTTATGGCAGAAAGTGAAGAGGAACTAAAAAGCCTCTTGATGAAGGTGAAAGAGGAGAGTGAAAAAGTTGACTTAAAGCTCAACATTCAGAAAACAAAGATCATGGAATCTGGTCTCATCACTTCATGGCAAATAGATGGGGAAACAGTGACTGAGTTTATTTTTCTGTGGATGGTGATTGAAGCCATGAAATTAAAAGACGTTTACTTCTTGGGAGGAAAATTATGACCAACCTAGACAGCATATTAAAAAGCAGCAGATTAAAAAGCAAAAGATGTTGGCATCATTTTGCCAACAAAGGTCCGTCTAGTCAAGGCTATGGTTTTTCCAGTGGTCATGTATGGATGTGAGAATAGGACTATAAAGAAAGCTGAGTGCTGAAGAATTGATGCTTTTGAACTGTGGTGTTGGAGAAGACTCTTGAGCGTCCCTTGGACTGCAAGGAAATCCCACCAGTCCATCCTAAAGGAGATCAGTCCTGGGTGTTCATTGGTAGGACTGATGTTTAAGCTGAAACTCCAATACTTTGTCCACCTGATGCAAAGAGTTGACTCATTTGAAAAGATTTGATGCTGGGAAAGATTGAGGGCAGGAGGAGAAGGGGACAACAGAGGATGAGATGATTGGATGGCATCACTGCCACAATAGACATGGGTTTGGGTGGACTCTGGGAGTTGGTGCTGGACAGGGAGGCATGGCTTGCTATGGTTCATGTGGTCGCAAAGAATCAGACATGACAGAGCAACTGAACTGAACTGAACTGAACCAGTTTTAGGTAGAACCAAAATCTAAGTATTGTGTCTATTGGGATCTGTGGCCTTTATTTGGACAGTTAAATGTTTATTAGAAGCTTTAGAATGCCTCCTGCAGCTGACTTCTAGAAATCAGATTAATTAAAGGAAATGACAAGGGAACACTCAGTTCTTTTCAAACCAGGCAGTCCCAGAAATAAATATTTTGCAACAGCCATGCCATCAATATTTTGGGAATACTTAGGTATGTGTACTTACATGGCATTTAGTATGTATGTCCTCAAAGAGTATTTGGGAGTATAGCCTTAGTAGGTAAGGAATCTTTTTTCAAATGATAGGAAAATAGGCTGTAAATTTTCAGAAAGATATAGATTGATATCAGTTGGAGGAATTTGAACGATTTCATAGAGAACATGAAACTTGGTCAAGCTTGAAAGTTAAATAGTTTAGATAGATACAATGGTGATTCATTTCAGACAAACGTGGGGGAACACAAATATATAAAAGTCAATACATAAAATATTTTAAAATATATCATATAGACCTATCTCCATAGATGTAGAAGTAGTTAGTTAAGGAGGGAGAAGACTGCCATCATTTATAATGTCACATGAAAATTTTATATCATTTCTTTTCAATTACACAGAGTGCTGGAAGAGGAAGAGATTAGGCATAAAATTTGAAACACTGTTTGGGGAAAGATGGGACCCAGAGTAGACGGCTTGACTCTGGGTACCATATATTACTGAAATTTGAGCACATAGTCACCCTAGTCTTCAGTAGTGAGCAGAGAGACATCACCTTGCAAACTTAGCGAAGCAATACAGTCTCAACAGAAGCTCCATGAGAGACAAGAGAAGTAAGCCGCGTGCCCAGAGGCTCAGGATTGAAGAGAAAGGGGGTCCTTTGAGACTCACAACGCTCTTGAGGAACTTTTACAAAACAGGGATGCTAATTTTCAGTTTGGATTTCCCCCGTGACTCAGCAGTAAAGAATCCACCTGCCACACAGGAGACAGTTTCCATCCCTAGGTCTGGAAGATCCCCTGGAGGAGGAAATGGCAACCCACTCCAGTATTCTTGCCTGGGAAATCCCACGGACAGAGGAGCCTGGTGGGCTACAGTCACAAATATCATTCTTTTGAGTCACAAAAGAGTTGGACACAACTTAGTGACTAAGCTACAACATGAAAATATTCAATTTACATGGCATGAAATGTCTCTAACTCTCCAACTGTCCAGTCAAGTCTGCTAGCCACAGAAATTGTGTGATGATATTTTGAAGAAAAGGAATGTAAAAATATTGATTTCCACATCAACTTTGTTCAGACCAAAGGAAGAGAATATATGCAAGAATTAAAAGTTCAGTCATATCAGGGGTTGTTTATCTTTTGTTTGGACAGTATCATGGGGTCGTATTTCAGGGAACTTAAGTCGTTCAGGTGTTTGCTCTCTTTGCAATTAAAAATTCAAATTGAAGAATTTATGAGAAGAATGATGATACATTTAAAGCAATGTTCCATAGTAATCACAGCTTAGACTTTTGAAAGTTACTTTGAAACTATTGTCCAAATAGAATAAATAGCTATTATATCTTTACCTTATTTTATTTTCCAGGAAACCATAATGTTTCTATTTACTTCATTTTTTATTTGAGGAATGTTTCATTGAGCATCCTCTCTATCTAGAGCTTTCCTTTACTGGATAAGCTGGTTTTTCAGTACTTCTACATCTTTCTAATTGTATGATGCTCTGAGTCCCACATGATATTATAGGGTAACTGAATCAAGGTAGAGATGGACATATGTACTGTAGTGTTTAAAACATGTCACAGAGAAATAACCCAAGTTGATGATAACTAAATATGAAACTTTGATGAAAAAATAAAGATTTAAGACAATCATTATAAAAGCAAATAAATAAAAATTGGATTTACAATCTAGCACTAGGTATATAAAGATCCCTGCTCCACTAACTGTAATATATTAAAAATAATGATATGGCTTTTTAATAAGCTTAAGTCTAGTGTTGCCTTTATTAAACTCAATATTAGTAAAAGTAAAATCCATTCTATGAAAATTTAAAAAATCGATGGTTTCTAATTGCTATAAATAATATATACTCCAGATGTGAACTATTTACAGTTTGCCTAATAAGATACAAACAACTATTGACCATTTAGAAGAAAGCAATTTGAATTAAAATGTGGAAAACTAGTTAGTCATAGAGAAAGTTTACCACACATGTTTAAATCCTTGGTTAGGTGCTTTCCTCCATTCTGGCTTTTTGTTTAGACTAGGAAGGAATTGGTTCTGTATTTGTTTGTGGAAAAACTTGCATACCAAACAAATGTAAGCAGATAACAGAAATTGCACAAAACTTTACAAAGGAAAAAATGTGGGTATTTCCTAATACCAAATGAGTATGAGTTTTAAAAAATTTTAATTAAAAATGAAGATGGACTATATTTTGTATATTCTGTTTCACATGTACTTTATTCACAAAATGTTTGTTAATTCTTGAAAAAATGTATATTCCAATTATTTGTTAAATAGTCCCTGATAGCTCAGAGGGTAAAGAATCTGCCTGCACTGCAGGAGACACTGGAGACTTGGGTTTGATCCCTGGGTAGAGAAGATCCCCTGGAGACAGGAATGGCTGCCTACTCCAGTATTCTTGCTCGGAGAATCCAATGGACAGAGGAGTCTGGGGGGCTACAGTCCATGGGGTCGCAAAGAGTCTCACATGACTGAGTGAGCACACTCACATACTGATTTAAGCACTGGAGAAATTAACTCAAATAACTTAATGTTTCCAAAAATTGTATAAAGTATTTGACATTTAGTACCTGATATTTATGATATAGTAAGATACTCTTACTGTCTTTAATTAATAAACACTGCACTAAAACTTTGCCATTGTAACAACAATTTACCAAAGGACAATATATTGGATATCCCTACAAATCAAAATTTCATCTAATAATCCAAGTTTGGGGATTTACCAATGTACTGGAAACATTTAGACCTATGAAGTGGATACTTTTTATACATAAAGAAGAGTTTCTCAAGAAGAGATATTGTTTTAAAACCAAGGCAGTAGTTATATGGGAAGAATGAAATACAATATAGAGCAGTGTTAAGATGTCAAGGAAAAAGTATGGTTTAGTGATGTGACATACACCAGAGATTAAGAATATGAAGAGGGGGAAAGGTCACTGGAATTAGCAAGAAGAAAGCCATTTGAGGTCTCCGAAGGATGTTTCAGAAGAATGATGGGCCTGGAATTTAGAGAGCAGGGGCTTTAAGGGGGCATGGATGACGGGACAGGGCTGCGTGAGTGTCAATGAATCATGAAAGTGGATAATGGCAATGGAAGGGGGAGCAATTACACGAAAGCGACAACCGAGCCAAGTAAAGGTTTTCTTTCATGACTTTGCAATATCAGTGAAGCCTCAGAATATTTAAATATACCCAGAGAAGAAGGGCTTAGAGGGAGAGAAAAAAGAAGAGACAGGCTGATGGGGACTCAAAAGGAATGAAGGGATCAGTTCAGCCTAAGGTTGGTCCTGATAAGCTGCTTCAGTCGTGACCGACTCTGTGTGATTCCATAGATGTCAGCCCACCAGGCTCCCCTGTCCCTGGGATTCTCCAGGCAAGAACACTGGAGTGGGTTGCCATTTCCTTCTCCAATGCATGAGAGTGAAAAAGTGAAAGTGAAGTCGCTTAGTCGTGTCTGTGTCGCTTAGCGACCCCATGGACTGCAGCCTACCAGGCTCCTCCATCCATGGGATTTTCCAGGCAAGAGTACTGGAGTGGGGTGCCATTGTCCTAAGTGGACATAATCAAGTGTTGAGTAAGAGGAAATATTGAGGATGCTGAACCTAAGAAAAGGATCCTTTTATAAACTGCCTCAAAATCGGGGGCCTAATGAAACTTTGTACGGACAGTTAGGACAGGGTGACTAAAGCACGTGAGTCTTCTCCCTGATGCTGTTTTACTTCCTCTTAAAGTTCTTTGGAAAGTCCTCTGTGATTCACTATATCAATAACTCACCTAATTGCTCCAGGGATGGCATTTAGCATCCTAGCTCCTGAGTGGCTTATGATTCCTCTCATTGCCAAGGTTTTCACTGAAGAGAAAGCAACAAGAAACACTCCCTACAATCCTTTCCCATCTAATCCCACCAAACATAAACTGTCCTTTCCAATGCAAGGGAGTCTAATCAGCAGAGAATCGAACATGACATTAAAAGCCTGCTGCCCTCCGCCAGCTATGGGGCTCAAGCTCTGCCTGGACCCCTGCCTAACCCCTGCTCTCCAGCATCAAGGAGAGCATCAAGCTCCTTCCTCTAGCACACTGTGCTTTCAAGCGCTGACACTTCTGTCTGCCTTTGCCATTCCCTTCTCCTGTTTTCTGGGTATCCTTCAGAAATGTGCTTAGTAATGGCATCCTAGAAACTTTTTTTTGGAAGTTTCAATCAGTTACTTATTTGGCATACAAGAACCTTTGTCCCCAACCAGGGATCGAACCTGCGTCCCCTGTATTGGAAGCACAAAGTCTTGACCACTGGACCACCAGGGAAGTCCCCCTGTAACGACGTTTTGACGTCTGTTTATTTCCCCTAGACCTACATTTCAGAGGCTGTCAGTTTTCCCATAAGCTTTGCCATCTCCTTGCGATTTGGGCGAAAGGAACACAAATCCATTAAATACATAAAGAATAAGAAATAAGGGGAAAAAAAAGAAAATAATAATTATGACAATGTTAACTGTGCACTAACCACCTACACTTGCCAGGGCTGTATTTATCTATGTATAGCAGATACTGTATTGTTTGTTGTTGTTAGGGTGTTAAGTCATGTCAGACTCTTTGCGACCCAATGGCAGGCATATTCTTTACTCCTGAGCCGTCAGGGAAGCCTAATTATCACATTACTATATAATAATGCAAATAGCAATAAATTAAAAATATGAGTAACATAATTATGTATTTTTATGGTATAAACATGTATGTTTATATTTAAAACATATGATGTTTTATTGTCTGCTTTATATGTGAGTCATTGTCTAAGGAGTTTGCATACATTTTAGGCTTTAATCATCACAGTAACCCTATGACATAGAAGTTTGCAGCTTTATTTCACAGTTTAGGAAAATGAACTTGGAAAGGTTAAGAATGTTTGTTCAAAATCAAACAGGTAAGGTTAGGATCAAATTTAAATCCGAATCAAAGTCTGGGTGCTTAATGAATGTTCTACAAGGTCAGTGCAGAGACTTTTTCAGGACATCAGAAACATTATTCAATGTAGAAATATTTAAACTGTTCCTTTCACAGAAATCTGATTCGTGAAATGATTAAACAGCAGTTCTGCTGCAATGATTGTTTTAAAGACAGATTTCATTCTAACACCACTGATTTATTAGAGGACAATCTGAGCGTAACAGAAATTTTACCTGTGCTTATGTACAATTTAATTCATGAGAAACACAATATGAACACAGAAAACGGCACTCAGCAAAACCCAGCGCAATGGAAAACACAAACTGCACACGCCTCAAACATTTATGGGCTTTTCATCCACTTTCAGATAATCCTTCTGTCTTTTCACAGTAATTCATGAGTTGCAGCTCTTTCCAACTGCGCTTCCACATGCATCTGGTCTCTTACAATGCACGGTGCCATATTTATTATACAAATTATGTCTTTCTTGGGGCTTCCCCAGTGGCTCAGTGGTAAAGAATCTGCCTGCAATGCAGGAGCCACAGGAGATGCACGTTTGACCCCTGGGTTTGAAGATCCCCTGGAGGAGGGCATGGCAACCCACTCTAGTATTCTTGCCTGGAGAATCCCATAGACAGAGGAAGATGGTGGGCTACAGTCCATGGAGTTGCAAAGAGTCAGACATGACTGAAGTGACTTAGCACATGTTTCTTAACTATTTAGAATGCATTAGCTATCAGTTTTATTAAGTTCCTAAAGTTTATTAATGTTTCATCGATGATGTGTTTGAGTGCAGCACCCTGATTCCATTTTTCTCATAAGCCTACTGGGTTTTGTTATGTGATTTTGGACAGCGCAGTGATTTTAGCAACATGTATGGCTCATCATAGCAGAACTGGCTGTACTTCTTGAGTAAGTGATATGCAATGGGCTTGCTTGGGTATATGAGAGACTATTTTTTCCCCCAAAATTAATGGTCATTAGTCAATAGCATAAGCTACAGTGTGGAATTAGGAATGAAAAGTATAAGTAATCATAATACTTTCTATTTTGTTGATACACACTAAGTAAACAGCATACAAAACCAATTATTACTGACGTCTCTGAAAATGAAAGGTTGGCTAACATTGGTGAAAGATGCTATTTCTAAAAACCCACAGTAATTCCCTCCTACTCTGTCAAACTTTTAATTTAATTGTTTGTTTTAAAAGGCCAATGCTGGCAGTTTTAATGAAATCTGTTTATTTAAAAAATAACACAGCTGTTGGTCACATGGCAAGTGTTTCATAAAGCAAGATGGGAGAAAACCTGCTAAGATTAAGCTCAGCCTGATCAAGATACCTTCCCCATCAGGTTAGAAGAAAACTTATTATTTAATGGGTAAAGGTCTAATACAATCTATAAGTGTCTATTTTATAGAAGGTCACATTCTGAGAATACTCACAGAATTCACACGTCTGTCAAGAGATACAAATGAGATTTGTATCCAAGTCAAGAAAAATGTACTTAGAATAAGAACATGATCTGCATGATTTCAGCATCTATCAGATGATCCTGTGTCTTTTGTCTTATTACATCCACAAGATGGCATGAAGGTAGAGATGATGCTTGAAATATCTCACAGCCTATATGACAGAGGCACTGACCAGTCAGATGGATATCAACCCCGTTAAACAATCGTCCCATCCTGGTATGTGCTAGTAAACGTCATCCTCACTGGATGAAAGGGAAGGGAAATGCATAGTTGGTGAAATAGGTGTCAGATTTCAAGCAAGCGCATACAAATTACCATAGTATATGAAAATCATTTATGTTTTCACAGCACTATATGCTGTTTTACTGCACTCAGGCTTCCTGGGCGGCCCTAGTGGTAAAGAACCTTCCTGCCAGTTCAGGGGACATGAGACATGGATTCCATCCCTGGGTCAGGAAGATTCTTAGAGAAGGGCATGGCTACCCATTCTGATGAATCCTACAGACAGAGGAGCCTGGTGGGCTACAGTCCATGGGGTCACAAAGAGTCAGGCATGACTGAAGCGACTTAGCGCAGGACAGTACAAGCTTTATTTTAAAAACATATTTGTTTTTTCAGGGATAATGTCTTATACTTTTTTAGTATATCTAGAAGGGAATGCTATCCTGATCCATATAATAATGTTTAGAAATGCCAAAGTAATCAAATCAACCATTGGTTGAGTGTTCATTACTCTAAGTGAGAACGGGATTAGATGCTTCATATGCATCACCTCTAATGACTCAAAACTCAGAAGGTAAATGTGAGTGTCCCCATTTTATAGGTAATAAAACTAAGTCCCCAAAAGGCCCATGGACTTGACTTGGGCCACAGTGTCAGAGAGGGATTTAAATCAATGTATGACTGCTCCAAGATCCTGCTAGTTCATGTCCAGCCTAATGCAAATATGTTTCATGTTGGTTGGATTGAATTAAATCTCTTCATTTCAAACTGACCTTCACAAAATCTACATTAGACCTATTTCCTAGATCAAGGGGAATTGTTCCAAGGCTGTCATTTAACACACATAGAGGATGAAACATTAAGAGACAAAAATATCTTTGTTTCTCAAATTGATTTACATATCAAAGCTTCTTGGAGAAGCCTGGAATAAACAGTTAAGTTTCTGGAAACTTATTTAAATCAACGTTCACATTCCTTGGAGAAGTTAACCACAACATTTTAAGGGGAATGTATAAGCATCGCGAGTTGGCACAAGATTCGTTCACATTTGTGTGGCCAAACATGGCACCCATTTTTCCCCCATGACCTCACCAGAATTGTGGTGATCACACTGCAGAACTTTCTCATTTTAACGTTGTCATTCATCCTAGTTTTTTTTTTTTTTTTTCTTGCCTGGAAACTTTAAAAGTTTAAAGCTATTGCATTTATTCTGTGGACAATGTGCCTGATACAGATGTTTTGTATATGATCCTTTTGAAGTCACATTTCTTAGGAAAGGCCATTTACCTTGAATGACAAGTTATAGAAAAAAAAAATGAATAAGCAGTTTTCAAAATACAGTATATAAGGAGGTAGCTTTGTGTGATGATAATAAAAAGAATTGTTTTAAGCCAGAATCCTAGAGAGTAGTCCTCAGCTCAGCTATTTTTTAGACGTGATCTGTTACTCCTATGGTTCAATTTCTACAATAATATAATATATAAAAAGCAAATTATCTCTATACTTTGAAGTACATGAGTTTTACACAAGTAAGAATAATACTAAATGACATACCAAGTTTCTACTAAGTGATGTAACTAACTTCAAAAGAGTTAATACTGTGAGAGTAAAAGTGAAACTATTAACTTTTTATAGTGCAGCTTAAACTACTTAATATAAAAATATAAGAAATTAAAGTTTGACAGTGAAAATGAGTTTAAAGTGTTATTCAAAATCTGGTAATGTATCACACAGAACTATGAAATAAGAAATTTTGGAGAAGAACCAATTCAACTCTTTCCTATTGACACTACAAGTATCTCCATAGGCTGCTATGAAAATATAATGTGTATGTTCTAGATAATGTGCCAAGATTTTGTATTCCATATGTATTATAAATTAGCCTGAAAGCTGAGATTATATCAAAGCTTTAAATATCTATTATATGAGAGTTAGGACATTACAAATTTTCTCATTACTTTGGATTTGTATAGCATATTCATAAAGCTGACTGTAAGAAACAAGATTTATCACCTTATAAAACACATTCAAATAAAAAACATTTTAGGTATTTATATCATTTTATTGTATTAAATTAATGCTTATAAAATAAAATAAGTAATAGTATATTACAAACTAATACATCTTTATTCAG
The DNA here is from genome assembly GCF_027580195.1 of Bos mutus. NCBI lineage: Eukaryota > Metazoa > Chordata > Mammalia > Artiodactyla > Bovidae > Bos > Bos mutus. The sequence goes on along the minus strand of NC_091626.1, from coordinate 89,959,233 downwards.
GATTGAATATATATATGCATGTGCAAAGCTATACACATAAATAAGTCTTAAAAACTATAACTACTTTATTAATGTATATAACAAAAAATATTTAAGTTGATACATCAAAACAATATATGGAAGACAGAGTGTAAAAATTTAGAGCAATAGTACATATTCAAAATTAAGTTGTTATCAGGTTAAAATAGATTGCTATAAATATAAAATGTTTTGTATAAGTTTCATGTTATACACAAAGCAAAAACCTATAGTAGATACAAAAAACATAAAAATAGGCTTGCTGTGCTGTGCTTAATACCATCCAATGTTTTTTTTACCCCATGATCTGTAGCCCTCCAGATCCTCTGTCCTTGGAATTCACCAGGCAAATATTCTGGAGTGAGTTGCCAAGGCCTTTTCTAGGGTATCTTCCCAACCCAGGGATCAAACCTGGTCTCCCACATTGCAGGAGGATTCTTTACCAACTGAGCCACCAGGAAGGCCCATCAATACTGGAGTGGGTAGCCTATCCCTTCTCCTGGAGATCTTCCTGACCCAGGAATCAAACCAGGGTCTCCTGCATTGCAGGTAGATTCTTTACCAACTGAACTACCAGGGAAGCCCCCCAAATAGGCTTACCACTACAGAATTTCAAAATCACAAAGAACCAGAGAAGAGATGAAGAAAGGAATTACAAAGTAGTTGGAAAATAATTCACAAAATGGCGATAGTAAGTCCATATCTATCAATTATTAAGTGTGAATAGACTAAATTTTCCTATCAAAGACATATGGTGGCTGAATGGATTAAAAAAACAAGACCAAATTTATATTGCCTACAAAAGATTCACTTCAACTTTACAGACACAGGCTGAAAGGGATGGGATGGGAAAAGATATTTGATGCATCTAGCGTATAAAAAGGTTTAAAAATTTTTTGTGGTTCTTAATTCCTGATACAGTGGTTTATATATGAGTTGGTAAAATATATAAACAGTTTACTTTTAGAATAATGTTACTTCTGCTTGTTATATGTTCAGTTACATGAATCTTCCTTATATATTTCTGCCTGTTTCCCTTTTCCTTCTCCTGTAATAAATTTTTTTTAAGATCCAGAAAAAAAAAAAAAAGATATTTGATGCAAACAGAAATCAAAAGAAAACAGGGGTAACCATACTTACATCAGACAAAATAGATTCTAAACCAGAGACTATAATAAGAGACAAAGTATGTCATTATATAACAATGAGTCAATTTAACAAGAGTGTAAGACATTTGTATATATTTACATATCTAACATAGAAACATCTAAATATATAAAGCAGATAATAAGGTACCTGAAGGAAGAAATTGGCAGAAATACAGTAATAGTAGGAAACTTAAATACTCCACTTTCAAAAATGAAAAGACAATTCTGACATAAAATTAACACAGAAATTTGGACATAACCTATACTTTATACCAGATGGATACACACATATTTAGAGAGCATCATCAAATAGCGATAGAATATAAAATCTTCTCAAGCACTAATGGAATATTCTCCAAGATAAATCATACATTATGCCACAAAATAAGTATTAAGAAATCTAAGAAGACTGAAATCAGATCAATCATCTCTTCTAATTACAGGGATATGAAACTAGAAATCAAATATAAGAAGAAAACTGGAAAATTCACAAACATAAAAATTAAACAGCATGATAGAGAACAACCTATGAGTCAAAGAAGATACACAAAAAGTACCTTGAGACAAATGGAAACGGAAATACAACAAGCCAACCTTTACAGGTTCCAGCAAGAGCGGTTCTAAGAGAGGAGTCTATATTAATAAACACCTACATTAAAAAGCAAGAAAGAACTCAAATATGCAGTCTAACTTAACATCTAAAGGAACTAGGAAAAGCAAAACAAATAAAGCTCAAAGATAGTAGAAGGAAGGAAATATCAAAGAGTGGAAATAAATAAAGGCTAAAAGCACAATAAAAAAATATTAGTGAAATGTGTTGTCATGCAGTTGTTAAGCTGTGTCCGACTCTTTGCTACTCCATGTACTGAAGCACTCCAGGCTTCCCCGTCCTTCACCATCTCCTGGAGTTTACTCAAACTCATGTCCATTGTGTTGGTGAAGACATCCAACCATCTCTTCCTCTGGCATCCCCTTCTCCTCCAGCCTTCAATCTTCACCAGCTTCAGGGTCTTTTCAAATGAGTCAGTTCTTCATATCATTCAGTTCAGTCACTCAGGATTGTCCCACCCTTTGCGACCCCATGAACCGTAGCACTCCAGGCCTCCCTGTCCATCACCAACTCCCAGAGTCCACCCAAACCCATGTCCATTGAGTCAGTGATGCCATCTGACCATCTCATCCTCTGTCGTCCCCTTCTCCTTCTGCCCTCAAGCTTTCCCAGCATCAGGGTCTTTTCAAATGCATCAGCTCTTCGCATCAAGTGACCAAAGTATTGGAGTTTCAGCCTCAACATCAATCCTACCAATGAACACCCAGGACTGATCTCCTTTAGGATGATGAACTTTAGGATCTCCTTGCAGTCCAAGGGACTGTCAAGAGTCTTCTCCAACACAACAGTTCAAAAGCATCAATTCTTTGGCACTCAGCTTTCTTTATAGTACAACTCTCACATCCATACATGACTACTGGAAAAACCATGGCCTTGACTAGATGGATCTTTGTTGGCAAAATGATGTCTCTGCTTTTTAATATGATGTCTAGGTTGGTCATAACTTTCCTTCCAATGAGTATGCATCTTTTAATTTCATGGCTGCAATTCACATCATTAGATGTACAAGAAAAAAAAAAGAGAGAGAGAGAAACAGAGAGAAAAAAAGGGGATTCAAATAAATAAAAGTATATGAAAGAAGAATTATTATAATTAATTCCACAGGGGAAAAAAAAAGTATCATGCTGCTGCTGCTGCTGCTAAGTCGCTTCAGTCGTGCCCGACTCTGTGCGACCCCATAGACAGCAGCCCACTAGGCTCCTCTGTCCCTGGGATTCTCCAGGAAAGAATACTGGAGTGGGTTGCCATTTCCTTCTCCAATACATGAAAGTGAAAAGTGAAAGTGAAGTCGCTCAGTCGTGCTGGACTCTTAGCGACCCCATGGACTGTAGACTACCAGGCTCCTCCGTCCATGGGATTTTCCAGGCAAGAGTACTGGAGTGGGGTGCCATTGCCTTCTATGAAAAGGATCATAAAAGAGTATCAAAAACAGTTATACTCCAGTCAATTGGACAGACTAAACAGTTTTCTAGAAACATACAAACTACCATGACTAAATCATGCATGAGTATAAAATCTGAACAGGCCAGTTACTTATGAGATTGATTCAGTAATCAAAAACTTCCTGCATATCCACAAGTTTGGAAGCCTCAGAAACCATTCACCTTTCAGGCATCTATGGTGCCAAAGAAGGTAGTTGGGAGTTTTCATTCTAGTTCTGGTTTCCTGTCCTTGTTTCAAAGATTAAGGAATTAGTCCTCTCCTGATTTCTGTTCCTATCCTGCTCTATCATTTGCCAATCTAAACCATTATGCATGCTCAGTCATATCCTACTCCTTGTGACTTCATGAACTGTAGCCCACCAGGCTCCTCTGTCCGTGGAATTTTCCCAGTGAGAAAACTGGAGTGGGTTGATATTTCCTGCTCCAGGGGATTTTCTTGACCCAGGGATCGAACCCATGTCTCCTGTGTCTCCTGCATTGGCAGGTGGATTCTGTTCACTGAGCTACCTGGGAAGTAATCTAAGCCATTTAGGGGCTGCCTTTTTCTCATACTGGAGAAGGAAATGGCAACCCACTCCAGTATTCTTGCCTGGAGAATCCCATGGATGGAGGAGCTTGGTGGGTTACAGCCCACGGGTTGCAAAGAGTCGGACATGACTCCACTTTCACTTCACTTCACTTTTTCTCATACAGACCCTTTCAATACCTGATCTCCTGGTTTGTATATTGAATATTCCTATGTCTTCAGCATCTTCCCAGAACCATCTCTTCTGGAAGCTTGCCCTAACTGGAACCTCACTCTCTCATAAACAGACTTTTCCCCAAAAGGTGAGGTTGATATTCATTTTGGTTTTAGATTATTACTCTTTTCCCCCTCTTTGCCCAATACAATGTTTATTTGAATTTACTCCATAAACACTCTCCTCCCTGTCTTTTCTTAATTGCTATCATTGACTATGTATTAATCACTCCCTTTCACTGTTGATTTTGTTTTTGCTCCCATCTTCTTTTCCACTGAATATCTTTTGATCATTTTCAAGGACACTAAGACCTTCATGAATAAAGCATTCAAAACTCATTTAGCATCTTGGCATCTCCTCCAAAACCTAACAATTTTAGCCCCTGATTCCCTTGATTATGCCTTAGATTTAATGTGTCAGAAAGCCAGACATAGTTACATTTTTAATTTCAGATATTCTACTTTGCAGCCAGCATTTCCTATACTTTGGATTCAATTGCTCATTTACTTCCATGCCAAAATTATTTGACCTAACAACAGCTCTGATCCATTTATCCCCACCTCATTCATACTCGCTTAAGTCTTCAAGAACTTGGTGGATGATCTTCGTTTTAAGTGGAAATGGTATCCATTGGATAGGAACTCCTTTCTCTTTTCGCTATTCCAACTCACGCCCATCTCTTCTTCCTTTGTGATATATGCTCCCCTTCTGTAGAAATCCATGCGCCCTCTCCTGCTGTGCCATGCCCTCCAGATTTTAAGAAACTCAGCTGCTTTGGTTCTATCTTTCAATTTCCTGTACCAGCGTTCCCTTACTTTCAATTGGCTATTCCCATTGCTTCTAAAGAGCTTTTCTAGGGAGTTTCACCTTTAAAAATCCTCAAATCTTTCTGAGGAATTTCATTTTTTTCACAGAATTCCTTTGCAGTCAAACTTTCAGAAAAACCCATCTCTTACTGTATCCTTGGTGCAATTCAATGAGGTTTCTCACCCATATTATTTAATGAAATAGCTAATGAATCCTATAATGTCTTTGCTTAAAGTGACATAATATTTAATTTAAATATATTAAATTATATGTAGTTAGGTTATTTTCCTTTATTTTTTGTCTATATAAATTCTTTCAGGACGTGGAACCAAATCTTTTTTGTTTATGATTATATCCCAGGACTTTGCCTATGAATAAATATTTGTTGAATGAATTAATGAAGTGGACATATTAGAGAATATCATACAAATAGACAATTTTCATTTAAGTTTAGGATATATATATATTTATAAATGGAAGCAATACAAATTACAATGCTATTAAATCATTTTTATTATTATGGCTATGCTACACAAATGTTATTTTGTGCAAGTCAAGGGAATTTAAAATTTGGCTGCAAATTTAAGATCAATACAATAAAAACATTCTGTAACACCTAAATTGTATTATCAATGTTTGTGACATCAAGAAATTACTTGTGGTCTGAATAGGCTTTCTAACAAGAAATACAAAGACCAGTAATCCACATTTCCTTGTTATATATATATACCCTCAGGCTCCATACTGTCTCTTTCTGGACTAAAAGCCTGAATTTTATGTTCATTTCAAATTGGTTTCATTCATTAATATATAACAACTTTACCCAGAAGAAATATAATGTGAGGGCAATTAAAAATTTTCTACTAGTCACATTAAAAAAATAGTTTTAAAAATTGAAATTAATTTTAACTAAATCTTCAATTTAACTAAGTACATGCAAAATATTATTATATCATCTTATAACCAATATAAATTTTTTCATATTTTCATACCAGCTTTTAAAAATCCAGTGAATATTTTATATTTATAGCACTCTCAAGTTGGATGCTAAATTTTCATCTAAAATATAGAATTGGATTTAGATTTCATAAAATTTATAGTGAAACAACAGATTCACATTTTCACACATGGTTATAAGTATCCCATTAACTGAAGCGTTATTTTCATATTTAAATTAATTAAAGTCAAACAACAAATTCAGATGACTTCTCATACTAAACCCATTTCTAATGCTCAATAGTCCTATGTCACCAGTGGCTGCCATTTAAGATAGCACAGGTATAAAGAAATAATGGGTCATAATCCAATTACCTTTCCCTATGAGAGCTTATGTACAAGTGAATTGTTTTAGATTTTAAAATATGTATTAACTGCTTAAGGTGTATATGTGTGTATAAACAAACACAGAGTTACTCTAAACATCTGACACAGAGCAACACGCAAGTGGTAGCTTTTATTTCTCTATTTTAAATAATTTCTCTTGAGCCTGGTGGAATGACAAACATTATCCTGATTTTATAAAGTGATTATGCAAGAGCTAGATGGTTAAGTTACCTCAAACTTCCACCGACATTTTTTTTTTTTACAAAGTCACTCAACCGAATAACAAGAAAAGCTAGAACGAGACTCCTCCACGTATGCTTTATTATCACTCATTATTACATCCACAGATACCTAATTCCACGTCCACAAGTGTTCATCAAGGGTTGGCTTTGTTCTCCTACGTGCTTATTGCTGTAGTGGACATTAGAGGAAAACATTTAAAACTTTTATTGAGGAAACTTACGTATATGACTTGGTCCATTTCAAAAAGTACTTTTTTTTTTTTATTAATTTCACTTTCCCTTGATTTATTAGGGGAAAAATCATTGGAAAAGTTGCACTTAAAAATACTTACTTGCTCATTAATGAAAAATGTTTTAAAACAACTTCTTGTGGGAAAAATCCAGTCTAGAAATAGAATACTTTTTTTCATATACCTGAATTGGCAAAAATTAGTTAATAGCAATAAATTGGGTTATAAGTCCAAGGCTGTAAAATGGCATAAAATTGTGTATTACTATTTTTTTGGAACAGGAAATGGGAGGAGTGTGCTATACTGCCATGGAAAGTTAATACAAAGAAAGACTGAGAATGGGGCTGCTTTAAGACATAACGTAAAAAAAAAAAAGAAAAGAAAGAAATATACAGATGGAAAGTGTTTCCATCAATTTGATTAAATTCCTTCTAACATTTTGATTTCTCCTCAACATGTCATTATAAATTTCAGCTATTTATATGTAAATCTAAACATGTCAATAAGAAAGACCTGTATGGGAAGGCAGTAGATAGCCTGATAAAACCAATTATTATGGGCTATTGAAAGACTCTCATTTCTAACTTGTCAGGTATGTGAAGAAAGGCAAGATGTTTAACTCTGTGCCATGTCGGGAAAGAAAGCACTGTTTAACTCTTCAGAGTTTGTTTTGGAGTACAGAATGGAATGCGTCCGGTTTGGGTGCAGTGGGATGACTGGAAAATGAGATACTCGAAGAAGCAGATGAAAGAGAGTTGAGGAAAGGAGAAGATACATTTTCTGTGATGTTGCTATGGGTTACAACTTATCCCTTTTAAAGTTCTTTGTGAGTTGTAAGTGGAGACAGGATTTTCTTTAATTTTTTTTGGTAGCTGAGTTGTCCTACTTGGGCTGTTTCAGGCTGAGACAAAACCATGCAGGGTAATTTATATTTGCTCACATTACATTCCAAAGTGTACGGTTCATGGTTTTGAACCTAAAATATCCAGATCCAAATGAAGACCTTCACTGTAAACCTAAGCCAAATACATGTGCCCTGAAACTGCCACGCTGTTGAGCTCCTCAGGAAACAGAGCAGGAATCAATCAGACAGGAGCCACTGCAGTTCTTAGAAAGTGACGTCAGAGACAACGTGCAGATGACACTAAATAGAAAGAGGGATTTTTGTAGAGAAAAAGGAGGCTTATGTGGTATTATGTGGGTTTACTCCATTGATGAAATCTTAAAGCCTTCCTGCGAAACTGTACATTGAAAATGAAGATTTCAGCAACTTCCTAGACACATGCTTTCTTAAGGAATGACAGGCTCTTTGGATGGAAAGGAATGGTCAATGGCTGCTGTGCTGGAATCGGTTTAAGCTTCTTTCAGACCTCGCCACCAAAGAGCAGACACCCTTTACTACTGCGTCTCCCGGAACTTGTGGTCCATCAGCATTCTCGCAGCCCATAGTAGTAGGGTATAATTGCTAACAGAAACTAGAGAAATTCAGTGGATTAAGAGTTGTGTGACTCACCAGTAATGAATTAGCCAGTAAGTGCTGATTAATTGGTAGATAATATTAGCATTCCTGACGGGGGAATTTACAATGTTTACCTAAAGCGGAATGGGTTCATCCAAGGGAAAGGCGCCTATTACTGTTATAACCTGCTTTTTAGCAGCAGCTGCCTTCAAGTTACACTATGTACACTTTTTAAACATTTTAGCTTTGCAATTTTCAAGTAAAATTGTATGATTAAGTATAATACATAAAATAGATCACAGCAAACCTGCTCCCTGATTGAAGGGGGAGCAGGAAAGATTGCCTGCTGACCCTTCACTCCGTCTCTTACCCTTGCCCAGCATGGACCCACAGACACCTCCAAAAACTGCTTTGGGATCCAGCTATGTACATCTTGAAAATCACAGCTCTAAACCATTCCCTTTTACTTTCCTGGATCCCAGCCAGTTGGTGCCAAATTATTAGGCAAAGCCCTAACTTCTCATTTAATAGACTTGTCTTCTGGGAAAGAGTCTATTTTTCATTTGATTACTTTGTGCTTTCACTAACTAAATGTCATTAATAGTTATAAGGTTACACAGTTGCTGAGTGCATGCTATGTGTCTGCCCATCTTCTAAACTCTGATCACAATATGTAATGAGGAGATGCAAGAGACACAGTTTCGATCCCTGTGTCGGGAAGATTCCTTTTAGTAGAAATGGCAATCTGCTCCAGTATTCTTGCCTGGAAAATCTCATGGACAGAGGAGCCTGGTGGGCTATAGTCCGTGGGGTTGCAAAGAGTCGAACACAACTGAGCGACTGAACACAAGTCTGTAAGGTAGGTGTTATTACTATTATTATCATTATTAATTTTCCAGTTTTCCAGATGAGGAAACTAAAGCTGAGGAACATTAAAGAACTTATGCAAATATATTCAAAGCATCGGAATTCAGCCAGGGCTTTGAATCCAGGTCTTCAGGTCTCCAGCAACCTCCTAGATGACCACCAGGTGCAGCTGTCACCTTTGTCATAGTTTGATACTCAGACAGTCCTTCTAAATTTCCAAATTAGAAAATTGATCTCTTCTCCCTATGCTGCTCTTTTTCCACCATTAATTTTATCTGAATATGCTCGTATTTATTCTTGAACATTCAATACAATTAGTCACCATTTTAAATGTAACATCAAGATACATTAAAAACAACGTGGGTCAAACTGCTAGCTTAGAAGGTGGACGGGTGACTGCCATTTGCCTATCTTGATAAGCTGATGCAGAGAATGCTCCAGACTTTGCTTGGCCAAGGCAGGCATTGTTTGTGTTCAGCTCCATGGTCTTTTGCAGGTTTCATGGGGAAAGACACAACCATTTAGCAGATTTTTGCAGCCCCAGCAAAGCGTGCTAATCAGGTGCAGGCTGGGCTCCTTTCTGCCAACATGGAAGCAAGGTTTGTGAGTTCTCTGCATTCCGCAGACTCAGTGGAGGGCGCACCTGGTCTTAGTTAATTGGGTGAAGGAGTTTTGCCTGTGAGGTGAAAGGAATTAGTGACAGGTTTCCCATTCTCTCGACCCCCTGAGGTGGGATAAAAAGCATGACTGGCTCTCCCATTTTACAAGACCAGTTGGGGGAAGACATAATTAAGGGAAATATGGTGAGGCATGAGATTTCTCTTGTTTGGGGATGATAAAGTTCAAGTAACAAGGTTGGGTTAGCTGGCTTTATGTTTAATATTTAGTTAGCCAGCAGTAGAGACAATCAACTAGATCATTTAGCACCACTGGGTTATAAATTTACCATTATGTGATTTAGTTGAGTGATGTTGAATAGGTCTTGTAAAGTTTATTGGAGTTCAAGAAAGGAAACCATCACAACTGGCTAGCTCTGACATAAGGGAAAGTGCCTTGTGGGAGCTGGTTAGACCTTCTAATATGATCAATGGCCTGATGTTACCCAGAAGAAAGAAATAAAAGACTTGACTTGGAAAGTGTGTTAATTCTTTCAGGCTATTTAGTATAATATAATGTACTGTAGAGTGCCCCAGGGTATTGAAAGAGTTAAACTCCCTGGACAAAATGAAGAATTACTCCCTTTTTCCTGGAAAGATCAGGCCTATATGTATAGAGAGAACTTTATTAGCAAGGATATTAAAATTGGTTTCACTGTAAGCGATTTTCCTAGGTTCCATTTCCGTGCCATCTGTCCATTTTTTCCTTACCAGGAAAAGCAATAAAATGTACACATTCACTGAAAAAAATAGAGTTTCATGGTATCCAAGAGACATTAAAATTCTGTCCTCTTGTGGAATATTTCTTGATCATTCAGAATACTGGCCTAACTGATTTCTAATATATCTGTCTCAAGTTATTCATATTTTATGTTAATGGTCACATAGCTAAACCAGGTAAAAACCATGAAGAAAACAAGTCCTATTAATATGAGCAATAATTGTCATTGAGAATACAAAATGTGATTATAGTTTGACATAGGAAGGCAAATCCCAACATATGAAACATGAAATTGGGCTGACCTTGCCTTTGTGGTCAGTTTATATTGAGGGAAAAAAAAAATAAAGGCATTGAAATGAATAGGAATTGGGTCCTTCAAAGAAATACTCATAAGTTCCTAGAATTGGGGCCTAATCACAATAGAAAATCATAGGTAAGAAAGAATCAAAAGATTCAATCAGCCATGACTTTTGACATTGCTTTTTGTTAATAAAACACCACCTCAGTGCAAGTCGATTAGGCCTTGAAACTTTCCCTCCGATATGTACCTCTGCCTGGATTTAAGTTTTGTTATGAAGCATTTTCCTGCACTTGTTTAACCTTCAAACTACTAGTACTTATTTTAAATTGAATAAAAGTTTTCAGTTGTACTTTTAACACCCAATCCAATATTCTCTGGTTTTGTAACAGGATCATATTAAGTACTGCCTCCAAGGAATTTGGCCCAAATGAAGACAGAAATCTGTACACATGTTTGGAGCTGGAGTTTTGACCTCTATATAATTTAGCTATGTCATTTCCTAAAATCTTGTGGGCTGGAATATGTCATCCTGTGATAGTAATAGTATTCTGAACTGAACCCTTTTAATGCACGATCTCAAATCATTTTTCAACGAAATAAAGAGCGTTACATGTGTTATTCAACAAGGGAAAGTCAAGGACAGGAAACTTAACTTTCCTTTCTGAAGCTGTTCTCTGAGTTGGAAATATTTCAAGGATAGTGCTTAAAATAACATAGTATTGATTTTTCTGGGCCATTAGATCACAAGTATTTTATCCAACCGCATGTTTCACACTTTACCAGAATGCGCTGGTATCTTATCTCTGCGGGCCTTTCGGGGTTTTAAAACTCACTCTTATCCATTATCTAATCTGATCTGCCGGACAGCCCTGTGTGCTGGTTGGTTTCTCTGAACCTGTTTTCCCTGGCCTAAGATGAGGATGAGTAGCTTACCTGAGTAGCAGTTACCTGGTCAACTGCTGAGCAAGCACAGGTCCAGAAAACAACTTTCCCTTGCATTGCACCCTCTGCTAGAACACTGAAACTGATGCTTGATTTTTCAGAACAATACTTAGAATACTTGGGTTTTTTAATAACATAGGAATACATGACTGTTGTCAAATATACAGGGAATATGAAGAAAAAAAAGGAATCGTCATCCTCATATGCCTCCATCAAGACAAAAATACTGTCAACGTTTCCTTTCCAATCCCTCAGCTGTACATTGTGGCATAGCTGACACAATGTTATATTTTCACTTCTAAGAGCTAATTATTTCCATGAAAATTATAACATAAGTGTAATATTGAAATATTAAAAACTTTTTAAAAATTCAATGGCAACTGATAACTGAATATATCAACATAGATTTCACTGGTCTATTTTTGGACATATAAAACTGGAGTATGATTACATAAACAGCTTTGTTCATATAGTAGAGAATGAATTTAGCATTGATTGCTTAGAATTTTCTAGAGTTATAGTTTTACAATTATGAAAATAAACATTTTATAGGCTCCTGATTATTAAAAATTCTCCCTAGTACAATAGTCTTTGTTCTCTGAAAGTCTTCATTTAGGTCCCAGTTCTAGCTCTTATTCTTATTAAGGTTAAGCAACTTAATCAAAATACTTAACTACTTTGATCTTTAGTTCTTCCTGTTTAAAGTAGTGATAATCACAGAGATCACAAAAGCCATTGCTTTGAGAGTTAGAAAATACAGATGCAGAACTTAGGATGATGCTGATAAGTATCAAAACATTGCAATAAATAGTATATATTATATAATCCTCTTGCACATATAAAGACAGTTAACATGCATTCCCCTTGATATCTCAGTATTTTCTATTGAATTAAGATATTAAATGGATATTTCATCTGAGTCCCAAGGAAAATAAAATAACATACAGAGGAATACTAAAAGGCATACAAACACTTATAAGTATCTCACCTATATAAAGAGGTAAAAAAAAATTGATATCCAATATAATCTCTCCATTATATCAAATTTACACATTTTTTTTTAAATTTTGATTCATCATTCTCTGTTTCATTCCTTTGCTCATTTTTTCTCATTTGTTCCATTAGCATAGGAGATACAGACATTAAAAAGATAATAAGACAATATTAGGAACATCTTTGTAGCAAAATTTTTTAAAGTAGTTGAAATGAAAAATCTTAGATAAGTCACTGAAACTGTTTAAAGAAAAACTGAGAAATGAGAAAAAATATTAATCTAGTTTTTAAATAAAGATAGCACATTCTTTGTCAAATGACTTTTTTGCTTTCTCTCTCTCTTTTTGATAATCATCAGTAGTTTTTCAATATTAATCTTACCAAAGAACCAAGTTTTGGTTTTGTTGACTTACTCTTTTATATCTTTTATTTCACTAGTTTCTCCTATTTTTCTCTAATTAACATTTTGTTACACATTTTTTACTAACTTCCATTTTGGTCAGAATTGTAATCAATATTATAGAAATACAAGGTGCAGAGAGTGTTAAGATCAAATCATATCATCTAATATTCTTAGACAGGAAATCCATGTATAATCTACAAAGTGTTTTTGCATTGTCATTATTGTTTAGTGGCTAAGTTGAGTCTGACTCTTTTGTGACCCTATGGACTGCAGTCCCACAGGCTCCTCTGTCCATGGGATTTTCTAGGCAATAAGACTGGAGTGGGTTGCCATTTCCTCCTTCAGGGGATCTTCCCAGGGATCGAACCCAGGTCTCCTGCTTGGCAGGCAGATTCTTTACCAGTGAATAACCTGGTAATATTAACTAATTGTACTAATTAATAAACTAAATGATTGATCTTTATTATTTAAGTTATCATCTGAGCCTGAGCATGTCAAGCACAATTGTAGGTGCAGGAGAAAAAGGAGAAATGACTTTTAATATGCAGAGACTGATAATCTTGGCAGTCTATTATTTCCTCTGACTAAAGGCCATATCTCACTTTAGGAAAAAACACTAAGTGGCTGTGGGTTGGAGGGAACCTTCTCACACAGTCTTTCTGGCAAAATTTTTTACTCATTTGTTTGGCAGAAACTTCGATAGCCTTAAGCAGCCCTATATTCATTGATATAAAAAGTGGCTGTTAGTCCATACTTCTTTACCCATTGGTGCAGCAAAAATTCACAGGCCTCACATAAATGTTAAATCAAAACTCAAATGATATCTGCAATCATGTACTTGGTTTCTGTTTCACCTTGAGTGAATAATCAGCTTCAGGGAACTTCCTTGACTGTCCAGCAGTTAAGATTCCATGCTTCCACAGCAGAAGACACAGGTTCAATTCCTGGGCAGGGGAACTAAGATCCCATATGCTGTGTGGCCCGGCCAAAAAAACAGAAATGTCAGCTTCAGTAATATAATTTTTAACACCATCATTTTTTTTTTTTAGTTTAGGAATTTAGATTCATGAATAACTTATTTCTAATGCCATATAGTTATATAAACAAGATTTACACATCTTTGTAATTTTATGGTTTTCAAACTCCTTCCCAAAACATTATAACATGTCATTTACTTGTAAGTAAATGTTTCCTGTTACTTGACTCAATATCTGATTTAGTAAATTCTTCCTCTACTTAATATTTAGGTCTTTCTTATAAGAGATAATAACTACTCATCTTCCTCAAAATACAACACATACTGTATTTCTTGGCATATATTTATTATTGATACAATAACAGCTTTTTTAAAAATCTCACCCCAAATTCTCCCTAAGTTTAGAGGACATTCAGATAATACTCTTATGACGACTTTTCATTCGTGTGTGTGTGTGTGTGTGATCATAGGTTTCTTTTGAAAGCGGTGGTAGGAAACGGAATGAAAGAATTCACTGTGGAATGTCGGTCCAACTGTGAATGCTAGGATACATATGATAAAGCTGCCTCACTTCCTTCAACTGACCCAAGAGAGTTTCTTCTGTGATAAATGTGGGAACATCTTAATGGACCAGTTTCTAACAACAAAAGAATGTGCCTTATTCTCTATGCCAACATAAGTGCTCAGAATAATCCTATGAACTTTTAAGTACCTTTTAGCTGACCGCCAAAGGCATTTCAAATCCTTGGACGAGAGGATTGTAGTATTTTTCAACTCAGCTTCCTACTTAAAATGATGATAGTAATGGTAATGATATTCAGGAATCCCAGTTGACCCATAAAAAAAAAAGTTGAAATTATTAATAAAGGGTTAGGTGCTAAAAGATGGAAACTTAAATATGGCTACAAAGGAGAAGTATAAACAGAGAAGTCATGATATCATATGAGAAGAAATACAGCTTCTTGCAAACAGGCCGAATTTGTGACAATATGTTTGTTTTTCTTGGTGTCAGTATCTTCAGAAAGCACTTTGCCAAATTTCCATTCTAGATCAAAGAAGGAAAAGAAAGACACAGAGATAGTAGTAACAAGACTTGGAAGGTTTGCATGATTTCTCTCATGTGAGTTAAGATTATTTTTAAGAGTAGACACAATGAAGCAGATTTGTTATTTTTTTTTAAATGGAAAAGTTCTGCTTTATGCTGAGAGCTAATATTTCTAAGAAGCATTGTTGAATTTGGGCGTACATATGAGATTGGGGAGGTGTTCCTGTCAGACTCTACACCACATCTTTTTTCTTTTTCCTTCAAACTGTTGAGGTTATGAGGGGCCTGAATACAGTCATGCAAAGAAAAAAAAATTATAGTAATACAATATGTAATAGGAACCAGGACCTTGGGATCCTTTAAGAGTTTGAACTTTTTACCCTTCTAACATTGCTTTTTCCCCCTCTTTCTCAAGATGTCAATCTATCCATTAATCACCACTAAATAATCCTCTGAGGATTATTTATAAAGATGTATGAGTGTATATGTGTGTGGGTTCATTTCCACTTGTGTGAACTGGATAGGTGGAAGACGGCTGAGAAAGCAAATGAAAATAGCAAATATGTTACTAAAATTTAAAGTCCAGACTTGTCTTTCTTATCTTTGTCTCCCCCTCGTTTACTTGGTACTTTCCTAGTATTTAAATCTGTATCTTTTACTGAGGATGTCTGTCTGCACCATCACCACCACTCCACACATGGCCCATTGACCTCTAACCTTTTTATAACTAGGTAAGAGGGCAAAGGGGCGTCCTTCCTTGGGTCAGCAGTTAAGGACCCACCTGCCATGCAGGAGATGTGCCATGTAGCGCCGGCTACAGCCCGTGGGGTCCCAAGAGTCGGACACGACTGAAGCGACTTAGCACGAAGCGCAGAGGGCAAGAATACACCTGAGTAAAGGGAAAATGCTGTAAACATGTCTGGCACTCTAAATAGCAGTTCACTGGAATATTTGACAATGGGCCACATGCCACTTCCCCTGTCTTAATGTTGCTTGATGAAGTGATGCTTCACTGGGGCTCGCTTTCTTACCCATGCTCAGTCGTTTGAGTCTTGTCTGACTCTGCGACCCCATGGACTGTAGCCCACCAGGCTCCACTGTCCGTGCGATTCTCCAGGCAAGAATACTGGGGTGGGTTGCCATATGCTCCTCCAGAGGTTCTTCCTGAAACAGGGACTGAATCCATGTCTCCTGCGTCTCCTGCATTGCAGGCGGAATCTTTACCCACAGAGCCACCTGGGAAGCCCCTATCTTACAGTTCTTCCTTTAATGACAAGATGTCCCCATACTACTTAACTGACTTGCATTATGGAAAGTCTAGGTGGTAGACAACCTGCCTGCCTATGCCGGAGACATAAGATATGCGGCTTAGATCGCTGGGTGGGAAAGATGCCCTGGAGGAGGGTATGGCAACCTACCCCAGTATTCGTGCCTGGAGAATCCCATAGACAGAGGAGCCTGGTGGGCTACAGTCCACGGGGTCACAAAGACTTGGACAGGACTGAAGTGACTTAGCACAACACACTGCTTGCCTGAATAAGCCTTTCTTCTCCCTCCTACCTTTCCATTCCTTGCTCCCTCCATGATACTTACACAAATAAGATGGATTTTACAAAATAAAGTAGGGTTAAAGTTTGGATGTTTGTTGTTTAAAATTTGTATATTTGTTATCTGGAAGGTGGTAGACATTTCTTTGTGTGTTTTACAATCTCTAATTATCATACTCATTTGATCCTTCAAATGCTAATTTTCACATGTGGGTTTTATTAACTTTTTTGTATTTTAAGTTCCCAACTTTGTTCAAGACATTTTGAAGCATTAATTTTTGACCTGGTTTATAGTTGTAATGCTTTACTTGCCAGAGGGGGAAAAAAATGACAAGCTTGAATTTTAGCATACAAACTAGATTTTTAAGTGTGATAAAAATTTCTTTAAAAGGTTTACTCTTATTAAGTTCCCAGTAACCTTAACAGTAAACACTTCTATGTTACCTTTCTGCATATATTCTTGACTCTCAAATTAAAAATTGAAATGAATCATAACTAAGTATTGCTATGAGGAAGGCATTATTTTTTTTTTAAACAATGTGCTCTCAGAAATGTTGGACAATCTCCGGAAACCTGTATTACGGTGAATCAATAACAGTATCTCATTTCTCACTCAATGAAACTTCTTTTCATTTTGGTGTTTTGTTGGTATTAAGGAATTAACCTTAAATTGGTCCTTTAATCTCAGTGATGGTTTCAGTTCAGTTCAGTTCAGTTGCTCAGTCGTGTCCGACTCTTTGCGACCCCATGAACCGCAGCACACCAGGTTTCCCTGTCCATCACCAACTCCCAGAGTTTACCCAAACTCATGTCCATTGAGTTGGTGATGCCATCCAACCATCTCATCCTCTGTCGTTCCCTTCTCCCCCTGCCTTCAATCTTTCCCAGCATCAGGGTCTTTTCAAATGAGTCAGCTCTTTTCATCAGCTGGCCAAAGTATTGGAGTTTCAGCTTCAGCGTCAGTCCTTCCAATGAATATTCAAGTCTGATTTCCATTAAGATGGACTGGTTGGATCTCCTTGCAGTCCAAGGGACACTCAAGAGTCTTCTTCAACACCACAGTTCAAAAGCATCAATTCTTCAGCACTCAGCTTTCTTTATCGTCCAACTCTCATATCCATACATGACTATTGGAAAACTATAGCCTTGACTAGATGGACCTTTGTTGGCAAAGTAATGTCTCTGCTTTTTAATATGCTATCTAGGTTGGTCATAATTTTCCTTCCAAGGAGTAAGCATCTTTTAATTTCATGGCTGCAGTCACCATCTGCAGTGATTTTGGAGCCCCAAAAAACAGTCCCCATCTATTTGCCATAAAGTGATGGGACCAGAGGATGAGATGGCTGGATGGCATCACTGACTTGATGGACATGAGTTTGAGTGAACTCCGGGAGATGGTGATGGACAGGGAGGCCTGGCATGCTGCGATTCATGGGGTCGCAAGGAGTCTGAGATGACTGAGCAACTGAACTGAACTGAACTGATGGGACCAGATGCCATGATGTTAGGTTTCTGAATGTTGAGCTTTAAGGCCAACTTTTTCACTCTCCTCTTTCACTTTCTTCAAGAGGCTTTTTAGTTCTTCACTTTCTGCCATAAGGGTGTTGTCATCTGCATGTCTAAGGTTATTGATATTTCTCCTGGAAATCTTGATTCCAGCTTGTGCTTCTTCCAGCCCAGTATTTCTCACGATGTACTCTGCATATAAGTTATATAAGCAGGGTAACAATATACAGCCTTGGTTTATACCCTATCGAAACAGTTTATCCTCAAAAGGTATACAGCACTTAATTATATCTTTTCATATTCACAAAACTAGCTTATTAGATAAACATCCCTTAAGCATATGAAGCCTCAATCATAGATTGAGGAAAAATAATAAAAATAAAGATCTACAAATTGTCGAGTTATGGATAGAAAAAGTGTTATTCAATTTGCTAAATTTATTTTTTTTAATGTTTTTTTTTTCTTTAATAGAAAATTATTTAATTAGTATACATGTGTTTCCCATCCTGAACCCTCCTCCCTCCTCCCTCCCCACACCATCCCTCTGGGTCGTCCCAGTGCACCAGCCCCAAGCATCCAGCATCATGCATTGAACCTGGACTGGCATCTCGTTTCATACATGACGTTTCACATGTTTCAATGCCATTTTCCCAAATCTTCCCACCCTCTCCCTCTCCCACAGAGTCCATAAGACTGTTCTATACATCGGTGTCTCTTTTGCTGTCTCGTATACAGGGTTATCGTTACCATCTTTCTAAATTCCATATATATGCGTTAGTATACTGTATTGGTGTTTTTCCTTCTGGCTTACTTCACTCTGTATAATAGGCTCCAGTTTCATCCACCTCATTAGAACTGATTCAAATGTATTCTTTTTAATGGCTGAGTAATACTCCATTGTGTATATGTACCACCACTTTCTTATCCATTCATCTGCTGATGGGCATCTAGGTTGCTTCCATGTCCTGGCTATTATAAACAGTGCTGCGATGAACATTGGGGTACACGTGTCTCTTTCCCTTCTGGTTTCCTCAGTGTGTATGCCCAGCAGTGGGATTGCTGGATCATAAGGCAGTTCTATGTCCAGTTTTTTAAGGAATCTCCACACTGTTCTCCATAGTGGCTGTACTAGTTTGCATTCCCACCAACAGTGTAAGAGGGTTCCCTTTTCTCCACACCCTCTCCAGCATTTATTATTTGTAGACTTTTGGATCGCAGCCATTCTGACTGGTGTGAAATGGTACCTCATAGTGGTTTGATTTGCATTTCTCTGATAATGAGTGATGTTGAGCATCTTTTCATGTGTTTGTTAGCCATCTGTATGTCTTCTTTGGAGAAATGTCTATTTAGATCTTTGGCCCATTTTTTGATTGGGTCATTTATTTTTCTGGAGTTGAGCTGTAGGAGTTGCTTGTATATTTTTGAGATTAGTTGTTTGTCAGTTGCTTCATTTGCTATTATTTTCTCCCATTCTGAAGGCTGTCTTTTCACCTTGCTAATAGTTTCCTTTAATGTGCAGAAGCTTTTAAGTTTAATTAGGTCCCATTTGTTTATTTTTACTTTTATTTCCAATATTCTGGGAGGTGGATCATAGAGGATCCTGCTGTGATGTATGTCAGAGAGTGTTTTGCCTATGTTCTCCTCTAGGAGTTTTATAGCAACAAGAAAAGATGGTCATGTTGTTATCATTCTCAAATTGCAGTAAATATTGAGCTTACTGCAATTTTCTGACTATTTCAACTCCTAGCTACTACTGCTAAGTCGCTTCAGTCATGTCTGACTCTGTGTGACCCCATAGATGGAAGCCCACTAGGCTCCCCCGTCCCTGGGATTCTCCAGGCAAGACACTGGAGTGGGTTGCCATTTCCTTCTCCAATGCATGAAAGCAAAAAGTGAAAGTGAAGTCACTCAGTCCTGCCCGACTCTTAGCGACCCCATGGACTACAGCCTACCAGGCTCCTCCATCCATGGTATTTCCCAAGCAAGAGTACTGGAGTGGGGTGCCATTGCCTTCTCCTCAACTCCTTAACTGTACTAATTAAAAAAATAAAATCTTCATATGCTGTGTAAATCACGTTGCTCAGTCATGTCTGACTCTTTGCCACCCAGTAGACTGTAACCTGCTAGGCTCCTCTGTCAATGGGATTCTTCAGGCAAGAATATTGGAGTGTGTAGCCCTTCCCGTCTCCAGGGATCTTTCTGACCCAGGAATTGAACCTGGGTCTCCTGCACTGCAGAAAAATTCTTTATCAACTAGTTGTAGCTATATACCCCAATCATCAATACGAAACCCGGTCTTGATATTAGGACCAGTTATTTTAAGTGGCCTCATACTATTTTAATGATTCAGTCCAATTCATTCACTTAGTCGTGTTTGACTCTTTGCGACCCAATGGACTGCAGCACACCAGGCTTCCCTACACCAATCATTTTAATGATTAGAGATGTAATTTTTATCTGATTACCAGGGAAGTAAATAATAAGGGAGTGAAATGATGAAAGTAATATAGCTGTCTTGAAATCAGAAGTGTTAAAATGTTTAACTCTATAAAGCAATATAATTTGAAATCAAATATAATAATAAAAAAATCAGTTATAGCATATGTGGCTTCTGGCTTGCATTCATAGATTCATTTTATGCATGAAACTATCCTCTTAAGTTTACAAATACATCTTGGGACTGGTGGACATCCACTAGAGCCTTACTTCCTTTGTCTTCTTTCTAATCAAATAAAAAAAATAGCAGATAAATAAATGGAAAATATGAATGAGCTTCCCTCATAGCTCAGTTGGTAAAGAATATCTGCCTGCAATGTAGGAGATACAGAATGTGTGGGTTCAGTCCCTGGGTCAGGAAGATCCCTTGGAGAAGGAAATAGCAACCCGCTCCAGTATTCTTGCCTGGAGAATCCCATAGACAGAGCCTGGCAAGCTGTAGTCCCTGGGGTCGCAAGAGTCAGACACGACTTAGTGACTAAACCACCATGACTGAAGATATTAGCTTTGGCTTTAGTATGGATATTTAGACTATAATTTCCTGGTATTGCCCTCTTCCACACTAGTTTTGTTATTTGGGGATTATTGCAAATGCATAAAATTATACATTATTTAAACACATATGAACATAATTGACTTATAGAAGCAAGGGAAGGAAATAGATCATCAGCTTTGCTTCAGTATATTCCAATACCTACATTCTGTTGTATTCTGTTTTCCCCTCTGGATAGACAGATCTCAACAGCCTGAAGAGAAGCATGTAGAGCTAATCATTTTAAGGGCATATCGTGCAATTGTGCACAGTCACATTTTCTTGAAATATACATTATTAGGAAAAGTATGCTGGTGGCGAATATTCAAGAGATTTAAGTTCTAGAGCAAAGGAATTCCCTGTTGGTCTAGTGGTTAGAATTCTGTGTTCTAAATGCCTAGGGATTGGGTTCAATTCATAGACAGAAAACTAAGATCCCACAAGTTGTGGCATGGCCAAAAATAAAATATGTTCTAAAGTAACACTCCTGGACTTTACCTTGTTGATAATAGAGAACTGTTTATATGATTATATTTTACTCCTAGGGTATAAAGCATTTTTTTATATACCCTTAGAAAATGATAAACAAATAATTAAGGCTGATTTCAATTATCTATTTCAATGAGCATACTACCTACATTCAGATCAGATCAGTCGCTCAGTCGTGTACAACTCTTTGGGACCCCATGAATCGTAGCATACCAGGCCTCCCTGTCCATCACCAACTCCCGGAGTTCACTCAGACTCACGTCCATTGAGTCAGTGATGCCACCCAGCCATCTCATCCTCTGTCATCCCCTTCTCCTCCTGCCCCCAATCCCTCCCAGCATCAGAGTCTTTTCCAATGAGTCAACTCTTCACATGAGGTGGCCAAAGTACTGGAGTTTCAGCTTTAGCATCATTCTTTCCAAAGAAATTCCAGGGCTGATCTCCTTCAGAATGAACTGGTTGGATCTCCTTGCAGTCCAAGGGACTCTCAAGAGTCTTCTCCAACACCACAGTTCAAAAGCATCAATTCTTCAGTGCTCAGCCTTCTTCACAGTCCAACTCTCACATCCATACATGTTAGAAACTGACAAAAATACTTAAAGTACTTAATACTAAAAAACATATCTGTAATTGTAAGCATTCTTTACGGAATAAATAAATACGATAGTGCTCGATCACAAATAAAGAATTGCATCCACAATCTATATGATTTTTCTACATACAAACAGCCTTCAAATCTACAAACAAATTATCAGAAGTAATGATAGAATTTAGCAAGATAGGTAGATAGAAATCATAATCCAAAAACAACAAAAAAATTTCAATTGCATTTATATTTGAGCAAAAACTGAAGTAATTAAACATCATTTCATAATTTTTAAATTTTGTCCATTCAAACTCATGTCCATCGAGTTGGTGATCCCATCCAATCATCTCATTTCTGTCATCCCCTTTTCCTCCCTACTATAAGTTCAGTATCTACAAGTTCAGTAGGCCAATTCTAAATTGTATATGGAATAGCAAAAGTCCAAGCATAGTAAATATTTATTAAGTAATAAGAAAAATGTGACAGGCTTAGTCTTACTATATTCCAATGAGTATAATAAAGCTATAGTACTTTAAAGGTATGTTATTGACTCAGTTCAGTTCAGTTCAGTTAGTCACTCAGTCATGTCCAACTCTTTCCAACCCCATGGACTGCAGCACACCAGGCTTCCCTGTCCATCACCAACTCCCGGAGTTTACTCAAACTCATGTGCATTGAGTCGGTGATGCCACACAAACATCTCATCCTCTGTCGTCCACTCTCCTCCCACCTTCAATCTTTCCCAGCATCAGGGTCTTTTCCAATGAGTCAGTTCTTCACATCAGATGGCCAAAGTATTGGAGATTCAGTTTTAGAATCAGTCCTTCCAGTTAATATTCAGGACTTATTTCCTTTAGGACTGACTGGTTGGATTTTCCTGCGGTCCAAAGGACGAGTCAAGAGTTTTCTCCAACACCACAGTTCAAAGGCATAAGTTTTTATATCTGTGTCTCTTTTGCTGTCTCACATATTGGGTCATTGTTACCATCTTTCTAAATTTCATATATATGCATTAATATACTGTATTGGTGTTTTTCTTTCTGACTTACTTCACTCTGTATAATAGGCTCCAATTTCATCCACCTCCATTAGAACTGATTCAAATGCATTCTTTTTAATAGCTGAGTAATAGTCCATTGTGTATATGTACACAGCTTTCTTATCCATTCATCTGCTGATGGACATCTAGGTTGCTTCCATGTCCTAGCTATTGTAAACAGTGCTGCAATGAACATTGGGGTATACATGTCTCTTTCAAGTCTGGTTTCTTCAGTGTGTATGCCCAACATAAACCACTACAATATTGTAAAGTAATTAGCTTCCAACTAAAATAAATTAATTAATTTTAAAAAAGCATTAATTCTTAGGCACTCAGCTTTCTTTATAGTCCAACTCTCTCATCCATACATGACTACTGGAAAAACCATAGCCTTGACTAGATGGACCTTTGTTGGCAAAGCAATATCTCTGCTTTTTAATATACTTTCTAGTTTGGTCATAGCTTTTCTTCCAAGGAACAAGTGTCTTTTAATTTCATGGCTGCAGTCACCATCTGCAGTGATTTTGGAGCCCAAGAAAACAGAGTCTCTCACTGTTTCCATTGTTTCCCCATCTATTTGCCATGAAGTGATGGGACCAGATGCCATGATCTTAGTTTTCTGAATGTTGAATATAATTTGATCAATAAAAGGAATAGAAGAAAGCTTAGAAACACAATCCATATGCATACTGAAACTTGAAGTATGAAAAAATGGCATTGTAGATCACAGAAAAAGAATGAATTTTATTGTAATAACTTTGTGTAATGAAAGATGGAACTAGACTTAACATGGTGGTCATTTTACAATATATAAAAATACTGAATCACTATGTTGAACACCTAAAACTATTATAATATTATGCATAAATTATAATTCAATTAAAATGAATTATTTACTTTAAAAAGGACAAAACAGTTCTATTTCCAGTTTTTAAGGAATCTCCACACTGTTCTCCATAGTGGCTGTACTAATTTGCATTCCCACCAACAGTGTAAGAGGGTTCCCTTTTCTCCACACCCTCTCCAGCATTTATTATTTGTAGACTTTTGGATCGCAGCCATTCTGACTGGTGTGAAATGGTACCTCATAGTGGTTTTGATTTGCATTTCTCTGATAAAGAGTGATGTTGAACATCTTTTCAAGTGTTTGTTAGCCATCTGTATGTCTTCTTTGGAGAAATGTCTATTTAAATCTTTGGCCCATTTTTTGATTGGGTCATTTATTTTTCTGGAGTTGAGCTGTAGGAGTTGCTTGTATATTTTTGAGATTAGTTGTTTGTCGGTTGCTTCATTTGCTATTATTTTCTCCCCATTCTGAAGGCTGTCTTTTCACCTTGCTAATAGTTTCCTTAGATGTGCAGAAGCTTTTAAGGTTAATTAGGTCCCATTTGTTTATTTTTGCTTTTATTTCCAATATTCTGGGAGGTGGGTCATAGAGGATCCTGCTGTGATGTATGTCAGAGAGTGTTTTGCCTATGTTCTCCTCTAGGAGTTTTATAGTTTCTGGTCTTATGTTGAGATCTTTAATCCATTTTGAGTTTATTTTTGTATATGGTGTTAGAAAGTGTTCTAGTTTCATTCTTTTTACAAGTGGTTGACCAGATTTCCCAGCACCACTTGTTAAAGAGATTGTCTTTAATCCACTGTATATTCTTGCCTCCTTTGTCAAAGATAAGGTGTCCATATGTGCGTGGATTTATCTCTGGGCTTTCTATTTTGTTCCATTGATCTATATTTCTGTCTTTGTGCCAGTACCATACTGTCTTGATAACTGTGGCTTTGTAGTAGAGCCTGAAGTCAGGTAGGTTGATTCCTCCAGTTCCATTTTTCTTTCAAGATCGCTTTGGCTATTCAGGTTTTTTGTATTTCCATACAAATTGTGAAATTATTTGTTCTAGCTCTGTGAAGAATACCGTTGGTAGTTTGATAGGGATTGCATTGAATCTATAAATTGCTTTGGGTAGTATACTCATTTTCACTATATTGATTCTTCCAATCCACGAACATGGTATATTTCTCCATCTATTAGTGTCCTCTTTGATTTCTTTCACCAGTGTTTTATAGTTTTCTATAAATTTCTATAAATTTCTATAATAAGGAGATTCCTTAAAAACTGGAAATAGAACTGCCTTATGATCCAGCAATCCCACTGCTGGGCATACACACTGAGGAAACCAGAAGGGAAAGAGACACGTGTACCCCAATGTTCATCGCAATACTGTTTATAATAGCCAGGACATGGAAGCAACCTAGATGTCCATCAGCAGATGAATGGATAAGAAAGCTGTGGTACATATACACAATGGAGTATTACTCAGCCATTAAAAAGAATACATTTGAATCAGTTCTAATGAGGTGGATGAAACTGGAGACTATTATACAGAGTGAAGTAAGCCAGAAGGAAACTGGAGACTATTATACAGAGTGAAGACATAAATACAGTATACTAACGTATATGGAATTTAGAAAGATGGTAACATAACCCTGTTAAGACAGCAAAAGAGACACTGATGTATAGAACAGTCTTATGGACTCTGTGGGAGAGGGTGGGAAGATTTGGGAGAATGTCATTGAAACATGTGAAATGTCATGTAAAACGAGATGCCAGTCCAGGTTCAGTGCGATGCTGGATGCTTGGGGCTGGTGTGCTGGGAAGGCCCAGGGGATGGTATGGGGAGGTTGGGAGGGAGGAGGGTTCAGGATGGGGAGCATGTGATTTTTTTTTAAAAGTAATAAAGAGAATTAAAAAAAAAATAATAAAATAAAATAAAAAAAAAAAAAAAAAAACACAAAATTTTATGAAAAAATGTAATTACTTGAAATTCACATCATACACAGACATTTCAGACAATTTTATGAAAAGCAAAGTTTAAAATTTTCGAAGAAAACCTTTAAAAAGTTCATGAATTTTAGGTAGAGAATAAGTTTAACTTAAAGGAAACATTGATTAATTTTACTAATTAAAATTAGGACCTTGACTTTGCCAATAGATTTTATCAAACAAATGAGAAAATAAATCACATGTTTATAGTGTTTATAGACTAAATATAAAAAGGATCAATATTCAGAACATGTAACATTTTCTACTATCAATAACAACAACAAAAACTACAACTGAATAGAAGTGGGGGAAAGTAGAGCAGATAATTAACAGAAGAAATAGCAAATGTCAATTAGCAATAAAAAGCATGTCAGGTTATTACTTTGTGATATCCCATTTCAAAGCCTCCAGGTTAGCAAAAATCAAAGTCTGAAAATACCAAAACTTTTGACAGTATAGTGCAATGCATATTCATAAATTGCTGAGATTAGTACTTAAAAATAGGAACTATATAGTAATTTTGAAGATATATATATATGCAGCAATTATACTCTCATTCACTATTATGGACTAGAGAAAATCATTCATATGTACTGGATCACATGGAAAATTATTATTAGAAGCATTATTATAACTGAAAAAAAAAAATAGAAGTCCAGCAAAATAATGTTGATTAATGAATTATAATACATTCACTAAATAGAATATTTTAAAGCAGTGAAAATAAATTAGAGCTATGTGTGCAAATGGAGCTTCCCAGGTGGCTGTAGTGATAAAGAACTCACCTGCCAATGCAGGAGATATGAGAGACGCAGGTTCTATCCCTGTGTTGGGAAGATCCCTTGCAGGAGGTCATGGCAACGCACTTCAGTATGCTTTCTTGGAGAATCCCATGGACAGAGGAGCCTGCTGGGCTACTGTCCATGGGGTCTTAAAGATTCGGATGTGGCTGAAGTGACTTAGTACATATATGTGTAAAAACATGTATAGGTCTTTAAAACTTAACATTGAATAGAAAAAGAATATTGTAGAAAAGTAAATACAATCTAATTCCAGTTGTATAAAGTTCAGGTAGAACTGAACAATATGGCAGGGCTCGTTTAGATAGAGGAATTGGGAAGGGAATGAACACATAGGAAAAACAGAATTCTAAACATTCTCCCATTTAACTATTATTTTTTATAATTTTTACTTTAATTTTTCCATTAAAATTAATATAAATATATATGTTATGTATAATCTTTCTATGCTTTAAATTATACTAATATAAATTTCAGAGTTAGCATTAACTCTCCCCCACCCCACTCTCCAATATGAGCACAGATGGGTGTTAATGTTGTAAAATGTGGAAGCAAACGTTAGTTTGTCACTTACTAGCTGTGTTAACTAAAAGAGGATATATAACATTTTGATAGATAAATGTAATATTACTTTCCTGCAGTGTTTGATAGGAAAACAAAATAGAATTTATATAATGCATGTAGCAGAGTGCTTCCAATAAAACAAATGCTCAACTTCAATTATATAATTTTAAAATTCCTTGGTGATACATTATACAAAGCTATTTTAAACTAGCTTACAACTTTGGTGAGATCAAATATTTTGAAGATCATTTTAAACTGAGATTTGAAATACACGGCAGGTTGACACTGGTAGGCAAGGAGAGGAAGAACTTTTATCATGAGAAAGTAAATGTATTAGAAGATCTGAAATGAAATAAAGCAGAAAAGAGGGATGGAATAAAGAAGGAAAGAAGATTTCTGATTCATGAGCAGATAGATATGAAATTTCAAAATCATATGTTTGATTGAAAAGGAAGGCCTAACACAAGAAATAGTAAGAAAAGATGTTTGGGACCTGGTTGAGAAACTGGGTTGCATTCATGGCAGTAGAGAGAGTGGGACTTGGGCATAGTCTTTTGCTTTTGACTAGAATGTCCCCAAACCTGCAGCATAGCTATAATTCGTGAGTCAATTACTGGGATGCTCCAAGACAGTCATTACTGAGGATATCACAGATGGCAGAGTGTACAGCATGATGCAGACAGTACCTCCAACAGGTGGTGCAGGAAAAACTGGGTGGCTGCACACAAAAGGGTGAAATTAAAACAGTTTCTCACATCACATATAAAAATAAACTCAGAATGGATTAAAGAGTTACGTGTAAGATCTGAAACCAACTCTGACACAAATTGCAGCCATTGTTTTTCGCATCTAGCTCTTAAGGCAAAAGAAATAAAAATACAATTAAACAAATGGAACTAATTAAATTTAAAAGTTTCGCATAGCAAAGAAAACCAACAAAATGAAAAGACTACCTGCTGAATGGGAGAAAATATGTGCAAATGATATGACTGATAAGGAATTAATATCCAAAACATAAAAACAGCTCAAACGACTCAATGTGAAACAAACAAAAAAAGATTTAAAAATGGGCAGAAGAGATGAATATTTCTCAAAAGAAGACACGTAGATTGTCATCAGACAAATGAAAAGATGTTCAACATTGCTCATCATCAAGAATTGCAAATCAAAACCATAATGACCTATCAGAATAGCTAACATTAAAAAAGTCTGTAAATAGCAAATGCTGGTGAAAATGTGAAGAAAATGGAACTCCTGTACAGTGTTGGTGAGGATGCAATTTGGTTGCAGTCATTATGGAAAACAGTATGGAGTCTCTTCAAATAACTAAAAATAGAACTACCATATGTCCCAGCAGTTCCACTCCTGGGTATATATCTAAAAAATATAAAAACAATAATTTGGAAATGTATATGTGCCCCAATGTTCATGCTAAGCTATGCTAAGTCGCTTCAGTCGTATCCGCCTCTGTGCGACCCAATGGATGGCAGCCCACCAGGCTTCCTAGTCCCTGGGATTCTCCAGGCAAGAATACTGGAGTGGGTTGCCATTTCCTCCTCCAATGCATGAAAGTGAAAAGTGAAAGTGAAGTCGCTCAGTCGTGTCCGACCCTCAGCGACGCCATGGACTGCAGCCTACCAGGCTCCTCCATCCATGGGATTTTCCAGGCAAGAGTACTGGAGTAGGGTGACCAATGTTCATAGCAGCATTATTTATAATAGCCATGATATGGAAGCTAGTGTTCACTGAAAAATGAATGGGTAAAGAAGATATGGCCTATATAAATATGGCATATTACATAAGCTATTTTCAACAAGATGCATGAATCCAGAGGATACTATGCTTAGTGAAACAAGTCAGAGAAAGACAAGCAGTGGATGTTATCACTTGCCCATGGAATCTAAAAATAAAGTGAGTCTATATCAATCACATACAGAAACAGACTCTATAGAGAATAAAATTGTGGTTATCAATGGGGAGAGGAAAAGAGGAGGGCCAAAACAGGTTTAGACAATTAAGAGGTACAAAATACTGTGTATAAAATAAATAAGCAGTGAGCGTATATTTTATGGCACAAGGAATATAGTGATTATTTTATAAAACTTTAAATGGAGCACAATTTATAAAAATATTGAATAATTTTGTTACATACCTTAACTAATATAATATTGCAAATAAAAAATAGAAGCTAAGAAGAAATCAAAACTTTATTGGAACAGGTACACACAGTCGTTATTTTCTAAATGTTTTCAAATGTTTTTTCCTTCCTCCATCCTTCCCCCCACTCACTATTGCTCTCTCTCTTCATCTTTCTATATGAACTATTAACTAATTTTGACATTTGATGTTAAAGACTAGTTAAATGTTGATTCTCTCAGGGACAGAGGAGCCTAGTGGGCTGCCGTCTATGGGGTCGCACAGAGTCGGACACGACTGAAGTGACTTAGCAGCAGCAGCAGCAATATTATTTGGGGAAAATAATTTATACTTAAAAATATGAGTGGAAAGTGCAATCAAATATTTCAATGAGCTTGGATATTTCAAAATTCAGAAGTTGAATATTAAAGTATCATATATATAAGCATATTTTATTTTGCATATTTTCCAGAAAGTTAATTGAATATAGTATTTGAACTTTATACTTTGCTTACCCCATGCTTACTGATTTTAAATTGTTGATGCTAATTAACTAAAAATTTCTTAAAATGATCTGGTGTCTATTGTTTTCTTGTGATACTCTTAAAAAGTAGGGTTGAGGCCAGTACTACAGTTCATGCAGTTTATTAGGGAGGGGTTTGGAAGAGGCGGGAATGAGGGGAATAGAGAGTGAGACAGGGAAATAGACAAGCCAGTGTGAAGTCCTGTTGTTCTGAGCTGCAAGGATGTGGCTCCTCCAGGACCTTCTACACAAGTAAGTCTGGAAAAGAGGGACTTTTTCCTCTGCGGAAGAGAATAACTGGAGAATCTCTCCATCTGCTCCCAGCCCCCACTGACTACATGTGATCCCTGGATTATGTTAATTCTCCCATTCCTAGCTGCACTTAGGTTTGAATTAGATGATTTTGTTTTGGAGAAAGCTCTGAAGCAGAATGTGAAAAGATTACAAATTTTGCTAGAGAAGTGACCCTTCTGGAGTTTAGAGCAGAAATGTCTCTTTCAGTATATATAATATATATATATATATACAGAGTAGAACTGCCTCTTGTAATATATATATGCATATATATATATATAATATAATAAATCCCAATTTTAGTACCAAGACATGCAGCTATTTGATTGCAACTGTAAAGTTATATAACATACAAACTAGAACAGACTCAAAAATTTTACTGTTAACACTGAATAAGTTATATTACCTAATCATGTAAAATAATGAAGATTGTCTTTGCTTTCATGTTTTCCTGTAATTCTCTATCTCAGCCTAAATCTGTTACTTTTTAGTTATATTTTAAAAATAAACAACATTGCTAATTTAACTACTTTGACACCTTGCTAAACAAAATATCTCTATGGAACAGAAAAGAGATTGTGGCTTTTTTAAGTGTCTGCAAATGTAAAATAAGAAGCAAGTTACCCTCGTGAGGTTAGTTCCAGCAGCATGAGATCATAGTAAAGTGCCCAGTCACAAGATCACACGTCAAGAAATCCAAAATGCTTTACAGAGCTGGTTTCCAAGACTTGTGTTGGGGACCCATGAAGCAAAGAAATAGAAAAGATACTATTTTGAATACTGCCTGTGTCCACGATATAACCACATGTATTCAGAGAATGAAGAAAATATATATTGTACTGGATAGAGACCATGAAAAGAAACACTAGGAAAAATGTTTATTTTTATCATGGACATATCAAAACAAAATACTTAGGACAAATATTCAAGCGGAAACAAATATTTTAAAAATAGGACTGTATGAAAAGACTCATAACTGTGTGCATCATACACAGAGGCAGAATGCAAAGTCAAGAGCCATGACCAACAACCACATAGGTGAACCCAAACCTCAGCATTGCCTGCGGCAGACCAAAGCTGTGCCTTTGACTTGCTTGGTCCACACCAAGCTATTTGAACATTCTACCATAGCACACTAGTTTTTCTAATACAGAGAGAAGCATGTTCTATGTCACAGGTTGCTCTGAAGATTCAGTAAATTAGTATTAATAATATTAGCCACATTATTAGTGGTAAATATTCATCATAATAGTAAATTAATATTAAGATGATCCAGGATTTTTTTTTTGTTTATATTGTTAATAACACTTATTTACTGACAAAAGTGTCTTGCCTTGGGAGAGAAATTATATTGTTTCATTCATTAACATTTATTCTGAGAAGTCTGAGGTTTAAATAATCCATTTTTAATTTTAATAATCTATTTTTAATTCATCTCTAGATTCAGATGTATATTAAATTATATTAGAAGATGACAATTCTAATAGAGTTCAGGTCACTATATTTCTTCAGCTTTGTGCAAAGGATTAGAATATCACTTGCTTTTTTGTTACATATGAAGTGCTTTTGCTAAGTAAAAAAAAAAAAAAAAATTAAAAAGTTTATGAGCTAAGAATTTTAAAAATGTCTTTGTAATTAGTGTGACTAATGATCATTTTGCACATTGATAAAGAATAATTATTGGTTAGCCAAAGCAACTAATTGAAGAGAAAGTTTGAACACCTTAAATAAATATATCTTTATTGTAAAAACTACATGAAAAATATTACCATGTATTGATAAAGCTTATGCACTTTAAGCAAAAACATAACTTCAGAAGAGTATGGTTAGAATGCTCATTAATATTATTTAATGAGTCTTCTAATTTTAATCATTAAGAATAACTGCAAAACTTAATAGACAATATTTTATCAATATTTTGAAATTCGTGATATGAAACCATTTGAGTTTCACATCCATTTTCATAGTGATAAGAAATTTCAGCATTTTATTTTAACAGCATAAAAGGAAGAGTGATGGTTTTAAAGAATGAATATATATTTGGAGCACAATTTAGAGACTTAGTATTCTGAAATCTTGTTAATACTTATAGATAAATTTCCTTCAATTGGCATAAAGAAATCATAAACTTTCTTTTGCCATTTGCTACCACCTACACGTGTGAATAAAATTTCCTGTTGAAGAAGGTATCTGAAAAACCTGGAGCAACCATTGAAAGTGTTGATCAATTTTCAGGTTAAAATCTGGGAAAATAAAATGTTCACAGAAGCCAATTCATGTTTCTATTTTAAAGCTTTTTAATATATCCTGTTTAAATTTTCAAAGAATTAAAAAGTTAACTTTTTTCATATTTCTTTTATTTTGTGTATCTTTTACTTATGCAAAATAAGAACACTTCATTCTTTCATGGAGCCCCAGAGGCATGCTATGTCTCATTTGTCCTGCTATGTGTACAGGTACCATTTCTTTGTGTATCATGATATGAAAAAGTTGGGGAAGCAATTCATTTGTTAGCAATGGCAATGAAGGTCAATTGTTTGAGAGTGATAAGATAAAAATATCAGATACATATGTAGCTGCATGCAGTTTGGATTGAAAGATGGAGACTTGGATTGTGCCAAAAATGATCAGTGATGAGGTAAGGAGAATTCTTAAACTAGTGGAACACTTGTGGGAACAACAGAGAGAATGAATCCAAGAGTCTTGGAAAAAGAGCAACCCCGTGGGAGACTGAAAGTATAAGTTCTCTAAGGTTTCAACGTTGTGTTAGGATACCTTGTTATGATAATCATGAATATGAACAATTCTGTCTTGGCACTATTCCTAGATGTCTATTTTTATGTTTAAATTCCATTTATCATATGTGTTTTTCAGTCACTAAGTCATGTCTGACTCTTTGTGACCCCATGGACTGCAGCACTCCAGGCTTCCCTGTCCTTCCCCATCTCCCAGAGTTTATTCAAACTCATGTCCATTGAGTCTATGATGCCATCGTCATCTAATCCTCTATCACTCCCTTCTCCTCCTGCCCTCAATCTTTCCCAACATCACTGTCTTTTCCAATGAATCAGTTCTTCAAATCAGGTGGCCAAAGTACTGGAGCTTCAGCTTCAGCATCAGTCCTTCCAATGAATATTCAGGGTTGATTTCCTTTAGGATTGACTGTTTTAATCGCCTTGAGGTCTAAGGGTCTCTCAAGAGTCTTCTCCAGCACCAGAATTCAAAAGTATCAATTCTTTGGCACTCAGCCTTCTTTATGGTCCAACTCTCATGTCCCTACATGACTACTGGAAAAACCATAGTTTTGTCTATAAAGACCTTTGTTGGCAAAGCGATGTCTCTGCTTTTAATTTGCTGTCTAGGTTTGTCATAGCTTTTCTTTCAAGAAGCAAGTGTCTTAATTTTGTGGCTGCAGGCACTGTCCACAGTGATTTTGGAGTCCAGGATAATAAAATCTGCCACTGTTTCCAATTTTTTCCCATCTATTTGTCATGAAGTGATGGAATCAGATTCCATGATCTTAGTTTTTTGAATGTTGAGTTTTAAGCCAGCTTTTTTGCTTCTCTTTTACCTTCATCAAGAAGTTCTTTAGTTCCTCTTTACTTTCTGCCATTAGAGTGGCATCGCCTGTATATCTGATGTTGATACTTCTCCTGGCAATCTTGAGTCCAACTTGTGATTTATCCAGCCCAGCATTTCGTGTGATGTACTCTGTATATAATTTTAGCAAATCTGTGCACCTAAATTCTGCCAGTACTCTTGGTGACTGGGAATTCTGAGTAGTGCTAGAAAAGTGTGCCATGCACAGTGAATGCAATTCATTGACTCTATATATCATCATAATTTAGCCCTTTATGTCAATCAGGTTTAAGGTATGACAGATTCAGTGTGGCCACTCTTAGGATCACCTTTCATCCCTTTACAAATTTCCATTTCTTTTGTAGTACATTCAAGCATGATTGAAAAGATTTCTTTTCTTTCCAAAGAAATGAATTGACTCTCAAGGAAATTTCATAAAACAGAACTGCAGAAAGTATAAAGTTTACCTTGAGACTTTGTCAAATTCATCTCTAAATTTCTTAAGTGTAAAGCTTGTGGCCTCACAAATAACAGAAACTGCATGTTTGCCAAGATTCCTGAAAGCACAATTTAAGAATGTGAAAATTTTCTGATGAGGAATGAGAAGGCCAGTATTTGATCTTGAGATCCATCATGTACTAAACTTATATTTACAGGATTTCTCTCTAAATCTTTTCTTATCAAGTGTAAAATGAACATAAAGATTTAAGCCTTCTTTACATCTCATGGAATTGTTATACTGACCAGTTGTCATAGAACATTTCAGAGCTCACTTTAAACTAACGAGAACTTTATGAACATAGCGGAAGTACATATTAAATAATAAATGCCATGATCATTTCTTTCTTGTCAGATTGATTTGGTGTGAGAGACTTATACGGTAAGTAGTTTATTTTTAAACAGCATGGCTTCTCTGCTCTAAACTTACACAGCAAAGAGTTAAATCCCTGTATTTTTAACTTCACAAAAACTCAGTTTGTTGTTTGGACAATCTAAAGGAGCTTGTCAAATAAAAGGGAGTAGGCATCCATATAACATATAACTCAAGGTTACAAAAACAAAGTCACTTAAGAGATGTTTCTCCTGCCTCAGTTTTAGCCAAATCTCTGGATTAGGACTTGAACCTAAAATTAAGTCTGATAAGGAATATGGTTTATGGGTAACATGGATAGTAAAACTCTCAGCTTGCGAGGCATTTGTGAATCAGTAAAATAACATATTTCAGATAACATAGTCCAGTGAAAAAGCCAAAACACCCTCCTTGCCACAACATTCGGCAACTGTAAAACACAATCTGCAATAACAGTTAAACATTACAGTTCTCTGGGGATGTATATACCAATATATAAAAGTAAATGGGTCACGGGCTTTCCAAATGGGGTTTGCCTTTTGGAAAAGCAAAGCTACAAACTAGGAAACGTGCTGGCGAAGGGATCAGTCTGTGCACGGGCACCGATGCACTGGAGTTCCTGTTTTGTTTGCCCAGAAGAAGGTGTAACCTGGTATCACACAAGTGGCACCAATGTCTCTGTTATTAACTTATGGGGAGCAGAGGACTAAGTGACAGTAGCTTTATTAGAAATAATAAAGTTCCTTTCTTCTGGAGTAAGTTCTATAATTTAGTGTTATATGAGAATTTCAGGTGCACGATGATGTCAAGAAGTGTATCTTTGCTGAGACTTCCCCAGTGGCCCAGAGATTAAGAATCTGCCTTTCAATGAAGGGCAGGAAGGTTCCATTCCTGGTTCAGGGAATTAAGATCCCACATGGCACCGTGCAACTAAGCCTGTCTACCACAACTGACTCAACACAGCCAAAAATAAATTAATAAAATACATCTTCAAATAATAGTAAAGTACACAGTTCAGTTCAGTTCAGTTCAGTCACTCAGTCATGTCTGACTCTTTGTGACCCCATGAATCACAGCACACCAGGCCTCCCTGTCCATCACCAACCCCCGGGTTCACTCAAACTCATGTCCATCGAGTCGGTGATGCCATCCAGCCATCTCATCCTCAGTCATCCCCTTCTCCTCCTGCTCCCAATCCCTCCCAGCATCAGGGTCTTCTCAATGAGTCAACTCTTTGCATCAGGTGGCCAAAGTATTGGAGTTTCAGCATCAGCATCAGTCCTTCCAATGAACACCCAGGATTGTTCTCCTTTAGGATGGACTGGTTGGATCTCCTTGCAGTCCAAGGGACTCTCAAGAGTCTTCTCCAACACCACAGTTCAGAAGCATCAATTCTTTGGCACTCAGCTTTCTTCACAGTCCAACTCTCACATCCATACCTGACCACTGGAAAAACCATAGCCGTGACTAGACGGACCTTTGTTGGCAAAGTAATATCTCTACTTTTCAATATGTTATCTAGGTTGGTCATAACTTTCCTCCCAAGGTATAAGTGTCTTTTAATTTCATGGCTGCAGTCACCATCTGCAGTGATTTTAGACCCCAGAAAAATAAAGTCTGGCACTGTTTCCACTGTTTCCCCATCTATTTCCCATGAAGTGATGGGACCAGATGCCATGATCTTCGTTTTCTGAATGTTGAGCTTTAAGCCAACTTTTTCACTCTCCTCTTTCACGTTCATCAACAGGCTTTTTAGTTCCTCTTCACTCTCTGCCATAAGGGTGGTGTCATCTGCATATCTGAGGTTATTGATATTTCTTCTGGCAATCTTGATTCCAGCTTGTGCTTCTTCCAGCCCAGCGTTTCTCATGATGTACTCTGCATATAAGTTAAATAAACAGGGTGACAGTATACAGCCTTGACATATTCCTTTTCTTATTTGGAACCAGTGTGCTGTTCCATGTCCAGTTCTAACTGTCACTTCCTGAACTTCATAAGGTTTCTCGGTAGGCAGGTCAGGTGGTCTGGTATTCCCATCTCTTTCAGAATTTTCCACAACACAGTCAAAGGTTTTTGGCATAGTCAATAAAGCAGAAATAGATGTTTTTCTGGAACTCTCTTGCTTTTTCCATGATCCAGTGGATGTTGTCAATTTGATCTCTGGTTCCTCTGCCTTTTCTAAAACCAGCTTGAACATCTGGAAGTTCATGGTTCACGTACTGCTGAAGCCTTGGAGAATTTTGAGCATTACTTTACTAGTGTTTAAGATGAGTGAAATTGTGTGGTAGTTTGAGCATTCTTTGGCATTGCCTTCCTTTGCGATTGGAATGAAAACTGACCTTTTCGAGTCCTGTGGCCACTGCTGAATTTTCCAAATTTGCTGGCATATTGAGTGTAGCACTTTCACAGCATCATGTTTCAGGATTTGAAATAGCTCAAGTGGAATTCCATCACCTCCACTAGCTTTGTTCATAGTGATGCTTTCTAAGGCCCGCTTGACATCTCCTTCCAGGATGTCTGGCTCTAGGTTAGTGATCATACCATTGTGATTCTCTGGGTCATTAAGATCTTTTTTGTACAATTCTTCTGTGTATTCTTGCCACCTTGTCTTAATATCTTCTGCTTCTGTTAGGTCCATACTGTTTCTGTCCTTTATCAAGCCCATCTTTGCATGAAATGTTCCCTTGGTATCTCTAATTTTCTTGAAGAGATCTCTAGTCTTTCCCATTCTGTTGTTTTCCTCTATTTCTTTGCATTGATTGCTGAGGAAGGCTTTCTTATCTCTTCTTGCTATTCCTTGGAACTCTGCATTCAGATGCTTATATCTTTCCTTTTCTCCTTTGCTTTTCATTTCTCTTCTTTTCACAGCTATTTGTAAGGCCTCCCCAGATAGCCATTTTGCTTTTTTGCATTTCTTTTCCATGGGGATGGTCTTGATCCCTGTCTCCTGTACAATGTCACAAACCTCCATCCATAGTTCATCAGGCACTCTATCAGATCTAGGCCCTTAAATCTACTTCTCACTTCCAATGTATAATCATAAGGGATTTGATTTATGTCATACCTGAATATGGTTTTCTTGGTTTTCCCCACTTTCTTCAATTTAAGTCTGAATTTGGCAATAAGGAGTTCATGATCTGAGCCACAGTCAGCTCCTGGGTTTTTGTGTTTTTTTTTTGGCTGACTGTATAGAGCTTCTCCATCTTTGGCTGCAAAGAATATAATCAATCTCATTTCAGTATTGACCATCTGGTGGTGTCTACATGTAGAGTCTTCTCTTGTGTTGTTGGAAGAGGGTGTTTGCTACGACCAGTGAGTTCTCTTGGCAAAACTCTACTAGCCTTTGCCCTGCTTCATTCCGTAATCCAACGCCACAGTTCAATGGGTTTAAAAAAAGTATATATTTTTTCTGTATATTTCTTACTGGGAAAATAATTTGATTTTTATTTGTCATTATTTTAATGCTTGAAGGTTTATGTTCCTTTGTGGGTACAAGCTAAGTGTCTTCAGTTGTGTCCACCTGTTTGTGACCCCATGAACTGTGTCCTGCCAGACTCCTCTGTCCATGGGATTCTCCAGGCAAGAATACTGGAGTGGGTTGCCATGCCCCCCTCCAGGGCATCTTCCCAACCCAGGGATTGAACCTGCTTCTTCTGCGACTCCTGCATTATAGGCAGATTCTTTACCACTGAGACACTGGGGAAGCCATTATGTTCCTTAAGAAAATAGCAAACACAGTTGGTACATCATCAACCACAGATTCTAACTATGGATTATCAGTTGGGATATACAATATGTCAAGTTATTTTCTCCAGTGTTACCTATAACATAAGGTTATAATCCTAGTATCCCAAGAATAGCATAGAGAAGGATTCACACCATAGCTCTTGACTCTCATATGAAAGAGAAACCTCAAATCTGTGTAATCATTGCTGAGAGACAAAGGGAAGAGAGAGTGACAAGTTCATTTGGCACCCACCTGGACAATGGAGTGTCAAAATGCCATATGGTCGTTACTAAACCAATAATTATATCTTTACCATTGAATTTGGTACTTAACCATATACAGGCTTGGGGCTTCCAGCTGATGCTTATAGGACCAAATGGCCTAAAATCAATTGTCAAATATGAAT
The DNA here is from genome assembly GCF_027580195.1 of Bos mutus. Lineage (NCBI taxonomy): Eukaryota > Metazoa > Chordata > Mammalia > Artiodactyla > Bovidae > Bos > Bos mutus. The sequence continues at coordinate 89,920,415 of NC_091626.1, read as the reverse complement.
GTCTTTTTACTTGCTCACAATGACACCAGCTGATCTAAGCACCCAGCTCTGCCATGAGAAACATCTTCAAGTTCCTCAATAATAAGATATGAATCTGCTCATGTTCTCAAATTTATTTGACAAGACCCCTCCTGACTGCCTCTTCTGTCATTATAGAGCAGTGTTGATACTTCATCAGCAGAAGCATAGTACAGGCTGTCACTAAGATTTTTCTCCAGGATGAAGACTCATGTGTCTTCCTAGGGGCCAGTGTATCAGACATGTTCTCTTTCCTCCAGCTGAAAATCCAAATCGCTTTATTAAAAAAAAAAAGATAGAAATTCTAAGAGACACATTGAGAGCCACCGCCTTATCATTCTCTAAATGCTATGTCACAATTTAAGCTCAATTGAAACACCCTGATTTACCAGAATCCTCCCTTTTTCTTCCTCTTCTACCTTCACCCTTTACTTTTTTCTTTCAAGATTTGATTTCCTACATTCAACTGGGCAAGGAACTTAAAAAATAAAATGAATCATATCTATAGGCATATTCAAAGTTTCTACCTTGTAGGAAGATAAGCTCAGAGGAGAAAAACGAGAAATAACGTAGAGCCTAAGACCACTGAGAAATGGACGTTTAAAAACATTTCCGTAGTACGTTTGTTAACAAAATATCTTTACTACCTTAGACAATGTCCATTAATGAGTGTGAATTGTGCCTGATTAATAGTGACCTGAGTGTGTAATGTGAGTTTTCCCCAGAGAATTGTAACTTACCATTTCACAAAGGACATTCATTACGGTGATGATTTTCCTTATGGGGACAGAGTTTGAGAAAAGGCAGTAAATCTAATTGCCCCAAAACTTTCCCATATTTCACTGCATGCCAGAAGACATCACATCCCACCAATAATAATAATAATAAAGAAAGAAGAGAAAGAGAAAAGCAAAACTAATTCAGTAGAGTAATGTTTCATTTATTTTAATTTGTAAAAGAAAAACATTAATAAGAATGTGACATAGAAGCCTAGGAGGAAGTTTCCAGATAAAAGCATTTTGGCTAATATTTGAAAAAGAGGAAGACTTCTTGAGAGCTGTAATATTTCCAGCCCTAAGGGAACCTAAAGGTTTTTAGAAAACAAATATGTACAATGCCTCTCATAGGTTTAACAGCTACTTGAATGAAAAAGTAGGTTCAACAATGATGAAAAGGACAAGAGATTCAAACAATAATGAAAAGTTAGGTGGGGAGGGGGAAACCTTATTTTTTATCATATAGCAATGAACTTGTAATGTACTAGTAAATCTATCCTTGAAAGAAAATTATTAGTCACTTGAAAGAAAAAGTATTAGTCACTCAGTCATGTTCGACTCTTTGTGATCCCGTGGACTGTAGACAGCCAGACTCCTCTGTCCATGGAATTCTTCAGGCAAGAATACTAGAACAGGTTGCCATTCCCTTCTCCTGGGATCCTTCCGACCCAGGGATTGAAACTGGGTCTCCCACATTGCGGGCAGATTCTTTACCATCTGTGCCACCAAGGACATGAATGATAAATCTAACAGTTTATGTTAAAGGATACAGTTCAGTTCAGTTGCTCAATCATGTCTGATTCTTTGAGATCTCATGGACTGCTGCACACCAGGCCTCCCTGTCCAACGCCAACACCAGGAGTTTACTCAAATTCATGTCCACTGAGTTGGTGATGCCATCCAGCCATTTCACCTCCATCGTCCCTTCTCCTCCTGCCTTCAATCTTTCCCAACATCATGGTCTTTTCAAATGAATCAGTTCTTCACATCAAGTGGCCAAAGTATTGAAATTTTAATTTCAGCATCAGTCCTTCCAATGAATATTCAGGATTGATTTCCTTTAGCATGGACTGGTTGGATCTCCTTGCAGTTCAAGGGACCCTCAAGAGTCTTCTCCAACACCACAGTTCAAAAGCATCAATTCTTCGGTGTTCAGCGTTCTTTATAGTCCAACTGTCACATCCATATATGACTACTGGAAAAACCATAGCTTTGACTAGACAGACTTTAGATGACAAAGTAATGTCTCTGCTTTTTAATATGCTGTCTAGGTTGGTCATAACTTTCCTTCCATGGAGTGAGAGTCTTTTAATTTCATGGCTGCAGTCATCATTTTGGAACCCAAAAAAATAAAGTCTGACACTGTTTCCCCATCTATTTCCCATGAAGTGATGGGACTAGATGCCATGATCTTTGTTTTCTGAATGTTGAATTTTAGTAAAAGGAAAAGGATTAAGATAAAAATTTGCAAAGAATTAGTAAAATCGAATCATTTTAGATGATCAATATATGTATTTTAATAAGACAAGGAAATCAGAAAGGAAAGAGGAAAGAAAAGCTAAAGAATAATACGTATACAAGCTGGCTATAGGCACCCATGAAAAAATAGGATAATCTGGGTTAAATGCTGTCCTTAGGATACCTTATGTTTACAGGTCATAGCAATTATTTGCAAGTAACGACTCCTTTAGGTACCTGTATATATGCACTACTGTCTGCCATCATGGCAGGCAAATGTGAGTTTCACTCATCTGTGCATTTCTGAGCCCTGGAAGATACTCCCAAGTATTATTACACTGGCTCCCAGTTACCTCCCTTTGAACAGGGATGTCTGCCTTTCGTTACCCATTGTATCCTTAATCCTGTTCACAGTAGACATTCCATAAATATTTATGGAATATGTAAAGAAGTGAATGAATCCTGGAATTCAGAGGAGTGGGCCATAAATGCCTGCATTAGTAATAAGTCATGAAACCTAAGAAGGCTCACAAAATTAACTGAGTAACCTGTAATGTATAAATCTTGGTACTGTCCTGGTAGTGGACACTACCCATTTTAACAAGTAAAGATGAAAAACAAAGGAAATCAGTCTGTTAGTGTCCACCATATGCCCCACCACTTTATTGTCTCTTATGTTAAGAACAAATTAATATATAAATGAATAATTTAATTCCTACCTGAGCACTTTCTTCTCTCTACGAACGTCTTATACCAAAATTACATCATGGCTAGTGTGTATCTATGAATCTGTGCGAAATATCAGACCATCTTCCTAGAAGTCAAGCAAAAATATGATGAAACAAATAGGATTTGGAGGTGTAGATGAATGCCTGCAGGGGAGGAAAAGAGGTAAATGTCAATCTCCCTTATGCTAAAAACAAACCAAACTTCTGGGTGAGATTGATTGAATTATGAATCAACAAGTGAACAGACAAAAACCCAGCAAATACAGCTTGTAACATTGAACACTCAGTTCATTCCTTGTTTCCCTATTGAGTAGATCCCAAAACTTACAACATCAGCCTCTCATGTCGCAGTGTACCCAGCTGGCAGTCTGCTGGTCAGAAACAGAAGAGTGTGCACAAAGCTATCAATTCTCAGTTATACTATCCTCTTCCTCTCTTCCCTCCCCTCATCTATCTCATTCCTTTCTTGTCTCTGTGGATCAAACTGCAGCACATACACTTAGCAACTGACATAATTTTATTATTGATCCATTGACTTTAAGTACTGGGGCTACAGCTCCATTAGTAGCAGCAACTGGGTACTCCTCTGAGCCCAGGATTCAGAAGAGGAGACACTTTAGCCTTGACATGTAAATTGCTCAAAGGGAGGCAAGAGACTGCTGTATCCATTACTCCCATTATTGGACAATTTGTCAGCAACTCAGAAAGCAGAGCAGCTCTATTACAAGTCAAAGGAGACATAAGATCGTCCCCAAGGCAAGAGAAGAGGAGATGAATTGAAAGAAATTGATTTATTACTGGAGGCCAAATGACAAAATTATGAAGCAAAGGGAGTCCTACAGTCCTCCAACTGTAGGGACTGGGGGGAGAAAAAAGGGGAAAAAAAGTATGTGCATGCCCATAAATAGTGTATCTATGGAAATTTATTTTGTTTCATCCTCTATGTGTATATGTGTGTATTTTAATCTCCAAAGCATTGTTATAGAACTGGTATCAATGAAGGAGAAATTTGAAAGAAGTTTTTTTGATTCAGTAACTAAAGAAGTAGGTAAGATGCTTTTAGTTTGATCTTTAACAACAATGGCTACCAGCAGAATATCAGAGAGAATGAATAAAAATGTCCTGCTGAGAAGGTAACACACACACACACACACCATCACACACACCTGGAATAACCCAGTTGTTACACTGAAATGCAAATTCTCTTCTCTTTATAAAGGAGCTCCTGTCTGCAAACTAGTCTGCTTGCTCACTCCTTGTTTTATCTGGCACTGGTCCCTGAACAAAAATCAATCTCCAATTCGTTTTAATGTTTAGTACTAAATCTAGAAACCGAATCCAAACATGGGAGTCTCATATTTATTATGGAAACTCTTTTATCTGGCTGGAGGGCAACCTTCTAATCAAGGGAATAAATAAACAGTCATTTACTTACTTTCAGGGAATAGAGGAGACAGCTCAATCTTCTTGAAGCCCAAGCAAACCAAAGGGGCTTCAAATTTGTAAGTCAACGTATTAGCAGCTTGCTAATCTAGCTTGGCAATTATTAAGATGTAAAAAATTTAGAATTACTCTGTTTACCGATGGAGGTTACAGGTAGGAGCAAAACTACTTGATTTTCTTTCTTTGTGGAAGAAAAATTTCTAGTAATTGAGACAAATGCTTTTGGGACATATATTCAGTGAAGCTTTTGTTGTTGATGTTTAGTTGTTAAATCCTGCATGACTCTTGTAATCCCATGTACTATAACCCACCAGGCTCCTCTGTCCATGGGATTTCCCAGACAAGAGTACTGGAGTGGGTTGCCCTTTCTTTCTCCAGAGGATCTTCCTGACCCAGGGATTGAACCTGCATCTTCTGTTTGGCAGGCGGACTCTTTACCACTAAGCCACCTGGGAAACCCCATGAAGTTTTTATACATATATATATATTCACTACCTAAAAATTGAGAGTGATGAGAGTTATGTTTTATTCAGTGGGAAATTTTAGGACTTCAAGCCCAGAAGATAGCATATCAACTAACCCTGAGAGAACTGCTCCAAGGAGGTGAGGGGAGGAACAAGGTTATATAGAAGTTTTACAACAAAGGACAGGTGCTGAGCATCAAAAGATTATTGTTCATGAAATGGAATAAGATATCCCAAGTTAAGGAATTCAGCATTTTCCTATATATGGGAAGATGCAAGTGTCAACTCACTGAAGTCATTACTTTCATAAATAGCTCAGCTATCTAGGGCCAGTGTCCTGTGTTTTTCCACATCCTGAGCTTCCTTGGGGGTCACCATAGGGAGTGACTGCAGCCCTGATGTCGGTGAGCTTGTAGGTATTTTTCCCCTTCCTGAGTGTCCCTAGGGCTCAGGGACTCACAATGGAGGGCTGGAATTACAGATGACTGTGACATCCTTGTTTACTGATATGGCAGGAAATATTCCATTTCTCTCTCTCTCAGGAAAGTATGTATATTTTAATGATTCTCAAATGTTCCAAAAAGTAAATAAGAAATTCAGAAACCTAAACTACAAAAGGATTTATAGTGTTACTTCATTGTATGTTCAGAGGTATGGTGTTCTGGTGCAGTTCATACGCTCAGTTGTGTCTGACTCTTTGCGACCTCATGAACTGCAGCACGCCAGGCCTCCCTGTCCATCACCAACTCCAGGAGTCCACCCATACCCATGTCCATCGAGTCGGTGATGCCATCCAATCATCTCTTCCTCTGTTGTCTCCTTCTCCTCCTGTCCTCAATCTTTCCTAGCATCAGGGTCTTGTCAAATGAGTCAGTTCTTCGCATCAGGTGGCCAAAGTACTGGAGTTTCAGCTTTAGCATCAGTCCTTCCAATGAATATTTAGGACTGATCTCCTTTAGGAGGGACTGGTTGGATCTCCTTGCAGTCCAAGGGATTCTCAAGAGTCTTATCCAACACCACAGTTCAAAAGCATCAATTCTTCAGTGCTCAGCTTTCTTTGTAGTCCAATTCTCACATCCATATATGACCACTGGAAAAACCATAGCCTTGACAAGATGGACCTGTGTTGGCAAAGTAATGTCTCTGCTTTTTAACATGCTGTCTATGTTGGTCATAACTTTCCTTCCAAGGAGCAAGTGTCTTTTAATTTTATGGCTGCAGTCACCATCTGCAGTGATTTTGGAGTCCAGAAAAATAAAGTCAGCCACTGTTTTCACTGTTTCCCCATTTCCCATGAAGTGATGGGACAGATGCCATGATAGTTGTTTTCTGAATATTGAGCTTTAAGCCAACTTTTTCACTCTCCTCTTTCACTTTCATCAAGAGGCTCTTTAGTTCGTCTTCACTTTCTGCCATGAGGGTGGTGTCATCTGCATATCTGAGGTGATTGATATTTCTCCCGGCAATCTTGGTTCCAGCTTGTGCTTCTTCCACTCCAGCGTTTCTCATGATGTACTCTGCATATAAGTTAAATAAGTAGGGTGACAATATACAGCCTTGATGTACTCCTTTTCCTATTTGGAACCAGTCTGTTGTTCCATGTCCAGTTCTAACTGTTGCTTCCTGACCTGCATATAGGTTTCTCAAGAGGCAGGTCAGGTGGTCTGGTATTCCCATCTCTTTCAGACTTTTCCACAGTTTATTGTGATCCACACAGTCAAAGGCTTTGGCATAGTCAATAAAGCAGAAATAGATGTTTTTCTGAAACTCTCTTGCTTTTTCGATGATCCAGCGGATGTTGACAACTTGATCTCTGGTTCCTCTACCTTTTCTAAAAGCAGCTGGAACATCTGGAAGTTCATGGTTCATATATTGCTGAAGTCTGACTTGGAGAATTTTGAGCAATACTTTACTAGCGTGTGAGATGAGTGTAATTGTCTGGTAGTTTGAGCATTCTTTGGCATTGACTTTCTTTGGGATTGGAATGAAAACTGACCTTTTCCAGTCCTGTGGCCACTGCTGAGTTTTCCAAATTTGCTGGCATATTGAGTGCAGCACTTTCACAACATCGTGTTTCAGGATTTGAAATAGCTCCATTGGAATTCCATCACCTCCACTAGCTTTGTTCATAGTGATGCTTCCTAAGGCCCACTTGACATCTCATTTCAGGATGTCTGGCTCTAGGTGAGTATCATACATTGTGATTATCTGGGTCATGAAGATCTTTTTTGTACAGTTCTTCTGTGTATTCTTGCCATCTCTTCTTAATATCTTCTGTTTCTGTTAGGTCCCTACCATTTCTGTCCTTTATCGAGTCCATCTTTGCATGAAATGTTCCTTTGATATCTCTAATTTTCTTGAAGAGATCTCTAGTCTTTCCCATTCTATTGTTTTCCTCTATCTCTTTGCATTGATCGCTGAGGAAGGCTTTCTTATCTCTCCTTGCTATTCTTTGGAACTCTGCATTCAAATGGATATATCTTTCCTTTTCTCCTTTGTTTTCTGCTTCTCTTCTTTTCACAGCTATTTGTAAGGCCTCCTCTGACAGCCATTTTGCTTTTCTGCATTTCTTTTTCTTTGGGATGATCTTGATTCCTATCTCCTGTACAATGTCATGAACATCCATCCATAGTTCATCCGGCACTCTGTCTATCAGATCTAGTCCCCTAAATCTATTCTCACTTCCACGTATAAGGGATTTGATTTAGGTCATACCTGAATGGTCTATTAGTTTTCTCCACTTTCTTCAAAAAAAGAAAAAATGAAAAAGTAAAGTATTGGTTGGTGTCTTCCCATCCAGAATGAGTAATGTCACACACACACACACACACACACACACACACACACACACACGCTGTGAGTCCTGGGTAAATCCAAAAGAAACATTTCTTATGTTTGCATCTTCATTACAGCCATTTCTTTATCCATATCAGTAGCCTCATTTGTGTAAACTTATTCACCTAAATTCAGATTGAATGAAGTAGAAAGGACTCTTATTCATATAGCACGGAAGATGTGAATTTGTATATTTACTGTGGTAGACACTGAGGAAATAGCATGCTTTGATGCGACCAATTGGACAGCCAGCTTTTTGACTTGAAGGTTCTTTCTGACATGGCTTTTATTTATGTGGCCATTTCACAAACCTAAATCAAACTAGTTCCACATTATTCTTACCCTCTCTGTCTTCTCAGATGTATTTCACTCAAGGAAGCTGAAGGAGAAGTGGTGCTGGAAGGAAGATGTCTGTTTCATGCATAATCTGATAATGAAATAAATTCTAAAACTGGATGGCTTAGAAGGCACTAGAAGAAAATAGAGTCAAATGTTCCTGAAATGTCATGGTAAAGAAGAATGAGAAACAAAGCTTCAAGTTTAGAAGGCAAAATGGAGAAAAAAACGGTAGTACTGTCGAATGGAAGAATAAAGTATTCCATAAACAAGTGTAGAGGTAAATAAACTTGGAAAATATTTGCAACATATGTTACTAACGTGGCATTGATACCTTTCATAGAATTTAAGCTCTTTAAAACTGTCTTTTTTTTTTAAGATGGGTATCTCTACTATTATGTTTTCTATAGGATTATTATCTATGATTTCGATATACAGTGGAGGTCCTGCTGAAATCCTGAAATTGAAAAATCAAAAGTCACCTCCTAGAAAGTAGACAGGGAAACGTGGCAAGAATGAATATTATCAGTGCTATAGTTTAACACTGTTCTGGTTATGATAGCTAGAGTACGATGTATACAGATATCAAATAACCACAAGGCACACTTTAAGTATCTTATACATGTATTTGTCAGTTTTACCTATTTATAAATCTGAAATTTTAAAAATCCTGTGAAATTTATTGTTTTGTTTAGTCACTAAATCGTGTCTGACTCCTCAGTCCCAAGGACTGTAGCCTGCCAGGCTCCTCTGTCCATGGGATTTCCCAGTCAAGAATACTGGAGTGGGTTGCCATTTCCTTCTCCAGGGGATCTTCCCAACCCAGGGATCTAGCCCACAGCTCCTGCATTACAGGAGGATTCTTTCCTGCTGGGCCACCAGGGAAGCCCAAGGTGAAATGTATGCATAGTATTAAAAAACAATGCCTTTTATGATAATGCTCTTTGTTCCTTTGACTAATAGTTTGTGAAATTGAGTTTCTGGATCTCCACTGTGTGCAATGGCATAAGATATTCCCTAGTGGGAGTGTTCAGTCATGTCCCACTCTGCTATCCTGCGGATTGTAGACCACCAGGCTCCTTTGTCCGTGGGATTTCCCAGCTAAGAATACTGGAGTGTATTGTCATTTCCTCTTCCAAGTGATCTTCCTGACCGAATCCGTGTCTTCCACATTGGCAGGAGGATTCTTTGCCACTGAGCCACTCTAGTAAAATACTTTACAACTCTATAGTGGTGCTCGCAGAAGCAAAACAGGAAGGGAAAATGAAAACCTGGTGAGGAATATTACTCTCCCTTCCAAAGTTCCACTGAAACTTAGTTGCCACCAGGTGACTTGTGGATCATCTCAGGGCATTGCAGCACATTGGTGTCTCAGAACCGGTCGCGGCCAGTGCTTTTATGCACCCAGCAGTGGGACTTATCAAGTCCATCATAGCAAATGGTAAGTCCATGTTTTTGAGCCCATACGTAACTTTCACTGCTGCCACTGTAGATATTTTCTTTATGTAGCCTTTGAAGAAGCGGTTGAGTTGCTGGAGGAAATGAACTTATTTTCATAGAAGTACATATTGTCTATGGGTTTATGGAAAGTATTCTCTGCAGCTAGGATCCGCATGCAGATGTGTGTGTGTGTGTGTGTGTGTGTCTACCATTCAAATGAAACACAATTCTGAAATTCCTATTCAGAGCCCATTACGGCCTTCTGTTATATTGTTCCTTATCCTGAACATCCAGCCAAACATCAGTCATTGATCATGTCCTAATGTAAATCCAGGCCTGGGTGAGTATCTCTATGTAGAACAAATGGGCAGTGAAACATTCTGCTTAATATTCTGCCAGCTGGAAGGATCTTCCCCTTGTCCTTCAAGAGCAGCCTTGAGAGAGCTGGACTACGTCAGGAGTCACCTGTATGTACAGTCACCAGACCCAGCTTATTTTGTTTTGCAGTCGACTGTGAAGTCAGAGGAACTGCCTTATAGATTTAGGAGGATATCAAGCAGGCAGTAACAGTGCTGCAGGTGGATACACAGGACGTTGGCTTCTCACGGAATGCCTTCTCTTTCAGGCTTGTCACCTCTGGGAAGAAGTGCCGGAGAGCAGGGAATGGATCTCCAATACTCATGAGGCCGTCAATGCTGTCTGCCTCAAGCTTGGTTGAATCTCTTTTAGTCCCTTTCCCTCTTTATATTTCTTTATTCTCCTTCTAAGCAATGTGGCTTTTCTTTTTTTTTTTTTTTTTAGTGAGTTTAAGCATTAAAAATCACACAGGTTATTTGGGAAGATAAGACCAATTTAGCAAACTTGGGGTTTTCCCTCAACCACACAGCTTCCTTTAAGACAAGAAAGAAAAGTCAATTATCTGCTTATACAGGACCAGAGAAAGTGAGAAAATATACAGAAGGAAACTTTAAAAAGAAAAAGGAAAGCAAAAGAAAAGAAAACAAAAAACTACAGGAGCAAGGAAGAAAACAGAAGAAGAGAAATTTTTTAAAATTACATTAAGCAGTATAACAAAACTTATTTGGCCACTTGTATTTTTATCCTTGTAAGTATAGCCATATTGCATTCCAAAGATGGTAGAACCAGAAAGAATCAACATTTAGCTATTTTTTTATTGTGTTACAATATAATTTCATCAACTGAGTGACACTATCCTGATGGACATACCGCTACATATGGCCTCTCATGTTGGGTCATGATACAGGTGTGAACTACCTGGTTTTTCCATTATGAATCAGCTATTTGCAAAACTATGAGACACTGAGAGAGCACCTGCAGAGAGACTCCTCCCAATTGTCAAGGCTTTTTAACCCCCTTCCTAAACATTTTTTCTTCTTCTCTCCTTAGTTACATCACGGTTTTCCAGGCCTCTTTGTTTAATGAAAGAAAACGTTCTGAACGGATTCACCCTGAACTGCTAGATGAGTTAATATTTATTTCTTTTCTGCACATGCCTAGAAAAGATAAGGCTTAGTCTAAAGTAAATAATGTTTACCGAATGGTAGAATTCACACACCACTGTGGTACTTGACAATGGCAGTAAGACTCAACTGCATACTCTGAAGCCATTATCTGTTAGAAAGATGTGTTGAAAAGTCAAGTTCCTGGCAGAAGAGAAAGCTCCGTCTATTAAGCAATGATTCCCAGCAAGAGTTTCTCCAAGCTGTTAAATAGGTTTGGCTCTTTGAAAGCCTTCTTATAGTCCATTAGGCAGTGTGAGCATTCCCAGAGGAATAATGTTCACTGATGATCAATCGCATTGTTGATACAATTAAGATCCCCACAGCTAGGGACTTTAAATACCTATCGTTTTTTTTTGTCATTTCCTGAAATCCTGCTCTTTTTTTGTATTTTTCTAAGCGTAAGGTTCATGAAAAGGTGAATGTTAATCACAACATTTGAGAAAAATCCCTTAGCTCATTATGTGCCATGAATATGTGAAAAATAGGCTTAAACCACTGCCAAAAATGTTTTTTTGTGACTTTTTAGTTAATTATGATAACTTCCAGAAAAGAAAAAAGGGTAACTTTGAACTTCATGCCCTTTGTAAGTAAACTTGAACCAGAAAATCTTGCTCTTATAAATTTTAACATTTTGCATTTTCATATTTATTAAATCATAACTTTGATTCAGTATTATTGTTTAGCATTTTACTATAGCAAAGAGTCTGGATAAATTCATACTTCATAAAAATCAGGGGATTTTTAATGTCTGAGGTACTTAAGTACTCAACTTGTAATTAATTAAAATAATTTGTCCAAATAAATAAAAGGAATGCACAGGGTGTCTATTTTTACATAATCTCCCTTTACTTTAAAATCTATTCACAATAGTACAACATCAATTTAATTTTCATAAACTGCCAAAGAAAATATGTCAAAAGTGATAATTCTTTTCAAAAACAGCAAAAGCACATGCTCAATAGTATTTGCATTTTAAATACTAAATATTCTATTTGTTTGGGTCAATAATTTGTCTTTTAAAGGGATTAAGATATTTAATTATGTTGATGAAATAACCTTATAAGAATGCATCTAAGTAACAATTTTCAAAATAAAAATGATTAAATTGTGAGCTTTTCAACCTAACAAAGGCCATATTTATTTTAAAAAATTGTTTTTATATTCTCCAGGGGAAGCTTTGCTTAATATATGGAATTAAACTAATGTCAGCACAATTCCAAAATCAGTTATAATTTTTGCTTTAAATAAATTTTGAAAGTATGTGTGTAATATATTTACAGATTTTGGGTAATTGATTTAATTCTACTCTGGAAGTAAACTTCTAGTAAAGATAGCTTGTTTGTCCTTAGGTGGAAATTAGTTGAATGCATAATTTTTGCCAGCTTTTCAACAACTGTTTGGGCATTAGGTTAGACAACTTATCAAATGCTTAACTGTCCCAGGCTTCACAAAGGCTTTGGCTACTTCAAGGGAAAAACAAATACAGTAACACATGAAGGATAATCCATTACCCATTTTAGTCTATTGTTCTGGCTTTTGTAGGCTCACTCCTTGCCAACACCAACATAAAGGAACTTGAGGTCACCAGTGAAGTGCTGACAGGGAACAAATTGCCATTCTTAGTACCAGCGTGTACCCCTGTTTGTTTGCATACAAGGTCCTATTCTGCCTCTTTCATGATGATTTCAAACCTAAGGTGGAATATAGGCTAAAAATACTGGAACGTGTGCAAAGAAGACACACCTTCAAAACAGTAATAAGCACAAAGCAAGTGTCCTACAGATGCATGAAAAATTATGTCTTTATTTGTTCGATATACCATTAATATCTATTCTTATATGATATTCATCATACAAATATTATCACTAACTATTCACAATGCAAAGAAACAGTTCTTCTTTCTCAAGCCACACCTTTCTTTGCCTAGCATCGCCTCCCTCTTCAAAATCTGACATTTGATCTACTGACCTACTTTGCTGTTGCCATGTATGCAACATACCTATCCTTGGTTCTTCAGGAAGTATTTGGATTTGCTTAAAACCAGCTCAGAGAGAACTGTCATGGATCTCGTGGGTAAGATTAATTTTAGAGCCTGCTGGCCTCTTGGCCAAGTTTATTACTACTAATAAATCACACTTGGGCCACCCACCCGCTCTGTCTTCTCTCTTTTTCAGTGGTGTCCGGCAATCTTCTTTAGCCCTCGCTGTCATGATGTTCAAGATTTAAAAGGTCTTGCTCCTGCCTGATCCACTTTGAGAACTCCCATTAATTTCAGTGTACAGGTTCATACCTACACAGAATTCATCAAAAGATTTTAAAGTGTTAGCACAAGCTGTCAAGTTAATGGAATTTAAGCAGACTTCACATACAGGGAATTTAACAATATACAAATTAAGAAAAACAAATCTAGTCCTTGAGGATATCTTCTTCATATATATGTAAATTTTAAAGCAGTATTATATCATTTTGAGGCTTTTCTTTCATTAAAATTTCTAGTTATATGATGTGGCATCCTGTATTACATGAGGATTTCTTGTTTGTTTGTTTGAAGTACCGATAAATCTACAAAACTTTAGACTGTAAAGGAGATGGCAGTTTCTTTAGAGTGTCATAAAGTAGTGTCAATGTTAGCAGCCTATACAACTCTGACTTGTTCCCTTTTCTGTTCATCAAGTTTTTAAACCATGTCTCCTTTCTAACTCCTAACATATTCTTAGAAAGGACATTTTGCCAGCCTGGACTTACAAATGTCAAGATAGTATCAGATACAATAATCACATATCCTTTATTTTTTTAAAATCTGTTTTGGGTTGCCAATTCACCTTTTCCTTATTTTAGAAAGATCAATTGAAATCCAAATACTTTGGTCTCGAATTCATTAATTAAAACTCTTGCTTGCCTATGCTAAATCTACTCTGTTCATTTTTATAAGAGCAACCAGATATTATTTAAGCTAAACTAGCAGCCTCTTGATGACCACAACCACAAAATTAACAAATGCTTGCTCCTTGGAAGAAAATCTATGACAAACTTAGACAGCATGTTAAAAAGCAGAGACATTGCTTTACTGACAAAGGTCTGTATAATCAAAGCTATGTTTTTTACAATATTCATGTAGGGATATGAGACGTGGCCCATAAAGAAGGCTATGTGCCAAAGAATTAATGTTTTCAAATGGTGGTACTGGAGAGGACTCTTGAGAGTCTGTTGGACAGCAAGGAGATCCAACCAGTCCATCCTAAAGGAAATCAGTCCTGAATATCCATTGGAAGGACTAATGCTGAAACTGACTAATAATTTGGCCACCTGGTGTGAAGAGCTGACTGCTGATGCTGGGAAAGATTGAGGGCAAGAGGAAAAAGGGGCGACAGAGGATGAGATGTTTGGATGACATCATCAACCCAATGGAGCTGTGTTTGAGCAAACTCTGGAAGACAGTGAAGGACAGGGAAGCCTGGTGTGCTGAAGTTCATGGGGTCGCAAAGAGTTGGACACAACTGACTGACTGAACAACAACAAAAGCAGTATATTCAAAGAAGATAGCCACTCACCTCACTTTCTTTCCGCTTCTTCAACTCTAGAAGATCCATCTTAGTGAATCTGACATACAATTCTTTTTTTCCAGTGATTGTGTGCAGATGACCTATGACCCACTGGTGCAGACAAAACTGGGGATAGGCTGATAGAGGTATTTGTGAATATTATAAGAAGGAGAGAGAACAGTGTGAAAGGAAGCAAACCTCTTTCCTTTCTTCTTGTCCTTCCCACTCGGGCATCTTCCTTCCTTGCTGAAAGCTTCTTAGTTGCTCTGGCTGTCTTCCAGCCATGGATGGAAGCACTGGAAATGTAGGAATAACAAATGGAGGAAAGCAGGCTTTCACATCCTCTACCTGGGGGCTTAGCCAGTCCAAGGAGGCTTCTGCTGTTGCAGGTCTTGCTATGCAATTTATTTGTTTGTGTTGTTTTATTGAAACCAAAAACATGATTGTTGATTCAAGGATATAAGCTTTACAGATCAACTAAGAACTGAGATAGTAAATGCCTCTATAGAAAAGCCCTCTGTGGGAAACTTTTGAATGTTTATGAAGCATAATGTAGGAGAAGCAGAGTGCTGAGAAATTAACTTTTCTCACAACATGTGAAGGCTGTTCTCCCAGAAGTCTCTGACACAGGAGAACTATTCAAGTTGTGGTGGTCTAACATACAGAATCACTCACCCTCCTCCTGTGTGATGTGCCAGAAATTTGACTCATGCCTTGATTTTAAAATTCACCATGCATTTTTGTAAAGAATAATATCCATTGGTCTTCCTTGCTTGTCCATAAGCCAATTGATATTTTTATATTAGAAGCAGATTTCTTTTGGAATATAATCAAATGCTGTTGAATAGGCAGCAGGAAAAAAGTATATATACATATATATGAAAATATTTAAATATATATCTATATATATGAAAATTATTATGTTTATGTATTTATGTCTAAATACACATGTCTATCTATCTATCTATAATTTTTTGCATGCTTTCCCACCTAAATTTTAATCAGTCATAAGACAGGGCAGTAGATAATGTCTACAATTAAGTAGGCATTTATAAACATATAGGCTACACATATGATACATAGTTCAGTATTAGTGCTGAAAAACTACTCTATCTTTTCTCAGAATTTAGTGAAGAGGGTTGAATATCTACATTACTTTGATAACCATCACAGGTATTTCTGGTGACTAGTTTTGAGAACTGCTTGACCTGACAATAAGAAATAGAGAACCAATGACAACCTGCATCCAGAGAGTCTGAAGTGCTGCCACTTTAGATTGTATTAATTGAAACATAAAAGTGCCCAATAAGAAGTGTCATTCTTTCCAGTGTATCAGATGAATTCTATTGCAAATAACAACAGATTCATCAGCTTCAAATGGCCTTCCAACTAGCCTCAGGATTCTTCTTATTTTCTTTATCATCTTGTTAGTTCCATATCATTTTCACTCCACATGGACTTAAATGTCTCAGTTTAGTGGCTTTCCAATTGAGAAAGTGCAATATTCAGAGCTATCAAAAGCAGGTCATTTCAGGGGTATGGCTGTTGGAAGGTTTCACTTATATTCCTCTAATCACTGAAGTATCAATGAGAGTGACTCCAAGCTCAAGTGCCAGGAATCCTTCATCACTCTCCAAGACTGAGTCTATTCAGGGCAAAGCGAACTGAAACCCTGTCAGAGAAGAAAATAAGGGCCGTTCTCAGCCAGAGAGCTCATTATCATGATATTTGTCTCTGATGCATCTAACTTGTCTTTGCAGATGGACCTGATTCATCAATTCTTTATACTCTTGTTCATGTTAGTTGTTTGAGATCATTTTTAGAATAAGGGCTTCAATGAAGGCCCTTGAGGATTATTCAAATAAATGGAAAGCTTTGGTTAAAATATTTTCTGCAAATACAGTAGATCCCTTTTATCTGCAGGGGATAGGTTCCAAGACCCCCATGTATGCCTGAAATCAGCACTGAACCGGGTATATACTGTTTTTTTTTCCCCCTATATATACCCAAGGATTGAACCTGGGTTGCCTGCATTGCAGGCAGATTCTTTACTGTTTGCGCAACCAGGAAAGCCTCATACAAACATACTTATGAAAAAGTTTAATTTATAAATTAGGCAACGTAAGCAATTAACAACAATAACTAATAATACAATAGAACAAATATAACACAACATTGCAATAAAGTTTACTTGAATGTGCTCTCTTTCTCAAAAATATCCTTTGTGTAAATGTAATGTCTTCACTAATCACTTATCCTCAGGGGGCGCAGAGGTAAAGAATCCACCTGCCAGTGCAGGAGACACAAGAGACACGGGTTCAATCCCTGGGTCAGGAGGATCCCTCGGAGTAGGAATTGGCCACCCATTCCAGTATTCTGGCTGGAGGATTCCAGGGACAGAGAAGCCTGGAGGGTTACAGTCCAAGAGGTTGCAGAGGGTCAGACACGACTGAGCACACAGCTACAAGCACTGCTATGGTAGAGAGGTCGTAATTTTGCAGTTTGAGTTGTGACAGCAAAACTGGCATGAATTTCTTTTTCCTTGTTCACAATTTATTAGAAGATTAATTCTTATCATAGATCTTAGCAACGTCAGGATGCAATATTTGTCCTTATTAAGTGGAGAACTTTCATCTTTTCACTTTAAGTACTTTACAGCTTCTTTTTGGCTTATCTGAATTGCCAGTATCGGTACTCTAGTGGTTTAGGGTCATTATTAAATAAAATAAAGGTTTCTTGAACACAAGCACTGAGATAACACAAGAGTCCATCTGAAAATCAAAACAGCTACTCAGTGGCTAAGGCAAAGGACACCTAGACAAAGGGATGACCCTTATTCCAGATGGAGCAGAGCATCCCAGCACGAGATTTCATCAAGCTACTCAGAATGGTGTGGAATTTAAAACGCAGGAATTGCTTATTTCTGAAAATTTCCATTGAATATCTTCAGCTTGTAGTTTATAGGTGCATAACTGAAACCGGGGTAAGGGAAATTTTCGATAAGTGGGGACTTCTGTAAGGGTGGAACAGCTAAGCAATTTAAGTGCAGGTAAACCAAGGAAGGCAGCTTTGTATGTGAAAGATACGGAGTCACTGGAATTAAATTGCTGGCAAATTAAGCTATTTATATTTTTCCAAGCTTCCATTCTTTATCTACAAAGCAGGTGAAAAGATATTTTTTGTTTTAAAGACAAAAAGTCTATCTACAAAAAAGTCCTTGGAAGGTGGTAAGTAAGAACACCATAGAAGTCAGCCAGTATCACTGTAATTATTAACACTTACTATGTTTTAAAATGATTTAGTACGAGTTCTTCAGGAAATATGACTATCATTTGTTATCACTAAATTAATGTAGAAACCTAAATCTCAGTTCAGTTAAGTCGCTCAGTCATGTCCAACTCTTTGCCACTCCATGAATCACAGCGTGCCAGACCTCCCTGTCCATCACCAACTCCCGGAGTCCACACAAACCCATGTCCATTGAGTTGGTGATGGAATCCAACCATCTCATCTTCTGTCATCCCCTTCTCCTCCTGCCCCCAATCCCTTCCAGCATCAGAGTCTTTTCCAATGAGTCAACTCTTCTCATGAGGTGGCCAAAGTATTGGAGTTTCAGCTTTAGCATCAGTCCTTCCAATGAACACTCAGGACTTATCTCCTTTAGAATGGATGGGTTGGATCTCCTTGCAGTCCAAGGGACTCTCAAGAGTCTTCTCCAACACCAAGTTCAAAAGCATCAATTCTTCGGTGCTCAGCTTTCTTCACAGTCCAACTCTCACATCCATACATGACCACAGGAAAAACCATAGCCTTGACTAGACGAACCTTTGTTGGCAAAGTAATATCTCTGCTTTTCAACATGCTATCTAGGTTGGTCATAACTTTCCTTCCAAGGAGTAAGCGTCTTTTAATTTCATGGCTACAATCACCATCTGCAGTGATTTTGGAGCCCAGAAAAATAAAGTCAGACACTGTTTTCCCATCTTTTTCCCATGAAGTGATGGGACCATATGCCATGATCTTAGTTTTCTGAATGTTGAGCTTTAAGTCAACTTTTCACTCTCCACTTTCATTTTCATCAAGAGGCTTTTTAGTTCCATTTCACATTATGCCATAAAGGTGGTGTCATCTGCATATCTGAGGTTATTGATATTTCTCCCAGCAATCTTGATTCCAGCTTTAATCTAAAGAGACAAAATTAATTAGCATAAGATAGAAATAACAAAAGAATAACATATGAGCTAGGTAATTTTATCTGTTCTTGAAGAGTTCATCAAAAGTTCAACCATTATTCTGTAACATTATTAATGATTTGAATTCTCTGATAATCATTTTTTGGTGTTAAATAATTATTTTATGCTTCTATTTTACTCAAAATTGCTAATACACTTAGTAAAGTGTATTATTTTTTGAACTGTGGGGCACAGAAATATATGGAGAAAGATTGCCTAACCTCACAGTTTATAAACTTATAAAAAGCCTAAGTAATGGTTTTTATTTTTAGCAAAGTAAGTAAATAAATAATAGGGGAGGCAAAAGTTAGATACAAACATGATAGAAGGCTTAGTGGGATTTCTCCCACAATTCAAAGAATCACAAAAGAAAAAGCAAATACTAGTGATGAATTAACTATGAATTGGATTCTTAGGAAGAGATAATTATATAGGGGATATTGTAGAAGATTTTGAATGATTAGGATTTGTACAACCATATTTGAGGTATGATTACAGGTCAGACAGAAAGATATGTGTGAGGATTAATAACTTCTGGAGTCACAAAAGCCCTTCCCATGTTCACTGAAACCAGACACAAAGGGCAAGAACAAGTCCAGCAAACTTGACTCAGGCTAGATCATAGGAACCCATCAAGGGTTAAGAGAAATGTTTACAGGGTAGTTTAAAGTCAGATCAGATCAGTTGCTCAGTCGTGTCAACTCCTTGCAACCCCATGAATCCCAGCACGCCAGGCCTCCCTGTCCATCACCAACTCCCAGAGTTCACTCAGACTCACGTCCATTGAGTCAGTGATGCCATCAAGCCATCTCATCCTCTGTCGTCCCCTTCTCCTCTTGCCCCCAATCCCTCCCAGCATCAGAGTCTTTTCCAATGAGTCAACTCTTCGCATGAGGTGGCCAAAGTATTGGAGTTTCAGCTTTAGCATCATTCCTTCCAAAGAAATCCCAGGGCTGATCTCTTTCAGAATGGACTGGTTGGATCTCCTTGCAGTCCAAGGGACTCTTAAGAGTCTTCTCCAACACCACAGTTCAAAAGCATCAATTCTTCGGCACTCAGCCTTCTTCACAGTCCAACTCTCACATCCATACATGACCACAGGAAAAACCATAGCCTTGACTAGACGAATCTTTGTTGGCAAAGTAATGTCTCTGCTTTTGAATATGCTATCTAGGTTGGTCATAACTTTCCTTCCAAGGAGTAAGCATCTTTTAATGTCATGGCTGCAGTCACCATCTGCAGTGATTTTGGAGCCCCCCCAAAATAAAGTCTGACACTGTTTCCACTGTTTCGCCATCTATTTCCCATGAAGTGATGAGACCGGATGCCATGATCTTCATTTTCTGAATGTTGAGCTTTAAGCCAACTTTTTCACTCTTTACTTTCACTTTCATCAAGAGGCTTTTTATTTCCTCTTCACTTTCTGCCATAAGGGTGGTGTCATCTGCATATCTGAGGTTATTGATATTTCTCCCAGCAATCTTGATTCCAGTTTGTGTTCCTTCCAGTCCAGCGTTTCTCATGATGTACTCTGCATATAAGTTAAATAAACAGGGTGACAATATACAGCCTTTATGTACTCCTTTTCCTATTTGGAACCAGTCTTCTTTTCACAGCCTTACAAATACCTATGAAAAGAAGAGAAGTGAAAAGCAAAGGAGAAAAGGAAAGATATAAACATTTGAATGCAGAGTTCCAAAGAATAGCAAGAAGAGATAAGATAGCCTTCTTCAGCGATAAATGCAAAGAAATACAGGAAAACAACAGAATGGGAAAGACTAGAGATCTCTTCAAGAAAATCAGAGATACCAAAGGAACATTTCATGCAAAGATGGGCTCAATAAAGGACAGAAATGGTATGGACCTAACAGAAGCAGATGATATTAAGAAGAGATGGCAAGAATACACAGAAGAACTGTACAAAAATATCTTCACCTCCCAGATAATCACAATAGTGTGATCACTGACCTAGAGCCAGACATCCTGGAATGTGGAGTCAAGTGGGCCTTAGAAAGCATCACTACGAACAAAGCTAGTGGAGGTGACAGAATTCCAGTTGAGCTATTTCAAATCCTGAAAGATGATGCTGTGAAAGTGCTGCACTCAATATGCCAGCAAATTGGGAAAACTCAGCAGTGGCCACAGGACTGGAAAAGGTCAGTTTTCATTCCAATCCCAAAGAAAGGCAATGCCAAAGAATGCTCAAACTATCACACAATTGCAGTCATCTCACAGGCTAGTAAAGTAATGTTTAAAATTCTCCAAGCCAGGCTTCAGCAATATGTGAACCGTGAACTTCCTGATGTTCAAGCTGGTTTTAGAAAAGGGGGAGGAACCAGAGATCAAATTGCCAACATCTGCTGGATCATAGAAAAAAGCAAGAGAGTTCCAGAAAAACATCTATTTCTGCTTTATTGACTATGCCAAAGCCTTTGACTGTGTGGATCACAATAAACTGTGGAAAATTCTGAAAGAGATGGGATTACCAGACCACCTGATCTGCCTCTTGAGAAATTGTATGCAGCTCAGGAAGCAACAGTTAGAACTGGACATGGGACAACAGACTGGTTCCAAATAGGAAAAGGAGTTTGTCAAGGCTGTATATTGTCACCCTGTTTATTTAACTTATATGCAGAGTAGTTTAAAGTACCCTTTGTCAAAAAATAATGACAAGTTTACAAGCTGATATGCATGCTAAAGAAGAGACACACAGTTTAAAGAGTACATAAACTGAACTACCTAAAAAATTTGAAAACTAAAAGGCAAGTTAGAAATTTGAAAAAAAAAATTAACATATATAGTAGACACATTTCAGAATAAGTAGCTTTTAGAAATCAATAAGAACAACAAATTTTAAAAACTGCTTGGAAAGACAAATGCTAAGTTTATCAATGAAAAAGTCATCAGATAAGCCATAAATATACAAATAACCACAAGAAAAAAATCAAGCTACAGAATAAACAAATAATTTAAAATAAAACGGTATAAGATAACTATCAAGTTGATAAAAATTTTTTTAATGACAATGAAGGTCCACAAAAAGGGGAATGTCACACACATTTAATGTAAGATGAACAGGTTAAGTAGGAAAATGAATTTGTTCTTTTTGAAACAAAAATGATATGTATCACCTGGCTCAACATTTTGCTCCTAGTCTGAGCAACACTGTATATACAAATTCATTCTAAGCAAATTATTATGTGTGCCCAAGAATGTTCATTATATTGTTACTTAATATATAAACTTGGAATTGTGTACAGTGGGTTTGAGGCAGGGCCATCAAGTATGATGTTACAGAAAGCAGCATTTTCCATAAACTATGATTCAAATACATAGTTTAGAACTTTTCAAAACAGTGGTTCTGATCTGAGACATTATTTATATAACTTATTGAAATATATAATGCAAAAGTAGGATATATTTATAACCTAAAATTGATAATATGAAAATATATTAATAATGCATTAAATGAAAAAAGCAGCTTATAAAATAATATATATGCAAAATGCAAAAGTAAAGACAAATACACATAAATAAAGCAAACACACTATAAAAGTTTAAAAATAGACCAAATAGCTATTTTTTTAAGATGTAAGTGGTATATTTGTTGTTACGTTTTTCTGCAAAATGAACATTTTATTCATGTTTCTCATGAGAACTACAAATGGATAAGGAGAGAGACAGCATAAACAATAAAATATTTAATTTTTTCTTATTAGGTTAAGGATAATATATGGAATGTATATGGCATATATATGGGATTAGGGAAAAATCACTTGGAATGGAAATAAGGATGTGGAGAACTTATAATAAGATGTTCTCTGGTGAACTAAAAGAAGTATGTAGATTTGAAAATCTGCAGATATAACTTATAATGTAAGGTTGTGAGGTTTTCCATAAAATATTCAAAAAATTCATTGAACTCCAAAGGCTAGAGGAAAACTTCAATCTATAAAGGTTTTTAAGAAATTCTGTATACTTATATGTTGTCAGGCCAGCTTGGGTGAATACATTAAATCTATTTACATTTTTAGAAGAAATGGAAGTAGAATTTTGCATTCTTTGTTGCCTGAAAAGTTGACACTCCAAGTTCACCACCTCTGTCTGCGGACAAGAAGTTCTTGTTCAATCCAATCAGAGTCCAAGTTCTAATACCTTTGATGTAGTGGTGTCACTGAGGTGGAGACACTCATTGAATAAAATTCCCCGAGGGGATTCAATTAGTCTTCTCAGAAAACCCAAATGAAAGTCAAAGAAGAATTCTCTAATTGTAAATTTAAATCCTACTGACAGGCTCCTCAAATATGAGAGGTCTTGGTTCTTGTGTTTTAAGATCGTCACACTCACACTCAGTCTTCGAGTTCTCGTCTCAAAGCATCCGACTGTCTCTTGGAGTTAACTGTATTTGAATGGACATTTTTATAAGGTGATTACCTAAGGATCTTCTCTCCAGGCCTCACCTCAGAGATGCACACACACAACAGATCCAAGATAGCTTGAGTTTTCTTAATTCTAACAGCTACATTTCAGGGGGGCGGTGGTGGGGGTGATGTGGGAAGAGAGGGAGGAAATGCAGAACAAACTCCTCTTTCAAGTGTGGAGAAATATTGCAGTGAAAACTTATCTTTGATCTTTCTCTTTACAAGTGCTGAAATCTTTTATTTTTAATGGTGATAGTAAAACCTGAGCAGGAACACAAATTAATTTTATCATGGAGGAAATTACCTTGATCTTAGAGTAGTGTTCAATATACTATCAGGCAAGTGACCCTGGAGATATGGGACAGAAACATTGAACAGGCTAAATTAAAATGCTAGCATTGGGTGGTTTATTAAATCTATCTGAAACATATGCTGTGAGAATCTCAAGAAAGTGCATGGGGCAAGCTAGCACATGTAAAATACTTTACAGACAGAGGAGCAGGATGATAGGAATCCTGGGATGTACACTGTTCTCATATATATGAGAAGGTATCCTTTCTCGTAGACTACAAGAGGATGCTTGGGGCCAACAAATTACAAGAGGTCTACCTGAGGGTTTCAAGCCCAAGGTGACGTGGTCATACCTATAGCTCACCAGTTAGCTGGCTAAGCAGCTCTGGACTTCATGCGCCTGTTGGGGAGAGGACGTCTAAGACGTCCTGATTATGATGCGTCACATGTGCTTCTTGTGGATTTGCTAGATCATAAGTGTTCAATACTTTGGTCAGCTCATGTATATTTAATCCCTGGTCACCATTTAGCGTCTCTTACATCTAGAGCCTTATATATCTTAAGATTATTTTGTATTCTATGTTTATTAGGTATCATTTTTTTCCTTTCATCCTTTTCTGTGTTCACATAGGTGCCCTACTCAGCATCTGCTTTATCTGTTCAAATTCATCTTATGAGTTTCATCAGATCTATCTGTTTTTTTTTTTCCTCAACAGCAAGCTTGAATGTTGTCAGGCAATACAACATATGCACATTATAGATTAAAAATCGTATTTTTATTTCTAAATGTTGAAATATAACACAATTTTTCTTAAAAAAAATCTAAGAAAACCCTTAAAATATAAGGGAACCATATTATACTGTAATCTTTTTTTTTTTTTTTTTAATTTGGCCACACCACATGGTTTTGGAATTTTAGCTCCCTGAACAGGAATCAAACCCAGACCATTGTCAGTAACAGTGTGTATCCCTAACCATTAGCTTCCCTGATAGCTCAGATAGTAAACAATTTGCCTACAATGCAGGAGACCCAAGCTTGATCCCTGGGTGGGGAAGATCCCCTGTGGAAAGGAATGACTATTCACTCCAGTTTTCTTGCCTAGAGAATTCCATGGACAGAGAAGCCTGTGATCCACAAGGTCATAAAGGGTCAGATATGACCCAGTGACTTACAAACCACTGGACAGCCAGGGAGTTCCCCATACTATAGCTGTTATAGCTCAGTTCTTTCTTAATTGCTTTCTGCTAGACAATAGAATATCATCTGGTGAAAAAAAAAAAAAAACAACATTGCCAGAAAGTATACAAATTCTCATTAATTTGGTAAGTTTATATGACTCATCTGAACAATTCCTACAGTTATATATACATGCATATATACATGCATACAAATATAAATATGGAAGTGGGTTATTCAGAGCTGCTTTCAGATGTCAGTTTAATCATGCCTTTTTTCCAGGCTTTACAAAGTAATGCAATAAAGGCTCACATTATGCAGATCACAACCGTATCAGCTAAGGGTGAATGGGGGAAATGTCAGAATACACTGAAAATGATTATTTGTATACCTCTACAAACATTCTCATAGCAACACCATTCACAGTTTTAAAAGTGCTATATTTTAAAAAATAGAATAAAATGAAAGAGCATGTGCTTGGACCCACAGTGATAATGAAGTCAGAAGGGTTCTGGTGTTGAAAACACCGAGGTCCAGGATTTATATTAAGAAGATGCAAAAAAAAAAAAAAAAAAGTCCATGATCTTAAACAACAGAAAAAATTCCAATTATATTATACGATATGTAGTGGACATGAAACTATGTCATCTTCATGTTTGATTATTTACATAATCAAGTTAACCAAAAATCTCCCCTTTTTGTATTTCAATAATGAAACTGAGGGATGCCTTTGAATGCAACTGCAGTTCAGTTCAGTCACTCAGTTATGTCTGACTCTTTGCAACTCCTTAGACTGAAGCACACCAGGCTTCCCTGTATAGCACTAACTCCTGGAGCTTGCTCAAACTCATGTCCATCAAATCAATGATGCCATCCAGAAAAATCAGCTTAAAATCTAACAACAAAGCTGTTTTAAGTGTAATATGTGATCATTATAGAACTTAATAATAATAAAAAAAAAAAACTTCTCAAAAAAGTGTCACCATGCATTATAACTATCAGTGTTTCACAGTATTTCCCAAACCTTTTTCTGAACATACTTACATTTGCATAATTAGTATCAAATGTATATTTACATACATATGTATGTGTACATATGTACTCACTTCTCAGCAAGTAAAACAACTAACAATTAAATTCGTTTTATGCAAAGACAAGGCCTGTACACCACCCCAAGAAAAGAAAAGCAACAGGAAAATGGTTTAATTAACACTTTAATACTGTAAAAAATATTGCAAAACTCCATTTAATAATTTATGTAAGCAAAACAGTGCTGCCTTCGTAAATTTATCACTACCAATATGATTTGATTAATATTTTTTTCTGGATAACTTTATATTATATGCTGGGCAAACAAAAGTTATATTAAAATTTTACTAAAAGTGGGAAAATAAGTACCAATATATTTCAAAATATATTGGCAAATAAATGAGGAAACAGTGGAAACAGTGACAGACTTTATTTGCAGGGCCTCCAAAATCACTGCAGATGGTGACTGCAGCCATGAAATTAAAAGACACTTGCTCCTTGGAAAAAAAGTTATGACCAACCTAGACAGTATATTAAAAAGTATAGATATTACTTTGCCAACAAAGTCTGTCTAGTCAAAGCTATGGTTTTTCCAGTAGTGATGTATGGATGCAAGAGTTGGATTATAAAAAAAGCTGAGCGCCAAAGAATTGATGCTTTTGAACTGTGGTTTTGGAGAAGACTCCTGAGAGTCCCTTGGACTGCAAGGAGATCCAACCAGTCTATCCTAAAGGAAATCAGTCCTGAATATCCATTGGAAGGAATGATGCTGAAGCTGAAACTCCAATACTTGGACCACCTGATGTGATGAACTGACTCATTTGAGAAGACCCTGATGCTGGGAAAGATTGAAGTGGGAGGAGAAGGGGATGACAAGATGAGATGGTTGGATGGTGTTACTGACTCAATGGACATGAGTCAGTAAACTCCAGAAGTTGGTGATGGACAGGAAGGCGTTGTGTGCTGTAGTCCATGGAGTCACAAAGAGTCAGACACGACTGAGCAACTGAACTGATATTTCAAAAAAATTATACTAGATATTTCCAGAAAATTCCAGTAAATAAAACTGCTACTGATAAGACATGTTCTGTATCTACATGTTAGATATATTTTTAAAAAGTATTAGAAAATATCCTGCAACCTCAAGCAGTTACATCAGTCTCACCAAAATTCAAATAAAAACTTTATTGTTTTAATTTTAACCACAAATCAAGTAATAGCAACTCTGAGTCCCTCTATATTAGTAATTAGATCCTTCTTTGATTCCACTTTTTTCTGGTTCCAAACTGTTAGCCTCATGCTATACATCCACTTTGTGGATGTATACATCCACACTACATCCTGAAGTGTGTAAAAAGTGCCTAGAATTCTCAGTATCTTCCAGAAACATGCCAATACATACTTCATTATGGGAGGTATAAATATCAACAAACATTTAGCTGCTCAAAAATAAATACTTATATTTTCAAACTGACAATACATGTGACTTGGGTGTAAAACAGAAAGGATGTATGAAGTGTAAGTATCATCCCATTTCCATTCAGGAGTCTAGAATAATCAGTATATCTAGGTCAAGGATTACTCTCTCTGGCTTTTGGCCATGAAGCAGTTCTGAACATCATTAAACCACATAGTTTCTAGCACGACTTCCAGTGTCTGCTTTAAGAAGGTTCAGAGATGAAAAAATTCAAACCGGGGTCTCAGAGGCAGAAAGGGCAGAGAGAGCTGTGACCAATGATTCACCAATGATTCAAGTGGCTATGCCTGCTTGTCAGTCACTGACTGTGAGTATCAAGAATTGCCCTCACATATATTCAGAAGGACTCACAATCTGGATGTTTAATTAGCTTTTCAAGTCTGCAGGATTGTGTTTAAAACTGCACAGGACTTCCTCAAAGTTTTCCAAAGAAGAAGGAATTTTTCTTATAAATATGGAAGGTATAAATCACCTGTAATGCTTTCTAAGGAACACCTCCAACAAATGCTACTGTAATTCCAAAGTGATATTTCCAGTAATAAAGTACTTGACAAATGAACCAGGTTGAGACATTCAGTCTCCTTAGAGTGTCAGGAAGTTAAAAGTGAGATGTACTCATTTGGTTTGCTCACAGAAAAACAACAAACATTTATCTCCAGGTATGACACATTCATTGGTCCAACTGTCTTTCATGCCAGGCCACACCCCCATCTAGGTGTTGAAAGGTCATTAGTGAAAAGAAATAGGAACATTCCCACCGATTAATGATACTGAAGAATGGGCAACTCCTCTTTACCTCTATCTTTCGGTGAAAGCAAATATTCAAACTAGGAATTTGTGGGCCAAGAGTAAAAAGAAAGACCTAGTTAGAAGCATAAACTGAAATTAGAGTGGTTCAGTTCCCAAAGTACTCATATATGGCTACACACAAATCATGAAACCTTGAGAAAATGTAGAATTATGCAAATATCCAGAATCTGTACCCAGATTCTGTAAATGAGATAATTAAATGAGTCTATTGTTGAGTCTCTTTCTTCCTGTTTCTTTCTTTAAAAGAGCTTCAGTCCATACTAAGTCGCTCAATCAGCTTTAGCTGTTATGTCTAAAGTTGCTAATGTTGAATTTTTTAGTGTTAATGTTGTTTATACTGCTTATATTCATAAGTGTCGTTTATGTTGAATTACATGGTTTTGCATGTTTGGAAAGCTGTGCTTTAGGGAATGGATTAGTTTCATTCTGCTGTCCAGTTTTTACAATCTAAATAAGCTCTGAAACAAGAAACATAATATAAACCTTCAGGAAATATGAGTAGACAGAACCAACATACCAACATACTGATGACTGGAGCCAACCTGATCTTAAATTGATGTGTCACATGATTATTTTAATATTTTTTAATTGAAGTATAGTTGATATACAGCACTATACAAGTTGCAGGTGAACAGCATATTAATTCACAATTTTAAGATTATACTCCTTTTGTAGTTATCATAAAATATTGGCTATATGCCATGTGTTGTATAATACAGCATATAGCTTACTTTATACCTAAGAGTTTATTCCTCCTAAACTCCTGCCAGCCTCCTCTCACCTTCTCCTTAATTCTTGTTGTTGTTTATTTGCTAAGCTGTGTCTGACTCTTTGCAATCCCATGGACTGCAGAATGTCATGCTTCTTTGTCCTCCACTCTCTCCCGGAGTTTGCTCAAACTCATGTCCGTTAAGTCAGTGATGCCATCTAATCATCTCATCCTCTGTTGTCCCCTTCTCTTCCTGCCTTCAATCTTTCCCAGCATCAGAGTCTTTTCCAATGAGTGGCCAAAGTACTGGAGCTTCAGATTCATCATTAGTTTTCCCAATAAATATGCAGGGTTGACTTCCTTTAGAATTGACCCGTAGGATCTCCTTGCAGTTGAAGGGACTCTCAAGAGTCTTCTCCAACACCACAGTTCAAAAGCATCAATTCTTAAGCACTCAGCCTTCTTTATGGTCCAACTCTCACATCTGTACATGACTACTGGAAAAACCTTTGCTTTGACTAGACAGACCTTTGTTGGCAAAGTAATGTCTTATTTTTAATATGCTGTCTAAGTTTATGAAAGCTTTTCCTCCAAGGAGCAACTGTCTTTCACTTTCATGGCTGCAGTCACCATCCACAGGGATTTCGGAGCCCAAGAAAATAAAGTCATTCAGTGTTTCCATTTTTTCCCCTTTTATTTGCCATGCAGTGATGGGATTGAATGCCATGATCATAGTTTTATGAGTGTTAAGCTTCAAGCCAGCTTTTTGACTCTCCTCTTTCACCCGCATTAAGAGGCTCCTCAATTCCTTTTCATTTTCTGCCATTCAAGTCGTATCATCTGCAAAACTGCAATTGTTATTTCTCCCAGCAGTATTGATTCCAGCTTGTGATTCATCCAGCCTGGCATTTTGCATGATGTGCTTTGCATATAAGCTAAATAATGAGAGTAACAATATACGACCTTGTTATACTCCTTTCCCAAGTTTCAAACAGTTGCTCCATGTCCAGTTCTAATTGTTGCTTCTTTATACATTCATATGTTGATGGACACTTCATGCTTCCATATCTTGGCTATTGTAAATAAGGATGCTATGAACATTGGGCTGCATGTATCTTTTTGAAATATTTTTTTGTGTTTTTTTTCAGATATATGATCAGGAGTGAAATAGACGTTTTCCAAAGAGGAAAAGCAGATGGCCAACAGGCATATGAAAAGATGCTCTACATCATTAGTCATTGTAGAAATGCAAATCAGAATCACAAAAAGATATCACCTCACAGCTATCAGAATGCCTATCATCAAAAGGAACACAAATAGCGAAAGTTGGGGAGGATGTGGAGTAAAGGGAACTCATGCATTGTAGATGGGAATGCAAATAGGTATAGCCACTAAGGAAAAGAGTATGAGGGTTTTTCATTATTCCAAAAATAAAACTACCTTATGGCCCAGCATTTCCACTCCTGATCATTTCAATCTTTACAAATATAGGTATACAAAGTCTAAGAGAGTCTGGTATTGAGTCAGGAACTATGCTTATGTATACTCTATTAGTTGTCGAGAAAATGGCAATCCTTTATGTTGGTCTTTTTTATAAATACTAGTATTGAATCATTACAACTCAAGGTAATTGAAGACTCACAGTTACAATCAAGGCTCAAAGAGCAAAGGCGCAGATGACTAATCATCATTGCTGTACAGGACAGTTACATTCTGTCCTGTTGTCAGCATGAAAAAAAACACCAGACTATGAGTAATATTTACACATGTATTATTTTTATTGAGTGCTTTCCTAAGATTTGGCTTTATATTAGTAGTTAATAATGTTGGGGGAAATATGGATGGTACAGTTTCCCATCAATCAGCTTATAAACTTGTTAGAAGAAGGTGTGTTTAAGAGACTGACATCATACCTATTTCAGGAAAAGAAAATTGAAATGTCATTGTTTACTGGCCAAAGAACACATCTCTGCTGTGTTTTTAAAAATTTTTACTGGGATAAATTAAACTGTTTAAGAATATATTATCAAAGGTAGTGTGTGTGTCTGCTGTGCTCAGTCATGTCTTACTCTTTTGCAACCCCATGTACTGTAACCCACCAGGCTTCTCTGCCCATGGGATTCTCAAGGAAAGAATACTGGAGTGGGTTGTCATCTTTTCTTCCAGGGGATCTTCCTGACCTAGGGATCCGACCTGTGTCTCTTGCATCTCCTGCATTTGCAGGGGGATTCTTTACCACTATCCTACCTGGGAGGCCATCAAAGGTTTTAGATTTATACAATGGCTAGAATGACTTAATACAGAGTCTATTTTAAAGCAGAAAGAGATGCTAAATAAAATATTTAAAAATGTGTGTGTGTATATATATATATATATATGCATGGTGATAAATAAAAGGGTAAAAGTGGAAGTAGTGAGTGACGGATTTCCTCTTCTTGGGATCCAAAGTGACTGCAGATTGTGACTGAAGCCATGAAATTACAGGGCAATTTCTTCTTGGTGAAAGGTTGTTGTTGAATCACGCGAATACACCGGGATTCTTGGCCCCCGGAGGAGAAGAATTCAATCCGGGGCCAAAGACGAGGCTTGATCGCTCAGAGCTTTTGTGTAATAAAGTTTTATTAAAGTACAAAGGAGATAGAGAAAGCTTCTGACATAGGCATCAGAAGGGGGTAGAAAGAGTACCCGCTTGCTAGTGTTAACAATGAGGTTATATAATCCAAAGAATGTCTGGAGGTTGTAAAGACCTCATCAGACCTACTCCCATAATTTACATTTTAAGATAACAGAAGGTTGAATCCAAAGACTGTCCTTAGGCAGGATACATTATTGGTATATAATCCTAAGGAATGTGGAGAAAGAAAAAAAGTTTGTCCTTTCTTCCTCCTTGTGAATTCCAGACCCCTCTCTCCTTGGGGACCCCTAGACTCCCTATCAACCTGCCTAGGAACTGACTCTCTCACTGGCAGGAAGGAGATGACAAACTTAGACAGCGTGTTGAAGAGCAGAGACATGATTCTGCCGACAAAGGTCCACATAGTCGAGGCGTGGTCTGCCCAGTGGTCACCTACAGTTGTGAGAGATGAATGGTAAAGAAGGCAGAACACCAAAGAATTTATGTCTTAGAACTGTGGTGCTTGAGAAGACTCCTGAAAGTTCCTTGGATAGCTAGGAGATCAAACAAGTCCATCTTAAGAGAGATCAACCCTGAATATTCACTGGAAGCACAGATGTTGAAGTTGAAGTTCCAGTGTTTTAGTCAGCTGATGCGAACAGATGACCCGTTGAAAAAGTCCCTGATGCTGAGAAAGATTGAGGGCAGAAGGAGAAGAGGGTGTCAGAGGATGAGATGGCTGGATGGCATCACTGATGCAATGAACATAAACTTGGGCAAACTCCAGGACATGATGAGGGACAGAGACAAATGGTGTGCTGAAATCCATGGGGATTCAAAGAGTAGAACATGACTGGGCAACTCAACACCAACAACAAAATATGCAGGCATGTATCTCCTGCATTGGCAGTCGGGTTCTTTACCACCAGCATCACCTAGGAAAAACCAAGTTTGAAAGTAAGAAATATGTCTTCAAGTACAAGAAACAAAAAAGAAATCTCATGGCCAGAGCAGGTAATGTTCAATATGAGCAAGTGGGAATCTAGGGTTTTTATCAATCTCAAAACTAGGCTCACTAAGCTATGGATATAATTGTTGCTATTGTGTACACATTCAACTTTAAGCAGCCTTTTTCATGCTTTATGACTTAATTTTATTTTGAGGTTAGACAAAACATTTTCATGATTCAAAAGTCAAAATTATTTTTAAAAAGGGCCATGCCAAAGAATGGTCAAACTACCACACAACTGTACTCATCTCACACTCTAGTAAAGTAATGCCCAAAATTCTCCGAGCCAGGCTTCAACAGTACACGAACCATGGACTTCCAGATGCTCAAGCTAGTTTTAGAAAAGGCAGAAGAACCAGAGATCAAATTGCCAACATCTGCTGGATCATTGAAAAAGCAAGAGAGTTACAAAAAAAACACAACACATCTGTTTCTGCTTCATTAACTATACCAAAGCCTTTGACTGTGTGGATCACAATAAACTGTGGAAAATTCTTCAAGAGATGGGAATACAAGACCACCTGACCTGCCTCTTGAGAAACCTATATGCAGGTCAGGAAGCAACAGCTAGAACTGGACATGGAACAACAGACTGGTTCCAAATAGGAAAAGGAGTATGTCAAGGCTGTATATTGTCACCCTGTTTATTTAACTTCTATGCGGAGTACATCATGAGAAATGATGGGCTGGATGAAGCACAAGCTGGAATCAAGATTGCCAGGAGAAATATCAGTCACCTCAGATATGCAGATGACACCACCCTTATGGCAGAAAGTGAAGAGGAACTAAAAAGCCTCTTGATGAAAGTGAAAGAGGATATTGGAAAAGTTTGCTGAAATCTCAACATTCAGAAAACTAAGATCATGGCATCTGGTCCCATCACTTCATGGGAAATAGATGGCGAAACAGTACAAACAGTATTAGGCTTTATTTTTCTGGGCTCCAAAATCACTGCAGATGGTGATTGCAGCCACGAAAGTAAAAGACACTTACTCTTTGGAAGGAAAGTTATAACCAACCTATATAGCATATTCAAAAGCAGAGACATTACTTTGCCAACAAAGGTCCATCTAGTCAAGGCTATGGTTTTTCCAGTGGTCATGTATGGATATGAGAGTTGAACTATGAAGAAAGCTGAGCACTGAAGAATTGATGCTTTTGAACTGTGGTGTTGGAGAAAACTCTTGAGAGTCCCTTGGAATGCAAGGAGATCCAACCAGTCCATCCTAAAGGAGATCAGTCCTGGGTGTTCATTGGAAGGACTGATGCTGAAGCTAAAACTCCAATACGTTGGCCACCTGATGAGAAGAGTTGACTCATTTGAAAAGACTCTGATGCTGGGAGGGATTGGGGGCAAGAGGAGAAGGGGACGACAGAGGATGAGATGGCTGGATGACATCACCGACTCAATGGACATGAGTTTGGGTGAAATCCAGGAGTTGGTGATGGACAGGGTGGCCAGGCGTGCTGTGGTTCATGGGGTCACAAAGAGTCAGACAGGCCTAAGAGACTGAACTGAACTGAGTCCTCACTCTCTTCCCTATGCCACTCTACTGCCACAGGTAACTGTTTTCAACCATTTCACTAGTCATTGACTTACACTTCCTACGTGTATGTATGCATATACATAGAGAGTTGCCCTTTGAACAACATGGTTATAACCTGCAGGGATCCATTTATCCTCGGATTTTTTTCAATAGTAGATACTACAGTACTACATGATCTGTGGTTGGTTGAATCCAAGGTCCTAGGGACAAGAGTAACCAGGGATATAGAGCCACATATACTCTGTCAAGTTATAGACAGATCTGCAGTTGTGAGTAAGTTGGTACCCCAAACTCCCATGTTGTTGAAGGGTCAACTGTATATATGCATATATATATATATATATATATACACACACACTGTATGTATATATTATTTGTGTGTATACACACACATGCATGCACATTTGATATGCATGGCCTTTATGTACACACACGTGTGTTTGTGTGTATATATGATATGAAACATATTATATAAGTATCTGTTCTATTTTCTGAAATGCTTTCTCATTATTGGTGTTGAATTTTGTAAAAGTCATGTTCAGTGTCTATGAAGATAATTATATTTTTTCTGCATATCAACTGATGTGGTGAATTATGTTATAAATTTCCCAATACAGAAATGTCATTGAATCAATACTGAAAATATTCCATTTTGTCATTCTATATTAATTTTATTATTACATTATTATTATTATGTTGCATTGATATTCATAAGTAAATCTGGTGTTTAGTTTTCATTTTAGTGTGCTACTTTGATCAGTTTTTAGTTTCAAAGCTATCCTTATTTTAAAATTGCTAATTTTCTGTCTTTACCTATAATCTGGATTTACTTCAAATCATTTAGTCTTTGAAAGTTTGGTAAAATTCCTATGTGAATCCACCTATACTCCTCGTATTTTTATAACTGTAGAGTTCTATGATAACTTTATCCATTTGTTCTGTAGATTTTTTTTTCTAGAACACCATTCATTTCAAGTAGGCTTACATATACATTTATAAACAACTTTATTTTATCTTAAATCTCTCATATACAGAATCTCATATGTCCAAACAATTTTAAAAGAGACATGAGCTGTTTTCCATATTTGTTTGTTAGGAATTTAAAATCTTAGAGGATATATTTTTCAAATTATATTTATTGATTTTAAATTTCATATTTGAACATCACTTTTTGATTTTGGACACAAAGGCACACATTAAAAAATCACTTTGGAAAAGATTTAGGATTTAAAATAAGCTTCTACAAGTCCATTCAATAACTGCCAAATATCTTACTAAGCTGAAAGAAGAAAACTATAGGTCTGTATATTTATTCAGGGATCCTGACATTACCCAGAGGGCTACAAAACAGTTTTATTATAACACTGAAAATATGACTGTCTTTCCCTAATATTGTGTTAGAGATTGAAAACAGAATGACAGAGACCTTCCATGCTGAGGAAACGCTTGTAACTAATATTCATGTTAGACACCTGAGCCTGTCAGAGTGGGGATGTTTTCAGAGCAATAGGATTGATATTGCAAACTATATGTCTACATACAGATGAAAAGGGCAACATAACGGATTCAGTGGTGTTATAATAGTTGGCAAAGTCCACTACATGAAGAAGTCATGTGCTGCCTTTTGTAAAGTCTGGAGAAATGCTTAAGTTACCTGATTCAAATAAAGCACATGGAAAGTTAGAAGGATTTAGAAAGACACAAATGAGGCAGGGAGAAAAGAATAAAGAGAAACATTCATAAAAATCATGCAATTGCTCTCCAGTTCCTCTTGCTGCCTTTGCAAAGTTCTCCCAAGAAAAAAATAAGAATGTTACTCAACATAGGTAGGGCCACACTGTGCCCATCCCGAAAAGAAGAAAGGAGGAGCTCCTCCCATTATTTAATAGCCTGACAAATACTGTGGCAGAGTCTCCAAATCTAACAGGCTGGTTGTTGCTGTTGTTTAGTCGCTAAGTTTTGTCCACCTCTTTGCGACCCCATGGACCGTAGCCCGCAGGCTCCTCTGTCCGTGGGATTTCCCAGGCAAGAATACTAGAGTGGATTGTGACTTTCTTCCCAGGAGATCTTCCTGACTCAGGGATTGAACCCATGTCTCCTGCATTGCAAGTGGATTCTTTAGTGATGAACCACTGGGGAAGGTGAATAGGGTGATTCAAGAGCCATAAATTGAAGCTGGTTTTAGGAGACGGCCTGATTTACTACACATTCTGTTCTTGCTGGAAAACAAAAGCAACAAAGCCCTGCAAAAGCTCAAGGGATGAAGTCTACAGAAACATGGAGCTCCTGATGTTTCTGAAAAGATGTGCTCCAGGTAGGATGCATCTCCAGGAAAGCAGCTGATGTTTGTGATTCTCACTCTAAGCTATACTTACGTATTTAAATGTGATGAGTCTTCCATCGAGAACTCAAAAATTTTCACATCACAAGAAGAGAGTTTACTTCATTACAACAAGTTTTCCTAACTAGCCAAAAGCTATTAGTACTTGCTAAGATGCTTGCTCAGATAACTTTGGTATAAAAAAAAAAAAAAAACTGAACCCCCAAAGAGAAGGTGGCGCCCTCCTGAGTTGCCATCAAAATGAACAATAAAAGGGGTCATCTTTAACTCAGACCTGGACAGTCTCTCTCTCACACCCCTTTATCTTGCCTCTTTTTCGTATGGAAAAAATACGTTGATGATTGCTCCTGCCTGTATTCTTCAAAGGGAGGGGGAGCTAAAACCTCATCCTTCAACACCTCCTTCACCCCAAAGGCATTCATTTATCTTTTTTCCCCTGAATTCTTTTCCTTTGGCATTCCCTTTGGGTCACTCTTTAACCTTTTCTTTGCCACCCATATGATTTAAGCAGTGTTCTAACATCCTCTGCAATCCTTGTTTAAGAATGTGTTTTGGTGCATTGAGTTTTAACTTTTTAAAATGTTTTTTATTTCATAAGACAGTGTTAGTACATTATTTGTGAGTATAGCACAACATGTGAAAACCTTTGCATCTATTCCTTCTTACCATGGACTCTAGCCCGCCAGGCTCCTCTCTTCATGTAATTCTCCACACAAGAATACTGGAGTGAGTTGTCATTCTCTTTTCCAAGGGATCTTCCTAACCCAGGGATTGAACCAGGTCTCCTGCATTACAGGTGGATTCTTGACTGTCTGAGTCACTAG
This sequence comes from Bos mutus, assembly GCF_027580195.1. Classification (NCBI taxonomy): domain Eukaryota; kingdom Metazoa; phylum Chordata; class Mammalia; order Artiodactyla; family Bovidae; genus Bos; species Bos mutus. The sequence continues at coordinate 89,883,371 of NC_091626.1, read as the reverse complement.
GGATATCCATTCCTTCTTATACCTTGTGCCAAAGCTAAGAGCCAACCATTGATGGTGGTCTGCCATCCACTTAACAGGCATTTTACAACTAAAGGAGTTATAATGACTCCTTATGAAGGCTAAGTGAGGTTTTTCATGCAAAAATGTAAACCATTATTCTTGTGCTTTAAATAGAGGTCATCTTGTGAAAAGGAGATTTCCAAAACTGTAACAGAAGACAGGCTATAGTAAACATTTTGAGTCTAATTGGCTATAAGCATATAAGCATTTATAAAAAAGACAATATTTCCTTGCTTGAGTAATCAGAGGAAATATCCTTAAGAAGTTGGTACAGCTATACCTGAAAAACATTGCTCTTTGTTTCCAGGCAAAGGCAAAAAAGTGAATGTTGCAATAAAGCCAATCACACAATTTTTGTTTTTGCTTTTCCTAGCACATATAGCATTGATGTTTATACTATATTTTAGTCTATTAAGTGTGCAGTAGCAATATGTCTTTAAAAATGCATATCTTAATTAAAAAATACTCCATTGCTAAATAGTATTAGCCATCATCTGAATATTTAGCAGGTCATGGTAATGATATCCAAGATCAGTGATCACAGCTCTCTGTAACAGATATAACAATAAGGACAAAGTCTGTAATAGTGCAAGAAATACCAAGCTGTGACACAGGGAGGAGAAGTGAGCAAATACTCATGGGAAAATGGTGCTGATAAACATACTTTATTTGGAGTTACATAAGCTTCAATTTGTAAAACAATGCAATATCTGTGAAAGCAATTAAGCAAAAAGGAGTCAAGTGCAGTATGCCTGTATATTCAAACAGATTCTATAAATCAAGATGGAAAAGAGATTTTCTAAATTTTTGAACAGTAAGCTGCCAAAATGGAACAAATATTGATTTTACCAGGTACTATATAGGCACATGTTTTGGTTAAATATTATTATCAACCCTATGAAGTGGCATAAATAATTTTGTATTGTATCAGGCTGAGTACAGATGTGAGCATTGAACCATAAAGAAGGCTTAGCACTGAAGAATTGATGCTTTCAATCTGTGGTGCCGGAGAAGACTCTTGAGAGTCCTTTGGACAACAAGGAGATCCAACCAGTCCATCTTAAAGGAAATCAACACTGAATATTCATTGGAAGGACTGCTGAAGCTGAAACTCCAATATTTTGGCCGCCAGATGTGAAGAGCCGACTTGTTGGAAAAGACCCTGATGTTGGGAAAGATTTAGGGCAGGAGGAAAAGGGGGCAACAGAGGATGAGATGGTTGGATGTCGTCACTGACTCAGTGGACATGAGGTTGAGCAAACTCTGGGAGATATTACAGAATAGAGAAGCCTGGCATGCTGCATCCATGGGGTCACAAAGAGTTGGACACAACTTAGCGACTGAATAACAAGATGAGGCAAAGGGGATACCTGACATATAAGGTGTCAATTCCTAATAACCAACGGGCTTATTATTTGAAGTTGGTCAATGTGTGTGTGCTAGTCGCTCAGTCATATCCAAGTCCTCGTGACCCCATGGACTGTAACTTGACAGGCTCCTCTATCCATAGGATTTCCCAGGCAAGAATACTGGAGTAGACTGCCATTCCTTTCTTCACGGGATCTTCCCAACCCAGGGATCAAATCCATGTCTTATGTCTCTTGCATCACAGGCAGATTTTTTCCATCTGAACCACTATGGAAGCCCAAGTCAGTATTATTCACTATCTGTTTTTTTAACCAGCACCATGATATTTGGTTTTCCTCGTCTAAGCCTTCAGAACTGAAATAACTTCATATGTCTAGGAAAAGGACCAAGTGGGCAAAATAAAATCCATGAAAGACAATAGGATAATGGATTATATTTTGAAAAAACAATACAGCTATTTTGCACATTTCGCTCTGATATTAAGAGACTTTTATTGAGCAGGACTGCCATCACCCTCTGAATTAGGAACACATCATGTGATTTTCAAGAGCAAGCTGCACAGTTGCTTTAGGAGTGGGAAGGATTCTGACGGTGATTTTTTAGCCTTGTCTGTCTTTTACTGAAGTGTGTATTTCCTGTTTTCACAGAGAAAGAGAATGACATTTCCTCTTTTTATACATTTATTTGTCATCAGTTATATTTAAGGTTAATTTACCTTGAGAGCTGAGGAATCATATCTTCTGTAAGAAGAAAAGAATAAAAAAGGATTCTACATAGTTTTGCTATTTTCACAAGGAAATCAGCAAAAAAGCAAAGCTTTCCTTATATCAGTTTCATGGAAGAAAAGAAAAGTAGAAAATTTGAAGCTGTTGTATAAAATATTGAAGGAAATGTTCATAACTAGTTATTTGTGTTATTGTTGGACAGATGATCAAGGATGTCAAATTTAAACTAATAGAAGTTCAATTTTTTATATCCATTTGTGAATTATTTGTGAAGTTTGAGCAAAGAGAGCATTTTTTTCTTTTTCTTCCTAGCAACGTATTAGCCCTAGAATGAATGGATTTCTGCCCAGACACAAGTGGGTCATTCAGCTGGTCAACAAGGATGCTTCTTATGAGAGCAGATTTTTTATGGGGACAGCTGTCTAGCAGGAAGTATATTGCCATGTGTTCTTTTTGAATTTAGCAAAAGACTGTCAAATATTCCTAGTAATGACCCACTTAATTTTATAGAGGGTACTTTTACATAAAAGTGTATTAATAATAAATATGGATTTAGAATTGAAATTACTATAAGTTGGTTTCAGACAGACTGAAAAATAAATATATACTATGTAATAAATGACAGCATTTATGTATTCACGTGAGCTGACTTCTATTCACTCCAAAGAAGCAAGTAACATTGAATGTAACTTCAGTTCCTAGAATCTCAGAATCCAAACCTGAAAAATACACACTTTACAACCATCCCATGGAAGAAATGTTTTCTGCTGGTAAAGGCAGATGGAGTAATAGAGTCATTTTTCCTTAGCTTGGTAAGAACCTTGCAAGAAGCAGCTTTTCTTAAGCTGTGGGGATATTTAACTCTCCAGTTTCTTTGAGGGGTAAGCATTGACTTTTAAAAATATGAAGTAGTTTACTGTGGTCTCACCAATGAGCAATGGCTATTGGGGGGAATGGACCCATCTCTTATTCGCAGTGGTTTCTAGTTCTTTAGGAAATCTAAGTTGAAGCTGTCATAGTATGGATATTAGCCTTCATATTATCCTAATATTTTATCCTAATATAGGGGCCTCCCAGGTGGCACTAGTGGTAAAGAACCCAGCTATCCATGCAGGAGACGTAAGAGATGCGGGTTTGATCCCTGGGCTGGGAAGATCTCCTGGAGTAGAGCATGGACACCTACTCCAATATTCTTTCCTGGAAAGGGGACAAGCTTGGAAAGGCTATGGTCCATAGGGTCATGAAGAGCTGGACATGACTGAAGTGACTTAGCACGCATCCTAACATAACTGATATCAGCAGTAAATACTAGCAAATCATTGGTATGGATTTGTTGAACTCCATGGTGGTAACAGAATCATCTACCGTGAAGAAGAAACAGATTCTCAACTTGCTATTTATTGCCATTCAAGAGTTTACACAGCTACTCATTTGAGATGAAGTGCCTGGGCATGCTCCTATCCCAGTGGAGTCACAGACCCACATTTATACCATGCAATACATCAGCTCACTGGCCTGACTTTGATTCAGGTTTTGATCCTGGTCACTTTTAAAATTCTGTTAGCCATGAAGATGTGCTTTTAAAAATGTTAGAAGCGTGTGATAATATGGACTCTGAGTTTTATATCTTGTGGTCAGTTCTCAGATTCTAAAAAATGTTCTCAAGGGACAACAGTAGTGAAAACCAACGAACATATCAGTTGATGGTGCTAATTAGCCAAACATTGGACATATACATCTCCCTCTTTCTGCTGTTCTCTCTTCTCCCTGATCAAGTCTATGAGTTCTTCATTTCCTGGCTAGTTCCATACAGTGATAGACCTTAATGCCCGAAATAGCCTGATGTAATTGGAAGGGAATAGGAGCTCTTTGCTACAGAGGGATCCAAGTTTTAGGCCAAGGGCCCATGATAAAGACAGATATCATTAGTGCTTTGGTGATATACGGTTTGGTGGACTGATCTGAGTATACTGCTCATAGGGTATACCATCACTACTTGCTTGACATTTTCTGTTTTAGAAAAAAAAAAAAAAAATACCCTGACCTGGGAAACTTCAGAGTCCCAGGCAAACAGAGATGGTTGTTCACTCTAATTCTGAGTCTGGTCTATTAAATTTCAAAGGTATTTCATTTAGCTTCTGAAGAGTACAGCAGAGAAAGTCATCAGATCCTGCTGCAACTGATAGTTCTATGAAATACTGGCCCTTGGTTTCAGTGAAAGTGATTTCCAGTTGAAATGGGTCTGGCTTATGTCTTCCAGAACAAGACTGAATGGATAAGGTATTTTGCTAACAGAGATTCTTATTAATGAGTGAGATAAATAGAGATATAGCTATCTAATAAATCAAACAATAGAATGCTTGCTATAGAGTAAAACTATGTAAATACAATGATGGCAAATAACACTAGTCTCAGAAAGATTTCTTAGTAACTAGCAATGGAGAAGGAAATGGCAGCCCACTCCAGTGGTCTTGCCTGGAGAATCCCAGCATGGTGAGCTGCCATCTATGGGGTCGCACAGAGTAGGACAAGACTGAAGCGACTTAGCAGCAACAGCAGCAGCAGCAGCAGCAATTGTAGTATGAAACAGTATTATATCGACATGTGATAGATGAGTTACTAATTCAAATTGCATGATGGTGATTGATAAGTTTGATGATAATCATGATTTTGAATCATTCAAATTTTCTTGCTTTCATAAAATATATTCTATCAATCAACTGAAATGGTTTCATTTGTTTAATTTTTGCTGTCTTTTTTTAAGGCTTTGAAAAAACCAAGAGATATGAGATACTCTCACTGATTTTCTCTTCACTCGTCATAGCCTAGAGAATTCTCCTGCTCTTTGGCAAAAATGTATTTACCATGTACTTTATTTTTGATCTTAAGAGAGTCTTGGTCTTCCCTGGTGGCTCAGACAGTAAAGAATCAGACTGTAATGCAGAAGACCTGGGTTTGATCCCTGGGTCGGGAAGTTATCCTGGAGAAAGCAATGGCAACCACTCCAGAATTATTGCCTGGAGAATTCCGTAGACAGAGGAGTCTGGCAAGCAACAGTCCATGGGGTCCCTAAGAATCGGACACAACTGAGTGACTAACAGTTTACTTTCAAGATGGTCTTATTTTTTATTTTCTTGTTTGTTTGCTTATTTTTAATCTTGAGAAAATACAGTATCTTGAATTTTTTACGGTAAAAAGCATATGATTTTTCTTAATGTTCTTATAGTTTTAAACTTTTTTCTAAAACCATTGTATTTTCTGTTCTTTATTTTATACCTATATACAGAAATATAGCTTGAAAATGCAAGTTGCTCAAGAAACACTTAGAGCTGAAGTGTTTCTTACTTGGTTGAAGCCATATAAAGTATTAAACATATCTAGGTGATGTTTAATAACTGAATAAAGATTACTTTGGTCATTTTGAGAAGTAGAAAAATACATGCATTGAAAGGTAGGAGACATATATTCTTCTTCCAGATTGTATGAATATAAGCTATAGTACTTTACTATTTCCTCTCTGTTGAGAAATCTCTACTGCTGTTTTTTGTTTAAATAATAACCTAAAACAAGTAATATGTTAATATAAAATTCATGACAATTCCATTTGAAGGAAGCAAGGATTACCGATTTTAGAGAAGCTACATGCCATCACATAAGAGGTACAAGTACACATGGTGCTGTCAGAGTGTGTAGATTTCAAACATAACTCTGCTACTACTGACCAGCAGCTCTATGGACTTTGGGAAAATGTTCAACCTCATTGTGCCTTAATTTTCTATCTTACAAATGAGTGTAAGCCTATCTCATAGGGCTCTTATGAGAATCAAAGCAAGTTAGTAAATGTAAAATACTTAGAATGGCACAGGCATAAGAAGAACTATATCTGCTAGTTACTATATCTATCATTTTGACTTATATCTCTCTTTACATTACAGTATTTTTGCCTCAAAAATCCCTTGAACTGGGGAACCTGGTGGGCTACAGTCCATAGGGTTGCAAAGAGTCAGACATGACTGAGCAAACCGGAAGTCAGAGATGGCCTGTTACATAACATGGAATATGTATGCCAAGAGCATGTGCATCTCCTACCTTTTTACCATGAAATTAAAAGACGCTTGCTCATTGGAAGAAAAGTTATGACCAACATAGACAGCATATTAAAAAGCAGAGACATTACTTTGTCAACAAAGGTCCATCTAGTCAAAGCTATGGTTTTTCCATTAGTCATGTATGGATGTGAGAGTTGGACTACAAAGAAAGCTGGGCACCAAATAATTTATGCTTTTGAACTGTGGTGTCGGAGAAGACTCTTGAGAGTCCCTTGGACTGCAAGGAGATCCAATCAGTCAGTCCTAAAGGAAATCAGTCCTGAATATTCATTGAAATGACTGATGCTGAAGCTGAACCTCCAGTACTTTGGCCACCTGATGCGAAGAACTGACTCATTGGAAAAGACCCTGATGCTGAGAAAGATTGAAGGTGGAAGGAGAAGGAGAAGACAGAGGATGAGATGGTTGGATGGCATCACCGACTCTATGGCCATGAGTTTGAGCAAGCCCTGGGAGTTGGTGATGGACAGGGAAGCCTGGCATGCTGCAGTCCATGGGGTTGCAAAGAGTCAGACATGACTGAATGACTGAACTGAACTGAACTGAAGTAAACTACATTTTTACATCCTTTGCTATGAGTTACAGAAATGCAGTACACAAAGCTGTTTATAAAATATCTTTAAAAGATAAAAGCAAATATCTTATTGTTTAATTATTTAAGAACTGTCTTCCAGTTACCATTATTAATGTAATAAATTTATTTTATTCACTAGGATCCAAACATGATTCTTTAATACAGTGACAAAAGGAGAATTATAACCAGTTGCTCTTTGTTGGTCAACAACTTGGTAAGCAGTGACTCAAGGAACAGACAGATCCCAAAGTATAAGCAAGTTGTCAACAAACGTATGCATCTGTGTGTGTGTGTCTGAATATAGCATTTTCCTTTTCTCAAGATGGAACACTTGTATGCCATTCAAATTTTTTGCTTGCTTGTCATCATGTCTAAATATATAAATTAGTTTTATGCTTTCATTATATTTTTATTAATGACCACTATTTTTCCATCTGTAAAACAGAGATAATACCTGTTTCATAAAACTAATGGTTGAAAAGTTTGAAAGGGGTAATAAACATGAAGCAGCTTGGACAGAAACTGGCCTAAGAACAAATTTCCTCACCCATCTCCCAGTAAAAGTTCAGGACCTTTGGTTTATTGACTTGGGAACTCACTCCAGTATTTTAGAACCCACTGTGATCTTTAAGACCTTATTAAAATGTTCCCATTTTCTTCACACAAACATGGAAATTTGTTTTTAGACCACACTCAACTTTGAATTCCTGTCAGGATTACTTTGAAAAGAAAAAATAACTGTACCTTGAACTTGCATCAAAATTTGCTTCTGCTTTCTGCTTTTAACACTTTCTTCCCTCCATTTTATTTATTTTCTATTAATAAAATATTCACAATACTCCTATTATTAGAAACAAAATTCTTAGATTTTCTGAAAAGTCACATCAGAGTGAATCCAGATTTAAGGAATTTGAAAAAGTGAGTTAGTCACTCAGTTATGTCTGACTCTTTGCAACCCCATGGGCTGTAGCGCACCAGGCTCCTCTCCCCATGGAATTCTCCAGGCAAGAATACTGGAATGGGTGGCTATCCCCTTATCAAGGGGACCTACCCAACTGGGTCCCCCTCATTGTAGGCTGATTCTTTACCATCTGAGCCACCAGGGAAGGCCCAAGAAATTTGAATCCAGATATAAAAGATGTGCAAAAAAGATCCAGTGTTAGTAGAAGGACAGCAGCATTTAGATATAGGAGCCTTTCATTTTAGACCAATTAAATGCACACACAAGAAAACTTTCTACTAATATTATCTATGTCATAAAATTAATATATGAAACTTCCATTCCTACAAGATTCAACCTTCTGCTCTTACATGATCTTGTAGAAGGAAAATGATATTCAAAAAAAAAAAAGTGTAGCTATCTAGAATTCATATTACAGAAAACTTAATCACAAAGTAAGTTATTTGTGTATCTTTGGTAGATAAATCAAAATCAAATAATCTTTTTGTAAAAGAAAATTTGCTAAATTCCTGCTGTTCTTGAGTGATCACCTCTCTGCTAACCATTTCTATCCACTAAGAGAATGTTTGTGAACTTAATGAGTGTTTAAGAGTAAAAAATAGCCTTTTATAGACACACACACTTCAAGTTAACTGAAATATTCTGTCATCCAGAAAACAAACTCTGAATGGGCATACTTGGATGTTGTTGAAAGTTCTTGTTTTGACTACTTGAACTTTTCTAAGCAGTTGAATCAATGTTCCATAGCAGCATTTCTGTGGCACAACCTGGTTTTCTTCACGTTCAACTCAAAAGATATACCCTACTTACGTTTAAATCTTGTTAAAAGATACATAACTCCCTGCTTAATGTTGTTTGCATAACAATTCTACTTTGTTCTGATGATGGTTTGTTATGTGCTAAGAACATGGTTTAAAGTTACTTCAATTCTTGGAGGAGCCTGGAAGGCTGCAGTCCATAGGGTCGCTGAGAGTCGGACACGACTGAGTGACCTCGCTTTCACTTTTCACTTTCATGCATTGGAGAAGGAAATGGCAACCCACTCCGGTGTTCTTGCCTGGAGAATCCCAGGGATGGGGAAGCCTGGTGGGCTGCCGTCTATGGGATCACACAGAGTCGGACACGACTGAAATGACTTAGCAATAGCAATAGCAATAGCAACTCTGTGGTGGTGAGTTGGGTTCAACTTCAGTATAGAGACAGGTTGAAATGTGATTTTTCCCCCACATGCTAATAGTCACATTCCATCAGAATTTTATTATTGTCTCTGCTTCATTCCAGGAATAAAAGCAAATCACATTGCAATGGTGAATGGAATTGTTTCCTTAATTAATTCCATTCACCATTGCAACGAAAAGAATAAAATACTTAGGAATATATCTACCTAAAGAAACCAAAGACCTATATATAGAAAACTATAAAACACTGGTGAAAGAAATCAAAGAGGACACTAATAGATGGAGAAATATACCATGTTCATGGGTTGGAAGAATCAACATAGTGAAAATGAGTATACTACCCAAAGCAATTTATAGATTCAATGCAATCCCTATCAAGCTACCAACAGTATTCTTCACAGAGCTAGAACAAATAATTTCACAATTTGTATGGAAATACAAAAAACCTCGAATAGCCAAAGCTATCTTGAGAAAGAAGAATGGAACTGGAGGAATCAACCTGCCTGACTTCAGGCTCTACTACAAAGCCACAGTCACCAAGACAGTATGGTTCTGGCACAAAGACAGAAATATAGATCAATGGAACAAAATAGAAAGCCCAGAGATAAATCCACTCACATATGGACACCTTATCTTTGACAAAGGAGGCAAGAATATACAATGGATTAAAGACAATCTCTTTAACAAGTGGTGCTGGGAAAACTGGTCAACCACTTGTAAAATAATGAAACTAGAGCACTTTCTAACACCATACACAAAAATAAACTCAAAATGGATTAAAGATCTAAACGTAAGACCAGAAACTATAAAACTCCTAGAGGAGAACATAGGAAAAACACTCTCTGACATACATCACAGCAGGATCCTCTATGACCCACCTCCCAGAATATTGGAAATAAAAGCAAAAATAAACAAATGGGACCTAATTAAACTTAAAACCTTCTGCACAACAAAGGAAACTATAAGCAAGGTGAAAAGATAACCTTCAGAATGGGAGAAAATAATAGCAAATGAAGCAACTGACAAACAACTAATCTCAAAAATTTACAAGCAACTCCTACAACTCAATTCCAGAAAAATAAATGACCCAATCAAAAAATGGGCCAAAGAACTAAATAGACATTTCTCCAAAGAAGACATACAGATGGCTAACAAACACATGAAAAGATGCTCAACACCACTCATTATCAGAGAAATGCAAATCAAAACCACTATGAGGTACCATTTCACACCAGTCAGAATGGCTGCCATCCAAAAGTCTACAAGCAATAAATGCTGGAGAGGGTGTGGAGAAAAGGGAACCCTCTTACACTGTTGGTGGGAATGCAAACTAGTACACCACTATGGAGAACAGTGTGGAGATTCCTTAAAAAACTGGAAATAGAACTGCCTTATGATCCAGCAATCCCACTGCTGGGCATACACACTGAGAAAACCAGAAGGGAAAGAGACACGTGTACCCCAATGTTCATCGCAGCACTGTTTATAATAGCCAGGACATGGAAGCAACCTAGATGCCCATCAGCAGATGAATGGATAAGAAAGTGGTGGTACATATACACAATGGAGTATTACTCAGCCATTAAAAAGAAAACATTTGAATCAGTTCTAATGAGGTGGATGAAACTGGAGCCTATTATGCAGAGTGAAGTAAGCCAGAAAGAAAAACACCAATACAGTATACTAATGCATATATATGGAATTTAGAAAGATGGTAACAATAAGACTGTATACGAGACAGCAAAAGAGACACTGATGTATAGAACAGTCTTTTGGACTCTGTGGGAGAGGGAGAGGGAGAGGGTGGGATGATTTGGGAGAATGACATTGAAATATGTATAATATCATATATGAAATGAGTCTCCAGTCCAGGTTCGATGCACGATACTGGATGTTTGGGGCTAGTGCACTGGGACGACCCAGAGGGATGGTATGCAGAGGGAGGAGGGAGGAGGGTTCAGGATGGGGAACACATGTATACCTGTGGCGGATTCATTTTGATATATGGCAAAACCAATACAATATTGTAAAGTTAAAAAATAAAATAAAATTAAAAAAAAAAAACAATATTAAAAAAAATGGAAGAAAACAAATGGGGGTGTGGGAGGAAAAGGAGAAGAGCAAACAAAACACTCAACATAAAACTCCTTTTCTGGTGTAGCTGGTTGACAATCTAGAAGTCACGTGTATGATACTTTTCATCAAGAACAGCAACTGTGCTTTTTGGCTTGTTACACTCATGTTTTGGGCTTCCCTGATAGCTCAGCTGGTAAAGAATTCACCTGGAATGCCGAAGATCTGGGTTCAATTCCTGAGTTAGGAAGATCCACTGGAGAAGGGATAGGCTACTGACTCCAGTATTCTTGGGCTTCCCTTATGCCTCAGCTGGCAAAGAATCCGCCTGCAATGTGGGAGACCTGGGTTCAATCCCTGAGTTGGGAAGATCCCCTGGAGAAGGGAAAGGCTACCCACTCCAGTACTCTGGCCTAGAGAATTCCATGGATTGTATAGTCCATGGGGTCACAAGGCGTTGGACACAACTGAATGACTTTCACTTCACCCTCATGTTTTCTTTGAAAACAGGTTTCAAGAGGTATAATACTATGAAGCTATTTCTTGGGAGTCAGTTGAAATTCAGTTTATTAATTGAAAGCATACATATTCTTCTACATATTGAGAGGGTCCTTTTTCCATTTTCTTCTTTATGCATTATTTAAAATATATAAAGAAGGATGAAGGGATATAAACCCTTTAGTTTTCTGTTCAAAAAACCCCACTTTTGTCATATCTATAATCTTCATGGGAAAAGAAAAAAGATAGGTAGAAGTTGGAATCATATTTTTGCATCATAGAATCCCTTGCTCTGCGTTGAGTCTCAGAAATTACTTTAGAACTTATTAAAATCAGTAGATTTGAATGATCTCATTCCTTACCAAAGACAATGAACAAACCAGAGAAGAAATAAGAATTGAATTAAGCTGAGACCATGAACAAGGCCACATACACATTAATTTCATTTCTAATTAGCTCATCCTCTCTGAGTCGCAAAATAAACTGTTCTGCTTATTTCAGAAATGGGATTTCAGTTGTTTTGGTGTTCATAAAATAAACTGGTGGCTCTGATGGTAAAGAATCTGCCTGTAATGATGGATATCCAGGTTTGATCCCTGGTTCTGGATGATCCCCCAGAGAAGAGAGTGGCCCACTCCAGTATTCTTTCCTGGAGGGCTAGAGGGCTACTGTCTACGGGATCACAGAGTCGGACATAACTGAGTGACTAACGCACGCACATGGGGTTTTGTTTTGGTTTCACTTTGGGCCTAGCAAGGTATTATTTTGGGCCTAGCTCAATAGCAAACAAATCTATTACCTGATTATGTCCTCAGTAAACTACACTTATAATATATGTGGAAAAATAAGGTTAACAAACAGAACAAGTGGATAAAAACTGAACATCTGTTGAGTAATGTTGGTTAAAAGGAGTTTATGAGTTTACCAATAGTTGAGATCAATGTGCTTTAATACAGCAGAAAAAAAAAAAAAGAAAGAAAAAAAAAAAGGAGATGTGTCCTTAAAATGAACTGGATTATAAGCAGAGTTTGACATAAAACACAGGATCAGGTGTTGATCTGATTGAGTAGACAAAGAAGCATGCTGGAGAAGGATTATTAATATTTAGGTAGAGCATGTTCCAATTGTAGGAAACTTTCCCTCTGATTATACTCCAAAAGTTAAAAGGAGATATTTGGGGAGAAAAATAAACTACTTTCTCTTTGGGATTACACAAGCAGACATGGCTTGGATTTTCTGAACAGAACCTAAATAACTAGAAATTTTAGTGGATAAAACAAACCTACTTGGCACTTGTGAAATGTTATAGTGAATCTTGTGCAAAAGAAAAATATACAGATGATAATCATGTGTGCATGATCCCAGTGCTCAAGACAAAATTTCCCTCTTTCCAAATTCTCAAAGGAAAGCAAATGAGAAAATGTATCAGCATGACTTCATTGCTTCATTGTAGTCAAAATCCTAAATTACAGTCCACTGTAGCATTTTAAAAATCAAATCTTTGCAAAGTTTGGGATCTTTTCCTAACATTACTACTAAATTCATCAGAGCACACCTAGCACCTCTCTTTGGCATGCAGTGTGCCCGGCAGTGTGGCCAAGAACCACTTTTTTGTGTGTGCTAATGTCATATGTCACATTTTGTGCAGCTGTCAAGTTCATAAGGTGGTTGGAATGAGAAGAATTTCATACTGTGATGTTCCTTTGCCAGTCAGAGACAGACTATACCCTACACGGAGCTATACATACAATCTCTTTAGTGTAAAATAACTAAGAGAAAGATGTGGAAGAACTCAAGGAGATCAAATTTTTATCAAAACACAGAGCCTTCCTAGGATTACATCTTGAAAGCAGTTATTTATTCCCAGCAATTAAGAAAAAATGGCGGGGAAGGAGTATAAGCAAATACCCCATCACAATGTACTAAGAAAAGAAATTTGTGTTTCACTGGTAAGTCAAAAGGACAGAGACAAGATAATTCAGTGCCTTGGATTGACATCAACCTGCAAAATAAGCTTTGTTTGGCTATGACAATAGAAAATTCAGGCTCCCCTGATGGCTCAGATGGTAAAGAATCCACTTGCAATGCAGGAGACCTGAGACTGTTCCCTGGATAGAGAAGATCCCCTGGAGAAGGGAATGGCAACTCACTCTAGTATTCTTGTCTGGAGAATCCCACGAACAGAGGAGACTGGTGGGCTACAGTCCATGGGGTTGCAAAGAGTCTGATGTGACTTATTGACTAAATACATACATATAGAAAATTCACAGATTATGAGATTGTTTTATTTTTAATCTCAAGAAAGACAGCTAAATTGTAGTGAGGGTCTTTAGAATCTTGCTACTCAAAGAGAAGTCCATGGACCAGGACAAGAGCATTAATGAAAGAGATGGTTGGAAAGACAGACTGCCAAGAGTCTCTCAAGACCTTCTGAATTTGAGTCTGCATCTTCAATAAATTTATCAGGTCAGTTATAAATTTTAAATACACCTACTTTAGAGGAGTAGGGGGCCTAAGAAGTGTGATTTACGTGATAGATGGTTTATGAGAACAAAAATCCTTAACAGAAAAAGAAGAATTCTGAAAATTAAGTGGAATCATTAGGACTTTTCAGAGGAACATGCCAGAACCCTCCAAGGGGCATTCAGAAGCTATTGTCTGGGTGACTGAGAAGGAAAGATCTGCAAGCTTCATAGGTTCACGGAAGACAAGTGAAGCACAGATGAATTAAATGTACAAATTTATAAGTCAGATGTCAAAAAGTGTTAACCACAATATCAAGAGGTAACAATAATACCTATGAGTTCATCAGTCAGACAACAAACAAGAGGTAACAGTATATCCTGCTGGAGATATTAGTGCTAGAGAAGACTCCTGAAAGTCCCTTGGACAGCAAGGAGATCAAGCCAGTCAATCTTAAGGGAGAGCAACCCTGAATATTCATTGGAAAGACTAATGCTGAAGCTCCAGTATTTTGGTCATCTGATGGGAACAGGTGACTCGTTGGATAAGTCCTTGATGGAGGCAGAAGGAAAGGGGTGACAGAGGATGAGATGGCTGGATGGCATCACCAATGCAATGAACGTGAACTTGGGCAAACTCCGGGAGATGGTGAGACACAGGGAGGCCTGTAGTGTTGCAGTTCCTGGGGTCACAAAGTATTGGATAGGACTGGGTGACTGAACAACAAAAACAACAGCAATAGCAATGGCAATGCAGGCAGCTACAGGGCATTTCCTGTAGTAAACTGAAGCAGATGTAAAGAGTTTTGGATGAAAATTTGGGAGTCCCTGTCACTACTTTATTCAACAAATTTCTTTTAATATTATATGCTCTGGGCATTATGGTATTGTTATTTGTTAAGCAAGACCAAATCTACACCCTCCAGAAATGTAAAAGGCATTTGTTTTTAGGTCAGGGAAGCCATCAAAATCACAACATGGAAAAGTCATCTGGAATAGAAATCCTATACAGGCTTCCAGAAGACTTCCCTGGTGGCACAGACAACACCAAATCTCCCTGCAATGCAGGAAATCCAGGTTTGATCCCTGGGTTGGGAAGATTCCCTAAGGGAATGGCAACCCACTCCAATATTCTTGCCAGCAAAATCCCATGGACAGAGGAGCCTGGTGGGCTACAGACATGAGGTCTCAAAGAGTCAGAGATGACTGAGCTGCTAACATTTGGGCTCCCCTGGTGGCTCAGTCAGTTAGGAATCTGTCTGCAATGCAGAAAATCTGGGTTCAGTCCCTGGATTGAGAGGATCCTCTGGGAAAGGGAATGGCAACCCACTCCATTATTCTTGCCTGGAGAATTCTTTGTTGAACAGAAGAACCTAGTGGGTTACAGTCTAAGGGGTTGAACAGGCTTCTGGGCACATGGCAAAGAGGATTTGTGAATCCCTTAGGGCACACATTTTTGAAAGAACAAGGCCACACCTGTGATATATAAATTATAATTGTGCCCCCATGCACACCTTTGTATACTTGTATTTAGTTTGGCCGGGCTTCCCAGGTGACTCAGTGGTAAAGAATCCACTTGCCAAGCAGGAGAAATGGGTTCCATCTTTGGGTTGAGAAAATCTACTGCAGAAAGGAATGGCAACTCACTCCAGTATTCTTGCTTGGAAAATCCCATGGACAGAGGACACTGGTGGGCCTCAGTTCATGGGGTCACAAAGAGTTGGGCATGACTTAGTGACCAAACAACAACAATTCAGTTTGACCACGCTAATTTGAGTCTTATCGTCATTAGTTTTAGTTATTTCCAAATCTGTATGTCAGAAATCAAACCCAACCCCTAAACTTTGGTAACTGCTAAGAGTGACCCCAGCAGCGATGGTTCTAATCTAGTCTTCCTGCATATTCCATTAGACAGAGTGAAATCTTTACTCACACTGGTCCTATAGGATTCCCTCTCCCAGAGATCTGACCTTGAGAATAAGAGGGAGCTGCAAGAAGGGCCAGACCTTGGAGACATTGTAAACTTGAAGATTTTTTTGTGGGTGGGGAGGGGGGGCACCTTCCACCACATGTGTGGAGGGAAGAGAGTGGTCTGCAGAGAGAGAATGAAAGCTGAGAGCAGGAAGGAGCAGACACTGGAAATCCCGCAGCCTTTCTAATCCTGCTTCAATTCTTCCTTCAAGTTTGGCTTCACTCCATGCTTCTTGATTCCAAAAGAGAAACTCATCTTATGATGAATTTCCTCTCTTAAACTGTTTAGGTTAATCCCTTACATTATTCATTAGCTTTGCTTTTACTTGCAACAAAAAGCACCTTAACAAAGCCAATGACTAGCTGGAATGATGTTAAATCAGGTGACAGGGCCTCTAGGTAGAAAACCAGTACTGACCCCTTGGTAATGTTGAAGTAAACTTCCTCTTTAAAGATGAAGCTGTTATTAACTTTGACTGAATATATCAGGCTGTAAAATTTTACAGTCTGTGTTCACATTTGATAGTGGCTTCATGACTACCTCTCAACTCATTTGCAATGGATCAAAATGAGGAAACCCACTTCCTTGAATGCTGCTCTTGGATGGTACAGGCCCAGAGTTTTGGAAATCTCTCTTTGCATCACAACTTGAGGGGCTATGTAAAGAGTGCATAATCTCAGCCTCATTCCAGTTACATTGAGTCAAAATTTTGAAGTATATTCTTTAACATGTCTATTAGATTATTCTGATTCAGATAATTCAGAGAACTTGTTTCTAAAAACATATTTTAAACTGTGGTTCTTCATTCAGAACTGGTCACAACATTATTTTGAGAAGCATTTTCAAGATAAACATGCTGAGTACCACCTCATACCTGCTGAACCAGAAATTTGGCCATCATCTATTTGCACAAGATCCCTAGGTAATATTGAAGCTGCTTCTAGTTAAGAATGGAAGACTTGAGGCACTCAAGGGTAATTGATTCAGTTCTACCTTGAAGGTCCCCCCCTTCCATTGAGATCTATTTACTCTGCGACACCAACAGTATTTTATTTCAGTGTTCAGTTTCAGTGTTTAAATTTGTTCAAGTCTGAACTAGTCAGACTATAGCTAATTTAAGATAAGCATTTAAAACCCTGCCCTTCCTTTATCCTCTGATTACAGGTGCATTTTTTTCTAATTTGAAGGCTTGCCTACTACTTCAATTTCAATGGCAAATAGCTGGAGATGGAATTGACTTTAAATACACTCTTCATTTATTTACTTTTCAGTATGTCCAAGTTCTAAAGGCCAGAAATCCAGACTTCTCCAAACTAAAAGAAAATTGTATTCCTTCTGTCTTATTTCAGCCACTTGTTTGTTAGAATTTACATATCTCAAAATATAAACAAATTTTCTTTATATCAGATACTCAGATCAGAGCAAGAGATAAAAATCCACAAGCTTTGCTTTGCATAATTTAGCCTTTTTAAAAGTTTCCTGAGGACTACCAGGGTGGACTTCAGGGAATATACAATATGCACCAATTTCTGGAAATCTGTAAAGTTCACTGCCATTTGTATGCAGAAATGGATATACCCTCTGTGGCTTTCTATTAGCACCTCAACCCATTGGCTTTTGGATAATGTAGTTTCAGTCATTTTTTTAGAATTGACCTTTGAGGAGTTCCTGCTACAGATCTAACCTATAAGTCCATTATGAGAGGAATGGATAAAGAAGATGTGGTACATATATACAATGAAATATCATTTAGCCATTGGAGAAGGAAATGGCAACCCACTCCAGTATTTTTCCTGGACAGAAGACTCTGGTGGGCTATAGTCCATGGGGTCACAAGAGTCAGATATGACTTAGCAACTAAACCAAACCGTTATTCACCCATGAAAACGAACAACATTGGGTCACTTGTAGAGACATTGGACCTAAAGACTGTCATGCAGAGTAAAGTAAATCAGAAATAGAAAAACACAGAGTGTATATTAACGAATATATGTGGAATCTGAAAAAAATTGGTATAGATGATCTTGATTGCAAAGCTGAAATAGAGACACAGAATATCGAACAAAGAATCAATACCAGGGGAAAGGGGTGAGGATGGGATGAACTGGGACATTGGGACTGACATATATGCACTACTATGTATACAATAGACAACTAATGAGAACCTACTGTGTAGCACAGGGAACTCTACTCAGTGATCTGCGATGGCCTAAAAGGGATGGGAATGAAAAAAGAGGGTCTGTATGCATTCTGATTCGTATTCATATTATGAATCATCCATATAACTGATTGACTTCACTGTACAGAAGCAACTAACACAACATTGTAAAGCAGATCAGATCAGATCAGTCACTCAGTCGTGTCCGACTCTTTGCGACCCCATGAATCGCAGCATGCCAGGCCTCCCTGTCCATCACCAACTCTCAGAGTTCACTCAGACTTACGTCCATCGAGTGAGTGATGCCATCCAGCCATCTCATCCTCTGTCGTCCCCTTCTCCTCCTGCCCCCAATCCCTCCCAGCATCAGAGTCTTTTTCAATGAGTTAACTCTTCGCATGAGGTGGCCAAAGTACTGGAGTTTCAGCTTCAGCATCATTCCTTCCAAAGAAATCCCAGGGCTGATCTCCTTCAGAATGGACTGGTTGGATCTCCTTGCAGTCCAAGGGACTCTCAAGAGTCTTCTCCAACACCACAGTTCAAAAGCATCAATTCTTCGGCATTCAGCCTTCTTCACAGTCCAACTCTCACATCCATACATGACCACAGGAAAAACCATAGCCTTGACTAGACGGACCTTTGTTGGCAAAGTAATGTCTCTGCTTTTGAATATGCTATCTAGGTTGGTCATATCTTTCCTTCCAAGGAGTAAGTGTCTTTTAATTTCATGGCTGCAATCACCATCTGCAGTGATTTTGGAGCCCAGAAAAATAAAGTCTGACACTGTTTCCGCTGTTTCCCCATCTATTTCTCATGAAGTGGTAGGACCGGGTGCCATGATCTTCATTTTCTGAATGTTGAGCTTGAAACCAACTTTTTCACTCTCCACCTTCACTTTCATCAAGAGGCTTTTTATTTCCTCTTCACTTTCTGCCATAAGGGTGGTGTCATCTGCATATCTGAGGTTATTGATATTTCTCCCGGCAATCTTGATTCCAGCTTGTGCTTCTTCCAGTCCAGCATTTCTCATGATGTACTCTGCATGTAAGTTAAATAAACAGGGTGACAATATACAGCCTTGACAAACTCCTTTTCCTATTTGGAATCAGTCTGTTGTTGCATGTCCAGTTTGAACTGTTGCTTCCTGAACTGCATACAAATTTCTCAAGAGGCAGGTCAGGTGGTCTGGTATTCCCTTCTCTTTCAGAATTTTCCACCGTTTATTGTGATCCACACAGTCAAAGGCTTTGGCATAGTCAATAAAGCAGAAATAGATGTTTTCTGGAACTCTCTTGCTTTTTCCATGATCCAGTGAATCTTGGCAATTTGATCTCTGGTTCCTCTGCCTTTTCTAAAGCCAGCTTGAACATCAGGAAGTTTACGGTTCACATATTGCTGAAGCCTGGCTTGGAGAATTTTGAGCATTACTTTACTAGCGTGTGAGATGAATGCAATGTGCGGTAGTTTGAACATTCTTTGGCATTGTCTTTCTTTGGGATTGGAATGAAACTGACCTTTTCCAGTCCTGTGGCCACTGCTGAGTTTTCCAAATTTGCTGGCATATTGAGTGCACCACTTTCACAGCATCATCTTTCAGGATTTGGAATAGCTCAACTGGAATTCCATCACCTCCACTAGCTTTGTTCGTAGTGATGCTCTCCAAGGCCCACTTGACTTCACATTCCAGGATGTCTGGCTCTAGGTCAGTGATCACACCATCGTGATTATCTGGGCCGTGAAGATCTTTTTTGTACCGTTCTTCTGTGTACTCTTGCCATCTCTTCTTAATATCTTCTGCTTCTGTTAGGTCCAGACCATGAACTCCTTATTGTAAAGCAACTATACTCCAATAAATTTTCTTAAAAAGTAGTAAAAGCAACACAAGGATATGTACAGTTGACCATTTAACAACACAGACTTGAAGTGTATGGGTCCATTTATATACAAATTATTTTGAAGAGTAAACACGACCATACTACATAAGTGAAAACACCCTGATGCTGGAAAAGATTGGAGGTGGGAGGAGAAGGGGACCACAGAAGATGAGATGGTTGGATGGCATCACTAATTCAATGGACATGAGTTTGAGTAAACTCCAGGAGTGGGTGTTGGACAGGGAGGCCTGGCATGCTGCAGTCCATGGGGTCGCAAAGAGTCAGACACGACTGAGTGAGTGAACTGAACTGAACTGAACATAAGTGAATCTGTGAATGCAGAACTTAGGATATGGAGGAACCATGGGGCCAACTGTGAGCTATATGCTGATTTTCAACTGTGCTGAGTGTCAGTTCCCCTAACCCTGACACTGTTCAAGGGCCACCTGTATATACTTGCACATATGTAAGTGTGTGTTATATATATTTGTGGATGTGGGTTTTTCCAGCATTTCGTATTATGATCAAAACCAAAGAAAGAAAGAAATGAACAAGAAATAGCTGAGCTACCAGTGAAGAGGGATGAGTTGAACATTTTAGTATAATAGTTTGATGAAACAGTCCTGTGGCCACTGCTGAGTTTTCCAAATTTGCTGGCATATTGAGTACAGCACTTTTACAGCATCATCTTTCAGGATTTGAAAGAGCTCCACTGGAATTCTATCACCTCCACTAGCTTTGTTCATAGTGATGCTTTCTAAGGCTCACTTGACTTCACATTCCAGGATGTCTGGCTCTAAGTCAGTGATCACACCATAGTGATTATCTGGGCCGTGAAGATCTTTTTTGTACAGTTCTTTTGTGTATTCCTGCCACTTCTTCTTAATATCTTCTGCTTCTGTTAGTTACCATTTCTGTCCTTTATTGAGCCCATCTTTGCATGAAATGTGCCCTTGGTATCTCTAATTTTCTTGAAGAGATCTCTAGTCTTTCCCATTCTGTTGTTTTCCTCTGTTTCTTTGCATTGATCACTGAGGAAGGCTTTCTTATCTCTTCTTGCTATTCTTTGGAACTCTGCATTCAGATGCTTATATCTTTCCTTTTCTCCTTTGCTTTTCACTTCTCTTCTTTTCACAGCTATTTGTAAGGCCTCCCCAGACAGCCATTTTGCTTTTTTGCATTTCTTTTCCATGGGGATGGTCTTGATCCCTGTCTCCTGTTCAATGTCACGAATCTCATTCCATAGTTCATCAGGCACTCTACCTATCAGATCCAGCCCCTTAAATCCATTTCTCACTTCCACTGTATAATCAGGGATTTGATTTAGGTCATACCTGAATGGTCTAGTGGTTTTCCCTACTTTCTTCAATTTAAGTCTGAATTTGGCAATAAGAAGTTCATGATCTGAGCCACAGTCAGCTCCTGGTCTTGTTTGTGTTGACTGTATAGAGCTTCTTCATCTTTGGCTGCAAAGAATATAATCAATCTGATTTCGGTGTTGACCATCTGGTGATGTCCAGGTGTAGAATCTTGTCTTGTGTTGTTGGAAGATGGTGTTTGCTATAACCAGTGCATTCTCTTGGCAAAACTCTGTTAGTCTTTGCCCTGCTTCATTCCATATTCCAAGGCCAAATTTGCCTGTTACTCCAGGTGTTTCTTGACTTCGTACTTTTGCATTCCAGTCCCCTATAATGAAAAGGACATCTTTTTTGGCTGTTAGTTCTCAAAGATCTTGTAGGTCTTCATAGAACCATTCAACTTCAGCTTCTTCAGCATTACTGGTTGGGGCATAGACTTGGATTACTGTGATATTGAATGGTTTGCCTTGGAAACGAACAGAGATCATTCTGTTGTTTTTGAGATTGCATCCAAGTACTGCATTTCAGACTCTTTTGTTGACCATGATGGCTACTCCATTTCTTCTAAGGGATTCCTGCCTGCAGTAGTAGATATAATGGTCATCTGAGTTAAATTCACCCATTCCAGTCCATTTTGGTTTGCTGATTCCTAGAATGTTGATGTTCACTCTTGCCATCTCCTGTTTGACCACTTTCAATTTGGCTTGATTCATGGACCTAACATTCCAGATTCCTATGCAATATTGCTCTTTACAGCATCGGACCTTGCTTCTATCACCAGTTTTAGAAACAGCAGAGGAACCAGAGATCAAATTGCCAACATCTGCTGGATCATCGAAAAAGCAAAAGAGTTTCAGAAAAACATCTATTTCTACTTTATTGACTATGCCAAAGCCTTTAACTGTGTGGATCACAATAAACAGTGGAAAATTCTGTAAGAGATGGGAATACCAGACCACCTGACCTGCTTTTCAAAAAACCTGTATGCAGGTCAGGAAGTGAAGTTAGAACTGGACATGGAACAACAGACTGGTTCCAAATAGGAAAAGGAGTACATCAAGGCTGTATTGTCACCGTGTTTATTTAACTTCTATGCAGAGTACATCATGAGAAACACTGGGCTGGAAGAAGCACAAGATGGAATCACGATTGACAGCAGAAATAACAATAACCTCAGATATGCAGATGACACCACCCTTATGGCAGAAAGTGAAGAACTAAAGAGCCTCTTGATGAAAGTGAAAGAGGAGAGTGAAAAAGTTGGCTTAAAGCTCAACATTCAGAAAACTAAGATCATGGCGTCTGTTCCCATCAGTTCATGAGAAATAGATGGTGAAACAGTGGAAACAATGTCAGACTTTATTTTGGGGGCTCCAAAATCACTGCAGATGGTGATTGCAGCCATGAAATTAAAAGATGCTTACTCCTTGGAAGAAAAGTTATGACCAACCTAGATAACATGTTCAAAAGCAGAGACATTACTTTGCCAACACATGTCCAACAAGGCTGTGGTTTTTCCAGTGGTCATGTATGGATGTGAGAGTTGGACTGTGTAGAAATGTGACCACTGAAGAATTGATGCTTTTGAATTGTGGTGTTCGAGAAAACTTGAGAGTCCCTTGGACTGCAAGGAGATCCAACCAGTCCATTCTAAAGGAGATCAGTCCTGGGTGTTCTTTGGAAGGACTGATGCTAAAGCTGAATCTCCAATACTTTGCCCACCTCATGCAAAGAGTTGACTCATTGGAAAAGACTCTGATGCTGGGAGAGATTGCGGGCAGGAGGAGAAGGGGACAACAGAGGATGAGATGGCTGGATGGCATCACCAATTCAATGGACATGAGTTTGAGTGAACTCTGGGAATTGGTGATGGAAAGGGAGGCCTGGCGTGCTGCAGTTCATGGGGTCGCAAAGAGTCGGACACGACTGAGCAACTGAACTGAAGTGAACTGAAGCACATAGGCCTCATGCCTCTCCCGTACTTCAGTTTACCCAGCTGCAGAAATTTATATATATACGGCACCCCACTCCAGTACTCTTGCCTGGAAAATCCCATGAGTGGAGGAGCTTGGTAGGCTGGAGTCTATGGGGTTGCTAAGAGTCGGGCATGACTGAGTGACTTCACTTTCATTTTTTACTTTCATGCCTTGGAGAAGGAAATGGCAACCCACTCCAGTATTCTTTCCTGGAGAATCCCAGGGACAGAGGAGCCTAGTGGGCTGCCATCTATGGGGTCACACAGAGTTGGACACGATTGAAGCAAATTAGCAGCAGCATATATATATATACATATATATATATATAATAAGGATGGCAATACTATTTATTTTATATGTTTGTTTGGCTTCCCTGGTAGCTCAGATGGTAAGGAATCCTCCAGCAATGCAGGAGATGGGGTTTGATCCCTGGGTTGGTAAGATCCCCTGGAGAAGGAAATGGCAACCCACTCCAGTAATCTTGTCTGGAGAATCCCATGACCAGAGGAGCCAGAATATGGACTACAGTTCATGGACTCACTAAGAGTTGGACATGTCTGAGCGACTAACACTTTCACTTTATCTGTTTGTTATGGAATTAAAACTCGTAGATCAGATAGAAGGGAATCTATGTACGATGTGTATACTGCATTGGTCAGGATTCACCAGAGAAACAGATCTAATAGGATGGGAACACACCAACAGGGCTATTTATGATAAGAGACTGGCCCAAGTGATGCGGCGGCTGAGGAGTGCAAACCCACTGCCTTTTGGAGCAGGCTTGATAAGCAGGCTCCACCCACATGTCTAGGGCTCATCCTAGGAAGCTGTGACCTTTGGCTGACTCCTTCCTGGTGCCTCGGCTGGCACCCAGTGGCATCTGCCCTCCGCCTGGGACTTCTGTTCTAGGGTCACTTCACTCCTTTGCTCAATCTCTTACAAGTTCTCAGAGTAATTAAGGGTGTCCTGTGTCTCCAGGCTCTTCCCAGGCCTGAAGTATCTGGGAATTTGGGCTCTTCAGTGGAGCAGCCAGTGCCACTGAGGCTGATGGTGCTGATGTTGAATTTGCCAGGTTGGCTCAAGGTGGTCAGAGGTGGTCACTTGCACGAGAAGCACATGGCAGGTGTGGTAGCCAGTGACACCTCCCTCTTCTGCAAGGCGGTGGCTGGGCGACCCTTGTGCAGCCCACCTGTGACCCTGTTCTCTGTGGCAGGTTGGAGACCCAGTATTGCAGACAACTTCAGAAGGCAGTCTGCTGGAGAATGCCCACTCAGTTGGGAAGGCCTGTCTTTCTGTTTTATTCGGATCTCTAAAGGGTTAGATGAGGCCCACCCACATTACAGAGGGCCATCTCTTTACTCAAAGTTCACTGATTTCAATGCTAATGTCACACAAGAATGCCCTCCAAGTTGGCATACAACATTTACCATCACTCATGCTAAATACACATCGGATATTCTTTAATGTCACTCTCCTCTCAGTAGGCTAATGCCTTGGCCATGAAAAGGAGGCAGTTAGAAGGGTAACTGAGGTTTCTTTTCAAAATCAGGAGGAAATGAAAGACTGAGCTTCCAGAAGAAAAAACAAAAAAAGTTAAGGGATAGGACTTCAAGATTGGAATTAAAAAAAAAAAAAAACTGGAAAAGGTTTTAAAAATCTAGAAATTTAGATTTGAGATTTTAGAATAAAAATAGAAGCAACTGAGAGGGAAGCATTATTACCAGGAAGAAACCAGTGAACACATTTATTGAAGCTTGAGGGGGCAGGAATTACACTGTAGCAAGACCTTGCCAGTGAGGCTGTTATTTGTCATTCATTTCAGCCCTCCTTGGACTCCTTATAAGATAAGACTTCTGGTCAAGGCCAATAAAAATATTAAGATTAGGATAACATGAACAATTTCATGGAATTGCAGAATAAAAAATGTCCTTTGAAATTAACATGGCAATTTCTGCATCAAATTCTGTCTTCACTAATCAACTGTAAATAACCATCTAATACAGTTCTGAAAATCAATATCATATGTTCATCATAGGAATTTAACACAGTGTATGGAATTAACAGACATTGTTGACTGTGGATAGAACGTGTAAGTGACCATTCGATATTATGAGTGATGCTTCTCACCAGCAACATTTTCCCCGTGAATTCAGAAGCACAGACCCAATGCCTGCATTTTTCTCAGTTCCACACTTTGCATGAAGTTAGGCATAATGATAGTCGATCAAAGAATCTGTTGAATTCCTGAGGTAAAGCTTCCACAGTCTCTTAATTAGTATCTCTTTGCATAGCTCTTTCTGCAAATATGTATTAAAACTTTCCCCCTTATCGCATATGTGTTGCAAATTAATAGTTAGCAACTTCTCTCATGCCTGGAATTAAAATATATATCAAAGAGACTCAGTATTGAAATAGCAGAACGTCTAGCCAAATGCCCTGCTATCAATATGAAATACTGTTTCTGGGAGTATGTTCAGGCTGTGAAGATATTTATGAAGGAGACAACAAAAAACAATAGCCCTACTCTAAGTTAGGATAAAGAATATTATCTGGAGATTGGTTCTAGCTAAGAACTCCTCTCTGGAAATTTATATGAATGACTGAGTGAGTGTCTATCATGTGTTGTATACAAATTAATGCTGAGTTTTCAGAAAACATTATATCCATAACTAATTATTGCATGCTACATGTGATACACTTATATTTCATAAAACAATATGTGTAAACCAAAGCAAACAGCAAGGCGTTTTTGTGGTTTTTTTTAGCAATTTTTTCTTTTAAGATTTTTTGATGTGAGCCTTTTTTAAAGTCTTTACTGAACTTGTTACAATACTGCTTCTGTTTTATATTGTGGGTTTTTGGTTGCAAGACATGTGGGATCTTAGCTGCCTGATCAGGGATTGAACTTGCACCCCTTACATTAGAAGGCAAAGTCTTAATGATTGGGTGGCCAGGGAGGTCCCCAGTAAAGTGCTTTAAAAATGTGCATCCTCTTGAAATTTAATCCTCACTAAAGTCCCTGAAGCATCATTTTTTTCTCCAGCACTGAATGAGGAAACTGAGTCTTACAGACATTAATATATTTTTCATCACTCCCCAGGTCTATCTACTTCCAAGGCCTGTGTATATCCCACTAGGCACAAGGTCAGAAAAATTCAAACCAAATTTGGCTTGCCATGTGTCTTTGTAAATAACGTTCATTCATTTACTCATCTGCAACTGCTTTTACACTACAAGGGCAGTCTCCTAGCTGCAACACAGATTCACATATACAGTGGCTGGCCTTGCCACATATATTTACTATCTTACCCTGAACAGAAAAGTTGTCAGAATCATGCACTAGACTGTGCCATCTGCTTCATGTGTGGGCTATTTTCAACCCCCAAAAATATCACTAGACCTTTCACTTGAGACCATCAGTAAAGACAAAGAAATAAGACACAAGCCTCTATTTCAGTTATAATTGCTCAAACATCTGATGAATAAAGTTTATCCTTTTCTTCCCTGGGTTTTTGTTGTCAACAGAAGAAAGCAACTTTAATGAACTTAAATTGAAACACGTTTTTGGATAAGTTAATAGCTCCAGAGTCAAAAGAAAGACCACAGAACAAAGCTTTTGAAAGTCAACAGCAGTGAACTGTGCCAAAGCCCTGGTCTCAAGAATCTTCTGCTTGGCCTGCTGTCATTCTGGAGGACTCCCAGGCAGCTCTCAGGTATGAACATTGCTTCTCCTCTCCATAGGACAGGCAGCAGGAGAAAATTCCCCAAACAATTCAAGGTTTAAGGCTTAGGCAGGGCATCTGAATATTCATATTTGGACAAGGTGACTCTTTAGTCACCAGGAGTACACACAAAGACTATGAATGCACATCACCATTTCCATCAGTGTCTAAAGATGGCTCCTCAAATCTGAGACCTATCCCAGTGCTGAGCTGAAAATTCAGTGCACGTGTGCTCAGTCGCTCAGTTGTGTCTGAGTCTTTGCCACCCCATGGATGGTAGCCCTCCAGGTTCCTCTGTCTATGGGATTCTCCAGGCAAGAATACTGGATTGAGTTGCCGTTTTCTCCTCTAGGGAATCTTCTAGACCCACAGATCGAAACTGCATCTCCTGCGCCTCCTGAATCAGAGGTGTATTCTTCACCACTGAGCCATCTGGGAAGTCCCATTCCCAGGGGTATCAGAGTACATTCAGGAACAAGCATATCGCCTTCACTTGCACGTGGTTGCATATTACCATATTAGCTCCCTTCTGTGCTTATGTTTCATAATCCATTGAAAGTGAAAGCGAAAAGTGAAACTGAAGTCACTCAGTCGTGACCGACTCTTTACAACCCCATGGACTGAAGCCCACCAGGCTCCTCTGTCCATGGGATTCTCCAGACAAGAATACTGGAGTGGGTTGCCATTGCCTTCTCCAGGCAATCTTCCCGACCTAGGATCTTCCTGGGTCTTCCTGATCCAGGGATTGAACCTGGGTCCCCTGCACTGCAGGCAGACTCCTTACCATCTGAGCCACAAGGGGCTCAGTGTCTTCATTTTGGACATTAGGTTGCTTCAGGACATGCTCCCTTCACCTTGTTCCTTTTGCCAGAACTACCTTTAAACGATTACTCCATACTCGCTTGGCCATCACCCTAGTGGTGCCACTGGTCACCTCAGGGCCATGCTGCAGTGGTTCCACTCAAGCTGCTGCCTGCACTGCTAACCTCCCAGCTTTGTAGCATCCACTTACTGCTCCCTCTGGCTGCTGCTTTGGGATAGTTTGCTCCTAAAACCAGACAGCGTATTAAAAAGCAGAACCATTATTATGCCTGTGAAAGTTGGTAAAGTCAAAGCTGTGGTTTTTCATGTATGGATATGAGTGTTGAACCATCGAGAAGGCTGAGCACTGAAGATTTGAAGTCTTCGAACTGTGATGCTGGAGAAGACTCTTGAGAGTCCTTTGGACTGCAAGGAGATCAAATCAGTCAATCCTAAAGGAAATAAACATTGAATGCTCATTGAAAGGACTGATGCTAAAGCTGAAACTCCAATGCTTTGGCTACCTAATTCGAAGAACTGACTCATTGGAAAAGACCCTGATGTTGGGAAAGACTGAAGGCAGGAGGAGAAGGGGATGACAGAGGATGAGATGGTTGGATGGTATCACCGACTAAATGGACATGAGTTTGAGCAAGCTCTGAAAGATGGTAAAGGACAGAGCAGCCTGACGTGCTGCAGTCCCTGAGGTCACAAAGCAACTAGCATGACTGAGCGACTGAGCAACAACAGCAATACTTCTTTTCTCTGGTACCAAAGGTGACCATGGCTCATCTTCCCTCTCCCAACCCACTTTAAATCAGTAGGGAAAAAGAAATTATCTTAGTATAAAGTTTTTAAATTAAATAGCAAGCACCTACATATTGAGATTTAAAACTCGTAGCTTCCATATGCAACTTATTTTTTCTCCCTATGTTGTGCACACTGTGTTCAGTGGCTAGACTTGTTTTGGTTCAAATAATGACGAGTATGTGACACTCAGATCCATTATTATATGCTGATCCTTAAGCTCTGTGTTTGATTCCAACTTGTATTGGCTTCTCTCCCCCCACTCCAAAAAAAAAAAAAAAAGAATTCTTTTCAGAAGATCCTGTGATCCCCTCTTGAAAATCCCCCCTTATCATTAAGCTTCAAGTCCTGGAAAGTGTCTGAACACAAATAAAAACCCAATCTGCTGTACTCCACGTTCTTTCACTGGAAGTCTCCTTTGCCTCTCTGTAGATTAGTTAATTCAAATACACACAAGATGAGGAAAAAATTCCAAATCACTCTCCAATCACCATTCTCTGTTCCCTCAGTCAGGAAATTCTTAAAATCTCATAGTTACATTTCTCTTCTTTAAAGCTGGAATTCTTTCTCTCCAGACTTTTCAACACAAACAAAAGATTTACAATCTTTTCCATCTTTTATCTCTTCCTTCCACTTACTCAGAAATGAAGATTAAGAATTAAAAAGATAGCTAATCCTTAGAGACTTTACTGTATGCCAGGAATTCTTTTATACTCCACATATGACCATTTGAACCCTCACTACAGCATAACTTACGAACTAGGTGCTGTTATCACTAACCCCATTTTACAGACGGAAAAGTTAAAGCACACTGAGGGTATGTGTGACATAACAGTACATATTTGGTCTCTTGTCCCGGGTTCTGGGTAATAGTCTTCATCCCCATCTCCTGGTGCATAGCTCTTAAAATTTATGGTTACTCTGAAGCCCTGTATCTTTTTGTATATTAAGGACATGACTGCCAGCTCTGGGTTCCTGGATAGCTTCACACCTGGGTTGGGTGCCAGGGAAACTAACCAGTGATTATAGGGTTGGAATTTGCTGCACCCCCACTCCCAACTTCCAGGAGAGGAGAAAATGTGGAGTTTGAATTAATCACCAATGGCCAATGATTTAGTCAGTCATACCTAAAAATTAAACCACGGTAAAAATCCTGAATGACAGGACACAGAAAGCTTCATTAGAAGGACTGATGATGAAGCTGAAGCTCCAATACTTTGGCCACTTAATGCAAAGAGCCAACTCATTGGAGAAGACCCTGATTCTGGGAAAGATTGAGGGCAAAAGGAGATGGGGACGGCAGAGGATGAAATGGCTATATAGCATCACTGACTGAAGGGACATGAGTTTGAGCAAACTACAGGACATGGTGATGGACACAGAAGCCTGGCGTGCCACCATCCATGGGGTCATGAAGACTAGGACAGTATTTAGTGACTGAACAAAAAAAAAGCTTCTAGGTGGTGAGCATGGGGAAGTGGTGGGAGGTGGGCATGTCTGGAGAGGACATGGACACGCTGCGCCCCTTCCCCATACTTTATCTCATGCATTTCTCCCATCTGGCTCTTCCTGAGTTGTATCTTTTTTCTTTTTTTCACAATATTTATATTCAAAATTTTTTTGTTTCTTTTTTAGTCAAAGTATAGTTGATGTGCAATATTTTATGTTACAAGTAACATAAACATGTACAATATACTAAGTCACTAGTTTTAAAGGTTATATTCCGCTCAGAGTTATTACAACATATTAGCTATATTCTCTGTGTTGTATAATATATCCTTGGAGCTTATTTATATTCCACATAATAGTTTGTACTTCTTAATCCTTTTCACCTGTTTTGCCACTGCCATTCCCTCTCTCCACTGCTAACCACTAGTTTGTTTTTTTTTTATCTGTGAGTCTGTTTCTTTTTGGTTATATTCACTGGTGGTTGTTTTTTTTTTTTTTTTTTTAATTTCACATAGAAGTGATATAGTACAGTGCTTGTCTTTGTCTGTCTGACTTATTCTATTTAGTATAATACACTCCAGATCCATTCATGTTGTTGCAAATGGCTGAATTTTCATT
Source organism: Bos mutus (assembly GCF_027580195.1). Lineage (NCBI taxonomy): Eukaryota > Metazoa > Chordata > Mammalia > Artiodactyla > Bovidae > Bos > Bos mutus. The sequence continues at coordinate 89,852,628 of NC_091626.1, read as the reverse complement.
CTTTTTGTGCCCAAGTAGTATTCGATCAAATATTCAATACAGTAGTATTTGATAAAGGACAGAAATGGTATGGACCTAACAGAAGCAGAAGATATTAAGAAGAGGTGTCAAGAATACACAGAAGAACTGTACAAAAAAGATCTTCAAGACCCAGATAATCATGATGGTGTGATCACTCACCTAGAGCCAGATATCCTGGAATGTGAAGTCAAGTGGGCCTTAGAAAGCATCACTATGAACAAAGCTAGTGGAGGTGATGGCATTCCAGTTGAGCTATTTCAAATCCTGAAAGATGATGCTGTGAAAGTGCTGCACTCAATATGCCAGCAAATTTGGAAAGCTCAGCAGTGGCCACAGGACTGGAAAAGGTCACTTTTCATTCCACCCCCAAAGAAAGGCAATGCCAAAGAATGTTCGAACTACCGCACAATTGCACTCATCTCACATACTAGTAAAGTAATGCTCAAAGTTCTCTAAGCCAGGTTTTAGCAATATGTAAACCATGAACTTCCAGATGTTGAAGCTGGTTTTAGAAAAGGCAGAGGAACCAGAGATCAAATTGCCAACATCTGCAGGATCATGGAAAAAGCAAGAGAGTTCCAGAAAAACATCTATTTCTGCTTTATTGACTATGCCAAAGCCTTTGACTATGTGGATCACAATAAATGGTGGAAAATTCTGAAAGAGATGGGAATACCAGACCACCTGACCTGCCTCTTGAGAAACCTGTACGCAGGTCAGGAAGCAACAGTTAGAACTGGACATGAAACAACAGACTGGTTCCAAATAGGAAAAGGAGTACGTCAAGGCTGTATATTGTCACCCTGTTTATTTAACTTCTATGCAGAGTACATTATGAGAAATGCTGGACTGGAAGAAGCACAAGCTGGAATCAAGACTGCCAGGAGAAATATCAATAACCTCAGATATGTTAATGACACCACCCTTATGGCAGAAAGTGAAGAAGAACTAAAGAGCCTCTTGATGAAAGTGAAAGAGGAGAGTGAAAAAGTTGGCTTAAAACTCAACATTCAGAAAACGAAGATCATGGCATCTGTTCCCTTCAGTTCATGGGAAATAGATGGGGAAACAGTGGAAACAGTGTCAGACATTATTTTTTTGGGCTCCAAAATCACTGCAGATGGTGACTGCAGCCATGAAATTAAAAGACGCTTACTCTTTGGAAGGAAAGTTATGACCAAACTAGATAGCATATTCAAAAGCAGAGACATTACTTTGCCAACAAAGGTCTGTCTAGTCAAGGCTATGGTTTTTACAATGGTCATGTATGGATGTGAGAGTTGGACTGTGAAGAAAGCTGAGTGTCAAAGAATCGATGCTTTTGAACTGTGGTGTTGGAGAGGACTCTTGAGAGTTCCTTGGACTGCAAGAAGATCCAACCAGTCCATTCTGATGGAGATCAGCCCTGGGTGTTCTTTGGAAGGAATGATGTTAATGCTGAAACTCCAGTACTTTGGCCACCTCATGCGAAGAGTTGACTCATTGGAAAAAGACTCTGATGCTGGGAGGGATTGGGGGCAGGAGGAGAAGGGGACAACAGAGGATGAGATGGCTGGATGGCATCACTGACTCTATGGACGTGAGTCTGAGTGAACTCTGGGAATTGGTGATGGACAGGAAGGCCTGGTATGCTGCGATTCATGGGGTCACAAACAGTCGGACATGACTGAGCGACTGAACTGAACTGAGTATTCCACTGTATTAATATATTTATATCTTATCTTCTTTAGCCATTCACCTGTATATTGGAAATCATAAATAATGGTGCTATGAACATTGGGGAGCTTTTTGAATTAGTGCTTTTTTTTCAGAAATATACCCAGACATTGAACTGCTGGATCATATGGTAGCTCTAATTTTAGGTTTTTGAGAAAACTCCATATTGTTTTTCATAATGACTACAGTAATTTACCCTCTTACTAACAGTGCACTAGGGTTCCCTTTTCTCCACATTCTCAACAACATTTGTTATCTGTGTTCTTTTTGATGATAGCCATTGTGACAGTTGGGAAGTAATATCTCATTGTGGTTTAATTTGTGTTTCTCTGATTACTAGTATTGAGCATCTTTCCATGTGCCTATTGGCCATTTGTATGTCTTCTTTGAAAAAATATCTAATCAGGTCTTCTGCCCACATTTTTAATTGGTTGTGTTGAGTTGCGGCTTTCCAGGTGGAATTAGTGGTGAGAACCTGCCTACCAATGCTGGAGACACAGGAAACACGTATTTGATCCCAGGGTCAGGAAGATTCCCCTGGCATAAGAAATGGCAACCCACTCCAGTATTTTTGTCTGGAAAACTCCATGGACAGGGAAGACTGGTGGGCTATCATCCATGAGGCCTCAAAGAATCAGATGCATCTGAACACATACACACACACCCCCATACACAAGAGCTCTTTATATATTTGGATATTGACTTATCTGTCATATCATTTGAAAATATTTTCTTCCATTCAGTAGGTTGTCTTTTCTTTTTATCTATGGGCTCCCTTAGTTGTGCAGAAGCTTTTATGTTTAATTAGGTCTATTGTCTGTTTTGGGGTTTATTTCCTCTGTTTTGTAGATATATATCCAAAAAAATATTGCCACCATTTATGACAAAATGGTGGGTTATATCTTTTTATAATAAAGAAGTGATAAAATAAGTAAACTATCTTCCTGAGTTTGGTGAGCCATCTCGACTTGAGTGAGTCATCCAGCAAATTATAGAACCTGATAAGGGAATTGTGGCAACATCTGATTCATATCCAATTCAGACAAAAGCTGCGGGTGACCAAAGAATCTATTTATTGTGGTTGGTATCTGAGGGTAGGGCGGAGGCATGGATGCCTTATGGCATGTGTAATGTGAGATCTCAAGGTAGGCAGTATCAGAATTGAGTTGAATTGTAGGGCACTCTGTTGTTGTATACAGAGACTTAGAGAATTGCTTGTCATGGGGAAACCTCAACATAGTTAGTGGCCAGAGTATTGAGAGTTGTTGTTCAGTTGCTAAATCGTGTCTGACTCTGCCACCTCACGAACTACAGCATGACAAGCTTCCCTGTTCTTTACTATCTCCCAGAGGTTGGTCATGCTCATGTCCACTGAGTCAATGATGCCATCCAACCATTTTATCCTCTGCCACTCCTTTCTCCTTTTGCCCTCAATCTCCCAGCATCAGGGTCTTTTCTAATGAGTCAGCTCTTCATATCAGGTGGCCAAAGTACTGGAATTTCAGCTTTAGCATCAGTCCTTCCAATGAATATTCAGGGTTGATTTTCTTTAGAATTGACTGTTTTGACCTCCTTGCTGTCCAAGGGACTCTCAAGAGTCTTCTCCAGCATCACAGTTCGAAAGCATCAATTCTTTGGCACTCAGCTTTTTTGATGGTCCAACGCTCATATCCATATGTGACTATTGGAAAAACCATACCTTTGACTATATGGACTTTGTCAGCAAAGTGATATCTTTGCTTTTTAATACATTGTATAGATTTGTCATAACTTTTCTTCCAAGGAGCAAGAGTGTTTTAATTCTGTGGCTGAAGTCACCATTTGCAGTGCCTTTGGAGCCCAAGAAAATAAAATCTGTCACTATTTCCACTTTTTCCCCATCTATTTGCCATGAAGTGATGGATCAGATGTCATGATCTTAATTTTTTTGAATACTGAATCTTACGCCAGCTTTTTCACTCTCCTCTTTCACCTTCATCAAGAGGTTCTGTAGTTCCTCTTTGCTTTCTGCCATTGAAGTTGTATCATCTGCATATCCAAGGTTGTTGATATTTCTCCCAACAATCCCGCTTCCATCCAGAGATTCATCCAGCCTGGCATTTCTCATGATGTCCTCTGCATATACTCCCCTGGTGACTCAGATGGTAAAGACTCTGTCTGCAATGAGACAGACCTGGGTTTGATCCCTGGCTCAGGGAAATCTCCTGGAGAAGGAAATGGAAACCCACCCCAGTATTCTTGCCTGGAGAATCCCATGAACAGAAGAGCCCGGAGTGCTGCAGTCCATGGGGTTGCAAAGAGTCAGACATGACTGAGCAACTAACAGTATACTATACTCTGCATATAAGTTCAATAAGCAAGGTGGCAACATACAGTATTGAGAGTAGACTATGGAAAAAGTGTCAAGAGAGAAACAATTTGAGTGTTTTTCTTTCAGCATCAGATCAGATCAGATCAGTCGCTCAGTTTTCAGCATGGCACCATTTAAAGTCACGCTGTTAGTATATAATGGAGTTAGAAATTGAACTCATATAGTCTGACTACAGAGTGTAAAAACTATATTTACTCTTTAATAGTAGGTGATTCTCAATGGCAGCTAAAGTTTATTTTTCAATTCCTTACTTAATTCACTATGACTTACTCCTTTTTCTTAATATTAGTGATGAGGATGTAACTGTTTTAATATAATTTTCATATGTTCAATAATCAGTAAAGGATACTTCATAGCTATTTGATAAGTGCTCTGATTTATATTATTATTATTATTATTACTTTTATATGTTTTTATTTATATACAGGAATATTCTAAAATAAATTTCATTTCAACTAAATCTCATTGTTCTCCTTGAGCGTTGAATTCTCAATGAATTCTCTAGAACATTCTTTTTCTCAATAAATATTTGTTGAATATATATTAATTAATTAGTACCAGTTGCTGTGCTATATGCTAAGGTTAAAAGGTAAAATAAGATCTGATTCTTGGCCATGTGACATAGACATATAGAAAACAGTGTAATCGAGTAAATGCTAGTATGGGTAAATTCAGAATGCTAGAAACATGGAAAAATGATTGCATATTTGGCTTCAATGGCATTTAGAGAAGCAGAGATTTTAAAGGTTGAATCATAGAGCTTTAGTTTCTATATGTGCACATACATATTCCAGTTTTTCTTTCCTATTCCAAGACGATCCTGCTAATGGTACCTATAATCTCCTAGAATAACTAAAAAAAGATGGATTTGCTCTGATAATCTGTACAAATTGAAATATAATGGGTCAGTGTGTTGACTGTTTAGTATCTGTAGCCACAGTCTTAGGTTTTTTTGATCTTTGCAGCAAAGACTAATTGTCCTTTAATAGCCATAGAAAGGCTCTCTTCCACAGAGAATGTTCTAACATCTATTTCAGCTTGATTCACACTTAAGCTTTGTTATCTGTCCCTGCCATCGATACTTGCCTGCCTGACTTAATGTTGGGTGTTTTCTCAGCCCACCCTGGCTTCAGTTAAAGCTAACACTTCCTCCTCTCTTGGCCAAGACACATTCTCATATACCACATTCTGTTATTACATCTTGTCCAAAAACATTCTGTTAATTCATTTTCAAGGGAGGGACCTCTACCGAGTAATTTCTGTGTGCTGCAGAAAATAAAGAAGAAAACAAAGTTCTGGTTTTTGTTCTCAAATATTTGAAATATGACTAAAAAGACAAAATTTCTGTTCAGTAAAAAACTGCAGAGCAATGCAAGATAATAAGTAGACAGGTAGAAACATGTATGGAACAGTTAATAAGTGTTATAAGGAAAGCTTTTCATCACATCATAATCAAACCATTGAAAACTAAAGACAAAGGAAAAAACCTTGAAAACAACCAGAAGGAAGGCACTAGCTATATGCGGAAAATACTTTGAATATCAGTGGTTTTCTTATAGAAAACCAGAGTCAGAAGGAAATGGCATGACATGTATAAAGGGCTGAGTTGAAATTAAAGAAAAATAAGCCTAGAATTCAATATTATGCAAAAATATCCTTTGGAAATAAAATAAATAAGAGAGTTCATTGCCACGAGACATGATCACAAATAATTGATAAAGGAACTTCTTCAAGCAGTAAGGTAGTGATTCCAGAATGAAACTTGAAACCTCAAAAAAGAAGGAAGAGGAGCAGAAATGGTTGAGTATCTGGTAAATCTGATAAATTATTCTTATTCTCACAAATTCCTTAAAATTTTATTGACAGTTGCAAGTAAAGGTGAAAATATTTACTCATGGAACTTATAATGTACATATATGTAATATATGAGCCACTGTAACATAAAGGAGAGAAAGTAATTAAAAAAAACAGACTATATAAGATTTTTACATTCCACTTTAAATGGTTAAACAGTGATTCTAAGCAGAATATGGAAAGTATGATTTTCATATTATTATAACTAGAGCAACCACAAAAATAACTATTCAAAGAGATGAAGTATAAAAAAGTACTAAAAAACTAAAATAAAATACAAAAAGTTCAAATAATCCCCAGGAAAGCATTAGGATGAAAAAACATAGAATAGTAAGAGAAAAACAAGTAATAAGATGGCACCCCTCAATCCAAACATATCAAATATTACATTAAATATAAATGATCTAAACATATCAATTAAAATAATTAAATTAAAATTTTAACTTTAACTTTTAAAGTTAATTAACATTAAATTAAAAATTAATTTAAAAATTAAAAATAAATTAAAAGACAGAAGGTGACAGAAAGGATTAAAATGGCTCCATTATATTTTTGTATACAAGAAAGTCAGTTCAGATACAATTATATAATAGGATAAAAATTAAAAGAGAATACATACCATACAGATTCTCATGAAAATTTTCAGTGGCTACATTAATATCAAACAAATTAGACTTCAGAACAAGCGCTATTACTAGAAACAGAGAGGGATTATTGCAGCATTATAAAGGACTCAATTCACAAAGGACAGAATAGTCACAAACAATAAATGTGTATGCACCTCACAGCAGAAGCTCCAAATACCTGAAGCAATCTGACAAAATCACTGCACAAGACTTCGACAGTTTCTATAAAGTGAAACAAATTTAAACAGGACCCAACAATCCCACTCTTAAGTATTTATCCTAGAGAAATAAAATTTTATGTTCACATGAAAACCTGTACAAGGCTGTTTATGCCAACTCTATTCATAATCTCCCCAAACTGGAAACAATCCAATTTGACTACCACAAGTGAATGGATGAACAATCTGTGTACATCCATAAGGTGAAATACCAATCAGTATTTAAAAAGAATGAGCTGCTGATACACAACAGCTTGGATGAATCCCAAATGCATTATGCTCAAATGTTACATACTGCATGATTCCTCTTCTATGTCATTCTTGAAAAGATCAAGTATAAGTAATGAGGAACTCATCATTGGTTCATAGAGTTTGGAGGGAGGGAGAAGATATGAATGTAAAGTGAGAGCACAGGAAAGTTCTGGTAGGTGATGAAACTGTTTTAGATCCTAATTTTAATGATGATTTAATATGAATTTATACATATGTTAAAATTCATAGAAATATACACAAAATTAAATTAATTTCACTAAATGATCAGTTCAGTTCAGTCACTCAGTCGTGTCCGACTCTTTGCAACCCCGTGGACTGCGGCACACCAGGCCTCCCTGTCCATCACCAACTGCCGTAGCTTACTCAGACTCATGTCCACTGAGATAGTGATGCCATCCAACCATCTCATCCTCTGTCGTCCCCTTCTCCTTCCACCTTCAATCTTCCCCAGCATCAGGGGCTTTTCAAAAGGGTCAGTTCTTCACATCACTATATGATAAATTAAAATAATAAATTAATAAAAGAAAATTCTAAGCACTGCTTTCAGACTTTTTCCAAACTTCTCAAGTTCATAGATTATTCCACCCATACATATACATTAAGGACCCATTATTTCAAATACATAGCTTCATTTTCTATGCCTAGATTCTTTTATGCTCTACCTGACAAATTTTGAAGTAAGTTTGGGGTACCTTTTGGAGAAAGGTAAAGTTTTGTAAAATAATTTTTCAGTCACGGGATGCTGGTAATGTTTAACATTCTGATCATGATGGTATTTACATGGGTGGGTACATTTTCTCTAAATTCATCAAGCATAAATTTAGAGAAAATGTAATGCATAAGAAAAGTTTGAAATGAAAAGCTTAAAACAAAATCAAAACTCTCTTATCCAGTATTTAAAACCTATGCAAAATATTAATTCTCCTGAAGTCTTCCCTGGTCTCCTGGAGAGCAATATGGCCATGCCTATGTCTCAGTTGTAAAACTTAATATATTTTATGATAATTACTCATGTGTGTGTGTGTATGTGTATGCAAACACACATGTATGTGTGTGTTTCCTTCACTGTCCAGACTGGAAATAGAACACTGACTCTTTCAGTTCTTGGCACTCTGCAAGCACATGTCTGTTACCAACAAGCATATATTCAGTGAAAATTGGAAAGAAAAAAAAATGTGCAAAATCACTATGTCTAGGAATGGTCCACATTGGCCCTGGTTTCTTTCTCCTGGCATCTTACTGCTAGCCATTCTTTCCTAGCTTGAGCATATCAGAAGCTACATTATCAAAATAAGTACTTTATTCCCTTTCATTCTTTGCTTGACTACCAATAACACTTCGATCCACTTTTTAATGCAATGGAACCTGTCCCAGCCACATGAGAAATGCAGAAATGTGTCCTAGCAGAGGTAGTTCCTAAGATTCTTGAGATGATATAAATGTTAGAGAGAAACAAAATGATCCAGTGCATCAGGAACTTTATGGGCAGAGTCACTGGAATACCTTAAGTTCTTTGCATTCTATGGCTTTCTTTAGAATAGACTTTTATTTTAAATGGTGAATGGAATCTTGAGAAAAATAATTTATTACATATAATCATACCTGGAGGGTGAAATCATTGTGAACTTAAAAAAGCCTAGGCTACTGCTTTGGTGAGACTATTGTAGTTGGTGCTACTACATAATTCTACTGGAAAATTTGGGTATGGATTTAACTTGCCTACCCTTCCCTACTATTGATTTATGGTCATGATTAAACTCTATAATATTTACTGTACTCATTTGGTGGTTTTAAGACCAATGATCATGTTCACAATATTAATTTCAGTTGATATAGACAGTTTTAATTTCAATATTTGAATTTAACAGAGATGAACATTATATGTACTATTGTGGGCAAGAACCCTTAGAAGAAATAGAGTGGCCATCATAGTCAAAAAAAAAAAAAAAATAGTTCAAAATAAAGTACTTGGATGCAATCTCAAAAACAATAGAATGATCTCTTTTTGTTTCCAAGACAAACTATTCAGTATCACAGTAATCCAAGTCTATGCCCCAACCAGTAATGCTGAAGAAGCTGAAGTTGGACAGTTCTATGAAAACCTACAAAATTGTCTAGAACTAACACCCAAAAAATATGTCCTTTTTATTATAGGGGACTGGAATGTAAAAGTCATGAAATTAAAAGAGGCTTACTCCTTGGAAAGAAAGTTATGACCAACCTAGATAGCATATTCAAAAGCAGAGACATTACTTTGCCAACGAAGGTCCGTCTAGTCAAGGCTATGGTTTTTCCTGTGGTCATGTAGGGATGTGAGAGTTGGACTGTGAAGAAAGCGAGCGCCGAACAACTGATGCTTTTGAATTGTGGTGTTGGAGAAGACTCTTGAGAGTCCCTTGGACTGCAAGGAGATCCAGCCAGTCCTTTCTAAAGGATATCAGTCCTGGGTATTCTTTGGAAGGAATGATGCTGAAGCTGAAACTCCAGTACTTTGGCCACTTCATGCAAAGAGTTGACTCATTGGAAAAGACTCTGATGCTGGGAGAGATTGGGGACAGGACGAGAAGGGGATGACAGAGGATGAGATGGCTGGATGGCATCACCGACTCGATGGATGTGAGTTTGAGTGAACTTTGGGAGTTGGTGATGGACAAAGAGGCCTGACATGCTGTGATTCATGGGGTGGCAAAGAGTCAGACACAACTGAGCGACTGAACTAAACTGGAATGCAAAAGTAGGAGTCAAGAGCTACCTGGAGTAACAGGCAAATTTGGCCTTAGATTACAGAATGAAGCAGGGCCAAAGGCTAACAGAGTTTTGCCAAGAGAACGCACTGGTCAGAGCAAAACCCTCTTGCAACAACACAAGAGAAGACTCTACACATAGACATCACCAAATCAGTTCAGTTCCATTCAGTTGCTTAGTCATGTCCAACTTTTTGTGACCCCATGAACCGCAGCACGCCAGGCCCCTGTCCATCACCAACTGCTGGAGTCTACCCAAACCCATGTCCATTGAGTCGGTGATGCCATCCAACCATCTCATCCTCTGTTGTCCCCTGCTCCTGCCTTCAATCTTTCCCAGCATCAGGGTCTTTTCAAATGAGTCAGCTCTTCACAGCAGGTGGCCAAAGTATTGGAGTTTCAGCTTCAACGTCAATCTTTCCAATGAACAGTCAGGACTGATCTCCTTTTGGATGGGCTGATTGAATCTCTTTGCAGTCCAAGGGACTCTCAAGAGTCTTCTCTAACATCACAGTTCAAATGCATCACCGAATAGTCAATACTAAAATCAGATTGATTATATTATTTGCAGCCAAAGATGGAGCAGCTCTGTACAGTCAGCAAAAACAAGCCTGGGAGCTGACTGTGTCTCAGATCATGAACTTCTTATTGCCAAATTCATTCTTAAATTGAAGTAGGGAAATCCACTAGACCATTCAGGAATGACCTAAATCAAATCCCTTATGATCATACAGTGGAAGTGAGAAATACATTGAAGGGATTAGACCTGATAGAGTGCCTGAAGAGCTATGGACAGAGGTTCCTGACATTGTACAGGAGGCAGTGATCAATGAAATCCCCAAGAAAAAGAAATGCAAAGAGGCAAAATGTCTGTCTGAGGAGGCCTTACAAATAGCTGAGAAAAGAAGAGAAGCTAAAAGAAAAGGAAAAAAGGAAAGATATACCCATTTCAGTGCAAAGTCCCAAAGAATAGCAAAGAGAGAAAAACAAAAAACAAAAGCCTTCCTCAGCGATCATTGCAAAGAAATAGAGGAAAACAGGAGAATGGGAAAGACTAGAGATCTCTTCCAGAAAATTAGAAATACCAAGGAAACATTTCATGCAAAGATGGGCTCAATAAAGAACAGAAATGGTATGGACCTAACAGAAACAGAAGATATTAAGAAGAGATGGCAAAAATACACAGAAGAACTATTCACAAAAGATCTTCACGACCCAGATAATCATGATGGTGTGATCACTCACCTAGAGCCAGACATCCTGGAAGGCAAAGTAAAGTGGGCTTTAGAAAGCATTACTATGAACAAAGCTAGTGGAGGTGATGGAATTCCAGTTAAGCTCTTTCAAATCCTAAAAGATGATACTGTGAAGTGCTGCACTCAATATGCCAGCAAATCTGGAAAACTCAGCAGTGGCCACAGGACTTGAAAAGGTCAGTTTTCATTTCAATCCCAAAGAAAAGCAATGCCAAAGAATGTTTGAACTACCACACAATTGAACTCATCTCACACGCTAGCAAAGTAATGCTCAAAATTCTCCAAAACAGGCTTCAACAGTACATGAACTATGAACTTCCATAGGTTCAAGCTAGATTTACAAAAGGAAGAGGAACCAGAGATCAAATTGCCAACATCCGCTGAATCACATTAAAAGCAAGAGAGTTCCAGAAAAACCGCTACTTTTGCTTTATCAACTATGCCAAAGGCTTTGACTGTGTAGATCACAACAAACTGTGGAAAATTCTTCAAGAGATGGGAATACAAGACCACCTGACCTGTCTCTTGAGAAATCTGTATGCAGGTGAGGAAGCAACAGTTAGAACTGGATATAGAACAATCAGATCAGATCAGATCAGTCTCTTAGTCATGTCCGACTGCTTGCAACCCCATGAATCACAGCACGCCAGGCCTCCCTGTCCATCACCAACTCCCAGGGTTCACCCAGACTCACGTCCATCGAGTCAGTGATGCCATCCAGCCATCTCATCCTCTGTCGTCCCCTTCTCCTCTTGCCCCCAATCCCTCCCAGCATCAGAGTCTTTTCCAATGAGTCAACTCTTCGCATGAGGTGGCCAAAGTACTGGAGTTTCAGCTTTAGCATCATTCCTTCCAAAGAAATCCCAGGGCTGATCTCCTTCAGAATGGACTGGTTGGATCTCCTTGCAGACTCTCAAGAGACTTCTCCAACACCACAGTTCAAAAGCATCAATTCTTCAGCACTCAGCCTTCTTCACAGTCCAACTCTCACATCCATACATGACCACAGGAAAAACCATAGCCTTGACTAGACGGACCTTTGTTGGCAAAGTAATGTCTCTGCTTTTGAATATGCTATCTAGGTTGGTCATAATTTTGCTTCCAAGAAGTAAGCGTCTTTTAATTTCATGGCTGAAGTCACCATCTGCAGTGATTTTGGAGTGCAAAAATATAAAGTCTGACACTGTTTCCCCATCTATTTGCTATGAAATGATGGGACCGGATGCCATGATCTTCGTTTTTTGAATGTTGAGCTTGAAACCAACTTTTTCACTCTCCACTTTCACTTTCATCAACAGGCTTTTTAGTTCCTCTTCACTGTCTGCCATAAGGGTGGTGTCATCTGCATATCTGAAGTTAATGATATTTCTCCCAGCAATCTTGATTCCAGCTTGTGTTTCTTCCAGTCCAGCATTTCTCATGATGTACTCTGCATATAAGTTAAATAAGCAGGGAGACAATATACAGCCTTGACGTACTCCTTTTCCTATTTGGAACCAGTCTGTTGTTTCATGTCCAGTTCGAACTGTTGCTTCCTGAACTGCATACAAATTTCTCAAGAGGCAGATCAGGTGTTCTGGTATTCCCATCTCTTTCAGAATTTTCCACCGTTTATTGTGATCCACACAGTCAAAGGCTTTGGCATAGTCAATAAAGCAGAAATAGATGTTTTTCTGGAACTCTCTTGCTTTTTCCATGATCCAGCGGATGTTGGCAATTTGATCTCTGGTTCCTCTGCCTTTTCTAAAACCAACTTGAACATCAGGAAGTTCACGGTTCACATATTGCTGAAGCCTGGCATGGAGAATTTTGAGCATTACTTTACTAGTGTGTGAGATGAGTGCAATTGTGTGGTAGTTTGAGCATTCTTTGGCATTGTCTTTCTTTGGGATTGGAATGAAAACTGACCTTTTCCAGTCCTGTGGCCACTGTGGAGTTTTCCAAATTTGCTGGCATATTGAGTGCACCACTTTCACAGCATCATCTTTCAGGATTTGAAATAGCTCAACTGGAATTCTATCGCCTCCACTAGTTTTGTTCATAGTGATGCTTTCTAAGGCCCACTTGACTTCACACTGCAGGATGTCTGGCTCTAGTTCAGTGATCACACCATTGTGATTATCTTGGTTGTTAAGATCTTTTTTGTACAGTTCTTCTGTGTACTCTTGCCATCTCTTCTTAATATCTTCTGCTTCTGTTAGGTCCATACCATTTCTGTCCTTTATCGAGCCCATCTTTGCATGAAATGTTCCTTTGGTATCTCTGATTTTCTTGAAGAGATCTCTAGTCTTTCCCATTCTGTTTTTTCCTCTATTTCTTTGCCTTGATTACTGAGGAAGGCTTTCTTATCTCTTCCTGCTATTCTTTGGAACTCTGCATTCAGATGCTTATATCTTTCCTTTTCTCCTTTGCTTTTTGCTTCTCTTCTTTTCACAGCTATTTGTAAGGCCTCCCCAGACAGCCATTTTGCTTTTTTGCATTTCTTTTCCATGGGGATGGTCTTGATCCCTGTCTCCTGTTCAATGTCACGAACCTCTGTCCATAGTTCATCAGGCACTCTACCTATCAGATCCAGCCCCTTACATCTATTTCTCACTTTCACTGTATAATCAGGAATTTGATTTAGGTCATACCTGAATGGTCTAGTGGTTTTCCCTACTTTCTTCAATTTCAGTCTGAATTTGGCAATAAGGAGTTCATGATCTGAGCCACAGTCAGCTCCTGGTCTTGTTTGTGTTGACTGTATAGAGCTTCCTCATCTTTGGCTGCAAAGAATATAATCAATCTGATTTCGGTGTTGACCATCTGGTGATGTCCATGTGTAGAGTCTTCTCTTGTGTTGTTGGAACAGGGTGTTTGTTATGACCAGTGCATTTTCTTGGCAAAACTCTATTAGTCTTTGCCCTGCTTCATTCCATATTCCAAGGCCAAATTTGCCTGTTACTCTAGGTGTTTCTTGACTTCCTACTTTTGCATTCCAGTCCCCTATAATGAAAAGGACATCTTTTTTGGTCTTGTAGGTCTTCATAGAACTGTTCAACTTCAGCTTCTTCAGCATTACTGGTTGGGGCATAGACTTGGATTACTGTGATATTGAATGGTTTGCCTTGGAAATGAACAGAGATCATTCTGTTGTTTTTGAGATTGCATCCAAGTACTGCATTTTGGACTCTTTTGTTGACCATGATGGCTACTTCATTTCTTCTGAGGGATTCCTGCCCGCGGTAGTAGATATAATGGTCATCTGAGTTAAATTCACCCATTCTAGTCCATTTCAGTTCGCTGATTCCTAGATTGTCGACATTCACTCTTGCCATCTCTTGTTTGACCACTTCCAATTTGCCTTGATTCATGGACTTGACATTCCAGGTTCCTATGCAATATTGCTCTTTACAGCATCGGACCTTGCTTTTATCACCAGGCACATCCACAGCTGGGTATTCTTTTTGCTTTGGCTCCATCCCTTATGTCTTTCTGGAGTTATTTCTCCACTGATCTCCAGTAGCATATTGGGCACCTACTGACCTGGGGAGTTCCTCTTTCACTATCCTATCATTTTGCCTTTTCATACTGTTCATGGGGTTCTCAAGGCAAGAATACTGAAGTGATTTGCCATTCCCTTCTCCAGTGGACCACATTCTGTCAGATCTCTCCACCATGACCCGCCCATTGGGTTCCCCCATGGGCATGGCTTAGTTTCATTGAGTTAGACAAGGCTGTGGTCCTAGTGTGATTAGATTGACCAGTTTTCTGTGCATATGGTTTCAGTATGTTTGCCCTCTGATGCCCTCTTGCAACACCTACCATCTTACTTGGGTTTCTTGTACCTTGGAAGAGAGGTATCTCCTCACTGCCACCCTTCCTGACCTTCAACGTGGGATAGCTCCTCTAGCTTATTTAACTTATATGCAAATTATATCATGTGATATGCCTGGCTGGATGAAGCACAAGCTGGAATCAAGATTGCTGGGAGAAATGTCAATAACTTCACATATGCAGATGATACCACCCTTATGGCAGAAAATAAAGAACTAAAGAGTCTCTTGATAAAAGTGAAAGAAGAGACTGAAAAAGTTGGCTTAAAATTCAACATTCCATAAAACTAAGATCATGCCATCTGGTCCTATCACTTTATGGCAAACAGATGGTGACTTCAGCCATGAAATTAAAAGACTCCTGCTCCTTGGAAGAAAAGCTATGACAAACTTAGACAACATATTAAAAAGCAGAGACATTACTTTGCTGACAAAGGTCTATCTAGTCAAATTATGATTTTTCCAGTAGTCATGTATAGATGTGAGAGCTGGGCTATAAAGAAAGATAAGTGCTGAAGAATTGATGTTTTGAACTGTGGTGTTGGAGAAGACTCTTGAGAGTCCCTCGGACTGCTAGGGGATCCAACCAGTCCATCCTAAAGGAGATCAGTCCTAGTGTTCATTGGAAGGACTGATGTTGAAGCTGAAACTCCAACACTTTGGCCACCTAATACGAAGAACTAACTCATTAGATAAAACCCTGTTGCTGGGAAAGATTGAAGCCAGGAGGAGAAGGGGACTACAGAGGATGAGATAGTTGGATGGCATCACTGACTCAGTGGACATGAGTTTGAGTAGGCTCCTGGAGTTGGTGATGGGCAGGGAAGACTGGAGTGCTACAGTCCACGGAGGCACAAAGAGTTGGACACTACTGAGCAACTGAACTGAACTGACCCCAGAAAATCACTATGTAGATGTGACCTCAGTTGAAAATGAAGAAGAAATGGGTTTGTAGAAAGCTATGTGTTTCTTCCCTTGTCCACAGGAGGGAGAAAAGAGTTGATTTGTGGCAATTCTACTATTTGCATCAGAAATGGTTCCTTTGACCTTTAAGTTCTATGCATCTACAATTTAATTTCCATGGAATAAACTTTTATTTTGACTCTCTGTATATAACAACAACAACAACAACAAAAATCAAAAGGATAAACTTTTTCAAATGAATGTTGACTCCCATCAACCTAAAAAGATCAGGTTAAAATGTATTGAACTGCATACAAATTTCTCAAGAGGCAGATCAGGTGTTCTGGTATTCCCATCTCTTTCAGAATTTTCCACAGTTTATTGTGATCCACACAGTCAAAGGCTTTGGCATAGTCAATAAAGCAGAAATAGATGTTTTCTGGAACTCTCTTGCTTTTTCCATGATCCAGCGGATGTTGGCAATTTGATCTCTGGTTCCTCTGCCTTTTCTAAAACCAACTTGAACATCAGGAAGTTCACGGTTCACATATTGCTGAAGCCTGGCATGGAGAATTTTGAGCATTACTTTACTAGTGTGTGAGATGAGTGCAATTGTGTGGTAGTTTGAGCATTCTTTGGCATTGTCTTTCTTTGGGATTGGAATGAAAACTGACCTTTTCCAGTCCTGTGGCCACTGTGGAGTTTTCCAAATTTGCTGGCATATTGAGTGCACCACTTTCACAGCATCATCTTTCAGGATTTGAAAGAGCTCCACTGGAATTCTATCGCCTCCACTAGTTTTGTTCATAGTGATGCTTTCTAAGGCCCACTTGACTTCACACTGCAGGATGTCTGGCTCTAGTTCAGTGATCACACCATTGTGATTATCTTGGTTGTTAAGATCTTTTTTGTACAGTTCTTCTGTGTACTCTTGCCATCTCTTCTTAATATCTTCTGCTTCTGTTAGGTCCATACCATTTCTGTCCTTTATCCAGCCCATCTTTGCATGAAATGTTCCTTTGGTATCTCTGATTTTCTTGAAGAGATCTCTAGTCTTTCCCATTCTGTTTTTTCCTCTATTTCTTTGCCTTGATTACTGAGGAAGGCTTTCTTATCTCTTCCTGCTATTCTTTGGAACTCTGCATTCAGATGCTTATATCTTTCCTTTTCTCCTTTGCTTTTTTTGCTTCTCTTCTTTTCACAGCTATTTGTAAGGCCTCCCCAGACAGCCATTTTGCTTTTTGCATTTCTTTTCCATGGGGATGGTCTTGATCCCTGTCTCCTGTTCAATGTCACGAACCTCTGTCCATAGTTCATCAGGCACTCTACCTATCAGATCCAGCCCCTTACATCTATTTCTCACTTTCACTGTATAATCAGGAATTTGATTTAGGTCATACCTGAATGGTCTAGTGGTTTTCCTACTTTCTTCAATTTCAGTCTGAATTTGGCAATAAGGAGTTCATGATCTGAGCCACAGTCAGCTCCTGGTCTTGTTTGTGTTGACTGTATAGAGCTTCCTCATCTTTGGCTGCAAAGAATATAATCAATCTGATTTCGGTGTTGACCATCTGGTGATGTCCATGTGTAGAGTCTTCTCTTGTGTTGTTGGAACAGGGTGTTTGTTATGACCAGTGCATTTTCTTGGCAAAACTCTATTAGTCTTTGCCCTGCTTCATTCCATATTCCAAGGCCAAATTTGCCTGTTACTCTAGGTGTTTCTTGACTTCCTACTTTTGCATTCCAGTCCCCTATAATGAAAAGGACATCTTTTTTCGGTGTTAGTTCTAAAAGGTCTTGTAGGTCTTCATAGAACCGTTCAACTTCAGCTTCTTCAGCATTACTGGTTGGGGCATAGACTTGGATTACTGTGATATTGAATGGTTTGCCTTGGAAATGAACAGAGATCATTCTGTTGTTTTTGAGATTGCATCCAAGTACTGCATTTTGGACTCTTTTGTTGACCATGATGGCTACTTCATTTCTTCTGAGGGATTCCTGCCCGCGGTAGTAGATATAATGGTCATCTGAGTTAAATTCACCCATTCTAGTCCATTTCAGTTCGCTGATTCCTAGATTGTCGACATTCACTCTTGCCATCTCTTGTTTGACCACTTCCAATTTGCCTTGATTCATGGACTTGACATTCCAGGTTCCTATGCAATATTGCTCTTTACAGCATCGGACCTTGCTTTTATCACCAGGCACATCCACAGCTGGGTATTCTTTTTGCTTTGGCTCCATCCCTTATGTCTTTCTGGAGTTATTTCTCCACTGATCTCCAGTAGCATATTGGGCACCTACTGACCTGGGGAGTTCCTCTTTCACTATCCTATCATTTTGCCTTTTCATACTGTTCATGGGGTTCTCAAGGCAAGAATACTGAAGTGATTTGCCATTCCCTTCTCCAGTGGACCACATTCTGTCAGATCTCTCACCATGACCCGCCCATTGGGTTCCCCATGGGCATGGCTTAGTTTCATTGAGTTAGACAAGGCTGTGGTCCTAGTGTGATTAGATTGACCAGTTTTTCTGTGCATATGGTTTCAGTATGTTTGCCCTCTGATGCCCTCTTGCAACACCTACCATCTTACTTGGGTTTCTTGTACCTTGGAAGAGAGGTATCTCCTCACTGCCACCCTTCCTGACCTTCAACGTGGGATAGCTCCTCTAGCTTATTTAACTTATATGCAAATTATATCATGTGATATGCCTGGCTGGATGAAGCACAAGCTGGAATCAAGATTGCTGGGAGAAATGTCAATAACTTCACATATGCAGATGATACCACCCTTATGGCAGAAAATAAAGAACTAAAGAGTCTCTTGATAAAAGTGAAAGAAGAGACTGAAAAAGTTGGCTTAAAATTCAACATTCCATAAAACTAAGATCATGCCATCTGGTCCTATCACTTTATGGCAAACAGATGGTGACTTCAGCCATGAAATTAAAAGACTCTTGCTCCTTGGAAGAAAAGCTATGACAAACTTAGACAACATATTAAAAAGCAGAGACATTACTTTGCTGACAAAGGTCTATCTAGTCAAATTATGATTTTTCCAGTAGTCATGTATAGATGTGAGAGCTGGGCTATAAAGAAAGATAAGTGCTGAAGAATTGATGTTTTTGAACTGTGGTGTTGGAGAAGACTCTTGAGAGTCCCTCGGACTGCTAGGGGATCCAACCAGTCCATCCTAAAGGAGATCAGTCCTAGTGTTCATTGGAAGGACTGATGTTGAAGCTGAAACTCCAACACTTTGGCCACCTAATACGAAGAACTAACTCATTAGATAAAACCCTGTTGCTGGGAAAGATTGAAGCCAGGAGGAGAAGGGGACTACAGAGGATGAGATAGTTGGATGGCATCACTGACTCAGTGGACATGAGTTTGAGTAGGCTCCTGGAGTTGGTGATGGGCAGGGAAGACTGGAGTGCTACAGTCCACGGAGGCACAAAGAGTTGGACACTACTGAGCAACTGAACTGAACTGACCCCAGAAAATCACTATGTAGATGTGACCTCAGTTGAAAATGAAGAAGAAATGGGTTTGTAGAAAGCTATGTGTTTCTTCCCTTGTCCACAGGGAGGGAGAAAAGAGTTGATTTGTGGCAATTCTACTATTTGCATCAGAAATGGTTCCCTTTGACCTTTAAGTTCTATGCATCTACAATTTAATTTCCATGGAATAAACTTTTATTTTGACTCTCTGTATATAACAACAACAACAACAACAAAAATCAAAAGGATAAACTTTTTCAAATGAATGTTGACTCCCATCAACCTAAAAAGATCAGGTTAAAATGTATTAAACTTCCAAAGAATCTGAGCTATTTCAATAAATTTGATGAGTCGCAAACTGTAAATTTACAACAGAGGCTAGACTCATAATAGCCCTCAAGCCTTGATGGAATGCCTACAGTCAGTTGAGTCGCTCCGTTGTGTCTGATTTTTTGCGATCCCATGAATCACAGCAAGCCAAACCTCCCTGTCCATCACCAACTCCCAGAGTCCACCCAAACCCATGTCCATCAAGTCAGTGATTCCATCCAGCCTTCTCATCCTCTGTCATCCCCTTCTCCTCCTGCCCTCAATCCTTCCCATCATCAAGGTCTTTTCCAGTGAGTCAACTCTTTGTATAAGGTGGCCAAAGTATTGGAGTTTCAGCTTCAACATCAGTCCCCTCAATGAACACCCAGGACTGATCTCCTTTAGGATGGACTGGCTGGATATTCTTGAAGTCCAGGGGACTCTCAAGAGTATTCTCCAACACCACAGTTCAAAAGCATCAATTCTTTGGCACTCAGCTTTCCTCACTGTCCAACTCTCACATCCATATATGACTACTGGAAAAACCATAGCCTTGACTAGATGGACCTTTGTTGGCAAAGTAATGTCTCTGCTTTTAAATATGCCATCTAGGTTGGTCATAACTTTCCTTCCAAGGATGGAATGGCTACAAATTATGTAAAATTCTAAGCAGTTGAGAAATTCCATGCAGAAAGCAAGGACATGCCTTAAGATGGAATCACCTGTTTTTGTGTGTTAAAAAAAAAGAAGATGAAAATAAACACTACTAAGCTGGTTATAATGTATACTTTTAATGATTGCTTAAAAGGAATAATAATTAGAATAATAATACTGAGCTTTTAGAAAATGTTTTTTATCTTCAAAGCATTTCACAAAATATATGTGGTTAATCTCGGTACCTAAAAGCAACTTGCTGAAATATTTTGCTTTACAGCAGATGCATTTCAGAAGATTTTGACTCATCTTTACATTTTCTTGGATGTAGCTCTTTATGTTTAAAAAAAAAGTGGCTGCAGAAAATAAAATCTACCAAAGCCTTGCTTTTTAATGCAAATAAGCTTCTTTCTATTCTTCCTACAGGAAAGAAATGTTCAGTTGAAACTGACTATAAGCCCAATTCTGTTGAATCTTTGTAAGAAAGGTCATTTTGTATAGGACTGCGGTTCAACTGTTCTCTGTCTCCACTCAGGTCCAAACAAATAGAAATAGGCTTAAACGGCAAAGGGCTAAGTAAATATATTTTTAGATATATTTACTAATGTACAAGAATTCAATTCACTTAAGATAAAAATCTTTACTGAAAGTAGTCATTTAGTGGAAACTGAGCTGGAAGTTATTATTTTGATGGCATAGGATCCTTTTTCCAACTGCTTCTGGAAAAGCATTTTCAGATACAGCCAGCGTTGACCTTCCAGGAGAACACACAAATGTTAAGTGGAAGAATCAGGGTGGGCCTGCCTGCAGCAGACTCTGGGGTGGCAGGTGAACTGCCAGGTACCTCTGCTCGGGGTCGCATTCCCCTGCATTTAATGAGACTCGGAGTTAATGCCTCTCTTCCAAACTGTATAGCAATACAAGACGCCAGCCCAGCACTCCTTTTCATTGGTTCCTTTCTCTCTTTTAATTTAAAAAGATGACAACAGCAATGAATGTTAATTGTTGAAAAATTAAATTTAGGGAGATAAATAGGGCAGAAAGAAAAGTGAAAATCTCCCTTTCCTCTATCACAGATGATGTTACTAAATTCTTCTGAACCTTCCCAACACACTGATAACTTATTTAACAAAAACAAAGGTTCTTACTATACTTATATAAGCTAATATTTTACAAAACCTGGTATATAGCCTTATAACTTTTCATGAAAATATAAATTTATACACCACTGTTCTGATTGTTATAGGCATTTTATTTAATATCATTTATTAAATATAATGATTCTCAAATTTACCATCTCATAAAAATCACCTGGAGAACTGCTTAAAATATACAGTGATATATCCCTATTCCAGATGTACTGCATTAGAGAATCTCTAGGAAAGTGTCTTAAGAATCTTTATTTTAAACCAAGTTTTCCGGGTTATTTGAGAAACAGTGATTGAAGCTGTGTCTTGTGTTTCATTTAATTCCCATTAAAAAAATAAAAGAAAAGCTATTCAATATTTTACCTCTTCATCATGTTCTAGCCTAATTGTTTCCTTAATTTAAATTCAAAGAGATAGAATTACTCTCTCACACAGTACGGACATTTAAAACCTTTTAGCATATATTGCCAAAGTATTCTTAATCAGGCTATCATACTTTATGTCTGCAACTACACATGTTATCAGAGCGGTTGCCAGGATCAAGGTAATTGGATGAAGGATGTCTGTATATATTCCCCCTGTGCTTCCAGAACAGGTAACGAGAAGGCCCTTCCATCCTCAAATCAACTGTAAGCTTTAACCTCTGCAGCTAGTCAAATCTGGGGAATGAATTCTAAGCAAGGCCAATTCATTTTGCATAAAGTGTCAGATATGTAAATTAGAAAAGGATTCTTTGTTTACTCCCCTCTTTTCCAAAATGTTAAAACTTTACATACTCAATGGTAAAGAATATGCCTGCAATGAAGGAGACAAAGGAGTCACAGACTCAGTCCTTGGGTAGGGAAGATCCCCTGGAGGAGGAAATAGCAACCCGCTTCAATATTCTTGCCTGGAAAATCCCATGGACAGAGGAATCTGGTGGGCTACAGTCCGTTGAGTCACAAAGAGTCAGGAGTGACTGAGCATACAGGCACACAGTAGAATTTTGAAAAGTGTGACAATTCTTCTGAATCAAGCATCCTTTAAATTTGGTTACTGGTTAAGTAATATGGGGCAATTATTTAAAAAACAGATGTCCAGACTCACCTGAATCAGTGAAGGAGGTTTCTGGAAATTTGCATTTTTCTAAAACTCCATAGATATTTCCCATGCAGAACCAGGAGAGAAGACCTCTGCTGACCCACACTCCCAGTTTTGTAGATGGGAAAAACAGCCCAGGATAGTTCATTGTGGGACCTATGATGATACAAGTGAGTGACAAAGCTGTGATTAGAAACCACATTCCTGTCAGTGGATATATTGTGTTTTCTGGTACTTAACTGTACCTACGATTAGGTCTATGGATTTGTCAAAAAAAATAGACACTCATTAAAATTATAAAAATGAAAGCTACTGTTTTACAAATTCATTTATACTTAACTATATAAAATTTGATAAAGTAGCTAACCCTGGGTTAATAACCAATAAAATAGCACTTAACCTAATGCTTTTAGGTTTTATAATAAGTATAGCTTACCTATTAAAGGAAAATAAATGTGAATATTTCAGAAGTTTATCCAAATATAAAATGTTTCACGTAACTGCTCATTTGTTTCTCCAAAGATCTCCTGTTTAAACTTTGTCCTTTTTCAATTTTTCTGAAGGTCTGTGAGAAAGCCTCATTGCTGTGCTAATGGTCCTTAAAGATTTTCTTTTCTAGTTATCCAAGTTCTTTCTCTAAACCTGAGCACACGCACTGATAGTGGAGGCACCAAGAACAGGCAGAAAGAAGGGAACAGGAAGGCTTTATAAGGGCATCCGATGCATGAAACATCAGTGTTTAAGTCTAAAATCTTGAAGTTTCTCTATTCTTGATTATGAAATGAGCTTATTCCAAGCGCAGGATCCCTGCTTTGCTTATTCTTCCTTATCTTTTATACTTTAAAATGTGTGTGACTCTAGACTGAATTATATTGCTTACGGTTTCCTAAACAAATATGTGTAATTTTTGCTCCAAGAAAACTCTAAAGTTACATTTAATCTGCATGAGCAATTTGACCCATTCACTTAGGATTACTCAGGTGAAACCTCTTTCTATTGATATATATCTCATTAATGTTATGGAACTTAGTTGCATTTCAATTTCGAGCCAATATTTCCATTACCTTTATCTTTCTCAAAAGATGACTCTTCCGAATTGGAATTTTTCATGGTTGACATCACTTGACAACCTACCATGCTCTTTCTGAGTGATATGAATGGGAATAAATAGCATTTTTTTTTTAACACTGCAAAATGCCTCTTCAATGTTTTTTTGAGGAGAAACCAGTTTATTGCATGAATTTTCCAAAATTTAACTTGAGGGCATTGTGTTTTAATTTATTCAAGTTCAACTTTAAAAGAAAAATACTTTTATCAAGATTGCATGTGCTTGTGTGTGTGTATGTGTGTATATATAAACAGTATCAAGAAAAGAAACAACTTACTAAAGGAACTGATCCTTTATAGATGCATGTTTAATAATCATTAATAATTATTCTTACATATAGTATCTACTTCAGATAAATACATATGTACACATGAATTTGTGTATAAATGTAGGCAGGTAGAGTTTGCTAGTCATTGAAACTGAAATAAAATATTTTGAACACCTAGCAGAAACAGCTGTATCCAATTATCTAATTGCTCAAGCCTCTTAAATTCAGTAAGTTAAAAACTGATTCCCCCTTTACCCCATCACAACAAAATTTACTTCTTGAGTTGTCAGTTTCCATAAAGACTATCATTACTGTTCACCAACTTCCCCAACACATGGAGAGTCATCAAGTACCTAAGATTTTAATGCTTAAGTTTCTCTCAAGGCTAGATTTTTAACTAATTGCATTCCATTGAGTATAAGTTTTATGGGATATTAATAGGTGTTAACCCCAAAAAGGAGGAAGAGGAGGAGAAGGAAGAAAAGAAAAAGAAAACATTCTGGGGTTGCTACATTTGGAGAATATTACATCATGCAATAAAATCCAAAATTCATTGAATCATAGAAAATGCAAGAGAGTTCCAGAAAAACACCTACTTCTGCTTTATTGACTATGCCAAATCCTTTGATTATGTGGATCACAATAAACTGTGGGAAATCCTTCAAGAGATGGGAATACAAGACCACCTTACCTGTCTCCTGGCAAATCTGTATGCAGGTTAAGATGCAACAGTTAGAACCGGACATGGAACAACAGACTGGTTCCAAATTGGGAAAGGATTACGTCAAGGTTGTATATTGTTACCCTGCTTATTTAACTTATATGCAGAGTACATCATGCAAAATGCCAGACTAGATGAAGCACAAGCTGGAATCAAGATTGCCAGGAGAAATATCAATAACCTCAGATAAGCAGATGACACCACCCTTAAGGCAGAAAGACAAGAGTAACTAGAGAGCTTTTTGATGAAGTTGAAAGAGGAGAGTGAAAAATCTGGCTTAAAACTCAACATTCAAAAAATGAAGCAAATAGATGGGGAAACAATGGACACAGTGAGAGACTTTTTTGGGGGGGATTTGGGGTCCAAAATCACTGCAGATGGTGACTACAGCCATGAAAATAAAAGACGCTTGCTCCTTGGAAGAAAAGCTATGATCAACCTAGACAGCATATTAAAAAGCACAGACATATTACTTTTCTGACAAAAGTCTGTATAGTCAAAGCTATGGTTTTTCCAGTAGTCATGTATGGATGTGAGAGTTAGACCATAAAGAAGGCTGAGGGCAAACGAAATGATGCTTTCAAACTGTAGTGCTGGAGAAGATTCTTGAGAGTCCCTTGGACTGCAAGGAGATCCAACCAGTCAATCCTAAAGGAAAACAACCCTGAATATTCATAGGAAGGACTAATACTCAAGCTGAAGCTTCAACTTTTGACCACATGATGTGAAGAGCCGATTCACTAGAAAAGACCTTGATGCTGGGAAAGACTGGGGAAGGAGGAGAAGGGGCAACAGAGGATGAGAAGGTTGGATGTCATCACCGACTCAATGGACATGAATTGAGCAAGCTCTGGGAGATGGTGATGGACAGGAAGCCTGGTCTGCTGCAGTCCATGGGGTCACAAAAAGTCAGACACAACTGAGGGACTGAACAACAATCTATGGATTTCTTTTAAATTTTGAAAAATATTCCTTCAGTTCAGTTCAGTTCAGTCACTCAGTCATGTCTGACTCTTTGTGACCCCATGAATCACAGCACGCCAGGCCTGCCTGTCCATCACCAACTCCCAGAGTCCACCCAAACCCATGTCCATCGAGTTGGTGATGCCATCTAGCCATCTCATCCTCTATCATCCCCTTCTCCTTCTGCTTTCACTCTTTCCCAGCATCAGGGTCTTTTCAAATGAGTCAGCTCTTCTCATCAGGTGGCCAAAGTACTGGAGTTTCAGCTTCAACATCAGTCTTTCCAATGAACACCCAGGACTGATCTGACTGGCTGGATCTTGCAGTCCAAGCGACTCTCAAGAGTCTTCTCCAACACCACAGTTCAAAAGCATCAATTCTTAGGTGCTGAGCTTTCTTTATAGTCCAACTCTCACATCCATACATGACCACAGGAAAAACCATAGGCTTGACTAGACGGACCTTTGTTGGCAAAGTAATGTCTCTGCTTTTGAACATGCTGTCTAGGTTGTTCATAACTTTCTTTCCAAGGAGTAAGTGTCTTTTAATTTCATGGCTGCAATCACCATCTGCAGTGATTTTGGTGCCCAGAAAAATAAAGTCAGCCACTGTTTCCACTGTTTCTCCATTTGCCATGAAGTGCTGGGCCTGAATGCCATGATCTTAGTTTTCTGGATGTTGAGCTTAACCCAACTTTTCACTCTCCTCTTTCACTTTCATCAAGAGGCTCTTCAGTTCTTCTTCACTTTCTGCCATAAGGGTGGTATCATCAACATATCTGAGGTTATTGATATTTCTCCCAGCAATCTTGATTCCAGCTTGTGCTTCTTCCAGCCCAACATTTCTCATGATGTACTCTGCATAGAAGTTAAATAAGCAGGTTGACAATATACAGCCTTGATGTACTCCTTTTCCTATTTGGAACCAGTCTGTTGTTTCATGTCCAGTTCTAACTGTTGCTTCCTGACCTGCATACAGGTTTCTCAAGAGGCAGATCAGGTGGTCTGGTATTCCCATCTCTTTCAGAATTTTCCATAATTTATTGTGATCCACACAGTCAAAGGCTTTGGCATAGTCAATAAAGCAGAAATAGATGTTTTTTTGGAACTCTCCTACTTTTTCTATGATCCAGCAGATGTTGGCAATTTAATCTCTGGTTCCTCTGTCTTCTAAAACCAACTTGAACATCTGGAAGCTCACAGTTCATGTATTGCTGAAGCCTGGCTTGGAGCTCCCCATCAAAACTCATAAGATGACTAACCTCTCTCTCTTTTCCCTAAAAACCTTTTTGGTGTTATATTTTCTCATTTACATAATGAGACCCTGATAGAAATAAAAATCAAGTCTAATTAGAAGTAAGCCAGCCTATGGTGGACTCTGGTCAAGTTATGGGTCTGAATTCTCCACATCTTAAAGACACCAATAATTTTGAGAACTTCTGCTATTGACTAGTTTCAGTGGATCTATTCAAG
The DNA here is from genome assembly GCF_027580195.1 of Bos mutus. Classification (NCBI taxonomy): domain Eukaryota; kingdom Metazoa; phylum Chordata; class Mammalia; order Artiodactyla; family Bovidae; genus Bos; species Bos mutus. The sequence goes on along the minus strand of NC_091626.1, from coordinate 89,825,610 downwards.
TGCTGCTGTCTTTAGGCATAATTGTTTTTCCATATTTCCCTTGCAGTTTACCAATTAATATGCCGTCACAGATTCCCTTCTGCACTCTGGGCCACACTTGGCTTTGTGCATTAGGTTCTGTCGTGTCGTTTCTTTTTCTTTTAAGAAGAACCCTTCTACAAACAGCCTACGCAGCTCAGTGAGCTTCCCTATGAATTTCAGGTGTGTATTTGAGGAATTTTTCCAGTTATACATTGGCTATACCATCTATCAGATGATCAGTGGTGGTAATCAAAGAGAGACCAAATAAAAGTATTGATTACTTATTTTACTGGTAGAGATTCTGTTATTCTTCAGTACTCATTCTTTCCTTCAATTAATTGAACTTTTCATTTTTTAGCTAAATACAAAGATTCTGAGGAACTGGACCATTTCCTTACTTCTTTTACACCTGGATTTTGTCATCTGATTTAGTTCTTGCCAAAGAGTAAAAATGAAAATGCCATGTGAGAACCCTTCTTATGACAAAAAACAGATGCACACCCTTTGTCTCCAATCCTGTATCCCATCATATTCTTGCTGGATAGAAATCAGATGAACTGGTGGGAGTTCTGGCCACCTTGGACTGTGGAGGCAAACATGGGGATAGAAGTTATACATGACAAGGAAACAAGAAAGAATAAGCCTGGGTCTCTGATTTCATTAGCATCATAGCAGTTTGGACTTTGTCAACAAGAAGAAAAGTAAGCTTTTATTTTTGCTTCAGTCCAGTCATCCAGTTATGTCCAACTCTTTGTGACCCCATGGACTATAACATGACAGGCTTCTCTGTCCCTCACTGACTCTTAGAGCTTGCTCAAACTCATGTTCATTGAGTTGGTGATGCCATCCAACCATCTCATCCTCTGTCGCCCCCTTCTCCTGCCGCCTTCAATCTTCCCCAGCATCAGGGTCTTTTCTAATGAGTCAGTTCTTTGTTCACATCAGGTGGGCAAAGTATTGGTTTAGGCAACATTATTTGAAGATTTCTTATAATTTGCACTTATAACTAAACTTGATACACATAACAATCCAAAATATTTTTAGAAAATAATATTAAAGATGACATATATGAATGGAAGAAAACAGTTATGGAAGAAAGAGGAAAATTTCCATTCCCTATGCCTCACTATCACATTTTAGATTTTGATATGATCATTAATTTTAAGGTTGTATGAAAAGGGAAGTAAAGAGAAAATTATTTTCTGGTCATTCACTTTGTGTTATGCCTGTGAACTATGTCTTATATTACTTCTCTTTCAATAGCAAACACAAGTTTCTCTTGCAAAATAAATAACACATTGTACTACTGAAATCAACCTGTATTTTTATGGTAACATAATAAGTTTAACAAATCTCCACTATTGTGTTTTCATAGCTTTTCCCTAAAATTTTCTTATATTGGAGAATTATAAAATCTTCAAAGTAAAAAAAATCTTTGTCTATAGAATAAAATATTGGTTTAGATGATCTCTAAATGATTAAGCAATAAACACTGGTTAAAAATTTAGAGCACTTGACTCCATTTGATTATTGCATTTCTTTTCATGATTGCATAAAATATTAGAGCTAGAAGGAAATGTATAAACATCTAGGCAACTTTGAAATAACTTTGTTACCTGTAAGCAGTTGTAGTGATCTCTAGCTGATTTGTGTAGTCCAACTTATTTTTCTGGATACATAGATTTCTTAAGAGGTATTCGTTTTTCCATATCTATCATGGTATGTGTCCTAGGCTTCATAGATTTGATGTTATTAATAATAACAAATTGAAAGTCACTCAACAAGTCTATGATGCTAAGACCTCTGAGTTACAGATTTGTTTAAATCTAATACAGCAATGCCCTTAGATAATTATATTTCTCACTAATTCATCTGCTGGCTTCCACTCTTGCCCCTGTAGTCTATACTCAACAGAGTGGTCATAGAAGTACAATTAAAGCTGAAATCCGCCATGTCATTTCTCTTCTAAAAATTTTCAAATGGCCCCTAAATTCAAAGGTAAACCCAAAGTCCATCGTAGGCTCATAAGATTCTACATGCTCAGTCCCCTCCATCACCCTGCAGTCTTCTTCTTTTACTGGTCCTCCCTCACTTGCGCAGCTCCAGGTTTACTAGTTTTCTCATCATTCTGTGAACCAAAGAGTTGGAGCCCCCAAAACTTTTCTGTCAGTCTGGACGGCTCTCCCTCAGACATTCAGGTTATGCACTCTTTTACTTCCTTCAGCATCTGTTCTAACACCAGCTTCTCAACACGTAAAATATAATCCCTCATGTTCTTGGTTTTCCATTACCTTCTACTGTTTTCCCCATTGTTTTATAACCATTGTTGTTGTTCAGTTGCTAAGTCTTGCCTGACTCTTTGCATCGCCATGGACTGTAGCACACAGGTCTCCCTGTTCCTCACTGTGTCCTGAAGTCTGCCCAAGTGCATATCCATGAAATGGGTGACACCATGCTACCATCTCATCCTCTGCTGATCTCTTCCCCTTTTGCCTTCAATCTTTCCCAGCATCAGGGTCTTTTCCAATGAGTCAGTTCTTCATATCAGGTGGCCAAAGTATTGGAGTTTCAGCTTCAGTCCTTCCAATGAATATTCAGGACTGATTTCCTTTAGGACTGACTGGTTTGATCTCTTTGCTGCCCAAGGGACTCTCAAGGGTCTTCTCCAGCACCACAAACCAAAAACATCATAATCATATGTTATAATCATAAAGTACACAAATTAACCCTTACTATTATTATTGTCCATCTCCTGCCTACTAAAAAAGTAATTTCCATGGGAATACAAACTTATATTTATTTGGTTTCCTGTGTGTCCATTCTTAGAACAGTAAGTTCTGTCTCTCTCCCTCTCTTTCACGCTCTATATAAATTCATCCCCAGTCTTAAGCTTCTGTGTAGAACTTGGTTTTAGTGAAGAAACTTTTAGAAAAGAAGTCTCAGTACATTTTGTATCTAAATTCTTAGAACAGAGCTTGTTAATTTTAGTAGACATCGCCTTGTGAGCTACAGTATCTAAAAATTGAGAGTGGGAGCATCCTGTAATTAAATGAGGAGAGATGCAAAAGAACTCATTGACTTATTTCCATAATTTCTCTCTCTTTTCTAGACAATGTATTTATTCTGTGTTCTAAGCATCTCTTGAAATGATTTTTTTCCCCTCAGTTACTTCCTGTCAATTCCCAGGTCAGTACTCTTGGTCACACCAATATTATATTGTGTCACCATATGTCCCCATAGCATCGTTCTGTTCCTTGAGCCAGCCATAACCATCCTATTTTACTGAGAACACTGTCTCATCAAGCCTTCTAAGGGTCTACCCTCGGTCTGTTTGGCTCAATATGACATTTCTATTGACAAGCACAGTTTTGCATATAGAATGCATGACAAATGAACATTGATTAAATGAATGGACCTCAGATCTGCAGATGACACCACCCTTATGGCAGAAAATGAGGAAGAAATAAAGAGCCTCCTGATGAAAGTGAAAGACAAGAATGAAAAAGTTGGTTTAAAACTCAACATTCAGAAAACTAAGATCATGGCATTTGGTCCTATCACTTCATGGTAAATATATAGGGAAACAATGGAAACAGTGCAAGACTTTATTTTGGAGGGCTCCAAAATCACTGCTGATGGTAACTGTAGCCATGAAATAAAAAGATTCTTGCTACTTGGAAGAAAAGCTATGACCAACATAGACAGCATATTAAAAAGTAGAGACATTACTTTGCCAACAAAAGTTCTAGTTGAAGCTATGTTTTTTCCAGTAGTCGTGTATGGATGTGAGTTGGCCTATAAAGAAAGTTGAGTGTTGGAGAATTAATACTTTTGAACTGTGGTGCTGGTGAAGACTCTTGAGAGTCCTTTGGACTGTAGGCGATGAAACCAATCCATCCTGAAGGAAATCAGTCCTGAATATTCTTTGGAAGGACTGATGCTGAATCTCCAATACTTTGGCCACCTGATGCAAAGAACTGCTTTATTGGAAAAGACCCTGATGCTGGGAAAGATTGAAGGTGGGAGGAGAAGGGGATGACAGAGGATGAGATGGTTGGATGGCATCACCAACTCAATGGACATGAGTTTGAGTAAGCTCCAGGATTTGGTGATGGACAGGGAGGTCTGGCGTGCTGCATTCCATGGGGTTGCAAAGAGCGGGACATGACTGAGTCACTGAACTGAAATGAAATGAATGAAACTCTTACAAATAAACCTTTATTATTGTCTACCATCTGCTCCTTTTGACTTCAATTTCTTCCTTGTTTCTTTCACCCAACATTATGCAGAAGCATCTTTTTTCTAAAGTGTAAATAGCATCCATTTTTCTTTCTCGCTTACTACCATTTACTGCCCACAGGAGGAATCCAGGTCCTTTAAATGCCTCCATATGATCCCAGACTTCCTTTACGGATTTCCCTCTAGTGATTCCATTCTACATCTCATATACTGTGGTCCAAGATGAAGCAGCATTTCTTTGAAAATGTCTATCCTTCATTTCCAAGCCTTTACACATTCTTTTGCTTCTCTCTGGAAGGTGGTCTAGTTATCTCCTAACCACAGTCAAATTGGTTTTGCAGGACCTTTGTGGTCAACTGATGGCAAACCTAGATAACATATTAAAAAACAGAGACATCTTTTTGTCAACAAAGGTTTGTACAGTCAAACTTAGGGTTTTTTTTCCAGTAGTCATGTACAGTTGTGAGAGCTGTGCCATAAAGAAGACTGAGTGCCAAACAATCGATGCTTTTTTTTTCCAATTGTAGTGCTGAAGAAGACTCTTGAGAATCCCTTACACTGCACGGAATTCAAGCCAATCAACCCTAAAATAAATCAACCCCAAAACTGAAGTCAGATGCAAACAGCCGACTCACTGAAAAAGACCCTGGTGCTGGGAAAGATTAAAAGCAACATATGAAGCGGGTGACAGAGGATGAGATGGTTAGATAGCATCATGGACTCAATGGCCAAGAATTTGAGCAAACTCTGGGAGATAGTGAAGGACAAGGAAGCCTTATGTGCTGCAGTCCATGAGATTGCAAAGAATCAGACCCAACTTAGTGACTGAACAACAAAAACAGACTTATTTATCTTGATTTTTGCTGTTTCACCCATTTAGAAGCAAATGAGGGCAGACATTACTCATATCCATCCTTACTGTTGTATCCTTACTGGCTAAAACAGTATCTGGCACATAATCTATATGCTACAAATGTTCACTGAATGAAGAGTGTAATCTGGTCTATATGTCTACTGCCTCAACTAAGTAAGGAGCTCCTTTTGAAGGGAAGTGAGGATAGAATGGCTTATTTGCTTCTCAATCCTTTCATCTAGCACATCATCACACATGACATACAATGAATAATGCATGGCATTTCTTTCATTTCATCAATGAAGTCCATATTCAAGACCCCTCCACCTTATTCATTTTATAGACTGTGTTTTCCATCATTACATTTTGTATAGTTGTAATCATATTTTTTTGTGATGTTTTATTGGATTTTCAAAGCACTAGGTGGAAGGGAGAAATTTTCATTTTCCTTTCAAAGTCAGGGAGATTAAGACACATGAGAAATAAGACCCATATTTAAGTCAGTGACATGGTTAGTATTGGAATCCAAAATGTACTTAGCCTAGAATCCCCTGAGTTATCCTTGTTTCAACAAATTACCCTTGGATAAATGTATTAGAGGAAAAATAAATCCTTTGGTTTTCATCAGGGAATCTATTTATTGATATCTGTCCTTTTCAAAGACAGAGGCATATGTAGGTTTTTTCTTTTTAATTAATTTATTTTTTATTGAAGGATAATTGCTTTACAGAATTTTGCTATTTTCTGAAATTTGTTTTCTTAAAGCAGAAAAGGAGAAAAAGTTCTCACTATAAATCTTTGACAATTAAGTTCATTTAAGAAGGCATGACAACTGGATGTCATTTTCTCAATTCAAATCACCTTAAGTTGTATTTAAAGAAAACAAAAGTGCACTTGTGAACGGATTCAATTCAAACATTTGGGGGCATATTTCAAAGTTTCTTAGCAAGGAGAAACATAAAGATAGGAAATTAATGTTTATGAAAAGGGCCTAAAAACTTAGCACTCATTTCAGAACATCTTTTTTATGTGGGAGTCTGCTCAGAAGTCTTTTTTAAAGTAAATATTTATGAAAAAACTCTCAAATTCCTAGATAAAAAAGCCTATTTATCCATAAGGCAAGAATCTTCATTTTGTGTGCACTGTTGCAGCATGGCAAGTATAAGAAATGGGGAGAAGTTTGAAGTCAAAGGGGAATAGTTAGATTATTACAATCATTTGGGTGTTTAGCTTCATTCAGGCAAAATGTATTCATCATCCATGTTGTTCATACGTATACCATGATAAGCAAAACAGACCCAGGCTGGGCCAGTAGAGGGCTTGGTGAAACTGACCTGCAATTCTAATAAGGTCTGATGGACATGATTCAAGGAAAGAAAATGTGTCACGGGCGTACATGATGGCAGGACCTAACATACGTCCCTAGACATTTGTTTCTTAACATATTTGAACCTTAGTGAAATGAAATGTTTAGCAGAGCTTTTCCATTTTGTATGCCTTTATCTGAAATGTAAATGGACACTTTAAAGTGACAAAACATTAAAATGCTAAATTAGACAAACACACACATGCACATATACACAAAGCAACTAAAAACAAATCTCTTATAACCTGGTTCTTTATTCAATACTTTTAATCCTGGCCCATTCAAGGTTTATCTAGTCATTGCTTCCAAAGTTGGGGGTAAAACCATGCATGAACTAATTAGCTTTAATGTAGGGAAAAAAATGAAATGAGATGGGCAACACCAGGAAAATTTTATTTAAAAAACATACTGTGACTTGTAACGTTTTGCTTCAAAATATTTTTATGTGAATTAGAAATAAACCAGCAAATGAAAGACACTTTATATTCTTCTCACTGTAGTCACTTTGGTCATTTCTAATTGATTCACCATGGACAATAAAAATTGAAAGGTTCAGTTTTGCTAGTGCCTCTCACTGATAATTTATTCTGCTCCCCACCAAAACCAAATTATTTTAGCTTACACACAGTTATAAAATGCCTTTTATGTTTACATAATAATTTATTATAACCAATTTCCTCCCCTCTTTCAGTAAAGTCTAAATTTGGATGAACATTCTAAAACTTCTCCCATTACACATAAAAGCTTTTAAAACACAGTTTCCATTTAAAAGAATATTTTTTTTTCCTTTGTAAGGGAGTAAGTTTGCATAGCTAATAGTGCAGAAATTCAGGGGAAAATAATTTAAATTTGCCTTGAAGAAATACCTTTAATTTTTTTCTTTTTCATTCTTGAACTTTTTGCTTCTTAAAAATTTGATGAAGCTGATCCTCTTGATAATGGGGATTAGATTTACAATTGTCCCTTTTGGTACATAGCAAAGACCCTTCCCTTCATCCAGAACACTCATTAATCACCCCTTCCCTTCCCCTGTCCATGTCAGACTAGTTCTCCCCTAATCTTTCTGCTTTCTCAAGATCTTTGGTAGTCTCCTTATCTGTAGATTTTTCCTGTATGGCTGTCACCTAGTTGAACGCCTGCACAGGGTAAGTGCTCAATAAATAGTGGGTGAAAAGTAAAGATATAAATACCTGATGTTCTTATAATTTGAAATGATAACTACCTTTATTATTAGATGCATTGGTTTTTCAATTGATCTTTTATTTTTTTATTGGAGTATTATTGCTTTAGAATGCTGTATTTCTGCTGTACAATGAGATGAATCAGTTATATGCATACATATATCCCATCCCTCTTGGACTCAACTTCCACCCTCCCATTCCAACCCTATATGTCATCATACAGCACTGTGCTGAGTTCCCTGTGCTTTATAGCAGGTTTAACCAATATCTTTCATAAGACTAGAGCCCTCCAGCTTCTCCTTCCTAAGTTATTATCTGGAGTCACTCACAAGCAGAAATGAGAATCAAGAAGCATGTTTTTAATATACCTTTCTTTCATTATCTTAGTGTCTTGATTTACTACTTTCCAGAGCTACTGTGCTCTACGTTATTCTACTTCAGTCCCATTCTTTTCCTTAAAAAAAACTGTCTAACAATTCTTGAATTTCTCAATGTCTCAGTAGAACATTGATTATTTCATGTAGGACCTGCTATATGAATGTTGGGTTTTGGAAAAAAAAAAAAAAAAGGCAAAGACTTTGAACACAAATCTGGGCCTTTGACATATAACCTCTATAAACTTTGTCTACATCTATAAAATGGTGATAATTACAGAAATTCTGCAAGATTGCTGTGACTAGTAAAGGAGTAATGCATGTAAAGTATCTAGAACAGTTCAGTCCTCTACAGTAGGTAATTGCTAAATGAAATTACTATTTTTATTATTAAAGCTATCATCACCTAGAAAAGAATATTAAACTGATATCACCCTGTAAATTTGTTTTAAGAAGGTACTAAAATATCTTTACACAATTAAGTAACTGAATAGATGACCAAGACAGTCCTAGTTAATTGAGCGGGGCTTTTGTGATTCCTAACGAATCCGAACGTATTAACACATACTCTATTCCAGCTTTTCTTAATCATAAAGCGTCCTTTATTTCCAACAGAACCTTTAAAACATTATATCCATTACTCAATATCTATCATCTGATTTACCTCTATTACCACATGGCAGAGATAGTTGAAGGAATATTTTTTTGTATTTCATTTGAAATTAAAGGGATTGAGGAATAAAAGGATATTCTGTAGCATCAAGCCTGCTCAAACCATAACATATCAAATAGCTTAAATAAGCAAGTTTCAATAGTACATTTGAAGGAAGCAACAAGATCAAACACAGCATTCTTCACTCCTGACGTTACAAGTACAGATGGATATGCTGCTGTCATGGGCACAGGCTTCCAAGTCTCCCATAGACTTACCTAAGATATAGAAAATATTTATTCTTGAGAGGGAAATCATAGATAGAAAATTCATTTTAATCTTGCAAATATTTAGTAAATCAAAATCTTTGCTGTAGTACTCATTGCTCCAAAAATTACCAATAATACCTAAAGAGCACTTGAGATTTACACAGTTTGAAAAGATTTTCTATTTTAAATTAATGAAGTTTAGAAGACGAAATTGTAGAAGGAAATGGCAACCCACTCCAGTGTTCTTGCCTGGAGAATCCCAGGGACGGGGAAGCCTGGTGGGCTGCCGTCTATGGGGTCACACAGAGTTGGACACGACTGAAGTGACTTAGCAGCAGCAGCAGAAGAAATATGTAGGAATGGAATAATCATCAATCATAGATAAATTAAATTAAAAAATTATACTGGATTTAAAAAAATAATAAAACTACAACTAAACCACACCATTTACTGACATAGTTTAAATACAATTATACAAATATGTTGAAAGTAAAAGAGCAAACAATGTTATATGTCTACAACCCCATGTATCAGAGAAAGTAGGCTTTAAAGAAAAACAATTATCAAAGCAAAAGTAAGAAATTACATATTGATTAAACAGTCAATTGACTTATATGCATGCATCTAATAATAAAGTTTCCAAAAACAGATTGTATGAATTTGCAGGGAGAGAGCAAATTAGCCAAGATGGCACATTCAGGTACTCTCACCTCTTGTTTTATAAATGATGACTATGTAACAGTTGGGATCATTCACAGCACTGTGCATGCACGTCCTGAGGTTCTCTCTTAGTCATGGGCTAGGCAGCACGCTCCTGTAAGCTTCACCACAAAAGCTCTGGCTGCTGCTGCATTGGGCGACACTGGAGTGACGTCATGATTATGTTATATGAGGTTATGTTATGGCTCTATTGTGGTTACGTTGAAGGCTTCCCTGATGGGCAAAGAGTCTTCCTGCCAATGCAGGAGACTCAGGTTCAATCCCTGTGTCAGGAAGATTCCCTGGAAAAGGAAATGATAACCCTCTCCAGGATTCTTGCATGGAGAATCCCATGGACAGAGGAGCCTGGCAGGCTATTGTCCATGGGGTTGCAGGAGTCGGAAAAAACTTAGCAGATATCATGGCTGCAGCATCAGCCAGGAGAGAGACTTTGTTATGGCTGCAGTGCCAGCCAGGAGGGAATAAACACCTCTGCAGTTCCTACAGCTCCTCCCCTCTTCTTCCAGCCTCTTTAACTCGGGTTTTGCCTCCCCTGGGTTCAGCAAACAGTGCAGACAGCGTGAACAGCAAGAACAACTGGAGTCTCAAACAGGATCCGCGTTACAGAATTGAAAAAGTAAAACAGTAAGAATAATCTTATTAATAAACTTTACCTAAGACCTAAGGAGATCCAGCCAGTCCCTCCTAAAGGAGATTAGTCCTGGGTGTTCATTGGAAGGACTGATGTTGAAACTGAAACTCCAATACTTTGGTCACCTCATGTGAAGAGCCAACTCATTTGAAAAGACCCTGATGCTGGGAAAGATTGAGGGCAGGAGGAGAAGGGGACGACAGAGGATGAGATGGTTGGATGGCATCACTGACTCAATGGACATGGGTTTGGGTGGACTCTGGGAGTTGGTGATGGGCATGGAGTCCTGGCATGCTCTGTTTAAAACTGCATTTACCAATAAATGTATAACTTATAGGCATATTTTAAAAGAAGAAAACCTATAAGCCAATGATCTGAGGATTCACCTCAAGAAGTGAGAAAGTGCACAGCAAAGTAAACCCCAAGAGATGAAGGTGAATGTATTATTAAGAGAATTCTAGGTCTGCATAACACATTACCACAAACTGGGCAGCTTAAAACAACAGACGTGCATTTTCTCACTGTTCAAAAGGCCAGAAGTCTCAAATCCAAGTATGGACAAGAGTGCCTCTTTCTAAGGGGTTCAGAGTTAAAAACTGTTCCATGATCTCCCCTGGTGTTTAGGGGTTGCAAGAAACCCTTGACATTCCTTGCATTGGAGCTTCATAATTCCAATCTCCACCTCTGTTGTCACGTTGGAGTCTTCCCTTGTGTCTCTCTGTGTCTTCTTATAAGAATGCCTGTCACATCAGGTTAAAGGTCCACTCTATCATGCTGTCATCTTGACTTACATCTTACTTATATCTGCAAGACCCTCTATCTAAATCAAATCACATTCACCAGTATCAAGGACTGGGACATGAACATATCATTAGGAGGGACATATAATCCGACTCGAAACAGAAGGAAATTACTAAAAAACAGACCTTAAAGAATGTTTAAAACACACACACACACACACACACACAGAAAATTATCAAAGCCAAAAGTTGGTTTTTGAAAGAATCAGATCAGATCAGATCACATCAGTTGCTCAGTCGTGTCTGACTCTTTGTGACCCCATGTATCGCAGCACACCAGACCTCCCTGTCCATCACCAACTCCCGGAGTTCACTCACACTCAGGTCCATCGAGTCAGTGATGCCATCCAGCCATCTCATCCTCTGTCGTCCCCTTCTCCTCCTGCCCCCAATCCCTCCCAGCATCAGAGTCTTTTCCAGTGAGTCAGCTCTTCGCACGAGGTGGCATAACAAAGCACTAATAGGGCTTATAGATAGCCAAGAAGGTTGATAAGGAAACATACACACTTTAATTAAAGTTGGAAGAACCTATTTTTTTCTTTTCCTAAATATATACTAAGCAAAAATGAAGATGAAGAATAAAAATGAGATCACTGTGATGTAGCTGAAAGAACTGGGTTTAGAAAGTATAGGATGAAGGAGTCGCATCTCAGACCCATGATTTATGAACAGTGTGAACTTAGGATAATCACTGAAATTTCAGGAATTTATCTATTTTTTCTCATTTGTGAAATGTGAGGAAAGAAGCATAACATCTCACGGTATTGGTTTTAATAGTAAACATAAATGAAAACATCTTATAAATGTGAGTGGTAGCAAATAAACTTTTAACTGTAATGACTAGACCTACACTTCCAATTTGTCAATTATTTCCCTCCGATTATTAAGATACTGTCTAAATTACTACATGTCATAATTCCAAAAGTTCCTTCTTAGAAAAATTTTGGTTAGAAAGTAACTCTTTAATTTTTATTCTTGATTTTAGAATTATTGCCAAAATTTGTATCATCACATTTAACTTTTATTTTAAGAATAAATACATTTCTATTTGCCTTTTATCTCCCTTCAATTTAGTGTATAAAACAAGATAATATCAAAATAGCATTTAATTAAAATAATCTTTTCATGTAAAACATTCTTAAAGAGAGAGAAAAAAAAACTGTGACTAAACACAGGCTGAACTTATGGATAGAACACGGTCTGAATCTGATTCCTCAAATGATAGTTTTATTTTCACAAAGTATTTCGAGAACACATTCATTTGGGAAAAGATATGTTTTCCACTGAGATTTAGAAAAATAAACAAAGACATAATTCTTTACCCTAACCGCTGTATATGGTTAAGAAAAGTCCTCAACCAAGCATGTGAAAACATTGTTCTACAGCGTGGTTGCAAATAAAATGGCAAGAAAAACCACAGCAGGAGGTGATTTATATCGTGCGGAACAAGTCCAGGTCCACCCAGGGCCATAGTTTAAGGTCTCCGTGGCCATAAACGGACCCGTTGTGCTCCCATGCTGGGGTTCCGCATGAGGAGCAGGAGTTTCTGACTGCAGAGACCTGCTGAGCCCTCCTCCTGTGAGCTGCTCGTCTTCTTACCTGAGCCCGTGGCCCAGGAGAAGGCAGGGAGGCATTCATGTTCGGTAAAAGTCAACCAAAAATCCCGGTGGCCTTTCTACTGCTGAGGATCTTCAGAGGCTGCTTCCAAGGCCTGTGACAGGAAAAACGAAGCACAACTCTTCCAACTAACTCATGCTATTTACCCAGGGGAAATTTTTTGCCATGACTCCCAAAGGCCATCAGCTGGTGCTGTTGATCAGTGTGACCTGAGGGTCCATACAGTTCTCTTTGCTTTCTTAGATACGAATGCAGAACTTTGCCTTCCTATTCAAATACATCCAGAGCATTTCACTTGATGACCTCCTTCTTAAGGTTGAATAAGATAATATATTTATTTTAGTTTTGAGTATATTAAAAATAGCTAAATGACAGTTTAAAATTAATAAAAATATTGATCAGCTTCCCAGGTGGAGCAGTGGTAAAGAATTTGCCTGCCAATACGGCAGATGCAAGAGACACAGGTTTGATTCCCGGGTTGGGCAGATTCCCTGGAATAGCAATGGCACCCCACTCCAGTACTTTTGCCTGGAAAATCGCATGGAAGGAGGAGCCTGGTAGGCTGCAGTCCATGGGGTCACTAAGAGTCGGACACGACTGAAGTGACTTAGCAGCAGCAGCAGCAGCAGCATGGGCTTCCCTGGTGGCTCAGTGGTAAAGAATCTACCTGCCAATGCAGGACACATGGGCTTGATCCTTGGGTCGAGAAGATTCCCAGGAGAAGGAAATGTCTTGCCTGCAAAATCTCATGGACAGAGGATCCTGGTGGGCTACAGTTGATGGAATTACAAAAGAGCTGGACATGATAGTGATTAAACAACAACATACATATACAACATATATATATATATATATATATATATATATATATATATATATATTTCTCCACTGATCTCCAGTAGCATATTGAGCACCTGCTGACCTGGGGAGTTCCTCTTTCACTATCCTATCATTTTGCCTTTTCATACTGTTTATGGGGTTCTCAAGGCAAGAATATTGAAGTGGTTTGCCATTCCCTTCTCCAGTGGACCACATTCTGTCAGACCCCTCCACCATGACGCACCCGTCTTGGGTGGCCCCACGTGGCATGGCTTAGTTTCACTGAGTTAGACAAAGCTGTGGTCCATGTGATCAGAACTTTTTGACTAGTTTTGACTAGTTTTCTGTGATGGTGGTTTCAGTGTGTCTGGCCTCTGATGCCCTCTCACAACACCTACCATCTCACTTAGGTTTCTCTTACCTTGGACATGGGGTATCTCTTCATGGCTGCTCCAGCAAAGCACAGTCACTGTTCCTTACCTTGGATGAGGGGTATCTCCTCACAGCCTCCCCTCCTGACCTTGAACGTGGAGCAGCTCCTCTCAGCCTTCCTGTGCCCGCACAGCCGCCGCTCCTTGGACGTGGGGAATACCAGAACACCTGACCTGCCTCTTGAGAAACCTGTATGCAGGTCAGGAAGCAATAGTTAGAACTGGACATGGAACAACAGACTGGTTCCAAATAGGAAAAGGAATACGTCAAGGCTGTATATTTTCACCATACTTATTTAACTTATATGCAGAGTACATCATGAGAAATGCGGGGCTGGAGGAAGCACAAGCTGGAATCAAGATTGCGGGGAGAAATATCAATAACCTCAGATATGCAGATGACACCACCCTTATGGCAGAAAGTGAAGAGGAACTCAAAAGCCTCTTGATGAAAGTGAAAGAGGAGAGTGAAAAAGTTGGCTTACAGCTCAACATTCAGAAAACAAATATCATGGCATCTGGTCCCATCACTTCATGGGAAATAGATGGGGAAACAGTGGAAACAGTGTCAGACTTTATTTTTTGGGGCTCCAAAATCACTCCAGATGGCGATTGCTGCCATGAAATTAAAAGACGCTTACTCCTTGGAAGGAAAGTTATGACCAACCTAGATAGCGTATTCAAAAGCAGAGACATTACTTTGCCAACAAAGGTCCATCTAGTCAAGGCTATGGTTTTTCCAGTAGTCATGTATGGATGTGAGGATTGGACCATAAAGAAAGCTGAGCACTGAAGAATTGATGCTTTTGAACTGTGATGTTGGAAAAGACTCTTGAGAGGTCCTTGGACTGCAAGGAGATTCAACCAGTTCATCCTAAAGGAGACCAGTCCTGAGTGTTCACTGGAAGGACTGATGCTAAAGCTGAAACTCCAATACTTTGGCCACCTCATGCGAAGAGTTGACTCATCAGAAAAGACCCTGATGCTGGGAGTGATTTGTGGCAGGAGGAAAAGGGGATGACAGAGGATGAGATGGTTGGATGGCATCACCGACTCAATGGACATGAGTTTGAGTGAACTCTGGGAATTGGTGATGGATAGGGAGGCCTGGCATGCTGTGATTCATGGGTTGCAAAGAATCAGACATGACTGAGAGACTGAACTGAATTGACCTGATACATATATATATGTATATATATACATACCCCATAGTCTAGGAGTATATTCTAAATTCTGCAATGAGGGAACAATTTCTTTGAAATTTTATGATTTATTGTGTATCTGTACTCAAATTTTTTTTTAATTTCTTTAGCTGAAAGCATATTAATAAATAATCAAAGGTCTTATAGGAGAAACATTTTTATTTTATGTATAAACACAGTATTTGGTTAAAGATCAATAAAATAAGTAGCTCACCATGAATGCAAGGAAATTAAAAATTAAAGTTCTTTTAAAAATGAGCACACATGCTATTTACTAAGAGCCTGTTTCTGTTAGGAGTACATCTATAGCTGTCTTTTGAGGCAGGTACTGTGATTATGCCAATTTCACAGATAAAAATCTGAGGCAATGGAGGTTAGGTAAGCTACCAAGATTAACCTGAATATTGTAAAGTGGCAACTATAATCACAGTTTAAGCCTTAACCACTGTGCTTTACCTTCCAGTAATATAAATAATGTCAGAGATAACAAATGAAACTTGAAACATAAAATGTTCTGCTATTGTAAATACAAATGTGATTTTAATTTGAATTTTATTAATTTTTAAAGTTTGGTTCACATTTAATTTGCACTTTTATAGTTTGGTAAAGATGTAAAGATTTATATCTAGTGTTGTGTCTCTACATATTTAAGTAATATAAAAAATATTGTGAGCAAATATGTATCTATATTTTTCCTTTTAAATAAATCCACATATTTCTTGGTTCTGAAAAACAGCTGCCTGCATACACTTTTAAGCCACTTGACATGTCAAAAGTAAGAGTTACAGACTGTGTCTACTACTATGGTTTGTTTCTGTATATTTTTCATTTTATTCCATTTTTTGCTTTCTAAGTCATAGGCATTGATGCTATATTTAACTCATAAAGACTTATGACAGCTATATTTCATGCAGATTATACCTTGTAAGAGAAAATAAGCTCCATTTTTGTTTAATGCTTTCTGCCTTGATTTCTACTGTGTGTGGAATTACAACTCTCACCACCCCTTCCCTTCCCCACCTTGTATGCTTTTGTCTAATATGACTTTTGACTATCCTTTTTATTTTCCATGATATGTTGTTAGATGTATTTTTTTGTTTTTGTAAGAAACATACAGTTGACTTTTGATTTCAGTCCACACAGAGGCTGTGCACTGACAGGGGTGCCGGCCTTCGTCCCTTTGCGCCGTAGCGGACGTCTTTGCTCATCTCTGTATCACTCTGCCCAGGTGTCGTTTATAGTTTTGCTCCCTTGGTTTCTACAGCCTGACTTACGTATTATGTTCTCTTTGATGTTAAATTCTAAGTTGACTCAGAAAGAATCCAAATTCGGTTTCATAAACAAGAACAGAAGCAGTAAATGTTGAAAGCAAGATGATGACCCTCCTTTTTTCCTCTGACCTCCCTGTGTGAATGACTCATTTATCTAAATAAGTTTACAGGTGTGGATAAGGGAGGTGGGGGAAATTCCATGTGCTTTTGAGGCTTTGAAGTACTTGGAGAAATTGAGTCTTCATTATGTCTTATTGTCAGGCTTTTCCCCTGGGCAGAGTGGAGCAAATGTGACATTTATCTGAGAGTCTTTCCTGATAAATGCAGGATAGAAAATCTCCCTGTCCATTTTCTGGCGGCATTGATAGGCAAACTGCTCCCAGAGTATTGGCATGTTCTCTTTTGTTTTCATCAGGAAAGGACTGATGACAAAGCGAGGCAACCTCACACGTGTCCTCAGAGAAATTTCATCTCTGTAGCCTGATTCCTCTTAGCCTATTGGCATTAAGTGCCATGATTTCATCCCAACCCATGACTGCATCACTGTTGCAGAAATCCCAACAACTTCATCTAAAAGGTTTCTTAAAACAGTACCCTTGGAAAAATTATCATATCAAACAAAAACCCATCAGGAAAAAATCTCACAATCCATTTAAAGGGATTTAAGGGAATTAAACTAAGCTACATAATGAGAACAAGAATGTTCTATTTAGGCAGAACTAATAAGAGAAAAAAAGAGGAAATGTTCCATCTGTAAGAATTTATTCAAGGTTTCGAGAAACACGCTTATAATATTTAGAACTGATATTGCTGCAAGTGAAAGAAATACACATCACCTGATGTCAGAAAGTTAGAATTTAAGTACAGACTAGTATGGCTAATTCAGGTGCTCAGATTGCATCACCAGATGTCAATGTCTTTTCACTGTGGACTTTAAATGTTAACTTAATTTCCAGGTAATATCATTGCAGGTTGATCTGACCAAATTCCAGGTGTTTAACCCACTGGTTTCAAACCCAAGAAAAAAACATCTATTAACTAACAGACTTAGAAAATATAAAGATTAAGCATTGAGATTCAGTGAATTAATCTGGGTTCTCTGTACTTCCAAGAGACAGAAGTTCTGGGACAAGGTGAATTGACAGATAATGAGGAGGACAAATCCCTCAGAAAGCCCACTGTCCTCTCACCAGAAGAAGAGGTAAGCAGAAGTCCTTCCTATAGTTTTAAAACCTATGGCATGAGTTCTTATAAATTATTTTAGTATTATTTTAATTGGGGGATAATTGCTCCACATTACTGTGTTGGCTTCTGCCATGCAGCAGTGTGAATCAGCCATAAGCATACACGTGCCCTTACTCTTGAACCTTCCCTCCACGCCCCAGCCTGTCCTGGTTGTCACAGAGCCCCATGCTGAGCTCCCTACAGCAGCTTCCCATTGGCTATCTATTTGACATATGGTAATGTATAAATTTCAGTGCTATGCTCTCAATTCATCCCACCCTCTCTGTGTCCAAAGTCTGCTCTCTGTCTTCATCTCTATTCCTGCCCTTCAAATATGTTCATAAGTACCTTTTTTCTAGATTCAATATATATGTTTTCATATATGATATTTGTTTTTCTCTTTCTGACTTACTTCACTCTGTGTAACAGGGTCTAGATTCATCTACCTCACCAGAACTGACTCAAATGTGTGTGAGTGTGTGTGTTTACAGCTCAGTAATATTTCATTGTATATATGTACCATACTTTATCCATTCATCTGTCAATGGACACCTAGGTTGCTTCCATGTCCTAGCTATTGCTAAGTAGTGCTGCAATGAACATGCGGATACATGTGTTTTTTTCAACAATGGTTTTCTCAGGGTGTATACACAGTAATGAGATTTCTGGACCATCTGTCAGTTTAATGCCTAGTTTTTTCAGGAATCTCCATACTGTTCGCCATAGTGTATCAATTTACATTCTTATCAACTGTGCCAGAGTGTTCCCTTTTCTCCACATGCTCCTCTTTAGCATTTCCTATTAGTAGATTTTCTGATGATGTTCATTCTGACTGGGGTGAGGTAATACTTCATCGTAGTTTTGATTTGCATTTCTCTAATAATAAGTGATGTTGAGCATCTTTTCATGTGTTTGTTGGCCACCTGCTATTTTGTTAATATTATTAATTATTGTGTAATAGGGAATAACAAGTCTGACTTCATATCGAATCCCTTTAATCTTCATATTCTATTGCTTTTGCTACAAGTTAATCACTGAAGGAATGTTGCTTACAAGCTTAAACTATACATAATGGCTGATCTCTGGGAACCATTCTTTACATATCTGCCATGTAAAGAATGTTAAGCTAAAATAACTTTATTTAGTCCATAGGAAACATCCTGACCAGGCCCACCTGTGAATGGCTGCAAGGAAGGAAGAAATTAACACGTCCTTTCAGGAGTCTGATCAGAACCAGGACTGTATCCCCTCCCCTTTTAGTATAAAGGAAGCTTGAATTCTAACTCAGAAATGATGGCTCTCTGGGACATGGGTATACCATCTTATCAGTCTGCTGACTTTCCAAATAAAGTCACTCTTCCTTGCCCCAGCAACTGTGTCTTGATTTACTGGCCTGCTTTGTGGTGAACAATGCAAGCTTGGACTCAGTAACAACTGTATTATATAACTTCTTTTAACAAATTATCATTGGTATTTCCACTGTGACTTTTATTCCTATTTTTATTACTTATTTCATTGTTTAACTGATTTAAATGCCCACCAGTAGTCCTTTCATTTCACTTTGTTTGCCACTTTATATTATTATTTGCAGTTCTCACTTTCACAACCTAGAATAGGAATCCAACATTTTTAAAGGGATTTTGAAGATGATATATTCCCTGAAGCCTTTTTATTAAGCAAATATTTCTGTTACAGTTTTGTGGAACGTAAACTAACTTCAACATAATATTTATGCACCAAGTATATATTTCTTACACTATCCTACCTTACAACACTATGGAGGAAAAATAGGGGATGAAGTAATTCTGCCTTTTACCTTGTTTTAGCTGATTGGATCGAGGGGGATATTAGTTACCAGCTTGCCAGTGACCAGTGGCATTTCTTCTTTAATGCTGGGAACAAAGACTGTGGGCAGCTACTGGGGTTAGCTGTCATGAAGTTCACATAAAAGTTGGGTCCAGGGTCAGAACCACGGCATAGCCAAGTGACACTGACTCCAAAGCTGTTGAAAAACAAAAACTATGACTATAAAATAGAAACTGACTGGTACAGAAAAAAAGAAAAAAGGCTGATGTGGATCCAGGAGAATTAAATACATGGTTGTCTTGTTTCTGGATATATTTCAAGTTTGGAAATGTGCAGCTTCATTACTTTTCCATGAGATTTTTGTGTTGAGTCTTGTAGTTCAAAAAGGTACTTGACTATAACAATGAGTCATTTTGGCTTAAACATCGTAGGCTTTTCTCATTATTTTCTGTCATCTAGTATTGCAGAGTCAAAGCTGAGATCAGCCTGATTATGTTGTATACGTTATGATAATTTTTATCGACCTGAATTTTCATGCAAACTCTTTTTGCCTGTTAAATTGTATATGTTTTCCAAAGTGTATCAAGGCTGAATCTCTTTTTAGTTTATCATACTGAAATATAGGGCAGTTTTAAAATGTGTTCCTCTGTTATTTCATTTTTACTTGTTACTTTAGCTACAAGCATGATTATTACCTTTAAACCATATGTTCTGATCTCTCCTTCCTGTGCACATATGATTACCAATCTAGTAATGTCTTGTCTTTACACCATAGCTATTACTTTAAGTTACTTTTATTTGCATTCTAGGAAAGTATTTCATGATTGCACATCATGGTTTTAATTATTTCAGTGTCAAATTTTCTCTTTAAAGCTGTCAATGTTGTTTAAAGTTTTCTTATCATCATTTTAATTTTATTACCATATCACAACTAAAATGTATTTTACAATTAAAATACTGTGCTCTGGAGAGGAACTTGGAGAGTATAGTTAATCAAAAAGTTAGAGAGAAGAAGAGACATTTAAACAATAATGATGAATAGACTATGTTTACTTGTACAGAAATCAAGAAGCACTTATAATATCTAAAATTTCTAACATGTCTCTGTTCAGTCAGTATTATATTTTCTAAACTTGCAATCTACCTATTTTTGACTCTCCAAACTAAGAACTCTGACACATAAGGAAAAAGCAGTTTTTGGTTATAATCACTTGATCTCTGGAATGAAGCTTGAATTTTTAGTGATGATGCTCAAGCATAACACACCACATTCCAGATGACCAAAATATTATGCTAAATGAGTAATCAAATCACTTAATGTCATTAACATAGATTCAGAAAACACACACGTATCAGCATCCTAAATACAGTTGACTCTTGAACAGCACAGATTTGAACTTCATGGATCCACTTATAATGGATTGTTTTCAGTGAGTACACGTATGCACTGTGAATATACTTTCTCATCCTTATGACTGTCTTAATCACATTTTCTTTAGCTACTTTATTGTAAGAATACAATATATAATACATATTTTTTGTTGTTCAATATACAACATATGTGTTAATTGATTTTAATGTTATCTGTGAGGCTGCCAGTCAACACTAAGTTATTGGTAGTTAAGTCTGGGGGAAGTCAAGTTATGTGTGGATTTTTAACTGTGTGGGTGTGAAAAAAAGTGAAAGTTTGTTCAGTTGTGTCCGACTCTTTGTGACTCCATGGAATTCTCTAGGCCAGAATGCTGGAGTGGGTAGCTTTTCCTTTTCCAGGGGATCTTCCCAACCCAGGGATTGAACCCAGGTCTCCCACATTGCAGGTGGATTCTTTACCAGTTGAGCAACAAGGGAAATCCAAGAATACTGGAGTGGGTAGCCTATCCCTTCTCCAGCGGATCTTTCTGACCCAGGAATTGAACCAGGGTCTCCTGCACTGCAGGCAGATTCTTTACCAATGAGCTCTCTGGAAAGCCCTGTGGGTGGAGTGAGCACCTCTAATTCTTCAAGGTGTTCAAAGGTCAACTCTATATGTTACTCAAACTCATTCTAAGTATACAGATGTGTAATAAAATAAAAAATATATATGAAATAGCAATAACGAATATGTGGTCATAACTCAGTGAGTTCACAGTTTATGGGTGTAGAGTGATAAAACTAGCTTTAATGTTATCTTGTTGTTTAGTCACTAAGTCATGTCCAATTCTTGTTATCCCATGGAATGCAGTCTACCGGGATCCTCTGTCCATGGGATTTCCCAGACAAGAATTGCCATTTCCTTCTCCAGGGGATCTTCCCGATCCAGGGATCAAACCATTGTCTCCTGCATTGGCAGGCAGATTCTTTACCCCTGAGCCACCAAGGAAGCCAAGGTTATCTTCAAAATGGTAAACTGGAAATAGGAACAGAGAATGATAGGCGTACAGAATGAGGAAGATGCATTAAAGACGGGACATTATCTTCTGAAACAGTGAGCGGTTTACCGTGTGCTGTCTCTAAGGTCTTGACCTCTTCCTTTACTAGTCCCTTTAATTATTCGGTGAGTGGTAAGTATACTTTCATTGTGTGTAAATGTTTACATGATCTCCAAAGTGTGATGGAATTGAGTTTCTGAAACTCTTGACTAGGAAGCGTCTAGGGCAAGATGGTACTCCTGGTCTGTGGCTCAGATAAGAATCTGGGATCTGTAAAATCCACATTATGGATTTACGCTATTAAATTCAGAGAGTAGAGACTGCATTCCTCACCCACAGGCTTTCCATTTGTCAGCTCTGACAAGGACTGATCAACATATCCAATTTGCCTTCCTTCTAGGATTCTTATTTTAATCCAGAGAGAGATGCTGGTGTACAAGTGAGTGAATAATATAAACTGCGTGTATCTTAATTTGCTGATACCTGCTTGAACAATTTTATCTTTTTCATCTCAAGTTAATCCGTATGAGTAAGAATTAAGTGTGTGTAAACATGTTAAAGAGCGGAAAGAAATATAAAACTTATAACGGGAAGCCATTCCAGTAGCTGCATTAGAGAAATGAGGAGACACAATCAGAGTAGAAATATCACAAGATAGAAGAGGAAAGTACAACATGTGAATGCTGGCAGGCAGAGATGCACATATATAATACATGTGCATAAAATTTATTTGGAAAGTTACTACACCTTTTTCCTTCTGTGTAGTTATAATGTTTGTGTGGTTTATTGTATTTGGTGACTTTTTCTTAAGTTTTCTAAGAAATCAATGTACTTTTTACAACAAATGCTATAAAGAGAAGTGGGTACTATAATGCAAATTTGCATTCAAATTCTTACCCTTTTACTTACAGATTAGATAACCTAGGAGAATTTAACTTTTAAAGTAAACATTCTTATAGAATGTCCCTGGTGGTCCAGTGGTTAAAAATCCGCCTGCCAATCAGTGCAGGGAACAAGAGTTCAATCACTGGTCCTTGAAGCTCCCACATGCCACTGAGCAACTGAAGCCTGTGCACCCAGCTTGCTAAGCCCGTGCTCCGGGGCCCACAAGTACTGAACTCTGCACATCCAGAGCTCACGCTCTGCAACCAGAGAAGCCACTGCAACCAGAAGCCCATGCATCGCACGGAAGACCCAGCACAGCCATAAACAACTAAGTGAAAATAAAGATTCTCAGACTTACGTCACAGGAAGAATTCTTTGAAATATTTCCTGTACAGTAACTAACAATACAGCTGGTAAATAAGAGGTAATCAATAGTGTTTCTTTTCTAAACAGAAATACATGCATATCCTCACCACCACCCTCTCCACACACAAGCACACACCCAGATTTCCACTTCTCATTCCAAAAAGCTCCTTTCCTATCTGACTTTCATCACTACGTGAAACCACTGCCATATGGAGAACTAACGCAGCTGGGAGAACTGCATTCTGATGCCTGCTCTTCTGCTTTAAAGCCATATTAAAATTTTAAAAGTACGTATTTGAATGATGCATGTATTTGAATGATGTGGAGTCTTTGAGGTAAAGATGGTACTTTCAATGCAAGCAAGATAATCAAATCTCATCATGGAATCCTTTGATCTTTAATTCAAAAGAAAGGATTATTTTCTCTGTATTAGGGTGATAAAGACTCAAAGACATCCCCTTACACAGTAGTAATATGAAGAGGAGTCATAGAAGCAAAGGTGGTTAAATAGGTTGGTAGGTAGTTGGCTAGATAGATGCTGAAATTAAAATTCTCATGAACATGGTTCCATATATATATATATATATATATATATATATATATATATGTTTTAGAGGACAGTATCCAAATACAGCTCTATTCCAGAGCAGAGTTTGAATATTCTGCAATAAAAAGCTGATTAAGTTTCTTATGGATACAAATGGCCCCAACTTAAGATGGTTTGACTTAGAATTTTTCAACTTCATGACGGTGTTAGAGTCCTATGAATTCAGTAGAAACCTTACTTCAAATCCTGAATTTTGATTTTCTCCTGCTCTTTGGATATGTGTCCAGCATTCTCTCAAGATACTGGTCAGTGGCCTTGAGCTAGAGTTACTGGTCAGCTACGTGATCACAATATTAAGCAGCTGATACACTGACAACCATTCTGTACCCACAGGAGCATTCTATTTTCCACTTTCAGTAGAGTATTCAATAAATTACATGAGATATTCAGCACTTTATTATAAAATAGACTTTGTGTTAGATGATTTTGCCCACTGTAGGCTAGTGTGCAAGTGTTCTGAGCACATTTAAGGTAGGCAAGGCTAAACTCTGATATCCAGTAGGTTAAACATATTAAATTCACTTTCAAAAGATATTTCCAACTTATGATGGGTCTACTGGGACCTAACCCCAAAGTAAGTGGAGAAAGAATGTGTACTATGCTGAGTAAGCAATATCTGCCTCAAATCTTTTTGTTTCACACTTTGTTGCTGAAAAAGTATACATAATCAAATATGCATATGTATATATATATATATATATATATATTTATGGCTCAGTCTGACATTTTAAATAAAAGTTTAAAACTTGAGACCTCTAAAAAGATAACATATCATTGTTATAAAAAACAGGTCTTAATTCCTTATATAGAAACTGAAATATAAGTCTAGAAGTTACAATAATTATGTGACAATTTCCTAAAATCCAATAATCCCCTCATGTTCCCACCAAAGTTTGAAAACTGTGCTTTTTTTCTTGGAACACGAATCTTCTTCCAGAAAGCAAAAATCGGGACTAAATAAAATTTAGATAAGTAAGAATTCATGAGAGCTTTATGCTTTTTACAGTTACTTTGAATTAAGGCAAAAGGGGCATCTGCCATAAGAACCATGGGTCGGGACACAATGCCCCAAACCAAGGAGTGATATTCTGAGAATGGTGGGAGATCTTGTCAGAGAGTTGGTGTAAACACACTTCCTGATTCATGGTGTTCATCAAATGCTTCTCTTCCTTCTTCCACAAACTCAGTGTCCTCCTACCAAGTGAGTCATCAGATTCTATTCTGTTCCTAACTGATAAACAATAAACAACATAAGAACAACAGGTCTTTAGGCTGCTTTGAGCAGACACCAGACATCCCCAGCTTAAATACACAAGGCTCAAGGCTGGCAGATACTTACAAGGCCACGTCTTTATGGAAGTTGAATCAAAAGCAGAACCCAGAGTGGGTGGGGAGACCCTCTTGAAATTCTCACAGAAAAATGTTTCTTTTCTCAGCAGAGCGCTTAGCTTTTTACCATGGTTTCTTTCTGGCATGAATTCTTAAAATTCCCTTAATCTTCCTAAACCACTTAAAAAACATCATTTATTTAAATCTTCAAACTTGTCAGGGCAGGAAGTATTGTAAAGATATGTATGAAGGAAGTAGGAAGAGAAGTGTAGTGTGTGTGTATGTGTGTGTGTGTGTGTGTGTGTACTTACACTTGCCAGGGTAGCAAGTATGGAGAAGGGTCATCTGGTAAATGAAAAGCACGCAATTCAGAATGAAACCTCCTGTCTTCTGCTTTTGAGTGGGAATATCTTACCATTGATCAGAGATGTCCATCTCCTAGACACAGGCCTTCCTTTCAACGTTAACACAAAGAAACTGTGTGTGTTTTTCACTCAGTCGTGTCCGACTCTTTGTGATCCCGTGCCTTCCAACATTAACATAAAGGAACTGGGACAGAAAAAATCTAATGAGGATTTCAATTCTGAAATTCTAGGCTCCAAACATACAGATCTACAATAAACACCAGTGAAAACATGAGTCTGAATATACTGCAGGAGATAGGGAATGACAGGGGAGCCTGACGTGCCATGAGGTCACAAAGAGTCAGACGCAACTTAAAAACAGAACAGCAACAAAAAAGCATTTGACCACTAAGGTCTTCCAACAACTGATATCCTAGTATTTTCTGGTAATAAACCAATGTATTAGCTACTGTCTGAAGTGAACCAGATCATAGGGCTTGGGCAACTGTGCTTGCTGGAAACACACTCCTTACTGCACACTGTTCTACTCTGTCCTACCCTATAGTTATTTTTAAACAATACTGATGCCATATTCAGGCATCAAAGAAAATATAGACAAGCATTTTTAATCTGAGAGCCTTTACAAGCCTCCTTCCTTCCAGGGATCTGCACTTAGCTGAGGAGGAAGATCAAGACATGGAATGATGGGATTCCATCAACTGGTAGAATTTGAGGAGTAGGAGATTCAGGGTAGAAACTTTGGAACCAGAGAGACCATGGGTTGAATTTTGTTCTGCCACTCACTGCATGTGAGTTTGCCCAAGTTTGCTCATAGGGTTGCTATTGGGATTCTGTGAAATAATCTTTGCGTATTGTTTCTTTACTTTCATGATCCTTGTAGATAGCAGAACAAGACCAAAATTTCTTGAATTAAATCAGCAAGAAATCCAACAAACAAAAAACAACCTTGTCTCCTCTACTTTCTGTATTTTCAGCAAATGCAAGTTTTATTGGACACACTGAACAGGCATGATAGCAAAGTAGAGCAGTTGGAACTTCCGATGGTAAAGAGCTAGAAGAGGAAAAAAGAATTATCAGGACCTTTTCACTCTAAATTCAATCAATACAGGTGATTCAATTTTCTTTATGGAAATACACACACACACACCCATACAATACAAAGAATTTAATTCTGGTGAAAGCAAATATATGAGTCTTTTGCAAACTGATGGTCTCTGTGGAAGTTTTTACAAATGTTCTTCATTTTATCACTGTAGAAACCACAAGAGTAATTTTAAAGAAGGAAGCAAGGATTGACTAGACACGCAGGCACTCTTAGATCTTGCAGTAATATACTAAGTGCTATTTTAATACATCAGAGTGTTAGCCACATGAGAAGGAGATTCTTGAATGCAAAATGACCAAGTGAAATAGAAATAAATAAAAGCTAACAGGACTTTAAAGACAATAAGGGATAAAATATCCTGTCCCATTTATAGGTTTTATACATGTATGGTGATTTTATTCTTTTGTTAAGTAAAAGTTTTAAAAGCTGAGATAAAAACTGTTCTCCTATTTAGGGATCACTTCTCTTTTATCATCTGAAGGACACAGAAAGTAATGCTTAGCATCTGAGTTGCTCCTTTATTTAACATTGTAGAGTCTTCTCTGCAGAGTAGAGAAGCTTCTGTAAGCAACCTTAAAAATGAGGCTTTTGAGATCTCTTACCCACTGCAGTTTAGTTGGGATTCTCTGGTCTTTTAAGAGGTATGCTTCATGTCTTTGCATGTTATGTTGATCATAGTTTAATGGAGGAAAAAATTTGGTTCGATCCTCAAAGCTTCCATAGACTGCTCTGTCAAGCTGGGAAGCATATGAGTGCATAAATCTCTTGAACTTCAAGTTGGAGATCATGCAACCCCTCTAGGTTGCCATTGCAAGAAGTATATATAATGCATGTATATATAACACATAATGGGTGGTAGCAGAGTAGCCATCCTATATAATCTATTTGCTTTAATAGCTGAGGTCTCAGGCAAAAAATAAGCAGGAAAAAAACTATACTAAGTGCCTGTCATTTGTTATATTTTGGCATTATTTCAAAAACGTCTGTATAACAACAATAACAAAACATCTGATAGCTAATCCTATTTCCTCAGGTAAGTGATTGTGGCTATCCATTGCAGTCTATCTGCTCAGACTTGCAGGCACTGAATCATTTTAAGTTGAAAAATATGTTGAATGCTATAGTAATTCTTCTGTTCATTGATGTTTCTCCAGTACCTATAGTAATACTGAGAACAGAATAGGCATCCAACAAATATTTGAAAATTCATATATGTTAATACCTAATTTTTATAATCTTCCTTAATGCAGACTCTAAAACAAGCAAACCTAGTTAGATTTAATTCCTAGGTCTGACATTACCTTGGGCAAGTTACTGAATTTCACCAAGATTTAATTTCCTTATCTATAAAAAGTGAAAACAAACCTCATCTCTTACGAACTGCATATAAATAAGTGGTGCTGTCCCAACTCAGTCATGGCCAACTCTTTGTGACCCCATGGACTGTAGCTTGCCAGACTCCTCTGTCCATGGGATTTTCCAGGCAAGAGTACTGGAGTGGGTTGCCATTTCCTTCTCCAGGGGATCTTCCCAACCCAGGGATTGCACCTGTGTCTCCTGCATTGGCAGGTGGATTCTTTACCACTGAGCCACTTGGGAAGCACAAATAAGTTAAATAATATCAAGCATTCCCACAGTACTTAAGAAAACAGTAAATCATCAGTAAGTTAATATTATTCCTTGCCTTTTTAACACTGTGTTGTCATCATCTGTCATTAAGTTAAATATTACTATTTGTCTTTTAACATCGTGTTGTCACCTATTTAATACATTATAATAAATATCAGATATAGATCAATATTTGTTTTTCTGGAAACAAAAAAAGAAAAATAAGGAAAAACTACCTTTAACATGAAATTTTGATAAGATGTTTGCTAGTCTTCCAGTGAAAAGTAATTCAGTGTGTTGGCAAAGTTAATTTGAATGAACACAAGTCAATATTTCTACAGAGAAGTAGCAGCACAACCTGATCCTCTCTAATGAATCACAACAAAAGAAAAAGTAGGAAATTTCAAAGTTGTACATTCAAACATCCTACTAGCATTTCCTCCAAGAAACAGTGATAGTTGTATAAGGAATTTTTTTAAAGAGTCTAGATAACCTCAAAATCTTTCCAGCACACGCTTGAGAGCCCACACAAAAGATACAGCTTATTTGTTATGAATGCTTAGCCTTATTTATCCAACTGGAGAATCTCTGGGATCTTATTATTTCCTGTAATCTTGTTTGTTCTGCAGTTAAGATCCTTAACTCTTAGGCAGAATATACAGAATCTTTTCCGAAATGTACTAGTGTTTGTCAAAATAATTCCAAATCTTTAATGTTAACTTTCCTTTTCTCTGATCAGTTTTGGTGTGTTTATATGAGCATCAGCTCAATAGCTTAAAATTAAATTACTTGTCTCAAGTTTTCATTTTTAAAATAATTGCTTGCTGACTTCTTGCATTTTGTACTTTACTCTTAGATGATCAATCACAGTGACAGGCAGGGACTTTGTCATCACCCTGGAGTACTTTGAACAATCAATTAAACAAGAACATAAATAGCAGAGCATGCTAGAATGTGTTTAAGTGTTTTCTTTTTTAAGTCAATGTGAATCATCTGATTGTTCATATAATGTGACTGTGTATTTTAAGGAAATAATTCATTTCCTGTTGCCTGCATTTTGCTATTCATTTTGAAGGCTGGAAATGGTAATAACTGACTTGCTTTCTTTAAGTTGAAGTCAGAACGATCACACTTGCAAGTGCAACAGTTTCCGAAGAATGAACAATTTTTGTTAGTTGAGTTCTAAATTGATCAAGTGGAGACATAGTACATTTTAGTCCTATGCCAACGGATATTTATTTAGTCAGTCAGCCATCTTCAAATTTATCAGGCCCACGTTATACCACCATATTTAAATTTACCATCCTTTTAGGAGAAATCATATCAGCACATTAAACATAGACATTTTCTTTTCTTTTTTTTTTTTTTTGCAAACTTACTTGTAGAGGCATAGTCACAAAGTCTGAACTACATTGCTAATTTATTGTAGTTGATAAAGTCTTTCTGCTCTTTGTTAAAGGACTTGAAATTTGAACTTGCATCCATATTGTAACAAGATCCCCAAATCTATCTTAATTCCCCAAGCATATATACTTCTCCCCAAAGCGTTATCATTTAAAGAAAATAGTTTAACCCAGTGAGTTGCTTATATTTCAGACCCTGAAGTATTAAGTATGAGAACTTTCAAATCCAAGCTTCTGTGAATGGATTTTTACGCTATCTTGAGTCATAAGTGTCTATATATTGAGACTCAGCGTCTTGCCCCTTTTCCGTGTGTTTTTATGTAAATGCATTCTAAGCCTAATGTGTTTATAACTAATATTAAATGCCATGTGTTGGTCTTCTGTTCTATAATTAAGTACATCCGTGCCTTCCGAATTTCTCTGGCAGCCATCTCCGTGTTCACTGTCCTCCAATCAGCTTCTGCAAATGTAACCACTTAAATCTGATCCCACTGTCTGAACCAGTTACTCAGATAAAAGGCAGCCAAGATCTAAGCCCTGCTCCGTGTGGGAGCCTCTTAGTGCGTTCCTCCAGAATGGACATGGTTCCTCTTACTAGGAGTGTCTGTTCTTTGTTTCTTTCACTCATTCTTTATCTACTCCCATGTCTCCTCCTGGATTCTTGCAAGCTCTGTCTTAAGCAGGAACCAATTATGCAGAATTTAACCAAAGGCTTTCTGAAATTCAAACAGTCATAACATATGTACTGTCATTCTCAACACTGCTGGTACCACTTCAGATTGGAAAGGATGTTAAATAGGCAGATCTGTTTCTTAAAACTACATTTATCATTTCTGTCTTAGGCCCTGGGTTAAAAAATACCCATTACTGAGTCAACTTACTTTTTTAATTCTCAGTTATTAAGTATGTATTTGTGCTGTATGATGCTCAATGAAATTAACCAGATTTCTAAAAGCTTTACTCAATGGCTTTTCTTTGAATCACCTTTAGGCCAATGGACAATTCTGCTTTGTTCATTTTCCTTCAGAGCAAAAATGTGATATCAGCATGTAAGTCATGCAAAATTCTTACCAGCATGTGATGTCAGCATTTAAAAAACATTTAAAAAGTTCTGATACAGGTTTATATATTTATAGGACTCTCCAGGTTTTACTTGTGACTACTTTTAGAAATAAGCTGGAGACTGGTATTAATACATGTTCTTCAATACAAGCTTAAGTATTGTATTAAGCTTGTTCCGTGGCACCCCATTATTCTATCAATGAATGCACAGTTACAGTTCATTTCATTCTTCACCATAGCACAAAGGCTTTATTTGGAATCATTATGGTGACTAAATTTTCTCAAGTTTGATTCAGGGACAGGAGTTGCAAGTGAGTGTCTTTTGGCATTGAGTATCCAACAGATTTCCCAACTACTGGCCAAGAGCATTGGTGAGCACTTGATATGACTCTATGAACCCGAGAGACAGTGTCATATTTATTTTCATCTTCAAACAATCTTTTCAGTTGGTGTTAATTGATCTATTTTTCTCAGGTGAAAAAATTAAGATTTGAAAAAGTCTTAGCCATCCACATAAAGTCATACAGACAAACCATCAGAGCCTGCATGCAAACATCAGAATTATCTGAATTTGAACTACATTCTGAGCCAGTGAATATACACCACTCCAGAGAACATCAGTACAGACACACACATACATACATGCATGTGCACTTAAAGAAATCTCATTCATGAACTCCAGAGCAAGAACTCTGGCATTGAAATACGTATAATATCATATATGGAATGAGTCATCAGTCCAGATTCAATGCACGATACTGGATGCTTGGGGCTGGTGCACTAGGGTGACCCAGAGGGATGGTATGGGGAGGGGAGAGGGAGGGAGGAGGGTTCAGGATGGGAACACGTGTATACCTGTGGTGGATTCATTTTGATATTTGGCAAAACCAATACAATATTGTAAAGTTTAAAAATAAAATAAAATTTAAAAAAATAAATAAAAATTAAAAAAAAAAAATTAAAATAAATAAATAAAGTTGAAGGAGATCTTGAGATTCGTTCTGAGTTGGCTACTATGTTTTAGTGGGAAAGGGAAGGAAATTAGAAATGAGAGCAGAAACTCAATCATAGGAATTATCATTGGTTTTCACTGGACAATAGGTTGAAACTTTTTTCCCAGGATGTAAATATTTTGGGGCTTGCAAACCATGATATAGTCTCTATTGAAACTATTCCATGAAGCAGTTGTAGCAAAAGTCAGCCACTGACCAGAGTAAATGAATAGGTGTGACCTGCTATGGCTCCCAGCACTGACCCCTAGGTGAGAATACACAACATACTGTATTTTATGGGAGCCTGGATTTTGTAATCAGGATGCAGGAGAAGGCACAGGAGCAAAGTCATCACATTAAACTTATTTCATAGATACTATGTTAAGTCCCTCAATCATGCTTTATGGACAGACTTTATTAAGAATAAAGACTTCACAAGGGAGCTCTGTTAGAACCAGCGAAGACCATGCCATGGCAACTAGGCTTCCATTCTGGTGATGAAAACAGGTATCTGTGTTTTTGGCTATCTGAAGGGTAAAAAGAAGAGTGAACTTTGCTGAATATAGAGCTTCTCATCTACTAACAGTATAACATTTGGTGTAAGCGTTTGGTAGTGACAAGTTCTGGAAGAAATTAGTCACGCAGTTGCAAGAATCATTATTAGATTTTTGGAAGAAAGATAACATGAATGTGATGTTCAAGGAAAGGATCCCATGTGGAGATGCAGAAGGTTGAATGGAAATATTAAAAATGAGACTGTGAAATGGTGTTTGACAGCAGGCCTTTAAAATGGACAAATTATAGAAAAAAAAATTGATGTAAGACCCATACAACAGTAAGTTAAGAACAGTTATGATTAACAAAGGATTTGAATCACTTCTCTGGATTTCATCAAATAAGTAGCTCTATAAATAAGATACACCTTTTGAGTAAGTTATTTCAAGTGATACACTTAAAAAATACATGCATTTGGTCTTGTCCCTTTCAAAATACAGGTCAAGAATGAAGCACTTTGAGGTAGGAGAGGAAGACCAATGGGATTATTCTCAAGTGACGTTCACACATAAAAAATGTCCATGTGGCAAAGCTATTACCCAACAGCAATCTCTAGAAACAGCTTCATAAAACCCCATCTTACATTTCCATTTCTGTGACCTCTTCCCCCTTTTCACCAAAGCAGACCTCTTAACTGTTGGTCAAGTAGTTGTGAATACCTTATAGGTTTCTCATTAGACTTAATTACCCCTCAAATATTGACTTTTGCCAGGACAGCTTCTGCATAATATGAATCCATAATGCATGGAAAAAATCAGAGACATTGCCAACAAAGGTCTGTAAAGTCCAAGTTATGGTTTTTCCAGTAGTCATGTATGGATGTGAGAGCTGGACCATAAAGAAAGCTGAGCACCAAAGAATTGATGCTTTTGAACTGTGGTGTTGGAGAAGACTCTTGAGAGTCCCTTGGACTGCAAGGAGATCCAACCAGTCCATTCTGAAGGAGATCAGCCCTGGGTGTTCTTTGGAAGGAATGATGCTAAAGCTGAAACTCCAGTACTTTGGCCACCTCATGCGAAGAGTTGACTCATTGGAAAAGACTCTGATGCTGGGAGGGATTGGGGGCAGGAGGAGAAGGGGGTGACAGAGGATGAGATGGCTGGATACCATGACCGACTCGATGGATGTGAGTTTGAGCGAATTCCGGGGTTGGTGATGGACAGGGAGGCCTGGCGCGATGCAATTCATGGGGTCACAAAGAGTCGGACATGATTGAGTGACTGAACTGAACTGAGTGACTGAACTGAACTGAACTGAATGCAGGAAAGGGATGATATTCCTAACATTTGCCTGACTTGACATTTATACACATAAAACCATTCAGAATTATTATTTTTGCATGTGTGGGAGCTTAGTTTTATGAGAACATACAGATGTTTCCATTTCACCTAGAGAAAAAATATTTGCTATATAATATTAAAGATAGGACTTAATTAAACCCATCAGATGATAAAGAAACAATGCTACACTTCACATGACTTAACTGAAGCTTTGTCCTTGACCCTTTCCCCTATTCCCCCAGCACCCTGTGGGTTTCTTCCATGGCCTTTCCCCTCTTTGAAGTCAGTGGGGCACTGAGCTTACAAAAGTCACCCAGAGTACAGAGGTGCACGAGGAGAAGGCTGTTTGACTTTCTGCCCTGGCAACGATGATGGGGTGGGTGAATTAGTAAGCAGAAAGAAAAAATTCTAACCTTGGTTCCAAATGCAAAGCAAGCATTTTTTTCTTTTTTTTGAAGTTCAATATTGTTTTCTTTACTTTTTCTTTTTTTAATATTTTGTGTTTTTACCTTTGCCCTTCCTGTTTCCAACAGAGGTTGGAAGTACTTAAAACTCTTCAGAAAGCATGTTCTGTTGATATTTCTAACAGGGACTGGAACAGAATGTATGACTTATGAACTTCTCCCCCTTTGATGCAGTGTCACTGAGGCTGGAAGTGCAAAGCATGAATGTATCAGGCTTACATTAGCTCTCAGGGGACTGCCAAGATCAAGGAGTCACTGATGGGGATTTCAAAAGATGAATAACCCAGCAGACTCCTTCAGTGTGCATTAACACTCTCAATTAGGGGAGGGCATTAGCCGTGCTTTTCTTAAAGCAGAGATATTTAATGCACTTCTTTAATTGTACATGAGTTTCCACAAGTACCATTTCTTAAAATGCTTTGAAACCTTACAAAGAAAGACATTTTATAAACTCTTAATATAATGGTCCATCACTACATCTTAATTACCTGTTAGTATTTATTAAACATAAAATTACTATTTTATTAAAATAAAAACTGATTGTCAATTAGAGAAACTTAATATATTACTACTTTGGCTAGTTAATAAGTTAATATCAACCTCTCCCTTACTTTTCAACAGATGAATAAAATTTAATTACTGTATATTAAAAATTTCTGGGTAGTTTACTTTTATTGCACTATAGGATTTACTTTCTCTTTTAATTTTCTTTGAATTTTGGGGCCTACATCAATCCACCTGGTAACTTTTCTACCACATCACACAAAGACATTTCCCTTGGTTCTATGCCTGACCTGATAGATGGATTTTGACTGCAACCAACTGAATTTATTGCAATTCTGTAGATGTTAACTGAACACTGTTCACATGTAAGAAATGAGGCTAAACCTTTTAGGGAATAGAGAAAGAGGCCCTAATGTGACCAACTGTGCTGATTTGCCCAGAACTGAGGGGCACCTGGGGATTGGACTTTCAAGTGCTAAAACTGGAAAACTTCTAGGCAAACCAAGACAGGCATTTTACCCTAACTGAAGTCCTCTCGTTAGGAAATTTTCTCAAGTAGAAAAAGACAATGAAATAAAAAATACATGATGTCATATTAACCTTTATTAGATGGCCAGCAATACAAATAGGTATATTTTGGTTCTAAATGACCAGAAAAGATGCTACTACAGTAGTTTTTGTTAATATTGATAATAATAATCATGATTTTACTATATCTTATTTTAATATAAAACTTCATAGAATATATGATACTTATGGTGCTGTTAGAATTCTGAAGTTCTGAGCAGTTTTAAAAGCTGCATTAAGTTCTCCTTAACTTAGGGCTAGAAATTTCCTGATGCTGGAAATGATAAACACTGAGATTATAAGTTCCCTATGCAATTCTCTTGGTACTGTTGCATGAGACACACAAGTTAATGCATCAAATAACAACTCCATAAGATATTTCCATCTTACATATAGAAATACTGAGGCATAGGGTTAAGTAAGTGATCCAAATATGAAAGTATAAATGGTAGCCAGGATGTGAACGTCCCCAGTCTAGCTTCAAAGCCCAAGGTCATAACTGTAATTACTACCTGCCTTCCTGCAGCAGCACTTGACTTTGGTGTTACAGTTCTTATTACTCAATTTAATTGAAACTTAATAATAAAGAGGGTTATCCCACTCCAATTGCTAGCACAGCGGTGAGGTTAGGTTTGAACAAGTTTTCTATAGCAATATTCACTCAATCAACATGAATACGAGCAAACTTCAGGAGACAGGAGAGGAGAGAGGAGCTTGGCATGCTACAGTCTGTGGGGTTGCAAAGAGTTGGACCTGACTTAGAGACTAAACAACAACAAGCCTAACGTCAACCCATATAACAGAATTTATTCACTCACCAAGTTATAAACCAAGTGGAGTCAGGGAATCAAAGGAATGAGGGGAAAATGGTCACTTCCTTGGCACTTATACTCTAACAGGGAGAGGAAATGTAAGTTTCGATTTGTTTTCTTTCAGATTCATTTATTATTTTTTTAAAACAGCTGTGGTATCAAATAGATGTAAGCTTCATTTGAACAAGGAAAAAATACATAAGTAAACAAAGGGTTTCCACTCCAAAGCAGGTAAGCAAGATTTAGTGTTCCATCTATGTGATGTGCCTGGGCTTCCCCAGTGGCACAGATGGTAAAGAGTCTACCTGCAATGCAAGAGACCCACCCAGGTTCAATCCCTGGGTCAGGAAGATCCCCTGGAGAAGCTAATGTCTACTCACTCCAGTATTCTTGCCTAGAGAATTCCACAGATAGGGGTTCTAGCAAGCTAGAGCCCAAGGGGTTACAAAGAGTTGCACATGATTGAGTGATTAACACTTTCACATTTTCACTCCTTGGTACCCATTCCCCTTCATCATTCAAGGGAGGGGTGAGCTGGAACTGGGTTCTAACCAGTGTGGCTTAGGAATCATTGCTAGGGATTCTAAGGCTATAGTATCTGTGGTCACATCTGGGTAAATTAATGGAGAAAGACTCACAAATCTGGTGGGATTTGATGTGGACCTCAAATCATAAGTAGCATTTCTCTGATTTTACTTAGGAAAGTAGTTTTATTTTGTGGGATGGTCAACAAGAAAAGCCAGCCATTTAACAAAATCAGGACATTTGTACTGAGAAATCAAGACCGATAATGGTGTGAGGTTATAAAATGTCTTCCTTATAGATTTCCTGAAGAAAGAAAATAGCTAAAAACAGGTAAATCAAAGGGAAGAAGCTGAATAGTCCTCAAGATAGTCTCAATGAATGTGAAATTTTACTCTCACTGGGATGTAAAATGACAGTCACACAAGTCTTTTCACAACTTAAGTATAAATAATATCGATACCCTTAAACTATTAGAAAAATTTTAAAAATCGGTCAGATTTCATCTTATTATTTTAAAGAATTATAGAGTCCTATCAAACTACTTAGGATATCTAGATGGGAATCCACTTAAATGTATATAAAGAAAAAATAATGCAAAATACAGCTAAATTCTATGCCAAATTGGCGACATTTGCAGACTTCTGCAAGCTTTCAGAAGTAGGTAATGTGGTAGCATGGATATTTGTATCCTGACTACTTCTTTATTTAAATGACAAAGTCTCCATTACACACTCTAAAAACCAAGGTGTGCCATTCAAATCCCAATTTATGTATCTGGTCATTATCCAACCATAATCACCAGAACAGAAAAGCCAAGGATTTTAGGATGAATTATTATATCTAATTGAGTTCTATTTATTAATTTGAAGAAGATTAAATTAAGTAGAGAAGTACTTAAGAGAATTTAACTTGGATATCAATAATCTGATTTCAGAATATGCTGTACATATTTGACAATTTGAGAATTTGGCTAATCAGGATAAATGTTAATACTTGCAATTCCTTTTTAAGATGTGTTAAGTGACCAGTCAGGGCTTGGCTGGTGGCTCAGCTGGTAAAAAAAGAAACCTGCCTGCCAATGCAAGAGATACAAAAGATGGAAGTTTGATCCCTGGGTCAAGAAGATTCCTGGAGAAGCAAGTGGCAACCCATTCCAGTATTCTAGCCTGGGAAATCTAATGGACAGAGCAGGATGCTGTCCATGGGGTCACAAGAGTTGGACATGAATGAGCACTCTGGGGCCCGGTGATTAGTCTAACCCACTCCTGTATTCTTGCCTGGAGAATCTCATGGACATAGGGCTGCTCAGAGTTGGACACAACTGAAGCGACAGCATGCCACAGCAAGTGATTAGTTTTGCAACTTTACATTGAAGTCCAGTAAAGTTTATACACATTAACAAATTATTTAAGAGAATACCATATTTCTGAGGACTTCCCTGGTGGCTCAGATGGTAAAGAATTTGCCTGGAATGCAGCAGGCCTGGGGTTCATTCACTGGGTCAGGAAGGAAGAACCCTGGAGAAGGGAGTGGCTACCCACTCCAGTATTCTTTACTGGTGAATCCCATGGACAGGTCAGTCTGGCAGGCCACAGACCATGGGGTCACAAAGAATTGACATGACTGAGCAACTAACAATTTTCACTTTCATATATATTACATCTATTTAATTTACAAGATTTACTTTAGTATTTGGGACAGTTTATAGTCACTTGAATAATTTAAGTTCCTTAAAAGAAACTATAATCAATCTATAAATACTTTTCAAAATGAGAAACATATTTAACAATTTTGTAAATGGGAAAAAAAAACTGTATTAAGGCATCTTAAGAGTGATTATTATCATTTGCCATACTTGCTAATACAGATGAAAAATAAAGCAGAACAAAAAACTAAGTTTAGGCTATGTAATATCAGTAAA
This sequence comes from Bos mutus, assembly GCF_027580195.1. Classification (NCBI taxonomy): domain Eukaryota; kingdom Metazoa; phylum Chordata; class Mammalia; order Artiodactyla; family Bovidae; genus Bos; species Bos mutus. Next base: position 89,787,376 of record NC_091626.1, on the reverse strand, counting down.
TTTTGAAAGAGATGGGAATACCAGACCACCTGATCTGCCTCTTGAGAAATTTTTATGCAGGTCAGGAAGCAACAGTTAGAACTGGACATGAAACAACAGACTGGTTCCAAATAGGAAAAGGAGTTCATCAAGGCTGTATATTGTCACCCTGTTTATTTAACTTATATGCAGAGTACATCATGAGAAACGCTGGACTGGAAGAAACACAAGCTGGAATCAAGATTGCCAGGAGAAATATCAATAACCTCAGATATGCAGATGACACCACCCTTATGGCAGAAAGTGAAGAGGAAATAAAAAGCCTCTTGATGAAAGTGAAAGTGGAGAGTGAAAAAGTTGGCTTAAAGCTCAACATTCAGAAAACGAAGATCATGGCATCCAGTCCCATCACTTCATGGGAAATAGATGGGGAAACAGTGGAAACAGTGTCAGACTTTATTTTTCTGGGCTCCAAAATCACTGCAGATGGTGACTTCAGCCGTGAAATTAAAAGACGCTTACTCCTTGGAAGGAAAGTTATGACCAACCTAGATAGCATATTCAAAAGCAGAGACTTTGCCAACAAAGGTCTGTCTAGTCAAGGCTATGGTTTTTCCTGTGGTCATGCATGGATGTGAGAGTTGGACTGTGAAGAAGGCTGAGCACCGAAGAATTGCTGCTTTTGAACTGTGGTGTTGGAGAAGACTCTTGAGAGTCCCTTGGACTGAAAGGAGATCCAACCAGTCCATTCTGAAGGAGATCAGCCCTGGGATTTCTTTGGAAGGAATGATGCTAAAGCTGAAACTCTAGTACTTTGGCCACCTCATGCAAAGAGTTGACTCATTGGAAAAGACTCTGATGCTGAGAGGGATTGGGGGCAAGAGGAGAAGGGGACGACAGAGGATGATGAGATGGCTGGATGGCATCACTGACTCGATGGATGTGAGTCTGAGTGAACTCCGGGTGTTGGTTATGGACAGGGAGGCCTGGCGTGCTGCAGTTCATGGGGTCGCAAAGAATCGGACATGACTGAGTGACTGATCTGATCTGATCTGATCTGAATATCAGCAAATTTGATGTTGAATATTTAAAGCAAAATGCAAACAGAAAATCCTCCCTGAGAACATCAATACTTACATTGGCACTAGGTAGGTGAACTGAATTCACTATAAATAAAAATACTTTCTATGATAACTTAATAATCATGGAACAATTTAGAGATAGAGAGGTAGTTGCACTAAATAAATAAATAAAATGAATCGAAAGCTACTCTGCGATTGGACACTCCCAGACGACTGAGGGAAAGTTGATATTTTACCAGGTGTCATGCTGAGTTCTCAAGTGTCTTAGGCTTTGGACAACAAGGAATTGGAATTCTGAGGGAAGTCAGGCTGAATATTGCTGCAGGGAAGAAGTTTCTAAGGCTTAATGGACCCCTCCGCACCCTGCATAATAAGCGTCATTAACTGTCTTTCATAATTCTCACGCCACCTCTAAAAACAAAGTGATTGAGATATTTCACACGGTAATTAAGAAGTGGATGATGATTCTGGCTTTAATTTCATCTGATTGAAAAGTTATGGCACTCAAAACCGAAAGTAAGGGGGGGCCGTGTAGCTAACACTACATTCGGGCTCAGCCTCAGGTGAGGAGCGGGGTGGGGTAGGGCTGGTGTCTGCGGCTTACGTTGCCGTCATCCGTTACTCCTCACGGCGGCCCGCGGAGCCGTACTCTGTGATATTATGAATGATGGAATGGGCTCCTATCATTTTAAACTCGGTTGATAAGGAGATATATTGGGCTGGTTTTACTCAATAGCTCCGGAGCCCTCATCGCCTAATGGTATAATTTGACAGGCAAATTTGAAAGCCATTTTATTTCATCCATAGTTTGGATCCCTCTGGAGGCAAACAAACCACACACTTTCGGCCTCCGCAGAGGCAAAAGTCCTCATTTGTGAGAGCCACATCAAGGCACCGGTTGGGGGTTTTCTTCAAAATGAAACATTTGCGGCCAGTTGACATTGCAGAAGGTTGGGTCGAGCAAACTGTATCAAGAGGGAAGTGTTTGCTGACAGTTTGACAAAAGTACATGTTGCTTTTGCTTTACCAGCGGAGAGGTTAGGCGTTACACTACCACTCCCAACGAGACCTTGGGGTATTGCCTAACTATCCATTCACAGCTTTCACGGTGATGAATGAGGTCTTAGCAGATGCCTTGCAGAGAGGGTTAAAGAAGAATAGATTCCTCATATGTCTGCCCTTTCCCCCTCAGATTGGCCCAGGCAGATGCTTAGAGACAGAATGGTCTGGGCAGTTTAATGAAACCCATCTGCTTTGGCAGTTAACAGAAAAGTCTTTCAGAAGCTCTTGGAAAGCAAAAGCAATTTAATTTTAAAAAGTCATATATAAGCATATGTTATTATATATTTTACACACACATATGCACATATAGCAAAATACGTACTTATTTACTCCAAGGATAAAGCTTTCATTTTCTGCAATCCCAGTTGGACAGATATATAGCTGTATCTACGTCCCTGACTACACAGTTTTGACATCAATATATGGTTGTGTTGATTGAACATAAAGGAAACTGAACCAATGCAAATCCAAAACATTTTTGTTAGGTTTGCAAAACAGCATAGGGAATTTTATAGCAAAACTTAATTTATTGAAAATATCTGAATATTCTGACAGCATGAGGTATCGAAATCATACTGAATGCTTCCTTTCTCACAATGCCTTCAAGACTGGTTTTCACATACATCTGAAATTGAAAAAGAAGGGGTAAAATCATTATTTCAGCCCACATCAAAAATCACAGGTGATGTCTAAAAGAGATTTATTCTATACACAGTAGATGTGACACCCTTTTATGCCATGTGAACTATTTTTGTTTGAATTCGGCTTACATAGAAAGTTATTTAGTTAAAAACATTTTCATTCATGTTCAGAATTGAGTATATTGTAAAATATAGATAAACATATATATTCATCATGTATACATATTTCCTCATGAAAGAATAAAACATCCAGAGAAATACTAGTGAAATTAAAAAAGCAAAAAGCATTAGTTTTGTTTAGTATTTACATATTGAAACTTACAAATTTTTGATACTTCATGACATTTTTTAAATAGTTACCAATAATGTGCCACTGCTGCCAGGCAAATAATATTTTTTATAAAGAGAAATATAATGAGTTGGTATATTGTAAATAAATTGAAATTTTAGGAAGAGCTCTTAAACCAATTCTTATTTTATTAAATTTATTTTTTTATTGAAAATATTCTTCATATAATGAAAGTCTTTTATGAAAAATGTTCAGTCCTTTCAAAATCATGGCAAACATTTTTCAAATATTTATGAAGGATAACTAGGAGGCTAGCCTGGGGGTTATTTAATTTATAGCAAATACATAATTTTTAACTATTAAATGATATGCTTATTTTTCTTTATGAAGAAACAACTCATCAGTTTTAGAACATGAAATCTCATCTGCATTAAAGCATTAAAAAACAGTTTAATACCAAATAATTGAATTGAGAACTTCCATGCTAAGACAATTTGAATAGAAATAAATTCTAAAAACTTAAGAGACCAAGCTGCTGCTGCTTAGTCGCTTCAGTCTTATCTGACTCTGTGCAGCCCTATGAACTGTAGCCTGCCAGGCTCCTCTGTCCATGGGATTCTCCAGGCAAAAAGACTAGAGCAGGTTGCCATGCCCTCCTCCAAGAGATCTTCCTGACCCAGGGATTGAACTTAGGTTTCCTGCATTGCAGGCAGATTCTTTACTGCTGAGCCACCAGAGAAGCCCTCGGTTATCATAATATTTGTTTAAAACGGTGGTTCTTAAATTTTAGAATGCACCAGAATCACCTAGAAGGCTTTATAAGCAGACTTCTGCACTCCACCCTGAATTTCTGATTCAGCTGGTCTGCAGTGGAACCAACCACATGCCTTTTCTACAAGTTCCCAGGTGATGCTAAAGCTGCTTGACCGAGGGCTATGCTCTGAGAACCGCATGCTTATGCTATCAATTTGATCTTTGAATGTGAATTCACTGCTACTAATAAAAGAATAAATATATGAAATGATAAGAAAGGAAATGTTCATAAAGAACTTTAGAAAGAAAGGAAAATGTTAATCATAAAGAAAGGAAAATGTTCTTTCCTCTGTTTGAAAATTGGCTTTTTTTTTTTGTTTTATTTTTTTGGTTTATTTATCTTCTTTTTGCTTGCCCAGCAACCCAAAAAGGAACCAGGAAATTGGAGGGGGAAACATGAAGAGGCCATGTATTTATATTTATAGCCATTGACCTTGAAGAGTTTTCCAAATCTCACTCAGCCTTCTTAAGTCGTGAAGCATTCTTTTCCATTGCTGTGACTTACTGAGATGTAATGGTAATTTTATATGGATATTGTATTGTATCCTTTATAATTTTTTATCATCACTTTACAACAGAACACACTTTGTATTATAGTGATAGAATGCCTTGCAAAAGCTCTCCTTTTTTTTTTTTTTTAAACTTAAGCAAACATTATTTGTCTAAATTTGTTGGGACACTCTTAGCTCTCTAATTTGTTTCTGTTATAAATTAATATAAATGTAAACAGCCCTGGTGTTTCCTCTTCATGACAGGGATTTGTTGGGATAGTCACAGGAGGCTTTACTCTGCAAGTCTTGCAATAATTACTTGCTGCTTCACTACCTGGGTCATCAAAACGAGGCATCATGTTTGGATAATAAGGACGTGCTTTCATATCTGGTCCACAAACCGGCGTAGCCTCCTTCTCAAATAAGAGCAAACGTGAGCCCCTTCTTCCTGCTTCTTCTCTGATGGCATCTGAACTTGAGCCCCATCACAAGAGGGTGGTTTTCGGAAACCTTGGGTCCTAGCCTAGCTCTCACAACATAGACACTCAATGGGAGGAGACAATAGAAGAAGACCAAGCATCCTTTTTACATATTTCTTTCTTTAAAATGATCATCTTTTTCCATGTCCACCTCCCCTCTTTCTGGCAGAAGACTGATTTGATACACTCCCAGAGACTCATGCGTTGTCTGGGGATGCCCCTCAACATCTCAGAGATGTAGTTTCCTTCCTTGGGTGGCTCTGCGTGCACTCTCGCATGGTTTACAAATTCAAAAGGGAAAGAGTCCGTGGTGCCAAGTAAAAGCAATTCAATCATAATCAGAGCTTAAAAAAAAAAAAAAAAAAAAAAACTTGTTTGCAGTTAAAGCTCTTTGTGCTTCTTCAGCATCAGGCATAACCCCCAATGCCTAGTTATAGCAGGTACAAATCTCACTATACAACCAATGCCTAGAAAGAAAAAAAAGGCCAGTCTATGAAAAAGTTCACTCACTTTTAATTTACAGAATGTCTCACTGACTGCCTTTAAAATATTTTGTAAGCTGGTGAAGTTTGACAACATCGTTAAAGATGCTAAGTTCCTCATGGCCTTATACATTAACTCCTGGCCCCAGGAAACACAATGGGGTTTTGAGGGAGTGTTTTGTATCAGAAAGTTCGTATTCATTCAGAAAGAATCTCCCCAAATTTTTCTTCCCAAAAATATATTTTAAAAGATTCTGGCAAATGATCATATCATTCAATATGCGTCATAGAGTGGTAGTTGGTCTGTACATTTCCCCCATGGATTCTCCTGTCATTTCGGTCCTTTGATGAAGTACAGTTAAAGTCTCAGCAACTGTCGACACTTAATAGGAGAGAAGAGCATTTTGAGAGACCCAAAATTTTCACCATTGGGTCTATTTAGGGAGGCTGCACAGAGCCCTTGTTCCCATAATCTCCTACTGATTTCCAATGCAAATACTGCCAGCCAGGCTCATGGCCACAGGATTTAGTTGCTCACTTCACTGAAAACCATGTCAATGCAAATTCAGAGGATAAACCAGCATGCAAATCCCCAAGGCCTCAGCAAGTTATAATTCAGCCACAGTATTAGCAAAACAAGATAGCAATTATGCAAGAAATCAGCTGAAAGGTTATTTTTAATTTAAAAATTTTGCATCTTCACAGCTGGGAAAAATGAAACCCTGCCTCTTCTTTCTTGTAAAACCCACCCAGTAGAAGCCAAAAGGCATATGGTACATGATCACAGGCATGTTGTAAGATGAGTCACACATACACACACATGTCAACCTACAGTTACACAGACCGTTTCAGGAAGGGTAAAGAGACTAATGATGAGATTCAATTGTTTTATTTTCTGCCATTTTTTAAAAAAACTCATCTTTCAAAGATCAGAGCATAATTGCTGTCCAGTAATGAAAGAGAGATGTTTTAAGGTAATTAGCTGTGGGCAATTTTTTCACCCTCATTTTTGAACTTATCTCTGGTCTGACAATTTCTCTTCAATTCCACTTCTAGGTGCTGTTGCAAAGGTCACTTCAGCTGAGACAGGCAAAGACAGAGGTTCTATTTTTTCTATCAGTGTTAGGACGTATTTTCTGTTCAGAAAAGACCAATGGTAATTTATGACTGGTAGAGCTATTTGGCATGATGGTAAGAAGTTTGCCTGCAATGCAGGAGACCTGGGTCAAGGGAAGATCCCCTGGAGAAAGGCATGACAACCGACTCCAGTATTCTTGCCTGCAGAATCCTATGGACAGAGAAGCCTGGCGGGCTACAATCCATGTGGTCACAAAGAGTCAGACATGATTGAGTGACCCTCACTTTCACTCACTTTTCTCAGTTTATTTCATCTAGGTCTGGAGAAATGTGCATGCGCTGTTTCTCTAAGAAGGCAGCTGTCTCCTGTACAAGATTCCCTCGGCACCCTGCATTACTCATGAGTTGGGAGCAAGCTAACCACGTGTCCCATTGCAGTAGTTTCAGGAGCCAGAAAGACAGGCACCGTTTTGGAAGGGGGAGAAAGGGTAGTTGTGTGGCTCCAATTAGGAATGGCTGGAGTTTAGGAAGGCAGAGAGCGTGCTTGAGAACTAAGGGTCATCAGCCTGGGTGAGAGTGCTGGGTAAACAGACAAGTTACTAAACTTTCGGATCCCCAGGTATTCTGCCCGAGGTGCCTAACTCCTGTTTCTCAATGTATGCCCAGTGTCGACATCACCCCAAAATCTCTGAATGAAAACCCCCTTTCAAGCAAAGTTCCCAGGTGATTGTAGTCATGTTAAAATTTGACAGTTCACTTCAATACCATACAGCAAGCCTCCCATAAATGATAACGTTATTAATTTACTTAGTACCGACTGTGCCCCTGATCCTATGGTGGGTTCAGTGGCTATAAGAGAAGCCAGAAACAAACATTGGCTTTTACTCCTGTAGTAGGAAAGACAGAATCTCCTAAATGAAAAGCCTAACTGCAGATTGAGATAAGTGATCTACAGGCATTGAAGGCAGCCTTATGACCGTAAGAAATTTACTTCAGCAGTGGTGTCACAGTAGCTATGTGTTGATTCTTAAAGTTTAACTCTGTTCACAGAGATCCCCTGTCATTCCTTCTTTCCCAGAGCATTTTGATCTTCAGATCTTATGTGCTAACCAGTTTTGCGCTTCTGAATGTACATTAGATCCCGTTAGGGTTAAACGTTCTCTTTCTCCTCCTTGGCATCCAGTCCTGGACTTCCAAACAACTGAAAGCCCTGCATTAACTCAGCAGACAAATCACTCACTTTCTTTCCCAATAGAGATCTCTTGGAAAAGGGTATTTAGCCTGGTAGGGGCGACTGATCTCTTCACTATTCAGCACAGCTAGTGGAGCGTCTGCAGCAGCTCATAGGATTCTGAAAGGTCAAGCCCCCTCGCTGGACATGTTATATTATAGTCATTACTTTCCCTTGGTTTTCCTCCTTTAAGTACTGTTCTCAGGCTCCACTGAGTCTTGACCTGCCCACCTAGGACTGCTGATTCCTGAGTTACCATATCAAGAGTAATAGCTCAGCCACACAAAATTGCAATAAATGGAGAGACCCAGAGGGACCAAAACTCCAAAACAGGAAAATAGAAAAGAAGGAAGAATCTCAAAACTGCCAACCCTTGATACAAAAAGTATTGGTATTACAACAGTGACTGAGACTTATGGATCTTAATTACCACATCACAATATGTGTCTTCCAAAAACACTTGAATATTGCCATTAACTAATACTTACAGAGCACAGAGCATCTTATCTTGTTGGGGCTTGTTCACTCTGTTCAGCCACTTACCTTTAAAAGCAAATCTGACCAAATTGCTCTCCACTTACAGAGTTTCGAGAATTTCTGTTAGGGACATCCTTAGGGGTCCAGGGTTTAAGACTGAATTTCCACTGCAGGGGTGCAGGTTCAATCCCTGGTCAGGAAATTAAGATCCCTAATGCAGGAAAACTTGGACAATAAATGAATAATAAATAGGGTTTCCCAGGTGGCACAATGGTTAAAGAAGCAGCCTGTCAATGCAGGAGGTGCAAGAGATGCTGTCTGATCCCTGGGTCGGGAAGATCCCCTTGAGTAGGAAATGGTAACCCACTCCTTGGGAAATCCCAAGGACAGAGGAGCCTGGAAGGGTCACAAAAAGTCAGACACAACTGAGCACAAAACAGACAGGCAGAAATAATAATTAAGTCAAAGTCTCAATCAACTGGGAAATTCTGTAATTTAAAAAAACAGTTTCTATTAAGCAATGTGAACAAGGTTCAGTTGCCTACAAGTCCCATCATCTACCGTGGCCCTTTCACCTTGGATCCTATGCACCTACCATGTAGAGGACAGAGATTTCCAATATGTCTTATTACTCTGTAAATCTGAGTCTTTTATCACACTTATTCTTTGGTATGAAATCTACTTATTCCATTCTCTTCTTTTTTCTTCGATAGTTATTCATATCTTCTTGGTGAGGTCTTCCCTGACTTCCTGAAAAAGAGTAATTAATTAGAAATTCCCAATAATGTTTCCATTAACACTTTTTTTACTCTTTATTTTTTTACACAACATACCATACACAAATATTTTTGAGTTTTTGCATGATTTTATATTATATTGTAGCCTCAAAAGCATATATCTAGACTTTTGAGTTGTTTATTCCCAGAGGATAATATAGGTGCTGAAGCATAGCATGCTCTTGGGGAAAATGTGTTCAGAACATCAGGCATGAACACTTGTGTCCATTTTAATAAATGAATGAATGAAGGAACAGGGGTTATGAACTGCTTCCATCTACAATTGAAAACAGAACAAAATTAAAGGCCAGATTCTTGCATATTGCTTGTTTTGTAATCGGTGCTGAAATATCTGTGAAATCAACAAGAAAACCTTATGGAGGCAGACAGAAAGACAAACTTGTGAGCTCTGAAATTGTCTCTTTTGCCAACAACAACCACACAAGTATACTAGGTAGGTACATTTCAAATCTTTCAGATCCAATGTCACATTAGGAAAATATTTTTTTATTAGTGGATCAACTTCTGTGGTTAAAGAGCAATTTGTAAATATTATCTTTTCAACTCAACTAATGTAGACAGGCTGCAAACATTACACTTATGCTCCAGAAGAGAGGCCAAGGGAGTGTGTGTGTGTGTGTGTGTGTGCGCGCATGTGTGCGTGCATGTGTGCATGTCTGTCTTTGTGTGTATGTGTTGTGAATGGAAATCAACCTTTACTATGCTGAGTTTTCTCCAGCCTGTCTCTCTCAGAGCCTTGCTAGATTACATGAAACTTACCAAGACGGTCAGGCAGAGATCCAGATCAATCATTTAAATGACTCTCCTTCCAGGCTTCACACACTCTGTTTGTGTAATCCTAGACACTAGTCAACAACACAATTTATCTCTATTTCTTTCTCTATCTCTTTAAAGAATCTTTTTTGATATGGGTCATTTTTAAAGTCCCCATTGAATGTGTTACAGCATTGCTTCTGTTCTCTGTTTTGGCTCCTTGGCCCCAAAGGACGTGGGGTCCTAGCTCCCAAACCAGGGATCAAACTTGTACCCCCTGCACTGGTGACGTCTCAACCACAGGACTGCCAGGGAAGTCCCTCCTTCTCCATTCCCGTATCAGTCTCCCTCTTCTCCTTTCCATGTGTGGCTTTCTACAATACTTCTTGTTCCCTGAATTGGGGAACAAACTAAAAAGTATAAACCATGTATTCTTCTCTCAGGGAGTTTGCAATTTAATGGATTACTAAAACTTGTTCCCTGTTTCAGTCATTGCTTCTTGATACATGACAATAATCACACACTCCAAACTGCACAACAGAAATGCAAGTGTCAACATGGTCCTTATTATGTGAGAAGGGCTCCAAGGAATCACCTTCTGTGTGTCCTTAAACCCTTCAACAGAAGGACCTCATCTTAGCTTATCCAATCTCATTTCTTGTTATGTTTCAAAGGACTCCAGTTATTCTGTGGGCCTTATATTCTCACACTCACACAGCTCCTAATTCAGCTTTAACTCTAGTTCTTTTTTCTGCATATTCTACTTTCTCTACATACTCAAATTCTGCCCCTCTTTCGTGATGCATACCTCATCCCCACAAATAAACTTATTTCCTGATGATTCTTTCTATCCCTGAAGTTCTGGTAAATATTACAAAGGTTAGCATATAATTGCATATTGATTTATAGTGTTCTCTATTTGTTCGATGTATGCACACTTTATTTCCCCAAGGATGATCTAAGTTTACAGACTTTTACAAATATCATATCTTAAATTAGTTTGTATTCTCCAAAGGCTGAATAACACTTCTCGCTTAGGAGTTGGGATTGAAGCATGTTCATTGAATTTTCCTTTGCTTATTACATCATTTGCTCACAGCTCCACACCTTCATTCATATACTTCTCTATGCCTGGGGTTTCCTCTCTCTACCTCCAACCTTATAAGCACCAACTTGTTTGTCAAGACCCAGGGCATTGAAGTATTTCTCCTTGGACATCCCCAAAATTAATTTGCTTTACTTATATCCTCCTATGATACTATACACAGTACTCTACTTTAGCTGTAATTACATACCCTTACACTGTTAACATTTATAAACTTATCAAATTCATTGCTATCTGTATTAGGTTGAAAAATGACCCCCCCCCAAAGATGTCCACCTCCTAATCCCTGTAACTTGGGAATGTTACCTTATATCCACCTCCTAATCCCTGTAATTTGGGAATGTTACCTTATAAGGCAAAACACACACACACACACACACACAGGAGGGGTGAGGTCTTGAAGATGTAATTAAATTAAAGATCTTGAGATGAAAAGTTTACACTCAGAGAATATCTTTATACTTTTTCCTATTTTTTTCTATAACTTATATGGAATGTTGTAATCTTTAAAAGTTTTAGTTGTAATAAATAATGAAGTCAAATCTTTATGTTTAAATCAAATTTGAATACATTTAGCACAGTGTTTGACATTTTTATACCAGCTGTATTGCAGTGTTGATTCACTTAGCAGCCTATATTCTAAAACTTGGGAGGTTTTCTCATAAAGTAATTTATAACTCACAAAAATACCCTAGACTATCCAGGTGAGCTCTAACTCCATTCGTATCTATCCTTTAAGGAGGAGATAGTAGGGAATTGTAACACATATAAAGGAGAGTGTGTGCACGCGTGCTCAGTTGTGTCTGACTCTTTGCAACCGTAGGTACTGTAGCCTGCCAGGCTCCTCTGTTCACAGAACTTTCCAGGCAAGAATACTGGAGTTGGTTGTCATTTCTTCCTCCAGGGAATCTTCCTGACCCAGGGGTTAAACCTGAGTTTCCTGTGTTTTCTTCATTGCATGTATATTCTTTACCACTGAGCCACTTGGGAAGCCAGGAGTAGGTGATGTGTATGCAGAGCAGATATTTGAAGATACTGATCTCAAAGACTGGAAGGACCCATCCAAAAGCCAAGGAACGACAGAAGCTATCAGAAACTGGGAGAGACAGGAAAGGGTTCTTCAGATAGAACGTGTCCCTAGCATCTTCAGATAGAGCGTGTCCCCCGGCACGGATTCCAGCCCAGGGATACTGACTTCAGACTTGTGACCTCTGAGAATATGAAAGACTAAATTTTTGTTCTTGAAAGCCATCTGGGTTGTGGTATTAATAATGTCACACTCGCTGTGGGAAACTAACAGGCCATCTCTTAAATTGCTCAAACTATTTCTGATTCTTTTCTCTCTGCCCTACCTTTAGCACTATACTCTCTGCATAAAAATGCACATAAATGCATACTGAGTTCCTACTAGGTGCAGGTGTGATGCTACATACTTGGGAATGTCGCCACAGTGAGGATTTTAAAGGCTGCATTTACTCTGATGATGTGTTACTTGTTAATATATCTAAACTGAAACTTTCCCTGAAAGTCCAGATTTGAATATCCAACTGCTTGTTGGACTTCTCCACTTGCATTTCCAAATGGTGCCTAAACTCTAAAGTCAAAGACACATAACTTTTGATAGATTCACTCCAGTTGTGTTCTCTGGATGTCACACTTCTGCTTTACTCTAATTTCCCACATCACTAACCAAGCTGCATAAAGTAAAAGTCTTTTTTCCTCTTCCCTCACCCTCCACGTCCAACCCATCTCAACAAATCCTCTTGTCCCTGCCTCCAAATTATATCCCATTTTCATTCATCTCTGTCATCACCACCATCACACATATCCATAGCCCTAAGTACAATAGTAGTCTCTGAAATGATATTCTTGCTCCTTCTGTTGTTCTTACCCCCTTTAATTCTGCATTCATTTTCCAGTATGTTCTTTTAAAAGAACAAAACAGGGAATTCCTTTTCAGTCAGATGGTGAAAGCTCAGTCCTTTCACTGCTACGAGCCCAGGTTTGATCCCTGGTTGGGGAATTAAGAACACATCCCTGCGTGGAATGGCCAAAAAAACAACAACAGCAAACCAGTTTGTCTCCTACCTAAAAACCCTCTAGTGCTTTACTCTTGCTCTCTTAGCTCAGGCTGCTATTATAAAATACCACAGACCTGAAGGCTTATCAACACAAGTTCTAGAGGTTGGGAAGTCCAAGGTGAAGGTATCGGCCAATCCTGTGTCTGAAAAAGGTTTTGTTTGTGTCTGAAAAAGGTTTTGTTTGTGTCTGCACAAGGTTGTCGCCTTGCTAAATCTTCATACAGTGGAAAGCAAGCAAGCTAGTTCTCTGTCCTCTTCTGCTGCTGCTGCTAAGTCACTTCAGTCGTGTCCGACTCTGTGTGACCCCACAGACGGCAGCCCACCAGGTTCTCCCGTCCCTGGGATTCTCCAGGCAAGAACACTGGAGCGGGTTGCCATTTCCTTCTCCAATGCATGAAAGTGAAAAGTGAAAGGGAAGTTGCTCAGTCGTTTCTGACCCTCAGTGACCCCATGGGCTGCAGCCTTCCAGGCTCCTCCATCCGTGGGATTTTCCAGGCAAGAGTACTGGAGTGGGGTGCCATTGCCTTCTCCGTGTCCTCTTCTGATGAGGGCACTAATCCCATTCATGAAGACTCCACCATTAATTACCTCCCTAAGTACTCACCTCCAAATACTATCATATTAGGGGTTAGATTTCAACATATGGATTTTGAGGAGACAAAACGGCTCAGTTCATAACTGCATTTCAAATAAATCTCCAAATTGTTACCTCATTGCATGAAACGTATGTCTCAGATTTCATTCCCTGCCACTTTCTAGTTTGTTCATTATGCTCTAACACATGGCTTCATTTTATTTATTTTTTTAAATTTTATTTTATTTTTAAACTTTACATAATTGTATTAGTTTTGCCAAATATCATTTTAGATTTTCAGATAAATCTCACTTATACTTTAGCATCCTTACAATGGGCCTTGCATTTTCTGACTGAAACGGTGTATTTCCTCAGAATCATTTGCGGTCACATTATCATCATCTTTTAAATCCTAATGTTTAAAAGTTAACTGGTCCCTCTTTGCTACAAGAGCCAATTATACATCTTTGCACCATATTTGGCATGTTCATTTGCATATCACCCCTCGTTAAGATGTAAGCTTCATGGTAGAGGAAAACCCTCTCACTTTCACTTATCTCTATCACCAAGATCTAAATCAGTGTTAGAATGTCCGTGTTTAGCATAGAATGGTTTCTCAATAAAAATATCTATTGGAAAAATGGAATGAAAATATAGGAGACCATTGTTGTTACTGTTTAGTTGCTAAATTATGTCCAACTCTTGTGCCTCCATGGATTGTAGCCTGCCAGGCTCCTCTGTCTATGGGATTTCCCAGGGAAGAAAACTGGAGTGGGTTGCCATTTCCTTCTCCAGAGGATCTTCCCCACCCAGGGATCAAACCCAAATTTCCTGCATTGGTAGGTGAATTCTCTACTGCTGAGTCACCAGGGAAGCCCATAGAAGCCCATTAGCCATAACCAATTAATGAATAATCTACAAATTTGAATCTGAAAAGTATTCACATGTTACCAGTCTGCGTTACAGTGGGGGACCTTCAGCGGGAACTTAAAAATTATTTCAAGACTGCGTTTCTTTGCCTCAGTTCGTATCGGAAGAACAGTGAAAACTATAGCCCAAAGCAGAGGAGGCCGTCTGTCTTTTAGGAAGTAACGTTTCCTTCTGCGTGTCTTCAGTTTCAGGTTACACTGCTGTCTACCTCTACTTTTCCTTGTGCCCGGCTGGTCCTACAAACCAGGCCTTCTGCCAATACTGCCACCTGAAGATGCTCTCTTATTTATCTGATTTTCTTGGCTGCTCGCATTTATCTGATGACCTTCACAACTCACAGTGGCAATCACCACGATGACTTCCCTGTGTTCATATTTTTGAAGATAACTGTCTAACATAAGCCAGGCCGCTGACTGCTCATTTCTCCACTCTGTGACAGTTTTCCACACTCACGCTGCTCCAGGTGAGCTCCTGCTCTTACAGAAAGTCTGTACCATGTTTCTCTGTCTTTTTGAATCCCTTCTAAGGGGATCTTGCCTCCTAGTCTGTCTGCTCACAAGAGGATCAGAGCTAATTACCAGTCTCATGTCTGCTTGTATGGAAGACATGGAAGTTTGTAAATTTGGCCTAATAATTATTTAATCATAGGACTTCCCCAGTGGCTCAGTGGTAAAGAAACTGCCTGCAATGCAGGAGACACAGGAGATGCGGGTTCGATCCCTGGGTCAGGAAGATTCCCTGGAGGAGGATATGGCCACCCTCTCCAGCATTCTTGTCTGAAAAATTCTATGGACAGAGTAGCCTGACAGGATACAGTTCATGGAGTCACAAAGAGAAGGACACGACTGAGCAACTGGACATACATTATTTAATTATTTTTAGGAAGCTTTTAAACAAAAAATATTATTATCTATGTATTCCTTTATTCCAACCTTGTTTACTTACTAGACCCAGTTTCTTTAAATACAAATTAATCACATGAGATATGACAAGTAAAAATGCTCAGTAAATGGAAGATACCACCATAGCTGGTGTTATCATTAAACAATTAACAAGGGAAAACCTAAGTTCTATTCTAATTTTTATATATCTTTCTGCAAATGCTCTGCAAATACAGTGAACTTTAACTGTGTAAAAAATCGTTTTTCATTTTCTCTCAGGGTGCCACAGCAATGATTTGAAAACAGAATATTCTGTTAGTCAAGAAATGATTCTTGTACATGATGTCAGACATCAGCTTTCATTTAATTACCTGATCAATATGCCTTTTGAAGTCATGCACGCATCGTCTCATGTGCAGATTAAGATCATAGTTTGTGCCTACAGAAGGAGAGGAGGGTGAAAAGCAGTATCCAGCATGTGATAGCAATTTCCCTTTGATCACGTCAAAAGGAAGATTTGTATAAAAGACGGACTTGGTAGTTTACAAAGCACATTCTCTCGATTTGTGAATATAGTCTGTATTTATGTCCTCCATATTATAACACTGAAATATATTAACTACATCAATAAAATCTTATTTTTTCATACATAAACTGTATTTCAAAATAACATATGGGGTCAACAGTTCCTCTGGTTACTTTTGATTAATAAAGAAACTTTCATAACACATTCCTCAGAGTAAATTATATGTTTCAGGTCCATACCTTGAAATCTCTAAATTCCAAAAAAAGAAAGAAATCAGCTCTCAATTTCTAGGGATTAGTCTTCAGAAAATGACATTAAAGAGTTATATAAAAATAGGAATATATTTCAAAAATGATAACAAAAAAATCCAAGGGAGATGAGGTAAATAATTAGCAATAGGAAATATTGGAATTTCAAAATATAATGAATTAAATATCAGAAGAGATGAAATTTCCACTCACATTGATTTCAAAGGGATGTTTCTGAATTATGTCTTATCTTTGCTTTAAGAGTCGGCCATCAGCCACTGTCAGTGCTTAAAGGCTAAAGCTATCCTTCTAAACTCCGTCTGGGTGGATCTTAGCCCTTTGCCTTTGCCTCTGGATGTTAGACATTTCTCCACGAGGAGGGTGCCGTGGAATTCTAGAAATCCTTCAGGGCATAATACTGTCAGCCATGCAAGGAAACTTCTTCAAGCAAAACTATGATTTATTCTGCCCTCTTAGCTTAAGTTTTTCCATAGTCCTCCAGGGTCTTCCATAATTCTATACATCAAAGGCAGGACAAACCTATAATTTTGACAGCTGTGTTATTTCATTTCTAACCAAACACACTTTTTTTTCAAGGATGAGAAACAAAATAAGTTCGTATTGTTTTTAAAAGGAGAATCAACATGCTTGGCTATGAAATATATAAGTCCCTCCATCCTGACATAGTATGGAGGGCAGCCGGGAGCAGTCATCTTCACCCCAACCACTGGAACTCACCCCATCACACTGCTGAGTTGCCAGAAGTTTCCCTCTGGTCTCACAGTTATTCTGGGTTGAAAAACTCTGTGGAAAGAATATTGTAGAGTGGTTAGGTGGGTAACCAGGCAATTAGCTGCCACGCTGCTCGCTGGATCAGGGATGGAGTTCCCACTCACAGGAAGACTGAGTGGTGAAGTCAGGAGAGGAAGTAACATTTTCAAGTAAACCAAGCAGAGATCTAGCAAGGATTCTGCACATTCAAATACAGCTCTGATTTCTTTGCAGTGGTTTTTTGACCAGCTCAATCCCAGTGACAGTCAAGCATCACACACCTGGACAATTCTCCCAGCTCAAACACCAACTCTTTCGTTTTCCCAATATCACCCATTGGATGTCTCACATTGCCATTACTCCTTTCTATGGAAATACTATTATTCTTTTTATTATTGTTCCTCTCATAATACACATAAAAGGCATACTAGGAAGAGACCGTTCACTCATAACAACAACAACAATGAAAAAAATAACATGCAGAATCAATAGCAATATAAATTACTGTTCTCTTTTCCACAAGAAAAATGGGGCTCTGACTTTAGAAATAACTCAGTCTGGTGTTTCCTCCCAGGAAAAGAAAGGATATGTTCACATTTATTGCAGGGGAAAAATACCTCTATAAGCAGATGATCCCTAAGGCAGCAATGGAGAAAACAAGCAAACTAACAAAAACCAACTGACATTTCCAAGCAATTACATTTAAAAAATTGAATTTTCAGATCCTGTTGTATCTGTCTGGACAACCTCAAGCCTGAGTAATTTTTTAAACCATTCAGACTGAACTCTAGTCAAATTTTAAATTTTAATCAATGATAGTCATGAGACCACAGGTCTTGAACCTAAAAACATTTTCATTCTCGAAATAGATTACAATTCAAAGCCTTTCTTCTGCTGGTTCTATTAACTTGTAGTCCAAATTGTCATTTATTTTTTCAACCTTTTGGTACTGATGAAAGTTTCAAACATTTTCACATTTCTTCACATAAAAAGTGCCCACAAAGTTGATTTAATATTCCTAACATGCATTCTTTTATCAAATGCTAAAGCTAAATGTCTGTATGCAGGTCAAGAAGCAACAGTTAGAACCCGATGTGGAACAACAGCCTGGTTCCAAATTGGGAAAGAAGTATGTCAAGGCCATATATTGTCACCCTGCTTATTTAACTTATATGCAGAGTACCTCATGTGAAATGCCAGGCTAGATGAAGCACAAGCTGGAATCAAGATTTCTGGGAGAAATATTAATAACCTCAGATATGCAGATGACACCACCCTTATGGCAGAAAGTAAAGAAGAATTAAAGAGCCTCTTGATGAAAGTAAAAGAGGAGAGTGAAAAAACTGGCTTAAAACTCAACATTCAAAAAGGAAAGATAATGGCATCCAGTCCCATCACTTCATGGCAAATAGATGGAGAAACAGTGGAAACAGTGACAGACCTTATTTTTGGTTTCCAAAATCACTGCAGATGGTGATTGCAGCCATGAAATTAAAAGACCGTTGCTCCATGGAAGAAAAGCTATGACAGCATATATTAAAAAGCAGAGACATTACTTTGCTGACAAAGGTTCATCTAGTTAAAGCTATGGCTTTTCCAGTAGTCATGTATGGATGTGAGAGCTGAACTATAAAGAAAGTTGAGCACTGAAGAATTGATGCTTTTGAACTATGGTGTTGGAGCAGACTCTTGAGAGTCCCTTGGACTGCATGGAGAGCAACCAGTCCATCCTAAAGGAAATCAATCCTGAATATTCATTGGAAGGACTGATGTTGAAGCTGAAACTCCAGTACTTTGGCCACCTGATGGGAAGAGTGACTAATTTGAAAAGCCCCTGATTCTGGGAAAGATTGAAGGCAGGAGGAGAAGGTGATGACAGAGGATGAGATGGTTGGATGGCCTCACCAACTCAACGGACATGAGTCTGAGTAAACTCCAGGTGTTGGTGATGGACAGGGAGGCCTGGCATGCTGTAGTCCATGGGGTTGCAAAAAGTCAGACAGGACTGAGCAACTGAACTGAAAGCTAAATGTCAAAGATATATAGCAAAATCAAATATGAATGAGTATAACAATAGTTGAACGTGAAAGTTTTAGTTGCTCTACTGTTTGCAATCCCAAGGACGCCTGTGCTTATGGAATTCTCTAGGCAAGAATACTGGAGTGCATTGACATTCCCTTCTCCAGGGCATCTTGTCAACTCAGGGACAGATCTTTACAACCTGATTCACCAAGGAAGTCCATAAAATCAGTTCAGTGAAGTCTCTCAGTCATGTCCGACTCTTTGCGACCCCATGGACTGTAACCTACTAGGCTCCTCTGTCCATGGGATTCTCCAAGCAAGAATACTGGAGTGGGTTGCCATTTTCTTCTCTAGGGATATTCCCAACCCAGGGATCGAACCTTGGTCTCCCGCATTGCAGGCAGACAGTTTATCCTCTGAGCCACCAAGGAAGCCCAATATAACTAATAGAAGTCAAAATTATCAATCCCATTGCATTCTGCCATGCTAACATTTTCTCATTTTTACTTATGTCTGTGCGTGCTAAGTTGCTTCAATCATGTTCAACTCTGTGACCTTATGGACTGCAGCCTGCCAGCCTCCTCTACTCTTCAGGCAAGTAATAGAGGGAGTGTGTTGCCATGCCCTCCTCCAGGGGGCCTTCCTTATCCAAGGATCGAACTCACTTTTGTTACCTCTCCTGCATTGGCAGGTGGGTTCTTTACCACTAGCACTAGCTGGGAAGCACCATTTCTATGCACACAACCCCCAAAATAACAAACGTGAGATTTTTAAATGTTTGCTTTGTAATTTTATATATAATGAGTCTGCAAAGGAAATAAAACTATATATCGAGTTACAAGAAATAGACTTTGTGGAAGTGAAGTCTAGAAGCTCAGTTGCTGTTTGTGTAAAGAGTTTCTGGGTGACATAAGAGCATTGGACTAAATGATTTCTGTGTTTCCTTCCAGCTCTTGGGGTCTCTGATTATTATTAGGCATTTTGTTCATGTTTCTTTTTAGAGACTAGGGACACCATTTTCAGTTGGTGTGGTCTGTCTGTTTTCTCAGTTCAATTTATTCACCTTGTAAAAAGACACCATAACCGTACTGCCTTCACTCCAGGAGTTTCTGTGAAAACACAGCGCGTGGGAGTACTTTATGGACTGGAAACATTTTGCAGATCATGATGGTAGTTCTACATTCCATGCCATAAACTGGTACCAGAAAGCCAAATTTAGGGGTGAAAGTGTGTGGCCTTTACAGTCTAACTCAGACTGTCTTTATCGCCCCAATGCCACTGAGTCTGGTACCTAACTTTGAAAACAGGGATTCAGGTATCTACTTTATGAGATTATTGTGAGATAAAAGATGTACAGCTCTCCTCACAAGAGCATGCACGTGATAAGCACTTAGTAAATGCCAGTGATGATCTTTGTGTACCCCTAGCTCTGTTGGGCATGCTTCTGGGCAGGGATCATGAAACAAAATTTAAGAGATAATAAATTAAAAAAATTAATTGTAAGAATTTATTAGAGTGGCTATTTGCCAGAGATTGTTCAGTCTCACAAAAGGGGTTATTGTTGTTGTTCAGTTCCTAACTTGTGTCTGATTCTTTGCGACCTCATGGACTGCAGCACACCAGGCTCCCCTGTCCTCCAGTCTCTGGGAGTTTTCTCAAATTCATGTCTATTGAGTCAGGGATACTGTCTAAACATCTCATCCTCTGCTGCCCTCTTCTCCTTTTGCCTTCAGTCTTTCCCAGCATCAGGATCTTTTCCAATGAGTCAGCTCTTCACATCAGGTGGTCAAGGCAGAAGTAAATAAAAGTTCTTTCTTTCTTCCTCTTTTCAAATGGGAAAGAACAGTATATAGAGGTCTTTGATCACCATTCTCAAGATACAGATACATTCTTTTAGGAGAGATGAAGATTGTATACTATTAACAGCCCATCAGACTTTTTTCCCTCACACTGTGCTTCCAAATACTAGCATTCCACAGGTGTTAAACAGGCGTCATGTGAGAAACGATCCTGTGATTTAATAAGTGAGAGGATGCTAAGTTAGACAAGGTTAAAAACATTTCTTTTCTGTACGTTTTTTCAGAGATGTTAATTAAATGATGTGCATTATAAATTCTTGGAAAGGGAAAATAGTATACAGTGGTTTTAAACTACTTTTGGTTAGAATTATGTCATTAATTTGACTGCTTATCACTGTTTCATTCATTGCCTGACATCTATTAACAGTATATACTCAGTTACTCTTATTTGAATGAATAAGTAAGACCCAGGCAGGATGAAGGGTAGAAAAGGCACTCAGACTAGCACTTGTTAAAAAGTGTCTTATTTTTGCAGCTCACAACACCTGAAAAAGAAAATAGGCACATCTCCTGGGGAATTCCCAGGTGGCACTAGTGGTAAAGAGCCCACGTGATGATGCAGGAGACACAAGAGACATGTGTTCAATCCCTGAGTCAGGAAGATTCCTAGGAGGTGGGCATGGCAACCACACTCCAGTATTCTTGTTTGGGAAACCCCAAGGACAGATGAGTCTGGTGGGCTACAGTTCCTAGGGTCACAAAGAGCTGGACAGGACTGAAGTGACTTAGCACGCACGCAAGGTTAAAAACAAAAACACATCTTGACTAGAATATTAGTTTTAGTTGAGAATGGTGGCTTGGGGTGAGTAGATTTTCTATGATCTAGTTGACTTGCTACCCTTTAATAGCAAGAGCATCATGGATTGAGGGGAGGGAGTTCTTGGTTTCAGCTACAATTGCTTTATTTATGATAAATTATCACCCTTATCTTAGGACAAGTATACAAACATTATTAGTGATTAATGAAATAACCTACACAGCCCTTTAAATTATCCAGGCATCAGATACGATTCTGTGATCCTCTAATGCAGGAAATTGGAAGAAGTAGGCTACACTCAAGCTGAAGCAATCTTTCTTTCTGTTTGTTGTACATTTAATGGCCTTTAATTTCATCTGAAGTCATCCTGTTCCCATGATCTGGAAAACATCTGCACGGGGCACGCAGGAGGCTTTTCACGACATCTTCTGGACTCTTGAGGAGAGTGCTGAGCGCCCTTTGAGAGTCCTTCATTCACGCTGCAGCGGACCCATCACTCTTGGCTGTGTTTCTTCTCCCCCTCCACACCGGGCAATTGCTTACACAGCAGCAAGCCACTCTTGCCTTTACACCTTCTAATGTTTCCCTTTTGCCCTCAAATAAAGTTCAGACTTGCTTGCATGGCTTATGAGGCACTTCATAGTTATCTCCTAGACCCATCTCCCTACCTCACTTACTATGCCCCAGCTATACGGGATGTCTTTCAATGTCCCGAGTAAACGAATTTTTATCTCATCTCTGTATATCTGTCAGTGCTGTTCCCTCTGCCCAGAGCGGTCTGTTTCCCACACCCTGCTTCCTCCTCCTCTTTCAGGTCTCTTTCGATTGAGCCTCCAACAGAGACTCCACGTTGACTTCCTTCTAATTGGTAAGGAGCCCCTTCTATGAGTTTCAAAAGCATTCTGTTCTTCCTCCTAGAATCCATTTACCACACTGCATTCCAAACTGCAAGTGTACTTATATGTTCCTCTCATTAGATTTGCCTATTTTTTTTTTTTACCTTTTTATCCATAGTCAATACCTGCTGCAGAGCAGTTTAATGTTTTGTTAAAAATATTTGTTGAAAGAAGGAATAAAAAATAATGTAGACATCAGGTATCCTTTTAATAAATAATGGAGTACAGTGCCTATCTGTGTACTGGTTAAAATTTGGTAAACGTGGTGTGCAAAGTCCACAAATAAATATGTAACATAGAAAAAGCTCTTGGTGAATGCTTATAATAATAACAAATGTTCTGCAGAGGGAAATAGTGGTTGAGATGAGGATATGGTGTAGAATATCGAGCTATGCAACATCAACCTGGAAAAACAGCAAAATGTATTTTCAGAAAACAGGTACATTAAAAAAAAGGCAAATTTCAAATCAAGAGAAGCCTTGAATTTGTTCAGAAGAACAAAGGGAATATAGTATTGAAGATGAATAAATAGTTTATGGTGTTTATTGATATAGGTTAATTGTAAGATATTAATATTATCATGCTATCTGATTACCAAAATACTATCCCTCTTCATCTTGGACACATGGTTAGACATTTTCCAGCCTCCCTTATTTTTAGGGATAACTGTACTGCTCCATGTTGCTCATGGACTAGGGGTAAACATGTCTCTTTCTGCTCCCGCAGGCTGAATGCACACTAGCATAAGAGGGTCATGGAGCCACGGCAAAGAGCGAGCTGGGCTTCTAAATCACTGGGGGGTTAAAATCTGCCTCTTGACCAAGAACACACACTTCAGGCTGATATGTGAACAAGAAATATTTTCTACATTCTAAATTTTAGAACAGTATGGTACAAATATTATTATAAACTTCAGGGTTTTTTAATTTTCAAATGCATACATTTTATATTTTCTTATTCAGACATCACAAAGACTTTACTTTTATTAAAGAAGTTAAGGTTACCAGGCTTTCTCTGCATATACAATTGACAGTACTTTTATTTTGTTTATATTTCTTAGGGGCTATACATTATCCAGAAGGAAAGAGAAGAAATAAACAACACTTAGAATATATAGATGTATTCATAGATAAATGTATACACACAGATGTAGTATAGATATCAATAGAGACTTTCAAGTAAATGTTAAAACTACATAATGATTTTAATATCCATTCAAGTAGTACCGAGATCTTACCATAAAGAAGTAAATTGGAGACTTTAGCTGTCACACTTGGTAATCTACTTGGAATGTTCACCATCCTGAATTGATAATCCTAGACTGATCATTTCACCTAAGCCTGCAGAACCTTCCCTCCCTCCAACAGCTTTGCTAAACTCATCCAACTCTGAAGAATATAGCACTCATTATTTAAATCATTCCCCAGTGTACTAATAAAGTACATGATTTTATATGAGTATATGGCAGTGGGAACTTAAGTACTAACTGCTGTCCACTTTCACATTCTATATCATTTTAACACATAGAGGTGTTTAATTGGATTTGAAAGGATGATTTTTTCTCTATTAGGTTAAAGCACTTACATCTACTTGGCGTGCTTTGGAGGTGGGGGGATTAGGAGTCCTGTAGAGATTAATTGCCATTGGAGCCTAGACTAATCCCTTGAAAAATCTAAACAGTACCAAGAAAAAAGGGAGAACTATAAAGTCCAAGCAGTTGAGTCTGGGCTGGAAAACTCAATTCTGCTAGTTTTTTTAAGATTAGGGAAAAAACAAAAACAAACAAACAAAACAGAGAAACTGGAGAATATACATATAAAAAATAGGAATGACTAATACTTAGCAAAAATATTCACACTTGAATTTGAACATCATATCAACTAGGCCAAAGCCGAGCTAGGGAAGACAAGCAAATCAGTGAAGAGGTCACATACTAAAAAAAATAAAAAAATAAAAAACTAAGTAAATAAATTAAAAATGTGATTTTTGTTCATTTGGATTTGTGACTATTCCATTCCCAAATCCTGACATAATGTTTACCATAGAAATGTCATTCAGGGATTCCCCTGGTGGTCCAGTGAGTAAGACTCCATGCATCCGATGCAGGGGGCCAGGGTTCGAGTTCTGGTCAGGGAATTTATATCCCACATGCCACAACTTCTTAAAGGCCCACGTGCCACAAGTAAAACGTGGTATAGCCAACTACATTTTTTAAAAATCAGAAAAAAAATAAAGAAATATAGTACAGCATCTGGTTGTAGTAGCATAGGTCAATGCAGAGTTCAGAACAGAACTGAACTAATGGTCTTATTGTTTGTTTGTTATATTTTAGAATATGCCTCACATGTTCAAATCGTTCTTGTTACTTAAAGAGCAGCTGAAATTCACTGTCTTTATGATTAGCAAGGTCATGAAAATTATATAAAGCATACTACTACTACTATTACTAAGTCACTTCAGTCATGTCTGACTCTGTGCGACCCCATAGACAGCAGCCCACCAAGCTCCCCAGTCCCTGGGATTCTCCAGGCAAGAACACTGGAGTGGGTTGCCATTATATATATATAAATTATATAAAGCATCCAAGGAGAGGGAGATTTTTTCCTAAATTCAAGCTACAGAAACTGATTAGAAATATAATCCCATCTATGTCCATACACAAAAATTTAATCAGAATAACACCCTAGCATCAGGGGTATAATTTTTTCACTTATTCAACTTAAAGATAAGAGGGGCATAATTCTCCTAATAAGATAACAGTATATATCAACAAAATACAAAAGGCCCACTTTATTGCTGTGCAATTACGATAAACTCACTTTTTATTAATCTCCCACCTGAGGCACAGCAATAATTACTGATGTTATAGTACCCTCTCATTTAATAATTGAGGCAGCTGTCATACATATAAAGATGCCAGGAAAGATGCAAACATTCTTGTAACCTTGCTTATTAGCTTTGACAAGTATTCTTTTGCTGTAAGATTGCCACCATCACATTAGATAAGATTAGATGAAAAAATAATTTCCATTTGAATGGTACGATCTATGTTCTTTCTTTATTAAAAGCACACAGAAAACTCAAAATGTACAATTGTGTTTGAATAGTTATTCATAGAATACAAGGCAGAGTTTACTTAAAAAAAAAAAAAAAAAAACAGTCCCTATTTTTACATCTCAATGTGCTGAAATGTACTGGGATTGAACATCTGTTAGAAGAGTTAGATAGGGACCTTGCAGCATTCTTCTCTCTTCCAAACTAGCTCACTGGCACTTAAAACAGAACTAAATAAGCTGGCTTGATTTGCTTTTGTCCCAGGAGGAGGATAAATTCTGATTACCCCTTTGAGAATGAGGCAAATTTGATCTGTCTGCAGCTAGGAAGTGAAGGCTACACACCATTCAGAAATTGTAATTCAGGTTCATGCTGCAAATACAGAAGAAGATGCGAAATAGAAATCTAAAAGCTTACTCACTGAATCTGAGGGACATTCATTTGGAAACAATAGCTAGAAACAGGAAGAGAGATAATATATTTCCATATTTGCACAAATGAGCTTTCAAAGTAGGTGCAGAAATGAAATGAATGATGTAAAAGAAAATTGCAGACAGCTATGACATGGGGATGAAATGAGTAGGGACCTTAGCAGGTAAATAAGAATAAGATGTCCTACTCTGGGCAAAGATATTAACATCTGCCTGTTGTCTACATCACAATCAAATGAATGGAATACATAGAACCTTTGACCTCTAAACTCTAAACTCAGTGAGGATTATTCCTGAATTCAGCATGTCAAAGCACTAGGAGAAAATAAAATGTAGTAGAATAAAGCCACCTCTTACAAATGCAAAATCTCAATTCTATGTTAGGCTTTTTCTTAAACTAACTTTTAGGTAAAAACTATCTGCTTCAAAAAGAAGACAAAATAAGATTAGAAATTTGAAATCCAAAGGCCATAGAACCTGCAACAGGCCAGTGGAAATCTCAAGTTTAGTCTTCTTAACATCTTTGCAAACGATAAGTGCTTCAGTTCAGTTCAGTCGCTCAGTCTTGTCCGACTCTGAGACCCCATGAACCGCAGCACGCCAGGCCTCCCTATCCATCACCAACTGCTGGAATCTACCCAAATCCATGTCCATTGAGTCGGTGATGCCATCCAACCATCTCATCCTTTGTTGTCCCCTTCTCCTCCTGCCCTCAATCCCTCCCAGCATCAGGGTCTTTTCCAATGAGTCAGCTCTTCACATCAGGTGGCCAAAGTATTGGAGTTTCAGCTTCAGCATCAGTCCTTCCAAAGAAATCCCAGGACTGATGTCCTTTAGGATGTTCTGGTTGGATCTCCTTGCAGTCCAAGGGACTCGCAAGAGCCTTTTCCAACACCACAGTTCAAAAGCATCAATTCTTTGGTGCTCAGCTTTCCTTATAGTCCAACTCTCACATCCATACATGACCACTGGAAAAACCATAGCCTTGACTAGACAGACCTTTGTTGGCAAAGTAATGTCTCTGCTTACTTTCTACCAATTTTGTAGTATATTTGTCTTATGATAGACTCCTATATCTATTTAATATTTTTATATTATTCTTATGCTAATGTTCCTTGTACATGGTTTTCTTCTCAAAATTTTGCTTATTTTATTTAAGTAATATCAATAAAAGTTGTGCTAATGAATGGTTTTATGGCAATAACATTTTTCTCAGGCTCAACTTTAAAACATGGGTTGCTCTTTGTGCCAAGTCACTTCAGTCATGACTGATTCTTTGCAACCCCATGGACTACAGCCCACCAGGCTCCTCTGTCCATGGGATTTTCCAGGCAGTAATACTAGAGTGGGTTGCCATGCCCTCCTCCCGGGGGTCTTCACCACCCAGGGATCGAACACATCTCTTATGTCTCCAGCATTTGACAGGCGGGTTCTTTACAACTAGCGCCACCTGAGAAGCCTTAAGTTGCTCTTTAGTTGAAAATTATAGTGAATTCTTTTGTAGCAAAAGTTGCCTCAAGTTTATCTTGTATGTAAGTTCAGATTTGTATATTCTAGGTTTGTTTAAAAATATTTCTATTGTGGTTGTAGACTTTGTATTGGTAGAGATCCAGGTCTTATAATTATCTCTGTATAGGATAGACCAAAGCCTTGTGTCTTGAAGGCTGGCCACAAAGCAATAGTCACAGCATTCCCTGGAAGCTGTTACAAATTCAGAATCACAGGTCACACTCCAGGCCTAATAAATGAAAACCTATATTTTGATAAGATCCTCTATTGATCATATGCTCATTTACTTTTGAGAAGCACTGTACCAGTCTGAAGAATTCTCTGTGTAACTTATTTAAAGATACATATGGTGCTAGGATGGCAGTGATTTTGATGGCATAGTGATGCAAAGATGGTGGCTCCTGGTGGTAATGTGATCACAGCAGTGGTTTTGGTGGCAACGATGGAGTTGATGGAGGTGGTATCAACTTCCTTCCCTGGTCCCTCTGTGTAAAAGAAAGACCACTTCTATCACTTCGACATGAAAAGATCGTTAGAGAAATAATTAATGAAAATGAGAAAATTGTATTTACCAGAGACCTTATGGGGGGAATTTTATGCCTTTGTGGAGAAAATACTGATAAATTACTTGAAAGAGAGAAAAGGTTCCCAATGTTTATGCCAGAGAAGGAATAGAAAGGGTTGCTCTTGGTAACAGAGAATCTGAGGGCCAGAACTGAACCTGACACAGTATAGTAAGCTCTTCCCTTTTACCTTTAATAAATCTCCCAAATAAGACTCAGTTGCTTCCCTGAAGAAATGCTGAACATATTTGATTACTGTAGTCCTGAAGTGTGGATCCATTGCTAGGTTTCCCACTTTCCTGTAAGAGTTATTAACTTGTGTGATATGTCTTTATGATTCATCTCAGCCCAAATTACCATGAATATTTGGACTTGAAAAGTTTTCAAGAGTTTTCTTCCTCTATCGTGTTTCTTCCTCTATAAAGGAACATAATACAGGAACACTGAACGCTTTGAAAGGGAGGGTGAAAGTAAGACCCTGGCTTTTGGATAACTTTTCATAAGCAATCAGCTCATCCCCTTTATCTTTTTAGGTCTGTGGCATTTCTAGGATGGCTTACTAACTCAATTGGATTAAGGTCAGGGGACCTGTAAAGAAAATGCAATCTGCACTTATTTCTGTGTTATCATCTCCCTCTGCCACACATACCATTGTTACTGTAAAAATGATGTGCTGGGAAGCAACTTCCATCAAAAGCTGTGTCGTGTGCTGTGAAGAGCTCTGAACGTGGCCCTCACCCCAAGCCCACCCCCAGTTGGAACGCCTTCCTTGGCTATCAACGCGAAGCTGTGATGTGTTTAGGAGGTCAGTGGGAGAGCCTAAAGCAGCATATTAAAATTGTAATTGCAGCTATTCTGTCCAGGAAGTTTCCCCGTTTGTCATTTATGAAGGATATGATAACAGATGTCCACAGGCCTTCTGCAACTCAGGTCTTCTTAAAACTCCGTGTGGACTATCACGTTTAGAAGGCAAAAGTTGCTGTAGCATCACCTCTTTAAGAGTAAAAAGAGAAAATCAGATTAAAATAAAATTGTCTTTATTTCAAAATTAAAAACAAATACAAACACCTGAAAAGGTGGGAGAATGCTATGTTTATCCTAGAAAGCCATAACTCATACCATCTTTAGGGGAAAATATTTCAGGGGGGGTTAATGTTCACAGTGCCTGTCTAAGGCAGGAAATTGAACTAAGTCTCTAGAGTCCCACTGTCAATCCATCAGGATAAATAAGAGGCTGCAATCCAGCATGTTCCAGATGAGAAGCAGGCCCGAGGCAGCTTCTGCCATATTTCATTAGCAAGCTTTCTGATCACTGGGTTATACCTAAGGAAAAACATGTATGTCACATAATGCAATGAAGACCAAAACAGGTGGTCAGAAAGAGAAAAGAATGCTCAGTCACAGTCTTCTGACTTCTGTAATTATGTGAAAAGATAAAATTAGAATAAAATATAGTCTATAATGAGTTAATATATTAACAAAATGTTTGATATTTTGTTTTCCAGTGTCAATGGATTAGAACATTTTAGTTAGAAATTTTTTTTTTCATTTCATAATCATTCATAATGTACCCTGTAAAATATATATACTTACATTAAATACTTAGGGGGAGGCAGCAATAAAGGATCATAATCTTTGAGTCTTTCCAGTAGCAGAAGGGATTTGCTGTATAAAGTCTCCACTGAGATATCCACGCATTTGGCTCTAATCCCATGAAGCTCCCAGGTCCCTGCAGAAAATTCTTAAATAGATATTTTACTTGGCTATAATAGGTAAATCTTTGGTATCCTACTCATTTTTTTAAGTCCAAGTTTTATATGTGTGTGTTCAATATGGACAATATTTGCAAACATACTATTACAGTTATAGTATTACTGTATGTAGACTTATTGTGGGAAATAAATTAGCTGTGCTATTTGAAAAATCACATTTTACGCTGCAAAATGTTGTTTAGTTTTATAAAACAAGTACAAAACCACACTGGATATTTCAGAGGAAGCCACATTCCAGTGAAAAAGCAGAGCAATAAATGGAGACCAGTTGTGTTCACATATATGGGGCAACCAACAGAATGCTAGAAGAACATTTAGAAATGTACATTGGGGCCATATTACTAAGTCACAAATACAAATGTCTGATGGTTTCTGAATTGTGTTAAAAGGAAATAAGCTAGTGATCACTGGCAAAATAGAGCTTATTAAAATAACTTTCAAGGGGCTACAAACTGACTTAGGAAAAAACACCCAGAAGTAGAAATGAAACAGTAAGTGGAACAGATATTGTAAAGAAGGCAGCCTCAGTGCAGTAAAGATCAAAAAGGGTAAATGAGATTTTTGTCTAAACAAGGGTACCTAAAACACAAAAGAAAGCTAAAAAGAAGAGATACAGATGAGATTTTCATTTCTAACCTCAAATTTTCCTGAGTATATTTCTAATGATTTTATTTTTTCTATTGATAAGAATTCCCAATGACTGCCTGACACAGAAGTTCTAAGATATACACACACACGAAAGGCAATTAAATTTTAACAACTGGAAAAATTTTGCTGAAAGGACTGTTAATAATATAATAAAATACTTGAGTTTTTCTCATCCTCTGTGTGGTCCTCTGAACTGAAAATATTTGATGTGTTCTAAAAGACCACCCAGAGTTTCAATTCTTGCTTTTCTGACTGCTTCCTTAATACTGTTTACTTTTTCTTCAGTTTTTCCTGCTGTATTTGAATTTGGAATCCTTATATGTCTAAACATCACCATAAATTGGGACTCATTGAATAAAACGGCAGAGGTGTATATAAAAAAGCCAATTCTACAGGAGCCAAATTTTAATACAGTGCATAATTGAATGTAACAATAATCTATAGAGTATCATCTACAAATACGTTGCATACCATTTATTGTACATCTTGATAATAACTTCTAAGTTTTTTAAAGTAATTATAGCAACCGATGTTAAAAATCAACTCAGCCACAAATGATAAAGGACTCCACTGATCATTCTAGAGGTAAATTAATTAAGGATAACATACTCCCTTGGGGCTTCCCTGGTGGCTCACTGGTAAAGAGTTCGCCTGTGAATTCAGGAGATGTGGATGTGATCCCTGGTCAGCAAGATCCCCTGAAGAAGGAAATGGTTACCCACTCCAGTATTCTTGCCTGGGAAATCCCATGGACAGAAGAACCTGGCAGGCCACAGTCAATGGAGTCACAAAAGAGTCCAACATGACTTAGTGGCAAAACCACAACAGAACATACTTTACCTCCCTAAAGACAAAATAGAAATATTCACAGCTACCTATCATAACTGGCAAAATCTTCAAGATATTTTCTAGACTGACTACTATCCAAAACCTAGTCAGTTGTTTAGCAACAAGAACATCACTAAGGTACAATATTTTCTTAATATAAAAGTGCCAATTAGTCCAGTTCTGTTGTGTTATAGGTGCTTTAAGACTCCAGTATAAAGAATCTGAATTTGTCTCAATTTATCAAACAAATCAGCAAATGAAACCTTTGCAGTAGCTAAGGATTCTGTTTGTGTCCTTACTTATAAATTCCCACTTCTGTGATACAGAAAATTGTTTCTATAACTCACTGAAATAGAGTTTAGTAATACATACTTGTCAGGACTACTGTAAATCTAGATAGAACCAACCAGCAATTTTCTTCTATTTTCAATTCTTTTGTTAAATATCTGATTTTTGAAGCTGAAGCCAGTAGTTTTAGAGAAAAAACTTTTAAAGACAAGTTTTAGACTCAGCTAATTTATGTGCTTCTACTAATTTCCATGTGATAACAAATATATGATTTCAATTTTAATAAGAGATTTGAGAGTCTGGAAATTTTGTTTCTTCTGTATTTAAGTGTTATTCTGAGTTCTTTTCAGCATAGAGTTAAGCATTTCATAAGTACCAAATGTTGCTCTTGAGCACCCTAATTAACACATGCAAATTCCAATTGAGAAAACTTTATATTTTTATGAACTGAAATGCCTTTTTTTTTTTTTTTTAATTAAGAGAGAATGAAATCTTCCCAACTCAACTTAACCAATGTGAATTTAGTCTCAGGGAAAATGTACAAACAAATGCTTTTAAGATTTAACTTTTTCCGAAGGAAAATAAATTCTCTTTGTTAGTGTTAAAATTGGTGAGCAAGGGTGGACATGCTCTACTACATCCAACCAGTAAGAGAGTGTGAATCTGTTAATCACACTTGTGCTAAAATTGACAGGAACATGAATCAGAAATTAGAGGTTGATGTAGTTCCTTAACTGTTGCTTGTTACAATACCTACCTTTTTCATGAATTTTTTTAAAGAACAAAAATAGAAATAATAAAACAACAACAACAACTTTTCATTCTAAAGTTTATCTCACACAAAACAACTCTACATTTTTGTTTGGTTTTGTTTTTATTTTTGGAGTAGGGGTCAGGAGGGGTCAAGGAGGAGCCCATGTTTGGTAACATGAACTCATCATGAAGGAAAGAGAATTTCTAGTTCAGTTATTCTCATCCTTCACTGCAGGCTGCTCCTGCCCAGAGTAGGCAGAGGCAGGAGCCTGGAGGCGGAGGGAGACGAGTGAGGTGAGAGGACGCTAGACTATCTCTTCCCCACTTCCTGTCCTCAGGTAGCTCTTCTGGGCGTGACTCCATCTTCCCTAAGGTCACAGCTTCCATTGTACAGGTCAGGGCATGGCCTCAGCTTCCAGTTCCAGTGGTGCTTTTCTCCTACTCTGTCCCACCAGTCAAGGCAGGGTGGTAACTTCCTGAGGTCATCTCAACATCTTTTGTTGACTTGTAGGGTATGTTATAACTTGGTTAACCAATTTCAGTCCTGATTTAACTACTGAAATAATTTCCGTTCCCTTGCCAGATTCTACATAGAGCATTTTTCAGATGTCTAATTTTTGATCTTGTCATTTCAGTATTACCTTATATGCTGTAACTCTCACAGGCTGGATTTCCATTATGTTTCTCATAGTAGTTAATTAACACTAAAGTGTTCCTTTATTACATCAATTGACATGAAAATCTTGGTGCTTGATATTTTATTTTAAAATTATGGTGGCATTATGACTCATTTACTCTAGATACTGGAGTTTTACAAATTATGCTTTAGGCTTATATTTTAGGAAAGTTTAGCCTAAATAAATAATTCAAATTTATTGAGTCCTTCATTCTTCACCTTAGAGAATGGTGCCTGAGAGGTGATCCCTTAGGAGTCTTGTATTCAGTCAGGAATTTCAGTGATTCTAATACTTTGGCCACCTGATGTGAAGAGCCAACTCATGAGAAAAGACCCTGATGCTGGGAAAGATTGAAGGCAGGAGAGAGGGAGACAACAAAGGATGAGATGGTTGGACAGCATCACTGACTCGATGGACATGAGTTTGAGCAAGCTCTGGGAGTTGGTCATGGACAGGAAAGCCTGGTGTGCTGCAGTCCATGGGGATGCAAAGAGTCGGGCATGACTGATTATAACAATGCAGATTATAAGACTGACTAAATCTTCTCCCTAGAAATATCTGATTTATCTCAAAGAAACTCTAGTGCAAGGTGGATGGAATAACTCAAATAAACATAAACTTACAGGTGACTTAATCTTACAGAATATTTTCATGACCATTTCTATGCTGGTTTCCTAGTTCAGTTCAGTTCCGTCGCTCAGTCATGTCCAACTCTTTGTGACCCCATGAGCTGCAGCATGCTAGGCCTCCCTATCTATCACCAACTCCCGGAGTCCACCCAAACCCATGTCCATTCAGTCGATGATGCCATCCAACCATCTCATCCTCTGTTGTCCCCTTCTCCTCCTGCCTTCAAACTTTCCCAGCATCAGGGTCTTTTCCAGTGAGTCAACTCTTCTCATGAGGTGGCCAAAGTACTGGAGTTTCAGTTTCAACATCATTCCTTCCAAAGAAATCCCAGGACTGATCTCCTTTATGATGGACTGGTTGGATCTCCTTGCTGTCCAAGAGACTCTCAAGAGTCTTCTCCAATACCACAGTTCAAAAGCATCAAAATTCTTTGGCACTCAGCTTTCTTTATAGTCCAGTTCTCACATCCATACATCACTGTTGGAAAAACAATCGCCTTGACTAGATGGGCCTTTGTTGACAAAGTAATATCTCTGCTTTTTAATATGCTGTCTAGGCTGGTCATAACTTTCCTTCCAAGGAGTAAGTGTCTTTTAATTTCATGGCTGCAGTCACCATCTGCAGTGATTTTGGAGCCCCCAAAAACAAAGTCAGCCACTGTTTCCACTGTTTCCCCATCTATTTGCCATGAAGTGATGGGACTGGATGCCATTATCTTAGTTTTCTGAATGTTGAGCTTTAAGCCAACTTTTTCACTGTCCTCTTTCACTGTCATTAAGAAGCTCTTTAGTTTGTCTTCACTTTCTGCCATAAGGGTGGTGTCATCTGCATATCTGAGGTGATTGATATTTCTCCTGGCAATCTTGATTCCAGCTTGTGCTTCCTCCAGCCCAGCATTTCTCATGATGTACTCTGCATATAAGTTAAATAAGCAGGGGGACAATATACTGCCTTGACGTATTCCTTTTCCTATTTGGAACCAGTTTGTTGTTCCATGTCCAGTTCTAACTGTTGCTTCCTGACCTGTAGGAAGGTTTCTCAAGAGGCAGGTCAGGTGGTCCGGTATTCCTATCTCTTTCAGAATTGTCCACAGTTTATTGTGATCCACACAGTCAAAAGCTTTGACATAATCAATAAAGCAGAAATAGATATTTTTCTGGATGCTTTTTCGATGATCCAGAGGATGTTGGCAATTTGATCTCTGGTTCCTCTACCTTTTCTAAAACCAGCTTGAACATCTGGAAGTTCATGGTTCACCTATTGCTGAAGCCTGGCTTGGAGAATTTTCAGCATTACTTTACTAGCGTGTGAGATGAGTGCAGTTGTGAGGTAGTTTGAACATTCTTTGGCATTGCCTTTCTTTGGGATTGGAATGAAGGTTTCCTAGTAAATGTTGCTATATAAGAAAGAATTGAAATAGTAGGAAAGAGCTAAGTGAAATCAACTATTGGCAGCTACTGTTATCTGAAAGAGGAAAGAAAAATAGAAAGGAAGAAGCTAGGAAAGAAGGAAGGAGGGAAAAGGTTAGAAAACTTTTAAAAAACCAAAGACAAACTAATCCAACTAATATCTATATATTGACAGATTAATCTAGACAAATCACAACACAAAATATTTTAACTACACTATGGGTTCTGCCTGGTGTTGGTTATCAGTCAATTCAGTGTAAGAATTATATTCTTACATACTTACTTTTCTCAATTTATATGAAACAGAATATCTTAATTCAGAATGCTCTTTCAGAACATAACAACACATGAATAAAATGATACTACTTTGAGATGGTTGATGAAAGGCAGCAGGATGACACGCAGAGGTACTTGGTATGTTTGTATGTGCATGAATCATCTAACATTTATCCAGAGTGATAAAATTTTATGCTAAATAGTTTAAAGGAATTGAAGGATCCTATTTCAAATATATTAAAAAATCAGTATGATAAAGAAAAAAAACTACTGATATAAAATTACCCAATGCAAATATACCCATATGTGTTCAACATAAGTAAGCCTCATCAACATAAGTTTTGCTACTGATAGCCCGGAAAGAAGGAAATCAGACGATTTGAAAATAAAATTTATAGAAATGAGATATCAAAACATAGCACCCTTTCAAAAAGCAGATTATTTCTCTTTGCTATCTATTGTAACACTCTATTCATTAAACCTTCTATTGCATCATGGGATAATACTGAATATGAAATATAACACATTTTATAGCAAATATACTATGAGACTTGTAGTGGCAAAACTGTTCTTGTTCAAGAGCAGGACGTCCATGAATTAGTGTAACATGTGGCAGAGTGAATACTGAAAAAAAGTTAGCAAAATTAAACTTTCCCACATTGTTAGTGATTACACAGGAATTATTATACTTTTTGTATTACTGTAGTAAAGTGTATTTGTATAGTTTGATGTTTTCAATGAGGTTGTGCAATATGCCCTGATTGTCAGCATTTATAAACTCAATTTTAGATACAATGCATTTTAAGTTCTAACACCTCACAATTGGACTTCAAAATCTGCTAAGAGAGCAATATTCTCTAATTTAATTATTATGTGAAAACCAGAAGAAACATTAATGTACCAATTTGGCTGCAAATGGAATAAAAGACAGAAAATATTTTTCTCTAAAATTTGGGCCTATAGGAGTATCAAAGATTCAGATCCAACATAAATAAGCTTACAATGAAGATCACCAACCCACAAGGATATTAGTCATGATAAATGAGATCAAAAAAATACTAAAGGTCAGTTTACAATATTGAAATGACCAGCTACAGGCTGTAATATATGAAATGTTTAATATAATAAAGATATAACTACAAAAACAACCAAATGAAAATGAGTATGCAGAGGAACAAAAGTTTTAGTATGTTAATGATGGATGTGGAAAAAAAAGCTTCAATGCTCAATGCATGGGTTAACAGATTCAGGTTAAGAGAGAATTCATGAATTGGGAAAAGATGTAAAGAATTTATTTAGAAAGCAGTGGAGAGAATCAGAGTTTTATATATATATATATGACTTTAAGAGTTAGCAAGAATAGAATGAGCTTT
Source organism: Bos mutus (assembly GCF_027580195.1). Classification (NCBI taxonomy): domain Eukaryota; kingdom Metazoa; phylum Chordata; class Mammalia; order Artiodactyla; family Bovidae; genus Bos; species Bos mutus. The sequence goes on along the minus strand of NC_091626.1, from coordinate 89,750,862 downwards.
AAATATACAATAAGGACATAACAGTTTTTTCAGGTTGAAATTGGCAATTAAGTCCATGTAAAACATGTAGACTTTAATCTAGTACTATGTTCACTTTGAAGACCTAGAAAGAACACCAAAAAAAAAAGATATCCAATTCATCATAGGGGATTGGAATGCACAAGTTGGAAGTCAAGAGATATCTGGAATAACAGGCAAGTTTGGCCTTGGAGTACAAAATGAAGCAGAGAAAAGGCTAGCAGAATTCTGCCAAGAGAATGCACTGGTCATAGCAAACACCCTTTTTCAACAACACAAGAGACAACTTTACACAGGCACATCACCAGATGGTCAATATTGAAATCAGATTGATTGCATTCTTTATAGCCTACAATGGAGAAGTTGTATACAGTCAGCAAAAACAAGACCTGGAGCTGACTGTTGCTCAGATCATCAGCTTTTCCTAGCAAAATTCTGGCTTAAACTAAAGAAAGTAGGGAAAACCACTAGGCAAGCCTGGTATGACTTAAATCAAACCCCCTATGAACATACAGTGGAGGTGACTAATAGATTCAAGGGATTAGATCTAGTGAACAGAATGCCTGAAGAAATATGGTCTGAAATGCTGTACAGGAGGCAATGAACAAAACCATCCCAGAGCAAGAAGGCAAAGTGGTTGTTGGAGGAGGCTTTACAAATGGCTTAACAAAGAAGAGAAGCTAAAAGCAAGGGAGAAAAGGAAAGGCACACTCAACTAAGTGCAAAGTTCCAGAAAATACCAAGGAGAGACAAGAAGGGCTTCTTCAGTGAACAGTGCAAAGAAATAGAGGAAAACTAAGGAAGGGGAAAGACTAGAGATCTTATCAAGAAAATTGAAAATATCCAAGGAATAATATTTCATTCAAAGATGGGCACAATAAAGGACAGAAACACTAAAGATATAATAGAAGCAGAAGAGATCAAGAAGAGATGGACAGAATATACAAAACTGTACAAAAAAGATCTTAATGACCCGGAGAGCCACAATGGTGTGATTACTCACCCAGAGCCAGATATTCTGGTCTGTGAGGTCAAGCAGGCTTTAGGAAGAACTGCTGTCAATAAAGATAGAATTTCAGCAAAGCCATTTAAAATCCTAAAAGATGATGCTATCAACATGCTGCACTCAATGTCAGCAAATTTGGAGAATCCAGCAGTAGCCACAGGACTGGAAAAATTCATTCCTTATCCAAATTCCCAAGAAAAGCAGTACTAGAGCACGTTCAAACCACCAGACAACTGTGCTCATCTCGCATGTTAGTAAGGTCATGCTCAAAATCCTACATGCAAGGCTTTAGCATTATGTGAACCAAGAAATTCCAGATGTACAACCTGTGTTTAGATAAATCAAAGGAACCAGAGATCAATTTGCCAACATTCGCTGGATCATAGACAAGGTATGGAAATTCCAGAAAAAAAAAATCTACCTCTGTTTCATTCACTACGCTGAAACCTTAGACTGTGTGGATTATAACAAACTGTGGAGAACTCTTAAAGAGATGGGAATACCGGACCACCCTACCTGACTCCTGAGAAACCTGTATGCAGGTCAAGAAGCAAGTTAGAATCTTGTGTAGAAAAATTGACTGGTTCTGGATTGAGAAAGGAGTATGACAAGGCTGTTTATTGTCATCTTGTTTATTTAACTTATACGAAGAGCACATCATGAAAAATGCCAGGCTGAATGTGTTACAAGCTGGCATCAAGATTGCTGGGAAAAGTATCAACAATTTCAGATATGCAGATGATGCCTCTCTAATGTCAGAAAGTGAAGAGGAACTAAAGAACCTCTTAAAGAGGGTGGAGGAGTGTGAAAAAAATCTGGCTTACAACTAACTATTAAAAAAAAAACTAAGATCATGGCATCCAGATCCATCACTTCATGGCAAATAGAAGGGAGAAACGTGGAAGCAGTCACAGATTTCCTCTTCTTGGGCTCTAAAGTCACTGCAGATGGTGACTACAGTCATGAAATTAGATGATTGTTTCTTGGCAGGAAAGCTGTGACAAACCTAGACAGTGTGTTAAAAAGCAAAGACAATACTACAAAGGTCCATATAGTCAAGATTGTGGTCTTTCCAGTAGTCATGTGTAGTTATGAGAGCTAGATCATAAAGATGGCTGAGCACCAAATAATTGATGCTTTTGAACTGTGGTGCTGGAGAAGACTCTTGAGAGTCTCTTGGACTGCAAGGAGATCAAACCAGTCAATCTTAAAGGAAATGAACCCTGAGTACTCACTGGAAGGACTGAAGTGGCAATAATTTGGCCACATGATGTGAAGAGTGATTCACTGGAAAAGACCCTGATGTCAGGAAAGATTGAATGCAGAAGAAGAGGGTGACACTAGATGAGATGGCTGGATGGCATCGCCAATGCAATGGACATGAACTTGGGCAAACTCTGGGAGATGCTGAGAACAGGGAAGTCTGATGTGCTGCAGTCCATGGGGTCACAAAGGGTCAGACATGACTTGGTGAGTGGACAACAACAATGAAGCAACAACTTGGCAGCATAGCATCTTCTTGAGGCTGAAGGCACCAGAGCTACTCAAGTACCAAGGAAAGTGGGGGCCACGTAGCAGTTATATCCTCTATTTCCCACTCACGTTACATATCATTCTAGTCACGCAGGCCCTGACTTTTATGCCAGTGTTCCCGTGTTCAAATAAAGGATTGTAACAGTCACCATTTTGTTAACTCTTTTACTTGCAAAATAGCAATGCTAATGACAAGGAGGTTATTCTCAAGCATGTTTCTATCAGCAAGAGCCTGATAAGAACCGTTCATGTATTTAATTGAAATTTCAAAAGAAATAACTTTTTTTTAAAGAATGGGAAAGAAAAGTTTGGAAGGTAAAACAGAAAAAAAAAAAAAAAATGCTTTACAAAACTAAATGAAGGACTAACTCAGAATTTATGAAACTGTCATTATTACAAGCAAGATAAATTAAAAGAAAAGAACAGCTAGAGATATCATGAAGCCCTGAAATAAAGAAATTTTAGAGAATAAGTAAATATTTTAAACAGCTAGAGGAGGAAACAATGCTCTGGAAACATTTCAGAACAATCAAATGACTATATAAGAGTGAATCTACATCTGGGCTATTTTATATTTTATTTAATCTACCCATTCACTTTGGTTTATAATAATTCTTGAGCTCAGGTCTGTACAGGGTCTAACTCTGCTTTTTCTTGTAAAGATGGATTTTAAAATTCTTTATTAATTTTGAAATTGGTTTGTCACTTTCTACCAGAAAAAATATATCACTGAGGTTTTTGAGCCCCTTTTTAACTTATATTTTTAAAAGGTTATTCTGGTTTGCTTGTAGGGAACAGATTAGAGGGAAGAATAGAGTGGAGCCCAGTTTGGAGGTTACCACAGTGGCCCAAAAGAAGTTGATGAAGCATGATACAAAGGGTAGCACTGAGAGGGATACAAGTGAATGGCTTCCACTTAGGTCTTACAGTGTTCAGAGATGGAGACTCGAGAGCATGGTTTAGGGCATTTGTGAATGTAAGTCAAAAGTGATGTCATGGGTGGAGATGTACATTTTGGAGTCACTAGACATATAAATGAAATCTGCATGAATCGGATATGATTATATAAAAGCAGCATGATAATTTAATAATTTATTATATAAATAATTAATTATATATAATAAATAATTATATTTATTATATAATAAAGATTATATATAATAAATATAATAATAAATAATTAATAATTATTAAATTATTGGGGAAAGAGTGTTACATGCTATTTTGGGGGATGATAAGAGGCTAAATGAATTAATCTGCAAAGTAACCTTAGAGTTGGGTTTAAAGGCATGATCATCTGTAATTATAATGTTCTTTCCTTCAATCACCTCATTCTGTGAACCTGTTTAATCAGTCTGGGTGTATAATAAGCCAAGATGTCATATATACCTCGTGAATACATTTTACTAAGGGTGGAAATCAGTGCTAACTGAGTTGGAAACCTGAAGTGGTAATGGGTGGGGTGGGTGGCTAATCCTTAAATTAAAAGAATCATATTAAAGATGTAAAATTGGCTTCAGCTGAGCTAAAACCGCCAGGGCCTGAATTATAGAATCTCTCCTGTGTGTGTGTGTGTGTGTGAACAATAACAGTTGGAAGCCATTCTCTGCTTCATCCAGGAAAATAACATGCTGAAAATGTTAGCTCTAACAGTTTCCCAAGATGTAAGTAAGCATTTATAGAAAAAAGACTGAAAATTCAGTCATTTCATAAAATAGATTCATTTCTAAAATATTCAAGAGGAGAAAGAGACTAACCCCCTTTGACCCTTTCTAAAAAGCTGTTTATATGAGTGTCACTTGACAAGGAAGTAGAAATTATTAGCCATAAAATATTCATTCATTAGACATAAATTATATGAGCATGTCCCACATACACTATACAAATTCCTGCTTAAGGACCTCATGTGTAAACAATCCAATTAATAAACCTTGCTCCAATACCTTCCCATTTCCTAAGCTCCTAACAATTGTGAAGCCCATAATAAACATCATTTTTATGATCCTTCTACCTGCATATCTCATAAATGTCACCCATCATAGGAACAATCTTAAAGAGAGGGCATTCTTAATAAATAATACTGCAGGTCAGGTATTTTTCTAGTCCATTGGGCTGAAGTTCTGAGGGAAAGAAAGAAGTTTAATAGAGCTATGTTCTCTTAGACATTCATAAAGGCCAAGAATAAATCCACAATAATTATACTTTGGGGAGCTGTAAAGAAACACTTTGGTGCATATAAGGTCTACAGTTATAGAAGTGCCACTGAGATACCATATCCTGTTTGGAGAATTATTCAGTCACAGAATCTTTCCACACAGATGTCCCCAATAAATTATGAGTGTCATACCTTGTCTTTGAGTAATATCCCTGAAAATAAGTTAAAAAATATATGGAGGAAACTCACGGAGTTGAGGAGATAAAAAGAAAAAAAAGAAATAGTTTTGAAGGTGGATGAGTCAGCACAGGTTACACTGATAGACAGTCTATCATTTTAAGCAGACTATTAAAAATAATGCTTATTTTGTTTCTGGAGTGTACACAAGTCTGTGTACAATGCAGTGACACTTTCAAGAGAAGTAATAAGCTGGACCTGTATTCTGAGAGTCTACAACTTATTTAGGAAGCCCAAGATAAGACAAAGATAAAAATTCAAAACAACATAGGCATTACCCTAATCTTTGAGTATGCAGCCGACTAATGGAGGTCTACTCCATAAACAACCTCTCCTAATTTCTTTATAAAAGAATCATAATTTATAGTTATTCTGTACTGTAACATGCCCTGTTGAAATATCCACCTTCTCAGACTATCTAGAAACTGAGAGTACCCATTTGGCTGATTTCTATTCATTGAGATATAAACAAAAGCATCCTACATGGGTATCAAAGCAAGCCACTGTTTCAGTGATGAAAATGAGTAGATTCAGTTAGCAGCAGCATTTGGCCATTTGCTCTTTCTCTTCTCCCTGCCTGAAATGTAGAGCAGACTAAGAAGACAGGATGGAAAAATCAAAGAAACCTGCTACCCAAATGGCATTGTAAGCCATCATCTCAGCTATGGTGAGTCTACCTTTATTTAGACTTCTCATCATGCTAGGAAATGTAATTGTCTATTTGGTTAAAATTCAGATTGCTGAATCTACTCCTAACTGATAAATGTCATTAAAGTCAATACGTGAGTCGTGACATTAATTGAAACTTCAGATTTGCTGAGCACTATCTCATTAATTTCTCACAACAACCTTACTGGCTTAAGTGGCAAATCCATTTTTCCCAGAAGAGGAATCTGAGGCTCATGGAGCTTGTGTCTGTTCTGGGATCACACAGGTAGTTCATGGTATTTGTATTAGTATTTGTACCTACTTGCTTGACTGTATTACCGTACTTTATCAATTCAATAATAATAGAGGTTTCCTTCATATCTATTACCTAAATAATGCTACTTTCTGTTTTGTTTTAAATTTTTGCTTGTGTGGTTCTCATAATTCCATGAAATATTTAAACTGCAATATGTTACCTGAAGCTCACAATTGCATAATGGAAGTAAGATAATTTTTGCTATTCGTCTTCTACAGCCGTGGAAGTTGAGTTTAGAAGGTGACGAACCTGCTGAAGAAAGGGAAGGCAGAAGAATATGCAAATTTCATCCAGCTTTAACATGTCACCAAACCTTACATGGGTTACTTGAAATCCGTGCTTTTATAGGTCTCGTTTAGCAATTAACTCTTTACTTACTCTCCTCGTTCCCAAGTAAAGATCTCTCTCCAAACCTGAAAATAGCTTGTTTAGGAAACTGAGTCTGTACTCTGAGGATCCAGCATCATGTTGGTTCCCTCAGAGACTCCTACAGAATACTGAAAAGGAGATTAAAGAGAGCTTTTCCTAGCAAGGACCTTTGGACCTCATGCCAAATGTATACTCCAAACTGATGAAATACGGCGGGGGGGGCTCATCTGTGTGTATCTAACTACTGAATTCTGTGACACACTTAGATGCTTAGATAGAAAGTAGTGAGGACTGCAATGGTGCCAGCCAAACGTGCAGATAAAGGTGCCGGGTGATATCTGAGCACTGTCTCAGTTATGTCTAGGACTTTTCAAGGGGAGTCTGACGCCTGCTGGTGGTCTGCCTCACTTTTTCCACCTTGCCAAGTATGCTCAGTGGATTTGGAAAATGAAATATTTATGCACCATGTTAAGACCTGCCAGTCTGATGACCACTGTACCCCCTACAGAGGCACAATGTTGAATAAATGGGAAGGCTTTTATGCTGCCAACCTGCTGGGCGCCTTTCTCCAAGCCTGAGTCAACACACAGCAATGGTTACATGATATATTTGAATGCTTAGAGGATAGGGGTTATTTTTACCAGATTTATTAGGCAAGGATGTCTTTAAGGTCTTCCAACTTTTTGCATATATAATACTATATTACTCTAATTCAATAATCATTGATACATGCATTCTATTTAAAATCTAGATTAAATGAATGTTACCAAGAGGATCTAAATTTTGTGTTACTATAAATGCATTGGGAAAGCCCAGTTTCACATATTTAGAATAATTTAAAGCATGTACAAGCTTAAAGTAAGACAGACAGTTTGTATGAAGTGCCTGTGCTCCTTGGTCATTGCTTTAGTTTTTCCTTTTTTACTTTTTAAGAAAACATGTCTTTTCTGTTGTTTCTCAGTGGGCATCAAGAGCATCTGGAGTCAGTTACATTTATTTATGTTCTATTCTAACCAAAATGGCTTAGCTGAAAAGTATTTCAAAATTTATTTAAGGAAAAATAAAACTGACTTTAGACTCCCATGCCAACTTTTAGCCCAGAGCAAAGTGTCTTGGCTGATTCCTAAATGAAATGGAAACACTGACAGACTCTTTATCCTGGCAGGGTTATAAGGATAACAGGTAAATACAATAGTTTGAGCTAATAATAGGTAACATTTTCCAGGTTTTGCAATTAAAGGTCCCTCACCACAAACAAGCTTTATAAAGTTCCTCCAAGAAAAGTTTGTTTATAAGATAAAAAAACTAAAAATTCAGCCAATTTTCCATTGCAATAAAATATGACTCTTTTTTTGGTTGTTTTCATATTGTTAGTTTCCCTTTGTATGTTTCACATTATTAAAATATGTGCTTTTGGATATTAGTCCTCTATTTAAAAGCAACTCTATAGGCATCAATAAAATGAGGGCATATAATTAGATATTATTAAATTTCCTTTTAGTGCAAGTTAGGTGTTTATTAAATCTTTTAAAAATTAATATTTTTATGAAATATCCCTTATCTCATTGGTTTCCCATATTACTTCAACTTATGATTCTTTAGTGTTTGTATTTAATTGAAATTTTGAACATGCTGGCATTGTAGTTTGTATTTATTTTGAAACGGTCTCATATTATTGTTTGTTTGTTTGGTTTGGCTTTAATTATTAATGTTTCTCAAGAAGAAATATTTAAAACCAGGCACGGGGTTGACTACATGGATTTCGGAGAGAAGAACAGTGTTTAGATCCTGGCTCCGACACTTCTGAGCTTTCCAATTGTCGGCACTGTTTGAATTTTTGAAATGGGAACTAAAATAGTAGCTAAATCAAAGGGTAAGTCTGGACATGGAAAGAGATAAGGGGCTTAGCAGAACTCCTGGCTCATGGCAAATGCTCTATAAAGCTTAGCTGTAATCATTTACTGTGCAGTTTATTTTTTGTCGGAATAGCATATAGGACAATTTCCCCTCATCTTGCACCAGTTAGCCAACTGCTATGAATGCAAGTGTTTATCACCAGTTATACCGAGCTACTGGTATTGTTACGAATTTCCATGCACATGAGGGTCCGTTTCTGGACCCTCTATTCTATTTAATTGATTAAACTTCTCTGTGCTTCTGCCGATTATTATGGCTTTATAAGATAGTTTGAAATTTAATTTTACAAGTATCTGAGGTTGTTTGTTTTAAAGAGTGTGTGGGCTCTTACATGCCTATTTACTTCTTTACATATATGTTACAATCTACATGGTCAAGTTCTATGAAGAATCCCATTATAACATGCACTGAGAATTCACAGACTATATAAATCAACCTGATAGAATTGGTGTCTTTTGCAATTTGATTCTTTCATTGTTGATTGTTGATATTTGATGCTTTATTTCTTATTTGATGTTGTTGTCTTCTATTTATTTATATAAATACATGTATTTGGTTGGTGCAAACAAAACTGTGGTTTCAATTGTGAATTTTGTTATTGTATATACATACATATTTATTCATAAATGCATGTGCATGCACACATATCTCCAGTACTCTTGCCTAGAGAATTCCATGGACAGAGGAGCCTGGTGGGCTGCTGTCCATGGAATTGCACAGGGTTGGACTCAACTGAAGCGACTTAGCATGCATGCATGCATGCATTGGAGAAGGAAATGGCAACCCACTCCAGTGTTCTTCCCTGGAGAATTCCAGGGACAGAGGAGCCTGGTGGGCTGCTGTCTATGGGGTCGCACAGAGTCGGACATGACTGAAGTGACTTAGCAGCAGCAGCATGCACGTGTATATTCTTCTTTATAACTTCAAATAATATTTCTGTATGTTTTTTCATATGGATCATTTATGAAAGATTATTCTATTCATGTATGTATTTTGCTAAAAGTAATGTGTGGAATTAGATTTCCTATTTGTTGCTGTGAGTAGAAATTTAATAAATACCACTATTAATTCTAAATAAAATTATGTGGAGATTTTTGCTGTTTTGTGTGAGCAGTTATACTTTTTGCAATATTTATAATGTTTAGTAAAAACTGAATAAGAATGAATGGGAAGCATAATGTTCTTATTCCTGATTTTAAGAGAAAAGCCTATTATTTTAAAGCCTATTATTTCATTGCTATGTCTGTGATGTCTATGTTTAGTGGATATCTTTAATCTAGTTAAGAAAGTTTTCTATTTTTGCTTTGTTTCTTTTAAAAAAGAAGTGTACAAAAGTCTACAAATAATAAATGCTGGAAAGGGTGTGGAGAAAAGGGAACCCTCTTACACTGTTGGTGGGAATGCAACCTAGTACAGCCACTATGGAGAACAGTGTGGAGATTCCTTAAAAAACTGGAAATAGAACTGCCTTATGATCCAGCAATCCCACTGCTGGGCATACACACTGAGGAAACCAGAAGGGAGGGAGACACGTGTACCCCAATGTTCATCGCAGCACTGTTTATAATAGCCAGGACATGGAAGCAACCTAGATGTCCATCAGCAGATGAATGGATAAGAAAGCTGTGGTACATATACACAATGGAGTATTACTCAGCCATTAAAAAGAATACATTTGAATCAGTTCTAATGAGGTGGATGAAACTGGAGCCTATTATACAGAGTGAAGTAAGCCAGAAGGAAAAACATAAATACAGTATACTAACGCATATATATGGAATTTAGAAAGATGGTAACAATAACTCTGTATACGAGACAGCAAAAGAAACACTGATGTATAGAACAGTCTTTTGGACTCTGTGGGAGAGGGAGAGGTGGGAAGATTTGGGAGAATGGCATTGAAACATGTAAAATATCATGTAGGAAACGAGTTGCCAGTCCAGGTTCGATGCACGATGCTGGATGCTTGGGGCTGGTGCACTGGGACGACCCAGAGGGTTGGTATGAGGAGGAGGAGGAGGGAGGAGGGTTCGGGATGGGGAACACATGTATACCTGTGGCGGATTCATTTTGATATTTGGCAAAACTAATACAATTATGTAAAGATTAAAAATAAAATAAAATTAGAAAAAAAAATAAAACTAATAAAAAAATGTACTTAAAAAAATAAAAAAAGAAGTGTAGAATTTTATGACTTGTATCTTTGCAGATATTGAAACTTATGGTCTTTAATCATGTAATTTGGTGAAATATATTTATACATTTTTCTAATATTCATTTATATTCATTTCTGAAATTGTTTCCTTGAACACACACTTAAAGAGAAGTTAGTATATATAAGTACTAGTCTGTGTATGAGGGCTTCAGTTCAGTTCAGTCGCTCAGTCTTGTCCGACTCTTTGCAACCCCATGGACTGCAGCACGCCAGGCCTCCCTGTCCATCACCAATTCCTGGAGTTTACTCAAACTCATGTTCTTTGAGTCCATGATGCCATTCAGCCATCTCATCCTCTATCCTACTCCTTCTGGTTTCAGTCATTCCCAGCATCAGGGTCTTTTCCAATGAGTCAGTTCTTCTCATCAGGTGGCCAAAGTATTGGGGGTTTCAGCTTCAGTATCAGTCCTTCCAATGAGTATTCAGGACTGATTTCCTTCAGGATGGACTGGTTGGATCTCCTCGCAGTCCAAGGGACTCTCAAGAGTCTTTTGCAACACCACAGTTCAAAAGCATCAATTCTTTGGTGCTCAGCTTTCTTTATGGTCCAGCTCTCACATCCATACATGACTACTGGAAAAACCAAAGCTTTGACTACACGGACAATTGTTGGCAAAGTAATGACTGTGCTTTTAAATATGCTATGTTGGTCATAACTTTTCTTCCAAGGAGCATGCATCTTTTAATTTCAGGGCTGTAGTCACCATCTGCAGTGATTTTGGAGCCCAAGAAAAATTGTTTCCCCATCTGTTTGCCATGAAGTGATGGGACCAGATGCTGTGATCTTAGTTTTCTGAATGTTGAGCTTTAAGTCCACTTTTTCACTCTCCTCTTTCACTTTCATCAAGAGACTCCTTAGTTCTTCCCTTTCTGCTGTAAGGGTGGTGTCACCTGCATATCTGAGGTTATTGATATTTCTCTCGACTATCTTGATTTCAGCTTGTGCTTCCTCCAGCCCAGTGTTTCTCATGATGTACTCTGCATATAAGTTAAATAAGCAGGGTGACAATATACAGCCTTGACGTACTCCTTTTCTGATTTGCAACAAGTCTGTTGTTCCATGTCCAGTGCTAACTGTTGCTTCCTCACCTGCATACAGATTTTTCAGGAGGCAGGTCAGGTGGTCTGGTATTCCCATCTCTTTCAGAATTTTCCAGTTTGTTTTGACCCACACAGTCAAAAGCTTTGGCATTGTCAATAAAGTAGAAATAGATGTTTTTCTGGAACTCTCTCAATTCTTTGATGATCCAACAGATGATGGCAATTTGATCTCTGATTCCTCTGCCTTTTCTAAAGCCAGCTTGAACATCTGGAAGTCCATGGTTCGTGTACTGTTGAAGCCTGGCTGGGAGAATTTTGAGCATTACTTTACTATCGTGTGAGATGAATGCAATTGTGTGGTAGTTTGAGCATTCTCTGGCATTGCCTTTCTTTGGGATTGGAATGAAAACTGACCTTTTCCAGTCCTGTGGCCACTGCTGAGTTTTCCAAATTTGCTGGCATATTGAGTGCAGCACTTTCACAGCATCATCTTTCAGGATTTGAAATAGCTCAACTGAAATTCCATCACCTCCACTAGCTTTGTTCATAGTAATGCTTTCTAAGGCCCACTTGACTTCATATTCCAGGATGTCTGGCTCTAGGTGAGTGATTACACCATCATGATTATCTGGGCCGTGAAGATCTTTTTTGTACAGTTCTTCTGTGCATTCTTGCCACCTCTCCTTAATATCTTCTGCTTCTGTTAGGTCCATACCATTTCTGTCCTTATTGTGCCCATCTTTGCATGACATGTTCCCCTGGTATCTCTAATTTTCTTGAAAAGATCTTTAGTCTTTCCCGTTCTGTTGTTTTTTTCTATTTCTATTGTTTTCCTCTATTTGTTCCTGAGGGCTTATCAATAAACAAAATGGACATTCCTTAACAGAGCTCACATTGATTACAATTTTTTTAAACTTGAATAAGTCACACATTATAATACTAAGTACAATGAAGAAAAACCACAAAACTAACTTATCATCAACACATTGTATCATATATAATTTTTGTTCTGAATTTTTTAACCAGTATTTTGTTTAGGATATCTGTGAGCTCATGAATGAGGTTGACCTATTATTTTTCCTTTATTAGAGGGTTTTTGAGTGGATGAGATTTTATGAACCTTATAAAATGTGTTGTGGAGCTCTTTTAAATTTATTTTTGTATTGTATTACTTGCACAAATGACATACAAACAATTTTTATGTTTTCTCCAATCAAGTAATGAACAATATTTCCCAAAATATATTTATTTATTTGCAAAATGTGCAAAATGATTACCTCCTCTGTATGTCTTATATCATGGATTATAGTAATTCAGTAATATTTAGCATTTCTTAATTCAATGGATGTTATGGCATTGCATCTGTTCTTATTTTAAGCATTTTATTTTTATGTATCAATGCATAAAACAAAGAGAAATATTTTCTGGTATCAGTATTTGTATTCTTCATAAAATTCTGGCAGAATTTTATCAAATTTAATTGTGATTTCTGCCAAGAAAATTCCCATCCTCACATTATTTTTGGAATGATCATCTCAATGCTAGACATGGCCTTGCCAAAAACAGAATCATGTAGATTATGCATTTAAAAACAGCATTTTGCTCTCATTTTCATGTAATTTTGTTACACAGAAAGGCAGCTATTAATATTTTTAAAACCATATTCCAATGTAATATCTTTCAGTCTACTGAAAATGCACATTTAAATTCTTGTTACAATGAATATATGATAAAACTATTAATCTTTACATACACTCTAATTTTTTAATCAACTATGTTCCATCTCTAAAAGATTTTCAGCTTAATAAAATTTAATAAAAATAATTGGAAGCAGAACAAAGTAACTAGGATCTGATCACTTTTTCAACATATGTGAGAAAACTTAGTTATACATGTCTAAACACTTTTAGACAGTTAAAAGATTGTGGTTAAAATAGATGATTTTCAAAAAAAAGTGACCAATAATATAATATTGAAATTTCAAGTTTCATGTCATTTTATCTGAGTCAGCCACAGCATATTTATATTAATGGAGTCTTTAGGATAGTCTCTCTTTTCGATTTTCCTGAAATTCATCTAGGATGACTGACATGTACGTAACTTTAGACACATCCTGTCCTGTTAGTGGAGTATCTTCTGCTATATAATGGCCAAATTAGTAACTCTGAAGTCATTTCCTGTTTCCAGGCATTTTGCCTATTTTCTCAATAAATTTACTCACTTATTCAAATCATTGTTGCTTTATTTTCATGTCTAATCACTTTCTGTTTTTTCCTGATAATTCTTTAAACATATATTTCTTTAACCGAAAGAACATTATACAGCAAAAGCACTTAACATAGAATTTGAAAAGAAAATTTAAATATGATCAACCTCACTAAAAAATGTTATAATATTTAAATATGTACTCATGAAATTTCTATTTCATCGAATAAATGCTTGGTATAATAAAATTAGTGGATCATTATGCATTAATTTCTAATTTATTACTACACTCAAATTTTTGATTTATTAATTGCCAATGAAAATTAATTTCTACTTACCAATTCATACTACCACAAAAGTAACTCTAGATTTAAATTAAGAATTTGACAATATCATTCCAACACATGAAATAAATAGACCATATGACTGCATATCTAATGGCATACGCAGCCACTGTATTAATTCAAATAGAAGCTTTAAATAACCATTAACAGGCTTATTAGATTTTAAGTTTTCAATTAATTTTATTTTAAATATTTTTAAAATGTGGCAGATTTTCAGTGGAGTTATACTATGCAAGTTATGCCTTTTTCTTGTAAATAGAAACAAAACAAAATATACTCTCACAATAGAACAAGACATTTTATTTTCTTCTGTTGACAAGTGTCCTAATGTACTGACTTATAAGAAAAAATACTCTATTTTCCAGAAAATTTTTATAATAAATGTACAAGTTCTCCATCTTTGGATTTAGCAAAATTATTACAAAACCAATTCCAAAGTAATGAAGAGGGCTACGATCTACTTAGCTCATTCTGCAGTGCAGTACACACCCATATGTAACCTGACATGAGCAGCTTGCCATGATGATTCATAGATGGTCTCTACTGACAAATCCATCTACACTATTTCAGAAAAGTAGCCAATGAAATTTTCAATCTTCTGAATATATCATCAGAGTTATTTTGCATTGTTCTCTTTAATTTAGTTAAGCCACTCTCTTCCACTAACTTATAAAATCCAAACCGCTTGTTTTCTCAAATTAAGAAAGAGATAGTCTTGTTTGGTTTCAATTGCAGAATCAAAGCACTTTAAAAACAAATGAAGCTAGTGTCTCAAAACTCAGAACTATGTGGTTTCATATGGCTCACTGATCCAATGCCATAACTTAATATAAAGTTTCATTTACTGAGCAGATGGCCACTAATGTTGTAGATGTGTTTATACATGCAATAGAACACACTGGTACACAGAGAATAAGCATGTCAGTATCCCTCTTGCCAAAGTAAAAGCTTTTTTTTTTCCTGGACCAAGAGAAAATTATTTGATCAAGTTAGCCCTGAGCAGCCTTGCTGGTTAAAATCCTGAAGTTACTATGAAAAGGACATCAGATTGTCAGTGGGGTGAGGATTGAGAATGAAATTGCTGGTTCAGGACTGGAGGTATATTTAATAGCTTTTTCCTTTCTCATGTTCCATTTTTACTAACATGTCCTTCATAATCATTCAGTATGTCATTCAGCTTTGGGATTGGCATGCATGATGTGAAATGTATTTGCATTAACAAGAGGAGCAAAATAAAATATGAACAAACAGCAACACAAAAAATGATGGCAAGATAAACCAGCACTATGCCATAGAAAAGAAAGCTGATGTGTGGGTGTCAGTGTTAGTCATTCAGTCGTGTCCGACTCTTTGCAATGCCATGGACTGTGGCCCACCAGGCTCCTACATCCACCATGGGATTTTCCAGGCAAGAATACTCGAGTGGGTTGCCATTTCCTTCTCGAGAGGATTTTCCCAACCCAGGGATCAAACCTGGGTCTCACACATTGCAGGCAGACTCTACGGTCTGAGTCAGCAGGGAAGCAAGATGGATATACTATTAGAGACAAAAACATTCAAGTCAACAAGATGTTATAGTAAACACATATACGTTGTTCAGTTGCTAAGTCATGTTCAACTCTTTGTGATCCACAGACTGCAGCATGTCAGGCTTCCCTGTCCTTCACTATCTCCTGAACTTTGCTCAAACTCACACCCTTGAATCAGTGATGCCATCCAACTAACTCATCCTCTGTCATCCCCTTCATTTCCTGCCTTCAATCTTTCCCAGCATCAGGGTCTTTTCCAATGAGTTAGTTCTTCACATCAGGTGGTCAAAGTATTGGAGCTTCAGCTTCAGCATCAGTCTTTCCAATGACTATTCAGGGTTGATTTCCTTTAGAATTGATTGGAATGATCTCCTTGCTTGCCTCCTTGCTGATCTTTTCCAGCATCATAGTTTGAAAGTATCAATTTTTCAGCACTCAGCCTTTTTTATAGTTCAACTCTCACTTCCATACATGACTACTGGAAAAATCATAGTTTTGACTATACATCACTTTTGTTGGCAAAGTGATGTCTCTAGGTTTTAATATGATGTCTAGGTTTGTCATAATTTTTCTTCCAAGGACCAAACATCTTTTAATTTCATGACTGTAGTCAATAACTGCAGTGATTTTGGAGCCCAAGAAAATAAAGTCTGGAATTGTCTTCATTGTTTCCCCATCTATTTCCCATGAGGTGATAGGACTGGATGTCATGATCTTAGTTTTTTGAAAGCTGAATTTTTAGCCTGCTTTTCCACTGTCTTCTTTCAAATTCATCAGTTCAGTTCAGTTCAGCTCAGTTGCTCAGTTGTGTCCAATTCTTTGCGACCCCATGAACCGCAGCATGCTAGGCCTCCCTGTTCATCACCAACTCCCGGAATTCACCCAAACCCATGTCCATTGAGTCGCTGATGCTATCCAACCATCTCATCCTCTGTCGTCCCCTTCTCCTCCTGCTCTCAGTCTTTCCCAGCATCAGGGTCTTTTCAAATGAGTCAACTCTTCACATGAGGTAGCCAAAGTATTGGAGTTTCAGATTCAGCATCAGTCCTTCCAATGAACACCAAGGACTAATCTCCTTTAGGATGGACTGGTTGGATCTCCTTGCAGTCCAAGGGACTCTCAAGAGTTTTCTCCAACACCACAGTTCAAAGGCATCAATTCTTCAGTGCTCAGCTTTCTTTATAGTCCAACTCTCACATCCATACATGACCACTGGAAAAACCGTAGCCTTGACTAGGCGGACCGTTGTTGACAAAGTAACGTCTCTGCTTTTTTGTATGTTGTCCAGGTTGGTCATAACTTTCCTTCCAAGGAGTAAGTGTCTTTTAATTTCATGGCTACAATCACCATCTGCAGTGATTTTGGAACTCAGAACAATAAAATCAGCCACTGTTTCACCATTTATTTGCCATGAAGTGATGGGACCAGATGCCACGTTCATCAGGAGGCTCCTAAAATTAAAACTAATAAATAACCTCACTCAAAATGCTACAATAAAGAAACTGGTAAATCCACTATTGGAGTGAGATATTTAAACAGATTTTCAGAGGTTATTCACAGGAGGAAAAAAAATTACATTTTAATAAGATTATAGGAGATCTGAACAGCAAAATTGGAATTTGATATTATATATATACAGACAAACATGCTCCAAAGAAAGAGAATACCCCTATGCTTCAGATCATACATGCAACATTTTAAAAAATTGATGTTATTGTAGGTCACAAATCTTCAATACATTCAGAAGAATTAGAATCATGTACAGTATGACTTGGAGAAGGCAATGGCAACCCACTCCAATACTCTTGCCTGGAAAGTCCCATAGGTGGAGGAGCCTGGTAGGCTGCAGTCCATGGGGTCACTTGGAGTCAGACAAGACTGAGCTACTTCACTTTCCCTTTTAACTTTCATGCATTGGAGAAGGCAATGGCAACCCACTCCAGTGTTCTTGCCTGGAGAATCCCAGGGATGGGGGAGCCTGGTGGGCTGCCATCTATGGGGTCGCACAGAGTCGGACACAACTGAAGCGACTTAGCAGCAGCAGAGTATGACTGCTGTACTCTACTGGCCTTGAAATGAAAATCAATAACCAAAATATGTGAAAAAAATTTATGTTGGAAAATGTATAAATGTTGTTCTGAATAATTCATGTATCATAGAAGAAATCATACTAAAAACTTGAAAATATTTAGGACTGAAATGTTTTAAAAGCATTTCCTATGAAAGTATATGACACAATTCAAATGATACTTAGAGGAAAATGTATGTTATCTACATCTTTTAGTAGAAAAGAAGTATAGTAGCTAGTTCTGCTACATGTGGGGTGGCTTTAACAAAAGAAATTTACTTTCTCATCTTGAGAAAATGTTAGCATGCTTAGTTTCCCCTGAAGTATCTCTCCTTGACTTTCAAATGGCTACCTTCTTGTCTCGCCCTTACAAGGTCTTTCTTCCCTGTATGTGTCTCTTCTGTGAGTACAAAAACCTCTTCTTATAAGGATACCATTCAGACTGAATAGTGCTAGTTTTTCAGTCATGTCTGACTCTGAGACCCTCTGAACTGTAGCCCATCAGGTTCCTGTCTGTGGAATTCCCTAGGCAAGAATACTGAAGTGGGTATCCATTCTCTTCTCCAGGGAATCTTCCCAAACCAGGGATTGAATTAAGGTCTTCTGCATTGCATGCAGATTCTTTACAGTCTGAGCTACCAGGGAAGTCCTCAGATTGAATAAGACCTTCCCTAATGGCTTAATTTTAAGTTACTCACCACTTTAAAGGCCTTATCTCCAAAATACAGTCACATTGTGAGGTACTGTGGGTTGGGGTTTCAACATATGAATTTGGTGGGAATATTAATGCAATTCAGTTTAAAATAAGAACATCTGTTTATTAACAATTGATGTGTCATATATAAGGGGCTTCCTTGGTGGTTCAGTATTACAGAATCTGCCTGATGTATATAATTACAAAACAATCAATAATACAACCAAAATAAGCAGAATTAAAGACAATAAAAAAGGGGAAAAAAGTGGGACATAATACCAGAGACACATGAGAGGAAATCAAAAAAGACAAAAGATAAATTTTTGCAAAGACTAAAGAAGCAAAAATAAATAAACATATAGAATGACTGTTCAAAAAATACAGATGGCACAAATAAATAATATACTCAACCTTCTACACCTGCAGGTTCTACATTCTTGAATTCAACCAAACTTAGATCAAAAATATATTTGAAGAATTACAGAACGTTCCAAAATAAAAGTTGAATATGCCACTCTGGCAACTGTTTACATAGCATTTACATTGTGTTAGTTATTATAGTGTTCTGGAGAAGGCGATGGCACCCACTCCAGCACTCTTGCCTGGAAAATTCCGTGGATGGAAGAGCCTGGTGGGCTGCAGTCCATGGGGTCGCTAAGAGTCAGACACGACTGAGCAACTTCACTTTCCCTTTTCACTTTCATGCATTGGAGAAGGAAATGGCAACCCACTCCAGTGTTCTTGACTGGAGAATCCTAGGGATGGGGGAACCTGGTGGGCTGCCATCTATGGGGTTGCACAGAGTTGGACACAACTGAAGCAATTTAGCAGCAGCAGCAGAGATATTTGAAGGGTACAGGAGGATTTGTGGAGGTTACATGCAATTGCTATTCCATTTCATATAAGGGCCTTAAGCATCTGTGAATTTCGTTATCCTCAAGAGTCCTGAAACCAATTTCTATGAATACAAAGACCTGGCTATTACTAAGAATGAAAAAAAAAAGAGGAACAAAATGTTATAAGGAGCTTCTTCCACCCAAGAACTTCGGTAAACTTCTGTTCACCTCAGCTCAGTCACTCAGTCATATCCAACTCTTTTAGACCCCATGGACTGTAGCAAGCCAGGTCTCCCTGTCCATCACCAACTCCCAGAGTTTACTCAGACTCATGTCCATTGTGTTGGTGATGCCATCCAACCATCTCATCCTCTGTCATCCCCTTCTCTTCCTGCCCTCAATATTTTCCAGCATCAGGGTCTTTTCCAATGAGTCAGTTCTTCTCATGAGGTGGCCAAAGTACTGGAGTTTCAGCTTCAACCTCAGTCCTTCCAATGAACACAAAGGACTGATCTCCTTTAGGATGGACTGATTGGATCTCCTTGCAGTCCAAGGGACTCTCAAGAGTGTCCTCCAATAGCACAGTTCAAAAGCATCAATTTTTTAGAGCTCATCTTTCTTTACAGTCCAACTCTCACATCCATAGATGACCCCTGGAAAAACCATAGCCTTGACTAGACAGACCTTTGTAGGTAAAGTAATGTCTCTGCTTTTTAATATTGATGTCTAGGTTGGTCATAGCTTTCCTTCCAAGGAGTAAGTGTCCTTTAATTTCATGGCTGAAGTCATTGTCTGCAGTTATGTTGGAGCCTAAGAAAATAAAATCTCTCACCATTTCCTTTGTTTCTATCTATTTGCCATGAAGTGATGAGACCAAATGCCATGATCTTAGTTTTTTGAACGTTGAGTCTTAAGCCAGCTTTTTTATTCTCCTCTTTCACTTTCATCAAGAGTCTCTTTTGTTCCTCTTTGCTTTCTGCCACAAGGGTGGTATCATCTGCACTGTCTCCTACTAATTATCACTGAGGTTATATCTCTACATTTAAGTGAATCACTGCCTTCATTGGATAACTAGTTTAGATATTCCTACTAGCTTATTCCCAAACAAGTAAGTTATTGTAATACATTGTAAGTTCTTATGTGTCACTATTTTAAACTAATTAGAGATAAGATAAAAGTAGTGTCTTTTTAAACAGCTCTAAACTCAGAGTTTGTCTTCTGCCTCGTGTAGTGTTGACCTCCCTGGTGGCTCAGATGGTAAAGCATCTGCCTACAATGCGGGAGACCTGGGTTCGATCCCTGGGTTGGGAAGATCTCCTGGAGAAGGAAGTGGAAACCCACTCCAGTATTCTTGCCTGGAAAATCCCATGGACGGAGGAACCTGGTAGGCTACCGTCCATGGGGTCGCAAAGAGTCGGACATGACTGAGCAACATTTACTTTACTTCGTGTAGTGTTGACAATTCCTATTTCCAAAGCCTCCCTTCCAAATATCCTCTTCAATTTTATGGATTAATAGAAAACTATCTCTTGATAAACACATCCCCCAGTTCTTCAGAGTGGAGAACAATTTCTTTCTCACTCCCTTCATAACTCATAGCCTGGGGGTGGGATAAGTGTCGGTTTTCCTTCCTTCTACACTTCAGTATCACTTTTTTTTCCTCTTTCAATACCTCCAGCTCTTTTGAACTGAATATCATCCAATAAGAGCAACTGCTGTCCTTTCTTGCTCTAATTCTTTGACTTCCTTGATGTACTCTCTTGCTGAAGTTGTCATCACTGGGCTCCTAGTCAACTTTCTCCATCTTTGCTCTTACTACCATTCTTGGTGACGTCAACACATCTGATGCCCTGAATAATCCAAACAACACTCAGGGCTTAAATTTCCTTGACCTCCTCATGTCCAGTTGTCTATTAAAAGTGTTAAAGTGTTTATTGCTCAGTCCCTTCTGACTCTTTGTAATCAGTGGGACTGTAGCCCACCAGGTTCCTTTGTCCATGGGATTCTCCAAACAAGAATACCGGAGTGGGTAGCCATTCCCTTCTCCAGGGGATCTTCCCAAACCAGGGATTGAACCAGGGTCTCCCACATTGCAAGTAGATTCTTTATCATCTGAGCCACCATGTTCAGCCCCCCGTGGTCTATTACTTCATCTTAATTTGACCATTATCAGGGCCTAGCATTGATTTTTTCATTGCTACCTTACTTTTGAAATTTCAAATCTAATATTGAATTTTCTCACACCATCTCCGTCTCTTCAGGTAGCCTACTCTCCTCTTTTGCAACAATCCTTTTGCCCGATTGAGAAGCTTTCTCCACTGGTCTGCCCTAGTCTTTCTATCAACCATCCTCTCATGGTCATTAATTCATTCTTTACTCAGATTAGATTCTGTGGAATATCATTTAAAAAATCCCTTGAAAATATTCCCAAGTCCCTTGACTCTTTTTGCTTCTGCTGTTCTTACCTGAAAACAGTAAATCTCTTTAAACACCTACATTTCTGGATCTGTACTTAAGCAATAATACATGGCTAGGGGTAATGTAAATCTAAGTTTACCAATCACAGTTTAAACGTACCATCTCAAATACTGAGTATGCAATCTTGCTCCATTCTATTCTGTTTATACTGCATCTAGTGAAATAATCATTTTATACCTTCTACTCTCTCCTAAAATCTAAAATGTTACACCCCTCCTCCCACCAATTCAAAGCAATTGGAAGGGATCTATTTTACTTTATTCTTATTTTACAATCTTACTTGCATCTCATCTCACATTCTCTGTCTCTTCATTACAAAAGATGACAATTTGACAAGCTAGTCAAATTCCAAACTTTTCACTGGACTCTGTATTCCTTTCCTTCTAGCTTTATCACAGTCTTTTTGCTATTATTCCATCTCTCATCTACGTCATGATTTTCTCCATTTCTACTGATTCATTCTCAGTGGCATATAAACACGCTCTAAGATTCAGCATTTTAAAAAGTGGCAACACAACTCTATATATGTTTAAACTCCGTTATATCTCTGATCCTCTTCCCAGTAAAACCTTTTAAAGTATGGACTATGATTGTTGCTCTACTATTTTTCCTTTCTGTTTCCCTTCCTCTTGATCCAACCAGATTTCCACATCCAACACACTGAAACTATACTAATTGAGATTCTCAGTAATCTGAATGCTGTCATATTTGAAAAGCAATTCTTTATCCTCATCATCTTTTTCTTCTCAGCAACTTTTTGATGTAGATACCCCTTTTCTATTTCTTCAACCACACTCTCTTGCATTTAGAGACACCGAACACTTCCATTTTTCTTAACTTTCGGCATCTTTCCATCTTCTTTGTCTTGCACCTTCCAAAACTTCATCTTCTGTAGTCTAAATTATTTAAACCATCTCAAAACATTTTGATTCATCTTTAACGACTGCATAATCTATTCATGCAGATCATCTATAGTAATCTTCTTGTTTGGAACATAAATTGTGCCATATCATTTCCCTACTAAAATTGCTTCCAATTACACATGAAGTTTAAGCCTTCTGTAAGGGTTTTGTCTAAGGGATGCTTGGCCAGACTTTATGACCTCCTCCAATTTTCCTCATCAATATCTCGGTATGAGGCTTCTCTGGTGGTTCAGACAGTAACTGCCTGCAATGCAGGATTCCTAGGTTTGATCTCTGTGTCAGGGAGATCCCCTGGAGAAGGAAAGGGCTACCCACTCAATATTCTTGCTTGGAGAATTCCACAGACGGAGGAGCCTAGTGGGCCACAGTCCAGGGGGTCACAAAGAGTTGAACATGACTGAGCGACTCAGACACATGAGTATTTTTGGTTTAATCAATCATGCCAGATTTGTCCCTGCCTTATATCCTTTTCACTTTCCAGATGTCTCCAGCCTGGAAGATTCCTCATCATAGCTTTGCCAGTCCAGCTTGTTTTCTATTTCAACCATAAGCTGTAATATTGCTGCTTCACAGACATCTCTTCCGAACATCCAAAGTAAACCAGCCTCTTCCCTCACCTAGACTGCACTACTACTCCGTTTTCTGATCTTCTAATAGTTACTACTATTTCATAACATCTCATTTAAGATTCTTAACAATTTCCTGAGGTAAATATCATTGCTGTACTTATGTGCATGACAAAATCATGATTCAGTTGCATAAATGAATTATCTAAGCTGAATATTTAAGCCTCAGGGCTCTTTTTGCCCCTAAGTCATTGTCATTAAAATTTGCCCGACTGATGCTGCAAATTAGATCACATGAAATCGCATACAAACTCACACACATGCACACACACACACACACACAACACTGGCAGTTTGTCTTTTACTGTATGTCAACTAGCTTTAAGCCAATCTACTTCATCAGGAAAGTATGGGACAATGCATCCTGTCTTTGTAAATAGGAGAAAAGTTCAAACTTTGATCAGAACATGGTCAGTAATTATAATTTCTGGTTACTACTCTTTCAGACTTCAGCTACGTAACTCTCTTAAATGGTTGGGTTAAATCATTAACCCCACCTACACTGACTGGAGCTAGAGTTAGACAGTTGAAACACAGACCAAATTCTTCATGCTAATGTTCACATTCTTTGAAACTGCTTGAGTGTGGTCACCCAGGGTCCTGAGTATTCTATTAGTTGAAAAACGCATGTATGTGTGTATTTATAATATTGGGAGGTGGGGGGCAAGAAGATAAAGTCATGTGAAGAATTCAAAAGACCTCAACAATTTAGAAAACAATAATTATTTAAACAGGAACACATGGTTTCTCACACCATGTGTAAAACATTAAAAGGAGAAAGAAGAAAAGAGAATGATAATGGGTGTTGTGTTACAATGCAAGTATAAAATGTCTTGTTTCAAGAACACTTTTAGCAAAAATAAAAGGTGTTCTTGGTACAAACTTTCTAATTACTAATTGTGTTTATTTCTGCTTGTATTCGTGTTAAACACATTTTAAAATTTTAAAATATTCACAGTTGAATGCACAAATACTTATCAGCTCATGGTCTCTACAAATTACAAAAATGCTTTAGTGCGTCATATAGTTTAAATGGGTAGCATGCAACAATCTTTAGCCCTTTCAAAATAAATAAAATTTAATTCACCTTAAAGGTAGTTAAAGGGTTATGGGTTTTTTTGTTTGTTTGCTTTGGTGATTTTGTTCTCTGTTGTTTTTGCTTTAATAGTCACCTCTCTTTCTATTGGAAAAGTTCTTGCAGATTTTTTTTTCATATCAATTATTAGAAAATGTGGCAAACAGCCTTCTAAAATAGTTTACAGTGACTCATGTCTTCTATTACTAATGTCCTTGTCTAATATCTACCTGTTAAGGGCAGGCTGAGCCTAGTAGCTAGCTTTAAACAACCTGAAAATGGCAAATGTGACTGGGTATCACTTCCAAGATTAGACTACAAAAGCCAAAGACTTCTGTCTTGCTGGCAGTCATTCTTTTGCATGTACTCCCTCTGCTTATTCACTCTGATGAAAAATGCTTCCATGTGGTGAGATACTGGGAGCGACCTCTGGACAATAGGAAGGGAGAAACTTAGGCTCTCATTCCAGTAGCCTAAGAGGAACTGAAGTCTTCCAAAAACCAGCTACGCCTTCTTGAAAGTATATCCTTTCCTATTGGAGCCTTTAGATGAGATGGTAGCCTAGGCTGTAGCCTTGACTGCAGACTTATGAGAGACTCTAAAGCTAAGATGTGCCTTGATTCCTGGAGTACAGCATCTATGAGATAATAAATGTGTTATACTTAAGCCAGTGTATTTTAGAGTAAATTGGTATGCAGCAATAAATAACAGATAAAAACTTAATCAAAGAATAATGTGACTTCACTATTTCTATGACCAATCATAGCCAAAGTTGGGTTTTGTCTACTCCATCAACTCAGAGTCCATTTCAGTCTACCCAGATAACCACAATGGTGTGGTCATTCACCTAGAGCCAGACATTCTGGAGTAGGAAGTCAAGTGTGCCTTAGGAAGCATTATTATGAACAAAGCTAGAGGAGGTGATGGAATTCCAGCTATGCTATTTAAAAACCTAAAAGATGATGCTGTTAAAGTGTGACACTCAATATGTCAGCAAATTTGGAAAACTTGGCAGTGGCCACAGGACTGGAAAAAGTCAGTTTTCATTTCAATTTCAAAGAAGGGCAATGCCAAAGAATGTTCAAACTAGCAGACGATTGTGTTCATATCACACACAATCCTTAGTTACACTCAAAATCCTTCAAACTAGGCTTTGAACCAAGAATGTGAACAGAGAATTTCCAGATGTACAATCTGGGTTTTAAAAAGACAGAGGAACCAGAGATCAAATTGCCAACATTTGTTAAATCATAGAGAAAACAAGGGAATTCCAGAAAAGCATTTCCTTCTGCTTCATTGACTACATGAAAGCCTTTGACTGTGTGGATCACAACAAACTGTAGAAAATTCTTCAAGAGATGAGAATTCCAGACCACCTTACCTGTCTCTTGAGAAATCTGTATTTGGATCAAGAAGAAGCAGAATCTTACATGGAACAACTGACTGGTTCAAAATTGGGGAAAGGGTACACCAAGGTATATTGTTACTGTGCTTATTTAACTTATATGCAGAGTAAATCATGCAAAATGCTGGGCTGGATGAATCACAAGGTGGAATCAAGATTGCTGGGAGAAATATCAACAAACTCAGATATGCAGATGACACCACTCTAAAGACAAAAAGTGAAGAGGAACTAAAGAGTCTTTTGATGAGGGTGAAAGAAGAGAATGAAAGAGCTGGCTTAAAACTGAACATTCATAATACTAAGATCACAGCATACAGTCCCATCACTTCATGGCAAATAGAAGGAGAAAATGTGGAAGCAGTGACAGATTTTGTTTTCTTGGGCTTCAAAATCATGGTAGATAGTGACTGCAGCCATAAAATTAAAGACGTGGGCTTCTTGGAAGGAAAGCTCTGACAAGGGTAGACAGAGTATTAAAAAGCAAAAACAACACTTTGTCAGCAAAATCTATAGAGTCAAAGTTATGGTTTTTCTAGTAGTCATGGATGGATGTGAGAGTTGGATAATAAAGAAGGCTGAGCACCGAAGAAAGGATGTTTTTGAATTGTGGTGCTAGAAAAGACTCTTGAGAGTCCCTTGGACCATAAGGTGATTGAACTGCTGCTGCTGCTGCTAAGTCGATTCAGTTGTGTCCGACTCTGTGCGACCCCATAGACAGAAGCCCACCAGGCTCCCCCATCCCTGGGATTCTCCAGGCAAGAACACTGGAGTGGGTTGCCATTTCCTTTTCCAATGCATGAAAGTGAAAAGTGAAAGTGAAGTCGCTCAGTCGTGTCCGACTCTTAGCAACCCCATGGACTGCAGCCTAGCAGGCTCCTCCATCCATGGAATTTTCCAGGCAAGAGTACTGGAGTGGGGTGCCATTGCCTTCTCCGAAGGTGATCAAACTAGTCAATCCTAAAGGAACTCAACTCTGAATATTCATTGGAAGAACTGACACTGATGCTGAAGCTAAAGCTCCAACATTTTGGCTATCTGATGTGAAGAGCTGACTCACTGGAAAAGACCTTGAGAATGAGAAAGATTGAGGGCAAGAGGAGAAGGGGGCAACAGAGGATGAGATTGTTGGATGGTATTACTGACTCAGTGGATGTGAGTTTGAGCAAGCTCTGGGATAGAGTGAAGGACAGGGAAGCCTGGCATGCTGCAGTCCATGAGCTTGCAAAGAGTTGGACATGACTTAACAACTCAACAACAAAGGTCATGCTCTCATTTCCATTTCAATCCCCATTAACATTTACTTAAAATATTTCCATGTTTCCTAAGAGCTGTGTCCATCTCCAGACTGGTAGGTTCCATTCCAGCTTCTATACCAGCACTTGCCTAACTAATGCTTTCATGAACTTTCTGAAGGGAAAATTTATTTTATCAAATTAATTTAAGTTAGGCAGGGTTTTTTATGCTCCTCTGGTGAGTCATAACTGAAGTTGTAATATTTTCATATATATTTATTCACAAAAACAATTCTTAAATTATTTTGACACCAAGACTGAACTTTTTCTTCTATAGTTTTTTTTTCTTTTAAACATTGGTAATATTTTATGGGATTAAATTGTACAAAATAAGAAAGCAAAAACATGTTTGATAGAGAACAATCCAAACTTCTGAAAGAATAATTTTCTTAAATGCACATTAAATCATGGCACTGATTTGTTTAAAACACATGTTTTTAGTCTTATGTTGCCTATAGAATAAGGTACAGAGAAAGAATGCAAATGAACACATGTATGGCCTGCCTCAGCCTGTGTTAGCTTTTCTCTGAGTTCTTTTTCTGACTCACTACTCTAATCTTCCATGCCAGCCTTACTAAACTCCAGTTAGTTTGCTAGCTGTTTCTTGGGCTCAAGATTACTAGCTTCCATTCACATGTCTTCCAAGAGGAGACAGAATTCTTATCTGTATGCCTACCCCTGTTCCCCCAGTGTTCTGACAACTATAACTTATTTTTTCTAATCAGGTCAAGTCATTTAATTTATAAAGCATTTACATAGCATAAAGGCTCTAGAAAACTGATTTGTTTCATTTCTGAGCAGGTTCTGCAAAAGTGGCACACATTTCAGGACAAATATTTACAGAAGTTAAAGGACATTGTATTTTCCTTCAGTATCCTTATTCCGCTGTTGGTGAAATCACTTCAGGTTTAATTACACTGAGAGTTTCTCTCTTCTTTTCTCTTCATTTCTTTTCTCTCTCAATTCCACTATCCCCTGCCCACAATACTTCTATCATTTTATTATATGTACTTCTTTGCCTATTTCTACTTGTGATAGACAATTGTCTTGAAGTCAGTAATGAGACATCCATTTTTGCACCTTCACAGTGTTTTAATAAACAATTAATGCTCAAATAACACAACATTAATTCATTCACTCCCTTACATCTTCAGTAAACTTTGATTTCTAAAATAAAAATCTCCCTGGTTTCCTTTCTGCAAGTGTATTGTTTACTTCCATATTTTATAATTGGATGCATAAATTGTTACATTTAAGAGTCTTAGTTCCCTACTGTCCTGTTTGGTCTTCCTTGTTATTTCCAGAGTGCTCTGATGTGATCACCAGAGCCACTGACCTTGGTGATGTATTCTTCTTATAGGAATAAGAATAGCAACCTCTGCAATGACTTTATTTCATAAATTCACGAAAATGTTAAATATCTATGACTTGAATACCAGCAGGGCATAACAAATATCAATAAATACAAATACAAGAAATTTACATACATCATGTTTTGTTGACCACTGGCATTCATGTGTAGTTTTCACAAGTAAATTCTTTATCCAGTGTGTGGATACATATTATTAAAAATAATGATACTGCCTAGGCTATAAATTTTAAAATATATACATAAAAATAGAATTTGATGAAAATTTAGTGGGATAAATACTCATAACTATAAATATACTTTATTTATAGCTTTGATGACATCAATATTCATGAATTGTAAAACTATTTGAATTTTTATTATCTTACTAAATATCATGGATCTGAGAAAAAGACTGCAACTATTGAAAATGTTGATTTTATACAATAAAACACAATATCATATGCTTTTCTTAAATAAATTTTATTATTTAAACCTCTATATGTAGTCCATGCTTCATCAAAATTTCATTTATTTTATTTTTTAACCAAAAGTAATTGCATTCAAAAGTCATTGTGGTTGCACACCCTGAATTTTAAATCAGGGTATGCAATTGCTCAAACACATCTTTATTAATCTTAATAGGAACCAATGCAATCAATACATTTTTTCCAATAAGAAATATGTTTGTTTATTCCTGTAGCATAAAAATAAGTGCTTTGGGATTTGACAGACTCTTGGAAAGCATTTTCTGTATCCTGGTGGTTGTGGAACTATTTTGTCTTCAAAAAGTCATGATGCTTGAATAGCAGTAGCTGGCTGGCAAGAGGTCAGGTGAATATGGCAGATAAGGCAAAACTTCATACCCAAATTCATTCAACTTTTTTTTTTAATTTAATTTTATTTTTAAACTTTACATAATTGTATTAGTTTTGCCAAATATCAAAATGAAGTTGTGTGATGTGCAGTAGAATGCTGTCCTGGAAAAGAATTGGGCCCTTTCTGCTGACCAGTGCCAGCTGCAGACATTGTAGTCTTATGGGCATCTAAGCGATTTGCCGAGCATACTTCTCAGTTGTAATGGTTTCACTGGATTCAGAAAGTTGTAGTGGATCAGACCAGCAACAGACCACCAAACGGTGGCCATGACCATTCTCTGCTGTGGGAAGTGCTTTGGAGCTTCTTCTTGGTCCAACCACTGAGCTGGTCATCATTGCTTTTCAGATAAAATCCACGTTTCATCACAAGTCACAGTCCAATTGAGAAATGGTTCATTGGTTTTTTGCATAGAATAAGAGAAGATGACACTTCAAAATGATGACTTTTTTTTTTTCCAATCATCTCATTAGGCTTTTCCACCTTTCCAATTTGCTTCAAATGCTGAATTGAATGGTTGATGTTGAGTTTTGGGGCAACTTCTTGTGTAGCTGTAAGATGATCAGCTTCAATGATGGCTCTCAATTGGTTCTTGTCAACTTCCAATGGCTGGCCACTATGCTCCTCATCTTCAAGGCACTTGTCTCTTTTGCAGAAGGTTTTGAACCACCATTGCATTATATGTCCATTAGCAGTTCCTGGACCAAATGCATTGCTGATGTGAATTGTCTCCACTGCTTTATGATCCATTTTGAACTTGAATAAGAAGATCACTTGAATTTGCTTTTTTGTCTAACATCATTCCAATAGTCTAAAGTATATATAAAATAAACAGCAAGTATTAATTCATTAGTGAAAAGTATAAAGCAAGAAATGCACATTAAAATGACCTATAACAAAATCACATTTATTTAAGAGTGTATTCCAATATCAAATGGCAAATTTCAACAATGCAAAACTGCAATTACTTTTGCACCAACCTAATACATACTCTTACATAAGCAGGAATAAAATTAGAACATGAGTAGAATCAGGAGCAAAAAGCTATTCACTCTTATGCTATTTCTATTCATATCTTGTTGCTGCATAATTTGCTAGGAAATTTTGACCAGTGTGTTTCTCTTGGAAAAACTGTTAGTCTTTGCCCTGCTTCATTTTGTACTCCAAGGCCAAATCTGTCTGTTATTTCAGGTATCTCTTGACTTTCTACTTTTGTATTCCAGTCCCCTATGATGAAAAGGACATCTTTCTTGGGTGTTATAGAAGGTCTTGTAGATCTACATGTATGAATGTGAGAGTTGGACTATAAAGTAAGCTGAGTGTCAAAGAATTGATGCTTTTGAACTATGGTTCTGGAGAAGACTCCTGAGAGTCCCTTGGACTGCAAGGAGATCCAACCAGTCCCTCCTAAAGGAAATCAGTCTTGAATATTCATTGGAAGGACTGATGCTGAAGCTGAAACTTCAGTGCTTCGGCTACCTGACGCAGAGTGGACTCATTTGAAAAGACCCTGATGCTGGGAAAGATTGAAGGCAGGAGGAGAAGGTGATGATAGAAGATGAGATGGTTGGATGGCATCACTGACTTGATGGACATGAATTTGAACAAGCTACAGGAGTTGGTGATGGACAGGGAAGCCTGGCGTGCTGCAGTCCATGGGGTTGTAATGGGTTTGACACAGCTGAGCAACTGAACTGAACTGAACCAAACAGAAGGGTAATTCCAGCAGAGCACAGGTAACAAGGGCTTCAGCGAGATGAGAACACAAAAAAAGGAGTAAAACTGACTAACGTAGCTGGAATCTGAATAACTGGCGCTTCACTCTCTCTCTCATTGTAAGCAACCAGAAAAGCAGACAATGTACAAAATGATTGTTTCAACAGACGACAGAGAACAGATTCCTTAAGAGGAGGAGACAAAAGGCAACCTCTAAAATTATTTGACTTTTGCCTGATGATATTTACCAGACCTTAAAGGAAATCAGTCCTGAATATTCACTGGAAGGACTGATGCCTAAGCTGAAATTCCAATACTTTGGCCACCTGATGTGAAGAACTGACTTATTGGAAAAGATCCTGATATGGGAAAGATTGAAGGCAGGAGGAGAAGGCAACAACAGAGGATGAGATGGTTGGATGGCATCACTGACTCAGTGGACATGAGTTTGAGCAAGCTCTGGGATTTGGTGATGGACAGGGAAGCCTGGCATGCTGTGTCATGGGGTCGCAAAGAGTCGGGCATGACTGAGCGACTGAACTGAACTGAATGAGGAAATGTTTATAGAACAGGACTAAGTTTTCAAAATCATGATTTTGATATTTTTCCTCCACTTTCAGAATACATTTTAACTGAATTGTTTTCAGTTTTATAAAACTATTTTTATACAACTTATGACAGCAACATTCCTAGCTTATTGCAATAAGTGTCTGGCATGTGGAAAACCTTCTCTGACGTAAATGAATAAATTGTGCTGCCACATCATATCAAAGAGAAATAATCTAGTGGGACCCTGTCATTTAGGTCTTATTACCATCACTGATTCCTTATTTTAGAAATGACAGCCCACAGTTTTGGCAAAATAGTCTCCCTTCTGCATTTGCACTATTCTTTATTTGCTTATCACAATGTCCTACTGGCATCGTTTTGGACAGATAACCCAAGTCAATTGTAAAACAACATCCTCTACACCATAAGAATGGAAAACATGAGTGGTCATGTAACTCCAGCAGGTTAATCTGAGTCCCGCTTTGCAAGTTTCCTTACTGAAGGTGAGAGTGAGGCTCCTTTCTTTTCTCTGGTTGAGAGCTTCCAGTAGTCATGTCAACTACTTGGAGATGGCCAATGGAACTAGGCCAGTTCATCTACAGAATAGGAGATGAGATGGGGAGAAAGAATTACATACAAACAATATCCTTCCTGAGAAAGACGGAAGGCAAAAGGAGAAGGGGGCGGCAGAGGATGAGATGGTTAGATAGTATCACTGACTCAATGGACATGAATTTGAGCAAACTTTGGGAGACAGGGAAGCCTGGCATGCTGCAGTCCATGAGGACACAAAAAGTTGGACATGACTGAGTGACTGAAAGCAACAACAATATCCTTCAGCTCACAAGATCCAGTCATACATTTCCTGTTTAGTTGCTAAGTTTTGTCCTATTCTTTTGAGACCCTGTAGTCATGTATGGGGAGAAGGCAATGGCACCCCACTCCAGTACTCTTGCCTGGAAAATCCCATGGACGGAGGAGCCTGGTAGGCTTCAGTCCATGGGGTTGCTAAGAGTTGGGCACGACTGAGTGACTTCCCTTTCACTTTTCACTTTCATGCATTGGAGAAGGAAATGGCAACCCACTCCAGTATTCTTGCCTGGAGAATCCCAGGGACAGAGGAGCCTAGTGGGCTGCTATCTATGGGGTTGCACAGAGTTGGACACAACTGAAGCAACTTAGCAGCAGCAGCAGCAGCAGTCATGTATGGATGTGAGAGTTGGATTATGAAGACAGCTGAGCACTGAAGAATTGATGCCTTTGAACTGTGGTGTTGGAGAAGACTCTTGAGAGTCCCTTGGACTGCAAGCAGATCCAACCAGTCCATCCTAAAGGAGATAAGTCCTGGGTGTTCATTGGAAGTACTGATGCTAAAGCTGAAACTCCAACACTTTGGCCATCTCATGCGAAGAGTTGACTCATTAGAAAAGACTCTGATGCTGGGAGGGATTGGGGCAGAAGGAGAGGGGCACGACAGAGGAGAGATGGCTGAATGGCATCACCAACTCGATGGGCATGAGTTTGGGTAAACTCCGGGAGTTGGTGATGGACAGGGGGACCTGGTGTGCTGCAATTCATGGGGTCGCAAAGAGTCAGACATGACTGAGGGACTGAACTGAACTGAGACTGTAGCCTGCCAACCTCCTCTGTCCATGGGACTTTCTAGGCAAAAATACTGAGATGGGTTGCATTTCTTTCTCCAGAGGATCTTCCCAATCCAGGGATCAAACCTGAATTTCCTGTATTGGCAAGTGTTCTTTACTACTGAGTCACAGCAACAACAGCAATAATATCCTTCAGCTTACCAGATCCAGTCATACATACTTGGGGCAAAATTTACCCATAGCCTTGCCAGGTTCATGAACCACTGTATTTCTTTAATAAAATTACTTTTTAAAATTGACTGTAATTTCAATTTCTCATTCGCAACCAAAAGATGTCTTACTAAAATAAAAGAGATGTCTTGGGAGAAATGATTAAGAGTTGAGGGTGGGCATGTAAGAGAAGTGGGTGGGTGACTTAACAAGATGAATGTGTTAGGCAAAGTTAGAATTTATTAACTTTTCAAATATCTATTCGAATAATTAAAGAAAACATTATATAAATAGTCCGAAAGGAGAATACATTTAAACTGGCTCAAATTTGACATGAGTCAAGGTGGTATCTCAGATTACTTGCACCTTGAAGATCTTATGTTATCATTATGACTGGGGGAAGCCTTTTCATGTGTTTCAGTACAGTTACAATTTTGATGTGTCTGCATATATTTTAAATCTAATGCAAATCATATAAACATAATACGTGAAAGAATTGAGAAATCTTTGCTTCATAAAACTATGTGGATAAGCCCTAGAAGTTGGATAAATGAAATGGAGTTAAAATGAACAGATCTAAAGGAGTCTAAGGGGGTTCCTGGTGGTTCAGTGGTAAAGAACCCACCTGCCAATGCAGGAGATGTGGGTTTGATCCCTGGGTCAGGAAAATTTTCTGGGGAAGGAAATGACAACCCACTCCAGTATTCTTATCTAGGAAATCCCATGGACAGAAAAGTCTGGTGGGTTATAGTCCAAGGAGTCGCAGAGGGTCAGACCCAACTTGGTGACTGATCACACACACAATGGAGTATAAAGTAAGTAACACTGAATTGCACTCTGCTGCTGCTGCTGCTAAGTCACTTCAGTCATGTCTGACTCAGTGTGACCCCATTGATGGCAGCCCACCAGGCTCCCCATCCCTGGGATTCTCCAGGCAAGAACACTGGAGTGGGTTGCCATTTCCTTCCCCAAGGCATGAAAGTGAAAAGTGAAAGTGAAGCCACTCAGTCAACTCTTAGCGACCCCATGGCCTGCAGCCTACCAGGCTCCTCCATCCACGGGATTTTCCAGGCAAGAGTACTGGAGTGGGGTGCCATTGCCTTCTCCGGAATTGCACTCTAGTCTCAGTTTATTTCTGAAATATTTTTAATTTAGATGCTCTTTCAGTTTTCAGTTACCATAAATAATGCTGGGAACAAGTTGCTAGCCCTTCTGCTCTCAGATATGCTAATCATGCCCCTGAGGTCAGCTGTTGGTACCTTCATCGGTTTGACTGATATTAACTGGCTCTATCACAGATCAAGGGCTTTGGCTAGGATAACATGACTTTTTTCAGAACTATCTCTCCATCTCCAGCAGGCTAATCTGTGTTGATGCTCATACTGGCCAGCTACCGATAGAGAGGGGAGAGAAAGAAGTGGTGAGGGAGAGAAGAAAAGCATGTATTCTCATATTCTCTTTGGAATTACACTCAGAATTGTCACAATATCCTCTACTCTGCATTTCACTGGACAAAACAGCACCTCACCAGCTTCAATAAGAAAGAAAATGGACTTCGCCTTTAATGGCAGAAGTTGCAAAGTGACATTGCAAAGGGCAGATATATGGGAGAGCGGAGAACTGGGGTCATTTCTGAAGACGTGGGCTGGTCAGCAGATCTACAGAGATAACCTGGGAGAGAGTGTGTGTTTCTGTGTGTGTTCCAGTTTCTTAATTTCTAAATGCATCACTCTATGCACTTTCCAAATGGCATAAAGTCATTATCGCCCAGGGATCATATTCAACCCTGGATTTCACTCAGTAGTTTTATAGGAAAATGAGTCTGGTTCATGTTAAAGTCATGAATTATTTCAAATTTAAGTAAAAATAATCTCCAAATTCTAACGAAGATGCAACTTATTTTGCTCCAGAGAATTATATATTTATTCATAAGAATCAGTTCCCATCCATTTCCGGAAGAGAAGATAAAAGTCTTAGTAAAAATTCTGAAAGTGAAAGTCATTCAATCATATCTGACTCTTCGGGACCCCATGGACTATACAGTTCATGAAATTCTCCAGGCCAGAATACTGGAGTGGGTAGCCTTTCCCTTCTCTAGGGGATATTCCCAACCCAGGGATCAAACTGGGGTCTCCTGCATTGTGGGCAGATCCTTTACCAACTAAGCTTAATTGCCTGGATAAAGTGAATTTTTTAGACAAATTTTTAGGTTAAAGAAAAAATTATCACAGAGGGAAAGTAAATAATACAAGCATCACATTATCCATCTGCAACACTGGATGTTATAAAATAGCAGGATAACATCAAAATACTACTGAGACAAAATGACTGTACCCAAGAATCCTATTACCAATAGAGTATTGATGTCTCTATACATGGACATCACCAAGTGGTCAATACTGAAATCATATTAATTATGTTTGCAGCCAAAGATAGACAAGCTCTAGATCATTAGTATAAATAAGACCTAGCGCTGACTGTGGCTCAGATCTTGATCTTATTATTGCAAAATTCAGGCTTCAGTTGAAGAAAGTAGGAAAAAAACCCCACTAGGCCATTCAGGTCTGACCTCAATAAAATCCCTTATGTGTACACACTGGAGGTGACAAGCAGATTCAAGGGATTAGATCTGGTAGACAGAGTCCCTGAAGAATTATGAATGGAGGTTAGTAATATTGTATAGGAGGCAGTGACCAAAACCACTCCAAAGAAAAATCCATGTTAAACCTCTTGAATTTGTACCAGAGATCCACTAAAGCATTCATTATGTTTCAATATTTCTCTTTCTATTCTTCACTTTGGATACTTTTTGATCTATATTTTTCTATTCTGTCTTCAAGAGCAGTCATTAATTCTTCTGCTATATCCAACATGTATTAGTCTAATTCAATAACTTTTCTTCCAGATTTTGGTTCCCTATAAGTTCCATTTTGGTTTTTATATATCTTTTATTTTCCTTCTGTTATGTTGACATTCTCCTTTAAATCTTTGCACATATTTATAATCAATTTTTAAAGATATTTTTCTGCTGATTCTATTCTCTTTATCATATTTGGTTCTGCCCCAGTAAACAGAGTTTCTTCTGGTTATGGGTACCATTTTTTCCTTTTTGTCATATATACATATATTTGAATGAAGGGCACCGTGATTGTTACATTGCTTAGTGTTTGGATTTTGATGTCTGCTTCATAATGAATTGAAGTCTGTTTTTATAAGGCCTTTATGTTTCTTGTAGATCAATGTGGCCCTTTTAAGATTCATTATTAAGCCTAGTTACAGTAGCATTAAATAGCCTTTATTCTAGAGCTAAATAGTCTTTTTTTAAAGGTGATCTTTTTGGGGTATCTACGAATAGTTCTAATTTATCAACAAGGCCTCTCTACTTTAGCTAAATGGATAGGAAACATTTTCCCAACTCTGTGTGGGTTCTGGGAATGTTTATCTTTTTCCTTTCCACCTCCACACATATCTTCATGTGACCGTAAGGGGATCCCTATGCAGATTTCTGAAGCTCTTTCTCTGAGTAGCTCCATCTGCTATAGTATTTGAGTTTGCAAATTCTAGCCACCTCTGCTTCCTTGACCTCTCATTTTTGTATGGCTGATGCATTCACCTTCAAATTTATTTGCCTTTAGTGTAGACTGAGAAGTGCTTCCAGGCAGAAAGCCAAGGGGATTGTAGAACTCACTTTGTTTTATCTTTTTCCAGAGATCACAGTCTTATTGGCTTGTTGTGTAGTGCCTGAAAATCTTGTCTAATTTTCTCTTTATTCATGACACATGGACTAGTTCAATAATGATGACTCTATCATAGCTGGACCATAAGGTCTCAGCATTTATTTTCAATGTAATGTGATAGGAGTATCTTGGCATTAATCTTATAAACTTTATATAAGTTATAAAAGTTTCTGCCTTTTTCTTGCTGTTCTCATGGCCTAATATTATGCTTGACATAGAGTTGGCCCTTAGTATATATTTGTTGAATGTGGGTGTGCACGCTCAGCTGTTCAGTTGTGTCCGACTTTTTACAATCCTTTGGACTATAGCCCACCAGGGTCCTCTGTCCATGGGATTTTTCAGGCAAAAATATTTGCTGAATAAATTATTAAAAAAATACTTATAAGAAAAAAGCAAAAATTCTTCACAAAAAGGACAACTGTTGCTTCAATGAATCAGTTGAAGAAACGTCTGAAATTCAAGTATGTATATACTATTTTGCTTATTATTAATGGAATTGTTTATGGGAGAGTGACATGCATTATAATATGTAAATAAATATTTATATTAAGACCAGTGCTCTTGATAAGGAGTTTCAGCCACCAAGTGACATTTATACTATCAATCTAAATATGTGTGAGTCCGAGAGTCTTAAGAAAATTGTTTAATTTTTAAACCATCATTAAAGGCTTATAATTACCTATTTTACCTAAGGACTTCCCTGGTGGTTCAGTGGTAAAGAATCTACCTGCTATTGCAGAAGACATGGGTTCAATCCCTCGGTTGGGAAGATCCCCTGGAGAAAGAAATGGCACTCCAGTATTCTTAAGTGGGAAGTATCATGGACAGAAGATGCTGGCAGGTGACAGTTCATAAGGAGTCCGACCTGACTAGGGACCAAACGACAACAAAATTTTATCTAAAGTGGGTAGAAATGCTCAAATACTCTCACTTCAATATGCCATACATAGTCACCATTGGTCTACATCTGCCCCAGATGAAACTGTCCTGTTTTATGCTTCAATCTCTAAGTTACCAAAGTTGGTCTCCCTGATAGACTAACCCTATCCAGCATATGAATACCATTTTGCTACAACTGCCAATTTCCAATTTAACCCTAAGAAACCTGGGAAACTCACATCAGAAATGGTTTCTTTGACTTCTGGGAACAATTCAACATTTGGCCACCATTATAGGAACCATTGCTAATTTATGTTCTAATTAACTTCCCAAGCCCATAATGATGGCTTGTTTTATTCTTTTTGAATCTCCACTCAATTGTTTGCTTTTAAGGATTGCTTGGCTTAACAGGGTAAGGAGCTAAAACTTAATTTTATTTCAGATAAATTGGTAATAAATATATCCTGTTAAGAAAACATTCTAAGAAAAGCAAAAGAAAATCCATGAACCTCAACTAGTAAGTATGCTGTAGAGGAAATTCCTATAATCAAGGATTTAAGCAAGCCAGCCACCAATTATAAATTTAGTTCCCACAGGGGGCAAACCATTTAAGATACTAAAGCCGTTCAGCTTTAAGACATATGGTTTCAACTTTTGATGCAAATCTAAAGGTGAAGCATTCAATTTGAATAAAAAAAGAACAAAAGATGTTTAAATTCAAAACTGTTCTTTGAAATAAAGTTACCATCTTTATTGTTTCTTTTATTTTATATTGTCCATGACTTTTTGCATGTTCTTATAGAATTACAGAACTTTGAATGCAAGAGAATCTATAGAAATTATGCAGCACACATGTTCCCACTCAGGGTGCTTCTTGAAACTACAGATTTTGGGGCCTGTCTCACAGAGATTATAATTCAATTTATCAGAAATGGTCCCATAATCTGGTTTGAAAAAATATATATAACTGAGTGGGAGCACTAATATAGATTAATTTTTCATTTTACAAATAACAAAACTAAGACCCAGAACAATTAACTGATTAGCTCAGTCTCTATGAAAGTTAGTAACAAAAGAACAAGAAAAAAAGAAAAATGTGATTATTATCCTGGAATGTTGTATTCTACTCTAGAGTTTTTTCCATTGCTGAATAATCATTTTTTTCCCAAAAGGAAAAATAATTTTATATATTATTAAGTGGTAGAGATCCTTGAAACTCTCCCCTAAGTTTATGTCCCTTATGAAGCTATACTTTCTCTCCAGGGGATCTCATCCACTGTCATAGTGTTATTCCATATCTTTCTTTCACATCTGCCTCCAAAATTCTAGAACTACATCTTCAATTGCTTAAGTAACTTTTTTATTTTAATCAACTTCAAACAAAGCACATGTAAAACTCAAACTTTTATTAATATGCAGCCAACCTTATCTGTCATTGTTCTCTGTATCAGGAAGTCACACTATCCATATACCCAGTTAAGCAAGTTAGAAGCCTGAGAGAGATTCCATATACTCTTTTCAGTTTATTGTCACACCCAACGTTATCCTGTTCACAATTTTTCTAAGTATTGTTAAATTAATGAAACAAGGAAGCCAATAGACTCAAGTGGTTCCTATACCTTAGCAGTGTATGTAAGCACACCCAAACTCAAGCCTGTAAGTGCCTCAAGGTTAAGAAATCACAATCTAAAGCCAATCAGAATAAACTTAAATTGATCATAATCTAGCTCCCAGACTTTGGGATGCCCCAAATAAATAAAGTAATCCTGCTATAATCAATCAGCATTTACCCAGGATAACGTCTTAATTCCTATTCATTATAGTCAACAACCCTCTCCCTTTGTACAACTCTTCAAAGCTCCTCTCTACTTCTTTAGACCAGATGCTTCTCTATTCATGATTCACTAAACGAAGCCAACTAGATCTGAAATGTAAATGTCTGTAAATTTTTTAACAGTGTTTAGCAAGTTTGTTCAGATCTTCCTAAGGCAGGAGATAGATGGGTCCCCTCCCCCAACTCCCAGGGTGAGCTGTTGGAGTTTGTTTCCTGTGGACCAATTCTCCAAGATCAAAATAGCAGGACAATCAAGAGAGGACATTGGGCCCTGCCTAGGTATGAGGTAAAAGACCACATATTTCTCATTCTCTAAGTCAAGGAGACCTTCCTGACTACATATGCACAGAAAGATTCCTTGGAGGTAAAAAACGGAGGGGGAACTGTTAGGGAAGCACACTGACTGAAACTGCCCACCCTGGCCAGGCACCGCAGTAACCATCTGCATGAGTTGCTTTATGACAGGAGGTCCTGGTAAGGAACATGGAACTAATAAGCCACCACCAACAGGAAGGGTTCAGGAAAGGTCAAAAGGAGACACCACATGTCCGACCACCTCCCAGAATCCTTCCTGCTGGCATCCATCTTGGCTGAACAAGGCATGTACCACCAGGAAGGACTCTGAGTCAGAATGATTGGCTAAAGACAATCCAGAAGCTAATCCCATCACATAAAACCCAAGACCATAAAAGAAGTGGCAGAGCAGTTCTCCCGGGTTCCCTTCCCTTACTGCTCTCCACCCAGGTGCCCTTTCCCAATAAAATCTTTTGCTTTGTTAGCACATGTGTCTCCTCGGACAATTCATTATGAGTGTTAGGCAAGAGCCCAGTTTTGGGCCCTGGAAGGGGTCCCCTTTCCTGCAACAGAATTACCCTGTACTAACTGATGGCAATCTACCCATGAGCCTCTTCACCAGAATCCATCTAAGAGATGTGCACGCACACATAGGGGGACCCAGAAATATATGAAAGATGGAC
The DNA here is from genome assembly GCF_027580195.1 of Bos mutus. Taxonomy (NCBI): domain Eukaryota; kingdom Metazoa; phylum Chordata; class Mammalia; order Artiodactyla; family Bovidae; genus Bos; species Bos mutus. The sequence goes on along the minus strand of NC_091626.1, from coordinate 89,710,202 downwards.
ACAGAATTAAGCAAAGCGAGATGGCTGGCAAAAGGAAACCCAGAAGAAAAGCCCCATAAAAATGATTCCAAATGTCAGGAGAGCGAAACTCTCTCTCTGAATTCACTCATGTGTCTAGCCACACAAACTGTTCTCTTTTTCCTACTAATAGACACTTATTTCACTACTCTTCATCTTTGTGGAAATTCTTTTTGGCAAAGCTGAAGGGCTAGAGCCACTGGTCACTGGCCACTGGCCCAGGGCTAGGATTCAGCTCTCTCATTGCCACAGTCCCATCTCAGTCTCTGGACAGGATCGGAAACTCTGCATCAAGTCTCTACCGGCCTAGTCTACCTGAGATCATTCCAAGCTAAGATCATTTTACTCATAGACAGCAGCAAGTGCTTTGGAAATGACTGCCTTCAGTGTTCCCTTCTTCCAATCATTCTTCACATTGTTGAAGATAAATCTTCTGAAAATGCAAATCTGATCATGTCAAATGCTACAATGTCTTCTGGTTGTCCTTGAGATAGATCCTAAAAATGTCACACTAGTTTATGTGGCCCCACTTAATTTATGCATACTTTCAACCTCAAGATAATGCAGTCCTGTTTTTTGCTCTCTCTGTCCCAGTCATATTGGGACAATTTTTTGATCATCAAACAGGATTTAATAGAATTATAATTGTATTTGAGGAATAAAACTAATTTCCTCCTGTTAAATATTAATATGAAACTAACATAATTTAATTTGCCGTTATATACTTTATTCTCATTAATATCATTTGTAAGTTACCCTTGTTCTTGAACTGATATTTATTTTTTATATAAAGAGATAATCTAAATTCTAGTTGCACTGTTTTAACACTACTGGCACACTCAAATAGAAGATATTGTTTTTAAAAGATGATTTTAAAATAAGATTTGTTGATTTAACAAAAGTTCTTGAAAGAATGAAAAGAAAATTTAGAAAAACAACTTCATGTATTATACTAGTCTATTACAAACTTTATAAAACCATTAGTTTAGTTCATCTTAATAGTATGCAATAAAATAGTATGCAATTTGTCATTGAAAAATATTTGTCAATATACTATTTAAAACATTTAACTAACATTTATCAGGCTTCCCTGGTGGCTCAGACAGTAAAGAATCTGCCTGCAATGCAGGAGACCTGAGTTTTATTCCTGGGTTGGGAAGATCCCCTGGAGGAAGACATGGCAACCCACTCCAGTATTCTTGCCTGGAGAATCTCCCCATGGACAAAGGAGCCTGGCAGGCTACAGTCCACAGGGTCACAGACATGACTGAGCGACTAAGCACATAGCAGACATCAGCACACAACATTTAATGGTGGTGTATTAGCTTCTAGTGAATATAATAATTCCTACTAAAACTAAGTATTGTCAGTTGGAGCAGTAATGGTGTTGATATATAAAATGTACTGAATGCTTCCTAATGCCTAAGGCTATGATACACAGTTTACATGGTTTATCTTGCTGGATCCTCATAACTATATCCAGATAGTTAATCCTATTCATTGGGTAAGTATATTAAAAATGCCTGTAGAATAGTAAGCGTTGCTATTGTTTGGTATTTATCTCTTTTGAGAGATGAGAAAAACTGCAGCACAGAACAGGTACGATTTGGCCTATGGTTTAGCGAGGATTATTTCTTAGGTCTTCTAACTTCCAATGTTCTTTCCACAGATTTTTAACAAAGAAACACAAGCATGACATAAACTCTGACATTTACTTTTATCTTTGAAACTTGTTTTTCCCTTCTAGAAGCTTCCCCTTCTCCAGATGGCATCATCAGAACATGGCCCTGACCATTTTGAAGAGGACAGATGTTCCAGGATGTCAATGAAAGGTGTGTCCCTGGATAACAATTGTTAAAGTCCCAGAAATGGGTGCATGACCTAAAACACAGCAAGTCAGAACCCTTTTACAGCATTAACTATGGATATCGGAAATGAGTTTGTCTTTCCTTCTGTGACTGCAGGTGCTGAGAACTTTGTGACTCTGGAGTGTCTAGGGGCTTTTTCATAGTATCCTGGCTAGCTTGTTTGAGAATTCAGCCAGTAAAAATAAAAGCTGTTTAAAATGATAGAGAGGTTTAATCCTGATGACAATTTTGGAATGTCTCAAACTTTCCAGATTTAAATAAATCTGTTTGTGTGTGTGGAGGGGGATGGGACAGTCTTTTTCTTAAACCTGTATGAGTTACATTTCAGTCTCTTTAATAGAAGCTCGGGTTAAAACACAGTTCCTTAAATAAAAATGGAATTGAAACAGATTCTTGTGGTTACATTTCTGAAATCGTCATACAATTTTCAGTTTATCCATTTCCCTATCTTTCCTCCTATCCTTCATCATGTCCTGTATTACTGTAGTCTTCTTTTCATCCCTTTTCTCCTTCCTTCCCTCCCTTTATACATGCCTTCTTTCTTTGTTGGTTTCCTCTTACTTTTCTTTCTAATTTGAGGGGGCCCGATAAGTTACATCCATCTTTCCCAGGCCCAAGTTGTGACGCAGATCAGAGGCAGAGGGGGCAGCTGGATAAAGACAAATTCCTTTTAACTTTTGCAGGATCCTGTTTGCTGATATCCTGTAAAAGTTTTTGTATCTGTACTCCTGAGGGCTATTGAAGAAAGCTGTATTGTTTCATTGTTGCAATGCCTTTGTCTGTAATCCTGAACTCCTAAACAAATTAAAAATGATCCCTGATCTTTTATTTTCTCAAAGTTCAGTTCAGTTCAGTTCAGTCGCTCAGTCGTGTTCGACTCTTGATGCCATCCAAACATCTCATCCTCTGTCGTCCCCTTCTCCTCCTGCCCTCAGTCTTTCCCAGCATCAGGGTCTTTTCCAATGAGTCACCTCTTCGTATCAGGTGGCCAAAGTATTGTAGCTTCAGCTTCAGCATCAGTCCCTCCAATGAACACTCAGGATTGATCTCCTTCAGGATGGACTGGTTGGATCTCCTTGCAGTCCAAGGGACTCTTAAGAGTCTTCTCCAACACCACGTTTCAAAAGCATCAATTCTTCAGCACTCAGCTTTCTTTATAGTCCAAATCTCCCATCCTTACATGACTACTCAAAGAGATTCCTTAAATATATGATAGAATTAATCAGGTAAAACTCTCTGGGCTTAGACTTGTCGGAAAGTGTTTAATTATAAATTTTAATTATCTAAGTTTTTCTGGAGTACTCACGTCTTCTTCTGTCATTTTTCATAATGTGTGTCTTTCAAGAAATATGTCCACTTCATCCACATGGTCGAATATATCGCCATGTATTGTCCACAATATAAGTTTATCGTCTTTATAATATGTTTATACAATCTGTAGTATTTGCCTATTGTTTAATGCCCAGCTTAATATTCATAATTAGCACAGCTCTCAATTTTTTTTTGACTATTTTGTTGGTCCTCAACAATAGCCAGCTTTTGGTTTCATTGATTTTCTTTATTTTTTGCCCAATTTCTTTATTTCAGGTTTCTGTTCTGGTTTTTGTCTCCTTTCTTCTACTTTCTTTGAGTTTAATTTGCTCTTCTTTTCCTAGGTTAAGGTAGAGCTTAGATGACTGATTTCAAAACTTTCTTTTCCAATAAATAAATAAATAAAATAATTCATTTCTCCCTAAGCAATGCTTTATTTGCATACTCCAAATTTTACATTTGGAGTTTTTATAAATGTTTTATAAAAACATTTAATACTTTTATTTGTATTTTTTTTGGTTCTGAGAGTTATAGGATTGTTGCTTACTTTCTGTATATTCATTGCATTTGTTTCAAGAAGTTCTACTATTGATCTTCAATGTAACACTAAGTAATTTCAATTATTTGAAATTTATTGAGACTTGCTCTATGGTCTAGAATACAGTTCAGAATATAGTCTAATATGTATATCCTTCAGTTGTTTGGTATGGTACACTATAAAAATTTTGATATGAAGTTGGAGAGCAAAATTCACATTTTCTCTCCATGTGTTCTCATAATTCTCAAAATGTCTAACTAAAATGGAATATTTATTTTTCTCTTGTGTTCCATAATTTTTGGTTTATCTTTCAAATTGTTCTTATTAGATCATACCTATTTCATATCATTTGTTCATAAATTGATCATTTTTTCATTATAATGTATACCTCTTTATCTCTAGTAAAATTACTTCTCTGAGCCAACTTTATTCTATACAGCTATAACTGCTATATCAATGTTATAATTATATTTTCCATTTTATGTCTATTTCATCATTTTACTTCTAATTTATATTGTTATTTTTATTTAAAATATAAACATGTCATATATTGGGTTGCTTATAGATAGGGTATAGTCTGATCCTGCATTTTATTCATTCTGACAATTTTCACTACATAATGTTTTAGGTCATTTAGATGCATTATAATTATAAATATGCTTGGATTTAATTCTACCATCTTGATATTGGTATCATGCATCTTTCCTTAATATTTCTTTTCCTGTATTATTTTGAAATTATTTTATCAACTTTTCATTGCATTTCACTCTTCTTTTAGCTGTGTGTATGTGTGGTTCCTCATAGATTTAAAACACATTTCACCCATCACATTCATAGTTGTATATGTCCCATCCTTCTTATATTACCATTATTCAATTTATTTTTATGTATTTTAAAACTCCACCAATAAATTGTCGTTAGTTTTCTTAAACCGGTCTGTTCTCAGAAATATTAAAACAAGCAAACAATCAAAAAATCTCAAGTGTAACACATGCTGTCTATGCTGTAGTGAAAGTGAAAGTTGCCCAGTCGGGTCCAAGTCTTTGTGACCCCATTGACTACACAGTCCATGGAATTCTCCAGGCCAAAACACTGGAGTGGGTAGCCTTTCCCTTCTTCAGGGGAGTTTTCCAACCCAGGGGTCGAACCCAGATCTCCTGGATTGCAGGCTGGTTCTTTACCAACGAAGCTATCAGGGGAGCCCCCAAGCTATCAGGGAAGCTCTGTGGTGTACTGTGTTTAATTCCAGGTTCCCATGAGGCTCCACCTCCTTTCAGAAGGAAGAACTTCCGTTTACAGTAATTGTAGTACAAATCTGATGGAATCAAAATCTTATGTGTATTTGGCTTAATATGTATTTTACTTTTTTATAATTAAACTTCTTTATTTTTAATTGAAGGATAATTGCTCTACAATACTGTGTTAGTTATTGCCAAACATCAGCATGAATTGGCCATAGGTATAGCTATGCCATATCAAAATCAGATTGATTATATTCTTTGCAGCCAAAGACGGAAAAGCTCTCTACAGTCAGCAGAAACAAGACCAGGAGCTGACTGTGGCTTAGATCATGAACTCCTTATTGCCAAATTCAGACTGAAATTGAAGAAAGTAGGGAAAACCACTAGACCATTGAGGTATGACCTAAATCAAATCCCTTATGATTATACAGTGGAAGTGAGAAATAGATTTAAGGGCCTAGATCTGATAGATAGAGTGCCTGATGAACTATGGAATGAGGTTCGTGACATTGTACAGGAGACAGGGATCAAGACCATCCCCATTGAAAAGAAATGCAAAAAAAGCAAAATGGCTGTCTGGGGAGGCCTTACAAATAGCTGTGAAAAGAAGAGAAGCAAAAAGCAAAGGAGAAAAGGAAAGATATAAGCATCTGAATGCAGAGTTTAAAAGAATAGCAAGAAGAGATAAGAAAGCTTTCTTAAGCAATCAATGCAAAGAAATAGAGGAAAACAACAGAATGGGAAAGACTAGAGAACACTTCAGGAAAAGTAGAAATACTAAGGGAACATTTCATGCAAAGATGGGCTCGATAAAGGACAGAAATGGTATGGACCTAACAGAAGCAGAAGATATTAAGAAGAGACGGCAAGAATACACAGAAGAACTGTACAAAAAAGAGCTTCACGACCCATATAATCACGATGGTGTGATCACTCACCTAGAGCCAGACATCCTGGAATGTGAAGTCAAGTGGGCATTAGAAAGCAGCACTATGAACAAAGCTAGTGGAGGTGATGGCATTCCAGTTGAGCTATTCCAAATCCTGAAAGATGATGCTCTGAAAGTGTTGCACACAATATGCCAGCAAATTTGGAAAACTCAGCAGTGGCCACAGGACTGGAAAAGGTCAGTTTTCATTCCAATCCCAAAGAAAGGCAACGCCAAAGAATGCTCAAATTGCACAATTGCACTCATCTCACATGCTAGTAAAGTAATGCTCAAAATTCTCCAAGCCAGGCTTCAGCAATATGTGAACCGTGAACTTCCTGATGTTCAAGCTGGTTTTAGAAAAGGCAGAGGAACCAGAGATCAAATTGCCAACATCTGCTGGATCATCGAAAAAGTAGGAGAGTTCCAGAAAAACATCTATTTCTGCTTTATTGATTAGGCCAAAGCCTTTGACTGTGTGGATCACAATAAACTGTGGAAAATTCTGAAAGAGATCGGAATACCATACCACCTGATCTGCCTCTTGAGAAATTTGTATGCAGGTCAGGAAGCAACAGTTAGAACTGGACATGGAACAACAGACTGGTTCCAAATAGGAAAAGGAGTATGTCAAGGCTGTATATTGTCACCCTGCTTATTTAACTTCTATGCACAGTACATCATAAGAAACGCTGGACTGGAAGAAGTACAAGCTGGAATCAAGATTGCCAGGAGAAATATCAATAACCTCAGATATGCAGATGACACCACCCTTATGGCAGAAAGTGAAGAGGAACTAAAAAGCCTCTTGATGAAAGTGAAAGTGTAGAGTGAAAAAGTTGGCTTAAAGCTCAACATTCAGAAAACTAAGATCATGGCATCTGGTCCCACCACTTCATGGGAAATAGATGGGGAAACAGTGGAAATAGCATCAGACTTTATTTTTCTGGGCTCCAAAATCACTGCAGATGGTGACTGCAGCCATAAAATTAAAAGACGCTTACTCCTTGGAAAGAAAGTTATGACCAACCTAGATAGCATATTCAAAAGCAGAGACATTACTTTGCCAACAAAGGTTCGTCTAGTCAAGGCTATGGTTTTTCATGTGGTCATGTATGGATGTGAGTGTTGGACTGTGAAGAAGGCTGAGCGCCGAAGAATTGATGCTTTTGAACTGTGGTGTTGGAGAAGACTCTTGAGAGTCCCTTGGACTGCAAGGAGATCCAACCAGTCCATTCTGAAGGAGATCAGCCCTGGGATTTCTTTGGAAGGAATGATGCTAAAGCTGAAACTCCAGTACTTTGGCCACCTCATGCGAAGAGTTGACTCATTGGAAAAGACTCTGATGCTGGGAGGGATTGGGGGCAGGAGGAGAAGGGGACGACAGAGGATGAGATGGCTGGATGGCATCACTGACTTGATGGACGTGAGTCTGAGTGAATTCTGGGAGTTGGCGATGGACAGGGAGGCCTGGCGTGCTGCGATTCATGGGGTCGCAGAGAGTCGGACATGACTGAGCGACTGAACTGAACTGAATAGCTATCCTGCTCCCTTTTGAGCCTCCCTCCCTCCGTGTTTCACTTTTTCACCTTCATACTTGTGTGGTTTTAATGGATTCACATACGCATTTTTGTTCTGCTGTCTTTTGTCAGACATTGTTTCTTCACACAAGTCATCAGGTACTGTTTTTGTTTTCCATATACATTTTTCTTTTTTCCTCTTGCTTAAGACTTTTTTCCCCCAAATTCCATCAATTTTACTTTTTTAAGGCTCATGGTATTTTCTTTCTGTTTCTTTTCTTTAGGGCTCATGGTGCTTACTTGGTCTGAACAATTACGGTTTTCATTGTCTTTAAAAACACATTTTACATTTATAAGTATTTTTGTCTTTCTTTTTGTAATCCCAAATATGCATATGTCAGACCACTTCACTTTGCAGTCTAATTAACTGAAGACCTTTACATTTTTCTCCAAACCATTCTATTTTCTGTAACTTTTCAATTTGGATGTATTCTCTTGTTTCTTTCATGTTCACTTATCTTTTGTTCAGTGTCTTGTAAGCTCTTAAAACAAAATAGTGAATTTTCCATTTTAGATATTCTAGTATTCACTATGGGGCTTCCCAGGTGATGCAGTGGTTAAGAATCTTCCTGTCAATGCAGGAGTTACAAGAGGTGTGGGTTCGATCCCTGGGTCAAGAAGATCCCTGGAGTAGGAAACGGCTACCCACTCCAATATTCTTGCCTAGAAAATATCCAGGACAGAGGAGCCTGGCAGGCTACAGACTTAAGGGCTGCAAAGAGTCGGACACAAATGAGCATGCCCGCAACATAGAAATTCCACTCCATTCTTTATCAGTTTCTATTTTCCTCACATTATACTTTTGTTTTGCATAGCTTTCTTAAACATATTTATAATAGCCATCTTAAAGTCCTAATATGCTAATTTTGTCATTTCTGTACTTCTGAGCCTATTTCTACTGACTAAAGTTTGCCATGGTTCCTAGTTACAGTTTTTTCTTTATTCATAAATCCAGCATTTGAATGCCATTAAAGGTCATTACATTTTACTTATAGGTACACATAATATCACATTTGAGTATGTGGCTAATTCTATTCACTGAAAGAAAATGTTCTACACAAGTGCTTCCCAAAATAGCTGTGGTTAAAGATCAGGTTCCTTTTTCTCTTTTTATTATTTTTGAGTCCTTCACAGATAAGTACTTTTGTAAAATAAAGTGAAAATGAAATACTAGGGGAAAAAGGAATAAAAAAGATATACAAAGGACAAGATAGAATTGAGTAGTTCTAGCATAGTTCTGAAATTGTTGGCTTTTATCTCTTCAATATCATCTTTTCTCTTCTCACTATCTTAACTCTTTCTGTAGCTCCAATTGAACATGTATTGTTTACTCATGTATTCATTGTCTTTTTCCTTCTCTTTTACATTTTGTATTTGATTTTAATATCCAGTATTTTTCACTTCCCTGGTGGCTCAGACAGTAAAGTGTCTGCCTACAAAGTGGGAGACCAGGGTTCAGTCCCTGGGTCTGAAAGATCCTCTGGAGAAGGCAATGGCAACCACTCCAGTACTCTCGCCTGGAAAATCCCATCAACAGAGGAGCATAGTAGGCTCCTACAGTCCATGGGGTCACAAAGAGCTGGACATGACTGAGCGACGTCACTGACTCTCTCACTCACTCATCCGGTATTTTACTCGTCTATCCACATTGTCTGTCAATCTTCTGGATTCCTAGTTTCTATGTCTTTTCTTATGGATTTGTGTTTCTCAGAATGTGAATTATATAAAATCATTTTGAGTTCAATAATTATACTTTATAATACATAACATATTGTAAATATATAAATTTCTTCCTTCAGAAATAATTTAAATTAGTCTCTGTTACGTGCCTGGATTCACTGGCCATCTAAATACAACTGCAAAACTTAACCATCACTGGCCTGCCCAGGTGAAAGGCAACTGGCTGTTATATTTTCCATATACAACCCTGGGATTTAGCTTTTGTCTCAGCCTGCCAGCTTGCTGAAGAATATGTTCAACTCCTCAATTGCTTTTTCCAATAAGCAAACGAAATCAAATTATGTTGTGTGCTGATTTTAACCCTGAGTTCCCCACTTCTATAATTAGGTAGTAATTCCTCACTGTGTTACTATTCTTCAATGCGTTGAGAAAGATTTTTCTTAAAAAGTTTATCCAGCTTTCTCTGTTGCATTCAGCCACAAGATCAGTCTCATATATGTAATACACAGTTATTTTAACAGAAATTCTAATCAGTTTTTAGTTGAATGCCCTTCTGATTCCAGGAATTCTGACTCTCCCTAGATCCAGGAGTGGGGAAGATGGCTGAAGCTAAATCAAGTAAGACCTCCATCTCGTTAGCCAGAGTAACTGTCATACCACTGGACACATGACCCACGCTGCTCCAATCAGAACTGTTTGCAGAATCCTTACTGGAAATGCTGAAACAGAAGTATTTATATCCTATAAATGATGGTGTGTAGTTGTAATGGCTAATTTTATGTATCATTCTGACTGAATCAAAGAATGCCCAGGTATTTGGTTGAACATTATTTCTCAATGTGTCTATGAGGGTATTTCCAGAACTGAACTGGCGAGCTGAATAAAATAGGTGCCCTCCGTCTCTGCCATGTGAGTGAGCATCAGCAAATCCCCTGAGGACCTGAATAGAGTGAAAAGTGAAAGAAAGGAGAAGTCACTCTCTGCTTGACAAAATGAGCTGGGATGCCGGTCTTCTCCTGCTCTCAGCCTTTTGGTCTTCAGGCATTCAGATTCAAATTGGAACGTACATCATCAAACCTCTTGCTCTCAAGCCTTTGAACTATCCCATTGGTTTTCTGGGTTCTCTAGCTTGCAGGGGGCAGATCATGGAATTCTCAATTTCCATAATCACATGAGACAATTCCTTATAAGAAAATATATTTTATATATTAATAAATGCACATATTTGCACATACAAGTATTATGACTATATATTTAACATGACTAATATGTTATATATATACATTATAATATACTATAAACAGAACCAATAGATAGATATAGATACATGCATAAATGTCTACTCAAATACAGAGATATAGATACATATTATATAGCTGTATGTATTCCCTGGTGGCTCAGATGGTAAAGAATTCACCAGCAATGTGGGAGACCTGGTTTTGATCCCTGGGTTGAGAAGATCCCCTGGAGAAGGGCACAGTAACCCATCCAGTATTCTTTCCTGGAGAATCCACATGAACAGAGGTGCCTGGTGGGCTACAGTCCATGGGGGTTACAAAGAGCTGGACATCACTGAGCAACTTAGTACAGCACAGCACATATATGTTTATATGTATCACAGTACATGCATCTCTATATGTGTAAACAACATGTCTATATATACTTGTGTATATAAATGCATGCATTTTAAAGACAACACATATGTATGCATGTGTGTGTGTGTTAGTTGCTCATTTGTGTCTGACTCTATGTGACTCTGTGGCCTGCCAGGCTCCTCTGTCCATGGACCTCACCAGGCAAGAATATTGGAGTGCGTTGTCATGCCCTTCTCCAGGGGATCTTCCTGAACCAGGAATCGAACCTGGGTCTCCCACATTGCAGGCAGATTCTTTACCATTTGAACTACCTGGGAAGACCATATGTATGCATAATCATATATATACAGAGATATGCGTGGCATTTTTATATCTGTCTATATAGTCTGCATATATGTATCTACAGACATATCTATATATGTTTATATACTACTGTATTTCATATGTACATTAGATATATGCATATGTATGTAGATATACCTATACATACAGACATGGATAGACACACATTATCTATATATTTATATATCTCTATTATAGATATGTATTATAGATATCCATCTATCCTATTGGTTCTGTTTCTCTTGAGAACCCTCACTAATAGCTTTTGATACCAATAATGATTCTAGAGGAACAGAATCTTAAGGATGAGTTTCCTAAATTGCTTCTGCTGCTGCTGCTGCTGCTTGCTGCTAAGTCGCTTCAGTCGTGTCCGACTCTGTGCGACCCCAGAGACAGCAGCCCACCAGGCTCCCCCGTCCCTGGGATTCTCCAGGCGAGAACACTGGAGTGGGTTGCCATTTCCTTCTCCAATGCAGGAAAGTGAAAAGTGAAAGTGAAGTCACTCAGTCGTGTCCAACTCCTAGAGATCCCATGGACTGTAGCCTACCAGGCTCCTCCACCCATGCGATTTGCCAGGCAAGAGTACTGGAGTGGGGTGCCATCGCCTTCTCCTAGAGTCTCTGAAATCAGCTTTCTCATGTGATTAGATTTAAATAAACTAAAAATAGAATCACCATGAACCAGTGATACCTTTACTGAACATACACCCAGAGAAAAATCATAATTCATAAAAAGACACACACACCCAGTGTTCATTGCAGCACTATTTACAACCACCAGGACATGGAACCAACCCACATGTCGTCAACAGAGTGATGGATAGAGAAGATGTGGTACATGTATATAATAGGATGGAAAATCCCATGGACGGAGGAGCCTGGAGGGCTGCAGTCCATGGGGTCGCTGAGGGTTGGACATGACTGAGTGACTTCACTTTCACTTTTCACTCTCATGCATTGGAGAAGGAAATGGCAACCCACTCCAGTATTCTTGCCTGGAGAATCCCAGGGACGGGGGAGCCTGGTGGGCTGCCATCTATGGGGTCGCACAGAGTCGGACATGACTGAAGCGACTTAGCAGCAGCAAAAAGAAATGAAATTGGGTCCCTTGTAGAGGCGTGGATGGACCTAGAGTTGGTCATACAGAGTGAACTCAGAGAGAGAGAAATGAATATTGTGTATGAACGCATTTATGTGAAATCTAGAAAAATGGTATAGAGACACAGATGTAGAGAACAAACATATGGATACCAAAGGGGGAAGGGGAAATGGAATGAATTGGAAGACTGAGACTGACATATATGCACCACCATGTATAAAACAGACAACAGTTGAGGTCACTACTGTAGAGCACAGGAGCACTACGCAGCGCTCTGTGGTGACTGACGTGGGGAGGAAGTCCAGAAAGGAGGGATGTATGTACACATAAAGCTGATTCACTGTGCTGGACAGCAGAAACTAACACAACGTGGTAAAGCAAGTATACTCTAATCCAAGCTGATTAGAAATAAAGATGTTAATGACTCTATTTCCAGTAGTAAAGAGATTGCTGGTAGCTCATGGTGTCACCTGGCAATGTTGATATGTAAACTACCTTCACTGGATATTCCTAATAAACCATTTCTAAGAAACAAGGTGTTGGATTAGTGTGTATATGATTCTTTGGAACACTTTTGGGGAGTTAAAGTGAATATATTGTTTGGCGGCTTGTTTTTATGTCACTGGACAAAAAAGTGGAAGAGAAGCATGAGGTTAGGGATTCAAATTCCCAATTTAAGTATGAATGACCCAAATGCTTCTATGTGTACCTTCCAGGAGGCCCTTCAATATTGTTAAAGCGATTTTGACACAGTGAAAATTAAAAAAAATGACCCATAGATAAAGCTTAAACTGTAGACGTGAAGTGAAAATTTTTCAAAGAAATAACATCATATCCCAAACAACCTACCTAAAAATAAGTGCGTGATAAAATTTGATTTTTTTGTCATATGAATCAGTTAGTTCCCTTATTTTTTTAGAGTCAATTTACTTGAATTTCTGTATCTTGCTACCCAAGGTATCCTAACAGATTCAATTGTGATGCCCCTGAAATTGAAGGAAGAACACAGGACCCTGTGAAGTTAAATCTTTGACATATACAACAGACAGTAAAGAATGAGTGGTAGCCATCACTAAACACTACAGCAGAGATATCTTGAAAAAAGATCTTTTGATTAGGCTACATTGTCAACAGACTGTCTCTGGAGCAGTCAGTATGAAGGAATCATGAAATTTTGGTATTGTAGTTAGCCTGGATGGATTCATGGTTTAGCCATTATTCACTTTACAGATAAGAAAATAGCATTGCAGAGGATCTAAGTAATTCATCAAGAGTAACAAAACGGGAGTAGGATCCTTATTTTCATTTTTTTTTAAAAATCCATTTTAACTGAAAACAAAACATGACATATTTACTTAATCAGGATTTCTTACATTATTCATTTTCCTTTAAAATCAATGTTAGTCATAGATCTTAAATTTGTTTACATTTGACTTGATTTGCCTCTGTGTACTGCTTTCTCTGTATTCTCACAGTAAGATTTATCACCAGGACCATTCATTCCTTGGCTTGGGCCTCTTAAATGCTCACTATACTGTACATTGATATGCTTAGATTAGTATCTTCAAATGTCCTTCAGAGTTTGTTCATTTTTCCTACTGTTCACCAAATATCTCCCCCCCTCCATTTTTTTTTTTTTCATGGGGAGAAATTCAGCTCAGATTTTCTGCCTTGGGTCCTCCGAGAATCTGTTTCTGGTCTTGGCACATGTATAAGGAATTTTATAAAACACTGTCTGCCCTTCAAAGAGAAAGGTGGGTTTAGATTGCAGCCAGCTGCCAAGTAAGAAATTTTAATTTTTTAACAATCAAGAGAAAACAATTCTGTTCTTTTAATTTGTTACTAGTGCTGCCACAGTGGTAGTGAAGTTTATTTTTTTTCCCTAAACTTTTGGAACTATTCTAATTGGTTATCCTGTCATAAAACACTGATTTTTTTAATCTTAATTGGGGGCATCATTTAACTCCCTATTTAGCTATAAATTGCAAGTCTGAGGATCAATTTTATCCTGGTACTAGTCCTTCTGGTGTGCAATGGGCCTGTTGCTCAGCCTGTTTTCTGAGCTGGTGGTCAGCCATCAAATCTCATTTGGCAATTTGAATAACAATCGAGACAAACAAGCATATGACAGAATCTCTATACCACACATTCACTTCTTGGGCCTCAAGGACTGTGAGGTTAGTGATGGATTACAAAATAAATACATAAAAACAAAAACAAGGAGTTAAAACCTGTTTAGTATACAAGCAAAGAAAAACAAGGGACTAAGGGGAGATGTCAAAAAAGCAAGAGAGTTCCAGAAAAACATCTATTTCTGCTTTATTGACTATGCCAAAGCCTTTGACTGTGTGGATTACAATAAACTAGAAAATTCTGAAACAGATGGAAATACCAGACCACCTGACCTGCCTCTTGAGAAACTTATATGCAGGTCAGGAAGCAACAGTTAGAACTGGCCATGGAACAACAGACTGGTTCCAAATAGGAAAAGGAGTACCTCAAGACCGTATATTGTCACCCTGCTTATTAAACTTCTATGCAGAGTACATCATGAGAAATGCTGGGCTGGAGGAAGCACAAGCTAGAATCAAGATTGCTGGGAGAAATATCAATAACCTCAGATATGCAGATGATACCACCTTTATGGCAGAAAGTGAAGAGGAACTAAAAAGCCTCTTGATGAAAGTGAAAGAGGAGAGTGAAAAAGTTGGCTTAAAGCTCAACATTCAGAAAATCACGATCATGGCATCTGGTCCCATCACTTCATGGGAAATAGATGGGGAAACAGTGGAAACAGTGTCAGACTTTTTTGGGGGGGCTCCAAAATCACTGCAGATGGTGATTGCAGCAATGAAATTAAAAGACGCTTACTCCTTGGAAGGAATGTTATGACCAACCTAGATAGCATATGAAAAGCAGAGACATTACTTTGCCAACAAAGATCCGTCTAGTCAAGGCTATGGTTTTTCCAGTGGTCATGTATGGATGTGAGAGTTGGACTCTGAAGAAAGCTGAGTGCCAAAGAATTGATGCTTTTGAGCTGTGGTGTTGGAGAAGACTCTTGAGAGTCCCTTGGACTGCAAGGAGATCCAACCAGTCCATTCAAAAGGAGATCAGTCCTGGGTGTTCTTTGGAAAGAATGATGCTAAAGCTGAAACTCCAGTACTTTGGCTACCTCATGTGAAGAGTTGACTCATTGGAAAAGACTCTGATGCTGGGAGGGATTGAGGCAGGAGGAGAAGGGGACAGCAGAGGATGAGATGGCTGGATGGCATCACCGACTCGATGGACAAGAGTTCGGGTGAACTCCGGGAGTTGGTTATGGACAGGGAGGCCTGGTGTGCTGCAGTCCATGGGATCACAAAGAGTCAGACATGACTGAGTGACTGAACTGAAGCGAACTGACTGATGAGTAATACTGGACAACACCACCAATAATACTGGACAACAAACCACTAATATTGGATAAACTCTATATGATACTTAAGAAGAAAAAGTGAGGCAAAACATTTTTATATAAATAAAATTTCTTAACTCTGTGACTTAGGTGTCACATCTCAGCACATGTATAATTAAATTTGAGGCTGACCTCTTCTTTGTTGCTGTTCAGTTGCTAACTCAAGTCTGACTCTGCAACCCCAGGAACAGAAGTACAGCAGCCTTCCCTGTCCTTCACTTCCTCTTGGATAGTGAAGTTTGGGAGTTTGCCCAAACTCATGTCCATTGCCTCAGTGATGCCATTCAACCATCTCATCCTCTGTGCCCCCTTTTCCTCTTGCCCTCAGTCTTTCCCAGAATCAGAGTCTTTTCCAATGAGTCAACTCTTTGCATCAGGTAGGCAAAATATTGGAGCTTTAGCATTTGTCCTTCCAATGAATATTCAGGGTTGACTTCCTTTAGAATTGACTGGTTTGATCTTTAAGATCTCTTCTTAGGATGATATATACAGAATTTTTTAAGTCTAAGCATATACTCTGTTGGATTGGGAGACACATCACAATCCAAAGGTCCAACATGGACTCAAGAAATGGCTTTTATTCAAGATGTTTGTGGCTTTCCCCACTGGCTCAGATGGTAAAGAATCTGTCTGCAATGTGGGAAACATGGTTCAATCCCTGGGTCAGGAAGATACCCTGGAGACGGGAATGTCAATCCACTCCAGTATTCTTGCCTGGAGAATTCCATGGACAGAGGAGCTTCCTGGGCTACAGTCCATAATAGTCACAAAGAGTTGGACATGACTGAGCAACTAAGACTTTCACTTTCAAGATGTTTGTGACCATTCCCCTTAAGTCATTTGATAACATCAACTTTAAATAAAATGTCAAAAAGAGCACCACAGATGATAAAATGAGCCAGAATTAAAGAGTAGCAAAGAAGACAGTCCTTTTTCAGAATGCTCACAGAGTTTTACCTAGTTCTATGCCAACCCCAAAGAAGTCTGCTGCTGGATCTATCCTTTGAATTCAATGGCTGATTCATTCTCAAAATCACCTTGACTCTGTTTTCTTGTTCACATCTAGATAGTATACTTCTTGTTTTCCATTCTCCATACACTGACACTCCTAAAGAGCTAGCCTCTTTGTTTTTTGTTTCCTATATTTTTTCCCTTAAGAAACCATTTTAGATTTCCTGACCTGGTCCATACCAACATCCATCAAGATTGAATATCACTTTAAGGTACCTCTCCCTTCTCTCCTAAACTGATATCTGTATACTCTTTTCACTCTTGCAGATGTGTGTTTAATGTGAGTGTTTATTTTCTAATTTCTGGGCAAAATGTATCAATAATATGTGAAAACTCAGTTCACACAGATGTCAAATCAGTTCAGTTCAGTTCAGTTCTCAGTCATGTCCGACTCTTTGCAACCCCATGGACTGAAGCACACCAGGCTTCCCTGTCCATCTCGAACACCCAGAGCTTGCTCAAACTCATGTCCATAGAGTCAGTGATGCCATCCAACCATCTCATCCTCTGTCATCACACTTCACCTCCTGCTTTCTATCTTTCCCAGTATTAGGGTCATTTCCAATGAGTCAGTTCTTTGCATCAGGTGGCCAAAGTATTGGAACTTCAGCCTCAGCATCAGTCCTTCCAGTAAATTTTCAAGACTGATTTATTTAGGATTGAATGTTTTGATCACCTTGCAGTCCAAGGGACTATAAAGAGTTTTCTCCAACAGCACTGTTCAAAAGCATCAATTCTTTGGCACTCAGCTTTCTTTATGGTCCAACTCTGATGTTCATACATGACTACGGGAAAAACCATAGCTTTGACTAGATGGACTTTTGTTGGCAAAGTAATGTCTCTGCTTTTTAATATGCTGTCTAGGTTGGTCATAGATTTTCTTCCAAGGAGCAAGAATCTTTTAATTTCATGGCTGCAGTCACCATCTGCAATGATTTTGAAGTCCAAGAAAATAAAGTCAACCACTGTTTCCACTGTTTCTTCATCTATTTGCCATGAAGTGATGGGACCAGATGCTATGATCTTTGTTTTCTGAATGTTGATTTTAAGCTGGTTTTTTCACTCTCCCCTTTCAGTTTCCAAGAGACTCTTTAGTTCCTCTTCACTTTCTGCCATAAGGGTGGTGTCATCTGCATACCTGAGCTTATTGATATTTCTCCTGGCAATCTTGATTCCAGCTTGTGCTTCATCCTGCCTGGCATTTCACATGATGTACTCTGTATATAAGTTAAATAAGCAGGGTGACAATATACAGCCTTGACGTACTCCTTTGGAACCAGTCCATTGTTACACGTCTGGTTCTAACTGTTGCTTCTTGACCTGCACACAGATTTTTCAGGAGTCTGGCAAGGTGGTCTGGTAGTCCCATGCCTTTAAGAATTTTCCATAGTTTGTTGTGATCCACACAGTCAAAAGCTTTGGCATAGTCAATAAAACAGAAGTAGATGTTGTTTGTTTGTTTGTTTTTTCCTGAAACTCTCTTGCTTTTTTGATGATCCAAGGGATTTTGGCAATTTGATTTCTGGTTCTTCTGCCTCTTCTATATCCAGCTTGAACATCTGGAATTTCTCAGTTCACATACTGTTGTAGCCTGGCTTGGAGAATTTTGAGCATTGCTTTGCTAGCATTTGAGTTGAGTGCACTTGTGTGGTAGTTTGTACATTCTTTGGCATTGCCTTTCTTTGGGATTGGAATGAAGACTGACCTTTTCCAGTCCTGTGGCCACTGCTGAGTTTTCCAAATTTGCTGGCATATTGAGTGCAGCACTTTCACGGCATCATCTTTTAGGACTTGAAATAGCTCAACTGGAATTCTATCACCTCCACTAGCTTTGTTTGTAGTGATGCTTCCTAAAGCCTACTTGACTTCACATTCCAGAATGTCTGGCTCTAGGTGAGTAATCACACCATCATGGTTATCTGGGTCATTAAGATGTTGTTTGTATAGTTCTTCTTTGTATCCTTGCCACCCTTTCTTAATATCTTCTGTTTCTGTTAGGTCCATACCATTTCTGTCATTTATTGAGCCCATCTTTGCATGACATATTTCTTTGGTATTTCTAATTTTCTTGAAGCGATACTTAGCCTTGCCCATAATATTGTTTTCCTCTATTTCTTTGCATTGATCACTGAGGAAGGCTTTCTTATCTCTCCTTGCTACTCTTTGGAACTCTGCATTCAAATGGGTATATGTCTCCTTTTCTCCTTTGCGTTTAGCTTTTCTTCTTTTCTCAGCTATTTTTAAGGTGTCCTCAGAGAACCATTTTGCCTTTTTGCATTTCTTTTTCTTGGGGATTTTTTTGATCACTGTTTCTTGTATGAACCTCCATTCATAGTTCTTCAGGCACTCTGTCTATCAGATCTAATCCCTTGAATCTATTTGTCACTTCCACTGAATAATCATAATTGATTTGATTTAGGTCATACCTGAATGGTCTAGTGGTTTTCCCTACTTTCTTCAATTTAAGTCTAAATTTTGCAATAAGGAGTTCATGATCTGGGCCATGGTCAGCCCCTGGTCTTGTTTCTGCTGACTATATAGAGCTTCTCCATCTTCGGCTACAAAGTATATAATCAGCCTAATTTTGGTATTGACCATCTGGTGATGTCCATGTGTAGAGTCATCCCTTGTGTTGTTGGAAGAGGGTGTTTACTATGATGCAATGCCACCTAGATGTCGTAAAAAAGAGACCTTACAGGAAGAGATCTTGAGGCCCTATTCCAGTCAAGCCAGAGCTTCCATATGGGAGTAGAAGATGGAATCCTGGCCAATGGATGTGTTGCTTGTTTTTAATGTGTGGAAGTGCTTCACAGTTCTCCATCTAAACACACTCCCCAGTTAAACTGTGATGCATTACAACAGGGTTTGCATACCTGAGGGGAGAAGAGGACTACTTCCAAAAACAGGGGCAGAGAGTATGATATATGGAGGATTAAGCCGTATCTCTTGGGGCCATGGAAACCCACTCCAGTACCCTTGCCTGGAAAATCCCATGGACTGAGAAACCTGCTCGGCTACAGTCCATGGGGTCGCAAAGAGCTGGACACGACTGAGCGAATGAGTCTGAGTCTTAGGGCCATTAGTACTGGAAGAATACCATTGTGCAATACATGAATTTGCTAAATTAGCCCCAAGATTTGCTCAGCTTCATTAAAAGAACATACTGGTCTGAAATAAGGGAGTCCCTCTGGTGCAGTTTCTACAAGGCCTCATTTAGTAAGACCTCAGTGAGGAAGATTTGAGACTATGCAAGTGGAGGGATTGTTTCCAAATTGAGTTTAACTGGGTGGGAGGTAACTTAATGAAAACAACCCTTTGAAAGTCAGCTGCTCTGTGTGTCAGCTGTTGGAGAAAACAGTAACATCATCGAGTTATAGTTTTCTACTCAGTGATTTGGCTGCCTGTGTGAGAGCTTCTGAGATGTTTTGAATTCTCAACACAACCCTAGAATCCTGTAAAATCTAGGCTAGGAGCCAAAGAGCCCACAAAAGTCCTTGGCTTGCCCTAGATAAGAAAATAAAGTCTTTTTGAGTAACAACACAAAACAGCTGTTAATCGACTGTGACAATGGATGTGTACCGCCTTTTCATGTGTATGAAGGCAGTCACTAAAGTGTTTCGTGTGTCCAAACTCTGCCTATGGTTTTCTCTATATTACTGACTGTGGGCAACTGCTAAATGATACACTTTTGTAGCAGCAATTTTACATTTTAATATAAAGGCAAACAGTATTTTTTATAAAACACTCTGGATAGAGGAAAAAAATTGGTTTTAATCTGTATTATTTATTTATTGCTTGTTTTTTTTTTTTGGGGAATAACAGTAAATTGCAAGACTCCACGTAACAACTGCATTTCACTATTATAGACATTGTTGGAAACCATCCAGCTATCTTCATCTAGCTTCTGGCTTTAGTCGTCCCATCCTTTATTTATAATTGCATCACACTCATGGCCAAATGGACTTAAGGCCACTTAATCAATTGCTTATAATGTGAAATGAAACAGCTTGGTGAGGATGAATATATGACTCTCAGGTCTTCTCTCCTCCAGGACTCTTTTCATTACTAAAGTATAGTTTCTGGGCAAAGAGGATCAGTCAGACATTGATAAGGACGGCTAGTAACTTGACCTGTGGCTAAAGGTCAATCATGAATCCACTCCAGACATCAGTTTCTTCAAAAAGAACATGAACAGGTTGGACTAGATTATACCTAAAACTCATCACACTTGGAATTGCACCATGTTAAATTTGGGGATCCAACTCCAGACCTTGTTCCTAAATTAGAGTGTATATTTTCTCTTTCCAAGACGTACTGGACTATAATGGTTAGCAAAGTTCATTCCCACCATTCTTAGACTCTCTGATGTGGCCGTGTTCAAAGGCTATTGATAAGCCCTAAACTTCTAAATCTCAAACATCAGAAGGAAGGAGCTGAAAACTGCCCTTGTTTCCTGTTCCCAGCCCAAATCACTAAATGAGATGACTCAACTTCTGAAATCCAGGGATGCAGCAGGGTACTCTTCAATATTTGGTTGTTGTTGTCATTGTTTAGTTGCTAAGTCATCTCCAACACTTTTGACTATAGCCCGCTAAGCTTCTCTGTCCATGGGATTCTCCAAGCAAGAATACTGGAGTGAGTTACCATTCTCTCCTCCAGGAGATGTCCCAACCCAGGGACCAAACTCATATCTTCTGTAGCTCCTACATTGCAGGCAGATTCTTTACCACTGAGCCACCAGGGAAGAGCCAATATTTTGTACTTAATTCTTTAATGGAATATTTGTAAGGAGAGTTTAAGAATAAACCCCATTTCATATAATAAAAAAAGAATTTTTTTTTTTAAATTTAAGTGCTTTTCACTATTCGTCAAATGCAGATAATACAGGTCTTTTTCTACATTATTTGTAGTCAGTGTACGTGTGTGTGTGTTGCCTTCATACATGACTATGGAAAAGTCAAAACTTGCTTAAAACTTTCAAGTTTAACCATATTCAAATATATATTCTAAAATTTATTTGGAAATTTATTCTTGAAAAAGTTCAGTATTTTACCTCTTGTCATTAATCCTTAGGCTTCTTGATGTACAAAATTCCTATACTAAAGAAATAATTTGGTAAACTGAATTATTCAGTTAGTTTAGTGAAAGGTGCATTCTAAATACTAGATAATTATGAAGCTCCTGTTGGTTTTCAGAAATATATGAGGTATTTAACATCATTAAAGATTATATGGTGCCTATGACCAACCTAGACAGCATATTAAAAAGCAGAGACATTATTTTGCCAACAAAGTTCCATCTAGTCAAGCCTATGGTTTTTCCAGTGGTCATGTATGGAGGTGAGAGTTGAACTATAAAGAAAGCTGAACACAGAAGAATTGATGAGAATTGATGTTTTTGAACTGTGGTGTTGGAGAAGACTCTTGAGAGTCCCTTGGACTTCAGGGAGATCCAACCAGTCCATCCTAAAGGAGACCAGTCCTGGGTGTTCATTGGAAGGACTGATGCTGAGGCTGAAACTCCGATACTTTGGCCACCTGATGCGAAGAGCTGACTCATTTGAAAAGACCCTGATGCTGGGAAAGATTGAGGACAGGAGGAGAAGGGGACGACAGAGGATGAGGTGGCTGGATGGCATCACCGACTGAATGGACATGCGTTTGGGTGGATTCCGGGAGTTGCTGATGGACAGGGAAGCCTGGTGTGCTGTGGTTCATGGGGTCGCAAAGAGTTGGAGATGACTGAGTGACTGAACTGAATTTAACTGAACTTCTAAATCTCAATAGGTAATATTTTGAACCCCTCTTCCAACTCAGAAGTATAGATGGTAAATAAATGCCAACAAATAATGTTTTCATTTGTTGCTAATTTTATGGGTAAGTAAAAGAATTTCCTAAAAAGGGCAAAAGAGTTGGCCATGTACATTGTTATTTATTTTAGAAGAATCATCATTAAGCAGTTCATTCATGCATTAAGTGAAAGTGGAAAGTGTAGGAGACCCGGGTTCCATCCCTGGGTTGGAAAATCCCCTGGAGAAGAGAATGGCTACCCACTCCAGGATTCTTGCCTGGAGAATTTCATGCGTAGAGAAGCCTGGAAGGCTAGAGTCCATGGAGTTGCAAAGAGCTGGATATGACTGAGCAACTAACCCTTTCACTTTTCAATTTGCTAATCGCTAAGTCGCTTCAGTCGTGTCTGACTCTGTATGACGCCATAAATGGCAGCCCACCAGGCTCCCCCGTCCCTGGGATCCTCCAGGCAAGAACACTGGAGTGGGTTGCCATTTCCTTCTCCAATGCATGAAAGTGAAAAGTGAAAGTGAAGTTGCTCAGTCGTGTCCGACTCTTAGCGATCCCATGGACTGCAGCGTACCAGGCTCCTCCGTCCATGGGATTTTCCAGGCAAAAGTACTGGAGTGGGGTGCCATTGCCTTCTCCGCACTTTTCAATTACATATATATGATCACCTAGAATCAGAATTCTAAAAAAAAAAAACTGAATTTTCCATTTGACCTTATCACTAAGCTTAAAATCCAACTAGTACTGTACAAATGTATCCAATTTGATATAGGAGACTGGCTATATCTAATTCTATTACGTCTCCAAAGTTTGTTTCAACAATTAATTTATGAAAGGAAAAAATTCTGCTCCATTTCTCAGTGAAGACTTTAATACCATCTCTACCTATTTTTTCTATTCGACAGTAATAAAATGAGCTCACTGAATTTATAGAATTTTTTGAGAAGAGATAACATTTCTTGCACCAAAAATGAGTAAAATTGTTGGTGACCATGTGCTGAAGTTTGCTGTCTCTTCCAGGATGCAGCTCTATCATACTCCTCAATTTTTAGACTTAAAATGAAGCTTACGGTGTGTGAGATCACAAGTATGGTAAAGGACACGAAAATACTATGGTCACCCAAG
Organism: Bos mutus; assembly: GCF_027580195.1. NCBI lineage: Eukaryota > Metazoa > Chordata > Mammalia > Artiodactyla > Bovidae > Bos > Bos mutus. The sequence continues at coordinate 89,686,612 of NC_091626.1, read as the reverse complement.
AAAAGCAGTGTATTCTGCATCACATAATGACATTTTTTAAAGACCAAACAGTGATGGGATAGAGAGAGACAGCCAGACACACGCACGCAGAAGAGTAGTAATGATGAGAGAAGGAAAGGGGATGAGAGGAAGGGAAGGGACGCTGGAGACACAAAAAGTGAAAGTGAAAAAAAGTGTTATCACTCAGTCTCGACCAACTCTTTGCAACCCCATGGACTGCAGCCCATCAGGCTCCTCTGTCCATGAAATTCTGCAGGCCAGAATACTGGAGTGGGTAGCCATTTTCTTCTCCAGGAATGGAACCCAGGTCTTCCCAACCCAGGAATGGAACCCAGATCTTCCCAACCAGGAATGGAACCTCGGTCTCCTGCAATGCAGGCAGATTCTTTACCATCTGAGCCACCAGAGAAGCCCAGAGATAGAAGCGGAGAGCAAAAAGACAAACAAAGATAATGGTAAAAATCCTGCTCATCCTTTCAGCTACATTTTCTGAAGTTTGTGACTGATTAAACCTCTGCACCGTAATGAATTTAATATCAACAAAAGACTCAACTTTTGTTTTTTGTTTGGCATCTTTGCTGTTTCTTAAAATGCTATCACCTTAGAAAGCCCAAGGTTGAGATTCCTCATGTATTCCCTCTGGCTCCTCTCAAACTGTGATCCTTAAAAAAGAAAAAAAAAAGCACATGAGTTAAAAGATTGTTCACCCAGTAGTAAAGTAGGTTGAAGCTTCAAATAGTTAAAGTACATCTAACTTTTAGGAAAGTAGAAGTCTTCCCATTAGTGTCAGTGATGGGTTTGTTCTAATAATTCACCTCGAATTAATGAATTTTTATGTTTACAGGATAAAATAAATTTTGGTTTAACATGAACTGTTTCCTCTTTCTTTTATACCCTGACATCTAATGCTACTGAGCATCACTATGCTCTTTCATTCTAATTAAAGAGAGTCCTCCCCTTAACGGTATGTCCCCATTCTTAATGTTTCTATAAGACAATGACATATTCTCTTTGGTTGTGTCTCAAGCCAGAAAGGAAGCCAGTGTTCCACAGTCTTGTTTCCACACATATTTTTCTTCATAGCTATTTATATCTTCATGCCAATCATCAGTTGCAATAGGTATTAAATTTCAAGATGTTTGTAACAACACCACACAAGATTTTATAGTTAATGAAAAAAGTATTTCAATAGCTTATTAAAATATAGTTTATGAGGTTTGTTTTAAAACATTTCCAAAATCACTTTGAAACTTTATTTTCACATATGCTAGGATACATATTTTTAAAGAATCTATGTGAAATGGTTTTTAGGTACGCTTGTAAGCATAGCCATACAAATGAGACAAGGAAAAGGAATCAAACTATTTTCCAACTCAATTGACCATCTGACCACTTACATTTCATGCCATTCATGTGTTGATTTACATATATATATATATATATATATATATATATATAAAGAGAGAGAGAGAGAGAGAGAGAGAGAGATGTATGTATATTCATCCATTTATGCTCATTTAAAGAATGGATCAATTACTCCTTTGTTTTATGTACTCTTTTGAGTCAAGTATTTATATATTCAAGATTATTTGGATTTGCTTTTCAAAATGCTTTGCTATTTTTAATATTCAATGTGTCCTGTTAAAGCAAAGTTTGTTTACAAGGTCATCTTATATCTGAAAAAAAAAAACTATAAATGAACTTATTTACAAATCAGAAACAGACTCACAGACTTAGAGAATGAGCTTTCGGTTCTGTAGGACGTGGTGCAGGGGAGCGATAGTTAGGGAGCGTGGGACTGACACGTACACGGTGCCATATTCAAAATGGATAACCAACACGGACCTACTGTATATCACAGGGAACTCTGCTCAGTGTTCTGTAACAGCCTAATTGGAAAAGAATACTGAATCGCTTTGTTGTACAGCTGAAACTGAGAAAACATTTTTAATCAACCGCACTCCAAAACAAAATAAAAAATTAAATAAAACATTTTATTCTTAATTTTTTTCAGGGACATTGAATGGCCTAGTGGAAAATCATCTTCTGAGTGTTCCAGGGGCTTTTTAAAAATAGAATTTACAAAGATGTTCAGACATCTGCACATTTCTTAGCCTTGGCCATCAGTCAAACATCCAATGACAAATTCCTCTCTGTCTTAAAACTTCTGGAGAATTTCTTTCCCATGTTGGATTTATTTGCTTTTTTTCTTTTTGCTTCTGTAATAGGTATTGCTCTGACTTGGGCTTCCCTTTAGCAGAACCTAGAAACAAAGTGAGGGAAAGCTGTTAAGAGGAAATCTGGATCTGGAATATCTGTGATGCTGAGAGGGGCACAGTGGGAGACAGGAAGCAGGAAAGGAGATGCTTATTAAGTAAGATATCCAAAATGCATTGGTGTTTTCAGAGTATTTCCCTGGTGGCTCAGATGGTAAAGAGTCTGTCTGCAATGCAGGAGACCAGGTTCTATCCCTGGGTCCGGAAGATCTCCTGGAGAAGGAAATGGTTACTCACTCCAGTATTCTTGTCTGGAGAATTCCATGGACAGAAGAACCTGGCATGCTAAAGTCCATGGGGTCTCAAAGAGTCAAACACGACTGAGTGACTAACATACTTCTAGCCCATTAAAAAAGAAAAAAGACACTATAACATCTAATTCATTGTCATCTTAAAAACTTTCACAGCATTCCATATATCAAAAACTGATGGTCTTTGGCTCTTTCAATATTAACTGCTATTTCAAATCTTAAAAGATGATGCTGTTAAAATATGCAATCAATACACCACCAAATTTGGAAAACTCAGCAGTGACCAAAGGCCTGGAAAAGGTCACTTTACATTCCAATCCAAAAGAATGGCAATGCCAAAGAATGTTCAAACTAATGCACAATTGCACTTATCTCACACACTAGCAAAGTAATGATAAAATTCTCCAATCCAGGCTTCAACAGTAGATAATCCATGAACTTCCAGATGTTCAACCTGGATTTAGAAAAGGCAGAGGAACCAGAGATCAAATTGCCAACATGCACTGGATCATTGAACAAGCAACAGAGTTCCAGAAAATCATCTACTTCTTTTTCACTGCCTATGCAAAAGTGTTTGACTATGTGAATCACAACAAAATGTGCAAAATTCTTAGAGATGGGAATACAAGACCACCTTACCTGCCTCCTGAGAAATCTGTATGCAGGTCAAGAAGCAAGAGTTAGAACTGAACATGAAACAACAGACTGGTTCCAAATTGGGAACAGAGTACGTCAAGGCTGTATACTGTCACACTGCTTATTTAACTTTCATGCAGAGTACATCATGAGAAACGCTGGGCTGGAGGAAGCACAAGCTGGAATCAAGATTGCCGGGAGAAATATCAATAACCTCGGGTATGCAGATGACACCACCCTTATGGCAGAAAGTGAAGAGGAACTAAAAAGCCTCTTGATGAAAGTGAAAGAGGACAGTGAAAAAGCTGGCTTAAAATTCAACACTCAGAAAATGAAGAGCGTGGCATCTGGTCCCATCACTTCATGGCAAATAGATGGGGAAACAACGGCAACAGTGACAGACTTCATTTTTTGTGGTTCCAATCACTGCAGATGGTGACTGCAGCCATGAAATTATAAGACACTTGCTCCTTGGAAGAAAAGCTATGACCAACCTAGACAGCACATTAAAAAACAGAGACATTACTTTGCCAATCAAGGTCTGTCTAGTCAAAGCTATGGTTTTTCCAGTAGTCATGTATGGATGTGAGAGTGGGACCATTAAGAAAGCTGAGCACTGAAAAATGAAGAATTAATGCTTTTGAACTGTGGTGTTGGAGAAGACTCTTAAGAGTCCCTTGGACTTCAAGGTGATCGAGCTATTCAATCCTAAAGAAATCAGTCCTGAATATTCATTGGAAGGGCTGATGCTGAAGCTGAAGCTCCAATTCTTTGGCCATCTGACGTGAAGAACTGACTCATGGGAAAGACACTGATGCTGGGAAAGATAGAAAGCAGGAAGAGAAGGGGATGACAGAGGATGAGATGGTTGGATGGCATCACTGACTCAATGGACATAAATCTGAGCAAGCTTCGGGAGTTGGTGATGCACAGGGAAGCCTGGTTGTGCTGCAGTCCATGGGGCTGCAAAGAGTTGGACATGACTGAGTGACTGAACTGAACTGATGCTATCATTAAATTTCCATGCTATCCACCATTATTGTAAAAAGAACTGGGGCCAAGTGAGCTGGCAATGAGACTTCAACATATTGATTTTTTATTTATCTTTATTGTTTATCCTTTAAAACCCCCTTATACAGATTCATTTGATTGTCAAGATTTATTCAAGAAGCTGGAAATACTGCACTAATTCCAAGAAGGTATAGATAAGAAAATGATATTGCACAGAATGGAAATATTAAGAAATGAAGGAAATAACAGAAAAATGATAGCTATTAATCAACAATACTGAAAAATTGTTCTTTAAAACTATCAAAAAAGTTGATGAATCTTTAAATTAACTACAATGAAAAAAGAGAGATTTCATAAATTAATAAAATCAAGGATAAATGAGGATGCGTTACTGCAGACTTTAGGGAAATATAGAACCTTTTAAGGAAATATTATGAACAAACATGTGCCAGAAAATTAGACTAGAAGAAACTTATTAATTCTTAGAAAGACACATAGAACCACAATTCATTCAAGAAAAAGTTTAAAAAGACATTAAAAAACTAAAAAATATAAATTACTATTCAATAAATTTTACTCAAAGAAAAGTTCAGGCTCACACAGGTCTTCTAAGACAAGTCACAACAACCCTGTAAGGCAAAACTAACATCAATTCTTTACAAGTCAGTTTAATCAGCAGCAGCAGAAGAAACTCTTCCCAATGCATTCCATGGGGCCAATACTGTTTTGATATCAAATAAAAGGCAAGAAATGAATATATCTTATATAGACATAAATTCTTTGACAAAATACTAGCAAACTAAATACAGCAATATATAAAAAAGATCATACCAAGACCAATTGAGATTTATCCCAGGAATGCAGTTGGTTCAACATTCAAAAATCAATGTAAAACATATTAATATAATAAATTGCAAAGCCAGATGACAATCTCAATAGATGCATAAAATTCATCTTTCAAGCATTAATGACTTTTCTTGATAAAAAATAAATAAAAAATAGAAAGGAATATTCTCACTGATAAAGGCAATCTATGGAAAACCTCACAGGTTTCATAATAATTGTAAAAGACCAACAGCTGTATTTTGATGCTCAGGAATAAGACAAAGATGTCCATTCTCAACACTTTGTAAAATCATAGTGGAAGATGTAGCCAGGAGAGTTGGGCTGAAAATATGAAAAAAAAAAAAAAAAGACGTCCATAATGAAAAGTAAACAACATATAAATCTGTTTCTTTTCACATATAACATAATATTGGATGTAGAAAATCTTAAGGAATTAGAAAAAAAAATGTTTGTGTTATTAAACAGTTCAGCATGTTTGCACAATATAAGGCTAATACAAAAAATACATTTGATTTCTCTACAACAGCAAAGATAATGTAAAAATAAGTTTAAGAGAAAAATATATTTATAATAGTATTGAAAATAAATGTTTAGAAATAAACTTAACAAAAAAATGTATAAGACTCATACACAGAAAACTACAAAACATCATTGGGAGAAACTGAAGGTGACTTAGTTAAAAAAACAGGCATTCTGTGTTCAGGAATTAGAAAATCTAATATTGTTAAAATGGTGATACTTTAAAAAAAATAATCTAAAAATGCAACAGTAATCCCGCTCAACACCTATGCTGTCTTTTTTGAAGAAATTGATAAGTTGATTCTAAAAATGAGAAAAATCTGAAATAGTTGATGCAGTCTTGAAGAAGAAGAAAAAAAATAGTTGTAGGAGTCATACTTCACAATTTCAAAGCACAATATAAAACTATAATAGTCCAGACAATATGATACGGTCATAAAAACAGAGATATAGATCAATGGAACAGAACTGGAGTACAGAGATAAAGCTTTCATTTTTGGTCAACTGATTTCAGACAACAATGTCTAAAGTCTAGTTTTAGCAGCAAATAGTGCTGTGTAACTGACAATCCACAGGAAAAGAATACTGTTGGCCCCTTACCTCACAATGTTAACAAAGATTAAATCAAAATTGTTCAAAATCCTATATGCAAGAGTTGGGAGTATATAACTATTAAGTAAACATAAGAATAAATATTCAAGATCTTCCTTTAGGCAATGTTTTCTTTGATATGACCCAAATCAAATCAATAAAAGGAAAAAAAAAGGTGATTAAGCCTTCATCACAATTAAAAAATTTTGTCTTCCAAGGGACACTATTTGAAAAAGTCAAAAGAACTCTTAGGATGGGAGAAAATATTTGCAAATCACTTATCATCTGAGAAGGGGCTATTACCCAGAAAAATATTTAAAAAGAACCAACTCTTAGAACCTAACAATGAAAAGACATATCCAATTTCTAAAAAATAGAAAAAAGATTTGACTCCTCTTCTCTGAAGAGTATGTACAAATGTCAATGAGCAGATGAAGAGATGTTCGATACAGTTATTCATCAGGGAAATGCAAATCAAAACCACAGTAAGATACCACTTTACATCCACTTGGATGGTTATAATTAAAAAGCAGGACACTAATGAGTGCTTTGTGGACACGGAGCTCTCAGACTGCTGACAGAAATTCCACATGCTAGCAAGACTATGCTCAAAGTCCTTCAAGCTAGGCTTCAGCAGTAAGTGAATCGAGAACTTCTAGATGCACAAGCTAGATTTAGAAAAGGCAGAGGAACCAGACATCAAATTGCTAACATCTGTTGGATCATAGAAAAATAAAGGGAATTAAAAAAAAAAAGTCTGCTTCATTGACTATGCTAAAGTCTTTGCATGGATCACAACAAATTGTGGAATATTCTTAATGATATAGGAATAGCAGACCACATTACCTGCCTCCTGAAAAATCTGTATGCAGGTCAAGAGGCAACAGTTAGAACTAGACATGAAACAATGGCCTGGTTCCAAATTGGGAAAGGAGTATGTTAAGGCTGTATATTGTCACACTGCTTATTTAACTTATATGCAGAGTACATCATGCGAAATGCTGGACTGATGAGGTACAAGCTGGAATCAAGATTACCAGGAGAAATATAAACAACCTCAGAAATTCAGATGATATCACCCTATTGGCAGAAAGCAAAGAGGAACTAAAGAGCCTCTTGATAAGATGAAAGAGGAGAGTGAAAAAGCTGATTTAAAATTCAACATTCAGAAAAGAAAATCTGGTCCTATCATTTCTTGGCAAATAGATGGGGAACATGTAGAAACAGTGTCAGATTTCATTTTCTTGGGCTCCAAAATCAATGCAGATGGTGACAGCAGCCACGAAATTAAAAGACACGTGCTCCTCAGAAAAATAGCTATGACAAACCTAGACAGTGTATTAAAAAGCAGACATATTCCTTTGCTGACAAAGGTCCGTATAGTCAAACCTATGTTTTTTGCAGTTGTCATATAGGGACGTGAGAGTTGGACCAGAAAGAAGGCTGAGTGCCAAAGAACTGATGCTTTCAAACTGTGGTCTGGTGAAGACTCTTGAAAGTCCATTGGATTGCAAGGAGATCAAACCAGTCAATCCTAAAGGAGGTCAACCCCAAATATTCATTGGAAGGGCTGGTGCTGAAACTGAAGCTCCAATATTTTGGCTACCTGATGCGAAGAGTTGACTCACTGAAAAAGACCTTGAGAATGAGAAAGACGGAGGGCAAGAGGAGAAGGGGGCAACAGAGGATGAGATAGTTGGTTGGCATCACTGACTCAATGGACATGAGTTTGAGTAAACACAGGGAGATAGTGAAGAACAGGGAAGCCTGGTGTGCTGCAGTCCATAGGGTGACAAATAGTCAGACATGACTGAGAGACTGAACAACTCGAACAGTGAGTGTTATGTGGATGTGGAGCTCTCAGAACTTTCATATTGCTGATGGAAATATAAAGCGATGCAATCTCTTTGGAGGAGTTTGATGGTTTCTCAAAATATGAAACATAGTGTTACCATATTACTCAGCAATTGTACTCATAAATAACTACTCAAGAGACATGAAAACACCTATGTATACAAAACTTTCATATGAATATTTTTGGTAGCATTACTCATAAAAGCCCAAGAGTGAAAGCAACCTAAAAGTCTATCAATTAGTGAATGGATAAGGAAATTGGAATATTACTCAGCAAAAGAAAGGAATGAAACACCAACAAAAGCTACAGCATGAATGAATCTTGAAAACATTACACTCAGAAAAAGCCAATAATAAAAGACCACATATTGTATGATTTCATGTATATAAAAAAAATCTAAAAATGGTAAATGCACAGAAATGCTTTAGGGATGAATGGCTATTACTGCACAATTCTGCTATTACACTAAAAATACTGAAAAGCAACTTTAAAGGAGTAGTTTTTATGTAATTTTTTTTAATCTCAAGAAAATTTAATAAAACTTCCCAGATGGCTCAGTGGCAAAGAATTTGCCTGCCAATGCAGAAGCCGCAGGAGGCACAGGTTCCATCCTTGGGTTGGGAAGATCCCCTGGAGAAGGAAATGACAACCCAGTGTAGTATTTTTGCTGGATAATCAGAGAGTCAGACGCAACTGAGCACACATGCACCACACCCTCATCTCATTTTCTGAAAGATCTTTGCAGATGTGTTGACCTTTCCTAAGCTTCTTGGCTTCAAGGGTACTTATTAAGGGAAATGTCTTAAATTCATGCTTTATTCTAAAGCTGATACAAATAGATAAAAGAACTCCCCTGATTACCATATAATATTGGTTTTATGACAGCAAGATCTGATGTCAGATCTTTCATGTTAGGTGGCTAACCAGAAAAGTCAGAAAGTGAAAATGGTGATTTAAACAAAACCAATCCCAGATTTTGTCGTTCTGCAATTATCACTATAGCTTTTGGGAAAAACAATAGAGAAAGCAAGGTTTCAACACTGTATCATTCTAAAGCATTCTAGTCCACCAGGTCCAAAAGCCTTTAATGGGATTGAAGTTTCTACTGCCATTGAGTTTGGACTGATTTGAGATTAGGAAGCAAGTTCTCAAAAAGTATAGATGATCTTCAAATAACTGCTGTCTATGAAAGTATCAGCGGTAAAAAAAATAAATAAATAAAAGTTAATTGGTCTATTTATCACTGGTATTTTTACTTATTTATTTATTTTCTTTTTTCGGCTGTGCTGGGTCTTCACTGCTGCATTAGAACATTCTCTAGTTGCGGAGTGATCGGGCTACTCTCCATTGCAGTGCACTGCTTCTCACTGTGGGGCCCTCTCCTGTTGCAGAGCACAGTCTCTAGGGCGCGAGCTCAGTGGTTGTGGAACACAGGCTTACTTGCCTCATGGCATGTGGACTCATCCTAGACCAGGGATCACACCCATGTCCCCTGCATTGGCAGGCAGATTCTTAAACACTGGTCCACTGGGGAAGTCCTCATTGGTACTGTTACAATGGAGTGATATTTTTAAAATACGAACTTATTCTCCTAGTCCTAATTTCTATCTCATTCAAAAATTGTTTCTGTCAGTTTTATTAAGATTGGTTTGTTTTTGCATTACAGGACAATCAGTTCAGTTCAGTTCAGTCACTCAGTCGTGTCCAACTCTTTGTGACCCTCATGGACTGCAGCACTCCAGGCCTCCCTGTCCATCACCAACTCCTGGAGTTTACTCAAACTCATGTCCAGAGGAGGAGCCAAGATGGCAGAGGAGTAGGATGGGGAGAACACTTTCTCCCCCACAAATTCATCAAAAGAACATTTAAACGCTGAGTAAATTCCACAAAATAACTTCTGAATACCGGCAGAGGACATCAGGCACCCAGAAAAGCAACCCAAGTCGTTGAAAGGAGGTAGGAAAAAATATAAAAGACAAAAAAAGAGACAAAAGAGGGAGGAACGGAGTTCTGTCCCGGGAAGAGAGTCTTAAAAAGAGAGAAGTTTCCAAACACCAGGAAACCTTCTCACTGCTGAATCTGTGCCAAGCCTTGGAAGCACAGAGGGCAACATAACAGGGAGGAAAAATAAATAAACAATTAAAACCAGCAGATTGTGAGCCCTATGGTAACTCCCCCAGCGGAGAAGCAGCGCAGACGCCTGCACAGGCCACTAGCAAGCGGGGGCTGGGCAAGGAGGTGCAGCGCGGGCTGCATCGCTTAGAGTAAAGATCTGAACTGAATACCCTGAGCACTATCTGAGAGAAATAATTTGGGCTAGCAAACCAGACTGTGGGATATCTACCACGTGAAAAGCCAGCCCTAACCTAAGACACCACTAGGTCCATGCACGGAACAAAGGACTGAACAGAGACAGCCGGCTGCAGACCTTCCCCCTCCGGTGACAGGCAGCCAGAGCCGGAAGGGGGCAATCGCAGCCCCAGAGAGACATTATCTATAAAACTGTAAGCAGGCTTCTTTGCTAACTAAAACTTCTTGGGGGTCTGGACGGTCAACATCTGCCTGAGAAGGTGCACCGGTTGTACACCTAGATAATGGAGCGGCGGGGAAGCGATAAGTCACAGCAATCGCGCTGGCCAAACACCTCATCACCTGAGCTGCTCGGACCTCAGAAGGGCACAAAACGCAGGCCCAATCAAGTCTGGGCCTCTGAGGACTACCCAAGTGCCTGAACCTGAGCAGCTTGGACCTGGGAGGTGCAGGCAGCCCAGGGCCAGCCACGGATGGTTCCCGGCGGAGCAACCTAGAGCCTGAGCAGTGTGGGCAGGGAAGCTACATGCGCCGTGAGCGGGGGCAGACCCAGTGTGGCTGAGGCACTGCGAGCACACGCCAGTGTTATTTGTTTGCAGCATCCCTCCCTACCTCCCCTCAGTGCGACTGAACAAGTGAGCCTAAAAAAAAAAAAAAAAAAAGTGTCCTCCACCGTCCCCTTTGTGTCAGGGCGGAAACCAGACACTGAAGAGACCAGCAAACAGAAGAAGCTATAACAGAGGGAACCGCCTTGGAAGCTACAGGCAATAGATTAAAACCCTGTGGTTAGTATCGACTTCATAGGAAGGGGCCTATAGATCTTGAGAAATATAAGTTGGACTAAGGAACTAGCCAAAAATGAACTGAACCCACAATACTCACAACAAAACCAGAGAAAGCCCTAGATATATTTTTACTATTTTTACGATCATTCTTTTTTTTTTTTTTTTATTTTTAAAAAATTTTAAGTCCTCTATTATTCCTTTAATTTTCACTTTTATAACCTATTACTTTGCAAAAAAAAAAAGACCTTTTTTTTAAAGTAAACTTCATATATATATATTTTATAATTTTTTGACCTTGTTTTTGTTTTTTTTTTTTGTTTTGTTTTCTTTAACATTGTGTTTTTTAAATTCCAAACTCTACTCTAGATTTTTAATTTTAGCTTTTTCATATTTGTAATCAATTTTGTACCTATAGTTTTTTTTTATAATTTCTGTGACTTTATTTTTTTTCTCTGTTTCTTTCTCTTCTTCTTTTATATAACATTGTATATCTGAAAGTCCAAACTCTACTCTAGATTTTTAATTTATGCTTTTTGGTATTTGTTATCAATTTTGTACCTGTATTTTCTTTATAATTTTTATGACTTTGTTTTTTTTTTTTTTTTCTCTGTTTCTTTTTCTTCTTCTTCTTCTTTTTTAACATTGTATTTTTGAAATTCTAAACTCTACTCTAGATTTTTAACTTTTGCTTTTTGGAATTAGTTATTAATTTTGTACCTATATTCTCTTTATAATTTTCGCAACCTTGTTTGTTTTTGTTTGTTCATTTTTTCTCTCTTTCTTTCCCTTTTTCTTTTCTTTAACATCATATTTTTGAAATTCCAAACTCTACTCTAGATTTTTAATTTTTGCTTTTATGTATTTGTTACCAATTTTGTACCTTTAAGAACCCAATCTTCAGCACCCATTTTTCACTATGGAGCGAGATTACTGGCTTGACTGCTCTCTCTCCCTTTGAACTCTCCTTCTTCTCCACCAGGTCGCCTGTGTCTCCTCCCTAATCCCTCTCTACTCTACCCAACTCTGTGAATTTCTGTGTGTTCCAGACTGTGGAGAACACTTAGGGAACTGATTACTGGCTGGATCTGTCTCCCTCCTTTTCATTCCCCCCTTTTATCCTCCTGGCCACCTCTATCTCCTTCCTCCTTCTTCTCTTCTCTGTATAACTCCGTGAACATCCCTGAGCAGTCCAGTTGTGGAGTGCACATAAGGAAGTGATTACTGGCTAGCCCACTCTCTCCTCTATTGATTCCACCTCATCTCATTCAGGTCAGCTCTAACTCCCTCCTCCCTCTTCTCTTCTCCATGTAACGCTGTGAACCTCTCTGGGTGACCCTCACGGTAGAGAAACTTTTCATACAGGCTACCCAAAGTCACCCCAAAACCATAGACATCTCATAACTCATTACTGGACACTTCATTGCACTCCAGAGAAAAGAAATACAGCTCCACCCACCAGAACACCGACACATGCTTCCCTAACCAAGAAACCTTGACAAGCCACCTGTACAAACCCACACACAGCGAGGAAACGCCACAACAAACAGAACTCCACAAACTGCCAGAATACAGAGAGGATACCCCAAACTCAGCAATTTAAACAAGATGAAGAGACAGAGGAATACCCAGCAGATAAAGGAACAGGATAAATGCCTACCAAACCAAACAAAAGAGGAAGAGATAGGGAATCTACCTGATAAAGAATTCCAAATAATGATAGTGAAATTGATCCAAAATCTTGAAATCAAAATGTTATCACAGATAAATAGCCTGGAGACAAGGATTGAGAAGATGCAAGAAAGGTTTAACAAGGACCTAGAAGAAATACAAAAGAGTCAATATATAATGAATAATGCAATACATGAAATTAAAAACACTCTGGAGGCAACAAATAGTAGAATAACAGAGGCAGAAGATAGGATTAGTGAATTAGAAGATAGAATGGTAGAAATAAATGAATCAGAGAGGATAAAAGAAAAATGAATTAAAAGAAATGAGGACAATATAGAGACCTCCAGGACAATATTAAACACTACAACATTTGAATAATTGGGGTCCCAGAAGAAGAAGACAAAAAAGAAAGACCATGAGAAAATACTTGAGGAGATAATAGTTGAAAACTTCCCTAAAATGGGGAAGGAAATAATCACCCAAGTCCAAGAAACCCAGAGAGTCCCAAACAGGATAAACCCAAGGCAAAAACACCCCAAGACACATATTAATCAAATTAACAAAGATCAAACACAAAGAACAAATATTAAAAGCAGCAAGGGAAAAACAACAAATAACACACAAGGGAATTCCCATAAGGATAACAGTTGATCTTTCAATAGAAACTCTTCAAGCCAGGAGGGAATGGCAAGACATACTTAAAGTGATGAAAGAAAATAACCTACAGCCCAGATTATTGTACCCAGCAAGGATCTCATTCAAATATGAAGGAGAAATCAAAAGCTTTTCAGACAAGCAAAAGCTGAGAGAATTCTGCACCACCAAACCAGCTCTCCAACAAATACTAAAGGATATTCTCTAGACAGGAAACACAAAAACGGTGTATAAATTTGAACCCAAAACAATAAAGTAAATTGCAACGGGATCATACTTATCAGTAATTACCTTAAATGTAAATGGGTTAAATGCCCCAACCAAAAGACAAAGACTGGCTGAATGGATACAAAAACGAGACCCCTACATATGTTGTCTACAAGAGACCCACCTCAAAACAGGGGACACATACAGACTGAAAGTGAAGGGCTGGAAAAAGATTTTCCATGCAAATAGGGACCAAAAGAAAGCAGGGGTAGCAATACTCATATCAGATAAAATAGACTTTAAAACAAAGGCTGTGAAAAGAGACAAAGATGGTCACTACATAATGATCAAAGGATCAATCCAAGAAGAAGATATAACAGTTATAAATATATATGCACCCAACACGGGAGCGCGCCAAATATATGTAAGACAAATGCTAACAAGTACGAAAAGGAGAAATTAACAATAACACAATAATAGTGGGAGACTTTAATACCCCACTCACACCTATGGATAGATCAACTAAACAGAAAATTAACAAGGAAACACAAACTTTAAATGATACAATAGACCAGTTAGACCTAATTGATATCTATAGGACATTTCATCCCAAAACAATGAATTTCACCTTTTTCTCAAGTGCACATGGAACCTTCTCCAGGATAGATCACATCCTGGGCCATAAATCTAGCCTTGGTAAATTCAAAAAAATAGAAATCATTCCAAGCATCTTTTCTGACCACAATGCAGTAAGATTAGATCTCAATTACAGGAGAAAAACTATTAAAAATTCCAACATATGGAGGCTGAACAACACACTTCTGAATAACCAACAAATCACAGAAGAAATCAAAAAAGAAATCAAAATTTGCATAGAAATGAGTGAAAATGAAAACACAACAACCCAAAACCTGTGGGACACTGTAGAAGCAGTCCTAAGGGGAAAGTTCATAGCAATACAGGCATACCTCAAGAAACAAGAAAAAAGTCAAATAAATAACCTAACTGTACACTTAAAGCAACTAGAAAAGGAAGAAATGAAGAACCCCAAGGTTAGTAGAAAGAAAGAAATCTTAAAAATTAGGGCAGAATAAATGCAAAAGAAACAAAAGAGACCATAGCAAAAATCAACAAAGCCAAAAGCTGGTTCTTTGAAAGGATAAATAAAATTGACAAACCATTAGCCAGACTCATTAAGAAACAAAGGGAGAAAAATCAAATCAATAAAATTAGAAATGAAAATGGAGAGATCACAACAGACAACACAGTAATACAAAGGATCATAAGAGACTACTATCAACAATTATATGCCAATAAAATGGACAACGTGGAAGAAATGGACAAATTCTTAGAAAAGTACAACTTTCCAAAACTGGACCAGGAAGAAATAGAAAATCTTAACAGACCCATCACAAGCACGGAAATTGAAACTGTAATCAGAAATTTCCAGCAAACAAAAGCCCAGGTCCAGATGGCTTCACAGCCGAATTCTACCAAAAATTTAGAGAAGAGCTAACACCTATCCTGCTCAAACTCTTCCAGAAAATTGCAGAGGGAGGTAAACTTCCAAACTCATTCTATGAGGCCACCATCACCCTAATACCAAAACCTGACAAAGATCCCACAAAAAAAGAAAACTACAGGCCAATATCACTGATGAACATAGATGCAAAAATCCTTAACAAAACTCTAGCAATCAGAATCCAACAACACATTAAAAAGATCATACACCATGACCAAGTGGGCTTTATCCCAGGGATGCAAGGATTCTTCAATATCCGCAAATCAATCAATGTAATACACCACATTAACAAATTGAAAAATAAAAACCATATGATTATCTCAATAGATGCAGAGAAAGCCTTTGACAAAATTCAACATCCATTTATGATAAAAACTCTCCAGAAAGAAGGAATAGAAGGAATGTACCATATATGACAAACCCACAGCAAACATTATCCTCAATGGTGAAAAATTGAAAGCATTTCCTCTAAAGTCAGGAACAAGACAAGGGTGCCCACTTTCACCATTACTATTCAACATAGTTTTGGAAGTTTTGGCCACAGCAATCAGATCAGAAAAAGAAATAAAAGGAATTCAAATTGGAAAATAAGAAGTAAAACTCTCACTGTTTGTAGATGACATGATCCTCTACATAGAAAACCCTGAAGGCTCCACCAGAAAATTACTAGAACTAATCAATGATTATAGTAAAGTTGCAGGATATAAAATCAACACACAGAAATCCCTTGCATTCCTATACACCAATAATGAGAAAACAGAAAGAGAAATTAAGGAAACAATTCCATTCACCATTGCAACGGAAAGAATAAAATACTTAGGAATATATCTACCTAAAGAAACTAAAGACCTATATATAGAAAACTATAAAACACTGGTGAAAGAAATCAAAGAGGACACTAATAGATGGAGAAATATACCATGTTCATGGATTGGAAGAATCAATATAGTGAAAATGAGTATACTACCCAAAGCAATTTATAGATTCAATGCAATCCCTATCAAGCTACCAACGGTATTCTTCACAGAGCTAGAACAAATAATTTCACAATTTGTATGGAAATACAAAAAAACTCGAATAGCTAAAGCTATCTTGAGAAAGAAGAATGGAACTGGAGGAATCAACCTACCTGACTTCAGGCTCTACTACAAAGCCACAGTCATCAAGACAGTATGGTACTGGCACAAAGACAGAAATATAGATCAATGGAACAAAATAGAAAGCCCAGAGATAAATCCACTCACATATGGACACCTTATCTTTGACAATGGAGGCAAGAATATACAATGGATTAAAGACAATCTCTTTAACAAGTGGTGCTGGGAAAACTGGTCAACCACTCGTAAAAGAATGAAACTAGAACACGTTCTAACACCATACACAAAAATAAACTCAAAATGGATTAAAGATCTCAACGTAAGACCAGAAACTATAAAACTCCTAGAGGAGAATATAGGCAAAACACTCTCCGACATACATCACAGCAGGATCCTCTATGACCCACCTCCCAGAATATTGGAAATAAAAGCAAAAATAAACAAATGGGACCTAATTAAACTTAAAAGCTTCTGCACAACAAAGGAAACTATTAGCAAGGTGAAAAGGCAGCCTTCAGAATGGGAGAAAATAATAGCAAATGAAGCAACGGACAAACAACTAATCTCAAAAATATACAAGCAACTCCTACAGCTCAACTCCAGAAAAATAAATGACCCAATCAAAAAATTGGCCAAAGAACTAAATAGACATTTCTCCAAAGAAGACATACAGATGGCTAACAAACACATGAAAAGACGCTCAACATCACTCATTATCAGAGAAATGCAAATCAAAACCACTCTAAGGTACCATTTCACGCCAGTCAGAATGGCTGCAATCCATAAGTCTACAAGCAATAAATGCTGGAGAGGGTGTGGAGAAAAGGGAACTCTCTTACACTGTTGGTGGGAATGCAAACTAGTACAGCCACTATGGAGAACAGTGTGGAGATTCCTTAAAAAACTGGAAATAGAACTGCCTTATGATCCAGCAATCCCACTGCTGGGCGTACACACTGAGGAAACCAGAAGGGAAAGAGACACATGTACCCCAATGTTCATCGCAGCACTGTTTATAATAGCCAGGACATGGAAGCAACCTAGATGTCCATCAGCAGATGAATGGATAAGAAAGCTGTGGTACGTATACACAATGGAGTATTACTCAGCCATTAAAAAGAATACATTTGAATCAGTTCTAATGAGATGGATGAAACTGGAACCTATTATACAGAATGAAGTAAGCCAGAAAGAAAAACACCAATACAGTATACTAACGCATATATATGGAATTTAGAAAGATGGTAACAATAATCCTGTGTACGAGACAGCAAAAGAGACACCGATGTATAGATCAGTCTTATGGACTCTGTGGGAGAGGGAGAGGGTGGGGAGATATGGGAGAATAGCATTGAAACATGTATAATATCATGTATAAAATGAGTCGCCAGACCAGGTTCGATGCACGGTACTGGATGCTTGGGGGTGGTGCACTGGGACGACCCAGAGGGAGGGTATGGGGAGGGAGGAGGGAGGAGGGTTCAGGATGGGGAACACAGGTATACCTGTGGTGGATTCATTTCGATATTTGGCAAAACTAATACAATATTGTAAAGTTAAAAAAAAAAAAAGCTTCTGCACAACAAAGGAAACAATTAGCAAGGTGAAAAGGCAGCCTTCAGAATGGGAGAAATTAATAGCAAATGAAGCAACTGACAAACAAGTAATCTCAAAAATATACAAACAACTCATACAGCTCAACTCCAGAAAAATAAATGACCCAATCAAAAAATGGGCCAAAGAACTAAATAGACATTTCTCCAAAGAAGACATACAGATGGCTAACAACCACATGAAAAGATGCTCAACATCACTCATTATCAGAGAAATGCAAATCAAAACCACTATGAGGTACCATTTCACGCCAGTCAGAATGGCTACGATCCAGAAGTCTACGAGCAATAAATGCTGGAGAGGGTGTGGAGAAAAGGGAACTCTCTTACACTGTTGGTGGGAATGCAAACTAGTACAGCCACTATGGAGAACAGTGTGGAGATTCCTTAAAAAACTGGAAATAGAACTGCCTTATGATCCAGCAATCCCACTGCTGGGCATACACACTGAGGAAACCAGAAGGGAAAGAGACACATGTACCCCAATGTTCATCGCAGCACTGTTTATAATAGCCAGGACATGGAAGCAACCTAGATGTCCATCAGCAGATGAATGGATAAGAAAGCAGTGGTACATATACACAATGGAGTATTACTCAGCCATTAAAAAGAATTCATTTGAATCAGTTCTAATGAGGTGGATGAAACTGGAGCCTATTATACAGAGTGAAGTAAGCCAGAAAGAAAAACACCAATACAGAAGACTAACACATATATATGGAATTTAGAAAGATGGTAACAATAACCTTGTGTATGAGATAGCAAAAGAGACACTGATGTATAGAACAGTCTTATGGACTCTGTGGGAGAGGGAGAGGGTGGGAAGATTTGGGAGAATAGCATTGAAACATGTATAATATCATGTATGAAACGAGTCGCCAGTCCAGGTTTGATGCACGATACTGGATGCTTGGGGCTGGTGCACTGGGATGACCCAGAGGGATGGTATGGGGAGGGAGGAGGGAGGAGGGTTCAGGATGGGGAACACATGCATACCTGTGGCGGATTCATTTCGATATTTGGCAAAACTAATACAATATTGTAAAGTTTAAAAATAAAATTAAAACTAAAAAGAAAAAAAGAATATGAATGAACATTAAAAAAAAAAAAACCTCATGTCTATTGAGTCGATGATGCCATCCAGCCATCTCATCCTCTGTTGTCCCCTTCTCCTCCTGCCTTCAATCTTTCCCAGCATCAGGGTCGTTTCAATAGGATATTCCTAAGTTGTGAAAGGGCTTCCCTGGTGGCTTGGTCGTAAAAACTCTGCCTGCAATGTAGGAGCTGCAGGAGATGCAGGTTTGATCCCTGGGTTGGGAAGATCCCCTGGATGAGGGCATGGCATCCATCCCAGCGTTCTTGCCTAGAGAATCCCATGGACAAAGGAGCTTGGTAGGATCAGTCCATAGGGTCCCAAAGAGTCAGACATGACTGAAGCAACTTCGCATTCATGCATGCATGCAAACTGTGAAAACCTTGGCCCAAGAACCCCAATTCCAGCATGTCCCTGAAAAGACAAAAGGAAAAGTTCGCAAAGCCTTTACTTTCACCCTCTCAGGCATCACCTTCACCGTGCAGCTAATCTAAACCTCTCTGCTGTTTCTCACTCTCATGTGTATCTCTTGTCAGCAAGATCTGCAAATTACCCTCTAACCATTCAGTTCACATCTTGTAGTGTTTAATGTCTGTCTTTTTTGTCTTTTCTGTACATTAGTTCCTGCCAAATGCTTTCTTTGAAGGGAGAACAAAATAAATTCTGGCCACTAAGAAAGGCCAGACATAATTTCATCTTCAAAATGTTCAAGTGATGAAATAGTATTTTACTCCTTTTGGGTCATAGTTAGGGAAAGGAGTGGAAAGTTTCCTAGTTCGTATAAACAATCCCATTAACCGCACGAGGAAAGAAGCCTGAATAAACGCATTGCATCTGACGTTCTTAGGAGAGAGTTACACCTTCTAGCTGGGGGCAAACTAAGAACGTGTGTAGTGCAGGTTGTTTTGATTCCTGGCAACCCTTAAACTCCTAGTTTAAAAAAAAAATTAAAAACACCTTTGAAGTCTTCAATCCCCTATCACTTTGAGCAAATACTATTTTGATGAGCTCAGTGTCAATGAATCATAAACAGAGGGATTATATTTCTAATAAAATACTCATGAGTTTTACAACTTAGATAGCAGCCTCCTTCCTGCTAGTTTGAACCTTGAAGTTGAAAAAAGAAGTGGTTGCAAGTTATGCGCTGATATTAAATTTCTGTTCTTTAGCTAACATTTCAAAAGAAGATAATAGCAGTCATTCTTCTGACTTTGGTTGGAGAAGTTTCACATGGTATTTTTGTTTTATTTATTCTTCCAAAAATGCTTCCAGCAGTCTCGATGAGTATGGCACAGTCGTGTTGAATCTGGGACAGATGTTCAAAGTGAGCACCTCTAAAAAATACATGCTTAGTGATACCAACTACAGTTCCAGTCTCACCAATGAATTTTGTCTGGGGGCGTGGGGAGAAAATGGGAAATCCTATGATTAGAATACCATGATCATAACTCCATAGGTGCCTTGGTGCAAGTCTGCTATTAACTTGCTGGATTGACTGTTTAAACCCAAGAAACATCCTGGCATTCCCCTTTGCTTTTCTTTTTCTGTCACTCAAGCAGAACCTGTCTCAGGTGATGATAATGGAGTGCAAATGTTCTGCTTGCTCTATCCCTGAGTGAGAGAGAGGGAGAGAGAGAGAGGCCATAATGGGATCACAGGAATAAGGATGGATGACAAAACCAAAGCGGGGAGGAGGGGAAGGAGTAGCACAAGTAATGAGAGTTACAAATTAGCCACTGGAGGAGGCGAAGCGAGCAAGGACAGCTGTGTAACACAGGAGTGCACAGGCACTGCTATCTCATTAGGGTTTATTAGCTGCAAGGAAATGGGGCGTGAGAGAAAGCCACGGCTCTGTGGAAGAAAGGAAGTCCTTCATTTACTATTTGGAGGGGTCGAGTTTCAGCGTTCTCTCAACCTTCCCTTCCTTTCTCCTCTCCTCCTCCCATCCAAGCAACGTTACCGATGCCTGACTTGCAATACTACTCAAGATTCATCGAGCATTTTCATTTTCGTTCTGGAGAAAGCCAACAATGCCTTATGGAGAAGCAAGGAAGAAAACCTTTTCTTCCCGTATTCCGTCGGCATTCTCTTGACTGAAGAACTCTTGGCCCTAAAATAGCTGATCAAGGAGTATTGGTATTCCATGTATAGGAGAAACCATGGGAAATGAGCATTTTTGTGTGGGACTACCTTTATGAGCAGGCTGAGAAGGCAGCTATCACCCTCATGATTTAAGGAGCAATAAAATTTCACTGTGCTCCAAGATAGTTCCTCACATTTAATGTCACTTACTAGAAAGTTCCACATTACTTTTCTTCAGCTTCCTTCTTCCTCTTAAATAATGGATGTTTAACTTGAATTCCCTGGATGGTTTCAGGATACCCAAAGCATTTTTACTTGGAAGAAATTTAAACTGTCTTGACCAAAGGGGGGAAAAAAAATGGTCAAGGGGAATGGAGTTAGGTGGCTGAGAATCAATACTTTTGTTCACTTTACAGAGGTTTCCGTGGAGGAAGGAATCAATTATCTGTTACTCCATTTGACAGAAGTGGGATTATAGGTTGAGACCTTAAAGGAGGTCCAGTTGGGCTCAACAGGGAATTGTTCCAGTAAAGAGGGGAGTTTCTGATTGTGATGAAGTGAGGCAGAGGTTAGATGCTGCCCACGGTCAGTAATATTGCTTGTATTGGGTAGGAACACTGCCTGTCTCCAGAGACCCCATCCAACCTCTTTATTCTCATCAGTTACGATTTATATGAGTAAACACCTTTCCAATATTTTCTCTGCCCTAATATAAACTTCTCTAGCTCTGGAAGAAAAATTCTACTTAGGTTTCAGTTTAAAATCTTGCCATTTAAAACATCTGACCTGGTACTACTTCATTCTGCAGAAGGACATAAAACGGCCTCTGTCACGGACGGAACCACAGCAGTCACCAGAAGCTATTTCGGCGTGGGGGATGGGAGGGATGTCAAAGGCTTCATCCGCAGTTTCAAATATTGATATTTGGATGGAAACAACTTTTTCTAAAATGGGAAAATCTCACTATGAGTCCAAGGAAACAAAATCCTCTCTCCCATTGTCATTTTATACGGCATGGCATTTAAAAATTCTGAAGTTAGATTAAGTGTAAAAATATATTATTTGCAAAAAAAAAAAAAAAAAAAAACCTGCAAAGTTAACAATTTTTGATAGGAAGAGATACAATTAATTTAGCAGTCAATATTTTTCTATATGAAGTTGTGGAGTAATATAATGAATTAATAAATCCTTCTATACCATAATCACAAAAACATGATAAATATGAACTGAGAGACAAGGAATAGATATGAAAATGTAGCTACAGAAGTATTGCTGAAGAAATTCTGCTCCAGGTTGAGAATAAAGGGGGAGCGGGTTTGGGGCAACAGGATTTGAGGACATGAAACATGGGACAGTAAAATCTGTTTGGGTGTGATTTGAGCCCAGAAACATCAGCTGGCTGAACTCATAAGGAATTCAATAGATTGTATGTTTTTGGTACATCAGTAGCATAATCCTTCTGGAATTCTGGCAAAAGCAAGGTTATTATAGGTATTATTAAGGAAATTCTTATTTCTGAAAGGAAGACAAAAATCAAAGACAAACTGCTAATACCAAATTTTGGCTAAGATCCAAAGAAAAAGAGATGACTATCTTTGAAGAAAAACTACATCTTTGGCCAAAGTATACGTTAAGTTGATTTAACAAATAAGTTCCTATCATTAACAAGGTTAGAGCGCACACGATTGGAAAAAGTATGATACATACGTAATATTTGGTTTTCTGCTGAACAAAATAGAGAATTGGAGTGATAGCCTGTAATGGGTACCATGCAACTTTCATTGATCTTGAAATATGCAATTTTCAACATATGCAGTTTCATGAAGCTGAGGATACAGGCAGCTTTTGAACATGGTAAGGCTGAGGAAACCACAGTTTGAAATATTTTACATAGCAATATGAAACTTACAATGAGTAGCAAAAAGTAGGAGTTAGATGATGAAGCTATGTAAGCACGTCAGGCAAATAGACAATTGCCTACATTTTGACAACAAGGTTAAATCTACTTTACTTGGTAAGGTCTGAGGGTAGAGCGAAAGGAGAGACTAAAGGCTTCATAACATAAAGGCCAAGCTCTGCATTCATATTTACAGGCTTCAGATTTGCCAGTGACTAGGAGTGTGGTTGGAGAAGGCAATGGCACCCCACTCCAGTACTCTTGCCTGGAAACTCCCATGGATGGAGGAGCCTGGTAGGCTGCAGTCCATGGGGTCTCAAAGAGTTGGACACGACTGAGCGACTTCACTTTCACTTTTCACGCATTGGAGAAGAAAATGGCAACCCACTCCAGTGTTCTTGCCTGGAGAATCCCAGGGATGGCGGAGCCTGGTGGGCTGCCATCTATGGGGTTGCACAGAGTCGGACATGACTGAAGTGACTTAGCAGCAGCAGCAGCAGCAGCAGCAGCAGGAGTGTGGTTGTACCAAGGAATGGTTACTATCTCTGATTTCTATGAGCTACAGTTTGCATAAAAAAAAAACAGGCTTCCCTGGTGGCTCAGTGGTGGAGAGTCTACCAATGCAGGAGACACAGGTTCAATCCTTAGATCAGGAGAATCCCACATACTGTGGAGCAACTGGGACTATGTACCATAATTACTGAGTCTGTGCTCTGCAGCCCTGAAGCTGCAACTTCAGAGTGCACGTGTCACAGCTACTGAAGCCCACGTGCTCTAGCCCCTGTGCTCTGAAAGAAGAGCAGCCACCGCAGTGGGGGGCCCATGCAGCACAGCTGGAGAGTGGACCCCGCTCTCCACAACTAGGAAAAAATGCCTGAACACCAATGAGGACCCAGCACAGCCAAAAATTAATAAATGATAAATAAAATTACACATTAAAAAGGGGCCACATAAGAAGAAAATAACAGCATGATTACCTGCCCATAGAGTTATTATGAAAATCCAGTAGTTTGGCAAAAGTGAAAATACTTTCTAAATTATAAAGTGCTATGAAACTGGAAGTGATGATTCATCAATAATCAAATTCATCTACAGATGTTTCCAAAAGTCACCTCCACAAAAATAAGGGGCAGTGTCAAAGCCATGACTGCAAACCTGCCATGGGCTATCATATTCAAAATGAATTTTTTTAGGCCCTAAATATTCTGGGAATTTGTTTCTTTTTATATCAAAAGAAGATTTCGTGAACCTGTTAATTTAATAACTAGGTCCAGTCTTTTCAAGATTAGTCACTAAAGTTTAAGAGTACATCACTACTAAAATAAAGACCTTAAGAAGGGCATTTCATTTAAAAGAAATGAAAAAGCTTCAGTGGAGAAATGCAACACCAATAAAAACAAAATGAACTGTTTTGCTAATGGATTTGAGTCTTTATCAATAAATCATGTAACTTCTGTTCTTTAAGATTCATTCAAAAGTAACTGAATTTTTGGTTTGTGATTTAAGCAAAATATGTTGTTAAATCAGAGAAACGATGGTAAAAAATCATTTGTGTCTGCAGAAAATGTCCCTATGGTACAGTTGTCTAGCAATATTGAAGGTCGTATTCTGGATGGCATTTTAGGAATGACCATTAAAAACAAAATATATCACTGCTGGTATGATTCAATACAACTTGTTCTGCATGTCTGTCTTAACAACTGTAAGAAATCACATCATTTTTTATTTCCTGGAGTCCTTTAAAACGCAAATTGTTTCTGAGTCTAGTACTTTTCCAGTTCATTGACAACTAAGGCTACGCCATGGAGACGGTTATAATGGACGTCTTAATTCTCTGGGCTTGGATGACTGGCAGGCCCTAGGTGCCCTCATCTGGAGACGACATTCTCCGGGTGGCAGACAGTGGGTCCAGGGTGGATTTCACAGGCAGTTAGGTTGATGGCTCCACAATTGCTTCCTGGTCTGTCACTGGTCTCCCTGTTGATGGCTTTCAATAGGCACTCCAGGCCCCCTTAGGTGTAATTTTTTCTTGACTTGTCTTTGATCCTGAGGTAATGGAGCATTTTATCAATTTTAGTGAATAGAAAAAAATCTTGATCACTTTTTTTTTTTTTGCAGAGATCAACATTCTCAGCTGTTTAGTCAGGGGAAGCAGGGAAAGAGGTGAGGCTGAAGGCCTCCTTCTCTGTCTCTGGATGCTTTTTTATGTTAACCTTTGTAATGCATTCCAGGTGGCAGCATTCCTCTAGACAGCGACCAGAGAAAGTTTTAAATAACACAGCAATGTTCAGTTAACCCCGTTTAGGATGAAAGACCCGTTATCAGAAGTCCACTGGCAAGGGATTTGGATGTTGAGTTTTTGTAACCGTACCTTTGTTGTGGTATGTGATTTTGGCCATTTCAGAACCCCTTTCTGAGTTTTCATATAAATTATTATAACAGCAGGATATATTTATCCAGTGATCTCCAGGATAAAAGGACAGTGAAATGGGAAGGTCTAGAAAAATCAGTTGCCCTTGATATTGAGTGTTTGCAGACAAGTTACTGTGCTGTGATTTTGTTCATCACAGATAGAAAGAAAGAGAATTATTATTTTTTCTAATTTTCAAATTAGACGCAATTATTAGAAAGCTACACTGGCACAAATTTTAATTAGATTTATCTTTGACTCTTCATTAGCATTCATGAAATTTCAAATTGTGATATGTCTCAGAAGAAATGGAGGAGCAGAATTTATTAAGAGGAAAAGGAGGTAGTTATTTACTTTAAAATATTGCTTATAAAAGCAGGTTAAGAATCTATGCCTGGCCTTTGAAGTGGAATATTCCTTTAAAATATGAAAACCTCTAAAATTCGATGAATACTATTTTGTCCATCTTGTCTCATTTAAGTGCATTAAGTTTTCTGAAGGAAGCCACAATACTGACAATATGCAATAGATTTTTGGAAACAGCCTGACTTCATACTATTTCATCTTCTTATATGCTATATCTTTAAAGGTGTAATACATGTAATTTAATGTTGAATTTAAAAATACCCCCTGCTAACTCTGTATTTATGGAATGCTTACTTGTGAACAATAAATTCAATGTTTGGTACAGAGACTACAGAATTGAATGAAACATTTTTCCTCATAGATTTTCTTTAAATTTTGTCTTCAAAAGCACGTCTACTATGCTATTTCTAAGTCTTCTTTTCTCTGGCTGTTTATACTTTGTTCTGGCTGCTAGAAAATCAAATTAATAGTCCATTACTAACATCTGTCCAGAATTATATTATATGTAATTTTATTATTCTTACCTATTTTAGCTTTATTTTATTTCTGTTCTCATTTCCTCATTGATTTAAATCTAGTTCTCTCATAGGCTTCCTCATATTACATTTTAAAATGAAATGTGGCATCCATAAATAAAAAAAATACATTGTTTTTCTCTCCCATTGAGTGTCTATAAGGCTGAACTTGCAGGGAGTGTTCAATAAATCAATATTGATTGATTGATCACAGTCACAAACTCAGTGTTTTTCAGTAAGTATTAGGTTTTATGATTGTTGGTGTCTTGCTATGTATGGTTAGGAAATTCTTTCCAAATATAGGCCTCTCTTTTGTGAAAAGATTGTTCTGCCCTCAGAGTTCCACAGCTGGGACAGTTTTACAAGAACTAAACTGGGACTAAAAATGGGAGGGCACCTCTGTTTCTTCCCTGTAGAGCTCTGTCTTAAAGACAGAATGTGGCCAACAGAATCCCTACACTTTGAATGCTCCAACGTGTTTGCCACACAATGTCACATACTTGCTTCACCAGTACTGATTAAATATTACCAAGGAGAAATATAGTGAGAGAAAGGGATAAGACATTTTGAAGTTTCAATTATAAACTTAAACTACTGTACAATGAAGACAGTTCTGCTCATGAATATGGCAAACA
Source organism: Bos mutus (assembly GCF_027580195.1). Lineage (NCBI taxonomy): Eukaryota > Metazoa > Chordata > Mammalia > Artiodactyla > Bovidae > Bos > Bos mutus. The sequence continues at coordinate 89,659,770 of NC_091626.1, read as the reverse complement.
ACTCCTACTGCCTGTACTTTGTTGAAAGAGTGAAGGGATAAATTGGACTTTTACAGAAGAGATTCCACCAAACTGATATTTCAGTGTTCTGACTGATGTACACGTATCCTAGAAGCCTTCTTACTGTATCGAGTCGCTACTACTTTCAAGATATTACATTGGATGCTGTTGTTTAGTCACTGAGTCCTATCTGACTCTTTTGGGACTCCGTGGACTATGGCCACCAAGCTTCTCAGTTCATGGGATTTCCCAGGCAAGGATACTGGAGTAGGTTACCATTTCCTTCTCCAGGGGGATCTTCCCAACCCAGGGATTGAACATTTGTCCCTTGAATTGGCAGGCAGATTCTTTACCTCTGAGCCACCTGGGAAGTCCCATGATCACTGTACTAGTTACTTAATTTACTTCTATATGATGTTTGACACTCTTCATCTGTCATGCCACTTTAGAAAATAACTTCTATGAAGGCAACTGTTCACTAATGTATCCAAAGTGCCTAGAACATAGCTGATAAACATCAATGGGAAAAACGAATCAGCGTTCTCTCCCACTATGTTCAGTTAGCATTTCTTACAACACTATTTCAAGACAAAAATTTAGGAGATGACAAAGTTAAAACAAACGAAGATGATTCTGCCATGGCAGGCTCTTCAAATTCAAGTGTAGGGTCTATCTGAATTTAGAAAAGTCTAGAAGGAAAGTGTCCACTGTCAATTGTATCAATAGGGGCAAGAATGTAAGCATTGGAATAGGAACGATAAATTAATTCACTTCTTCTGGTTTTGATTCTGTTGGTAAATAATGTAAATGCTAACTGCCAGGATTTTGAGTGAGGAGTCCATGCATGAACTTGTAAAGACCAAAGTCTGAAACTTTCTAAGAGACATTTGGTTCATTACTAAGACATTTACAGAAACCTGTACAAGTGCCCACTCCCAATGGGAAGAATTTGAGCTGAGAGTCAAGATCAAGTCTTCCTCATATTAGGTCAGCAGCAGCAATTCTGTTCACATTCAGAAAGATGTTTTGTTTCTTGGTCTCAAAGGATAAGAAGCCATGCAGCACAAATATATCCCAGGCTCAGAAAACATATCCCACATAAGGATTCATTCTGAACACAAGGGGCTGGGCATTTCTTTAAAGAAAAAAAAAAATCAACTATGGTTTTTCCAGTAGTCAGATATGAGAGTTGGGTCATAAATAAGGATGAGTGCTGGAGAATCTATGCCTTGGAATTGTGTGGCTGGAGAAGACTTTTGAGAATCCCTTGGACTGCAGGGAGATCAAAACAGTCAATCTTAAAGGAAATCAATCCTGAATACTATTTGGTGAAGGACTGACACTGAAGGTGAAGCTCCAATACTTCAACAACCTGACGCAAAGAACCGACTCATTGGAAAAATCCTTGATGCTAGGAAAGATTGAAGGCAAAAAAAGAAGGGGACGGCAGAGGCTAAGATGGTTAGACAGCATCCTGCACTCAATGGACATGATTTGAGCAAAATTTGGGAGATAATGGAGGACCAAGGAGCCTGGCATGCTACAGTGCATGGGATCGCAAAGAGTCAGACACAAGTTTGCAACCTAACAACAGCAGCAAGAACAAAATATGTAAAATTATTTTAAAAATAAAGTGGATTAATTTATGAAATCAAATAAAATCATCAGAATATATCTCAATAATTGAATAGGTGCAATTAGTCACCCTTCAAGGACAGATTTCTATGCAATGCAAAAAATATTTATATTGCTAAATTATATTAATGTATTCATTCAGACATGCCTATTTAGATTATAGAATCTAATATACAAGTTGAATATGTCTGGTTTGGGTTTTTACTACTTGTTTATCAGGTGTAAATTCTCTCTGGTTTTAAAAGCTACTGGAACTGAAATGGAACTGAGAATATCTGAAAAATATGCTTTGAGCTTTTAGTTAGAAATGTCAAATTTATGTTTTGACTAAGTTAATTAAGCAATTTCAGTTTTTAAAATATTTATACAAACGTCAATAATTTTTAAGTTGTGAGTTTAACTGTAAATGAATGAAACAGAGTGGATACAGAATAAAAATATACCAAAAGTATCTGAATCATAATAGCTAAAAGTGTAATTGTTACAATTCTTTGCATACTGAACTATTTTTAAGACTTTCACTTGACAATTAACTGCAATAACAGTACAGTATACAACTTTAATATGTAATTTTGTCTGAAGTATTAAAGTATTTTAAAGAAAAGTGAGAGGATATCCTAGTAACTTAACAAGGATACCAAATAAGGAAATATTTTGGGTCTTGCACTGCAAAACAGGCAGAGCTTCACATCAACACAGATTAATAGCAGCTATAATTAATATTATACTATGAAATCTGTCTGCTGCATGATGCTATGAAGTTCCTACTATACCAGCAGGGCTTCCCAGCTGGCTGAGTGCAAAGAATCTGCCTGCCAATGCAGGAGACACAGGTGCCATCCCTGTGTTGGGAAGTTCCCCGGGGGAAGGAAATGGCAACCCACTCCAGTACTCTTGCTTGGGAAAATCCCGTGGACAGAGGAGCCTGGCGGGTGACAGTGCATGGTGTCACAAAGGAGTTGGATATGACTTGGCGACTAAACAATAACAACAACATCCAAGCAGATCCAGAACGTTTTAAAGGTTGGCAATTTAAAGAATGTTTCCTATCAATCTTTTTTCTTTTTATTTAAAAATAATCTTCTTTAGTTTTATCATTATTCTGCTTATTGAGTCCATAGACAACACTAAATTGTGTACTGATAACTATTTGTGTCATCACTACTTTTGATCACTATTTTTCCAATACCTAGAGTGTAAGGCAGCATGCACTGGCTATTCCTTACATATGTTCGTATATTTAAGTAGATACACTACCTGCCAACACCCAGGTTGCTTATGATTTTATATTTTATTGGGGATATTTTGCAACAAAAGTGTGTTTTTTAAATACGTTTAATATTGAGTCAAGTCTAATATCAAGGTAATTTTATGAACATCAGCATTTAGCATAAGCCTCCCTAAAAGTCTTCTTTATTTTATGAAGTAAATATTACGCAATTCTCATGTGTCACAAGAAATGCTAATAGTTCATTATTTTCCTTTGAATTACTTGTCACCAAATTATTAATATTTTTTCAAAGAGAAAGTGAAAATATGTTGAGAAAAAGCAACTGATTCTTTGACTCTATGTAAGTGGACCATAGTTAAAAAGTTTGCTAGCCATTGTTCAAATACTAGCCATTACTGAATTTAGTGATGCATTTTGCCACCACTGTGTTTTACAGATATTCTCCAGACAGCCTAGCACTCCAGTTGTACCCCAAAATATAACACCAATTCTGCTGTTGAAAATACAAAGTCTGCATCACGGTTCAAGATTCAACATCCAGTAGGCTTTCATGAGCAAGACTTTGAACCTAAGTTCTAGTAAGGCAATTAGGAGAGGAAGAAAAGAGTATCCATCTACAACATTTTTACATGCATTTTAGATCTCACAGCCCTACAACGAGGCTCATGGAACTCAGCTGAGATCCCTTGACTTCTGAAGTAGCCAAGTTTAGAATGGAAGTCAAAATGATTTGACTCAGTGTCCATGTTTTCACTGTACCATGTTACCTCTCTTAAGATGCTCAAACCTTTTGAACACTGACATCCCATGTGAAAAAATCCTCCCCTTTATCCCAGTTCCAGTAACTATATCCTCACTTTGCATTTCTGCATAGCAGCCCTGCCTCCTATTTCCATTGCCTGTCCAACTTTTCATAATGAGAACTACAAAAACTAATTAGCCCATAAAGCAGAGAAATTCAGTTAGAAAACAAAACACCCATGATGTAGACCACTCTCTAGGCATTAAGTAGCATCTTCTGTCATCCACAAGGCATCAACGTCATTTAACATGTCATATTAGATCATATTAGATCAGATCAGTCACTCAGTCGTGTCCGACTCTTTGCGACCCCATGAATTGCAGCACGCCAGGCCTCCCTGTCCATCACCAACTCCCGGAGTTCACTCAGACTCACTTCCATTGAGTCAGTGATGCCATCCAGCCATCTCATCCTTTGTCCTCCCCTTCTCCTCTTGCCCCCAATCCCTCCCAGCATCAGAGTCTTTTCCAATGAGTCAACTCTTTGCATGAGGTGGCCAAAGTACTGGAGTTTCAGCTTTAGCATCATTTCTTCCAAAGAAATCCCAGGGCTGATCTCCTTTAGAATGGACTGGTTGGATCTCCTTGCAGTCCAAGGGACTCTCAAGAGTCTTCTCCAACACCACAGTTCAAAAGCATCAATTCTTTGGCGCTCAGCCTTCTTCACAGTCCAACTCTCACATCCATACATGACCACAGGAAAAACCATAGCCTTGACTAGACGGACCTTTATTGGCAAAGTAATGTCTCTGCTTTTTAATTTGCTATCTAGGTTGGTCATAACTTTCCTTCCAAGGAGTAAGCGTCTTTTAATTTCATGGCTGCAGTCACCATCTGTAGTGATTTTGGATCCCAGAAAAATAAAGTCTGACACTGTTTCCACTGTTTCCCCATCTATTTCCCATGAAGTGTTGGGACCGGATGCCATGATCTTCGTTTTCTGAATGTTGAGCTTGAAGCCAATTTTTTCACTCTCCACTTTCACTTTCATCAAGAGGCTTTTGAGTTCCTCTTCACTTTCTGCCATAACGGTGGTGTCATCTGCATATCTGAGGTTTAGATAGGGGAATTATTTGGTGAAAAAAATGAAAGTGTTATTAGTCGCTAATCTATGGATGTGAGAGTTGGACTATAAGGAAAGCTGAGTGCCAAAGAATTGATGCTTTTGAACTGTGATGTTGGAGAAGACTCTTGAGAGTCCCTTGGACTGCAAGGAGATCCAACCAGTCCATCCTAAAGGAGATCAGTCCTGGGTGTTCATTGGAGGGACTGATATTGAAGCTGAAACTCCAATACTTTGGCCACCTGATGCAGAGAGCTGAATCATTTGAAAAGACCTTGATGCTGGGAAATATTGAGGGCAGGAGGAGAAGGGTACGACAGAGGATGAGATGGTTGGATGTCATCACCGACTCGATGGACATGGGTTTGGGTGAACACCGGGAGTTGGTGATGGACAGGGAGGCCTGGCGTGCCATGGTTCATGGGGTCGCAAAGAGTCACACATGACTGAACGACTGAACTGAACTGAGTTATGTCTGATTCCTTGCGACTCCATGGACTGTAGCATACCTGGCTTCTCTGTGCATCAAATTCTCTAGGCAAGAATACTGTAGTGGTAACCATTCCCCTATTCAGGGGATATTCCCAACCTGGGATCAAACCCAAGTCTCCTATATTGCAGGCAGATTATTTACCATCTGAGTCACCAGGGAATCACATGTCATGTTAGATGGGGGAATTATTTGGTATCAGGGGTGAAATTAGGTTTGCACCATGCAGCCTAATGTTAGTTAATGTAAAGGAAAAAATAATGAATTTAAAGAGATGCCATATGTCAAACAATAACCCACTCATGCCATGCATTCTACAAACAAACAAGTCTTTTCCAGTTGGTGCCCAAAGTTATTGCAGAAGATTTCAGCATCTCTCCTTGAAGCCCCAGTTTTAAGTCCCTGCAGAGCTTCCGTGTCTGGACAAAGGGAATTTTTCAAGTCCATCCTTAGACTTTCCTGCCCCAGCTGTGAAAATCAATTAGCCCCGGTGAAAGCCGAGCCACGCTATGTTCTCAATAATGAAAAAGGCCAACTGCACACTAGCAATTTTCTCTGTCCTTACAAAGACGAATGGGGACTTTGAATCTTTTTTCACCGTTCCATGGAATTGCCTTTAGCTTCTATTTTGAAAGTTGCCAGACATGCCAGGAGATTAACACAGAAGACTCTCTGGAGCGGCAGGAAAATTATACCATTGCACACCAGTGACATTCGTGACTCCCTCAGGCTGGTATGCAGCCATCAGACAGTCAAAACAAACACCTCCCAAACACACTCCAGAACTCAACTCCCCCTTGCCTCTGCTGCCTTGATAAAAATGGAAATGGCTGATGGTACCTCATCAATTTTAAAGACCCAGCCAGTAGCTCAGATAATGCTTTACGAAAACAACAATAGGAAAATGCTAGAGCAAAGCTGGACAGACAGGAGACCACTGAGATGATAAGTGAGCACTAGGAAATTGCCAGAGGAGCAGGGGTCACTCAACGGGTAAAGAGATCTGAGATTGCACCTTACCATCCTGTTATGGAAGGGTGGCCAATCGGGAGCGGAGGAAGAGTAAGAAGACCCTCTCCACCTAACCTGCACCTCTACCCTTATTGCTCATCACCAACCACCTTCTTTGTCAAATAATAACCCCACAGCAAATTCTTCACTTGGCTGAGCAGGGCTTCTCAACCTTAGCACTATCAACATAATGGACTGAATAGCTGTTTGTTGGGGAGTTGGAGGGACCGCTCTGTGCATAATAGGGTGTTTATCAGTGTTTCTGGCCTCTACTCACTAGATGCCAGTGCTCAACCTCTCCAAGTTACCATAATTAGAAATTTTTCCAGTAATTTTCAAATGCACCCGGGGTGACAAAATCACCCTAGCTAAGAATCACTGTTACAGCAATGCTTCCTTTAAGTCCCCAAAGAACAAAAGAATTAGAAGACACAGGGAAAATTCATGCTATTAAAACTGTTGAATATGTAACTAAAATGTCTCCTAGATATACTGGCTCCATATTTATAATGCAATTAATCAAAAAGCAGTGGGCTTTTATTACAAGGTTTTAAATTCACATGGAGACAAAAAGCTAGATAAGCAAGGTTTCATTTTAAAACAATTAAATCAAAGACATTGATTGTTTGGCTATCTATTTTTAAAATATTTTGTCTCACATTATAATCTGCACTTCATTCTTGCATATGTTGTCTCATTTATCTCACAGGTGAGAAAAACAAATTAGTTTTGCATTTTCATTGTGGAACTAGTTGCAATGTGTTTAAGTGACTTGTAAGAGAGAAAATGCCAAGCCATTTAAAATGAAACTATTGCCTTTTTTTCACATGAGAGTCTTTCTTTGTACTTGAAAAATGAGTCGTATTTTGTATCTTAAAGTTAATAAAGTTTAAGTATTTTAATTAAAACTGAATTATAAAGAATGACTTGATTGAGCTTAGATTCTTCCTTTTCAGCCAAAATTGCTTATTCAATTAAAAGTAATCAACTACCATGAGCAAACCACCACATTCATAGATGATACATATTGTATCATCCATGAAGATATGTAAGACATAGATTAGTAGAGTTTGACAGGGATTATGGTTACTTTTAGTAGTGAGTAGAGGAAATGGCAACCCATTACAGTGTTCTTGCCTAAAGAATCCCAGGGACGGAGGAGCCTGATGGGCGGCCGTCTATGGGGTTGCACAGAGTCGGACACGATTGAAGCGACTTAGTAGCAGTAGCAGCAGCAGCAGATATTCAGTAGAATGTGGTAGACTGTAGCACTACAAAGCTACAATGGCTACAAATTCCTCCCACTCCTGTATGGACAATAGCCTTGATCTTGCAACTCCTCCAAACAAGGGGTAAAGCATATGTATTTTTCTACTCACTGAATCTGGACTTGATCATATGACTTGCTTTGTCCAACAAGTCATTAACAAAGAAACGCAAAACTAGAAGCTTGAGTGGGCTTCTACATTGAGACTTGCCCTTCCTTGAAACTCTGCAACCATAACGATGCAAGTGAGCCAAAGAGAGTTTGCTGGATAATGAAAGACACACAGGCAAGCCATTGCTTTCGTCCAAGGTGATATGCCAACTTTTCACCTGTGGAAGAGAACATGCTAGACTGTACAAGCCCAACCATGGACCGACCAGAAAGACAGCATGACTGAGCCCAGACCAAAAGAATCTGCTGTGTCCAGTGGATACACAGAATCAGCAAATATTACTTTTTTGGTTTTAACCTACTATGTCTTTGAGGTATTAGTGGCAGAAAAAGCTAACATACGTTCATAAGTAGTAAGCTTTAAACTACATATGTGGGCAAGCAAACTACTACAACCGAGTTGGAGGTCAAAATGAGTCTATCACAGGGTCACACTGCCCTACATTTAAGTGACCTGTGAGAGAAATACAAGTCTTTTCGATTAATTTCTGTAACAGACTGAAGGTAACAGTTGAACAATAGACATTATATTAATTTGGACATATTATATAACTCTTAGGCCGTAATCTTCATCACATCATTATCACCATCATCACCGCTTACTTTGAGACAGATCCAGAGTGTTTTACCAGGCTCATTGCCCTCATCATGGGAAAAAAAAAAAAAAAAAACTCACTACTTTATTTATTATAAGGGCTTCTCTTGTGGCTTAGGGGTAAAGAATCCACCTGCCGATGCAGGAGAAACAGGTTCCCTAGATTGGGAAGAACCCTGGAGAAAGAAATGGCAGCCCATTCCATATTCTTGCCTGGGAAATCCCTGGACAGAGGAACCTAGCTGGCTATAGTCCATGGGGCTGCAAAAGAATCGGATATGATTCAGTGACTAAACAACACAACAGCAAAGCTATTATAAGGAGGAAATTTGACTCAAGGAGTTTGTCACCTGTTCAGAATCCCATAGCTGATAATTAGTAAAGTTAAGATTTGAAACCAGGCCTTAATAACATCATAGGTGGTGTTCTCAATCACCACTCTCACAATCTTGCTTCATTTGACTTGTGTCTCCTGAAACTGAATTCTATCATATTTTTTCATCCACCAGGTCATTCATTTTCTTAAGCATGAATGGATGCATTCAACAAACTTCAAGTGCATAACATGTGCCAGAAATTATTAACGCAGAATTAACAAGACAGATACTATACCAGCTCCCGTAAAGCTGATGTAACTTACCTACTCTTAGCCTTCCACTTCCTACCTCCTTCACAAACTTCAAGTGCATAATGTGTGCCAGATATTACTAACACAAAATTAACAAGACAGATACTATACCAGCTCCTGTAAAGCTGATGTAACTTACCTACTCTTAGCATTCCAACTCCTACCTCCTTCACACGACCTGTTCTAAAACAATATTCTTTCTCCTTTTTTATAACACATCCATAGAGATTTTCTTTTAGAATCATAACAGGCTTTTATAGCTTGTGTTAAGCCAAGGTGCTCCAGAAAACAGAAACAATTTAGCATGCCATATCATATATATATTATATATGTGCCTGTGTGTGCTGCACTGAGTCGCTCAGTCATGTCTGATTCTTTGCGACCCTGTAGACTGTAGAACCCCAGGCTCCTCTGTCCGTGGGGATTCTCCAGGCAACTCCATACTGGAGTGGGTTGCCATGCTCTCCTTCAGGGCATCTTCCCAACTCAGGGATCAAACCCAGGTCTCCTGCATTGCAGGTAGCCTATTCCTTCCCTAGGGTATCTTCCCGACCCGGGAATGGAACCAGGATCTCCTGCATTGAAGGCGGATTCTTTATCAGCTGAGCTACCCAGGAAGCTACCTGGGAAACCCATATGTATGTATGTGTGTGTGTGTGTATATATATATATATATATATATATATATATATATAGTCAGAGAGGAAAGAGAGGAGTAGAGAGACATTTATTATAAGAAAGAGACCTATGTACCATGTAGTTATGTAGGCTGAGAAGTCCCATGCTCGGCCATCTGCAAACTGGAGGCCCAGGTATGCTGGTGTTGTACTTCCATTTCAAACCAGAATAGGAACTGATGGGGGGCAGGGGTTCTAATGGCTTAAGTGTCAGTTTGAGTCCAAAGGGTCCAAACCCAGGAGCACAGATATCTAAGGGCAAGAAAAGATGGCTGTCCCAACTCAGAGAGAGCGAGTTTTCCTCTCATCCACACTTGTGTTCTGTTCAGGCCCTGACTGGATTGGATGATGCCCGCCCGCATTGGGTGTCTTTATTGTCTATGATTCAAACGTTAATCTTTTTTCCAGAAATATCTTCACAGACACATCCAGAAATGATATTTTACCAGCTGTCTGGGGGTCTTTCGGCCCAGTCAAGTTAACACATGAAGCAAACATCACAGAGCTATGGAGTAACTTCAGACACAATGCAATGTAACCCAAACAGTGATCTGGTTCAGTTAGGAAACGGAATTCTAGGGAGCTTGTAATTCAAACAAAATGAAGCAGGTGTGTGTGTGTGTCCATCCGTGTGCATGTGTGGTATCCACATACACAAGCATCAGGGAACATTTTCTGAGAGAATTTCAAAGGGGAGAATCTTAAGCATCTCACTTAGCAGAGTGAGGGCACACATGCCAGCCATTATTTTTAAAAGTGGAATCCGAGCTATAGATACAGATCTATACTGTGTTCCAGAAGTCATTGGAGGCGCGTTTATAAATTTCCTTGAAACCTCCCAGCCACTTGCAATGTGAAGATTTTAAAAGAATGGTAACTTGGGTACATAGCTCCTACTCCAAATTTTGAGCTCTCTACCCTGCCCTCTAACTTATTAAAAGCATCTAGAATGGATAAACAACAAGGTCTTACTGTGTAGCACAGGGAACTATATCCAATCTTCTGGCATAAACCATAATGAAAAAAGTATTAACACACACATATACATAATATACACATATATATAATATACATATGTTTAACTGATTCCCTTTGCTATACAGCAGAGATTGGAACAACAATGTATACCAACTACACATCAATAAAAGAGATAACAAAGTAAAAAAAAAAAAAACATCTAGGCAATTTATCTTTAAAGTCATGTCAAGGCATTACCATAAATGTATCTCTAACTCTGGAAAAGAAAAAAAAAAAAGGATGAAGACAGTAAGTCACAAATGAGCATTCAATACTGGCTAATGTTTTATAAAGGAAGAGTAACTGGTATATTAACAGTTTAGCATCCTCTTTAGGATATAATATATAATCCATAGTTCCCTGTTATTTAAAGCATAGAATCTGCTTTAATAAAACAGTACTAATGCAGGAACATTTTATAAAACCTCAACATTTTATACTCCACATGTTCTATCAGTGAGTGAGAACACTGATACTCTTGAACACCAGCAACCATACTTCAGATTGAAGACTTATTTAAACCAACAAAGTGTTGTCTTTTACAACAGAAGTGTAACATAAGTGATTTGTGAATTGCAAATTGATCTTCCCTGCTGTGAGCCATAACTAGCTTTAGTTTACACTAGAACAGGCCACATATAAATATGTGACTATAAAAAAATGTCCAGGTCTGGATGACATAATTTACTGTTTTGACACAAGCTGTTTCATTTCCCATCCACTGGTAAGTGTTCTATTGTAGTAAACCGAGGAGAATGAATCAAATATGACACAGACTCTAGCTTCTATGGGGAGACTGTGGCAAACCTTGGATAATATATTTCTTTTAAAGCACTTGACAAGCAAAGATTTCCAAGGTCTGTAAATCACTCCAGGGTTGCTAATTGGTACTACAAACATTTCACAGGACGTGTTATAAGAACTGTTTTTCCACTTATGGCTTCATGTGACTAAATGCCTCAGGATATTCAGCAGGTGTTCTGAAGACTCCATAAAGTATCTAGTAGTATAGAACCTTCCAGGTCGGTACAAATCTGACTGGCATCTTCTAAAATACTTTTCTCAAGCCTGGTGCATAAGGGGTGTGTGTGTGTGTGTGTGAGAAACCAAGAGACATAAGTGCATACGTGTGTGCTTTTGTGTGTGTGTGCTTGTGTGTGTGTGTGTAAGAAACAGAGATATAAATAGATATACTACCAAGTTTGCTAGAAGCTACATTAATACCATTGTAAATGCTTCATTTCATTTGTTCCTTGCATGTGGACGTGTCTGACAATTTATTGAGTGACCCTTGGTATTTTTAACCTTATATTTTGCAGTTTGAACTTTGTTTCCCCACATTATAAGCACTATTTTAAAAACAAGAATATAGGAATGCTTTTAAGATCTGACCCCACTGCACATCTTTTCTGAGTTTACATAAAATCAGAAAGTAGAGTGCATTGTTGGTTTTCTTTTATTAAAAAAAAATTACCTTCTATGAACTTTCCTGTCAAAAGGTAACATTTAACTCAAACTACACAGAGAGGCATTATTAGCCATTAATAAATTATCAACTCTGAGACAAGGATGGCAAACAAAATATTTGGAGTATGTCTCTAAACAGCAATTAGACAAAACAAAATATTTCTGTTTAATCCAAATTTCTAAGTTGGCTCCATTTGTCCAATTTGATATGGTCTCATTGCATTGTGGTGACTGTTAGCATCTGAAACAGAATTTCAGGAAAATAATGGAATTTTGAAAGACAAATACATATGTTGCTTCACTGTGTATTTTTGCCCATATAAAGTGATTAATAATAATATTTTTCCATCACTCATATTCTATAATTCTACATCCTGCATCCAAAAATGAAAAAAAAATGTAGAGGATTAAGGAAAAAAACACATAATAGCAGCTTATCATGTAAGTAGTTTGTTAAACCTGAATCTAATTTGAAATATCCAAGTTTGTCCTACACCACTACTTAAAAATATATATATATTTAAATTCACATTTTAAGAAAAGATATATTTATCTAAAAGGTATATTTATTCATTTAAAATAAATGCATCTAAGTTTGTATTAATAAATTGAATTGATTTTTGCACAAACATATATAACCAAATACCACATACCAAACAAAAAATGAAGACAATGTTAGCAAGTTCATCCAACAATTTAAAAATTAAAGATGAACCATGAAATGTAAGCCATATATACATACATTAAGCTAAATTCCACTTTAATATTATTATATATGAAGTCTAGCTTAATAGCTATAACAATCCATCAAAATAAATCTATTAAACATATTTTAACAAAAGACATAGCTATGATCCAGAGAGGGCTTCCCAGGTCGTACCAGAGATAAAGAAACCATGTATCAATGCAAGAGAGGTAAGAGACAGTGGTTTGACCCCTGCATCAGGAGACCCCTTGGAGAAGGAAATGGCAACCCACTCCTGTCTTCTTGCCTGGAGAATCCCATGGACAGAGGAGCCTGGTGGGCTACAGATCATGGGGGTCACAAAGCGTCAGACACGACTGAAGCTATTTATCATGCACACTGTCCAGAGAAGCCCGATTGAGGGCAGGAGGAAAAGGTGAAGGAGGATGAGATGGTTGGATGGCATCATGGATGCAATGGACATGAATCTGAGCAAACTCTGGGAGTTAGTGAAGGGCAGGGAAGCCTAGCGTGCTGCAGTGCGTGAGATCGCAATGAGTCAGACACGACTGAACAACTGAACAACAACATGATCCAGAGAAGTGAAATGATTTGTCAAAGACTGTGTGTGGAAAGGCCAGGATATAAACCTAGGTTAATGTGACAAGAAGTCACAGACTCTGTGACAGACTAGTTGAATACCCAGATAGCTTTCCTGGCTTAGACTTGATTGGATTTGCCATAAAATTTGCCACATCTTACTATAACCCTATCTTACGTATTGCACTCAAGACATGTACCAGGAAGACATTTTACCTGAAAGAGGCTTATTTTCCATAACCTAGACTTTGCTTAGAATTGTAAAAGCATGTCCATTTCAGACACGGAAATACCCTGTCATTTGATGGACTGGAGAATACAAATTGGACACTGGGGAGAAAAATTTTCTAAAAGTGAAAATGGGTAAGTTGGCTGGTGCCAGGAAACTGGAGAAGCTGCTTTGGAGGAAGGAGTTCAAGTAAAAAGGAATTCATTTTTTTTCTTTTTTAATTTTAAAGATAATTTTTTTTAAATTTAAAACCATTTGTTTTTCAAGTTTAAGAAGATGTTCAGAAAAAGATAATTCAGGGTATGGCAGCAGATGGGGAATTTGGTTCTGTTATCTTCCTATGGAAAGTCATTTGTCTAGAATGTCCCCAACCCTAGAAATTAAGTTTTCTCTGATAATACGTGCAATAAATTTGGGATTGCAATCTAAGCACATTCTAGAAATATCCACAGGTACCTGGAGAAAGCAAATATCAACTAAATTTCAAGCTCCTTCAGAATGATAATAAACCTGAAACAAGGAAAGCAAAAATAATGAATTTAAATGGCCTACATTTTAATAGCATTCTTTATACCAGACTTGGGAGTTTTATAGGTATTTAAAAAGCCAGTAAACTTATTCAAACATTCCTTAAGAATCACAGCAATAAAAAATCACAAAAGTAGCATTTCTATATTTAGTTCAGTTCACTTCAGTCGCTCAGTCATGTCTGACTCTTTGCGACCCCGTGAACCACAGCACGCCAGGCCTCCCTATCCATCACCAACTCCCAGAGTCCACCCAAACCCATGTCCATCGAGTCGATGATGCCATCTAACCATTGCATCCTCTTTTATCCCCTTCTCCTCCTGCCCTCAATCTTTCCCAACATCAGGGTCTTTTCCAATGTGTCAGTTTTTCGCATCAGGTGGCCAAAGTATTGGAGTTTCAGTTTCAACATCAGTTCTTTCAATGAATATTCAGGACTGATCTCCTGTCGGATGGACTGGTTGGATCTCTGTGCAGTCCAAGGGACTCTCAAGAGTCTTCTCCAAGACCACAGTTCAAAAGCATCAATTCTTCGGTGCTCAGCTTTCTTCACAGTACAACTCTCACATCCATACATGACCACAGGAAAAACCATAGCCTTGACTAGACGGACATTTGTTGGCAAAGTAATGTCTCTGCTTTTTAATATGCTGTCTAGGGTGGTCATAACTTTCCTACCAAGGAGTAAGCGTCTTTTAATTTCATTTCTGCAATCACCATCTGCAATGATATTGGAGCCCAGAAAAATAAAGTCTGACACTGTTTCCCCATCTCTCTGCCATGAAGCGATGGGACCGGATGCCATGATCTTCATTTTCTGAATGTTGAGCTTGAAGCCAAATTTGTCACTCTCATCAAGAGGCTCTTTAGTTCTTCTTCACTTTCTCTCATAAGGGTGGTGTCATTTGCATATATGAGGTTATTGATATTTCTCCCAGCAATTTTGATTCTAGCTTGTGCTTCTTCCAGCCCAGCATTTCTCATGGTGTACTCTGCAAAGAAGTTAAATAAGCAGGGTGACAATATACAACCTGACGTACTCCTTTTCCTATTTGGAACCAGTCTGTTGTTCCATGTCCAGTTCTAACTGTTGCTTCCTGACCTGCATACAGGTTTCTCAAGAGGCAGGTCAGGTGGTCTGGTATTCCCATCTCTTTCAGAATTTTCCACAGTTTATTGTGATCCACACAGTCAAAAGCTTTGGTATAGTCAATAAAGCAGAAATAGATGTTTTTCTGGAACTCTCTTGCTTTTTCCATGATCCAGTGGATGTTGGCAATTTGATCTCTGGTTCCTCTGCCTTTTCTAAAACCAGCTTGAACATCTGGAAGTTCACGGTTCACATATTGCTGAAGCCTGGCTTGGAGAATTTTGAGCATTACTTTACTAGTGTGTGAGATGAGTACAATTGTGTGGTAGTTTGAGCTTTCTTTGGCATTGCCTTTCTTTGGGATTGGAATGAAAACTGACCTTTTCCAGTCCTGTGGCCACTGCTGAGTTTTCCAAATTTGCTGGCATATTGTGTGCAACACTTTCACAGCATCATCTTTTAGGATTTGAAATAGCTCAATTTGAACTCCATCACCTCCACTAGCTTTGTTCGTAGTGATGCTTTCTAAGGCCCACTTGACTTCACATTCCAGGATGTCTGGCTCTAGGTCAGTGATCACACCATCGTGATTATCTGGGTCGTGAAGATCTTTTTTGTACAGTTCTGTGTATTCTTGCCACCTCTTCTTAATATCTTCTGCTTCTGTTAGGGCCCTACCATTTCTGTCCTTTATTGAGCCCATCTTTGCATGAAATGTTCCCTTGGTATCTCTAATTTTCTTGAAGAGATCTCTAGTCTTTCCCATTCTGTTGTTTTCCTCTATTTTTTTGCATCACTGAGGAAGGCTTTCTTATCTCTCCTTGCTATTCTTTGGAACTCTGCATTCAGATGCTTATATCTTTCTTTTTCTCCTTTGCTTTTTGCTTCCTTATTGCTTTCTCTTTTTTTGCTTTTCACAGCTATTTGTAAGGCCTCCTCACACAGCCATTTTGCTTTTTTTGCATTTCTTTTTTCTTGGGGGTGGTCTTGATTCCTGTCTCCTGTACAATGTCACAAACCTCCATCCATAGTTCATCAGGCACTCTGTCTATCAGATCTAGTCCCTTAAATCTATTTCTCACTTCAACTGTATAGTCATAAGGGATTTGATTTAGGTCATATCTGAATGGTCTAGTGGTTTTCTCCACTTTCTTCAATTTCAGTCTGAATTTGGCAATAAGGAGTTTATAATCTGAGCCACAGTCAGCTCCTGGTCTTGTTTTTGCTGACTGTATAGAATTTCTCCATCTTTGGCTGCAAAGAATATAATCAATCTGATTTCGGTGTTGACCATCTGGTTATGTCCATGTGTAGAGTCTTCTCTTGTGTTGTTGGAAGAGGGTGTTTGCTGTGACCTGTGAGTTCTCTTGGCAGAACTCTATTAGCCTTTGCCCTGCTTCATTCTGTACTCCAAGGCCAAATTTGCCTAATCACTCCAGGTGTTTCTTGACTTCCTACTTTTGCCTTCTACTCCCCTATAATTCTATATTACCCAGGGTGAGATTATAACTGTATATTCCTTTTACAAACTTTTTACAAATATAGTTAAAGACCACATTTTTGGAAAACCCATAGATAGTTAGTATTTAAGCCCTTCTGCAAAGGATTTACTAAGTAATGTGGGATGAGGCACAGAATGTTTTTTATCCCTGAAGCCATCCAGAGTAATGTACATAATTACATATCTAAGAAAATGTCCATTATAATTTATTTTAAAAGAAAAATGCATTTTGTTTCTCTATAAAAAGACAAACATAATGAGCTCCTGAATTTGGATCATGAGGAATACTTACATTCGCACGATCCAGCTTTTCAAAGTGTAGTCCAGGGTCTATATTAATGATACCTGGGGCGTTATTGCAACTGCAGCTCTTTGAGCTTCATCCTAGACCTACTGAACCACATTCACTTGAGTAGGATCTGTTTTCGGGATGTATAGGTGTATTTATATCATAACGTAAGAATCTCTGTAAGGATAAGATATGGATGAAATGCAGTCTGCTATCTCTTGCAATCACTTTCCCCAAGGTGAAATTAAGGTAATATGGGTATCAATAGGCAAAAATAGGCTTCCCTGGTGACTCAGACAATAAAGAATCTGCCTCCAATGCAGGAGAGCCAGGTTCAAACCCTAGGTCAGAAAGATCCCCTGGAGAAAGCAATGGCTTCCGGCTCCAGTATTCTTGCCTGGAGAATTCCATGAACAGAAGGGCCTGGTGGGCTACAGTCCATATGGTCGCAAGAGTCCCACACGGCAGAGCAACTTAACACTTCACACTCTCCTTACTTTCCTTCCTCCTTACTAAACAAGTTTAAGGCAGAAATATACAAAAAAAAAAAAAACTATATTCTCTCCTTTTGGCTTCACTAGTAGCTCTGATGGTAAAGAGTCTGCCTGCAATGTGGGAGACCCGGTTCAATCACTGGGTTGGGAAGATTCCCCTGGAGAAGGAAATGGCAACCCACTCCAATATTCTTGCCTGGAAAATCCCATGGATGAAGGGGTCCCAAAGATTCAGACATGACTGAGCAACTTCACTTTCAGGCAAAAATAGTCATGGTGCCTTAAGAGTGCTCCTTACCAACCCTTTCCCATCCTGCTGACCAAAAAGGCAGTGATGATTTCAGTAGTTAATGACTTATTATATCTCATGATGGTCTTGTAACTTCTGACCCTTTCTGCAACAGTCACTCCTGAGTCAGTTCTCTGCCACTCTCCAACATTTCAGTCCCTGATGATAGGCTTATCTATAATAGCTTTGGGCCATCAGACCCCAAGTGAGACCATGAATAACACAAACTAAAAGATCCAAGGACTGGCAAGTTTGCAAAAATTTGCTCTCTTAGTCTCTCCTGGAATTATAAAGACTGGAAAGCAATAACATAGGATTTCAAAAAGCTGTGTCTTTCCTGAACTTGCACCTCTGTATTATATGTGATTTTTACATACTTGGGCTTTCTAAAGAGGGCACGATGATAAGTCATCCACATATGGTACACACATTTTTTAAAGAATGTATCACTTACTTTAACTCTTTTTGACAGAAAGGAAGGACAATCAAATGATATTCATTATTCAGCAGTGGTTTGATCTCCAAGAGGGCAGTCATTTAAAAGCTGAATGCAGTGTCTTTGTAATTTTCTGTGACATAATCAGCTTATAATACATATGAAGAAACATAGCAACTAGATAATTCATAAACACTAATGATGATGAAATTTAAACCTTTATCTTACAGTGATGCTCCCAGGAATTCTTTATTTATGCATTTAAAAAACATTTATAGAAAGCCTCTTTTATTCCATGCACTATAAGAGGAACTAAGAATAAATTCACTGACTTTTTTGTGTGCGAACCCATAACAGAACACTGCTAAATGGACAAAAGCCCTTTAATACAGGTCACAAACCATGTATCTAGTCCACTAGATTATTTTAGTCCCTCAAGAAGAAATTTGAAATATCATGACAGCATTATATGTAAAAATACTGAGGGGGCTTTAAAATAATTGTTCATGCGATGACATCTCATTTTATCTATTTCACACAACTCAATTTTTATGGCATGTTTTGATACACGTTTTGGACACACAACATGCTTTTGGACACAACTGATAGAATGGGGTTTTTGTGAAATTATAAATGATCCAAAGGGTCATCCAAATGTTATAGCTTATGTAAATCACGAGAGCAACAAGACATTTGTCCTTTGGTTGGGCTAAAGAATGAGTAAAAAGTGATGGGGATATGGTAAGTAAGAGAGGTCAGAGTTTAGGTGAGTTCTATTTACACAGAAGCCCCTAAGCACACAGAGCTGCCTGAGGTTCTAGAGATCTCTGCTCAGTTCCATGGCGAGGCTACACCTTTTTCTATCGTATTCCTGCTCTTCGTGATTTCTGGTGGTTTGGCTTTGCTTTGCTTCTGCTCACCAAGAGCTGAGTAATGGTAACGATAATTTGTAGCCTGGTTCCCTGCTGTCTTTTGTCTCTACCCGTTCAATCAGTGATGTTCATCGCTTCAACAGGTGAGTCAGTTGGGGAAAATTGCACACACTGCTCTGTATAAAAGACTTAAAACATGCGATTAATGAGAACCCACTGGGCAGCACAGGGAGCTCTGCCCGGTGCTCTCTGCTGACCTAAAGGGAGGAAATCCAAAAACAGGCTATGTGTACATACAGCTGGTTCTCATCGCCCTACAGTAACCCAACAGCGAAAAGCAACTGTGAAGTGAGCGTGGAGTGAAAGCGATAGTCGTTCAGTTGTGTCCGATTCTTTGAGACTCTATGAACGTAGCCCACCATGCTCCTCTGTCCATGGAATTCTCCAGGCATGAATACTGAAGTGGGTAGCCAATCCTTTCTCCAGGGGATCTTCCTGACCCTGGGATCGAACACTGGTCTCCTGCATTACAGGCAGATATATTCTTTACTGTCTGAGCCACTAGGAAACCCCATAGCTCAATAAAATTTTTTTTTTCAAAAGGAGATAAATAGAAGGGTCCTTGATCCCTGATGATGACAGAGTACCTGCACCAACTTGTCAACGGCTAGCTCAAGAGCTTACGGTAGAGCTCACTTCCTATTTATTTAGATCTTCCTTCATGTGGGTGAATCTCATTTTAATTGATATACTCACCAAAGCCTTATGAAGTTCATTTCTCACTAGATCCCTTTCCCTATCTCTCCCTTTCCCTATGCCAGGAAAAGTCCTATTTGTCTCATGGAATACAGGTTAGATGTAATAGTTTATAAACCTATTGCAGGGGTATTTGCTCTTGAATAATATATATATCTTCAAAGGAAAAGAGTTCTAATGCTATCATATCAGTTAAACAATTACGAATACAGTGATGTATATTGAGGCAAAACGTCTTGGTTTTTTATGACTTGACCATATCTGGTAGCTCCACATGAAAATACAGCATTATACTGTCAGCATTTTCTGTGTCCAGTCACAGCAGATGCCTTCAATGAAATACATGTGAGCCTTTGTCTATTGTGGTGTTTGTATAGTTTCTGGAAGTCCTAAGACTTTTAAGTAATGTGCATTTGATTTTGTCTCTGAAAATGGTTCTTTTTCTCCTTTTTATCAACTTTCCAAAGGCCATGTTAAAAAAAGCTAAGATATCAAAAAGAAGACTGCACGAAGGTGGGAAATTCTGCGATGGACTTTAGTTTGAATGACTTCCTTTCTGATTTTCATCAGCAATGATTTAATTTCTCACCTCTAGGGGAATGCAAGTTAGCAAACTAAAGCAAATTTATCACTTCTGAAAACTGCTGCAAGACCCCCAAGACAGAACGATTACCCCAAATTGAATTTAAATAAAAGTAATTAGTTTTATCTTGTTTCTTAACTCATTTACCTCTGCACAGAAATCCTCCTGGAGTTTTGAAACTCATCAGTGATTATCCCTGGAGCTGATCCAATAATGTGAGAATAAATACACCATTAACCAATTACACATAATGACTCCAAGATATGCCAATAGTGGAACAGTTCAGATGATTTATAAGGCTCACTTCCAATAGCCTATTCACAATTCACATCTTTTCTAAAAACCAAATTAAAAGTTAAGCAAAACTTTAGATCTGCCTGCATCCATCTCCTCAAGGTATGAATAAATGAAACTAAGCCATTTATTTAAAAATGTTTGTTTGTCATGTATGGAAATCCTTGAGTGTTGGGAATGAAATATTTACTTGAAACAAGCACCCTCTTACACTGTTGGTGGGAATGCAAACCAGTTCAGCCACTATGGAGAACAGCATGGAGATTCCTTAAAAAACTGGAAATAGAACTGCCATATGACCCAGCAATCCCACTGTTGGGCATACACACGGAGGAAACCAGAATTGAAAGAGACACATGTACCCCAATGTTCATCACAGCACTGTTTATAATAGCCAGGACATGGAAGCAACCTAGATGTCCATCAGCAGACGAATGGATAAGCAAGCTGTGGTACATATACACAATGGAATATTACTCAGCCATTAAAAAGAAAACATTTGAATCAGTTCTAATGAGGTGGATGAAACTGGAGCCTATTATACAGAGTGAAGTAAGCCAGAAAGAAAAACACCAATACAGTATACTAACACATATATATGGAATTTAGAAAGATAGGAATGATAACCCTGTATGTGAGACAGCAAAAGAGACACAGGTGTATAGAACAGTCTTTTCGACTCTGTGGGAGAGGGTGAGGGCAGGATGATATAGGAGAATGACATTGAAACATGTAAAGTATCACATGTGAAACAAATTGCCAGTCCAGGTTCGATGCATGATACAGTGTGCTTGGGGCTGGTGCACTAGGATGACCCAGAGGGATGGTACAGGGAGGGAGGTGGGAGGGGGATTCAGGATGGGGAACACGTGTACACCCGTGGCAGATTCATGTCAATGTATGGTGAAACCAATACAATATTGTAAAATAAATAAATAAATAAAACTGAGATTAAAAAAAAAAAAAAAGAAACAAGAGGAGCACAATTTAGAGTTTTGAGTCTTGCTGTCTATTAAGTAAGTCTAGTTATCTGGTCCTGCATGCTAATACAGCACAAAAGCTACTGAATTAAAGGACACCTCTTGAATATCAAAGTTATCAAAAGATCTAAGGAGCTATGCTTTTTCTACTTTCTCTCTCAACATAAACGTTTTCTACTTACTCATATTTCTCAGCTTCATTAAGGTGTGGTTGACAAATAAAATTGTAAGTATTTAGGCTGAATGACAAGATGTTTTGATATATATTATGAAATGGTTACTATAATCAAACTAATTAACACATCCGTCATCTCATATAGTTACCTTTTGTATGAGTGGTAAGAAGAATTGAGAACTATTCTCAGCATATTTGTATATGAGCTAGTATATATACTAGCTCACATGTATGTATGTATGTATGTATATATATACATATATATACATATATACATATATATATATATATACATATATATACATATATACATATATATACATATATACATGTATGTATATAGCTCACATATCTGTATGTGAGCTAGTCATTCAGTCGTGTCCGACTCTTTGCAATCCCGTGGACTCTAGCCTTCCAGGCTCCTCTGTTCATAGGATTCTCCAGGCAAGAATACTGGAGTGAGTTGCAAGTTCCTTCTCCAAAGGTTATAGTACACTATTATTATGCTGTATCTTATGTCTGTAGAACTTATTCATTTTCTTACTGTAATATGTACCTTCTGACAATATCTTCCCTTTTTCCCTACCTCCCAGCCCCTCACAAGCACCATTCCAATGAGAAGTTGTGTTTTCAATATTTAACAAAGAAATTGAACCATGTTCCATATGGATCACAATCAAATAATTATTTGATGTACTATCTGATAGAACTATCTTACTCTAAAGTATAAGACAGTATAAAGATAAGTCCTTGCTGTTTCAAAAACGTTTGAGGATTTCTGGAGACTAGAGAGATATTCCTCCAATTGATGAAATCAATCATTTATAAATTATCAATTACTCTCCATACAGAGTGTAAAGGAGAATGGAAGATCAGGCTCTAGATTCACAGAGATTTCATTCAAATATGAAGTTCACCAAATTCCATACTGATGAGCTATTGGACTTTGAGTAGGCTATTGGACTTTTAACTTGCTGAATCTTTAATTTTGTATTTGTAAGATGGATATGAACAAAATGGTAGCTTACTGACAGGATTTCTGAGAGGTTCAAAACAGGTAATCCACTCATAGCCCTAACAGACGTAAACAGGTGGTAAGATTTGACAAGTCAATCATTATTATTATATAATGAGGACATACAATTTATTCCTAGTTCTATTTTACAGTTTTTGCTCTACAGATTAGAGATGGGGTGTATATTCTTTTGCTTCTACCAATACTAACAGACTTAATACACTGTACCTCAATCAGCATGGATAATTTCATAACAAAAACAACAACAAATTAATATATCAGAGAAGGCAAGCAAATCATTGACATTTATTGAGTGCCAAGTGCATGCCAAGTTCTGTAATGCAGGAGTCGCCAACCACAGGCCACAGCTGATACTTGTCTCTGGCCTGTGAGGAACTGGGCTGAACAGCAAATGAGCAGCGGGTGAATGAGCAAAGCTTCACCTGTGTTTAAGTCACTCCCCATCTCTTGCATGATAGCTCAAGCTCTGCCTCCTGTCAGATCAATGATGGCATAACAAATGCAATGCACTTGAATCATCCCCAAACTATCCCCCACTCTCTGTCCGTGCAAAAATTGTCTTCCATGAAACTGGTCCCTGGTGCCAAAAAGGTTGCAGACCAGTGCTATAATAGATTCTTTTTATGACTCTTATTTAATTGCAAAACAGCAATATGCAAGATTTTCTCTGTTATATGAAAGCTAGATCTTAAGCAGAGGTTAATCAAATTATCTGAAGCCACATAGTTAGTAAGTAATACATGACACCTACTTGGGTGTCACATTCTTCTGTGTATTTATTACACTGGGCTGTGCTTCATTGAGTTGGCACAAAAGCAGTGGAAAAAATTTGGGTTGGCCATGGGTGCAGACACTGTATAATTATAGATGCCTATCAAATGCCAAGCCATAAAAACATAATTATTAAAATGATTTACTGCATGAAAAAATGGAGTCACATAAAAAAATAATATGCATGCCCTTTTTAGGAGCACAATGCATGAATCATGCAATGTCCTTTTATTATCACTTCAGGGAACGGCTTCCCTGGTGGCTCAGCACCTACAGTTCAGGAGATGCAGGCTAGAAGATCCCCTAGAGAAAGAAATGGAAACACACCCCAGTACTCTTGCCTAGAAAATCCCATGGATAGAGGAGCCCGGTGAATTACAGTCCGTGTAGGGGTTGTAGAAGAGTCAGTATGACTTAGCAACTAAACAACAGGAAATGCAGAGAGGACAGGCTCATACCACAAGGCTACAGAGTTGAAAAAAGCAAATGATATGTTGAGAGGAAAGGGATGAAATATAAAACTCCACCAAGATTTCTGACAAAGGACAAGTGGTTAGACTGTTTTGTTTATACAAGATGAGATTTCTGTATGTCTGCAGATATCCTACGTGTTTTTCATGTTGTCGGTCTGACAACTGTCAAAAAATAAAAGCATATCCTGTGGAGCTTCATGTCAGCAAAACCAAATACTCTTATAATTTAAAAAAATGCTTAAAGTATTTATTTGTAAAGATTTTAGGTCACACAATCTGTCATAAGCAGAAAACCAGACTACTGTGGTTATTTTGTGAACATACTATCTGAGGGTTGGTTTTCCTGGCATTTGTTTGAGCGCTTAAGCATGCCATCTTTCTGTCTTCCTAACCTGCCATCCTAAGACTGTTAGTCTTTCCCTACTTGGCTTCATGGTGAAATGGACACATAGCAGCAATGGATAAATCACCCACTCTGAAGGCATAAAAAGTGGACAAGTGAAGAAAATCCACCATGTCCTTTTTTATAAGGGAAGTTTTTTTTTGTTTTTTGTTTTTTTTTTTTTTTAGAACTAAACCCTTCCCATCAGCAGAATGCTGCTTATTTCTCAGAAGCTGGAACTGGGCTAAACACTTATAACAGAAAAGGTCCTGGAAAGGTAATTATTTGGCTTTCCAGTTCCTTCAGGGGAGGTGATAGAGGAAAAGGAGGTTGAAAATGTCTTTTATAGGCCAATTAAGAGAAACTGAAAAAAAGAAAAAAACTGGACAAAAAGCCAGGTTTACTTTGATTAGGCCAATGGATGATGATCTGATACTGGAATAACCAAGCTGGCATGTGGGAGGATTTATGCATGAGGACTGACCTTATGCTAAATCAAGAAGTACATGTCTTCTCTTTTCGATACCCTTGTCTCTTCACTGTGTCTTCATCCTCTGACTATGCAGGGTCTATTTTTTTCAAGAAACCCTTATTCCTCTATGCCCATATTTTGCCTTTCTAGCCCCTCAATCACTAGGCCAGCTATATCACAAAAAATGAAGGACCATTAGCAAACCATCCCCACTTCAGAATCTATTTCTGATCTCTGAGACTTGACTTTTTGAATTCTGTGGCTTTAAGAAGCCATTTAGAAAATTATTATTGATGCTCAGCATAGCTTTAGGGAGCTAGTAAATCAGCTAAACAATGTAAAAGTTTATTGGTTCTTTGTATCTGGAGAGCATTGGAATGAAAACATACTGATTTAAGTTTGCAATCAATTCACAAGGAATTTTTATATTTAGACTGGACCATGAAAAGAATACAGCTCGGTTGTCCATATAATTCCCTTGACTTTGCATATTCTACAATGATCATAACAGTTGATTTCCCAATGATTTCAACAGTAGGTATAGATAAAGGAAGAGATTTTGAAGGAATTTTTGTAAACATTTATGAAATTATTATAAAGATTTATGGGATTATTAATTCACTGAATACTTTCTCAGTTTGTCTGCTGGTCATTATTACATATGGCCCTTCAAGAAATTGTATTAATTGACTCAGTGCCATGATTGTGGATGAAATCTCTCCCCAGGAAAGAGGATAGAATGTTTAAGAAAACAGACCAATTCATCTTGGCTGTCAAAACAAGAGATCATGGAATTAATGATGCTAACCTTTTTATTAACATGAACACTCTCACATGGAACGCGTCTGCTCTAGAGGTCAGAGCATTATGCTGAAATGTCTTCATTCCTCAGACTCATGTTTTGCCTCTTCTCTGTGTCTACCCGGGGAATAAAAGAATGAGAGCACATTCTATCTGGAATTCCTCCTTTGTTATGCAGCCCATCAAACTTGATTAAATGTAGTACAAGATTAGACAATATAGGCCATGGGAAAGCCACCCCTTAAAGGTAATATGGGCTCCCCTTGTTGTACCACAAACACTATAGCAGCATTTATTAAGACGCCCTTGGTTAATCTGTTAAGAACCAGCAAGTTTTTTTTTCTCCCTCTTTCTTTCATCTCCTATGTGCTCTGTACGTTAAGACCATTAAGGAGGTTTGCAATTATAGCATATTGAATTTCATATACATTTTTATTATTTTTCTTTTCTTCCTCCTTTCTCCCTTTCTCCCTCCACCCCCTTTCTTTTTAAGTTTTAAAATTCTTCTTTCATGGTGAAAATCATTTTAACAGACAAATTCCAAAGTTAGAGCACATATTATAACTTAAGGCAATACTCTCAACTCCCATCTCAAAGTTTTGTGTTGTTTTTTTTTTTCCTTTCGTCAAGGTTTAAAACATTTAGCAGTCACTATAGAAGACAGTACTGAGGTTCCTCAAAAAATCTAAAAGAATAGAACTCCCATGAAAAAGTGAAACTTTTAGTAGCTCACTGGTGTCCAGCTCTTTGTGATCCCATGAGTCCATGTCAGGCTCCTCTGTCCATGGGATTTCACAGACAAGAATACTGGAGTAAGTAGACATTCCCTTCTCCAGGGGATCTTCCCAAGCCAGAGATCAAACCTAGGTCTCCTGCATTGCAGGCAGTTTTTTTACTACTGACCCACCAGGGAAGCCCCAAGGTAACATAAGATCCAGCAATTCCATTTCTGGGTATTTTTCTCAAAGAAAACAAAAACGCTAACTCAAAATGTGCTCCTGTGTTCACTGAAGTATTATTCACAATAACTAAGAAATGGAAGCCACCTATGTACCTACCAATAAATGACTGGTTAAATCAGACGTGTTATAGATACACCATGGGGTATTATTCCATCATTAAAAAAAAAAAAGAATCTGTGACAATGAGGTTAGAGTGTTATACTAAGTTATACTGGTGAGTGTTATACGAAGTTACATGAGTTATACAGAGAAAGACAAATACCGTATGACTTCATGTGTATGTGGGATCCAAAATACAAGAGAAATGAACAAACACAAAACAGAAACATGGCCATAGACACAGAGAACATGTGGTTGCCAGCGGGGTCGGGGGTGGAAGAGAAGAAGCAAATTAAGAGCTTTTCTTAATTAAGAAAACAGACTTCCAATTACAGAAGACACTGAATCATGGGGATGAAATGCACAGTGTGAAAAATATAGTCAATAATAACATAATATCTTTGTATGGTCGCAGATGGTAACTAGACATCACGATGACCACTTTGTAATGTATATAACCATTGAATCACTATGCTGCACACCTGGCACTAACACAGTGCTGTAGATCAAATTATACTTCAAAGACAAACTCGTAGAAAAATCAGTTTTGTGGTGAGGGGGCATGTGGCGAGAGGAGTCAGATGAAGGAGGTCAAAATGTGCAAATTTCCAGTTATGAACGGGCGCCAGGCATATAAAGTACAATGTGATTAACACTATTAATAATGTAGTATGTAATATATGAGAGATAAGAGAGGAAATCCTGAGTTCTCATCACAAGGAAAAATGCTTTTTTTTCTTTTATTTTCTATCAGTGTTAAGCTATGAATGTTCATTAAATTTATTACAGTAATGATTTTAGGAGGTATCAAATCATCGTGTTATACACCTCAAACTTACACAGTATTGCATATCAATTGCATGTTAATAAACACGAAAGGAAAAAAAAAACTAAACATTCTAAACATATTAGCATATCTATAATACATTTTGTATCAAATAATGGTATTTTTTACTTTCATTTTACCTGTTTTAGCATTAGATGAAAGTGAAAGTATTAGCCGCTCAGTCACGTCTGACTCTTTGTGACCCCATGGACTGTATGTAGTCCCCCAGGCTCCTCTGTCCACGGAACTCTCCAGGCAAGACTACTGGAGTGGGTAGCTATTCCCTTCTCCAAGGGACCTTCCTGACCCAGGGGTTGAACCTGGGTCTCCTGCATTGCAGGCAGATTCTTTACTGTCTGAGCCACTAGGGATTAGGATGGATGCAGCCTAAAAGTAGGTAGTGAAAATCTTCCTTAGAGTGATGCATCCATGTTTGAAACAATTATGACCCGTTTTGAAAGTCATCAAATAGGTGAAAGCCACTCCTCACATTCTCACCACTTAGTCCTATGATCTCCTCTCTCCACTATTCTGATATCCACCACGCAGAACCCACATTGTTCAAGGCCATTATTCCTATTGAAAGATAAATAAAAGAAGCTATATTTCATTTCTATAGAAATCAAGATATTTTGTTACATGTTGAGCACTATGTCAGTATTGCACATATCAAGCAAGAGAGAATTCTGCTCTTGAGAGAGCCTGAAAATTTGCCACTTCTGATTAACAATAAAAGTAAAAAAAAAAAAAAAGGAATAAATGAAATCTCCAGGTACAAAAGTAAGAAATACCAGTAGAAGGCAATGGCAACCCACTCCAGTACTCTTGCCTGGAGAATCCCATGGATGGAGGAGCCTGGTGGGCTGCCGTCTATGGGGTCGCACAGAGTTGGACATGATTGAAGTGATTTAGCAGCAGTAGCAGCAGCAAAGAAGTGATGCAGGAAGGGAATCCCATGAGTAATATCTGGATGCAGATTAATAGGATTTCAACAAGAAAAGATAGGAATGTTGAAGCTAAGACATAGGAAACTCCAGAAGGAAGCAGTTAATTGGAACAAATCAAGCAGACAGCCCAGTAATTTTTAAAGTGAATCACTTTAGCAACAATGATTTACTTTCCCTTCAGATAGAAGCAGAAGAATTAGGAATCGAAAATGAGAAAAAAAGACATGTTCAAGGAACCTGGGTATGAAAGGAGATGAACTCAAAGGATGAGGCTAAGAGAATATTTGATGTGGAATAGAGTGTTAGATGTAGAACGGAATGTTCCTTTTAGCTTTTCCCAGGATAGGATTTAAACACTGTTTACAAGCTAAAGGAGTCAATGAAGAGAGAGAGAGAGAGAAAAAAAAAATTGAACAAGAAAAAAGATGTAAGATCTAATGAGCCAGGGTCACCTGGAAGGCAAAAGAGAGCAGGAAGCATAGTAATCATAGAAGAATGTGTCTTATACCAAAGGTGTGAAAAGGAACAGTGATAATTAGCGTGGTTAAATTCAGATGATGGTGAGGGTGAGATCAGAATGTCAAAGAAATTCATGTCCTATGATTTCCAGTTTTGTATGGAGGAAGTTGCCTTAATATTAGTCTTTTCTTCAAGTATGTGACAACTCCATGATTAAGTTTATCACAGCCAGACTTGTTATAATTTTGAGATTATATCAATATTCTTATGCATACTGAATTCATTGTATCTACAGGACATTACAGAATATAAGAGTACTGCAAAAGAGAGTCTATTCCAAAGGAATCAGGCAAAAAATAAAAATCAGAAATACACATGTGAAACATAAATATAAAATTATTGTTTTTCAGTTGCTCAGTACTGTCTGACTCTTTGCGACCCCATGGACTGCAGCACACCAGGCTTCCCTGTCCTTCACCAACTCCCGGAGCTTGCTCAAACTCATGTCCATTGAGTTGATGATGCCATCCCACCATCTCATCCTCTGTCACCAAAATAGTTCTGGTAAAAAATGAATGAATAAATAAATATATATTTATGTATATAGGGTAAAAATATCTCAGGATACGTTTATATTAGGTATCAACTGTAAAATAAAGACAATAAATGCAAAACAACTCAAAAAAAGAGCTTATATAGAACTAATATGAGATTAGCATATAATGAGACTTTATCATATAATAGTTGAGGATGAAACTTCTGGAGCACTACTACCTGAGTTTAAACTTATTCTTCCTACTACTTGTAGAATCATGGGGAAGTTACTTAATCTCTCTGAAGTTTCTAGTTATGTATGTTGGTTTCTTGTTCAAGCAAAATAGCTGTAAAAATTCTAGGACTGAATCTCTGCAAAGGAAATCAGAGGAAAAGAGACCATCCCATAATATGGCTCCCTCACATAAAGGAGGGAATAAAATCCCCAGAAAACTCTGATATCTCTTTGACCTCAGTTTGGTCCTGAGAATGTATTATAACTAGAAGAATGCCATGCCCTAGTTGGCTTAAGCCTGACTCCTGAAGTGCAGAGTCCTGAAGTTCACCTCTGATATGCTGGTTTTTATCTCCTTCAGTTGTGATTTCTCTATAATGAATAGAGGCCAAATGATTATTGGAGAAATTATCACATAATCCTTAAACAGGCAGAGTACTTCAAACCTAAGTAAAATGTACAAAATTAGGTTTGCTGATGGCTATGGTCTAAGGTCACAGTTATAGGCTTGATTGATGCCTGGGATATTATGGAAGAATAGAGCAAATTACATTTGGGTAGTTCAGTCAGATTCTTTTTTAGTTCAAGGAGAACATTGAAAGCAGCCCAAGAAGCCAAGCTTAGATTCAGTATGATGATAAATATAAACACTATCTTCAATATGATAAACTCTGGTTCAATCTTCATATTTTCTTTGGTCTTGAACCAAGAGACTGTCACATTTCATGAGTAGCATGCATTAGCTTCAATCCATCTGGATCTAAATGAATATGAAGAATCTGCTCTCGTAGTTTCCTGAGAATAGTTTGCTTTCATTTTCCCTAAATATTAACCCTGGAACCATGGGAAGGTTCCTCTCAAGGGTTTCAATTCACTGTGACAAAGATTCTACTGTACACAAAGATAAAAGTGGAGTTTGTATGGATTAAAGGTATCACTTTATGAATACTGAAATGGACTTTTAAGGTAATGAGTCATCTTGTGGAGGACTTTAGCTGTTCTAGTTCTCTCTTTATGGCTCATTCTTTTACTAAATGCAATTTACAAAATCATCCTCACAATCCTCACAATTTTTCAAGGAAAACATAAGTTAAACTGAGTCTCAACCTCTCAGTGGGACTGACTTTCTCCATATATACTAAAGACAGGATCATTGAAGGTAGTGTAACATGCCAAGAACTTTTTTTCCATTCATAAATCTTCATCATTAAAAAAAAACACCAGTTCTTTATATATATCACCCTTTTAGCAAGAAATCTATCATAAAGTCCTTTATCACAATGTTGATGGAAGATTTTCATAGCAAATATTTTTGTCACAAGATGAATTCAACATGCCAACTATCATGAAATGTTTTGGCATTTATACAGTGCTTTTTCAGTGTATTTGTTGAGTAAGTGGTATCATCTGTTTCCTCTGCCAAGTACCTATGTGGTAACTTGTGTCATTAACAAAATACAAAATCAGTCACCAATCTCTCATCCTCTTCTAATCATATGCAAGGCAGAAGAAATGAAATAGTCATCATGTCAAGAAAAACATCAGACCTGTTTTTTCTTTGAGACAAAAATCTTCCAGGGAGTGAGTCTTCTTAGACTTAGCAGAAAAGTAAATTTAAGTGGAAACATAATAGCCCTGCTCTGCCTTTTGTCATGCTTCGGTGTCCATGGCTTGTGTGGCCCTAGAGTTCTAGGCAATAGTATACCAAGCAAAGCCCTTCCAAAGACAAAAATGATGACTGACATTCAAATTAGGCTTAACATTAGCTAGAAAGCAAAAGGAATGAGTTTTGATGAATTATAAAAAATGAACTACAAGTTTATCTGGATCTGAATAAATATTGACTTAGGGGATTTTTCAGATGACTTCTCAACCATTTCTACTAGAACTCTGGCAAGGTATTTTCCTTAGATTTCAATCTTAAATGTTTTTCAAACTTCAGAAACAATTTTAGATCAATCTACATTTAGATTTTATTGTCTTTAGCAAGCTTTATTGGATAATAAGAAAAGTTATTCTCAACATTCCTTTTGTAAAAAAAATATTAAAGCATGAAATATGTTAAAAAGGAACATGCAAATATGTCTGGATAGCTTATTCTATTATTTGAACCAGCTTCTATTTCCTGCAGTTTCTGAATAAGTCATCAATGAAGAGAATCATGAATTCTTAATCCTTGAAGTACTTACTTATTTTAATTCAAACTTTACTGAGATATAATTTACATGCAACATCAAGTTTAAAGTTTACAACTTGTTGACTTGACGCACCTATCTACTGCAAAATGATTACCATCATAGGGTTAGGTAATACTTCCATCATGTCATATAATTACATTTATATTATGTGGTGAGATAATTCAAGGTGCAATAACTTAGCATCTTTCAATATGCAATACAGTGTTATGAGCCTTAATCATCATATCTATTAGATTTCTAGAACTTATTCATATTACAACTGGAAGTTTACACCCTTTCACCAGCTTCTTTCCATAACCCCATCCCTCAGTCCCTGGTACATCTTTCCATAACCCCATCCCTCATTCCCTGGTAACCACCACTCTATTCTGTTTCTGAGTTTGGCCTTTTTAGATTCCATGGATAAATGATCAGTCAGGCAGTCAGTTCAGTTGCTCAGTCATGTAAGACTCTTTTAAATTCCATGGACCACAGCACACCAGACCTTCCTATCCATCAACAACTCCCAGAGGTTACTCAAACTCATGTCCATTGAGTCGGTGATGCCATCCAACCATCTCATCCTCTGTCATCCCCTTATCCTCCTGCCTTCAAACTTTCCCAGCATCAGGGTCTTTTCCAATGAGTCAGCTCTTCGCATCAGGTGGCCAAAGGATTGGAGTTTCAGCTTTAGCATCAGTCCTTCCAATGATCACCCAGGACTTATTTCCTTTAGGATGGACTGGTTGGACCTCCTTGCAGTCCAAGGGACTCTCAAGAGTCTTTTCCAACACCACAATTCAAAAGCATCAATTCTTTGCTACTCAGAGTTCTTTAAAGTCCAACTTTCATATCCATACATGACTACTGGAAAAACCATAGCCTTGACTAGATGGACCTTTGTTGGCAAAGTAATGTCTCTATTTTTTACATGCTGTCTAGGTTGGTCATAACTTTCCTTCCAAGGAGTAAGTGTATTTTAATTTCATGGCTACAGTCACCATCTGCAGTGATGTTGGAGCCCAGAAAAATAAAGTCTGTCATGTTTCCACTGTTTCCACCTTTTTCATGTACCTGTTGGACATTTGTATGTGCTCTTTGGAAAATTGCCTATTCAGTTCCTCTGTCCATTTTTTAATTAAGTTATTCTGTTTTGTTTCTACTGAATTTGTAAGTTCTTAATATATTTTGGATATTAACCCCTCATTAAATATATATGATATGCTAATATTTTCTCCCATTCTGCAGGTTGCTTTTTCATTTTGCTGATCATTTCTTTTGCTGAGCAGAAGAAACTTACTTGTTTTTACTTGTGGGGCTGGTGCTTTTACTGTAATACCCCTAAAATCATTGCAAAGACCAATGTGAAGGAGCTTTCCATGTCTGCTCTAGAAGTTCTACAGTTTTAGATCTTATGCATAAGGCATTCATTCATACCAAATTAATTTGTATGAATGGTGTAAGACATAGGTCTAATTTCATTTTTCTGTAGATGGTTAACCATTTTTTCTAACACCATTTATTGAAGAAACTATTCTTTCTTCATTCAGTATTCATAGACACCTTATCAAATATTAGCTGATCATGAAAGTGAGAATTTATTTCTGGGCTGTTGATTCCACTCTGTTGTCCTGTATGTCAACTTTTATGCCAATGCCATACTTAGATTATTATAGATTTCCAGTATATTTTGAGACCAGGAAGTGTGTTTCTTCCAGGTTTATTCTTCTTTCTAATGATTGCTTTGTCTATTTACGGTCTTATGTGACTCCATACAAATTTTAGTGAAAATTGTCGTTGGAATTTTGATAACCATTGCATTGTATCTACAGACGGGTTTTGTAGTATGAGCATTTTAATAATATTAATTCTCCTGACCCATTAACATGGAAAACATGTCCATTTGTTTGTGTATTCTTCTATTTCTTTAATCAAAGCCTTGTACTTTTCAGTATACAAAGAGATTTTTCACCTTTTTGGTTAAATTTATTTCTAAGTATTTACTGTTTATTGATGCCATGTGAGTGGTTATGCTTTATTTCTTTCTTCAGATGTTTTGTTGTTAATATATAGAAATACAACCAATTTGTGTATATTGATTTTATATCTTTAAACTTCACTGAATTTATTAGCTCTAAGAGTTTTTTGGCACTGTGTTTCAAAATTTCTATACATATAAAATCTCACTTGCATCCAAAGATGATTTTTACCTCTTCCTTTCCAAATTGGATGACATTTATTTATTTATCTTTATCACGTAATTTGTCTCATTTGAAATTCCAGAACTATGTTGAATAAGAATGGTGAGAGTAGGTGCTCTTGTCGTCTTCTTGATTTCAGAGGAAAAGCTTTCAACCTTCCACTGTTGAGTATAATGTTGGCTGTGGGTTTGTAATACATAGTCTTTATTTGAGGTGTATTCCTACTATATCCAACTTGTTGAACATTTTCATCAGGAAAGGACATTTTTTTTAATGTTTTCCTAAATCTCTTCAAATAACTGTATGATATCTAACTCCATTTTATTCATTTTGTACATTATACTTATTGAGTTGGATATGTTGAAACATCCTTGCATCACAGTGATAAATCTCACGTGATCATGGTGTCTGATCCTTTTCATGTGCTGCAGAATTCAGTTTGTTAATGTTTTATTGTGAATTTGTGCATCCATAGTCATCAAAGATTTTGGTCAACAATTTTCTTTTGTTGTAGTGTCCTTATCTGCCTTCTGTATCAGGGTAATGTGGGTCTCATAAAATTAGTTTGGGAGTCTTCTTCCTCTTAATTTTTGGGAAGAGTTTGAGGAGGGTTGGCATTAATTCTTCTTTAAATATTTGGCAGAATTCACCAGTAAAACTATCTGGTCACAGGTTTTTGTGTGTTGGCAGATATTTGATTACTGATCTCCTTAATTATCATCAGTACTCTCAGATTTTCAATTTCTTCATGATTAAGTCTTGTTTGCTTGTATATTTCTCAGAATGTATCCATTTCTTCTAAGTTATTCACTTTGTTGACATATAGTTGTCCTTATTAATATTATGACTAAGATCTAGGGTTACTGTTGCTAGAGTTCCTGGGCTCCTGAAGAGCAGTGGAAGGAGGATGTGGGGAGCGATTCAGGTAGATGTTGTCTGCAAATGATGAATATTTATGTGATGAAAGCTGTTAAAATCTGTAGGAGATTCACAAAGGTTATCATCACCAACCTAGACAGCATTAAAAAGCAAAGACATAAAAAAAAAAAAAAAAAAGCAGAGACATTACTTTGTCAACAAAGGTCCATCTAGTCAAGGCTATGGTTTTTCCAGTGGTCATGTATGGATGTGAGAGTTGGACCATAAAGAGAGCTAAGTGCCAAAGAATTGATGCTTTTGAACTACGGTGTTGGAGAAGACTCTTGAGAGTCCCTTGGACTGCAAGGAGATCCAACCAGTCCATACTAAAGGAGATCAGTCCTGGGTGTTCACTGGAAGGACTGATGTTGAAGCTGAAACTCCCAATACTTTGGCCAGCTGATGCGAAGAACTAACTCATTTGAAAAGACTCTGATGCTGGGAAAGATTGAGGGCAGGAGAAGAAGGGGACGCCAGAAGATGAGATGGTTGGATGGCATCACCGACTCAACGGACATGGGTTTGGGTAGACTCCGGGAGTTGGTGATGGACAGAGAGGCCTGGCGTGCTGCGGTTCATGGGGTTGCAAAGAGTCAGACATGGTTAAGTGACTGAACTGAACTGATACTCACCATTCAAGAAACTAAGATCACAGCATCTGGTCTCATCACTTGATGGCAAATAGATGGAGAAACAATGGAAACAGTGGAAGACTTCATTTTCTTGGGATCCAAAATCACTCCTTATGGTGACTGCAGCCATGAAAATAAAAGATGCTTGCTCCTTGGAAGAAAAGCTATGACCAACATAGACAGCATATTAAAAAGCAGAGGCATTACTTTGCTGACAAAGGTCTGTCTAGTCAAAGCTATGGTTTTTCTAGTAGTCATTTATGGACATGAGAGTTGGACCATGAAGAGAGCTAAGTGCCGAAGAATGGATGCTTTTGAACTGTGGTGTTGGAGAAGACTTTTGAGTGTCCCTTGGACTGAAAGGAGATCCAACCAGTTCATCCTTAAGGAAATCATCCCTGAATATTCATTAGAAGGACTGATGTTGAAGCTGAAGCTCTAATACTTTGGCCACCTGATGTGAAGAGCTTATTCATTGGAAAAGAGCCTGATGCTGGGAAAGAATGAAGGCAGGAGGAGAAGGGGACAACAGAGGATAAGATGGGTGGATGGCATCACTGACTTAATGAAGTTTGAGGAAGTTCCAGGAGTTGGTAAAGGACAGGGAAGCCTGGCATGCTGCATTCCTTGGGGTTGCAAAGATTCGGACATGACTGAGCAACTGAACTGAACTGATACTCACCACTGGTTCCTTCTTCAGTGACAAAATCTTCTGTGTTTATCTGCAGAGTAGATCTCTATGAACCACATTTGCTCCCTCCACATACATGCTAAGTCACTTCAGTTGTGTCCCACTCTTTCAGACCCCATGGACTGTAGCCTGCCAGGCTCCTTTGTCCATGGAGTTTT
Source organism: Bos mutus (assembly GCF_027580195.1). NCBI lineage: Eukaryota > Metazoa > Chordata > Mammalia > Artiodactyla > Bovidae > Bos > Bos mutus. The sequence goes on along the minus strand of NC_091626.1, from coordinate 89,623,142 downwards.
CCGGCAGGAATATTGAAGTGAATTGCCATGCCCTCCTCCAGGGGATCTTCCTGATTCAGGGATTGAACCCACATCTTCTATGTCTCCTGCATTGGCAGGTGGATTCTTAACCACTATTAATAGCTCCTGCTTCTTTCTAGACAATTTTGTTCCATGCAATTTTATACCATCGGTAGCTTTAGGTATCTACCACCACAGTCAAGATATAAGCAATTCTAGCACAAGAATCCCTCAGGTTTCCCTCTATAACCACACCCTCTTCCCACCTTTCCTAAATGATGGCAACCACTAATCTAGCCTTAATTTATAAAATGTTGTCATTTGAAGAACGTTATAAAAATGGAATCCTAATTATTATATGTATCAGTAGTCCCTCTGTTCATATTTCTGAGTAGCATGCATGGTATGTTTTTACATTTGTTTAACCATTCACCTGTTAAAGGACACCAGTATTGTTCCAGTTTGGGTTTATTAAAGATAAAGCTGCCCTGAACATCTGTGTATAGGTTTTAGTGTAGACAAATCCCTATACACAGATGCTATCATCTCTGTAATGGTTTTCAATTCTCTGGAATAAATGCACAAGAGTACAATTATGGGGTTCTTCAGTAATTCCACAGGGCTTCCCAGGTGGCTCACTGGTAAAGAACCTGCCTGCCAATGCAGGAGATGCAGGAGCCATGGGGATTTTTTTTTTCCTGGAAAACCCATGGACAGAGGAGCCTGTTGGTTTATAGTCCATAGGGCCACAAAGAATCGGACAAAACTAAGCAACCAACTGAGCACACACACATGGTAATCCCACACTCTGGTTTTAGGAGCAAATGCCAAAGTGTTTTCCAGAGTGGCTGTACCATTTACATTCCCGTCAGAAATGTGTGAGGGAACCAGTTTCTCCTCATCCTTGCCAGTATTTGGTACTGCTGCCTTTTTTAAAAAATTAGCTATTCTGAAGGTGTGTAGTGATACATCATCATGGTTGTATTAGTGTCACTTTGATGGGTAATGGTGCTGAATATATTTTCATGTGCTTGTTTGATATGTTCTTAGATAAAAAAATAAAATAATTCTGTCCAAGTTTTTTTTTCTCTTTTTTTTATTCCCCATTTCCTAACTGGGGTTGTTTTCAGTTCAGTTCAGTCGTTCAGTAGTGTACGACTTTTTGTGACCCTATGGACTGCAGCACAGGCTTCCCTGTCCATCACCAACTCCTGGAGCTTGCTCAAACTCATGTCCATAGAGTCAGTGATGCCATCCAACCATCTTATCCTCTGTCATCCCCTTCTTCTGCCTTCAATCTTTCCTAGCATCAGGGTCTTTTCCAATGAGTCAGTTCTCTGCATCAGGTGGCCAAAGTATTGGAGTTTCAGCTTCAACATCGGTCCTTCCAATGAAAATTCGGGGTTGATTTCCTTTAGGATGGACTGGTTGGATTTCCTTGCAGTCCAAGGGACTCTCAAGGGTCTTCTCCAACACCACAGTTCAAAAGCATCAGAACTTCAGTGCTTAGGTTTTTTTATGGTCCAACTCTCACATCCATACATGACTATTGGAGAAATCATAAGCTTTGACTAGATGGACCTTTGTTGGCAAAGTAATGTTTCTGCTCTTTAATATGCTGTCTAGGTTGTTCAAAACTTTTCTTCCAAGGAGCAAGCATCATTTAATTTCATGGCTGCAGTCACCATCTGCAGTGATTTTGGAGCCCTAGAAAACAAAGTCTCTCACTATTTCCATTGTTTCCCCATCTATTTCCCATGAAGTGATGGAATTTCTTTATATATTTCACACACTATACCTCCATATGGCATTAGCTGCCAGTCTGTAGCTTGTCCTATCACACTCTTAACATGGACTTTCACAGAACACTTTGTTTTGATGAGGTTGCTTTTTTTTTTTTCCCACACATTGTGTTTTTGGTATTGACTATCAATAATTTCAATTTTTATATCATTTTAAAAACAAATATCACTTACTTTTAAAAATATCTTTTAAAAATCATTTCTCCCCAAACTTCAGCATCTATAAGAATCATCTCTTAAAAAGACTGACTGCTGGGATCTATTCCTAGAAATTCTGACTCAGTAGGTCTATGATTGGGAGCTGAGGATACATATCTCTAACAAGCTCCCAGATGATGGTGATGCCTTTGGACTATGGACACACTTTGGGTATTAGCGAAAAATTAATTAAAACTAAAAAAATTAATAGCCATGTATGTGTAAAAAAAATTTATAGCCTTTCAGTTTTCAACAGAGTCCATGAAATGGAAAAGTTAGGACTTCAAATGAGATAGGACAAATGAACAAAACATTCTTACAGTCCTTAAGAAATTAATTTCACCACAGACACACACACACAAATCCTGTTTGAAGACTATCTCATCTGTAAGGATCACTTAAGAGAGATAATATGGGGGTCCTTACTAGTGAAGTTCGGAAATAATATAACATGAAAATATTTAAAGAAAGTGAAGTGATGGCTGGTGAGGATATGCTGGTTAATATATTGATTTTTATAGAAAAGTATTGATGTTAATCAACTTCTGTGATATCAGAGGCCTTTTGAATACTAAATATTAAAACATTGGAGATTTGTGTTACTTATTTCTAAATTTTACATTATAGAAAACTAAATATATTGATCAAAAAAAAAAAAAAAAACACAGTAAATATCGTTGTTGTTCAGTTTCTAAGTTGTATCCAACACTGCTACCCATAGACTGTAGCACACCAGACTTCTCTGTCCTCCGCCATCTCCCCAAACTTGCTCAAATTCATGTCCACTGAGTCGGTAATGCTATCTAACCATCTCATCCTCTGCCACCCACTTCTCTTTTGTCTTCAGTTCTTCCCAGCATCATGGTGTTTTCCAGTGAGTCGGCTTTTCAAATCAGGTAGCCAAACTGTTAGAGCTTCAACTTCAGCAATAGTCTTTCTAATGAATATTCAGGGTTGATTTACTTTAGGATTGATTGGTTTGATCTCCTTGCAGTCCAAGGGACTCTCAAGACTCTCCTGCAGCACCATATTTCAAAAGCATCCATTCTTTGGCACTCATCCTTCTCTATGTTCCAACTCTCACATCCATACATGACCACTGGAAAAACCACAGCTTTGACGATATGGACCTTTGTTGGCAAAGTGATGTTTCTGTTTTTTAATATGCTCTGCAGTTTTGTCAAAGTTTTCCTTCCAAGGAGCAAATGTCTTTTAATTTCATGGCTGCAGTCAACATCTGCAGTGATTTTGGAGCCCCCCAAAATAAAATCACTCCCTGCTTCCACTTTTCCCCCTTCTATTAATGCTTGTCATGAAATGATGAGACCATATGCTATGAGCTTAATTTTTTGAATGCAGAGTTCTAAGCCAGCTTTTTCACTCTCATTTCACCTTCATCAAGAGGCTCTTTAGTTCCTCTTCACTTCCTGCCATTAGAGTGGTATCATCTGCATATCTGAGGCTGTTCACATTTTCCCCAGCAATCTTGATTCCAGCTTGTGACTCATCCAGCCCAGCATTTCACATGATGTACACTGCATGGAAGTTAAATAAACAGGGTAACAATATACAGCTTTGTTATACTTCTTTCCCAGTTTTGAACCAGTCAGTAGTTCCATGTCTGGTTTTAACTGTTGCTTCTTGACCTGCATACAGGTTGCTCAGGAGACAGGTAAGTTCTATGGTACTCCCATCTCTTTACGAATTTCCCCCAGTTTTTTGTGATGCACAGAGTCAAAGGTTTTAGTGTAGTTAGTGAAGCAGATTTTTTTTTCTACAACTCCCTTCCATTTTCCATGATCCAATGAATACTGGCAACTTGATCTCTGTTCCTCTGCCTTTTCTAAATTGAGCTTGTACATCTGGGAATTCTTTGCTCATATACTGCTGAAGCCTGGCTTGAAGGATTTTGAACATAATCTTAATAGCATGTGAAATGAATGCAATTGTGTGACAGTTTGAACATTTTCAGCATTGCCTTTCTTTGAACCTGGAATGAATACTGACCTTTTCCAATCCTGTGGTCACTGCTGAGTTTTCCAAATTTGCTGACATACTGAGTGCAGGACTTTCACAGCATAATCTTTTAGGATTTGAAATAGCTCAAGTGGAATTCCATCATCTCCACTAGTTTTGTTCTTAGTAATGTTTCCCAAAGTCCACTTGACTTCACACTCCAGGATATTCTGTTCTAGGTTACTGACCACACCATCATGGTTATCTGAGTCATTAAAATCTTACTTGTATAGTTCTTCTGAATACATTTCAGGAACTGAGATCTCCCTTGTCCAATAGTTCCCATTTTCTAAAGCAAAATTTTATAATTGCACATGCATGCTGAAAATCTTTTGCTCTCTTGCCACTTCCCAGAAAATCCTTTGCAAATGTTCCAGTGTGGTCTTTGCAGCCTTGCATTAGCTTATCTGTAACTACTTTCTCGGTTTATCTCTCCTACATCTCATTCTAGAACATAAACTCTGGACAGTTCTTAATATCTCTGCTAAGCCTTTACAGAGTCCTTTTTTTGGTCTTTGAAGAACACTTTTCTCTGTAAGTTGGCACTTTGTCACATTCCACTTTTCTTCAATACCCTGCTTCCTTACTGGCTGAGCGAAAAGACTCTTTTGGGCTCAGAGGGTGTCACATACTGGTACGCACAAGTTCATTTTTATCTCTGCCACCAGGAATCTTACTTACTTCATAGTGTAGATGTCAGAAGGGAAAAATCAATATCTGCAATATTGATCATTGTATCTCCACCCCATAGCACAGGACAAAATGAAGAAAAGGTGCTTAATAAGTATTGCCTGAATACATGAGTTAATGGAATAGCATATGATTCTTAACTGCTACTGCCTCCTTTCTTAAAGATATCTCTTGAGAAATAACTTCTACCATTTCATACCAGTCAGAATGGCTGCTATACAAAAGTCTACAAGCAATAAATGCTGGAGAGGGTGTGGAGAAAAGGGAACCCTCTTATACTGTTGGTGGGAATGCAAACTAGTACAGCCACTATGGAGAACAGTGTGGAGATTGCTTAAAAAACTGGAAATAGAACTGCCATATGACCCAGCAATCCCACTGCTGGGCATACACACTGAGGAAACCAGAAGGGAAAGAGACACGTGTATCCAATGTTCATCGCGGCACTGTTTATAATAGCCAGGACATGGAAGCAACCTAGATGCCCATCAGCAGATGAATGGATAAGCAAGCTGTGGTACATATACACAATGGAGTGTTACTCAGCCATTAAAAAGAATACATTTGAATACAGTTCTAATGAGGTGGATGAAACTGGAGCCTACTATACAGAGTGAAGTAAGTCAGAAAGAAAAACATCAATAGAATATACTAACACATCTGTATGGAATTTAGAAAGATGGTAACAATAACCCTATATGCAAGACAGCAAAAGAGAGAGAGAGATGTATAGAACAGTCTTATGGACTCTGTGGGAGAGGGTGAAGGTGGGATGATTTGGGAGAATGGCATTAAAACATGTATTATATCATATGTGAAATGAATCGCCAGTCCAGGTTCAATGCATGATACAGGATGCTCGGGGCTGGTGCATTGGGATGACCCAGAGGGATGGTATGGGGAGGGAGGTGGGAGGGGGTTCAGGATGGGGAACACGTGTATGCCTGTGGCAGATTCATGTTGATGTATGGCAAAACCAATACAATATTGTAAAGTAATTAGTCTCCAATTAAAATAAATAAATTTATATCAAAAAATAAATAAATACAATAAAATTAATTTTAAAAAGGATATAACAACCCTCAAATACTGGCCTTGATAAATATTATAAATTTGAAATGATGCTAAAAATTACTTATTATCAGCAACACTGAGATGGCAAATTAACCACAAAGCCAATCCTAATCTTCAAATGCTTAAAACCAATGTCTTAACTGTATTTAAGTAATCAAATTATTAAATCATATTATAACCATATGCAGTGGGAAAACATATTATAATCAGACAATGTTATGAATTGTGAAGGTAAAATTCTGAGATATTTATTTGGGATTAGGCAAACGTCTAACAGAATTAATTAAGCATTCCCTTAAATAAGTAAAAAACACATTATGATTTTTTAAGTAAATTTTTAATTTTTTTTAATATACAGCATGCTGCAGAAAAGAGATCCTTAGACTTTGGCTTGAATATCTGCATTATAAACTACTCTGGATTATATTTTTGGGACATGTATTGCCAATAAAATAATAACTTAAAAATCTATTGGTAAGGAAGCAAATAAGAATAATTCATTGAAAAAAAAAAAAAAAAAAAACAAAGTCATTTGTTTGCCTAAAGTAGAAGGTAAAAAAACCCAAATAAATGAAACTCTGTGTTTTCTCCTTTTTATTTATTTTTTTCTTTTCTTTAATTTTATTGAAATATAGTTGAATTATAATATTGTCCCAAATTATTTTGTACAGCAAAGGGACTCATTTATACATACATATATATATATATATATATTATTTTTTCATAGTATTTTCTGTACATGGCTTGTCATAGAATACTAAATATAGTTCCTTGTTCTTTACAAGCATTCATGTTAAATTGCTTCAGCCACGTCCCACTCTTTGCAGTCCTTGAACTGGGACCCACCAGGCTCCTCTGTCCATGGGACAGGAGTGGGTTGCCATGCCCTCTTCCAGGGGATCCTCCCAATCCAGGGTTGAACTCATATATATATATATGACATCTCAGTATCCATTTTTCTGTCAATGGACTTTTAGGCTGTTTCCATGCCCTGTCTGTTGTAAATGATAGTGCTATAAACATAAGAGTGCATGTATCTTTCATACATAAAATTATACTGTTACATGCAACCCAATGGGTGATTCGACATGAGTGAGCAAGAGACACAGGGGCTGTTCCAGAACCCTTTATAATTTACATTATGTGAAGATCGAGATCAGGGCACGCTCATCTATAGTGAAGGAGAGCAGAACAGCTGTTAATTTTTGTTTGACAAATGAGAGGGTGGTTGAGCAGAGAATATAGAGTTAGCGCTGGTGGTGGTGGTAGCGGGGACTCTGTGGTACCTCCGTGTAGTTTTGCTTTGCACTTCTCTAATAATCAGCAATGCTGAACATCTTTTCATGTGCTTGTTGGCCATCTGTACCTCTTCTTCAGAGAAATGTCTCCTTAGGTCTTGTGCCCATTTTCAATGGGATTGTTTGCTTTTTGATGCTTTTGAGTTATATGAGTTGTTCGTATATTTTGGAAATTAAGCCCTTGTCAGTAGCATCATTTGCAAATATTTTCACTCAGTCCATAAATTTTCTCTGTGTTCTGTTTAATGTTTCCTTTGCTGAGCAAAAGGATGCAAGTTTTTGTCCATTTGCTCACTTTTGTCTGACTCTTTGTGACCCAATGGACTGTAGCCCACCAGGCTCCTTTGTCCATGGGGATTCCCCAGGTAAGAATGCTAGAGTGGGTTGCCATTCCCTCTTCCAGGGGATCTTCCCAACCCAGGAATCCAACCCAGCTCTCCCACATTGAAGGCAGATTCTTTACCATCTGAGCCACCAGGGAAGCCCAACATTTCTTTAGTGTTTATTGTATGCTTTCTACTAGATGCTTCATAACTTTTATATCAGTGAATCTTCCCAACTCTAAAAATAAGTTGGAATGGAGTAAACAGAGATTTAGAATCGATGGCGAGCGGCTGCCACCGGCACACTAGAGCACGGGTGAGAGGAGGTGCCCCACGTCCGAGGTCAGGGGCAGAAGCTGGGAGGACCCCATGCCCAAAGGGCGGCGGCCAAGAGGAGTTACCCCACGTCCGAGGTCAGGGGCAGCGGCCGAGAGTGCCAGGCTGCAATGGCGCAGGAACAGCGGAGAGGAGCTACCCAAGTCCAAGGTCAGGGGTGGCGGCCGGGAGGAGCTAACCCACACCCGAGGCCAGGGGCGGCGGCCAGGAAGACCAACCCCACGTCCAAGGAGCGGTGGGTGTGCGGGCGCAGGAGGGCCTAGAGGAGCTACCCCATATTGAAGGTCAGGAAGGATGGCAGTGAGGAGATATCCCTCATCCAAGGTAAGGAGCAATGGCTGTGCTTTGCTGGAGCAGCCATGAAGAGACATCCCATGCCCAAGGTAAGAAACCCAAGTAAGACGGTAGGTGTTGCAAGAGGGCATCATAGGGCAGATACACTGAAACCATACTCACAAAAAACTAGTCAGTCTAATTACACTAGGACCACAGCCTTGTCTACCTCAATGAAACTAAGCCATGCCCATGGGGGAACCCAATGGGCGGGTCATGGTGGAGAGATCTGACAGAATGTGGTCCACTGGAGAAGGGAATGGCAAACCACTTCAGTATTCTTGCCTTGAGAACCCTATGAACAGTACGAAAAGGCAAAATGATAGGATAGTGAAAGAGGAACTCCCAGGTCAGTAGGTGCCCAATATGCTACTGGACATCAGTGGAGAAATAACTCCAGAAAGACATAAGGGATGGAGCCAAAGCAAAAACAATACCCAGCTGTGGATGTGACTGGTGATAGAAGCAAGGTCTGACGCTGTAAAGAGCAATATTTCATAGGAACCTGGAATGTCAGGTCCATGAATCAAGGCAAATTGGAAGTGGTCAAACAAGAGATGGCAAGAGTGAATGTCGACAATCTAAGAATCAGTGAACTAAAATGGACTGGAATGGGTGAATTTAACTCAGATGACCATTATATCTACTACTGTGGGCAGGAATCCCTCAGAAGAAATGGAGGAGCCATCATGGTCAACAAAAGAGTTCGAAATGCAGTACTTGGATGCAATCTCAAAAATGACAGAATGATCTCTGTTCGTTTCCAAGGCAAACCATTCAATATCAAAGTAATCCAAGTCTATGCCCCAACCAGTAATGCTGAAGAAGCTGAAGTTCAACGGTTCTATGAAGACCTACAAGACCTTTTAGAACTAACACCCTAAAAAGATGTCCTTTTCATTATAGGGGACTGGAATGCAAAAGTAGGAAGTCAAGAAACACCTAGAGTAAAAGGCAAATTTGGCCTTGGAATATGGAATGAAGCAGGGCAAAGACCAATAGAGTTTTGCCAAGAAAATGCACTGGTCATAGCAAACACCCTCTTCCAACAACAGAAGAGAAGACTCTACACATGGACATCACCAGATGGTCAACACCGAAATCAGATTGATTATATTATTTGCAGCAAAAGATGGAGAACCTTTATACAGTCACAAAAACAAGACCAGGAGCTGACTGTGGCTCAGATCATGAACTCCTTATTACCAAATTCAGACTTAAATTGAAGAAAGTAGGGAAAACCACTAAACCATTCAGATACGACCTAAATCAAATCCCTTATGATTATACAGCAGAAGTGTGAAATAGATTTAAGGGCCTAGATCTGATAGAGTGCCTGATGAACTATGGAATGAGGTCCGTGACATTGTACAGGAGACAGGGATCAAGACCATCCCCATGGAAAAGAAATGCAAAAAAGCAAAATGGCTGTCTGGACCAAAAAAAAAAAAAAAAAAAAAAAAGGTCTGGGGAGGCCTTACAAATGGCTGTGAAAAGAAGAGAAGCAAAAAGCAAAGGAGAAAAGGAAAGATATAAGCATCCGAATGCAGAGTTCCAAAGAATAGCTGGAAGAGATAAGAAAGCCTTCCTCAGCAATCAATGCAAAGAAATAGAGGGAAACAACAGAATGGGAAAGACTAGAGATCTCTTTAAGAAAATTAGAGATACCAAGGGAATATTTTATGCAAACACAGGCTCAATAAAGGACAGAAATGGTATGGACCTAACAGAAGCAGAAGATACCAAGAAGAGGTGGTAGGAATACACAGAAGAACTGTACAAAAAAGATCTTCATGACCCAGATAATCACGATGGTGTGATCACTGACCTAGAGCCAGACATCCCAGAAAGTGAAGTCAAGTGGGCCTTAGAAAACATCACTACGAACAAAGCTAGTGGAGGTGATGGAATTCCAGTTGAGCTATTTCAAATCCTGAAAGATGATGCTGTGAAAGTGCTACACTCAATATGCCAGCAAATTTGGAAAACTCAGCAGTGGCCACAGGACTGGAAAAGGTCAGTTTTCATTCCAATCTCAAAGAAAGGCAATGCCAAAGAATGCTCAAACTATGGCACAATTGCACACATCTCACATGCTAGTAAAGTAATGTTCAAAATTCTCCAAGCCAGGCTTCAGCAATATGTGAACCGTGAACTTCCTGATGTTCAAGCTGGTTTTAAAAAAGGCAGAGGAACCAGAGATCAAATTGCCAACATCTGCTGGATCATGGAAAAAGCAAGAGAGTTCCAGAAAAACATCTATTTCTGCTTTATTGACTATGCCAAAGCCTTTGACTGTGTGGATCACAATAAACTGTGGAAAATTCTGAAAGAGATGGGAATACCAGACCACCTGACCTGCCTCTTGAGAAATCTGAATGTAGGTCAGGAAGCAACAGTTAGAACTGGACATGGAACAACAGACTGGTTCCAAATAGGAAAAGGAATTCGTCAAGGCTGTATATTGTCACCCTGTTTATTTAACTTCTATGCAGAGTACATCATGAGAAATGCTGAGCTGGAAGAAACACAAGCTGGAATCAAGATTGCCAGGAGAAATATCAATAACCTCAGATAGGCAGATGACACTACTCTTAGGGCAGAAAGTGAAGAGGAACTAAAAAGCCTCTTGGTGAAAGTGAAAGTGGAGAGTGAAAAAGTGGGCTTAAAGCTCAACATTCAGAAAACGAAGATCATGGCATCTGGTCCCATCAGTTCATGGGAAATAGATGGGGAAACAGTGGAAACAGTGTCAGACTTTATTTTTCTGGGCTCCAAAATCACTGCAGATGGTGACTGCAGCCATGAAATTAAAAGACGCTTACTCCTTGGAAGGAAAGTTCTGTCCAACTTAAATAGCATATTCAAAAGCAGAGACATCTCTTTGCCAACAAATGTCCGTCTAGTCAAGGCTACGGTTTTTCCAGTGGTCATGTATAGATGTGAGAGTTGGACTATGAAGAAAGCTGAGCACCGAAGAATTGATGCTTTTGAACTGTGGTGTTGGAGAAGACTCTTGAGAGTCTCTTGGACTGCAAGGAGATCCAACCAGTCCATTCTGAAGGAGATCAGCCCTGGGATTTCTTTGAAGGAATGATGCTAAAGCTGAAACTACAGTACTTTGGCCACCTCATGTGAAGAGTTGACTCATTGGAAAAGACTCTGATGCTGGGAGGGATTGGGGGCAGGCAGAGAAGGGGATGACAGAGGATGAGATGGCTGGATGGCATCACTGACTCGATGGACGTGAGTCTGAGTGAACTCTGGGAGTTGGTGATGGACAGGGAGGCCTGGTGTCCTGTGATTCATGGGGTCACAAAGAGTCAGACACGACTGAGGCACTGAACTGAACTGAAGACATGTTTCCAAGGTCATACATCTGGTGAAGAGTGAAGTAGAGATTCGTGCATATATATAAACTATTCTCCAGCCTTTCTTTAAAAGATGATGTTGCATCACAATTACTTTGAATTTTAAAAATCTACAAGCTTCTTATTTGCTTCATTGTGTCTGATTCTTCCTGACTCTATGGACTGCAGCCCACCAGGCTCCTCTGTCCTTGGGATTCTCCAGGCAAGAATACTGGAATGGGTTGCCATCTCCTCTTCCAGGGGATCCTCCTGATCCAGGGACCAAACCTGTATCCCCTGCATTGTAGGCAGATTTTTCCTACTGAGCCCCTGGGGAAGCCCAAAAGCCACATAGGTGAAACTTAATACTTTTTATCAAGTTACAGTCCTTAAAAATTCATATAAAAACTTTAGTAAAAAACAATGATGGAATGTATCCCTTGGTAGTTCAGTGAGAAAAATATGTTAAAAAAAAAGGAAAGAAAAGAAGAGGCAACATGGACAAAGTCAGAAGGATGTGGTGGATGGGATTGATTCACACAGCAGTCTTCTAACTTGTACATGTTTCATAATTCACCTGCTAAGCCTTTTGCTATGTCACTGTACACACTAAAATGGGTTTTTGTTGATAATGGTGGCCTATGTGGACACAACACATATTAGACCTTAGAATCTCAGCATGTCATTAATGAACAAGAATTTTGGGTGTCAGAAAGAAATTACAGAAAAAATTACAAAGTATCAATATATTAGCCATGTTATCTCAAAGGTGTCTAAAAGAAATCTTCAACATATTTCCATTGTCTATTTGAGAAGTGCTGATCAGTTCAGTTCAGTTACTCAGTCATGTCTGACTTTTCGAGACCCCATGAATCGCAGCACGCCAGGCCTCCCTGTCCATCACCAACTCCCGGAGTTCACTCAGACTCACGTCCATCGAGTCAGTGATGCCATCCAGCCATCTCATCCTGTCATCCCCTTCTCTTCCTGCCCCCAATCCCTCCCAGCATCAGAGTCTTTTCCAATGAGTCAACTCTTCGCATGAGATGGCCAAAGTACTGGAGTTTCACCTTTAGCATCATTCCCTCCAAAGAAATCCCAAGGCTGATCTCCTTCAGAATGGATGGGTTGGATCTCCTTGCAGTCCAAGGGACTCTCAAGAGTCTTCTCCAACACCACAGTTCAAAAGCATCAATTCTTCTGTGCTCAGCTTTCTTCATAGTCCAACTCTCACATCCATACATGACCACTGGAAAAACCGTAGCCTTGACTAGACGGACCTTTGTTGGCAAAGTAATGACTCTGCTTTTGAATATGCTATCTAGGTTGGTCAGAACTTTTCTTCCAAGGAGTAAGCATCTTTTAGTTTCATGGCTGCAGTCACCATCTGCAGCAATTTTGGAGCCCCCCAAAATAAAGTCTGACACTGTTTCCACTGTTTCCCCATCTATTTCCCATGAAGTGATGAGACTGGATGCCATAATCTTCGTTTTCTGAATGTTGAGCTTTAAGCCACCTTTTTCACTCTCGACTTTCACTTTCATCAAGAGGCTTTTGAGTTCCTGTTCACTTTCTGCCCTAAGGTTGGTGTCATCTGCCTATCTGAGGTTATTGATATTTCTCCCGACAGTCTTGATTCCAGCTCGTGCTTCTTCTAGCCCAGCGTTTCTCCTGATGTACTCTGCCTAGAAGTTAAATAAGCAGGGTGACAGTATACAGTCTTGACGTACTCCTTTTCCTATTCGGAATCAGTCTGTTGTTAGGCGTATTTAAAAGAATTCTGATTGTTTAAAATTTGTGGTCTTTGGTTGGGGAGGGAGGTGGGAGAGGGGTTCATGATTGGGAACACCTGTACACCCGTGGCAGATTCACGTTGATGTATGGCAAAACCAATACAATATTGTAAATTTAAAAAAAAAAAAAGATTATCCTTTTAGAATTCAAACTTATTGCCATCATAGTAACAACACAGAAGTTGGATAAATTTTATAATAAATCTCTGATCTCTGAGAAATCAAAGACCACATGTTCTTTTATTCTCTGCATTTTCTATAATCAGAAACAGCCTCTGTCAGTCTTTGTTTAGTTTGCTAAATAATATTCAATAAAAATTATAAAGCAATGTATAACTTTAAGGGTAAATAATAGAATGGAATTTAATATGAAATAAAAGTAAGCTAAAACAAATCAAGTTTTTTTTTTTAATGTCTTTTCTAATTTCCAAGAGAAATACAATTTAATTTTCAATTAGCTATCTTTTTGGAAGGTAAAAGCAATATAAGACAATTCCTTGAGAAGAATTTGCAGAAAACTCATATCTAAAATACTAAAACTTGCTCAGTGAAATTCATCAAGCAGCTGGCTACAGAAAAATGCCATTTAAATTATGCTTTACTATACAAAAATATTACTCTATTTTAATGTACATAACCAAAAAATAAATGAATGTGTTATTTTCATATTATTGATTTTGCTATGAGCAGAAAGATGTTTACCAGTCTCATTAATTCTTAATCCAAAAACCTCTGAGAAGTACTCCATAGTTTTTTAAAAAAAAAAAAAAAAAAAAACAGAATACAAGCTGTCTTTTATGTCTTGTTTGTGTCTCATCTTTGCTTCCCAAGTGTGTTGCACTCAGTAGGTGCTTCACAAAAGATTTAACACTGCAGATCAGAAGTTGAGCTAACACAAAAACTGGCATCTGTAGATATTTTCCAGAAAAAGTTAAAGGGCCAATAAAGGTCATGACATTTGGAAACCTTTCACGATGAAGAAATGTTTTTTAGACTGTTATATACATCAGTGTCTCTTTTGCTGTCTCGTACACCGGGTTATTGTTACCATCTTTCTAAATTCCATATATATGCGTTAGTATACTGTATTGATGTTTTTCCTTCTGGCTTACTTCACTCTGTGGGAGGGAGAGGGTGGGAAGATTTGGGAGAATGACATTGAAACATGTAAAATATCATGTAAGAAATGAGTTGCCAGTCCAGGTTCGATGCACGATACTGGATGCTTGGGGCTAGTGCACTGGGATGACCCAGAGGGATGGTATGGGGAGGGAGGAGGGAGGAGGGTTCAGGATGGGGAACACATATATACCTGCGGTGGATTCATTTTGATATTTGGCAAAACTAATACAATTATGTAAAGTTTAAAAATAAAATAAAATTTAAAAAAAAAATGTTTTTTAAGGGGAAAAAAAAATTCTGTTGTATAATTGCTTCCAAAACAATCATCTTCTTCACAAAGAATTTTTTTTTTTTCCTTCTTCAAAACCCCCATTCCAAATTCAATGAAAATTATATTTAAATGTTTCTAGGAAATTTCTCCTGGTTTTCATCAAAATAAAATTTCCCCACTAAGTTAATCTGTGGCATTCCAGGGAACAGACAGAGAAAAGATGCCATTCTTATTCTCCACCAAACTCTTTTTCCAATTCCTAATTTGAAGTATTGGATCTGAGTGTATTTGGCGACAGCTCACAAAAGATGAAATCTGTTGGCTGAGAGGTAACATTATCTATTCCAGCTTAACAACAAACACAAGAACATTTCTTTGTGTGGCTGCTATGGAGGAGATATTTTGAGCAGCTGTAGCAGTGTTTGAAATAAAATGTAAAAAAAAAATGGAGGTCAAATTTATTCCAGATTAGAGAGCTCAGCATTTGTAATGTTCAAACAACACACCAGAATGAGCACTAGGGTTCCTATTTGCAATTTCCCACAGTACCAATTAGCATCACCACAGTGGTACTCGCACTGGGCTATTTTGGGGCAATGTTAGAGCCAGTCCTTGGGAAACATCTGCCGAATTTGAAACTCACTCCCTAAATCACACCACTTCTAATAATAATAGTTCATAATGATGAATATTAATAATTAATCATCCCAGCACACACTTTTGAGCACTTATTAGATGTAGGCATTGTGATAAGCATGTTGCTTGCTACACAATTATTCCATGAGTTAGTTACATTAATATCCTTATTTGAAGGATGCGAGACCTGAGGCTGTAAGGGTAAACTGACCTGTCATTTACAGAGATGGTCATGGTGATTTTTTGTGGCATAGCTGGGGATACAGCTTAAGAGTTTCTGGTATTTGTATTCTATATACATGTGACTGCCTCACTTGTCCTGAGAGACCCCTTCTCTGAGCTTCTTTGGTATTTCTGGCCAGGCAGCTAACATGATGCTTAATCACAAACTGTTTATGATATTATTATTGTTTTTCCTCATCCAATATTTTCTCTTATGAATCGGACTGGCCAATAAAATCATTTAGGCTTTCCTGTAAGATGTTATAAGAAAAGCTGAATGAAACTTTTGGCCAACCCAATATCCATCTATCTTTCTATATATATATTGGCTTCCCAGGCAGTACAGTAGTAAAGAATCCACCTGTCAATACAGGGGATACAGGAGTCACAAGTTTGATCCTTGGGTTGGGAAGATACTCTGGAGAAGGAAATGGGAACCCACTCCAGTATTCTTACCTAGAGAATTCCACGGACAGAGGAGCCTGGCATGGGGTCGCAAAGAGTTGGACACAACTGAGCATGCATGTATATATATATATATATATATATATATATATATATATATATACAATATATATATAATATAATAAATATAATATGTAACATAAACAACATGCCAGATAAATACTACTGAAAACAACTGTTGCTGTTCTTAGAATATAGAGTAATAGCAACAAGAGGAAAAATAAACAACTAAGTTTTAAGGATTATGACTTGATATCATATACCATGTGCTTCATTATATAAACAATAGTAAAAATGCATCATGTCTTTTACTGTCCAGAACTCCATCTCCCTCCTAAATGCACCATTATTTCCTTTGGGGAAGCTATTTTCCCCTCAGTTGGCATTCTTTCCTATTGAGAATCATCCTCCTTCACACCTTCCACGGAGTCAGTTACCTGAGACTTTACATCTTCCCTGTGGCCCAGACAGTAAAGAATCTGCCTGCAGTGTAGGAGACCGAGGTTCAATCCCTGGGTCAGGAAGATCCCCTGAAGAAGGGAATGGCAAACCACTCCACTATTCTTGCCTGGAGAATTTCTTGGACAGAGGAGCCTGGTGGGCTACAGTCCAGTCCAGCTCAGTTTAGTTCAGTCACTCAGTCGTGTCTGACTCTGCAATCCCATGGACTGCAGCATGCCAGGCTTCCCTGTCCATCACCAACTCCCAGGCTACAGTCCATGGGGTTGCAAAGAGTCAGACACAACAGAGGGACTAACTCTTTCGCTTTCAAACTTTATGTCTTGAAGGTTCCTGCAGCAGCCAGGAAGCCAGAATCCGCACAGCCTGTCCTCCTGCTCCATAGTCCTTCAGAGGTCAGACTTAGGGTCTCCCATCTCCAAGCCTACTGTTCCAATCTCTCAGTGACCTTCTGGAATGCTAACTTTTTAAGAAGTCCCGTTCTGTTTAAATCAGTCCCAGTGAAGCCTGAACTCCTGCCATGGCCATGCTAGTTGTGGGCATCAGGCTCACCTTTTGACTCTTGTCAAGTCCTGAGTCACAGATGGACACAGATAGAGGATACCTCCTGACAGAGAATGTGACCATGTCTCCTTGTCACAAGCTTGCTGTTAACTGGGGAAGTGGGAGAGAAAAAGAATCAGACGAGGCACAGTAAGAGTGCTTCTTAAATTTTCTTATGAGCCCCAAATTTTTAAAAGGCATATATGAATTAGAGAATTAGTTGGGAGTCGAAGATGTATTTTAAAGCAGTTGAGTTAGTCTCTGTCTAATTCTCACATGTGCTTTAAAAATTTGAGCTTAGGAATCAGAGGATCTATGCTCAAGGTAAAGAACTGTCACTTATTCCAGGACAAGAAATTGGAAAGTCTTACTACCACATGAGTGCACTTCATAATCTTTACAATCAGTGGTAGACCCATCTTTTATCTAACACTCTAGTAACCTTATTATTCATTTTGAATATAACTTGAAGAAATCAGAATAATGTGTTTGTACCAATTAAAGATAAATGTATATTCATGAAATATGTTGTTTTTTAAAAGAAATGCTTATATTTCTTCAATATAATTATTCAACTAAGAAATACATTTTAACACAATACAAAATGAGCACACTTGTTTGTACTACAAGTATCCCCCTGCAGACCAATAATGAATGTCTGTTACAAAGAGTTCCAAATGACTTTCACTGATAACAACATTTTATTCTGAGATGCTTTAAATAGTACCCTATTGATTGATCACAATTTTCTGTTTCTCAGCAACCTTTAACTTGTTATAATAAAATATTTGACTCATGTGAAAGAATTTTAAACTACACATATATAAGATGTGAAATAAGTAAGTGAAAAAGTTGGCTTAAAGCTCAATATTCAGAAAACTAAGATCATGGCATCTGGTCCCATCACTTCATCGGAAATAGATGGGGAAACAGCGGAAACAGTGTCAGACTTTATTTTTCTGGGCTCCAAAATCACTGCAGATGGTGACTGCAGCCATGAAATTAAAAGACGCTTACTCCTTGGAAGGAAAGTTCTGTCCAACCTAAATAGCATATTCAAAAGCAGAGACATCACTTTGCCAACAAATGTCCGTCTAGTCAAGGCTATGGTTTTTCCAGTGGTCATGTATGGATGTGAGAGTTGGACTATGAAGAAAGCTGAGCACCGAAGAATTGATGCTTTTGAACTGTGGTGTTGGAGAAGACTCTTGAGAGTCCCTTGGACTGCAAGGAGATCCAACCAGTCCATCCTAAAGGAGATTAGTCCTGAGTGTTCACTGGAAGGACAGATGTTGAAGCTGAAACTCCAATACTTTGGCCACCTGATGATAAGAGCTGACTCATTGGAAAAGACACTGATGTTGGGAAAGATTGAGAGCAGGAGGAGAAGGGGGCGACAAACAATGAGATGGTTGGATGGCATCACCAACTCAATGGACATGGGTTTGGGTGGACCCCGGGAGTTGGTGATGGACAGGGAGGCTTGGCGTGCTGCAGTTCATGGGGTTGCAAAGAGTGGGACACAACTGAGCAACTGAACTGAACTAAGATGTTTCTGCTGGAGAGTTTAAAGAGAAATGTTAAATCAGGTTTTGTCTAATGATCACATATTCTGAATCAGCGTGATCTCAGTTGAGATTTTTTTTTCCTGAAAATTTATTAATTTGTTTTGATTTCTTTTAGAAGTAAAAAATCACATAGTTTACAAAAGTGATTGTTTTAATATTATTTAATATTGTACCTGCTCATAATCTGATACTGTAGATTACTCAATAAGATAATTTGTAGGAAAGTCGAGTTAATCAGCCTTTAAAGAAGGCCAAAGTATACTGTATATACTAAGAAAGTGCCATAGCTTCCCCAAAGTTCAGTAAATTCCAGGTACCTGATGCAATGTCGCTGTGATCACTGCAGCAACACACGTTTCTTAGGGATCATTTGATTTCATTAAAGGTCATTTTTCAACGATTTATGTTTGAAACTAAATGATGTATCTTTATTCACAGAGGAGCACTTTCTGCAAGCTATTAAGTGAATCCTCTATTTAACAGATATATATCTTTGAAAAGTGTACTGTCATCCCTAGGAAAATACAAGAAATCAATTCAAGTCAATTATCATGTTCAGTAAGTTTTTATTAAGGCTTACTTTGTACTGGTTTAAAATAAAGACTCAAATATGCCAGGCTACAGTGCCCCTGTATTCAGTGAGTCTACTTTTTTCCTATTTGAGAACCACACAGGCTTTTAAATACCTTCAGTTCAGTTCAGCTCAGTCCAGTCACTCAGTTGTGTCTGACTCTTTATGACCCCACAAACTGAAGCACGTCAGGCCTCCCTGTCCATCACCAACTCCCAGGGTTTACCCAAATTCATATCCACTGAGTCAGTGATGCCATCCAACCATCTCATCCTCGGTCATCCCCTTCTCCTCTTGCCCTCAATCTTTCCCAGCATCAGAGTCTTTTCAAATGAGTCAGCTCTTCACATCAGGTGACCAAATTATTGGAGTTTCAGCATCAGGCCTTCCAATGAATACCCAGGACTGGTCTCCTTTAGAATGGACTGGTTGGATCTCCTTGCAATCCAAGGGACTCTCAAGAGTCTTCTCCAACAGTGAGGTAATGAAGGGAATGGTTAATGTGAACTGGCAAGTTAAGATAAACTTCATGGATAAGGGACTCATGGAAGTATATTTTGAATGGGTAGAAATGCCATAAGAAAAGACCAAGTATAAGAAGAAAAATCAGTAAAGACACAAACACATTAAAAACAAAACAAAAACTTCTGCTTACTAGGGAGGCAAGGCAGGTCAAAGATGACAAATGATGAGGTAGATGAGCTAATTTTAATAAAATAATTTTATGTCACAAAAAAACTAAAGTGTATACCTTAAAAAAGCATTAACTCTTTTTATATGTAGAAGTTTAGAGAGAGAGAGTTCAATTTGTTGAAGATCTTTAAGGCAGAGCTTTTTAATCTAGTTGGTGAAATGGAGTGTTAAGGGTGTCTGTGATATTTTTCTACTTGGTCTGTGACTCCTCAAAATTGTAAATATTGCTGTAAGATAGTCCAGAACCCATAAACGGGGAAATATTTTCCCAATTTCAGTAAATTAAATGTCTATCAAGTTACTGGATAAAATCAGAAATCTGAGAGCAAATCTTGTCACTATTTTATAAATCATTATTTTATTTTCAAAATATGAAATCTTCATATGTCTATCTCTACCAATGTTATTTGAAACCATTTTCTTCTTACCTGGATTAATTCAATCGTATCCTTAATGGCTTTATCTCTTAGTTATCAATTCTCCAGTGTAATCTTTAAGAATATAAATCAGCTCTCAGCTCTATCTTTCTTGAAAATCCTTCAGTAAGCCCAGTGGTAAATCCACACACCTATGGACACCTTATATTTGACGAAGAAGGCAAAAATATACAATAGAGAAAAGACCATCTCTTTAACAAGTGGTGCTGGGCAAACTGGTCAACAACCTGTAAAAGAATGAAACTAGAACATTTTCTAACACCATACACAAAAATAAACTTAAAATTGATTAAGGATCTAAATGTAAGAGCAGAAACTATAAAACTCCTAGAAGAAAACATAGGCAAAACATTCTCTGACATAAATCACAGCAAGATCCTCTATGACCCATCTCCTAGAGTAATGGAAATAAAAGCAAAAATAAACAAAGGGGACCTAATTAAACTTAAAAACTTTATCACAACGAAGGAAACTAGTAAGCAAGGTGAAAAGTCAGCCTTCAGAGTGTGAAAAAATAATAGCAAATGAAGCCACTGACAAAGAATTAAACTCAAAAATATACAAACAGCTCATGAAGCTCAATACCAGAAAAATAAATGGTCCAATCAAAAATGGGCCAAAGAACTAAACAGACATTTCTCCAAAGAAGACATACAGATGGCTAACAAACACATGAAAAGATGCTCAACATCACTCATTATCAGAGAAATGCAAATCAAAACCACAAAGAGGTACCATCCCACGCTGGTCAGAATGGCTGCTATCCAAAAATCTACAAGCAATAAATGCTGGAGAGGGTGTGGAGAAAAGTTAACCCTCTTACACTGTTGGTGGGAATGCAAACTAGTACAGCCACTATGGAGAACAGTGTGGAGATTCCTTAAAAAACTGGAAATAGAACTGCCATATGACCCAACAATCCCACTTCTGGGCATACACACTGAGGAAACCAGAATTGAAAGAGACACATGTACCCCAATGTTCATCACAGCACTGTTTACAATAGCCAGGACATGGAAGCAACCTAGATGTCCATCAGCAGATGAATGGATAAGCAAGCTGTGGTACATATACACAATGGAATATTATTCAGGTATTTAAAAAAAAAAAAAAAACAGATTTGAATCAGTTCTAATGAGGTGGATGAAACTGGAGCCTATTATACAGAGTGAAGTAAGTCAGAAATAAAAACACCAATACAGTATACTAACGCATATATATGGAACTTAGAAAGATGGTAATGACGATCGTATATGTGAGACAGCAAAAGAGACACAGATGTAAAGAACAGTCTTTTGGACTCTGTGGGAGAAGGTGAGAATGGGATGGTATGAGAGAATAGCATTGAAACATGTATATTACCATATGTGAATTAGATATGGCCAGTCCAGGTTCGATGCATGAAGACAGGGCCCTCAGGACTGGTGCACTGGGATGACCCAGAGGGATGGGATGGGGAGGGAGGTGGAAGGGGGTTCGGGATGGGGGGATACATGTACAGCCATGGCAGATTCATGTCAATGTATGGCAAAAACCACCACAAATTTGTAAAGTAATTAGCCTCCAATTAAAATAAATAAATTAATAAAAAAAATCCTTCACTGTTATTCTTCAAATTACAATACAACTCAAATTTTGCAAAAAGGACTACATACCAATCCTTCCTCTCACCACTCTACTCCTGTTTGTGTTCCAGCTATGCTAATAATTTGAGTTTTCTTTCATTTTCCACACACAGATAGTTTATTATCAAAGCAGGGTCTTTGATATCTTCCCCTGTTAGCACTTTTCCTGGCTTTAATGTTACCTGCTCAGAGACTCTACCCTAAACCGATATCTACATTGCCTTTTGTTATGAATCAGAGCACCTGGTTATTTACCTGTATATTATGCAGTAGAGAGTCTTTTTTATGTTTTTGTTTGTTTTGTTTTTATCTTTTGGCTGTACCAGATGGCAAGTGAAACTTTAGTTCCTTGACCAGGGGTCCAACCTGTTCCCCCTGGACCACACTTGTGTCTGTTTCACCTAAGGGTGGGGGCTAGGTAGGCCCAGGGCATTAGCTACACCAGGTCATATTTCCTTCATCATTGTACACACAACATCTAGCACAATGTCAGCCATCAACTTGATGCTCAAAAATGTGTACTTGAAACAATCAATAAGCTTGCCTTCCCCCAATTTATAGGGAATGCACATTAGGAGACCACATCATCCACTCGTAAAGTGTAAAATATTTCATATTTGTAAGAGTTGAGCAGCCAGTTTTAAGCCAATAGTTATCAGAGGAGTGTACGCATGCATGCTCTGTCGTGTCCAACTCTGCAACCTCATGGACTGTAGCCTGCCAGGTTCCTCTGTCAATAGAATTTTCCAGGCAAGAATAGTGGAGTGGGTTGTCAGAAGAATAAAGAGGCTAAAATTCCTAGGATTTTCACCAATATGCGTGATAAACCAAATAAAAGGTGCCTCAGAATGTTCTTGACCTGATCCCTGAAATTGTGAATTTGATGGTAAAAGAGATTTAGAAGATTTGGTTAACAGGAGGGACCTTAAGATGGGGAAATTATCCTGTATTATTATTAATGTTCAGATGTGATCAAAAAGATCTTTAAAAATGGAGGCAGAAGAGGACAGAGGGAAATGTGACCTCAGAAGAATGGTGAAAGAGATGCATGTTGCTAGATTTAAAGATTTAGAAAGGGGCAATGAGTCATTAAAAGGTGGAAAAGGCAAGGAAATAAATTCTTTTCTAAAACCTTCAGAAAGGAACGCAGACTCCCACCACCACCACATCTTGATTTGAGTTGAATGAGACCTTCATCTGACTTCTATCCACCATAATTAAATGATTAAAAAAATGCATTTTTAAGCTTCTAAGGCTTTCCTGATAGCTCACTGGTAAAGAATCCACACATTTAAAACTAGGAACATCATTTTTCTGACAAAGGTCCATATAGTCAAGCTACGGTTTTTCCAGTAGTCATGTATGGATATGAGAGTTGGACTATAAACAAAGTTGAGCACTGAAGAATTGATGCTTTTGAACTGTGGCATTGGAGAAGACTCTTGAGAGTTCCTTGGACTGCAAGGAAATCAAACCAGTCCATCCTAAAGGAAATCAGTCCTGAATATTCATTGGAAGGACTAATGCTGAAGCTGAAGCTCCAATACTTTGGCCACCTGATGTGAAGAACTGACTCATTAGAAGAGACCCTGATGCTGGGAAAGACTGAAGGCGGGAGGAGAAGGGGATGACATAGGATGAGCTGGTTGGATAGCATCATGGATTCAACAGACATGAATCTGAGAAAACTCCAGGAGATAGTGCAGGAGACAGGAGCCAGCCGTGCTACATCCATGGGGTCACAAAGGGTCGGATATGACTTAGCAACTGAACAACAATAATAAAGTGTGTAGTAGACTGTTACAGCAGCAATTAAAAAAAGAAAGCACCACCTTTAATTAAATACATTCTGGGTAGTCCTTTATTATTATATACAGCAATTCCTGAAACTTTTCTCAGGCTCTCAGTGTAAAAGTATCCGATACAGCTCACATCCTTCTAAAGATCTAGTGAGTCTTGTATTTTTTTTCATGGTGTGACAGGTCACACCATGTTCACACTAGTGTGTCATTAGCTGATTACTATTCATATGTCTACTTATAAGCAGTTAGCTTTCAGGTTAAATTAAATGGTTTAAAAGGGAGAGAGACATCGGGTGAAATTCTGAGCACCTGTCCCTTTCAGAGACACCGTGCTTTATCACCAGGCCACTGCCCTCAAGAGTGACACCCTCAGGGTTCCGTCACAGCACTGTGTATATTTTGTTAAAAGTGAAACCTCTGGGTCTAAGGCAAAGAGGATATTGGCAATTAGTTTGCTCTATTTTCCTTATTTTGTTCTTTCTTAAAAAAAAAAAAAAAAAACTAATTTCTCTCCTTTGGTTTGTTAGGCTTGACAGAATAAACTTTAATGGGGGGAAAAATCATACAAATGTACTTCCTTGCCTTTTCTTTCAAGTAGGAAGTCTTCTGACCTCTCTCAGAGATATTTCCTCCATGGTAAAACAGCATAGAATATAGACCTTATTTTACTGTACTGAAAGAGATATTTCACTGAAGTTTCATCTGCAACTCCCCTTTCCTAAAGTACTAAATTCTTGATAGCGCCTTTCCTTTCAAGACCTGTGAGCCATTGAACACAGCCAGTGCATCTGTAAAATGAAATTCTGTGGTCTGAATTAAAAGGGACTTTGGGAAGCTTCTAAGTTAACCCCCAGAAGGGCTTCTAAAACTTTTTCATTCAATTACATTGAGCGGGGTGGAGATGATTCTAAAGCCACAGCCTGATACTTCTAAGCTTACATTTACCTTAAAAATTCATTAAAACTTACTTTTCTGCCAGTATAAATGTGTGTCTACTTTGGTATATATTTATTATTATTTGTGTTTACCTCCAACCCACCCAAAACTTATGTTTAATAGTGTCTAAGAACATCCATTACATCTATCCTCCATTTCTTAACGTATTATTGAATTATTCAATTTGAGAAATTTTCTTATACTGATACATATCATGAACTCTCATAGGTAGTATGCACAAATGAGTCAGTTGTGTAAATCTAGCCCCAAAATATAATTAGAAGACAATCTGAAGCATGCCATTGATGTTACAAAGGAAGAACTCTTAGGGCTGAATCATTCTCTCTTCACGGGGCTCAGATTTGAATGCAAATAATTTTCAGGAGGGCAGCATATAAATGTATTTGGATACTATGTATAGTTCTATGAAAAGCATAATGCATGTTACTATGGTTGCATTTTTTGGAATTAGAGATGGGATGCAGATACAATTTGAACAGGATGCTGAGGAAGGAAAGGAGTACCTAGTGGTTTAGCAGAGTGGGGCTGGCTGTTCAGGCCTGAGAAAGTGAGGGAGCCATTTTAGTTCAGATGGTTAAGCACCTGGGGATGTGTGTTCTCACACTTCTGCCTATATCAGAACTGCCTGGAGGTTTTGTTCTTGGCCTCCATCCCCAGGATTTCTGATTCAGTAGATCTCAGGCAGGGCTGAAACTGTGCATTTCTAATGAGTGCTTAGGTGAGGCTGGTGTTGCTTTTCCAGAGACAACTCTTTGAGGACAACTGAGCTCTTAGAGGAACTGAGCAAACAAATTTGTCTGTTTCTTTTTTTTTTTTTTTTTTGGTTTCAACCATTAATTCGAGAGCTCCCAGGAGGGAAAAACCAGATGTACTACTGACAGATAAAATACTGCTTTTCTAATCAAAGGTATAGATTTGTGTCACATTAAGTGGCATGAAATGACCCTTTAAGATACATGTAAGTATCAGTAACATGGACACAGGGTTAAAATAATAATAGGGAGGCTGTTTAATCATTTTTAAATAATTATCTTAAACATTGTTGAAATAGTTTAATGTTTGATGCCTGTAACATTTCAAATTACTCTATGCATAAGTAAGGCACTCTATTTCCTAGTCTTTTTCAGAAATGATAATAGCTATTTATTCTTTTAACAGTCTTGTTTAAATGATACATACTTCTAATGATACTTTAGTTATTTTGAATTCTTTGGAATACATATTTTATCAGCTTTCTCCTTTCACAACGTCTGAATTGTCATGTGGACAGATTCTATTGTTTTTGGTCTTTACAAAGATTATTTTGCAGGTGAAGTGGTTTTGTCCAAGAAATGACGTATCTTAATTCCTGTCTTGTTCACTATTTTAAAAGTCAGTGGAGGAATATATTTCAAAGCTTTGGTTTCTCAGGATATACTGGGTTGGCCAAAAAATTCCTTTGGGATTTTTTTTTCTGTAAGATGTTATGGAAAAACCCGAATGAACTTTTTGGCCAACCAAATACATCTCTTAAGTGGTAGCTACAAAATGCTAAGCTCTGATTTAAATCTTTTCCAGTGTTTAGCCAGGACAGGACATTACACAGAGAGAAAAGGTCCATCCTGAAGATTATTTCATGATTGTCAGCTCTTCCTGTTTTCTAAAGCCTCTTACACAACTCACAGCGGTGACTCTGTTTCCCTCATGCCTTCAACGGAAGAGATTTACATCAAGGTGCAGGCTCACTCCTCTGGGCATCTCTCAGGTAACTGGAGGAATGAAGTCCCAAGGAAGAAACTGTCCCAAGAGCTTAACCCACTCACAATGATCTGTCATATCAAACTGCCAGTAAAATTTGTTAGCAAAGAAGACAGAGGAATGACGTACTGTGAAAAAGAAAGTAAGAAATGCTGCCTTTTTCACTTCCCCGTTCCTAGCCTTCAATCTTCAAAAGCAATACTAAAATACAGTTATTAATTTTATCTGGTACCTAGAAACAACCTAAAGCATATTTGGACTCAGAAAAGCTATGATAGAATATTAAAAGTTTATTTGATTTCAGAGTCCTGGTGTGTACATGTATAAGTAGTCATGTACACTCAGATTTATGGAATTAGGGACAAGAAACAATTTTGTAAATGTCAGCTTCCTCAGACTCTATTGATTTGGTCTTCTCTAGGTAATTTTTGCTATCTTTCCTTTAATCAGTTTCCTTGTCAATATTTTTTTACCAGAATAAATTAATTCTTTCTTTTTTGTGAGTGATACTGCCATCTTGTTCCCAAACTTAAAAGTTATTAACTGCATGCATATGTCTGGAAGTTGATATAGTCACATGCTGCTGCTGTTGCGAAGTCACTTCAGTCATGTCAGACTCTGTTCGACCCCATAGACGGCAGCCCACCAGACTCCACCATCCCTGGGATTCTCCAGGCAAGAACACTGTAGTGGGTTGCCATTTCCTTCTCCAAAGCATGAAAGTGCAAAGTGAAAGTGAAGTCGCTCAGTCTTATCTGACTCTTCACGACCCCATGGACTGCAGCCTACCAGGCTCCTCCACCCATGAGATTTTTCCAGGCAAGAGTACTGGAGTGGGGTACCATTGCCTTCTCCAGATATAGTCACGTACGTCAATCTAATTACCATATGATGTTGGCATAAGACTTTCTTCTGAGCACAGAAGTTCTTCATGTTTCTGTTACAGATAATATTCTTTTATAAAGAGAAAGAGAGGAGATTTTAAAATATTTTATGTTTGGGGGCAGAGAATATGCTATTTAGAATTGCTGTTGCATGACTGTGTGGCAGAACCAAGGAACATGTGTTGGAGACAGAGTGGAAGGTGGCTAACACGTGTTTTCCTCTGATGATGCCCCCAAAATTCATTTTAGATAAAACCCAAATATAGTCACAGCCATTTCCAAAGCTTCAAATTTCTAGTTATTTTAGTTTTACATTTCAACTGAATTTCATGCAATTCTAAACTACTGGAGATTCAAAAAGTACATCCTATGTCGAATCTGTGGCTGTGAGGTTGACAACTAATTATATACATTCAAGGAGTTTATGCAGTTCAAATATCTGATAGTAGGTGTACAAAATGTAGAAACGGTAGAGTAACAGAACGGTTAGTTAGAGACCTGCTGCTGTACGTGTGACCCTTAAGTCTCTGAGTAATTGTATAAGCAAGGTCTAAGAGAGAAATGAGAGAGAGACCAAAATACATACTTTGTTCCAGTACTTTATATAATCCAAATTAAAATAAGATTGCCTTAGTATAAGATTCAGCTTACCTATGTAATCTTGTTCTAATGTGTTAAAAGCACAGGTTTGTTGCTCCCTGTCATTATATCTGTAAATACTAAGTTTGTAACAATTTTCAGAAATTTTGTTCTTAATATGCAAGGTAATTAAAAACTTTTTTCTCTATTAACTTCATTAATTTCTTTCAGCTTTTACTGAATTTTGGTGGGTAGTTCAATCTCAATGAGCACACTAAAGACAGCCCTCTATAATTTAAAATTTATTGTTTGAAATCATCAGCCTGAATTCAGTCCTTTGTTTTGGTTAATATAAGATATAAATTGTGAATAACAAATCATACCAAAATGTTATTAGAGTTTTTCATGCTTTATTTTCAAACAGTAAATGAACAAAACCACAAGAGGAAGCAGAAAAAATAATGAAGTTCCTGTTATCTAACAACTGCTAGTAAAATAGACTGTTCCTTTGCAGAAATCAAACGTGCCATTTATAGTTTTGTCTCAGTCGTTGAATGTTGATTATTAAGTATTCTGGGGAAAATATTTCTTGTATATCAGACTGGATTCTAGTTCATTGGCTATATAAGTAGTGATTTTATCTAAGATATATGTGATTAATGATGTAATTTACTCAGACTACAGAGAAACAATCCAAAAGACAGAAGAAAAATCAAGCTTTCAGCCACAAATGATGTATGATGGTCTTCTGATTTGAATATGAAAGGTAACTCCCCATAAAATATTTATTTAAGGTCTCCCAGATTAACTGTTTTGATAGAAATGACTGATCTATTTTAATAAACTAGATCAATTCATCCTAACAACCAATTTTAATTGTTTTTTTTTACTTTGATCATTAATTAGAGAATGATTTATATGGCACAGCCAAGACACAGTCATAAAAACAAATGCATTCTTCACAAGTAAACTTTTAAAATGCATCTAAGATCTAAAATAACATAAAACTGTTACCTACCCTTCCCCACACTTTCTATATTGTATTTCATTAACTTTTGTGCTGGCTTTAATGTAAAATTCCAATGAGAATGTGAAATTAATGATATCACACTTATTTTTAATTTTAGTCTTCAGGTTTTGTTTTCTACATTATATATTGAAAGTGAAGTGGCTCAGTTGTGTCCGACTCTTTGCCACCCCATGGACTATATAGTCCACGGAATTCTCCAGGCCATAATACTGGATTGGGGCGTTTCCCTTCTCCAGGGGATATTTCCAATCCAGGAATCAAACCGGGGTCTCCTGCATTTCAGATTTTTTTTTTTTTTTTTTTACCAGTTGAGCTACCAGGGAAGCCCACTTGATTATACAAACAAAATCGTATAAAATTTCACACATCTGCAAACTAACATGTGCATGTGTGAGTGAGAAGGAAGGAACTGAGAGAAAACTTATTTTTAGGGAAACTAACAAAATTTTTTATATAGACCCCTCTTGTTTACCAAAACGTGTTAAGTTAAAAGTTCCTTCTACAGAAGAAACTATCAAAACTATCTAAAACTTCTAGAAAAAGAGGTTGGACAAGTTTTACACATCTTCCCACAAACAGTGAGTGCCTACCAAAACAAATATGTAAGAGGTATTTTGATGTCAATCAAAAATTATCACAAACCTTTCAGATCGATAAAGCTGGATTTTAGTTTAGTTGCCAGTTCTTCTTAATTACCAGTGTACCTAGACAGGAAAGTGTCTATTCTGACAGAGTAGGCAGCAGCGCTTTCTTTGTCAGCATGAGCACAGGGAGAACTGGCCAGATCACTGAACACACACAAACCCTAATTCCCTGCAAAGCGGTTCAGTAACACTGCACGTTCAATACAGATTCAGGAATGAGTTTCCTCTAAAATTTCCCCTCCCATCACAGACATTCTTAGTTGAATTTGATACCTGAATGGTACTACCATTCCAGAACATCAGTAAGTTCAGAATCAACTGCTGTAATCCTAGAACTGGTGATAATAATGTAAAATCTGGTGTCTAGGATTCCTTCTTTCAAAGATTCCCTCATCCCCACCTCAACCTTCCCTCCCCCAGACACTTGGCCTAAATTAAATTCATATTATCCTAGTTCTTCTATTTTTTTGATTTCTTCCACTGATGATAATGCATAACCAATTCCAGGAATGATGCCCTAAATTTTAGTCCAAATTCTGAAATTTAGCGCTTACCAATGGTTGGGACTGAGCCTCTTAGCAAATTTCTCCTTACCACATGGGCCATTCAAAACAGGACCTGCCAATACAATATTGTAAAGTTAAATAAAACAAAATTTAAAAAAAAAAAGGAAAAAAAAAACAGGACCTGACTTTTAACAACTACAAAAACCTCGAGACAGTTACCTGAATTCAAATAACATATTTTACCCTCTACATGTTTCTCTTTTGACATGTCTTAGGAAATGGCTGTATTTCATTTACTTTGAAACAGGCTAGAGGGGAAGAAGATTTAGATGTAAAAGCAAGAGTCAAGAGCTGAGAATATGTAACAGTATCAGTAAAAATTCAGGGGTTTTCTTACATAAAGTTAAGCAAAATACTCTTTGTATGCTTTTCATTAGAGTATTTTCTAATTAAAAATATATAATTTTAACTAATTAGTTTTTAACTAATTTAAAACACAATCATCTTTTCCTTCTGCTTATCTATTAGTTTCATTTTGTTGATAGCTAAATCAAAGACAAATATGAAATCAAATTATATTCTGGTTAAAAGTGTAGCTTCAAATAAAATTCATGTATGTGATAATTGACACTTAGTGGCATTTGGAGAAGAAATGAGCTGTTTCCAGCTCATACTGATTAGGGGGAAATAATAGATACTATATCAGCACACTAGCCCTAAATAAAATGGATTTCTCACATAGTCTCATTTTGAAAATGGTAATAAATGACTTTTCAAGTTTTGTGATACACAGGATACTACTAATGATACATAGATTACAAGGGAATGGGGAAAAAAAGAGATAATGGCCCCTTTGGTCAGCATCACACCAGACGAGTTTGTTAATAGGAGATTGACATTTATGACACTATAAATTTAAAGAGATGGATAATTTGTAACTACAAGTTTCGTTAAAGATTTATCTTTGAAGTTTATCAATTGATGTTGGATGTCATCCCATATATTTTTTTTTTTACAAATCCCTATGAGTAGATTTAGTAACAATAGTATATATAGTAGATCATCACCATTTACAAAAGAAAAAACTGATGCTTTGAGACATTCAGCTGTTTTTTAGGCTAATGTGGATACAATATGCACTTAGCGGAACTGGAGAGGTTTCAGACTCTAGGCTCCTTTCTTTGTGTCCCCTCTGGGTGGAAGGGAATAAACGTGACAGCAATGAGCATCAGACATTCTCTCGACCCGCTGCTTCTGAACTCCTACAGCAACCGCCATCTGCTTGAGAAACTTTTTAAGACTATAAACATTGTGTGTGTCATATCTAGGTATGAATATTAATGAAACATATATTTATTTAGCATATTACCAAATTCAGCCTTAAATTGAAGAAAGTACGGAAAACCACTAGACCATTCAGGTATGACCTAAATCAAATCCCTTATGATTATACAGTGGAAGTGAGAAATAGATTTAAGGGACTAGATTTGATAGATAGAGTGCCTGATGAATTATGGACGGAGGTTCGTGACATTGTACAGGAGACAGGGATCAAGACCATCCCCACGGAAAAGAAATGCAAAAAAGCAAAATGGCTGTCTGGGGAGGCATTACAAATAGCTGTGAAAAGAAGAGAAGAAAAAAGCAAAGGAGAAAAGGGAAGATATAAGCATCTGAATGCAGAGTTCCAAAGAATAGCTGGAAGAGATATGAAAGCCTTCCTCAGCGATCAATGCAAAGAAATAGAGGGAAACAACAGAATGGGAAAGACTAGAGAGCTCTTCAAGAAAATTAGAGATACCAAGGGAACATTTCATGCAAAGATGGGCTCGATAAAGAACAGAAATGTATGGACCTAACAGAAACAGAAGATACTAAGAAGAGGTGGCAAGAATACACAGAAGAACTGTACAAAAAAAGATCTTCATGACCTAGATAATCACGATGGTTTAATCACTCATCTAGAGCCAGACGTCCTGGAATGTGAAGTCAAGTGGGCGTTAGAAAGCATCACTACGAACAAAGCTAGTGGAGGAGATAGAATTCCAGTTGAGCTATTTCAAATCCTGAAAGATGATGCTCTGAAAGTGCTGCACCCAATATGCCAGCAAATTTGGAAAACTCAGCAGTGGCCACAGGACTGGAAGAGGTCAGTTTTCATTCCAATCCCAAAGAAAGGCAATGGCAAAGAATGCTCAAACTACCACACAATTTCACTCATCTCACACGCTAGTAAAGTAATGCTCAAAATTCTCCAAGCCAGGCTTCAGCAATATGTGAACCGTGAACTTCCTGATGTTCAAGCTGGTTTTAGAAAAGGCAGAGGAACCAGAGATCAAATTACCAACATCCACTGGCTCATGGAAAAAGCAAGAGAGTTCCAGAAAAACATCTATTTCTGCTTTATTGACTATACCAAAGCCTTTGACTGTGTGGACCACAATTAACTGTGGAAAATTCTGAAAGAGATGGGAATACCAGACCACCTGACCTGCCTCTTGAGAAATCTGTATGCAGGTCAGGAAGCAACAGTTAGAACTGGACATGGAACAACAGACTGGTTCCAAATAGGAAAAGGAGTACGTCAAGGCTGTATATTGTCACCCTGATTATTTAACTTACATGCAGACTACATCATGAGAAACGCTGGGCTGGAAGAAACACAAGCTGGAATCAAGATTGCCAGGAGAAATATCAATAACGTCAGATATACAGATGACACCACCCTTAGGGCAGAAAGTGAAGAGGAACTCAAAAGCCTCTTGATGAAAGTGAAAGAGGAGAGTGAAAAAGTTGGCTTAAAACTCAACATTCAGAAAATGAAGATCATGGCATCTGGTCCCATCACTTCATGGGAAATAGATGGGGAAACAGTGGAAACAGTGTCAGACTTGAATTTTTTGGGCTCCAAAATCACTGCAGATGGTGACTGCAGCCATGAAATTAAAAGATGCTTACTCCTTGGAAGGAAAGTTATGACCAACCTAGATAGCATATTCAAAAGCAGAGTCATTAATTTGCCAACAAAAGTTCGTCTAGTCAAGGCTATGGTTTTTCCTGTGGTCATGTATGGATGTGAGAGTTGGACTGTGAAGAAGGCTGAGCGCCAAAGAATTGATGCTTTTGAACTGTGGTGTTGGAGAAGACTCTTGAGAGTCCCTTGGACTGCAAAGAGATCTGGATTTCTTTGGAAGGAATGATGCTAAAGGTGAAACTCCGGTACTTTGGCCACCTCATGTGAAGAGTTGACTCCTTGGAAAAGACTCTGATGCTGGGAGGGATTGGGGGCAGGAGGAGAAGGGGATGACAGAGGATGAGATGGCTGGATGGCATCACTGACTCAATGGATGTGAGTCTGAATGAACTCCGGGAGTTGGTGATGGACAGGGAGGCCTGGTGTGCTGCGATTCATGGGGTTGCAAAGAGTCGGACACAACTGAGTGACTGAACTGAACTGAATTGATGCTGTGCAAGACACAGGAAAGTTCAAAAAAAAATAAAGAATGATTTGTTCCTGTCCTCAATCAGCTCTCCCTATAGTAAGGAAGATTAAAAAAAAATACAAAACATGGGTGGGTGGAAACAAATCTGGTGAGCAAAATCTAGAGAAAAATCCATTTGCTGTATGAATCAGATGATGAAGACAGATCCTCCAAATAAGCAAGACAAAGAAGGTTTATTAGAGATAAAACATCATAACTGTATTTTTAAAAATTAAAAAAAACATGGAATTGAAAAAAGCAAAAAATGATAAACATGAAATACAATGACCATGGTACTTTCAGGCTGAGGGAATAACAAAAATATCATAGGAACAGGAATATGAGAATAATTTACATGGAATGTAGAATATCTGAAGGAAGATAATGGTAACTAAAATTGGAAGGACTGGTAAAGAGTGTATGTCATTGTATTAATACATGTTTATAGGTGCATATCACTTCATGGTAAATAGATGGGGAAACAATGGAAACAGTCACAGAATTTATTTTCTTGGGCTCCAAAATCACTGCAGATGGTGACTGCAGCCATGAAATTAACAGACTCTTGCTCCTTGGAATAAAGCAATGACAAACTTAGACAGTATGTTAAAAAGCAGAGATATCACTTTGCTGACAAAGGTCTGTATGTCAAAGCTACAGTTTTTCCAGTAGTCATGTGCAGTTGTGAGCTTTGGACCATAAAGAAAGCTGAGCACTGAAGAATTGATGCTTTCGAACTGTGGTGCTGGAGAAGATTCTTGAGAGTCCCTTGAACAGCAAGATCAAACCAGTTAATCCTAATGGAAATCAACCCCAAATGTTCATTGGAATGACTGATACTGAAGCTGAATCTCCAATAAATACTTTGGCCACCTGATGTGAAGAGCCAACTCACTGGAAAAGGTGCTGATGCTGGGAAAGACTGAAGGCAGGAGGAGAAGGGGACAACAGAGTATGAGATGGTTGAATGGAAACACTGACTCAATGGGCATTAGTTTGAGAGAACTCTGGGAGATCATGAAGAACAGGAAAGGCTGGCATGCTGCAGTCCAAGTCCATGGAGTTGCATAGAGTCATACACACTTAGCAATTGAACAACAAAGGCAATGACCAGTCCATACTAGACAAGAAGGATAGTGAGGGGAAAAGAGGTTTGCAAACTGCTGTCAGGACAAGTTAAGCACATTTAAGGACTGACTAGGTATCTGGACCCACCACTTCATGGGAAATGGATGAGGAAACAGTGGAAACAGTGTCAGACTTTATTTTTTGGGGCTCCAAAATGTTCATTGGAAGGACTGATGCTGAATTGAAACTCCAGTACTTTGGCCACCTCATGTGAAGAGTTGACTCATTGGAAAAGACTCTGATGCTAGGAGGGATTGGGGGCAGGAGGAGAAGGGCATGACAGAGGATGAGATGGATGGATGGCATCACCAACTCGATGGACATGAATTCTGGTGAACTGTGGGAGTGAGGCCTGGAGTGCTGCAATTCATGGGGTCGCAAAGAGTTGTACAAGACTGAGTGACTGAACTGAACTGAGACATCAGGAGAAAGGGGAAAGTGTTACAATGACAGATTTTTCTACTCTAGTTGACTAAAATAATACAGTTGCCTTTAATCAGAACAGAAAACCCCATGGAAATTGTAACTGGAACAGAAATTGAATTCCATTTTTAAGAAATCTAACAGCAGAAGTATCTTACAGTCAAGAGAATAGAGAGAATATTTTTAGATATGGGATTTTTCCCATATTTGGGAAATTTGATGGATTCATTCAAAATTGTATAGGAAAAACTCTTGTGTTTCCCTTTACTGTTTCACAAATACTACACTCATAGGTCATCTGACACCAGATTCATGGGTTAATTCCCATAGCAGTTGGTTCTTGGATACAAGCTGAGTAACCATGCAATTCTAACCCTATCTACCTGGATTTAGCATGAGATTCCCACAAATTAAGTGTTCGATCTCAGAAGACCACCCTTCTGGATGACAATTGCTAGTAACAAGTTGTTGCCACTACTTCTGAACAACCAACTATGAACTGGGGTTCCCACAACTTCCCAGTTTTCCATAATGTGCCAGTATATTTGGCAGAACTTAGTGAAATAATTACTTACATTAATTTATCATACAATAAAGAGGGCTTCCTTGGTGACTCAGACAGTAAAGAATCTGCCTGTGATGCAAAAAGACTCAAGGGATCAACCCAGGTTTGATCCCTGGGTTGGGAAGATCCCCTGGAGAAGGGAATGCCTACCCACTCCAGTATTCTTGCCTGGAGAATCCCATGAACAGAGCCTGGTAGCCTACAGTGTATGGGGTTTCAGAGTCGGACATGATTGAACAACTAACACACAAACATATAATAAAGAATATGATAAAAGATACAGGTGAACAGCAGAGGAAGAGATACACAGAGCAAGTTCCCTAGGAAGTTGAGTGTAACACCCTCCCTGCACCTAGATGTGTTCCCCAATCGGGAAATATCATGGAGGCGTAATTCATCATTAACTCAGGCTCCAGCACCTCTCCCTCTACTAGAAGATGGGGGTGGGGCTGAAAATATCATGTGTCTAATCTTGACTTGGTCTGATGATCATTCTGCATCCTGAATCTATCCAGGAGCCTACCGAGAGCTGCCTCATTAGAGCAAAAGTCATTCTCATCACCTGGGAAATCCCAAAGGATTTAGGATCTCCGTGTCAGGAACTCAAGTCAAAGACTAAATTTTAGAATAAAAGATGCTCCAAATGCTCTTGCTGCTGCTGCTAAGTCGCTTCAGTTGTATCTGACTCTGTGCGACCCCATAGACGGCAGCCCACCAGGCTCCCCCGTCCCTGGGATTCTCAAGGCAAGAACACTGGAGCGGGTTGCCATTTCTTTCTCCAATGCATGAAAGTAAAAAGTGAAAGTGAAGTCGCTCACTCGTGTCTGACTCTTCGAGACCCCATGGACTGCAGCCTACCAGGCTCCTCCATCCATGGGATTTTCCAGGCAAGAGTACTGGAGTGGGTTGCCATTGCCTTCTCCACCAAATCCTCTTACCACTTAGGAAATTGCAAGAGTTTTAGGATCCTTGTTCTATGACATTTTTCTATCATTTTACAATTATCTATTAATATTTTTTCTTAAAATGAAGATATTTTGATTAGATGACTAGAGAAAAAGAAATTCTGAATTCTTAATAGGGTCAGGGAAAAGTATTATCCAAGTTGTCCTACGGAGAAGACCTGGTTATGTTAATTGATCTTTTTATCGACAGACTTAAAGTAAATGCATCATTTATCTAATAGTTGATTGATGACTTTGCATTCCAAATCGAAAAGAAATATTTCTCACATTCCAACGCACTCCCATCTCTAATTTAAAGCATAAAGTGTACTTAATTTTTTACCAATGTGCCAAATGGGGCTTATCAGAACATGACTTTTGGGATCCATGCCATGGGGCCCTCTTATAAGTGAAAAAGCTTTATAATGAGGTACTTCTGCTGCTGTTGCTGCCAGGAATAAGTTCTTCAGTGAGGACTAAGCAGACAGGCATTATGCCAAATTTAACACCACTTCAAATCATATTTGGACTAGCCTTTAGGGATGGAATTGATTTTCTGTAACAAAGTTTTACCACCACTGAGAATATTCAAAAGAAACCACTGTAAGCAATTCTAAAAAAGGAAATTCCTGAACTGCTTTGTGTGATGACAACCTGATTGGAATAAATATAGAGTCTCCCATGATGACTATTTTGAAGGATCGAATATTCCTTGGACAAAGAATTTCCAATACTTTTAATAAAAAGTTTATTTTATGATTTTATTTTTATATATATATGCATGTAAATGCAAAGCTTTTGGGACACACACAAACTCACTCACCCCTGAAGACACACTATTTTATTTGATATTTAGCAGATATCATATTATTTTTTCAAATGTTTTTAAGACTAAAACACATCTTTCCCAGTATGCGACCCCATGTGAATTTTAAAGAGTACAAAGTCCAACTTTGATTCATTTACACTTTTACTCAGCAAAATGTCATGCCATGAGAGATGACTGAAGTGCAAAAGACAGCTGGGTATTTCTCTGTTCTCTGGCTTCTCAGACACAGAACAACAACCTTAGCTAATTATAAACAAAACTATCTCCTTGTAAGATTTAGATAAATTCAAAGCTGAGGCAGGGAAATGTTCTCTTCAGTGTGCTCTATGTTGAGAGGGGAAAAAAAAAAAAAAAAAAACTAGGGAATATCAGAACTGAAGAGTCATTTAGGTTCATGCCCTTAACTGCCAGATGAAATAAACAAGAAAACCAGGCAAGAGGAAGATAGAGGGCTTTAGGCTTTGCAGCCAAAGCCACTTTTAGCTTTGGGCCAGAATTAAAAGTGAATCCTCTGCTGCAAAGTCCAGTTCTTCTTTCCACTGGCTAATAATGACCTTTCAAGAAGTCTGTTTCTTTACATGAACAAATACACACCTATATAGAAGGAGAGGACTAGTTTGTGTGCATATATATGTGTATATATATATATGAGTGTGGGCTTCCCTGGTGGCTCAGTAGTAAAGAATCCACCTGCCAGTTCATGAGACATGGGTTCAGTCCCTGAATCGAGAAGAACCCTGGAAGAAGGAAATGGCAACCCACTCCAGTATTCTTGTCTGGGAAATCACATAGGCAGAGCAGCCTCGTGGGCTGCAGTCCATGGGGTTGCAAAGAGTCAAACACAATTTAGTGACTAAACAACAACAACGATGTATCAGTGTGTGTGTTTGTGTGTACGCTTATGTGTGTGTGTATAGATAGATAAATAGACATGTTCACAGATGGACTAACTTTTAAGGGTGAAACTGATTTTCTGGAACTAAGTATTACCACCTCTGAGACTATTCAAAAGAAAATACTTTAGGCCTTGTAAGCAATTTCCTATATACTTATAATTTATATAATGTTCTTATGATTCATACGATGTTCATCTAACTCATGTAATATTAGCATTTCATATATATGAATATAAAATAAACTTTGAAAATAATATTCTTTGAATTTTTGCTCAAATCATATTAAAATTCAAATCTTAATGAGCTACGTCCTAAGCCAAAAACATTTTATGAGGGAGCAGGAGGTAAGTGTATATGTGAAAAATTAAATGGTATAGCTATAATTTTTCTTTCAAAAAAGAATAAAATGTGGCATTTTGGTCAACATTAGTGTTTTTGTCTTGAATGACTGTTTTTACCTCTCTATACAATTATCTACACAGACACATGGACTTGTTTATAGATCAAGCCTAGTGAAATGAAGTCGCTCAGTTGTGTTCAACTCTTTGCGACCCCATGGACTGTAGCCTACTAGGCTTCTCCATCCATGGGATTTTCCAGGCAAGAATACTGGAGTGGGTTGCCATTTCCTTCTCCAAGATCAAGCCTAAGGTTAATGCTAAAGACGACCTAAATATTAACAGATTTATAATCTAAATTTGTTTCACTTCTAAGCACAATGATTTTCCAAATTTTATTGCAATCTCATTTTTTTTAAAACTGAAATCATTGGTATCTGTCTATAGAAAGGAACATGCTTGAATTCCTTGGATAGGTAAGAATACAACTCTCAGGGAGACAAAGCATTAGCCATAGACAGAATTTATCAGAACTACTGGTTTTGGTAAATCACAAGGTAGGTATTACTAACTAGAATAAAACCACATAGCTTATCAGTGAAAGAATTCCCAGCAGTTTCTCTTTTGATCATTGGTGGATTAGAACAGTCTCATGCTCTCTCCCCCTCCCCCTAAAATAGAGATCATAGTAACAGTTCTCACTGAGTCTGTCTATGAGAAAGGCAGAGAGAGTGCTCTCTGAAGTCTTTCCTGGCTTTTGCATTTCTATTTTAGTAAAATATGATTTTGAAACTTCACTTGGTAATTTATTACTAATTAAGAGCACAGCTTTTAGAATGAGGTTGCTAAGTCACTTCAGTCATGTCCGACTCTGTGCGACCCCATAGAGGGCAGCCCACCAGGCTCCCCCATCCCTGGGATTCTCCAGGCAAGAACACTGGAGTGGGTTGCCATTTCCTTCTCCAATGCATGAAAGTGAAAAGTGAAAGTGAAGTTGCTCAGTCGTGTTCGACTCTTCGCGACCCCATGGACTGCAACCTACCAGGCTCCTCTGTCCATGGGATTTTCCAGGCAAGAGTACTGGAGTGGGGTGCCATTGCCTTCTCTGAGAATGAGGTTGAGTTTGTTTTAAATTCTGGCTTGCGACTTATTAGCTAAATAATAAGTTTTGATTCAGTGCTAGACATTGTGCTAGACTCTGAAGGTACAAAGACATGCACACTGACCACACAGCAGCCTTCCAGAGCTTCCACTCAGTGGAAGCATGCCCCCAAGGTGTCACAGAAATTATTGTAAAATTACAATTGGGATGAATGTGACAGAAGAGAGCTCTTCATGGAACAGGGACATATAATGCAGGGAAGATGGGTTCATTAGCAATGAGCTGAGACATGGTACTCAAACAGGAGTTACCCAGTAAAGGAGAGAAAATACTATTAGGCTTTAGGTAACAACCACAAAGGTGCCCAAAGTACAAAGAGCACTGGCTCGTACATGAACAGAAAGGACACCAGGGTGCCCGAGGTAGCAGGCATGCTTTGTAAAACACACATATTTTCAAACAGAACAGATTCACACATTACAACTGTTCTCTCTGCAATGTACATTATTTAAAAATTTTAAAGATCATAAATATCTTTCATATCCATTCATAATAATTATAGTATCTACATCATTCATTTTAATCATTGTCTTGGGTTCCATTAGGTTTAGCACCATAATTTAACTGCTCTACTATTTATAAAAATTTAGGGTATTTTCTATTTTTAAAATGACAATAATGCATCAGTGAATGTTCCTACATCTA
Organism: Bos mutus; assembly: GCF_027580195.1. NCBI lineage: Eukaryota > Metazoa > Chordata > Mammalia > Artiodactyla > Bovidae > Bos > Bos mutus. Next base: position 89,582,766 of record NC_091626.1, on the reverse strand, counting down.
TATTTTAATTCAATCATGTTGATATTTCATTAAGATTGTTTCAGACTCTTGCTTGTAATTATACTCTGAACACAGACAAAATTGCCTGTGCCCTCCTGGGAATTTTGGTTTAATGAGAGGCAAATAGTCACATGAATAAGTTCATAATTAAAATATTGGTAAACATTCTGAAGGGAAGTAAAACATTCTAGGCAGCTGGGGTACCTGATATCAACAGGCTCAACAGATCAGGAATGGCCTCGTCTATGCTGAGACAGAGCAATAGAAGTTAGCTGTGTGAGACTGGGATATGTGAGAATTCAGAGAAGGGAGAAAGACCATCTTCTCCATACTTACAGTGGCTGAAGACTTGAACAGGAGGTCAATGGGTTTGAGGAATATGTATATCTGGACCATTCCCTAATGAGAATATCAGGAAACCAAAAGGAGAGGAGTAGGGCTTAGCTATGTGAAACCTTATGGTTGTACCTTATTCTTTGTGCAACGCAATTATCAGTCTTGTTTTATCTTCTTCCTGCCCCTTTTGAAGAAAGTTGACTCACTGGGCAACCGTCTTGTAAGTACTCTGCATCCTTTCCACATTTACACTTTTTTTAAGCCATCCACTTACAAAGACCACAGGCTACACAAAATAAGTGTGAACAGTGGGGAAAAAAAGGGGGGGGAACAGTGAGAGACTCTATTTTTTTGAGCTCCAAAATCACTGCAGATAGTGACTGAAGCCATAAAATCAAAAGACGCTTGCACCTTGGAAGAAAAGTTATGACCAACCTACACAGCATATTAAAAAGCAGAGACATTACTTTGCCAACAAAGGTCTGTCTAGTCAAAGCTAAGGTTTTTCCAGTAGTCATGTATGGATGTGAGAGTTGGACCATAAAGAAAGCTGAGTGCCGAAGAATTGATGCTATTGAACTGTGGTGTTGGAGAAGACTCTTGAGAGTCTCTTGGACAGCAAGGAGATCCAACCAGTCCATCTTAAAGGAAATCTGTCCTGAATATTCATTGGAAGGATTGATGTTGAAGCTGAAATTCCAATACTTTGTCCACCTGATGTGAAGAACTGACTCATTGGAAAAGTCCCTGTTGCTGGCAAAGACTGAAGGCAGGAGAAGGGGACAACAGAGGATGAGATGGTTTGGATGTCATCACCGACTCAATGGACATGAGTCTGAGTAGACTCCAGGAGTTGGCAGTGAACAGGGAGGCCTGGTGTGCTGTGGTCCATGGGGTCGCAAAGAGTCGAACACGACTGAGTGACTGGACTAAACTGAACTGAACTGAACAGAAAATAATCAATGGGGAACTGGAGAGCTTAAAAAAAAAAAAAAAAAAAAAAAGAAACCACAAAACCCTAATGCTTTGCACCACCTATGTAAGTTCTGGTCTAGTCAGTTCAGTCCAAGGCAAATCCAAGACATCAGTATTATTTTTTAAAGTTCCTTGAGTATAGAATCATTTGAAAACTAAGGTTTTAAGGCAGTGATTCTGAAACTATAATATGTGAATTACTTCAGTTCAGTTCAGTTGCTTAGTCGTGTCCGACTCTTTGCGACCCCATGAATCACAGTACGCCAGGCCTCCCTGTCCATCACCAACTCCCAGAGTTCACTCAGACTCACGTCCATCGAGTCAGTGATGCCATCCAGCCATCTCATCCTCTGTCGTCCCTTTCTCCTCCTGCCCCCAATCCCTCCCAGTGTCAGAGTCTTTTCCAATGAGTCAACTCTTCGCATGAGGTGGCCAACACTGGAGTTTCAGCTTTAGCATCATTCCTTCCAAAGAACACCCAGGGCTGATCGTCTTTAGAATGGACTGGTTGGATCTCCTTGTAGTCCAAGGAACTCTCAGGAGTCTTCTCCAACACCACACTTCAAAAGCATCAATTCTTTGGCGCTCAGCCTTCTTCACAGTCCAATTCTCACATCCATACCTGACCACTGGAAAAACCATAGCCTTGACTAGACAGACCTTTGTTGGAAAAGTAATGTCTCTGTTTTTGACTATGCTATCTAGGTTGGTCATAACTTTCCTTCCAAGGAGTAAGTGTCCTTTAATTTCATGGCTGCAGTCACCATCTGCAGTGATTTTGGAGCCCCAAAAATTCAAGTCTGACACTGTTTCCACTGTTTCCGCATCTATTTGCCATGAAGTGATGGGACCAGATGCCATAATCTTCGTTTTCTGAATGTTGAGCTTTAAGCCAACTTTTTCACTCTCCACTTTCATTTTCATCAAGAGGCTTTTGAGTTCCTCTTCACTTTCTGCCCTAAGAGTGGTGTCATCTGCATATCTGAGGTTATTGCTATTTCTCCCAGCAATCTTGATTCTAGATTATGTAAAAATCTTGTTAAAAAGCAAACACTGACCAGTAGGTTTGGGGTGGGCCTGAGGTCATGCTTTCCTGACATGGTCCCAGTGATGCTGAAGCTGCTGGAACAAGGACCACACTCTAAGCAGCAAAGACCTAAAGAACTCAAAGTCAGGCTCATGGTCATGGAATCAATCATCCTTCTAATCCCAGCTGGGGAGTAGGAGGCAGGGGAAAGATGATACTGGGGTCTGGAGACCTAAATTTTATGTATCTATAATTAATAAAAACCTATGAATTAAGTCCCTTGCACAGCAAGAAGATCAAACCAGTCACTCCTAAAGAAAATTAGCCCTGAATATCCATTGAAAAGATTGATGCTGAAGTTGAAACTCCAACAGTTTGGCCACCTGATGTGAAGAGTAGATTCAGCACACCAGGCTTCCCTGTCCTTCACTATCTCCCAGAGTTTGCTCAAACTTCTGTCCATTGAGTTGATGATAATGCCATCCAACCATCTCATACTCTCTCATCCCTTTCTCCTCCAGAGGATGAGATGGTTGGATGGCATCATCACCAACTCAATGGATATGATTTTGAGCAAACTCTGGGAAATAGTGAAGGGCAGGGAAGCCTGGCATGCTGTAGTCCATGGGGTTGCAAAAAGTCAGAGACAACTGAGTACTGAACAACAACAACAAATGATTTATAAGCCTAATTTATAATTTTTAAATTTATGACTTTTGTCCAAATCACTTTATTTTGCACACAAACCGAAAAAAATATGTACACCAAAGGTCTCTCTAGGAGAACAAGCTAGACAGATATTTGAACATATTTCATTATTGTTGTTGTTTAGTCACTGAGTTGTGTCCAGCTCTTTTTGTGACTCCATGGACTGGAGCCCACTAGGCTCCTCTGTCCATGGGATTTCCCAGGCAAGAATACTGGAGTGGGCTGCATTTTATTACTATTACTACAACTACTGCCACTAAATGCAATTACTGTCATCGTAGCATTCAATTATTGAGAATCTCTTATGTACCAGACACAGGGTTAGGTGCTTTGCCCATATACTGAGCCCAGTTTTATTATCTCTATTTTACAGAGGAATAATCTGGCCTGCCTGGGTTAAGCTGTTTATAAACTATTTAGAATTTTACTAATATATTTTATCATTCTTATATTCTTGGGAGGGCCTGTGGATCGCTTTGTTTTAACTCTCTGCTGGTTCTTTTGATCCCTCACTTTTTCCTGTGTGCGTTGTCGCTCAGTCGTGTCCAACGCTTTGCTACCCTTGGTACTGTAGCCCACCAGGCTGCTCTGTCCTTGGGATTCTCCTGGAAGAATAACAGAGTGGGTTGCCTTTTCCCAAGCTGGGATCGAACCTGGGTTTCCTGTGTTTCCTGCATTGCAGGCAGATTCTTTACCCCTGAGCCATCACGGAAGCCCTTTCTGTTCTTGGTAATTTCAATTGTCCAACCTGAAGTTATCTTTCACTGAGGAAGTAGGGACAAAATGTACCTAAGTAAATGCTTCTTAGAAGAAAAATAATCCTCTGTTCACTTCCATGTTCTGTGTGTGAACAGGCATATATATGATGCATTAAGATTTAGTTCCGACTCTTTTCCCTGCTATTAGCCTCACAGGTGTGACCTTTACATTATATTCTGCCTTTCTGGAATTATCCAGAGAAATCATTTAACTATTTTACACCACAGTTCAAGAGCTAAACCTTTTCATCTCAAACAACAATTTAGAGAGAGAACCCAACATATACATATAATGCTGTGATTTATTCTATATTTACTGAAATGTAATATTAGCTTAATTCTGGTCTTTTTATCAGTTTAAATGTATACATTTAAGTTTCTAATGCATCTTTTTTTTAATATTGTCATTTAAGAAAATAAAATGATATTACTCATACATACATCACATAAAAAAGCCAAATAAAGAAAATTTGGACCTTTGGGATTTTTTTCCCTTTCCTTTTGACCTGGTTTGCAGGTGTGCTTGTGGTATTCAAATTTTTGTGGTCTTGGCATGTCTTCAGAGCATAGAGAATTACTGTTCTGTGGAACTGGAAGTACAAATGTAATTAACATTCTTGTTTTACAGTATTAGTGATAGCTGAGAATTTATGATTTTTATTTTAGGTGTGAAACTATACTGTAAAATAGTTTTTAGATGGAGATGTGCAAAGAAATCTCTAGTTCCTATAAGAGATGTTCTATAACATCTCTTATATAGTTGCTATAAGAGATGTTCTTAATACTTTACATATTAATGTATTTTCCTAAGGATTGAATGTCTTCCTCTTTGTTTATGATCTAAACCATAAATATCTTTTCACTCAGCATGGTATTATATCACTCCCTGTCCCCTCCATCCTCTTCCTGATTTCACACAACTACAGATGTATGAGAAAAATAAAAACTACTAAAAATATGAGAGAGGTGACTAAACGCTCACCTCTCAGACTCAGAGGGTATCAAATCTTCAAGCGATGACAAGAAATAACTGGTCAACTTTCTCTGCCTCTATGTGTTTTGCAATATCGAGATTATTCAAAAGTATTTCAAGAGAGACTTAATTGTCCACTTGTTTGTTAGGGCATTTAAAAGTTCATTAGCCAAAAATGCACATTTCTTGTGGATTTATTTTGTATTGATACCAGAAATGTTTCTGAAAATAGAGTGTTGTTTCTCATAAATCTCAACAGAATTTTGCACATAAAGTCAGAGAGAGAGAGACATGGTGGGGAAGAAGAGGAGAGGAGAGAGGAAAACGAGGTCACACACTAAACATCATTTGAGAATTAAGCACATTTCATAGCACAATCTGAAAACGCTGAAAGATGAGAATGCAATTCTGAAGAAATGATAGGAATTTCAACCTGCTAAATACTTTTAGCATGCTTGAGCATGGTGAGAGTAAATCAAGGAAGAAATTATGAGGGGGAAACTACACTGAAATCACACCTATTCTCTTTAATTTAGGATACATGTTTTGATGTTAATCTGGACAGAGATCCCTGTCTTTTGGAGTAAAAATCATTGTTGGTTTTCTTTCAGGGACTTTTGAAGATCACATGGCAAATAACAGATAGAAACAAAGAGTCTCTGTTTTCAGCAAGCTTTCAGCAAAGTCTCAATACCAGGGAATGGAAAAGTATTTCTGCTGACCATTTCATTCAATACACTTGATCAACAAGTCAATCATGTGATTTTCTTAGGCAAAAGTCAAGGCATAACTCATGGGTGGAAGCTTGTGAGTCACAGGCTCAGGTTGTAGAAGCAACACAAGAAGGAGAAAGAGGTGCTGGACAGAGATCAGGGTGAAAGGAGCTGAGGCAAAGGAAGAGCAGAACGCTTCTACCAAGAAATTAGGAAAACTGGAAGGGTCATCCAGGCAAGAAGATAGAACACATCTGACAGGTATCTCAGAAAGCAACCACGAGATTCTAGCTGAAGAGTGCAGAATGTAGAGGAAACAAGGGCTTAGAATAAAGCCAATGGGAAATGCAAATACTAAAGAAAAAAAGATGTTTTTGGAGAACTATATCATTTTTCAAAATCAGTCCAAAAAGATGATATAGCATAAGTGTGATAATTTGTGTCATCCATCCTTCTTGCCCCTGAAAATCCGAGAACGCTTGCAAATTGTAACTTATATATAGTGGCAACTTGTAACTTATTTATGGTGGCAACTTGCTGCATGATGCAGAGAACCCAAATCTGGTGCTTGGTGGCCAACTACAAGGGTGGGAAGGGGTGGGAGGAGAAACGGGGATCCAAGAAGGAGGAAACATATGCGTGCCTGAGGGTGATTCATGTTGATGTACTGCACAAACCAATACAATATTGTAAATCAATTATCCTCCAATTAAAAACAAAATAAAATTTTAAAAAATATTGCTATTTTTATATTAGTGTTTTCATCACCATCATCATGAATATAATTACACTGAGTCCCTATTATTTTGAAATGTTTTCTAAATCATGATATACCTATAATGAAATGCATTCACTAATCTGTATTAACTGTATATTGAAAGTGAAACTAAATTTCTTGGTCCTTTGCACAGTATTAATATTTCCATTGTAATCTGCTAACATCTTCGGTCTGGGACATTTTAGAGCAGACTGTTCAGGAAGAAGAGTTAGGGGCCAATTTAACTCAGGGCTTGGCTTCAAAATCAGGCCATTATATGAGATTTGGAAATTAATAAACAAAACCTTCTGCATGGAGAAGTTGAGGTGGGGATGGAGGTGATGGGGAAGAGAGAAGAGCACTTTGCATAATCTGGCTGCCTAAGTAGCTCGGCGCAAAACAAGGGAGAAATTTGCTAGCATATGGACAGCAAAATCCAGCAATATTTGAGGGATACAAAGAGCCTTGCTGAATTGTCAGTCTTTTCATTATGCACATTGTTAAAGGGACACTGAATTTTAAAACTACAACAGTGTATTTGTATGCCACCTTTATCACTTGATCACACTCTATATTAATGTTCTATGATCTGGACAACTAAAAGGGAAATTTTTTTTCTTAGTTTTCACTTTACTTCAAATAATTTTCAAGAGGCAGTACTTAACCAAGACCAGCTGTCTCCTCAAGTCCCAATCATTATTATGAAATCATTTCTAAGAGTGCTTTGATTACTTTAATGTGGTTTAATTTTGAACATTCCAGTAAAACCTTATATAGCACACAAATGGAAAAGCCTCGTCAGTCTTAAAAAAGTCTTTAGAGCACATTTTTTCCTTTCTTTCCTTGTTCATTCATATTGAAGTTCCTGAATTCATTTAGGGCATTTTCCAGAAAACAACTTTTTTTTGAGATCTCTATGCACATAAAACATGCAATCAGATGTCTTTTATTCAGCAAATTCATGTTAGGCATACTCTTTTAAGCTGGAACTATCTGATAATGGTATGAGAGTATAAAATAATATATTTTCTTTTTTAATTGTAAGGGGAATTGGAAAGTGGGGGAGTCATCTTATGATCAATCCACGTCTATCAGAGATCCATACTTTCTGACATACTTAGTGTCAATTGGCCCCAAAAAAAAAAAAAATTATCTTTGTTTCTCCTTAAATACATGGGAAGAAAGGACAGCACGATATAGGGAAAGGATCTACATTTGGAGCTAGGTTGGGGCCTAATCAATAGGGGTTGATTCTACATCATGGGAAAGTTATTTATCTGATCTGTAATTCCTTCCTCTATAAAATGGGGATAACTCCAACATTTTGAGGTGATTCTGAATATTAGAAAATGAGTAAGTAATAACAGTATATTAGTATTTATAATTCATTGGGCAGATAGTGATGAATATCATCTGGATAAGAAAGTTAAAACGCAGAAAATAAAATTCCAATAAAAGGAACGTAATTGTATTATCAAATAATCCCTTTAAATAGTGCTTTATTTCAGGCTAAACAAGCTTGTATCATCTGATTCACTCATAACTGATCCTGAACTATCCAGGATTGCATGCTAGCTTCATCAAAGTCATCGTTTCTTCTCGAGAACTCACTAAATACATTTTATTTTTTTCACAAGGTATGTTAGTCACAGTTTGTGCAAGTTCACAGCCCTCTGAGTCACTCTCTTGAGTATAACCCCATTAAAGGGACAATGTGGGCCACCAGATCAAAGGCACCACCTGTGAAGCACCATGGAAAGAGAAATCAATGTCTGGTCAGGGAGTGAGCGGTTACTGCCTGCCACAGCAGAGTCTCCTCGTAACAGAAGTGTGATCTTGCGATATAATTAGAAATATGTATTTGGTCTTTGTCCCCAGTTCCTGGCACAGAGGGCCAAAACTCCTGAGTGATAGGGCTGAGAGAAATGGTTTCTTTTTTTTAAAACTCAAAATAAGCCTCTTTCCATTATACATAAACTTATGCTAAAAGGTGACTCTTGATAACTTCAAGATGGGGGCTGGTTGCCAGAGGAATTAAGGAGATGATTAGATGGTTGGAACTTCTGGCCCCATATCACAACCTCTGGGCATGGACGAAGGGGTGGGGATTTAGTTAATTACCTACGGCCAATGGTTTAACCAATCATGCATATGTTGATACCTCCATAAAACCCTAAAGGGAGGAATCTAACGGGCTTCCAGGCTGATGAGGCCATTCACATGCTGGGAGGGTAGTGCAGCCTATACTGCACAAAGACTGATGCTCTTGCACTCAGGACACTTCCAGACCTCTCTCTAGCTATGTGCCGCTTTATCTGGTTGTTCTTTTTGCTGCCTTTACAATAGCCTTTATAATAAACCACTAATAGGAAGTAAGTTATATGAGTTCTGTGAGTCATTATAACAAATTATAAAACCTGAGGACGGGATCATGGGAATCCCTGATTTGCGGTCAAATTGGACAGAAGTGTAGTCACCTCAGGAACCATCACTGTGACTGGCGTCTGAAATGGGAGGCAGCCTTATCAGACCGAGCCGTTAATTTGCTGGGTCTGCACTAAGTCTGGGTAGTTAGCATCAGAATTGAATTAAGTTGTGGGACACCCAGTTGGTGTCTGCTGGGAATTAGATAATTGCTTTGTGTGGAAAACTCACACATTTGTAGTCAGAAATATTGTGAGGAGAGAAACAACTTTAAGAGGTTTTGCAGTTAACCTTGGAGAAGGAAATGACAACCCACTCCAGTATTCTTGCCTGAAGAACTCCATGGACAGAGGAGCCTGGTGGGCTACAGTCCATAGGGTCGCAAAGAGTGGGACGTGACTGAGTGACTAACGCTATAGTTAACCTAGGATTCACTTTTTTTTTCTTTTTCTTTAAAACGTACATAATTGACTTGTCTTGTAAGTGGTACAGCATCTGAGTTATTTATTAAGAACATCCTCTAGATCAGGTTTAAGATGTTCCTTTTATTAAGTAATGAGGGTTTTTGTTTTGTTTTGTTTTGTTTTGTTTTGTTTTTAAAGTAGTCCCCAGAAAGCTGTGGGCTTCTCTGGTAGCTCAGCTGATGAAAGAATCCACCTGCAAAGCAGGTGACCCTGCTTTGGAAGATCCCTGGAGAAGGGAGGCTACCCACTCCGGTATCCATGGGCTTCCTTGGTGGCCCAGATGGTAAAGAATCCACCTGCAATGTGAAAGATCTAGGTTCAATCCCTGGGTTGGAAAGATCCCCTCGAGGAGGGCATGTCAACCCACTCCAGTATTCTTGCCTGGAGAATCCCCATGGATAGAGGAGCCTGGCAGGTTACAGTCCATGGGGTCTCACGGAGTTGGATATGACTGAGAGACTAAGCACACAACAGCACAGCAAAAAGCTGCATGAATTTCTTAAGGGACAGTATTTTGTTATGGAGCATTGGATCATAAAACCAAGTACCTTCTTCAAAAGAACAAGTGACCCCACCCTTAGCTTCAGACCACAGCTAAACTGAGAGCACCAATTTCATACATAAGTGACATATTCTGGCTCAGAAAAGATGAAGTTGATTGAATTCTCAAGATTTTGACCTGAAAATGCAGAGATGATGAAAAACTACTAGTTGCAATGGAAACTAAAAGAGTGACAAGCAGAGGTGGTGTCACAGCCATGAGACTGCATGAAAGCCAAACTTACCAAGAAGCAGTGGCCACAGGACTGGAAACGGTCAGTTTCATTCCAGTCCCAAAGAAAGGCAATGCCAAAGAATGCTCAAACTACCGCACAATTGCACTCATCTCACATGCTAGTAAAGTAATGCTCAAAATAATCCAAACCAGGCTTCAGCAATATGTGAACTGTGAACTTCCAGATGTTCAACCTGGTTTTAGAAAAGGCAGAGGAACCACAGATCAAATTGCCAACATCCGCTGGATCACTGAAAAAGCAAGAGAGTTCCAGAAAAACATCCATTTCTGCTTTATTGACTATGCCAAAGCCTTTGTGTGGATCACAATAAACTGTGGAAAATTCTGAAAGAGATGGGAATACCAGACCACCTGATCTGCCTCTTGAGAAATCTGTATGCAAGTCAGGAAGCAACAGTTAGAACTGGACATGGAACAACAGACTGGTTCCAAATAGGAAAAGGAATATGTCACGGTTGTATATTGTTACCCTACTTATTTAACTTATATGCAGAATGCATCATGAGAAATGCTGGGCTGGAAGAAACACAAGCTGGAATAAAGATTGCCAGGAGAAATATCAATAACCTCAGATATGCAGATGACACCACCCTTATGGCAGAAAGTGAAGAGGAACTAAAAAGCCTCTTGATGAAAGTGAAAGAGGAGAGTGAAGAAGTTGGTTTAAAGCTCAACATTCAGAAAACTAAGATCATGGCATCCAGTCCCATCACTTCATGGGAAATAGATGGGGAAACAGTGGAAACAGTGTCAGACTTCATTTTTTGGGCTCCAAAATCACTGGAGATGGTGACTGCAGCCATGAAATTAAAAGACGCTTACTCCTTGGAAGGAAAGTTATGACCAACCTAGATAGCATATACAAAAGCAGAGACATTACTTTGCCAACAAAGGTCTGTCTAGTCAAGGCTATGGTTTTTCCAGTGGTCATGTATGGATGTGAAAGTTGGACTGTGAAGAAAGCTGAGCACCGAAGAATTGATGCTTTTGAACTGTGGTGTTGGAGAAGACTCTTGAGAGTCCCTTGGACTGCAAGGAGATCCAACCAGTCCATCCTAAAGGAGATCAGTCCTGGGTGTTCTTTGGAAGTACTGATGCTAAACCTGAAACTCCAATACCTTGGCCACCTCATGTGAAGAGTTGATTCATTGGAATAAGACTCTGATGCTGGGAGGGATTGGCGGCAGCAGCAGAAGGGGACAACAGAGGATGAGGTGGCAGGATGGCATCACTGACTTGATGGACAAGAGTTTGGGTGAACTCCGGGATTTGGTAATGGACAGGGAGGCCTGACATACTGTGATTCATGGTGTCGCAAAGAGTTGGACACAACTGAGTGACTGAACTGAACTGAACTTATGTGGCCATGTCCTGGGGTGGGGGTGGGTGATAACAGGGGACCATTACATAGGCCATCAATCTCCACCGGCTAGGTTTCAGACTTGAGATGGACCTCGTCATTTTTTTAAACTTTTTTTCAAATTTACCCTACCCATAGTGGGTAACTTACACAATTAATTTACTAAGAGATTACACTGTTTTCTTATTCTAATCAAGATAACCTTGATGACAAACAGAAACTGTACAGTGAAAGATGCTGAAAAGAAAAGAATATGCTCATGAATCTGCAGTAAAGGAACAGAAACAAACATTCAGCGTATCTGGACTAGTTGTTTTCTGATGAACCCTTAAATGAAGATGCACAATTTCTTTTGATGCTATTCCTATAATTGTGTTGGTTCATTCCTTTCCTCAAAGTACATCCAGTCCTCCATAAAGATCAGCTGAATAGATTTCTGATTTCTAATCACAGTTTATTTTTCCACATAAACATTCAATAATTTTCACGTATTGTTTTACTTTAGCTACATGAAACTTTGTCCCCTACTATGAAAATAACCCTGATGCTGGGAAAGATTGAAGGCAGGAGGAGAAGGGGATGACAGAGGATTAGATGGTTGGATGGCATCACTGACTCAAGGGACATGAGTTTGAGCAAGTTTAGGGAGCTGGTGATGGACAGGGAAGCCTGGCATGCTGCAGGCCATAGGGGATGGCAAAGAGTCAGACACAACTGAGCAACTGAACTGAATTGATGAAAATAACATAGTTAGAATATTCATCTTCAATGTTTTCTAGTAATTGCTCCATCTCTTTTGTGTGTGTGTATGCCTGTGTGTAGGAGAGCAAACTAATTCGCTCCCATCCAGGGAATTAATATGTGTTTTAAACAATTCACCTTCTATGATGGCTTTTGTAGTCCTATAATATAAAATCCATTATCTTCCTATCCAGCTAATTCATCAACCAACTTATGCAAACATGAGCCTTAGCTTAATGGAGCAATGACACTGACAACAGGGTTAAGTTTTAAGACTTGGTCAAACCCAGAGAATAATATGTGATTCAAAGGAATTTAGAATTCTAAGTTACCTTAAGTTATTTTGCTATTAACAAAAGACGTAACTAGGAAAAAAAAGTCTACTCTTTAGTTCAAAACCATTAAGAGATTTTTGAGGCTCTAAAAATACAGAGGATCATCAGTTTCTACATTTACTTCCACATTTGCAAAGGGATAAGCTAGACAAGACAGGCCTAGAAGATGTCTTAAAATCTAAAACATGGTGATATTCCATACGTTTTATAGAACAAACATCAGTTAAAGCAAAGCATTTCTATGAAATGATTATTTGAAAAAAACCCAGAGAACTAATAGTACCTATCATTACCATGCTTTATCCATTGTTTTAGTAAATATATGATGAAGCACATATTATGTTCACTGTTGCATAATTATAACACAAAATAGATTCATGTGAAAGCAGAAATTCTGAATTTCACTAGAAATAGAAAATTAAATATAAGAGCTTGTCAGATTAAATTATATATATTGTCTTTCAAGTGAACATATAATATGCATTTACAAAACACAGGACATAAAATTTACCATCTTTATTCAATGTAACATAAAATTTAAATAATCTTCAGTCCTAGAGTGTAACAAATCGGGTACACACATCCCAAAGCTTACAAAGGAGATGCAATGAGAGCAGGGAAGATATCTGATACTTGCACAGTCTCTCTTTCACTTTCTTTCTCTCTCATTCTTTCATAAACAACTCCCTCCCCAAAACACACAAACGTATGCACACAGATGGACACTAACATCAGTGGCATATCCCATAGCCTTTGATCAACTATCAAATCATCAAATTTGTCAATTCTGACATCAAAGTGTTTAAGGGCCAGGGTGCCGTTCCACAAAGTGAACAAGTTAACTGTGCTTGCTAACTATCGTTTTTCTTCAGTACAGAAGCATGATATCTAACTTTAAGCTAATTCACAAAATGAAAAGTTTCATTGGGTTATAGAAGAAGGCAGACACAACTTGGTGACTAAATGACAACTTAAACATGATTCTGCAAAAATTGAACATTGACTACTGTAACGATAAAGTATATATTAGGAAAAAACAATAAAAATAGCAAAACATCACTTCCTCCAGAATGAACTCTTCTTCAATTTAATTAGAATCTATACAAAGAAGATGGCCAAAAACTTTCAAAATTATTGAGATGGCTATTTAAAGTAAAGATTCATTATCTTTACTGTAAACAATAAAAAGATATTCTCTTTATGTATTTTTATGTCTTTAATAGTATGAGGTCATCATAATGAGTATTATATATAATTTATTTTAAATGAGAATAAAAATATTCAGTATCTTCAAAACAAATAATTTTATGCTATTAATAAAGGTGATATATTTTAAAAATATTCTTCCACACATCCTTAGAGGAAGACACTAAATAAATGAAAAGATGGGGCTATGTGCACTAGAAGAGGGCATGGCAACCCATGCAAAGATTATATACAGTAGTCCACATGGAACTCACTCCAGTGTTCTTGCCTGGAGAATCCCAGGGATGGGGGAGCCTGGTGGGCTGCCATCTATGGGGTCGCACAGAGTCACACACAACTGAAGTGACTTAGCACCAGCAGCAGCAGTCCACATGGGCCTCATGACCACAGATATGACTATTAATCTCCATGTCTCACTCAACACATCCTAAAGACCTAAGACCTTGCAAGATTCATAAACAGGTCCATTATTCTAAAGGGTGTGTGTGTGTGTGTGTGTGTGTGTTTTTCAGTCAAGATTTCCTGGACACGAAGTTTCCTACTACCAACCACCTCCCCCTAATCCCCACCACTTGCTCACCAGATCTGCCATTTTTATGAGTTTGTTTCTTAAAACAATTGGAGTTATTTAGAAGTAGGGAAAGAGAGATGAGGAAATGTGGCAAATTAGTAGAGGTTTTTATAAGGCCTTCCATGAAAAGGACATAAACACAGCATATGAAATTCTAGAAACACTAAAAGAAACATAGACATATGCAAAAAACAAAATGAAAATATGCCCAGAATGAAGTCTTACAGTGCTCTGAAACTTGTTCCTTAGAAGCAAGCTTCATTCTATAAAGGGTACAGTAGAACTCACTACTTTTATCTATCTGCAAAAGAGCGGATCTAATGATAACGTATGTTGAATGTCCAACTGTCAATATTTTTTTGATAAGGATGGCCATTGTCTTTGGGGAAAAATAAAGACAGAGGATTTTACAGTGCATAATATTACCTGAAATGAAACAATTAGAACAATTTTGGCATAGCCTAGAGAGTAGAAGTCAGAGGCAAATACCAAAATGAACTAATAACTAAGTATTCACCGACACTGTAATATGCTCAACACTAATTATGTGTGTGAAGTTGCAGGGCAAGTATAACAGTTGACCTCTGCAATGCATGAGCTTATACTCTATCAGGCAGATGATGACTGAGACTCTGATGATGATGGTGGAAATGCTGATATATGTCTCATCTGAATTGCATCTTGAGCACTCTGATAAGTACTTTTCAAACAGAAAGTAATTGCTCCCAATGAGCTGATTAGTTAGCTAAAATTACACAAATGAAGAAACCAAGGCATATAAAAATCAATTTAAGTATTATTCTAAGCTAAAGAATTATCAATTAAAACAGTATTTCTCACCAGCTATAACTGGAAGCTTGTGCTTTTAACCACTGCTACACTATATTGATTAGCATGAAAAATAATAAAAGTCCTTGTTCCCATCATACAATACATTTGGTAACATACTGACTGCTAAAAATGTTGAAAAGATGAATATTGTTATGACCCAGAGGTAGATCCTTGAGGGAACGTTTCATAAATGCTATGAGCCAGCCTCTCAATGATGACTATGATTTGAACCAGCAGAGGACAGAAACCAGAGCATACTATACTGAGAAACAAAGAAACAATGGAAGGCTATAGACATAGAATTGATGAGGTATGTAAGACACAGCAGACTCCCTGGTGGCTCAGCGGTATAGAATCCACCTGCATTGCAGGAGTCACAGGAAACATGAGTTCGATCCCTGGGTCAGAAAGATCCCCTGGAGGAGGGCATGGCAACGCTCTTCAGTATTCTTGCTTGGAGAATCCCATGGACAGAGGAGCCTGGAGGGCTACAGTCCATAGGGTCACAAAAAGTCAGACACAACTGAAGTAATTTAGCACACAGCACATGCGCATGCAAGGGACCAAAAGGAGGATCAGCTCAGTTCTGTCGTCCCCTTCTCCTCCTGCCTTCAGGGCAGCATCAGGGTCTTTTCTCATGAGTCAGTTCTTCACATCATTTACATCAGGTGGCCAAAGTATAGGAGCTTCAGCTTCAGCATCAGTCCTTCCAATGAATATTAAGGACTGATTTCCTTTAGGATGGACTGGTTGGATCTCCTTGCAGTCCAAGGGACTCTCAAGACTCTTCTCCAACACCACAGTTCAAAAGCATCAATACTTTGGTGCTCAGCTTTCTTTTAAAGTGTCAGTTGCTCAATCATGTCCAATTTTTGCGACTCCATAGATTGTAGCCTGTCAGGCTCCTCTGTCCATGGAATTTTCCTAGCAAGTACACTGAAGTGGAAAGCCATTCCCTGTTCCAGGGGATCTTCCCGAACTAGGGATCGAACTCTGGTCTCCTGCATTGCAGGCGGATTATTTACCATCTGAGCCAGCAGGTAAGCCCAGTTTTCTTTATGGTCCAACAGTACGGTAAAATAAATAATAAGAATGATCTTAAATAAATGTTTTAAATCTCTACATTGCAGATTATTGCTACCAGAAGACTTGTAAATGGGTTGAATATTTACTTTATCCCAATGGAATTCTATTTAAAAAGTTAAGCTTAAATGCTGGTAGCTATACAAGTAAGAAAGAAAATTTTCTATAGTAAGAACTGACTCATTTTTTTTATCTCCAGTAACTATAATTTTCACTAAAATGTAATATTATCTACTATACCATGTTTTCTTAAGGAGTAAAGTCCCCTTGAGAATATTAGACATTTCTGAAAAAGTTCAGATACCAGTAGCGTGATAGAATTTAGAGCTCATTTTAGCAAACAGAAATTGAAAATTTCAATTGCCATTTTATCAACCTGAAATAGATAATGACCTTTATCACTAGGGAATATTTAGAAAGAAGATGCAAGTGAGTTAGTATTGTGAATCTACTTCTAAAGAGCATTTTATTTTTGATATGTACAGTATTTTAGTTTAATAACCGTTACATGCTTTGCCTCTCTTCACTTGTCTTAGTCTAAAAAAAGTTCTAAATTATAAAGGAACAGAAAATAAGCATTATGGCTTGAGGACTCAAGTTGTGAGAAAAAAAACCACTCAAAAAAAATGGGGATGGAAGCAATGTTTCCATGTGAACCAAGGCTGAGACAGATGTGCTAGCTGACATGTTTTCTTTTTGTGTGGCCTAAAATTTTTAAATTCAGTTTTGGGCATGAAAAGACAAGTAAAAAGTTACTCTTTTTATTTTATAAAAGATGTCTTCATTACAAATGTAATATTGTCTTTTTCACAAAGGTTTTATTTTCTATCTAATTCCTTGTTATTGTTTAAATATGCACAAGAACAATATTTATCACATATTTAGTTAAGCTAAAAATATATTTGTCACATTTCCTACAAATCTTAAAGAAAAATCAAACATTTTAAAGTGTATAAAAACAGTCTCCCATTGTAATGTCCAGGGGCAGTCAACTGGACCTTCAGTGCTGCCTCAGATCACACTGCATCTGGCTAGGTCAGTTCAGTTCAGTTCAGTTGCTCAGTCACGTCTGACTCTGAGACCCCATGAATCACAGCACGCCAGGCCTCCCTATCCATCACCAACTCCCGGAGTTCACTCAAACTCATGTCCATCGAGTTGGTGATGCCATCCAGCCATCTCACCCTCTGTCATCCCCTTCTCCTCCTGCCCTAATCCCTCCCAGCATCAGAGTCTTTTCCAATGAGTCAACTCTTCCCATGAGGTGGCCAAAGTACTGGAGTTTCACCTTTAGCATCAGTCCTTCCAAAGAACACCCAGGACTGATCTCCTTTAGAATGGACTGGTTAGATCTCCTTGCAGTCAAAGGGACTCTCAAGAGTCTTCTCCAACACCACAGTTCAAAAGCATCAATTCTTCGGCGCTCAGCCTTCTTCACAGTCCAACTCTCACAGCCATACATGACCACTGGAAAAACCATAGCCTTGACTAGACAGACCTTTGTTGGCAAAGTAATGTCTCTGCTTTTGAATATGCTATCTAGGTTGGTCATAACTTTCTTTCCAAGGAGTAAGCGTCTTTTAATTTCATGGCTGCAATCACCATCTGCAGTGATTTTGGAGCCCCAAAAATGAAGTCTGACACTGTTTCCACTGTTTCCCCATCTATTCACCATGAAGTGATGGGACCAGATGCCATGATCTTTGTTTTCTGAATGTTGAGCTTGAAGCCAACTTTTTCACTCACCTCTTTTACTTCATCAAGAGGCTTTTGAGTTCCTCTTCACTTTCTGCCCTAAGGGTGGTGTCATCTGCATATCTGAGGTTATTGATATTTCTCCCAGCAATCTTGATTCTAGCTTGTGTTTCTTCCAGTCCAGCATTTCTCGTGATGTACTCTGCATGTAAGTTAAATAAGCAGGGTGACAATGTACAGCCTTGACATACTCCTTTTCCTATTTGGAACCAGTCTGTTGTTCCATGTCCAGTTTTAACAGTTGCTTCTTCACCTGCATATAGGTTTCTCAAGAGGCAGGTCAGGTGGTCTGGTATTCCCATCTCTTTCAGAATTTTCCACAGTTTATTAAGGAAAATAGGTCCACAATTTTCAGGACCTTTCAAATTCTAATATGAAAATGAATCATCCAGATTTTTCATTTTCTAACACACTTCCAGGTGTAACTGATGAGGCTGACCTTTTCCCTCAAGTTAGTTAGTGAGGCTCTAGAACAGGGATCTCTATCCTTGCACTACTGGCATTTTGAACTTAATAAATATTTTGTGAGGGGTCTGCCCTGTGCAGTGTAGGATGTTTCACAATATCTCTAGCTTGCAGCAACCAAAATATCGCTCTGCTGCTCTGTGCCCAGTTGCTCAGTCATGTCCAACTCTTTGGGACTCCATGGACTGTGGCCTGCCAGGCTCCTCTGTCCAGGGGGATTATCCAGGCAAGAGTGGGTTGCCATGCCCTCTGGAGTGTGTTGCCATGCCCTCCTCCAGGGGATGTTCCCAGCTCAGGGACAGAACCCAGGTCTCCCGCGTTACAGGCAGATTTTCTACCATCTGAACCACCAGGGAAGTCCTAGGTTTTGCCAAGTGTAACCTGGCCAGGGCAGAGATGAAGGATAAAACCATTTTGAGTTGAGAACCACTGTTCTTGTTAATTCATTCACCCTTTTCCCAGACCAGTGGCTTCTCTCTGGAGTATGCACATCCCAGGGAGTACCCAAAGCTTTATTCCATGACATGAACAAGTTTCAGAAAATCAGTTTGAGACAGAGAACTTCCATATGCACTCTTCTCTAAACTGGTCTAAAGCACGCCTGCAGTGTAGGCATCAGCCAATTTCCTCTTTCCTATTCTATTCACAGTTATCATCTATCACTTGATAGAAGGTCCATCTCACAACCATCCTGAATCTTACCATGGTACATTGCTCCATGTATAAAAACTGTGGGACATCAAACGAAAGGATGATTTCAGCATTTGGAACCTTGGTAACAAGAAGCCTGCTGTAATTAGGGCACCTCGCTGGACACATGCATTGATCTTTCCCACACTCCTCTGTTAAGGACAAAACGCGCTGGTTAGAAACAACGTACTTTGGCTAACAGTGATGTATTTTGAAATCAGATATATTGTAAAACCTATATTGTAAAGTGATCCAGCAGAAGTACTGGCAATTTTTATTTAACTACCTCTCTCTTCCTTGCCCTTGCTACTCTCAAAGGGGGAAAAAAAAAATCACACCGAACAGTGTCCTATACGATAAAAACAGACAGTTTTGCAAGAAATTGAAGGTCTCAGTGCCTTGCTCATCAAAAGAACAAATTCATGGCAAGACTTACACCTTATATCTATTTATCATAGAATTAGGATTTACAGTGATATGAATGTCACAAAGATATGCATTAACAGTACGATTTGAATTAAAATAAGTAAAAAAATTCTGAAAGACAAATCTAAGTCGGCCATTTGGTTAGAAAATGACAACTTTATTTTCCAGGTATCAATAGCTCTGACAGACATGTTTTGCAAACTGAATGAACTAAAGCTACAGTTGAAAAGTTTTGATGAAAATATGCTTAGAACACATTTTAAAATAAAAACACTATATCAAAAATTATTGTACTAGCAAAAAGTGTCTATAGAATAAAACATTCAGAATTTTGCAGTCCTTTATGACTATATAGATTCGACAGAAGTATCCCTACATGAAAAAGTAATGTGTGTTTTGGTCACTAAGTCGTGTCCAACTCTTGCCATCCCATGGACTGTGTCTGCCAGGCTCCTCTGTCCATGGGATTCTCCAGGCAAGAATACTGGAGTGGGTTGCCATTTCCTTCTCTAGGGTATCTTCCCGATGCAGGAATCAAACCCGGGTCTCCTGCATTGCAGGCAGATGATTTACCAACTGAGCTATGAGGGAAGCCCTGAGAAGGTAATAGGCATAACTAATTGTCATTTCATAAATGTTGGTAAACCTTTCTAAGGGGGTTTCCAGGTGGCACTCATGGTCAAGAACTTGCCAGCCAATGTAGGAGACATAAGAGACATGGTTTTCATCCCTGGATTGGGAAGATCCCCTGGAGAAGGAAACGGCAACCCACTTCACTCTTCTTGCCTGGGAAATCCCAGAGACAGAGGAGCCTGGTGGGCTACAGTCCATGGGGTCACAAAGAGTCAGACATGACTGAGTGACTGAGCACAGTACAAACCTCTGTAAGAATTATTTCCTAAGTACTGAAACAAGCACTGAAAAAAGAAATAACGAATAGTTCAGAGGGAAAACTGCAAGTTTTGTGAATGTGTGTGTAACTCTTGAATTGCACCAAAATGAAAGGAAGGCCTAGTTGAGTTGTCAGCTGATAGATTACTACAAGTAATTCTTAATGATTTAAATTTATTTGATAGTTGGGACATATTTGAAAGGAAGTAAAAAATATGCTTGTTTTGTGAACATTGTTTCTTAGGATTCATAAGCACATGAAATGTAATTGATGATGAACCCCAGATGGTTATATAAATGAAGCAATATATAGCCACACAGATATATGAACTTTGATACAAAAAGTTCATCTATCTTATTAAAAACGCATTGTTGGTAACACTTTGTATATCTGTGGTGATGAGAGAAAATTCACTGCTGGGAGCTCTCTTCAAGAAAGAACTTTTTGTTGAACTGCAAGGCTCACAGTCATAGGAAAACCTCAGCACCAGCATCTCTGTGAACTGATGCTTCAGCTCCCCAGCCACAGCCAGGCTCTTCCTGGACAGCCCTCTATCAGTGACTATGTGCCGAGTGATCACTGTGCTCGGCTGCTGCTCAAGGCAAGATTTCTCTAATGGGAGAATTTTGCCCTGTAGCCTCTGCTGGGTTGGCAAGACTTTGTCAGATGTGCACTGCAGTTTGAGACTGTCCCACTCACTCTCTTTCCACTCTCTTTTAATTTTTGCATGGGTATCCATTTTCCCACCCCTACCTCACCCTCTGTCAGTTCAGTTCAGTTCAGTCACTCAGTCGTGTCCAACTCTTTGTGACCCCATGGATGGCAGCATGCCAGGCCTCCCTGTCCATCGTCAACTCCCGGTGTTTATCCAAACTCATGTCCATCGAGTTGGTGATGCTATCCAACCATCTCTTCCTCTGTCGTCCCTTTCTCCTCTTGCCTTCAATCTTTCCCAGTATCAGGGTCTTTTCCAATGAGTCAGCTCTTCGCATCAGGTGGCCAAAATATTGGAGTTTCAGCTTTGACATCAGTCCTCACCCTCAATAAGCCTCCTACAAATCTAACTTAGTTATGGTGTGTGGTGTGCACTCCCAGAAGGATCTAACAAATGTTTAATAGCTATGCACATCTGTAACTGGGCTTCCCAGGTGGGCAGAGGTAAAGAACCTGCTTGCCAATGCAGGACACATAAGAGACACGGATTTGATCCCTGGGTCAGAAAGATCGCCTGGAGAAAAAAGTGGCAACCTACTTCAGTATTCTTGCCTGGAGAATCGCATGGACAGAGGAACCTGGCGGGCTATGGTCCATGTGGTCAAAGGAGTCAGACATGACTTAACAACTAAGCAACAACAGCACCTATAACTCTATATAATAATATTATATATAATAATTGCATCATATGTTGTTACATTAATTATTGAGTACAAATACTTTTAAAGTTGTTTCACAATAAAAGAAATTTCTAAACTCTTGTCTTCTAACACATTACATGCTGTAAAAGTCTATTTGTATACCTCATTTTCTTACAGAGAAGTATAATAAGATGAGTAATAAAAGATTTCAAGCATAAATATATCTCCTTAGGCTCAAATTCTGGAACTCCATTTCAAGAAGAAAAGAAGACAAAGTTAACATTTCTGAGAGAGAAAATCTGTTCATATTATATTTTTGAATGGATAATGGTGAGTTTAAAATACTTAATTTAGGTTCCATTACATGCATCTTAAAAGTGATGCAAAACCTTAATTGAAAAGTATCAATAATTACAATATGCCAGAAAGTATCTAACATTTAAATATATGGTGAAAAATTGCAGATATTAATTTTTAAATGCTTGTGAAGAATAATATTTCTCAAAATTCATTTACAAGGTAAAAGAGCCTAAGCAACAATTTGAACTACTGTCATAGGTGATTGTTGTCTTTCAAATCACTGGTTCCTCCTGCTACTTTCCCCATTATCTGATAAACTTGCTTCCAACTTCACTGATTAAAAAAAAATGCCACCAGGAGAAAATTTCCCCCGCTCCTTCCATTCCTCTATCTACTTCTCAGAAGCTCTGGCACATGTATCTGGCCTTCAGTTCAGTTCAGTTCAGCCACTCAGTCGTGTCTGACTCTTTGTGACCCCATACATGCAGCAGGCCGGGCCTCCCTGTCCATCACCAACTCCTGGAGCTAACTCAAACTTATGTTCATCGAGTCAGTGATGCCATCCAGCCATCTCAGTCTCTGTCATCCCCTTCTCCTCTTCTCCTCCTGCCTTCCATCTTTCCCAGCATCAGGGTCTTTTCTAATGGGTCAGTTCTTCTTCACAACAGGTGGCCAAAGTACTAGAGCTTCAGCTTTAGCATCAGTCCTTCCAATGAATATTCAGGGTTGATTTCCTTTAGAATTGACTGGTTTGATCTCCTTGCAGTTCAAGGGACTCTCAAGAGTCTTTGCAAACACTACAGTTCAAAAGCATCAATTCTTTGGCGCTCAGCTTTCTTTATAGTCCAAATCTCACATCCATGCATGACTACTGGAGAAACCATAGCTTTGACTAGATGGACCTTTGTTGGCAAAGTAATGTCTCTGCTTTTTAATATGCTGCCTAGGTTGGTCATGGCTTTTCTTCCAAGCAGCAAGCATCTTTTAATTTCATGGGTGCACTAACCTTCTGCAGTGATTCTGGAGCTCAAGAGTATAAATTTGTCACTGTTTCCATTGTTTCCCCATCTATTTGCCATGAAGTGATGGGACTGGATGTCATGATCTTAGTTTTTTAAATGTTGAGATTTAAGCCAGCTTTTTCTCTCTCCTCTTTCACTTTCTTCAAGAGGCTCTTCAATTCCTCTTTACTTTCTGCCATAAGGGTGGTATCATCTGCGTATCTGAGATTATTGATATTTCTCCAGGCAAACTTGGAAAAGAGTACATCAAGGCTGTATATTGTCACTCTGCTTATTTAACTTATATGCAGAGTACATCATGCAAAATGCCAGGCTAAATGAAGCACAAGCTGGAATCAAGATTGCTGGGAGATATATCTGGCCATAATACTCTTGTGATTATGGATGGGGTGTACCTTCTCATTCTCTTAACTAAGCCCACCCCCTCCATTTATGCAGAAGCAACAAACTTCAAATATTCAAAATTTCCAAGTTCCATCCAATGATTCTTTTCTTTTTTTTTCCCATTAAAAAAAAAGAAAAACAACCTCTCTCTATCACACATGCCACTCCAGCCACCATCTCATTTCTCTGCTCCCTTAATATTCCACTCAGCCTTTCAGCACCAGCCTTCACCAAGGCTGTTGTTGTCTAGGCCTCTAATGAGCTGCTAAGCCCACTTGTCAGTTCTGAATCATCAGTATTTAATCCATCAGCACCATCTGACACAACTGATCCTTCCCTCCTCTTCAGACACTCTTCACTTGCTTCTAGGCCAACAGACTCCCCTGTGCCAGTCACTTCTTCTCTGTTCCCTCTGCTTATGTCCCCTGATTTTCTAAATTTTTAAAAGTTGGAGTGACCCACAGAACACTTGCAGACCTCTCTTCTCCTGTCTATTCTTACTAGCTTGGAGAGCTGTCATCCAGACTCAAGAATTTAAATAAGCTGAAGAGTCCCACTTTGAAATCTCTAGCCTGGACTTTCCTTCTGACTAAAGAATTACACATCCTAATTCCTATGAACTGTCTCCAGTTGACTGTCTGAGGAGCACAGCATAGGTAACAGATCACAGAGAACTTGGATCAGCTCCATGAATAACACCCCATTTTAAATGTATCAACCATGATTTCTCTACTTCCAAAATATATCCAGAATCTCATGACTTTCATATACTATGACCTGGATCCAATCAGTCATTATCTTTTGCCAAGATTTTGCAATGGTCTCTGCCACAGTTCTCTGGCCATCTAGTATTTAACACAGTATTCAGAATTAGCTTATAGGAACAGAATTTAGATCATGGTTTAAATCCTCCAATACCTTCCCATCTAGCTCAGAATAAAGGCCAAAGGCTCTATAAGCATCAACAAGACTCCATAGAGCCCAACCTCCATCCCCACCCTATTCATCTCTCTGATTTCATCACATGATACCACCTGTCTTGCTCAGTCAGTTCAGTTACATTGGCCTCCTAGCCACGTCAGGCATGCATCCTTTAGGACATTTTCAATCACTGTTTTTTGCCTGAAATAGTCTACTTCTAGATACCTGTAAGATTCCCATCCTCTTCTCATTCAGGTCTATAAATGTCACTTTTACAAAGAGAAATTTATTGGTCACCATATTAAAGTTTCAGCAACTCTCAACACCTTCATTGTACGTCCTAACCTCTTCCTTATGTATATGTACGCTCAGTCACTCAGTCGTGTCCGACTCGTGGCCCCATGGAGTGTAGGCTGCCAGGATTCTCTGCCCATGGGATTTTCTAGGCAAGAATACTGGAGAGGGTTGCCATTTTCTTCTCCAGGAGATCTTCTCAACCCAGGGATCTAACCCACATCTGTGTATCTTGTGCTGGCAGGTGAAGTCTTGACCACCGAGCCACCTGAGAAGCCCTCAACCTCTTCCTTGGTTCAGATTTTTTCATGTTATCAATCTCCTGCAATGCAGGAGGCCCAGGTTCAATTCTTAGGTCGGGAAGATTCCCTGGAGAAGGGAATGGCAACCCACTCCAGTATTCTTGCCTGGAGAATTCCATGGACAGAGGGGTCCGGCAGACTACAGTCCATGGGGTCACAAAGAGTCACACAAGACGGAGCAGCCAACACATTCATCACCTTCATGGTACACCCTAATCTCTTCCTTGCTTCAGATTTTTGCATATTACTGTTCTCATCTAATATATCAATATTTTATTAATATCTTACTTTATTCATATGCCCTTCTTTTAGAATGGAATAACCGTGAAGACAAAGATGTCTGTATCTTTTCCCACAATATTGGGAGAGTCTTGTACTGCACAGGGAAAGCAACAGCATCAGCCTCTCAGTCGTGTCCGACTCTTTGCAACCCCACAGACTGCAGCCCACCAGGCTCCTCTGTCCATGGGGCTCTCGAGACAAGAATACTGGAGCGGGTTGCCATGCCCTTCTCCAGGGGATCTTCCTCATCCAGGGATCGAACCTGGTCTCCTGCACTGCAAGCAGACTCTTTACTGTCTGAGCCACCAGGGAAGCCAGTGTTCTCTTTAAATGTCTGTTCCGTAAATTCATAAATAAAAATCAGACAAAGAGAGCCAAAAGTGAAAACTTTTTATTTCCTTGTGAGAATTTCACTTATAGAAATCTCCTTGATTGGATCAGATGACCCAAGCCAACCACGGGGATGTTATTTAATTATTTATTTAGTGGCCTTGCTACCTGGCTTGCAGGGTCTTATTTCTGTGACCAAGGATAAAATGCAGGCCCTCAGCAGTGAAAGAGCAGAATCCTAACCACTGGACCAGCAGGGAATCCCAACTGTGGGGAATTTAAAACTATTGATTTCAACTACTGTCTTTCTTTCATGAACCAAATACATGAATAAATTATGTGAATATTACATATTAAATGAATTTTCTTGGTCTGTTGGAGATAAAGATAAAATAAATGAAATAAATCCAATTAAAACAAAATAATATTGAATTCATACTTGGTTTGTAGACTATTTTTGTTTATCTAACTGAACTCATTTTAAGATTGCATAGGCAAAATACCAGTTTCCCTATAGAATTAACTTACTGTTTGCTGTATAAATGTTAACCTTTGCTGTGTGTCTGGAACTAGTTTAAGTAGTTTTAGGACAATGGAAGATGAAATCAGAGAGATAAAGTATATTGACCTCCTGCTCACTCAAAATTCAATTTAATTTCCTTGTAAATAATCTCTGTTGAGAGGAAGTGATGGCAGAAATGTCTGTGAATCTCCAATAAAATGAGTAACAGTATGTAGTCATAAAAAAAAAAAAAAACTACTTCTCCATTGAAATAATTTAGACACCTCTCACCTAAAATGCGGTTTAACACTGGGCACCATAAAGAATCACTTAATGGATTTCAAGATATATTGCAAGGGCCCTAGAATAGAATGAGCGATAGATGCCTGGATTTACCACATTCCACCAACTTTTCATTAAATTTAAAGAATCTGTTTGTAACCAAAATGCTATTGATTTTGAAATAATGTCACAAGAAGCAATTTTTTCACTTGTGTTGTTTCCTGTATTTGCTTCAAAAAGTTGGGACACAGAAAGTAAACCCTTTAAGAAGTAGATATAGCTGAGTCAACATTTGTACAGGGTACATTGTTCTAAGCCCCAAGTGAGAGAAAGAAAACATAAAATTCTCGTCATTAAGTTCTTGAGAACATTCCAGTGAACAGTGGCTGACTTTTAAACACCACAGGACAAAATTTCAGGATTGTAAGAGATAATAAGCTGCTACCATAAGGAGATGCAATTTTTTTAAAGTGACTACAGAGCCAAACTCCCTCACTGCCATTTGGGAGATGAGTGCATGGAAGAGGAGAGAGGGAAGGAGTACATCAAGGTATATTGTCACCCTGCTTATTTAACTTACATGCAGAGTCCATCATATGAAATGAGGACTGGATGAAGCACAAGCTGGAATTGGGATTGCCGGGAGAAATACCAATAACCTCAGATACGGAGATGACACCGCCCTTATGGCAGAAAGTGAAGAAGAACTAAAGAGCCTATTGATGAAGCTGAAAGAGAACAGTGAAAAAGCTGGTTTAAAACTCAACATTCAAAAAACTAAGACCATGGGATCCAGTCTAATCACTTCATAGCAAATAGATGGGGTAAAAAAGGAAACAATGACAGACTTTATTTTCTTGGGTTCCAAAATCACTCTGGACAGTGACTGTAGACATGAAATTAAAAGATACTTGCTCCTTGGAAGGAAAGCTATGTCAAAACTAAACAACATAGTAAAAAACGGAGAGGTTGCTTTGCCAACAAAGTTCTGCAGAGTCAGAGCTATGGTTTTTTCAGTAGTCATGTGTAGATGTGAGAGTTGGACCATAAAGAAGACTGAGTGCTGAAGAACTGATGATTTTGAACTGTGGTGCTGGACATTCTTGAGAGTCCCTTGGACTACAAGGAGATCAAACCAGTCAATCCTAAAGGAAATCAGTCCTGAATATTCACTGGAAGGACTGATGCTGAAGCTGAAGCTCCAATAGTTTGGCCACCTGATGCAAAGAACTGACTCAATGGAAAAGACCCTGATGCTGGGAAAGACTGGAGGCGGGAGAAGTGGGCAACAAAGGATGAAATAATTGGATGGCATCATTGACTCAATTGACAGGAGTTTGAGGAAATTTAGGGAGACAGTGACGGAGAAGGGAACGGCAAGCCACTCCAGTGTTCTTGCCTGGAGAATCCCAGCAATGGGGGAGACTGGTGGGCTGCCGTCTATGGGGTTGCACAGAGTTGGACACGACTGAAGCGACTTAGTAGCAGCAGCAGCAAGGAGACAGTGAAGGATAGGATGGTCTGGCATGCTGAAGTCCATGGTGTCCCAAAGAATTGGACATGACCAAGCCACTGAAGAGGGCTTCCCTAATAGCTCAGTTGGTAAAGAATCTGCCTGCAATGCAGGAGACCCCTGTCTGATTCCTGGGTCATGAAGATCCGCTGAAAAAGGGATAGGCTACCCATTCCAGTATTCTTGGGCTTCCCTTGTGGCTCAGCTAGTAAAGAACCACTGAACAACAAAAAATATATAGTTGTAAAATAATACAATCAGTGACACTAAAAATGAATGAGGAATATTATTTGATTCATCTAGGAAAAGGTGAGTTGAGGCATTCATAAGTGTGTGTTTTTTTTTTTTTAATTTATGATATATTTTTTTAAGATCGCCAGTGG
The DNA here is from genome assembly GCF_027580195.1 of Bos mutus. Lineage (NCBI taxonomy): Eukaryota > Metazoa > Chordata > Mammalia > Artiodactyla > Bovidae > Bos > Bos mutus. Next base: position 89,554,610 of record NC_091626.1, on the reverse strand, counting down.
AAGCAATAGTCTTCAGCCATTATCCAAGTGCTCATTCTGAAGTTCATCATGTCAACTGTGGCTTTCTTATGAAGTGTTAAGTTTATAAAGGAAAAAAAATAGTTCTTTGTATTTGAAGAAACTAAAAAGAGAAATTATATTTGACTACCATTAAGTTGCATCTGAGCCCTTTTTGATTGGGACTAAACAGACTAAATATTGTGAGCTTTATTTAAAAAAAAAGACTGTTTTCAATATTGCCTTAAGTCTTATAACCCATAAACATATATGATATTCCATCAATATTTTGATTAGGAAAGACCTTTTTCTGACCACTGGCAACTTGTCAGAAGAAACATGCTAAATCTTCAATTATTCATCCTAATTTGATGTTTGAGTGTCAGTCACATGGCTAACATTCAAACAGTTTCTTTTTGTCTCATGTAAAGCCTACTTTTAAAGCACTGAAGTAATTTTAGTTAGAATTAAATTGAAATATGGATTTTCAGAGGTGAAACATGTTTTTCCTTGAGAGATTTCTCTGAGATGGTAAACCGGACTGTACTAGGAGTCAGATTTCTTGTTTTTCCTTCTCTTTGTCAATATGGATTTTAAGAAGTGGTGGACTGGAATACAAAGGATTTAACAGTCTTCACATTGGAGGATAAATCCACAGGAACACGTCATGAAGAAAGTCAGTGAGAACCACAGAAGCTGGTGCTCTTGTGCTGAAGTTTGTTTTGTTTGTATTTCATTTTTATTTTGCCTTATTTCTTTAAGAAAAAAGATATTAGAAGAGTAAAGTGGTCTAAGTTTCAGGAAAACAGTCAAAAACAAAGGAGTAGCCAGAGTAGTTCACAAGAAAGAAAGACGAAATGAACAAGTAATCAAGAAAGCAAATAGCAAATGGTTTGTAAAAACGTCTTTATATTGAGGATGGTACCTCCTCAACCTCAGATATGCAGATGTTAGCACTCTAAAGACAGAAAGTAAAGAACTATAGAGCCTCTTGATGAGGGTGGAAGAGGAGTTAAAATGCTGGCTTAAAACTCAATGTGAAACAAACTGAGATCATGACATCTGGTCCCATTACTTCATGACAAATAGAAGGGTAAAAAGTGGAACCAGTGACAGATTTTATTTTCTTGGGCTCCCAAATCACTGTGCACAGTGACTACAGTCATGAAATTGAAAGATGTTTGCTCCTTGGGAGGAGAGTTATGACAAACCTCTACAAGGTATTGAAAACCAGAGACATCACTTTGCCAACAAAGCTCTGTATAACAAAGGCTATGGTTTTTCCAACAGATAGTCATGTAAGGATGTGAGAGTTGAACCATAAAGAAGGCTGAGCATCAAAGAATCGATGTTTTTGAATTGTGGCACTAGAAAAGATTCTTGAGAGTCCCTTGACCTGCAAGGAAATCAAAACTAATCAATCCTAAAGGAAATCAACCCTGAATGTTCATTGGAAGGTCTGATGCTGAAGTTCCAATGCTTTGGGCACCTGATGTGAAGAGTCAACTCATTGGAAAAGACCCTGATGCTGGGAAAGATTAAGGGCAAGAGAAGTGGGTGACAGAGGATGAGATGGTTAGATGGCATCACTGACTCAATGGACATGAGTTTGAGCAAACCGCAGGAGATAGTGAAGGACAGGGAAGCCTGGTGTGCTTCAGTTCATGGGGTTACAAAGAGTCGGACATGACTTAGTGACTGAACAAGAATGACAAACTCTATCCATAAATGTATTTGTTATGTAAGACACATTATTCTTATAACTTCCCAAATCCATCTTTTCCCAGATCTTACTAGCACATAGGCACAAATGGGCCACATTAATGTTAAGGTAAGTCAGGTGGCCCTTTGTCCTGACATGGGCAGTGCCCAACACTCATGCCTCCCTTTGTCACTTAGTCAAAAATCAATGAAGCTGTTTAGTTGCTCAGTCATGTCTGACTCTTTGTGACCCCATGGACTGTAGCCCACCAGGCTCCTCTATCCATGGGATTTCCCAGGCAAGAATACTGATGTGGGTTGCCACTTCTTTCTCCAGAGGATCTTCTTTACCATCAGTAAAAGGCGGTATCACTTCTTTTCTAGCTTCAGTGGCAAAGTTTGGGCTTCAAGACAGTCTCCACAAAAATTTTTATACCATTATGTGTAACGATAAAATCCTCTTTTGTTTCTTATTAATTAAGGATTTAGAAGTTCCATATTTGTTCAAAATAAAGGGAGCTGCAATTAATGTACATTATTTTGGGGGGAAGACCTGGGAAAATAAATGTCATACAAGCTAGCAACAGTTCGCAAAGTTCCATTTACTAAAATGTGGTATTTACCTAATTCCTGAGCAGAGAAATGGAGCAGTAATTAAGAAGTTACAGAAATAGTACCAACTAAGGGGAGTTAATCCAGTGAACCAAGTGTTCAGGTAATAAACCACTAACTCTTCTTTCTTCTCTCCCTTCATCTTCTATTTTAAACTCGAAATGGCTCCCAGTCAGGTACCTCATAATTTAGCCTGGCCTCTGCTGTTTTTCAGTAACTTTGATGACAAGTGGCCGTATAGACAATTTTGTTGGCCAGGTGGTTCTGCAACAATTCTGGTTCACTTATTTGGGTTCACATTACAAGTGAGCTTTTTAAAATCATCTTATATGATATACATTTCATAGAAAGAATGGGCAAAGACTAATGGCTAATTTAGATAGATGAAAAATTATACTCAAAGGACCCCATATAAAGATGGCATGCAGGAACAAACTAAAAGAAGAGGAAATAAATGATCATATTGAAATAGATCATGAAGGAACTCAAAGCCCCAAAAATTGGGCTTTGGAAATTACTGCCTTGATTGACAGGGAGGGAGGCTGTGATGTCCATGGAAGGGACTTAAGACCATAAAGTTGGACAGGGCTCTGAAAGGAGCAAGAAGGAACATGGATTACTGATAAGAACTGTGTCACGATCTGTATGTCACAAATTTATTATGCTTTTCTGAAATTAAGCTGCCAGTTGTCACGTGAGGTACTTCAGTCCAACAGGCCTGGGTGCTGGGAGAAGTGAGGTTGCTGCTTTGTGGCCAGGCAGGTTTTCTCATTCTGACAATGGTTAATGAAGCTGCCTCCGTTCTCAATCTGAATTAGGGCTCAAATTACTTTACCTCTAAAGAGCGATGCATGCTGGACGGAGAGACAAGAGTAACACTATTTTTTACCTGTGATGATTCATTAAAATAACATTTACTTATCCTGTCCCCTGGAGGAGGAAATGGCAACCCGCTCCGGCATTCTTGCCTAGAAAATACCAGGGGCAGGAGGAGCCTGGAGGGCTACAGTCCATGGGGTTGCAAAGAGTTGGACATGGCTGAGTGATTGAACACGTGTGTATTTATCTTATATGATAATCAGGAAAAGTAATGTATAAGATTTTAGTAACATTTTATAATTTTAGATGTTATATGCTCTCTAAAAATGTTCTAACTTTCCTTCTCAAGATCTTACTACTCAATAAAAATGTACAAATGTAATATTAACCCATAACTCCCAGAAAATGCCTGATCATGGACACTACAGACACTCTTCTCTATCAAGGCACATGACATTGAGTACTGCATTGCCATATACCAAAAGGAAAATGCCAACGTATAATCCAGAAACAACAAGAGTTTAGTGGCTGTGGGACTGATATCTGTACAGCACATTGCTGTACGTCAGAATTTTATAGAACCTCTAGGCAAAAAAAAAAAAAAAAAAAAAACAGCTAATAAATCTGTTCCTATTCTAGTATAGAATATAAAGACCTGAAGCCTTCTGGGGGGAGGAAAAGGCATTGCATAAACATTAGAGCATGTTAATAACTTTCTTGTGCACATGTCTGCCACATGTTTATGTACAAAGAAATTTTTAAACTACAGAACTGATTCAGACATTAAAAATGTCATATTTTTATTGTTGCTTATTGTAAAAGGTAATACATATTTTTTGCAGATATTTGGAAAACACAAAAAAGGAGAAAAATATCTCAGGCCCTGATCTACTTTCAGACACCACCATTGTTGTCTATTTTCTAGAGAGTTGGCTTTCTTAAATATCCTCTCACTGAGACTAATCCTGATTCGAATAAGTGTCACCTGAAGCTGGAGGTATCCATACAGCTCTTATTCACTCTCCCTCCCTCTGGGGTACCACCATTCTATTAATAAACCAGTCCACATAGGTGCAAAAGAATATTCTTAACATGCTCTTCATGGCTAGTTCACTCTCTTGGCCTTGGCTTAAATATTGAAGGATGGAGATATAGAAAGGGAAGCCATGAAAAAGAAGGAGGAGTATCTTTGTTGGTAATTTGTTTTTCAAAAAGATCATAAGAGGCTGTTTACATTATGGCAACCTCTGACTTGAACAGATGGTTCTGTGAGATGTTGTAAGCAATGAATTTGATTATTCACCAAAGCACAGGCCTAAGTAGACCAAGGTGTGACACTTCTGGACCAACTGGCTTCATTTAGCAATAGCAAACGCCCCATCTCATGGTCATAAACTTCACCCTGACATCTAGAGAAAAGTCTTTCAAACATCTGCTGCAATTCCAAAGGAAGCTGAGGGGAATGATGGATGCAAAAGTATATATTTGATCGAAAACACAAATCCCACTTCATTGTTGGCAAAGGACTTTCCCATGTAGATTGGGCTGGGTACATATAGAAGGGAATGCCTTTACTGGTGCAGTATTTTGAGGATAACAGAAGATGCAAGCATAGAAATAGAAGGAGAAATAGCAAGCATCATTAATTCCATGACAAAAAATTAAAAATACATATACCAGACTGAGATCTACTAAGCAACAGCTTCAAACACAGCTTGAGGGTCAGAAGAACTTCTTGGAATTGTGTGATGAGACTCTACCTGCTGCAGGTGAAGGACAGACCGAGATGCAAAATTCTCAGTCTAGCAGATCCATGCCAGAGTCGGGGGCCAATAAGGAGGGAGAAACATACTAAAACTAAATATAGGGATACCTGAAAAAGAGAGCTCTGCACAGTCAAGAACCTTGAATCCTCACTTTTTAAACACCCTCTGGACCTGTGGGGAGTCGGGTGTTGAAAGAAATAGCCCTTCCTTCTGCTCAGTGATTATACAAAAGCCTCCAAAGGGCCAATGCCTTATAAGAAAATGCTTGTCCTCTTAGGGATCTGCTCCCACCATGCCTCGAGGCCACATACTCATAATCAGTGCCACAGCTAGGCAAGCTCAACTGCAGACTCACTGGGTCTGTTACATAAAGGGAGATATTGTTTGCCAAAGGAGATGTAGGACTGGAGGCATGTACCCCCAGGAACCCAGAGGGTAACTTAGGACTGAGTCCTGAGGGACCTGGTTCAAAGCAAGTGGAGAAAGTAGTATGTAAAGCAATAAGGGAAACTGACATGTGGTCACTCAGTACCCTGGCAAGAGTCTTATGCTATAATTCACATACTGTTGGGATGGATGGTTCATGCTGCTTAGCAGGCTGGTCAGTCACCTGGCTGAAAGAGCACAAGAGACTCTGAGACAAGGAGATCTGGGAAAGAGGCACGTGGGCACAAAGGGTGAGTTTCCTTTTACTAAACATCACTCCCTGAATAAACGACAGAGATGCAGGTTTAATATCAGTGCCCATCTGACAACATTCACTGCAGAAGTGGCACTAACCAGGTGGACAGAAAACTCGGTGAACAAATGCAAGCCAGCTCCTTTACTTGTTTAACCACTGACTGCAGAGTGGACGAGTTGGTGATGCACAGGAGGCCTGGCCTGCTGATGTTCATGGGGTCGCAGAGAGTTGGACACGACTGAGCGACTGAACTGAACTGAACTGAACTGCACAGCGAACTTCGGGTAAGATGGTAGAGATTATAAGAAGATGTTCCTATCACACTCATATACATACAAAGAAGAATAATCGCAACAGAGACTTCCCTGGTGGCGCACGGGTTGAGAATCCACCTTGCAATGCAGTGAGTGTGAGTTCGATCCCTGGTCTGGTAACTAAGATCCCGTTTGCTGCAGAGAAAATAAGCCCTTGCGCCACAGCTACAGATCCCTCATGCTCTGGAGTCTGTGGGCCACAACTGAGACGTGCCAACGCAGCCAAATAAATAAATAACAACAATAATTAAAAATAAGAGCAAGGAGGAAACGTTTAGAGATGATAAGCTTATGGCATAAATTGTAGTGATAGTTCCACAGGTCTATACTTATCTCTAAATTTATCAAGTTGCATATATTAAATATGTATGCCTTTTTTAAAATGTCAATCATATCTCAATAAAGTGGCATTAAAACAAGAGTATGCATGGTAACAGAGATGAAGACTACACATGTGTTCAAAAACACGAGGAACCTCTCACCAGGTCTGAGATGCTATATGGGAAGCAGAAAATTTCAGGACGTTATTCCCTCTCCTATAGTTAACACCCTTATCTCCATCTTCCACACATCTCTCCATATTTATAAAAGTGTTTTGGGACTTTGCTGGTGGTTCACTGGTTAAGACTCTATAGTTCCAATGCAGGGGGTGCTGTTTTGATCCCTGATCAAGGAACTAAGTTACCACATGCTGTATAACACAGCCAAATAAATAAATAAAGTACCTTTACAATTCAACAATAAAAAGATAACTCACAAAAAACATGTCCAATTGAGTTTAAGATCCATGGAGTGTACAGGCTGAGCCTCTGTTGATGTATTATTCGTGAAAGCTAATTCTCAGCTTAACTTTCAATATTTTGCTAACTCCTACAACCTTAACCTGAATCTGTACCATAAAATAAGCCTCAGGTTACCTGTGCTTTTAGTTTTTTCTTTGATAATGTAACGTTTCATAAGGCTCAGAATTTCTCTGTCATAAGATACATTTGTGTTGAAAGTGTCTGCTATATTTCTGTCTGAGACAATAAATTGAAGAAGATGACCATGGGCCCTATCTTCGAATCTATACAAAGAATGAAGCATGTTGAGAAGGTGGAGAGTCTGTTTTTACTGACTGTCATCATTCTGTAAAGATGTCATCTCCCCTCCCACTTCTGTCCCATGTGGATTTTATCACAGCCTCTACCTTTCATTAAATGAGACCCCTGCTCTGTGGCCTTTATGTCCTAAAACGCATCAGCCAAGGTCAAGACTAAATGGAAATAAGGACAAAGAAACAATAAAAAAAAATAGCATTCCCTGGATCTACTCTCCTTGAACTAGATACTGAAAGAGTATCTTGATCAAAGCAATAATTTTGGAAGACTGGAAACTGGGAGGTAATTATGTTTTCTTTAGAGATTAATTATAAGATAAATGCAGAAATCTAGTCTTCTAATATAAATGAAGGGAAAGCTTCATTTTTTGAGGTGCAGAACAAAAATAAAGAATTTGCAGACCAACTCTTAAAGTAAGAATGAAGCAGATCAGAAGAAACTGCCTCTGATGCTGGGAAAGATTGAAGGCAAAAGGAGCAGGGGATGGCAGAGGATGAGATGGTTGGATGGCATCACCAACTCAATGGACACGAGTTTGAGCAAACTCCAGGAGACAGTGAAGGACAGAGAAGCCTGGCGTGCTGCAGTTTGTGGGTTTGCAAAAGGCCGGACAGTACTTAGCGGCTGAACAACCACCACCACCGAGTCCCGTGCTGGTCAGTGGACAACTTTTGGGCTGAGCATCTATAATTCAACTCAAAATTGACACTACCTACTCTGGCAGCACCAGATTCCATAGGTTAAGGGTTAAGTCCTACCAGACTGCCTTTCCTTGCTCCCTTCAGAAGCCAGTCTCATGCCCAGATTGTTACTTGTATCTCGGACTGAATGGCTGTAAATCAGAGGTTCACAAGACCCCTTCTTATGTTCAGTTACTTCACTATAGTGACTCACGGAATTCAGGGAAACATTTTACTTACTAGATCACTGGCTTATTACAAAATATATATACATTCAGTAACAGTCAGATGGGAGAGATGCATAGATATATGGGGAAAGGGCTGGAAGCTTCCATGTCCTCTGGCAGGGTGTCATTCTTGCCCATCTCCATATGTTCATCAATCCAGAGTCTCTCCAAACCCTGTCCCTTTGGGTTTTTATGAAGGTTTCATTACATAGGCATGACTGACTATAAGATTGGCCACTGGCTACTGATTTGACCACTGCCCTTCTTTCCTCCCTGGAGGTAAGATGTGACACTGAATGTTCCAACTCACCAATCACGTGGTTAGTTCTACTGGCAACCAGCCCCCATCCTTAGGTGTGGTCCAAAAGCCATCTCATTAGCAAAGTAAAAGACATCTTTAGGATTCTCCTTACTTTGGGAATTCCAAAAGTTTCTGTGCCAGAAACAGGGATGCAGTCCAAATATATACTTCCTAGTAAAAATCACAGTATCACATCTGCCTCCTATTATCCTCTCCTGAAAATTACCATTTTTTAGCTTATAAAAAGATTCACAAAAATCCCCAAACCAAGCAAATACATGCTTTTTTGTATATTACTGTGCCTTGTTCCAACAAACTTCACCAATCTAACTTTTCATTTAAGTACATCTAGATGTTCAGATCAGATCAGTCGCTCAGTCGTGTCCAACTCTTTGTGACCCCATGAATGGCAACACGCCAGGCCTCCCTGTCCATCACCAACTCCCGGAGTTCACCCAGACTCACGTCCACTGAGTCAGTGATGCCATCCAGCCATCTCATCCCCTGGCATCCCCTCCTCCTCTTGCCCCCAGTCCCTCCCAGCATCAGAGTCTTTTCCAATGAGTCAACTCTTCACATGAGGTGGCCAAAGTACTGGAGTTTCAACTTTAGCATCATTCCCTCCAAAGAAATCCCAGGGCTGATCTCCTTCAGAATGGACTGGTTGGATCTCCTTGCAGTCGAAGGGACTCTCAAGAGTCTTCTCCAACACCACAGTTCAAAAGCATCAATTCTTTGGCACTCAGCTTTCTTCATAGTCCAACTCTCACATCCATACATGAACACAGGAAAACCATAGCCTTGACTAGACGAACCTTTGTTGGCAAAGTAATGTCTCTGCTTTTGAATATGCTATCTAGGTTGGTCATAACTTTCCTTCCAAGGAGTAAGCGTCTTTTAATTTCTTGGCTGCAGTCACCATCTGTAGTGATTTTGGAGCCCAGAAAAATAAAGTCTGACACTGTTTCCACTGTTTCCCCATCATTTGCCATGAAGTGATGGGACCGGATGCCATGATCTTCGTTTTCTGAATGTTGAGCTTTAAGCCAACTTTTTCACTCTCCTCTTTCACTTTCATCAAGAGGCTTCTTAGTTCCTCTTCACTTTAGATGTTAGTGTTCAGCAAAATACCATTCATTTGGGAAGGGAAATGTCATTAAACGGTGCTATGGTTTCAATTGCTTCCCCCAAATATTCATATACTGAGGTCCTAATTCTCAGTATCTCAGAATGTAACTGATTTGGATACAGGGTCTTTCAAGTGGTTGTTGTTTAGTTGCTCAGTCATGTCCAACTCTTTGCGACCTGTGGACCGTAGCCCACCAGGCTTCTCTGTTCATGGGATATTCTAGGCAGAATACTGGAGTTGGTTGCCATACCTTCCTCCAGGGGATCTTCCTTATCCAGGGATTGAACTTGATTATCCTGCATTGGCAGGCAGATTCTTACCACTGAGCCATCTGGGAAGCCCCTTTCAAGTGGTTATTTAAGTTTAAATGAGGCCCCTAATCGAATATAACAGATATTTTATACAAAGAGAAGATTAGGACACAGACAAGACCGTGTGAAGACAAAAGGAGAAGACAGGCACCTATAAGACAAGGAGAGAACCCTCAAAATGAAATCAACCCTGCCAGTACCTTGATCTCACTTGGACTTCTAGCCTCCAGAAAGGTGAGAAATGCAGGTGTGTTTTTAAGCCACTGGATCTATGGTACTTTGTTAAAGCAACCCTAGTGAACTAACGTATTCAAAAAAGTCGTATGTTTCCAGACATTTGTTACTTTTCATAAAAATGTACATTAAGGGAGGTTAATTAGGATAAAGTTAATGATACTTTCATGTCAGCAATTATACTATTAAAGCCAGTATATATCTCCAGAGCTCTATTAACCTGCTAAAGTCAGAATAGAAAATATTTCATAAATGAGGTAAAATCTTATACAAGTTAAGTGTTGATCCAAAGTCACAGGTTCAGAGAGTGCAATTGCCAGGACCAGAACTGAGGTCTTCTGATTACATGCCCGGTGCTAAATCACAGAATAAAGGCATTATTATAGAACTGGTCTCACCACAAACAACCAAGAAACCACTCCCAAATGACAAATTAACAGTCTACTTTTCACTTAAGAATCATCCCAGTAAGAATAATTAACATGCTTCCCATCTGTGGAATTTTTTTTGGAAGCCACGCATTTCTAAAGAAAATTTTGATTAATCATTTATAACTTAGATATGAAACTCTGTATTTGGACCGCTTGCTTAATATACCACATGATTCTTGATGGATTTGTAACTGCTTCTTGGGAAACTAGTAAGCACAGTGGCCAATAAATGTGTGAAGCTGTGAAGTGAGAGATATTGAGAAAACTGAGTCTATGCAACATGATGCCTAAAGGAAAATGGAGAAGATCATTTATAAATTAAGTATACCAATGACGAGATTGCAGAGTCTGGAAAAGATATCCTACTCTATCATATTAAACTATTCTTTCATCTTACCTGATATATTAAGAATCTGAACCTACTGAATTCAGCATATAATGCTTGAAAATATTTAACAGATTAAGATATATTTTAGTTAAATAAATCAAAACTCAGCAGCTCCATTCTAATAAAAAGAAGGCATTTGTGCACAATGGTTTTCATTGGAATGTCAATTCACCATCATGATCAGTGCAAATCGTCACTTTGATCTGTCCTATGTAAACTAGAGGGATGAACAGTAATACAGATTCTGGCATCTACACTGATGGATCAATAAATCAAACAATCTATTATTATGTAGGTCTTAAAATATTTAAATTTCTGATACAATTTTGAGTCATGCTAAATAATATATGCCAACTAATCAATAGATGCAAATACATAATTAATGTTCCTTTCTTCCCTTCTCTCTGCTAGTTTCCAAAAGAATGAATTAATAGGATTGTTTCCATTTAATTTTTCCATACTTATAAGGGTTAATATTTCTATGTTTTGAAAAAGTACAGAAGGAAAAAAAAGCTGCAAAACTTATAAATAACTGTAAATATACCACCTGTCTTCAAAGAAAAGATTTTCCTTTGGGTGAATTTAAGTCATTCATTTGCTTTTATCATAATGCATGGCCATCATTATCTACTCAGTCATGCACATTCTAATCATGACAGGATGAGGTGTCAGCAGCTACATAAATATGAATATTCTACTCATAATCAAAATTGCAATATAATGACTAACATCATGCCTAAAGGGGAAGGCAAGACTTCAAAAAAAGATCCATGAGAAGATTTGGTTCCGTCATGTTTTAACTAGAAAGCAGAGGTTATTTCTGAGGAGATCAGCCTTAATCATGCTAAAGTATTTGCAATCAGCATTAGACTATTTTCACAGGCCTAGAACTGAATATTGCAAAATGCTGACCTCAAAGCACACTTGTTTTATCTTTACAAGACCAATTGGCTCTCATTTTAATTCAGTGAACTATTTCACAGTATTTGCGATTTTTAATGAACAACTCCAAAGAACAGACTTATAAAAATGGCATTTTCTTTTCTTCTGACTGTATTAACTTAAATAACTAATGTGAGAAAATAGTACATAATTTAAAAAAAAGAAGCCCTCCCTATTTACATGGCATTTTAACTGCAAGGCTTAACAATCAACAAGTTCACCATAATCTTATTCCCAACAAATGTGGAACAACCTAAATCTCCACAGGAGCGCAACAAATAAATACAGAGTATATATTATGTGATAACACTGCATCACTTCAATGTGTATTAACTAACAAATCTTAATAAATTGGGAATATGTCATTTTGATATTTGGCAAAACTAATACAATTATGTAAAGTTTAAAAATAAAATAAAATTTTAAAAAAATGCAATGAGAGAAATGAAGGAAATCCTATATAAATACAGGATCAATCATGTATGGCAAATGCATTGAAAATACACCAAAAATACCTTCAAAGTGGTGTTTCTTCATCAGGATAAGAGTGATTTTGCTATCTCTTGCAACATTTCCATATTTTTCAAACTTTTTACAGTGGCCATGTAGTACTTACATAATCAGAAAATGTCTGTTTTGATTTACAGTTTGTCTAGGTATTCTTGGTCATGGTCCATTTAAATCACTGAGGCACCACTGAGTTAAACATGTCCTATACTCTTTCATGCCATATACCCTTCCATGCCCTGGCAAAATTCCAATTCCTCTGAAAACACACTGTGCTTCACCCCACTTTCAGAGGCTTCATTCTTTTTATTTCATATGCAAAGCACAAATGTAGGAAGCGGCAAGCTTTATCAGAACCAGATCAGCATCAATGGCTGTATGCTATTCTCTTATAGTGTCTTTTTTGTTTGTGAATTCTCACTAATTACATGACATCTCTTGACAGCAAGTAACAAGAGGAAGACTATGGCCATGCAACGTAAGAATCAGCCAGGCACTGAAGGAGCTTGATATACTGGAAGGTGACGCCAAGAAGCAAGTTGGGCTTGAACCTTGTCCTGGCAGTTATTCAGTTGGTACAGCCTTTAAACTCCCTGAGTCTGATTGCTTTGCATCATATTGGGAAAATATCTATATTCTATGCATTATTTCAGACTTATCTCCACATACACAACACTGAGCAACTTCATTTCCCACTCTGGAGCAATCGCTCCCAAAGTGAAAGTGAAAGTCGCTCAGTCCTTTGCAACGCCACAGACTATACAGTCCACGGAATTCTCCAGGCCAGAATACTGGAGTGGGTAGTGTTCCCTTCTCCAGGGGATCTGCCCAACCCAGAGACTGAATCTAGGTCTCCCACATTGCAGGCGGATTCTTTACTAGCTGAGCCACAAGGGACGCCCACAGCCCTGACAAGTGCAAGGCTAACATTTTGTAGTTGAGAAATATGAGACCAATTTCTTGCCTTTTTTCCTGCAACTGTGAAGCAGAGAATAGTTACTCAATATTAATGAAATCAGACTTTCTGACTTCCCTCTGCTTAATTTTGTCTTTAAAAATCAACATAATTAGTTTTGTCTTTCACCAAATATTATCAGCTTTCCCTTCATGTTTGATGACTCATTCTGTCCTAAATCTATGACTGTGAGTAAATGATTTCAAAGTTATTAATTTGATGAAGCCAAATAGTAATCAATGCAGGAAAAAAAAGAAACAAAGACAAAAAAGGCAAAAGGATTCCAACTGAAATTTGACAACAATGACTATATGAAGTATTCCAGCTTCTTGAATTGGTTAACGAGGAAATGCACTGGGAAAAATGTTTCAGAAGCAAATTGATTAGGCATCTCACAGAATAAACGATGTGACTGTTGGAAATTTAAAGGTCAAGAGTAAACTCTGGGTGTGCATTTCAACTCCCTACGTGTACCATATAAGAGGCTTTTTCAATTGCATGTTAGATCAAACAAACTTCTAGCAGAGGAGGGGAGGACTGTTAGGACTTGATTAGAAAGAGGTATAACAGATGTAATATTAAAGTATTTGTATTGAGCCATCTATCATAAGATTACAAGTGAGCATAGCAGGAAGTTCACATGTTGGGAGCATTTTCCCCACTACTCCTAACTTTTAGTCAAAACTCTACTGGAAAATCATTGTTATTTCCCATTCTTTCTATAACACTCCTTCAACATGTTGGGGAGCAGTACAACCGGTAATATCCCTTACTTTCTCTGTAGTCTCACCTAGAATATCTTATATTCTTATGTTCATTGCCCCTCAATTTACCTAGTCCTAGTTCTTTTCTTCTGAATGTGGTTGAATTGTCTTTTAGACTTCTCCATTTGGGCATCTAATAGACATCTCAAATTTAACTCAGTCCCTACCTGACAAAGCAATCATGATCTCATATTTACCAAGTCTTTCTGATCTTAGTGATAGGTGATAACTCTCATCAACTGCTAAAGCCAATTCCTAAAGCCATCCTTAGTTGTCTCTTTCTCTTCTATGACACAGTTCTATTCATTTTTTTCTTTGTTAAATTAACTTATTTATTTTAATTGGAGGCTAATTACTTTACAATATTGTAGTGGTGTTTGCTATACATTGACATGAGTCAGCCATGGGTGTTCATGTGTCCCTATCCTGAACCCCCCTCCCACCTCCCTCCCCATCCTATCCCTCAGGGTCGTCCCAGTGCACTGGCTTTGAAATTTAAAAGGTATCCCAATTCTAAACACTTCTCCCCATCTCCATTATTGAGGGTGCAAAACATTTGGAGACATTCTTACCAGATATCAGTTTTAAAGGGCTGTTTTTGGTCAGACACTTAGTTGTGTCCAACTCTTTTACTACCCCAGGGACTGTAGCCCCCCAGGCTCCTCCTTCCACGGGGATATCCAGACAAGAATACTGGAGTGAGTTGCCATTTCCTTCTCCAGGAGATCTTCCTGGATCAGGAATTGAACCCAAGTCTGCTCCACTGGCAGGCAGATTATTTACCAATGAGCCACCTGGGAAGTACAGTTTGACAGTTTAAATCAGTTCATTTACCCTTAGGTTTCTCAGAGCTTTTAATATGGAAATATTCATCAAGAATTTCATAGAGGGTGATATAGTATCAATGATATTGAAAACCTATTTGAACAGGAATCCTCTTTGAGGTGAATTGCACATAGGTTTAGGAAACATTACCATGACTAAAATGCTTAAACTTTACGTTTGTTGACACTTCCTATTTCAAGATGCTTATTCTTTCAGCTTCGTTGTTGTTTTCACAGCTGTAATTGTTCTTTAGGGCTTCCCTGGTGGCTCGGTCAGTGAAGACTCTGCCTGTGATGCAAGAGACCAGGTTTGATTCCTAGGTCAGGAAGATCCCCTGGAGGAGGAAATGGCAACCCACTCCAGTATTCTTGCCTGGAGAATCCCATGGACAGAGGAGCCTGGCGGGCTACAGTCCATGGGGTGCCAAGAGTCGGACATAACTTAGCAACTAAACCATTGTTCTTTATGTTGGATCTTTTCATCTTCCCAAACTCTAAACATTGAACTATTCTTTTACTTCTTTAAATTCCTTTTTCTAATTCCACAAGTGATTATTGCACTCTCATGGTTTTAAACACATCAATACATTAAGATATCACTAAGTCTGTCTCATAACTACCCCTTATTTCCTACTGAACATCTTCTCTGGATACATAAGAAACATTCCCAAGCTAACTCTTTATTTGCCCCCACCCCAACTAGCTTTGTCTTGGCTTGCTATTTTAATAAATGGCAGCCTCATTTTTCTAGCAATTTAGGCCAAAGAAACATTTGGGGTCATCCTTGACTACCTGCTTCTTTTCTCATGCCACATAACTTAATTATCAGTTACCACTGGCATTCATCTCTGTTAAGGCCATTAATTCATACCATTGAAATACCACAAACCATATTCCTCCTCCGTCTAATGCGTTCCATTGGCCCTTATCTGACTCAGAATAAAAACTTTTACTAGGCCTAAAAGCTCTTACACACTTTCTCCTAGAATAATTATCTTGCCTCATGTCCCTATCACTTCCTCTTCTCTCATTAATTCTTAACTGAGAAGTTCTCTTTGCTGGTCATAAGCCATGCTAACGTGCTCCTTCCTCAAGGCCTTTGAACGTAGTTCCTTCTGTGTTAAGTAGTTGGAACACTGACCATCAGAGAAGTCTTCCTTAATCAGCCTGTCTGAAATAGTACTTTACTTTCCCCATCACTTCATCTCTTTATTTTGCTTTACTTTTGAAAAATACTACTATGATGACTAATTTTATGTGTCCTCTTGGGTGGTTACAGTGCCCAGCTGTTTGGTAAACACGAGTCTAGTTGTTGCTGTGAATATATCTTACAGATGTGACTAATATCTAAAGCCAGCTGACTTTAAGTGAAGGAGATTACTCTTGATAATGTAGGTGGACCTCATCTAATTACCAGAAGCCTTGGGAGCAAAACATGAGTTTTCCTGGAGAAAAAAGATTTCTGCTATAAGTCAAGAACATAGAATCAGAGTGCCCTATGGACTTCAGTCCCAGCCTGCAATATCAACACCTACCTGAATTTCCTGCCCTACCAATAGTCTTGCCAGACCCCACAATC
This sequence comes from Bos mutus, assembly GCF_027580195.1. NCBI lineage: Eukaryota > Metazoa > Chordata > Mammalia > Artiodactyla > Bovidae > Bos > Bos mutus. Next base: position 89,538,347 of record NC_091626.1, on the reverse strand, counting down.
AAGTGAGCTGATCCCTTAAAATATTTAAGGGATATAAAAATCTTCTTAAAAATCCCTTAAAATCTTCTTCTTCACACACAACACACACACACACACACACACATACACACCCTATTGGTTCTATTTCTCTGGAGAACCTTGACAGATATAACTACTTATTACCACCTGCTGTATTATGTGTTCCTTTGTTATTATTATCTTTTCCTACATCACTAGAATATAAATTTGTGAGACAAGAACTTCATTTCTTTGGGGCATTATTCTTTATCATCTTCTACAAATGTACCAGCAACATAAAAGGCCCTCATAAAATGTGTATTGAATGAATAAGTGAAGGTTATTTTGTGAACAACTTAAATCAGGGTAATCAAATCAAAATAAGAGCAAAACAGAACAAGCAAGTCACCATGAAGTTACTACTGCATTACCTGTTGTGCAACTTTCACAAGCATTTCCAGGAAATGATCTATGTATGTCCAAATGCATAGTGTAAAAATAACCAGAAATATCACCTTGTGTATCTTCTTATTTAGCCCCATAATCTTTTATGTAGCTAATAAGTTCCAAGAATTTTCACATTTGTGACATTTAATATTCACAAATATCATACGAGGTTTGAAATTATATTGGAATTTAAATATAAGAAAACCAAGGCTCAAAACAGGTAATGGGGTGAAACATAATTTTGCTGAAGGGAGGAGTGGAATGCTGCATTTAATAACGAGTCAAATTGAAAAACATAGTTTGTTATTATACCAAATGTAGATAATCAGAAGTAACAAGTATTCACCACTCTTTTATTAAATTTCCAATGCAGTTGCATGTAGTCTGCCATGATTCATCTTTTTACAAAACAATAATAATATTATGGGTTGGGGAGGTTGTAAAGAGCTACTTCAAGCAATTTATATGACAGCAGCTATCATAATTTATAACAGATGTACAATTTGAAAATTATCAAGTTTGAATCCTTCAAATTCATTCTTGAATTTAAAAGCCAAAGCCAAATACATGAATTTTAAATTGACACAAGACTATGAAAATGGAATACACTTATGGACATTTTGAGTTGATATACAGACAAGAGCAAAATCTGAAAAATATTTCTTAGTAGATACCCTGATGTCACTAAGAATATAATTAGCCACTGTGCCAAGGTTACTTCTATGTGAGATTTATTTGTATTCTGTCCTAAAAATGTAAAGTTTATATGAAGTTTCCATGTGACCTTCTAACTTTACTACAATGATTTATTGTGATGTATCATTTAAAGCTAAGAAAACAGCTTTAGATATTTTACAGAAATCTTATTCATTCATTTACATTTGTTGTAGAAAGTTCAATTTTATTCTGCTTAGCTTACTATGAATTCACTGATTATGTTATGATAAACTCAACAAGAATAAAACCTGGTAGTAAACACCTATATTCTTTCATGTACCTATTTTTGGAAGAGTTAAAAAAATAATGGGACTTCCCTGGTGATCCAGCAGTTAAGACTCCACACTTCCATTGCAGGGTTTGATCCCTGGTTAGGGAACTAAGATTCCACATGCCACAAGGTGCAGCCAAAAAAGAAACTATATATATAATGGCAATGACATGTCCATAGCCCATCACCAAGTTCTGACTTTTTCCTTGTTTGTACCTACCACTTTATGTGGTGGATGCTCAGTAAATCTGAATTAAATGTGAATTACCTTAAAATCTGAGTTCACTGTCTCAAAGGAAAAGATTCATAGTTTAAAATAAGGCACTTAAATTATGCTTTGTTAGCAGTCTATAAAAACCATACATATATATGAGGGTTTATCTTAATCACCCCGATAATTTTCTTCACATCAGCACTGTAATTTGGATGTGTTTTCAAAAATCCAACTATCCCACTGCAAGAATTGATAGCTTGTTTGATTGAAAATTTGATTGCTTGACATTTTACAAATGATGGTGTTCAGAGTCAGGAATTTATCAAATGGCTGCATTTTCCTCATAAGATTTGAGGATTTTTGGAAAACATTTCACTATCTCCATCATTCAAAGGAAAACAGTGTGTTTGCCTTTCATGACCAAAGCATTTACTTTTCTGAAAATGTTTTCACCCAAGGAAAAGGTTTTCATTTAGAAATGTAAACATTTTGGCTATTAGGGTGGCACCGAATAAAAGATTCCTTGATCGCTTGAAATGAGCCATTTAGAAGCCCTTGCCAATGCAGACAGCCAGTGTGACACAGTGTGTCAAAGCAGCCCACCTCACTGGTGCTCTGTAAATCACACCAGGGATTCGGGTAAATTAAATTGGTTTCTTCACTAGGAACCAGATGTTGCACCTCCACTGAGTTTTACTTGGGAAAACAATGCACTATTAAGTGACTATGAGCCATGCAATGAGGAAGAAATATTGCACCTGGCTGTCAAAAGCTATACCAAGTCTCAACCTGCAGCAACAGAAAGTCTTCAAGGCAATACTCAGTCCCCATTGACTGGAATCTGAAATCTAGATTCCAAATATTCTAAATTTCAAGGATGCTTGATAAACTATCAAAAGCAAGTTAGGTCAAAAGCATCTCTAGTAGAGTTAAGAAATAGATTGATGTGTCTAACATAAAACAGGATGTGCGTGTGGTGTGTGTGTGTGTGTGTGTGTGTGTGTGTGTGTGGCAAAAAGATCATATCAAAAAAAAAAAATGACTATTGAAATCAAAGACCTAACTCAGCCAGTGCATTCAGATTCTAGATGCAAAAGTAATTAAACTGTAGAAAAAAAAAAAAAAAAGAGAAAGCAAGAGAAGGGAGTTAGGCAGAGGAAAGAATGAAGGGAAACAAAGATAAGAAGAAATAGAGGAGGAAAGGGGGGAGAGAAAAGCAGGGGAGGGGGAGTAAAGAAAGAAGAAAAAAGGAACTTATCATGTAGAAGTTGAAAATATATTTATCAAGACTGCTGCTGCTGCTGCTGCTAAGTCGCTTCAGTCGTGTCCGACTCTGTGCGACCCTAACGTCAACTATAAATTGTCACTTGCCATCTCCCTATCTACCTCTGCAAGGATCAAGCTACATGCTGCTGCAGCTACTGACCTTCAATACCCCTTGAAAGGAGGAGAGTATACCTGAGACACTCTGTGCCCAGGCAAAAACTGGCAAGACAGGTCCTCAGATACTTAGATGTTTTCCTCTCTAACTAATTGTAAGAGCCCAGTTCTTGTATCTCCTCAAATCTAGAAAAGTGCCAAAATCCTTCATGGTGATGACTGTTCCTTGTGACTAGCAGAAGCTTCATGAGACTAGCAGGAATTTTCTACAAAAAATTCAGTGCTTGATTGCATGTATTCCCCCTTCATCCAAATCTTTATATAAACTTTATATCTTTATATAAACTTTATGTCTTTATATAAACTTTATATCTTTATATAAACTTTATATCTTTATATAATCTTTGTACCTTTATATAATCTTTCTTTATATCTTTATACAATTTTTATATCTTTAATCTTTACATGCACACCATCTTTTCTCCCCACCTCTTTGGAGCAGTTTCTCGGAGCTATCTGAAATGCTGTCTCCCAAGCTGTAGTCCCCATTTTGCCCCAAACAAAATGTGACTTGCACCTCGAACGTTGTGCATTTTCTTTAGGTCGACATTAACATATGTCTAAGACCTCCCACATCGTGGCTATGAATAACTGCACTTTTCACTCAACCACAGGACTCCAAATTATTTAAGAACACCCCAGTTTTTCTGAGCATCCTCAAATGAGGGGCCCATATGAGCAAATAGCTTGCCTGCTGCAGTCACCACACAGCAGCCCACAGCCTCTGCCCTGTTCTTCACCTTTGACTCGTGTGTCTACTTGTCCCTGATATGCCTGTGCAGCCAAATGCTGGAAACTCCCTGCCACTGCCCATTACACGTCCTCCTGCCTTTATCCTAAGGACGCTAACCCACGTGGCATAAGGAATCTTCCACGTATCCGAAAGTGTCCCAGAGTACTAGAAGTACACAATACGATGGTTTACAGGAAAGAATAGGAGAATGACCTCTTCTCTAAGTTCCCTATTTCATGGGAGTTGACACAGGCACAGGTGGTGATTACCATTGCTGACATAATCTTCCTTACGTCAGCTTTTGTTCTTTCTTCTCTGCTGCAGGAAACCGAGCCTAACCCAAGACGGCCATGAAACACACAGTTTTCCACATTTTATTCTGGGTTCCTCTACTAGCATTATCTCCCAACCCTGAACTCTTTCCCTTTCCAAATTGGAAAAGAAAACATGTCCTCATGTGCCAAATAGACACAGGTGAAAAGATGTCCACGGGCCAGCAAGTTTGCACTAATACAACCCTAGATCACGTAACTCCTTACATACACGGAAGTGAAAGTTTAGTCACTCAGCTGGTCTGACTCTTTGCCACCCCAAGAACCTTAGCTTACGAGGCTCCTCCACTGACGGAACCCTCCAGGCAAGAATGCTGGAGTGCGTAGTCATTCCCTTCTCCAGGGGATCTTCCTGACCAGGGATCAAACCAGAGTCCCCTACATTACAGGCAGGTTCTTTATTGTCTGAGCCCACCAGGGAAGCCTTTCCTGCATACTTAATATATAAATACATATACATATTTTATATCTAACTGTACATGTTTTTCCTGGTGGCTCAGCGGTAAAGAATCTGCCTACGAATGCAGGAGGCATGGGTTCTATCCCTGAGTCAGGAATACCCCCCGGAGAAGGAAATGGCAATCCACTCTAGCATTCTTGTCTGAGAAATCCCATTGACAGAGGAATCTGGCAGTCTACAGTCCATGGAGTCACAAGGAGTTGGACACAATTTATCGACTGAACAACAACAGCAATGGATACATTTATATAATGAGCAATCAGCTCCCATTTTTATGTTATAGTATCAGTCATATAATAAGCTTTTTTCCAAATCACCTACATCATAAAATCTGTAATTTCTCTAAAATACCCTCACTACATTTTATGGAAGGAGGAAAAAGACATTTCAGACAAATTACCCTTTTTTTTTTAAAGGAAAGGTATTGACAATCAACATTTCAGAAATATTTTTATTTGATAGCTTCACTGAGTTCACCGATTGTTTTGCTGAGTGTACTATCAACTGCTGAATTTTAAAATTGCCCTAAAATTGTACATAGTAGTTTAAAATAAACATGTATTATATTGTACTCTTTGTTTGGTTCGGGAAGTCAGAGGCAATTTTGCTGAGTGGTTGGGGTTTAGGTTGTTTTGTGAGACTGCAGTCAAGGTGTTGGTCAGAGTTGCAGTCATCTAAGGCACGACTAGAACTGGAAGATATGCTTCCAAAATGGTCCATTCACATGGCGGTTGGCAGGAAGCCTCCTTTTCTTGCCAAATGTCCTCTCCACAGGACTGGCCCAGCATCCCTGACATTCATTCAACATGGCACCGTCTTCTCCAGGAGGAATGTAGCCAAGAGAGAGCAATAAGGACATGATAATGCTTCTTACACCCTTGTCTCAGAAGTCAGACACCGTCATTTCTCTCACATTCTCTTTACTAGAAGTTAGTAAGTTACTAAGTCCAGCCCGTATCTTAAAATAGGGGAGTTCAGTCTCACTCTTGAGAAAAGGAGTATCCAGGACTTCTGTACATGTTTAAAAATCACCTTAAGAGGAATACGTGAGGCACTTAACAAAAGTTCAAGAAAAGATACGGCCAAGATTAGATGAATCTGGATCCCCTTAACTGGAGATTCAGACTAAGAAGAAGCTGTTCTTTGAGAGGAAGAGGAAAACATCTTAAGGTATAACAGCATCATTTGACTAATATCTGTGTTGGATCTGTGTAGGTTTTAGCCTGTTTCAAGGTCTTCCTAAAATTGCAATAGAGACAGACAGACTTCATTCTCAACCCTTTAGTCCTTTGCATTGTTGTTAATATGTCCACGATTCCTTTTCTAGTAAATGATGAGAAACTCTCTTATTTCAACAGTGGTGCCTGCACTGGCAGATGGCACTTTGGAGTGAACTGAACAAACCGCTTATAAGAGGCATGAGAATGGCATACACGATTTTCTTATGGGGAAGCCGTAACATTACAGCCCGAACCACACTGCCGTTGGTATGGCAGTTCAAAGTACTCAAATGGACTAGAGGAACATTAGAAGACAAGTGAATACGTTACAATAAATTTCATTATGATAAAAATCTGCTTCAGCATTACATCTTAGGGATCTGTCAATGTAACAGCAACACAAAAATACGCTATTTCATTTTTCCTTCCCTGAGATTAGCAGTTGAATATTCAGGTGGCAGGATGGATAATAGACACCTGGTTTAGCAGAAGCGAGTGGCAACAGTGGCAGCAGGGGCAGCAAATTTGTATAATATTAGCAGTTCAGCTCCAAGTATCAGATTAGCACAGTATTAGACTCATTCATCGGAATATGCTCGGAGGCCAACACTTTTCTCAGCAAAACTTTCAATGAATTTTAAGCAAAATAATATGGTATTTGTCACTGTATGTATCAAAATATGCCATCCAATGATATTAAAATAATCTTCTGTTCAGCCATAACCCTCATGTAATTTACAAAATCAAAAATTCATTTTGAGTCATGGATCAAACGGAGCATTCTAAAATGGCAGCCCAACTGCTGTTATCCCAACTTTAGACGCTCCCGGCAAATCTTGCAATGTCAGCATTTAAGAGAAACTCTGGCTTCCGTCTATTCTAATTCAACTTCTAAAGTGTTTAAATTGTGACTTGTTTTCCATTTGTCACTCAAATATCACCTATGAGGTATATAAAATGATTCATTACCCAATTCAACTATACCAAAGCAGTGTCTAGTCTTTCTTCTTCTGCCAAGCAAGTGAGGCATCCTATTGATAGAGTTGGTAGGAACGTCCATTTTAAAATAACTTCTTTGAGTTTAATATTTAAACTTTACTTATGAGGATATGGTTACAGTAGGGCCAGTGTTTTATTTTTCCACAAAACCTCATGATGTTTGCTTTCGCCTTGTAACAGATCACACTCAATCCTGGTGAATTAAAACTACCACCATGTTTGACTCACAGTTCTTTGGGTGGACTAGATGATTCTTCTGGACTGAGCCAGCTCAGCTGACCATGACCATGTGTCTGTGGTTGTCTGACAGGTCAGCTGGAGGATGAACAATCTAGGATGGTGTCACACCTGCACACCTGGCAGATGACAGCCAGTCACTTGAGACAACAGGGAGGAGGGTGGAGAGCCTACCTACAGGGATTTCATTTTGCACCCGAGGGAGCAGTATATTAAACACAGGGCGGGAAATGTTAGTTGAGGCATGTTCATATTGTTCCACAGCCTTCCACACACACACCAGGGATGCCCCATGCACTATTTAGAGATTATAAGAGTACTTCACAGGGTTATTTTAAGGGAGTCATGACCCAGAGCAACACCCATTATAGTCCTTCCTTTAAAATTAATTAATGGAAGTACATCATAATACACTGTCTAGCCCCATGGAAATAATGAAAGAAGGCTTTATAAAATTCAGTCCGCTGGCCCCCCTCTCACTCCACTCCCTCTGAACCCTGACATCCAATCCACCACCCTCTAACTCTCTGTTGTCTCTGGAATCCACACCTCACTATCAGAAACACAAATGTCAGTTTAATCTCTTTATGTTACACATGTGTCCAATATTTCAGATCACACTTGCCAACATTAGTGTGAAATATCTACTTATGATTACATTTGGAAGATAGGGATTCAATCCTCCTCTGATTATCTACTACAACAGTAGTGTGATTGAAAAACTACATGCCAAGAAAAATTATCTAACTTATGGTGCATGTTCAAAGGGAAAAGGAAAAATATTTGTTATTCCACAAGGAGGATGAGTCCACCTCTACAAAATCATAAAGATCAAAATTTTAATTTGTCTAGGGTAATTATTTTATTTGCATTAAAAAAATCAAGCATACCCCCATTTTAATTCAGTTTGGCTTGTTTTAAGAAATTGAAAACAGCACTTTGAGTTTATATTTATAGCTCTGTTACTTTAAGATGAATACATTTCAATGATGAATAAAGACCAGTAAATTTTTGAGCCTTGAATCTTATTTTATATGTCTTGGGAGGCAATAAATGTTCTTTGAACCAACATTGTTGGTGAAAAAAAAAAAAAAAAAAACTTTTGTCTTCTTTTTATTTTTCCCATTCTTTCTACTGTTGTCCCTATAACATTATTTCTTACTCTCCTCCTCACAAAACACCACAAACAAACATGGTATAGAAATTATTCATAATTACACAAACAAATCATTTCCTTCTATTTTTCTGTAGACTAAAATAATAACTCATCAAGAACAGCTTATGCAAGCAGTTCTTTGCAGGGCTCAAAGACTCATGTCTACTAAATGATGATGATTTCACTATATCATGTGGAAATCCATTTCCAATTGTGCAGTGTTGGTATATTAATTACTAGTTGCTCCGTTTTAGAAAAAAAAAGGAAGCAGCCATCAAGTACGCCCAAAATATATTAATGATATCTCTATGTAATATATATTTTCATGTTTATTGGCATTTATTCATTTGACAAATATATATTAGTAGTATTAATCTTGTGCTTAGTCACTCCATTGTGTTCAACTCTTTGTGACCCGTTGGGCTGTAGCCCACCAGGCTTCTCTGTCCATGGGGTTTTTCAAGAATACTGGAGTAGTTGCCAATACCTTCTGCACAGACTCTTCCAAGCCCATGGATTGAAGCCATGTCTCCTGCACTGCAGGCAGATGCTTTACCTGCTGAACCATCAGGGAAGCCCCGATATGCCTTGCAATTAATCTCACTATATTCCAAGTACTCTGCTAGAAATTTGTAATAAAACATTATATAAGATACAATAGGAGAGACAAGCTTATTAAAGAAAACTATGAAGGCAGAAAAGACAAGCCACTTTACTATTGCTAAGGCTCAGGAGCATCAGAGAAGATCCTACAGAGGTGATGAGTGTAAATAGGGAACAAATGGAAGGTTTAAAGGTTTACAAAGAGAGGAATAAACAGTAAATGAGATAGAACTGTGTCTAAACCCAGAGGTGTGAAAGGCCTTCATGCAATCTGGAACCAGTAAGTGTTTTGATTCTGTAGAATCCTAGGTCCTTGTATAGTTACAACAGGGAACGAGGTACAGAACATTCAGTTCAGTTCAGTTCAGTCACTCAGTCATGTCTGACTCCTTGCAACTCCATGGGCTGCAGCACCCCAGGTCTCCCTGTCCATCACCAACTCCTGAAGCTCTCTCAAACTCATGTCCATCGAGTTGGTGATGCCATCCAACCATCTCATCCTCTGTTGTCCCCTTCTCCTCCAGTCTTCAATCTTTCCCATCATCGGGATCTTTCCCAATGAGTCAGTTCTTCACATCAGGTGGCCAAAGTATTGGAGTTTCAGCTTTAGCATCAGTCCTTCCAATGAATATTCAGGACTGATTTCCTTTAGGATGGACTGGTTGGATCTCCTTGCAGTCCATGGGACTCTCAAAATATTGACAAGGGCCAATTGCTGAAGAACAGTTTTATGCTGGATTAAATAGTTTAACATTAACCTTGAACATATCAAGTACCAATAAAGAGTATTAAGAGAGATGTGGATGAGGAAAATTAATTTGGAAGCAGCATAGAATCTGGATTGATCAATGAAGAAATGATATAGAAAGCTCCCCTAAGTGAACACTGGGACGAATTTTACATTGCAGGAGGGTAGAATGGGCTCTACAAACACAGATAGTAGAACAAACAATGTTCCTAAATAGGAGTCCCAAGAGTTGGACTAGGGAGACCCCAAAAGTACAGGGAGACCACACTGCAAGTTTGATCAGTTTTTACATAATTGTGCCTAAGGCAATGTTATCCAATTTTTAGTCTCCATTCACAGTCAGAAATACAGTCATTTTAACTTATGAGCCATACACAAGTCTCTGTGACTCTCCATTGCCTAGCCCCTACCCCTTGCATACACCTCTATGTTCAGAAGTCTTTACAAAACCATTACCCATAGTCAATGACATGCACTGTGAAATTGTCAATTCTTTCATATCTATTTCATTTAGAAATGATAGATAAGATCACCTAAACTGACTGTACAACCTTCTGCATGGTGATCAGCAATTTGAACAACACTAGTTTAGAAAATAAGAGAGTTTGAATCACTTGAGTTTGTGGTTGCCTGTGTCCAGGTCCAGCCAAGTGTATGCTGACTTGAAAGGCTGCTATAAAACAGCTCTGGAGCAATTAAGACAGAACTCGCCCAGTCAGCTGCACTTGATACCCAAGAAAAGTCAACGGTTTCTGAATTAATTCTATTCTATCTCTAGCTACTTTATCAGCCACTACTGAGGTATCAGTGGTTCCAACAACATATTTTCTGTAACTAATAAATCTTCCCTGGGCATATCCGAGCACTGTATTTTACAATGGGTTAGCAGTAATTATAGAGTTACTGTTACATGAATTGGATGGAGTTCTAATTGATCTTTTATCAAACACTATTTTTTATTTATATCACTTGAAAACATCCCCAAAATGCGTTATATATGCATATATATATGATATTTTCAATACTAAGCAATTGATGCTTTTGAACTGTGGTGTTGGAGAAGACTCTTGAGAGTCCTTTGGACTGCAAGGAGATCCAACCAGTCCATTCTAAGGGAGATCAGTCCTGGGTGTTCATTGAAAGGACTGATGCTAAAGCTGAAACTCCAGTACTTTGGCCACCTCATGTGAAGAGTTGACTCATTGGAAAAGACTCTGATGCTGGGAGGGATTGGGGGCAGGAGGAAAAGGGGACGATAGAGGATGAGATGGCTGGATGGCATCACCGACTCGATGGACATGAGTTTGAGTGAACTCCGGGAGATGGTGATGGACAGGGAGACCTGTCATGCTGTGATTCATGGGGTCGCAAAGAGTCGGACATGACTGAGCGACTGAACTTAACTGAACTGAACTGAAGCAATATATGTCATTATCACTCCTAAAACCACAAAGATTAATTTTTACCAAGCAATCTCACTCCACTAATACTTTTTTATTCTTTTCTTTTTGAAATGTTTCAAATAACACTCTAATATGAATTAGTTTCTTCTTGTACCATGAGTTATACTGGAACATTTGGAGATATTTATCCTTTATCCATAGGCTTCCCAGGTGGCGCCAGTGTTAAAGAACCTGCCTGCCAATGCTGGAGATTCAAAAAATGTAGGTTGGATTCCTGAGTTGAGAAGATTCCCTGGAGAAGGAAACAGCAACCCACTCCAGTATTCTTGCCTGGGAAATCCCACAGACAGAGGAGCCTGGTGGGCTACAGTCCAGGGGGTCGCAAAGAGCCAGACATGACTGAGCTGCACACACACATCCTTTATTTAGCTTTGCTGTATCCACAACTGTCTGTGTGTACACCTGAAAGTGAGTCTTACAAGCCTTTTTCAACCTGTTTCCTTAAAAATACAAGTGATAGTTTTTGTTGTTGTTGTTTAGACCAACTGAAATTTCAGTAAAACAAAATCCAGGCAAACAGAAGTTTTTTGTTTTTGGGTTTTTTTTTTTGCCTGCTAAAAGCCTTTTACAACTTAGACTTTGGAGATTGAAGCTTCATTTAAGAACTATTTCTTGAACACCTGTGGTAAGGCAGGTGCTATGCCAGATGTGAGGAGTGTTGAGCAAAACAGACACAGTTCCTTCCCTCATGGAGCTTTCAGTCTCAGGAAGAGGCAGGTAGCAAATAAGTAGTTACAAGTTGCCCAGGACTCTGATCAGGAGAGAGACCAGCTCATGCATTTGGTGGGCCTCAACTTGACTGGAGATTTCCCTGGTGGCTCAGTGGTAAAGTGTCTGCCTACAATGTGGGAGGCCTAGGTTCAATCCCTGGGTCAGGAAGATCCCCTGGAGAAGGAAATGGCAACCCACTCCAGTACTCTTGCCTGGAAAAATCCCATGGACGGAGGAGCCTGGTAGGCTACAGTCCATGAGGTCACAAAGAGTTGGACACGACTGAGTGACTTCACTCACTCACAGAGTAGAAAGCTTCCATTCCACTTCATAAAAAAAAAAACAAAAAAAAACAGTATCACTCGATGCTCTGTGGTGACCTAAACAGGAAGGAAATCCAAAGTAGAGGGGATATATGTATACATACAGCTGATTTACTTTGCTGTACAGTAGAAACTAATGTAACATTGCTAAGTAAGTATTGTGCATGCACGCTCAGCCATGTCTGACTCTTTGCAACCCAATGGATTGTAGCCCATTAGGCTCTTCTGTCTATGGAATTTTCCAAGCAAGATCAGTGGAGTGGGTTGCCACTTCCTGCTCCAGGGAATCTTTCCAATCAAGGGATCAAACCCATGTCTCTTGTGTCTTCTGAACTGGCAGGCAAAGTTTTTTACCACCGCACCACCTGGTAGATGATAAGTAACCATACACCAAATTTATATATATATAACCTACATATTTATAAATATTTGTAGTAAAATTCCTTAATATTTACAAATAACCAACCCTTCTCAGGAGAAGGCAATGGCACCCCACTCTAGTACTCTTGCCTGGAAAATTCCATGGACAGGGAAGCCTGGTGGGCTGCAGTCTATGGGGTCGCTAAGAGTCAGACATGACTAAGTGACTTCACTTTCACTTTTCACTTTCATGCATTGGAGAAGGAAATGGCAACCCAACTCCAGTGTTCTTGCCTGGAGAACCCCAGGGACGGGGGAGCCTCATGGGCTGCCGTCTGTGGGGTCGCACAGAGTCAGACATGACTGAAGTGACTTAGCAGCAGCAGCAGCAGCAGCAGAAGCAACTCTTCTCAATCTCACCTATCCCATCATACACATATATTTAGTTGGTTAGTCGATTAGAGAACTCAATATGATTTAAACTATGTTTATTCGAAAACTGATTTTATTCTTTTAATTAATATAGTCTCATAATTCACAGTATGAATTTATAATCAGGCCCCTGAAAACTTTATGTCCCATCTTGGCCTAACCTGCTTAGGCTAATTAGTATTAAATTTTAATTTTCTAATTAATGATAAGCTAAATTTCCTTCTTTGTTAAAAATGGAGATAATGAGAGTATCACCTTATGGAGTCATCATGAGAGCTGAATAATCCAGAACTTTTCACATAGCAAGGGTTTATTAAATGTGAGCTATAGTTATTTCAGCAGAAATGTGTGACCTCAGTGCTTTGACATAATAAGCTTCTAACTACATCACCTTCCATCTCTCAACCTGTGCTCTTAACCTTCCATCTCTCAACACTGAAAAGCTTGACTGAACTGCTGGAGTTCATATGAAGGCTGGGGACGGGCTTCATCATTTTGTTAACCATTTGCAATACTTTTTAAGTATATCATTACCTATTGTCATGATTTATTTATTATCGATTTCATAGTGTAGTTTTATAAATATATTATAGTTACTATATTAAGGTTATAATCAAGATATATAATGTGTCCTCTCATCGTCTTCATTCTTTATCATCCTCAGGAAGTAAAAAAGTTTCAAATCAGCAAATCCCCACCAAAATGTAATTAATTAATTAAAGCAAACTGTCCCAATGTATTACTTTCCATAGCTTTGCACACTGAAAACCATTTGGACTTACACAACAGTATTTTCCGAAACAGGGGAACAAAGATTCAAAAATGAAAAATGATAATAATAAAAAAATCCATGATACCGGTTTAAATTCTTCAAGGTCTTTGATTCTGCTCTGCGTAATCACTACAAGGCCAAAAACAATATGTCTGTATAACTGTACTATCACAACAGTTTGATTTGGAATATTGTAAATTTCAGGAATACCTCCACTTTGATTATTATCTTATATGCCTAGAAAAAAATTGTTGTTGGGGCTAAAGGAATTTCTTAGCAAATAGTCGACTCCCACCTCCTGGCCTCATGTTCTTTTCCTCTATCATCATAGGTAGTGACTCATTCGGTTAATTGTACCACAAACAGAACGTCAATTACAGCTTGAGTCTCAGTTTTCAAAGCAAAAGGCTCTGCAGGTTGTTTCAGAAGCACTGGCACTGCAGCGCTGCCAGAGAGGAGCTCAAGGAGAGGCCCACAGGAAGACACTGGACAGGAGGGCAGGGTGGTGGTGGGGGGGCTTTAGCTTCTCTGTAAATATAAACCCAGAACCAAATTATATTAGTGGACATTCAACAAAATTGTCCAGACCTTTCCAAACCCACTTGCATTTCCTCTTAATTTAAAAAGTCATTCTTTACCATGTGGACTAGTATTTCCAAGTCAAAGTGAAAAGTCGCTCTGTTGTGTCCGACCCTTTGCGACCCCATGGACTAGATTCTCCAGGCCAGAATACTGGAGTGGGAAGCTTTTCCCTTCTCCAGGGGATCTTCCCAACCAAGGGATCGAACCCAGGTCTCCTGCATTGCAGGCAGATTCTTTACCAACTGAGCTATTAGGGAAGCCCAAGGGAAAAATACTTGGAAAAAATTATTTCCAAATATTTATACTTAATGTCACATATTCTCATTTTAGATAAAACCTGGAATTTTTTCCTCAGATTTTGATTCTAAAAATTTGTGAATTCAGCCAGCCTGAGTTCAAGGACTGACTAGTTCCAGGAATGTAGCCAGTTTTGCCATGTCTCAGGGTCTCAGGGTTCAATCCTTTCTCCTATAAAGAGAAACATTAGACTTTATCTTACAGGCTTGTTGGAAGATACAAATGAGGAAGTAGATATCTTATTTAGGACCTCCCAGGCGAGTCAGTGGTAAAGAATCCGCTTGCCAATTCAAGAGACGCAGAAGAATTGGGTTTGATCACCAAGTTGGGAAAATCCCCTGTAGGAAGAAATGGTAACCCACTCCAGTATTTTTGCCTGAAAAATTGCATGGACAGAAGAGTCTGGCAGGCTACTGTCCATGGGGGTCACAAAGTCGGACATAACTGAGTGAGCATGCAATTCTTGTTTAAGAGTACACAAATAATAACTACAGAAAAATATGAAGAAGTTTTTTTTTTCATTTACAATCTCAATAACTGATTATGCATTTTTAACTGTCACTTCCACAGTCTCTTTAATGCTGCAGAGCAGCATCCTCTTTCCCATCTTACATCCTGTGTCCTGTGCACTTCTTCTGCACATCTTTCCAATGTTTTATCGTCTCAAAATGCAAAAACCAGGATTGCCTACACCATCACAGGTGTCTGCCTGTAACCCATCTCTTGCCCTGAAGGTGATGCTTGATTGGCATTCCAGTGCCTTTCCTGACAACATCTCATGCTGTGTTGTCCCACTTACATAGTTATGGAAGATGAAAGGACTGGGAAAAATTGTGCCCGTTTTAAAACACATTCCTTAATCCACTCTGCTGGGCCACGGTATGGAATGATAGAGAAGGACAACATAGGTGAGAAGGCAGACTCAGCAGCTGCAAGGCAAATGCTACAAGCATGATCCACGGGCCAAGAACAGGAATCAATATGTCAGAGGCCTCTTTCTACACATACAGCTGAGCTGTTTCACTCTTCGCTTTACACTACGCTGGCTGACACTAAACCTTATCAGGGACTGTTCTGCTCACTGACCCAGGTACTTAAGATATGTTTATAATCTATTCTTATATGACTGACTCTGCATTTCTGAAAAGCAATAAGGTCAAGTATAAACTCAGAGATTTCACTCAGTTGCCAGCCTACCCACTTTAAAAAGTATTTCTTAGTGTGTATCGTCAGTGTTTATAATTGCCCTTAGAGATAAACACGACACTTTTGCTATTCCATATTGAAATCAATTGTCTCCATAAAAAATCAACAAATGAAAACTATCCATTCCAGGAATAGCAATTTTTATAATGTGCCTGCAAGGAAGAGCATTATAGTGCATTTTTCAAGTATGACCAGATCATGTATCCCACTTCACCTTTAGCTGTACAAGAACACACCTACTCCAAACCTTGCAAAGTAGCTTAGATCGAAGAGCCTTCCCTTGAGGAAAGGCTGTGGCCACCTGCGTGAATGAGTCATATTTACATTAGGGCTTGCAGAATTGGTTAAGTCGCTATAATTGCAAGAAGGTAGGCTTTGTCATCAAACTTGCCCAGGATTGACTCTCAGCTAAGGACTTAATGTGTGTGTGTGCGAGTTCAGTCATGTCCGACTCTGACCCTTTGGACAGTAACCCACCAGGCTCCTCTGTCCATTGGCTTTTCCAGGCAAGAATACTGGAGTGGGTTGCCATTTCCTCCTCCAGGGGATCTTCCCAACCCACAGACTGAACCCGAATCTCCTGTGTCTCCTGCATCACAAGCAGATTCTTTACCCACTAAGCCATCGGGGAAGCCCCAAGTATTTTTCAGATGATTATTTTAGAAAGTTAGGAACATCTCTGGTCATTTTCCACATTAACATTACCAGGTATACCATATCGTTAAACAATTATTTTTAAATAACTTTCTTCTCTTTTCCTGTAAGTTTTTAACATTTTTTAAAAAGATTTATTTGATGTGGACCATATTTAAAGTCTTTACTGTATTTGTTACAATACTGCTTCTGTCTTTTTTTGTTTGTTTTTTTCGTCAGGAGGTATGTGGGATCTTAGTTCCTCCCACCAGGAATTGAACTTGCAGCTCCTGCCTTGAAAGGTGAAGTCTTAACCACTGAACTGCCAGGGAAGTTTCCCTATGAGGCTTTTTTAAACCAAGCCTGCTTACTTGCACTATTTTTTCCCCAGCAACTCATCCATAATCATTTCCTCAGGAGTCTCTAAAGTTTGCCTTCCTGCTTGTATAGATTTTTCTCTATTCTTCAATTTATATAGATTTTTCTCCATACTTCAATTTGTTGGCAATTTGTTAACTTGTTCCCTCTTTCAGGAGCACTTTCTGATTCCTCAGCTTCTGTCTGCTTTGCTGCATTACTTGAAACTTGTGTTGGCAATTTCTCTGAGATCCTTGCCCTGGTGGTCTCCCTCCTACCATGAGGAGGCCCTAGACAAACCACCCTGCCCAAGCCCTGCTTAAGGACTAGCTTTGCTCTGAGTTTATTAGCATCTTTCCCACAAGTTTCTTGAGTGATAGGGCAAAATGCAGTATCTACAGCAAAAGCCAACAGGTGTGCCACGTGGCAGCCCTGTCGAAGTCAGGGCTTGAGTCTGCAACTGATTTCTCTGATAGAGTCCCTGCCCTCAGTAGTGACAACTTTATGAACATAGATAATTTTTTAAGAATTCTGAGAGGAGAGCCTGGATGAACCCTGAGCTTCATAGCTGATAGCTTTTCTATCCTTAAAATGGTTCATTTCGATCAAATCAGACTTGACCAGGTCTCAGATTCAACTATATTTCATGTGGGTGCTAGTATTCCTATGAATGCTTTAGAGAAAACTGGTTTAAGTTTGCAGCAAATCTTACAGCTTGCTGCTGCTGCGAAGTCGCTTCAGTTGTGTCCGACTCTCTGCGACCCCATAGACGGCCTCCTACCAGGCTCCTCTGTCCCTGGGATTCTCCAGGCAAGAACACTGGAGTGGGTTGCCATTTCCTTCTCCAATGCATGAAAGTGAAAAGTGAAAGTGATGTCGCTCAGTCGTGTCCGACTCTTAGCGACCCCATGGACTGCAGCCTACCAGGCTCCTCCATCCATGGGATTTTCCAGGCAAGCTTGATTTCCCTCTTTAATACTGTCCATGGCCACTCCCCCACTGCAGACATTAGAGTCAGTTTTGCCCTGCACAACTCAGGGGGCAAAACCGATACACCCTTGGCCAATCGCCTTGGCATGGCCAGTGAAGCCGTTTTCTTCATGATCTGTCCTGATCTACCCCTCCAGCTTCAGTGCCTCCCACTTGTCTTCAACTTACACACTGCACTTGTGCATAATGAATTGTTTTTATCCTAAAGATGCCATGGTCTAATGTTCTGTGGCCTTGTAGACACGGCTTATACTTTAGGGAAAGTTGCTACCATCTTATCTGCTATTTCCACTCAATCTTGAAGTTTGAGTCTCCTCCCCTGTGGAGATTTTGTCTGGAGTTAATAGTTTTCCTCTCCTCCCTGATCGTCTTCTACTTATATTTTCTTCTGGCTTAGTGGGTTTGTCTGTCTCCTCTCTGGACTTTAAAGACCTTTGGGAGCAGCCTGTGCTGTGTTCATCTCTGACTCACCGTTCTTGACAAGGACGTGGCCCAAGGAAATTCTAAAAGGGTTCATATGGCAGACTCAGAAAACATGTTCCCTTTGTTCCATTGCTTGTTCCAGCCTTCTGTCACTTACACACTGTGCTATGTGGTCAAATTGCTTAACCTTTCTGTGCCAAACTTTTTTCAACAGTAAGTGAAGTTTGCAACAGTGTCCATCATACAGCGTAATTGTAACTAGTAAAGGACTTAATGCATGAAACATGCCTATAAGGTTGGGTTAGTCACTCAGTCCAGGAGTTAATATATGTAACATACCTATAAAGGTGTGTGTGTGTATTAGGCACTCAGTCAAGGACTTACTACATGTAATATGTCTATAAACGTGTGTATGTTAGTCCGTCAGTCATGTCCAACTCTTTGTGACACCATGGAATGTAACCTGCCAGGCTCCTCTGTCTATGGGATTCTCCAGGAAAGAATACTGGAGTGGGTTGCCGTTCCCTTCTCCAAGGGATCTTCCCAACCCAGGAATCGAAGCCAGGTCTCCTGTATTGAAGGTAGATTATTTACCATCTGAGCAACCAAGGAGGTGGTAAGTGATAAACACACGTGAAATATTAGATATTAATGTTATATTGGTATAATCACTATGGTTATTGTATTATTGTCTCTTTCATGATATTGCCAACAAGTAGTTCTCAAAATTTGGGATGCTAGATAAATGCTTTTAAAACCCAGAATGCTAGACTTCAGGGTCCTGGGCTCTGCATTCTTACAAATAATTCCACATTTTTTAAACACCTTTCCAGCACTGTGATAATTCTGGAAGAGGTCATAAAATGTCGAGTAATCCTAAGATTCTAAACTGTCACATAAAGATTTTAGTATTCCTTACGGTGATTAATACGCACACACAAAAAAACATACATACCATCGCCTTTAGCTACTGAAATTAAGGCAAACTATTTTTTTCCTAGACTATCCTCAGTGTCAGAAATGTGTATATACCTAAAATTCATTATCTTTCTTTACCATATTAGGCTGTTTAAAACTCTACTTTTGCTGTCTAGCATTTATAACATTAACGATATCTCATATGTTTATTTGAAGCACTCTGCAATTTAAAATCCACTTGCTTCATGATTTTTGTACATCTTTTACAGATAAATCTAGTCATTCAAACAACAAAGCAAAATTAATTTTACAGTAGTGATGTTGAAATACACAAGGAAAGACCAATAAAAATCTGTATCTTGCAAGTTTTCTTGCACTGTAGGTCGAATAATAAACTATCCTCCCCAGTATCTGCATTGTAGTTGAAGTTCTAGAAAATTCTATCTTCACCATTTATTATACTCAAGGCAGGTGTTATTTGCTCTAAAAACTTGAACATGCTGTATTACTAAGTGTGTATAAGGGAGAGTAGGTTTGTAAAGCCAACAATTTGGAACAACTTCAGACAAAATTTCAATTGATTTTTATTTGGAGTGTAAAATTCAGGATAAAACTCAACATATTCTTTCTGGACTATACGGACAATAGCTAAAGAGTTTTTAAAGTCACATTTGAATGTGTCCATTCCTGTTGTGTGCTTATAGGAATACTCAGTAAATAATTACTTTAATAAAAAATGGGGTTAAGAAAAAATATAAGTTCAACATCATGACAGAGAAGTATTTTTAAAGTATGTATTTCTGTAATAAGATCTTTTTGAGTCTAAAACAGCAGTCCCAGGCCATAATGTTCTTCTTTGAGACTGTCTATGATAGCCATAAGGTGGAAACAATGAGAAATCAGGGAATTACAGCACATGTTAAAAGCATCCTTACTAGGAAGGGATAGTTCAGACTTAACATTAAGCTACAATTCTCCCTATTCTGTATATTCTGTACTTCACTTTTAAATTCTCCATTTAATACCAAGAGACACACTCAAATACCCAACAGATACGAAATACAAGATATAATGCTTACTTGGAAGTAGAACAAGTTAACTTTCAAGACAGTTGGTTACATTATGTTTGGTATCCTGTTTTAGGTTTCATCTTATTTGGCTTTTGCTCCTGAGAGTGTATAATATGACAATCTATAAGATTCCTTTTCCTCTTCAATATGTATGTTTTCTGCGTCTGCTATGTGCCCAGCACTGTTCTCGGTGCTGGGACAAGAGAGAGCCAAAGGCTTGACCATCACGGAGCTTACATTCTGGCCCTGGGAACAGACATCCATGTTAAAATGAATGAATATATTTCAGATACAGTGAAAAATGCTAGGAAGCAAACGAATTCAGGGCAATAGCATGGGTAAAGGGTAGCAGGAAATATGTATCTA
Organism: Bos mutus; assembly: GCF_027580195.1. Classification (NCBI taxonomy): domain Eukaryota; kingdom Metazoa; phylum Chordata; class Mammalia; order Artiodactyla; family Bovidae; genus Bos; species Bos mutus. Next base: position 89,517,870 of record NC_091626.1, on the reverse strand, counting down.
GGAAAGGTGAAACAGGGCCATCCAGAGAAACTACACTTTATCACAGACAAAAGTGAAGGAATTTGTCTTGCAACTGTCTGTGAGGAGCGCTTTAAGCAAAGGAACAAGCAGGCACGAAGGCCAGGAAGGAGAAGCATGTTTACTAAGTTCACACTGTTGACTTTTCTATTTGCTGCCTCCAGACACTCTACCTACTTTGAAACTTAGAAAGATTAATCACCTTCTAGCTTTTCAGCCTCTGTCTCAAAGGGCTAAGTTTTATTTTCTTTTTTTTGTCTTGTACTAATTTTCTAAAAAAAAAAAAAAAAATTACAAAAGCAGTACATGACTTCTGGTAAAAAATTAAAATTATATAGCAAAAGCTTCCCTCTCCAATCTCCTGTCTTATAAGTAACCACTTTAGCTACTTTTCATATCCCATTATTTTTCATTATGTTTTCTTTGCATTTACATATATACTTACACATAAAACAATCTGTGTGTGGGATTTTTGTATGTATTTTGGCATATGTGTATACACACACACACACACACACACACACACACACACACACACCAGGGCTTCTCTGGTGGCTCAGACAGTAAACAGTCTAAGCCCACAATATGAGATAGCCAGCTTCCAATCCCTGGATCGGGAAGATTCCCTGGAAAATGAAATGGCAACCCACTCCAGTATTCTTGCCTGGAGAATTCCATGGACAGAGGAGCCTGGTGGGCTACAGTCCACGGGGTCGCAAAGTCAGACACAACTGAGCAACTAACACACATATATACACCCTAGAATTACCACTCTTTTCTACTCATAGTCAGAAACAAAAAATAAGTCCACAGCTCAACCCTTATTATTTCTACCTTCTTTGCTTAAACACTGAATTCACCATAGTGAGTTTAGTCCGAATAGCTACTATAATTGAATTCTTAATTACATCTACCACCAACAAAATGTATTCTGAGTCTGTCATCACTGTGATCCTTCTCTGTTTATCTTACTTTTTGACTCAAGCTGCTAAGTATCTAATGTTCACAATGCTGCAGGTAGCATGACCTCATGAACACATGACTTCACTGGCTACGACTTTCTTTCTCTTTTCTAGTAAATTCTGCCCTATATTGGCATCTCTGGCTGCATTATTTCTATAATCGACCCAAAGCAGTCAGTTTTGTTTTATTCTGATGGTTACAGGCTTGAGAAAAACCAAAGTAATTTTATATCTTTTGTTTGCTTGGCTCTTTGAACTGCCCAGGGCTTTGCAAAACAATTTTAAAATATAGTTATGATGGTTTTCTCAAAGTACATTTTAAAATTTCTCATAAATGGCTTTTTGGATTGTTCCACTGGACTAATACAGAGAACCAAAAATAAAAGAAGCATTTTTTTTCACTTCCATGAGGCAAAAAAAAGTTTTAAGTTTTAGTAGGCCAAAGGACTTTAAAAGTTATTTGCTTTTTTTAAAATTTTCTTTTCATGAGCAACTTACAAAAGGGCTCCACCAATATTCACAATTATGCTTACAATTTTCTTCCCACAACTAATTGAAGATACAAAACTCGCACCCACAAGCAGCCACAATGACCACAGAATGACAATGGAGTGGCCTATGGTCAGCAGTGATTCATTATGCCTGAAATGTTTGCAATTAAACTTAATGGAGGGGAAACAGACCTCTCTTTATAAGCGGTCGTCTCCTTTTTCCCATTGATTCAACCACAGTATTAAACACATATAAGAATATATTGTCTCTAAAATTCACAATTTGATTGAAGTGTCTGTTAACTCAAGTTAACACAAACAAACTCAACTATCTGTTTTTAGCAGTATTTTGTGAAATAAATAATTGTTGTTGATTTAGATTTTCCAAATGTTAATATAGATCAGAGTCAAGAAAATCAGAATGAAGGTACAGGGCATTAAAAGGAAGCTATAATTATCTAAACACACTATGGCAAAAGCAAATTCCAAAATATCATTAAAGATCCCATAAAATATTTTTTTAAAGCCTGTAAATAGAGTTGCTGTGATCAGACATTTCCCTCCCATACATACTTTAAAGAATAGGAGACTGAAAGAAAACAAAACCAATAAAGTAAAATATCCATAAACACCATCAGGAAATCATCAATTAAACTGACCCTAATAAGTTGTTTAATAAGGCTTTATACTAACAAAGATCCCATTAAACCACAGAATGAACAAACACCACATCACTGTCGCCAGTCCCTTTACCTCTTTTATTTCCTGTCATACACAAGCTAGAAAGAACACAGAATATACTTGACTATAACCTGTCTAGATTTGTTAAGTGAACAAACTTTCCTTCAAACCCAGATCACACCCAAATAAAACTTCCCATTCTATTGACCCAAATGTAAGGACATGCAAAAATGTCAATCTCTTCAGCCCATTGTTGGATTCTCATTGATACCAACCTTAAAGTCTTCTAAGAATTCAGAATGAATTTAGACTAAGTTATTTCCAGAATGTAGAATAAGAGTCTGCCACTATATAATTGTGGAATCAGGCTCCAAAGAACAGAATAAAATATATAATCAGAAAATTACTGAGTTCTCTGAAAAAGCAAAAAAAAAAAAGAAAACATAATATGGAAGTGTTCAATTCCTCTTGCAAATATGCAAGAGTAATTTTCTGCAGTTGAATTTAGGATTCTTTAATCATTTAAGTACCTAGTATGATATTTGAAATATTTTACTCATAAAATTCTGTTGGTTTTTAGAATTTTAAATGTACATTTTGTTACTTAATGAGAATGTTATGGTGTAAACATCTTAAGATATTCAAGACACAATAGTTTATAAGGCTGAGATTTTATATAAAAGCAACACAAATTCTGCTAGCCAGTAGGAGGAGTCAGAACGGATCTCTAGATCTTCTGAAATTACATTCTTTTATTCTCTCTTCTTCCTTTGCTATTTTGTTGTTCTATTCTAACTATATTTCTACCATGTATTTGCTTTTTCAACCTGTATTCACCCAAGACGCATATTTTGTACTAAGGCATTTTTCCGGGCACTTACCTGGATACAAAAGGAAAATAAGACAAAAATTTCCCATTATATTTTAATGCAAACAAAGGAATTATATACTGTGATATGTTAGAAGGTCCTAAGTGTCAGGCAGAAAACTAAATCAAGAGTTTGGACAGAGGGTAATTGTAATTATAATTACGGGTATGGGCACTCTTTGTCCCAAGGGACCGAAAGATTAGTTAGCTCCACTAAGAATGACTGAACATCCTCTGTGGTCATAGGCCCAAGCTCAAGCAAGATCCATTTCACCTTTACAAGCACACAGACATGGATATTTATCCCACACAACTGTTAATTACATGTGGCTTTTCCCATGATTAATTAAATGTGGTCTTGACCTTTGTCTTTTCTTTGCTTCAAGTTACAGTCTTTGCACCAAGTCAAACCATTTTTTTTTTTTTTTAAATAGATTCTTCATCTCCCTTCGGAACTCCTGGTGGTATTCAATTACATTTTTCAATTTTCTTGTTTTGCTCCTTTTACTGTGAGACATGTAGCGCTAACATGAATTCCCTATCTGAAAAATTATCCATTTTCTTATCCAATCTTCTGTAATTGACAGGTTGTCCCATTGTGCAACACAATACATGGTTTTACAAAGTATACCTTGTCTACCAAGGCATTCATAGGGCTGGAACAGAAATCAGGTATCATCTCAAATAATTATTCTCAACTCTGGCTTGATTTTTGCATCACCTGGGTAACTAAAAATATTGATGCCTGGACCTGGAATGCCTACCACAAGTTTCATTTCAATTGTCTGAGCTAGGACTCAGGCATCGGATTGTTAAAAATCTCCGTAGGTTCTTCTACTGTTCAGTCAAGGACTACAAGAAACTGGAATGAGCCTTTTTGTTCAACCTGAGTCAGTATCACTGGCATAAAGTGGGAGACTTTTAGAAATGCAGAATCTCAGGCCCCATCCCAGAACTACTGAGTCTGGGATTTTTTTAAATTTTTTATTTTGTATTAGGGTATAGCCAATTAACAACACTGATAGTTTCAAGTGAAAAACGAAGAGACTCAGCCCTACATACATGAGTATCCATTCTCCCCCAAACTCCCCTCCCATCCAGGCTGCCACATAACACTGAGCGGAGTTCCCTCTGCTCTATAGTAGCCCCTTTTTGGTTATCCATTTTAAATATAGCAGTGTGTACATGTCCATTCCAAACTCCATAGCTATCCCTTACCCATGTCAGACTCACAGACTTAGAGAATGAACTTATGGTTGCCGGAGGGGAAGGGTGAGGGAAAGAACCTGCATTTTCAACAAGATCCTAGGTGATCTTTATGCATACTAAAGGTAAAGGAGCATTGCCCTAGATACACATTTTCATTTTGCAGATAAGGTAATTAGGAGAAATCATTTGCCCTGCCCGCGGTTGGTACAGCAAACTAGGGAGGGTTTTGGGGTGTGAACCCAGGTGTTAGGTGTCTCCATCGTGAGCTGCCCGTCTTGGCTACATATGGCCCTCAGTACAAAGAACTGTCAATTATTGTAAGTGACTGCAACCATGATGCAAATGGGAAAAAAAAAAAATCCCTCCATGGACTAATTAAGGAAAGAAGAATATATATTATTTTTAAATAAGAATTATAAAATACTTTAAAATAAAAATCACTTTTTAGAGCAAAAGGACTTGAGTAATTAATACTGATAATGTGTTCCTACTTTAATGAATATATATAAATTTACTTGTCATAAAGATCTTGTAGAAACCTTTAGAAATATATATACCAGTCAAGCAATACATTTTCTCAAGGAGACTGCCCTATGGTATTTCTTTTGCTTTGTTTTACTTGGTTAATCCTTTTATCAAAAACTGAACAAAAGTAAACTTTTTATAGACATTAAGTATCATAAATTCTAAGATAGTAAAATTAGCTTTAATGTGATTTTCCCATTCAGAAAAGCAATTTGATTGATGTCAAAACATTTAAATATGGTTAGAGCATATAGAATGTTCTAAAAACAAAACAAAACTTTTCTTTTTAACTAAAGAAAATGCCTAGAAGAATCTGCAACCTAATCTGTACCCATTCAGCTATTCATTACCAAACGCAAAGACCTTTGAGCCAAAAGCACACTTTATTAATAAAGATTGGCTTAAACAATTTTTGTGTGGACATTTCAGTTTCTTAATCTTTATGGAAGAATATGGCTACATCTCCCCTATTACCATAAATATTTTCCTATCAGGTAAAATATTTAAACATCTATTTTCAAAGAGTAGAAACTGTATATTTAAGTTAAGCAAAATCATTTAAAATGAGGTAGTTCTCACATTTATCATAATTCAAAACTACAATAAAAAGTCCTCATGTGGAGTTACAGTGTTGTGTTCTACTACATACTAGTATCTTTTAAAAAAAATTTGAATCATTATTAATTTAAGTAAGTAATTATTTGGGTCCTTATTGACTAAGATTTTATTCCCCCCTCAAGGAAGCTTGGGGCTTTCCAGGTGGCACAGAGGTAAAGAATTCACCTGCTGTGCAGGAGACACACAGGAGACATGGGTTTGATCCCTGGGTTGGGAAGATCACCCAGAGAAGGAAATGGCAACCCACTCCTATATTCTTGCCTGGGAGATCCTACAGACAGAGGAGGCTGGCGGGCTACAATCTATGGGGTCGCAAAGAGTTGGACACAACTTAGTAACTAACAGCAGCAGCAGCAATGAACCATGAGAAATAATTGTTTTCTAAGCTAGTGTCATTTGTCTTATTTGAGCTAGTAACTATCTTCATTGATTTTGGATGAACTATCTCCTTAGCTGTTACACTTATGCCAAATTAATTTCACATCAAGAATATCTCCCTAAAAGTATATCTTTCACCCATATCCTTTACTACAGGTTTATATGATTTTTATCATAATTTACTCTCCACTCAACCCTTATAAGATTTTCTTTCTCATTCTCACAATCGGGATATATTGTACTGTTTGAATCTACAAATCCCATTAAACTATTTCTAAGTCACAGGCTGCAAATCAGAACTGGCTGTGCTGAATTTAGAACAAGAATAAAATGCCCCAAAGGGGAAAAAAAAAAAAGACACTTCAAGAGATAATGAACAGAGCTTCCTACTTAGGAAATGCTTGAAATCTAAAACTTGAAATTGAGATCCAAATGTTGCTGCAAACATTTTGAAAATAAAAGTGCACACACTTTTGATATTTAAGATGTTAATTTAAAAATAACTTGAAAGGGCCTTTCCTCAATTTGGCCTGTGCTAACTACAGAAAATAGAAAAAGAAGAAAAGGGAATCAGATCTATAAATGGAGAGAGAAAAACAGATTTCCGGAGAAAGGGAGAGAGGAGAAAGGAGGCCGTTGAGCAGGTAACATTTCAAACCTGGAAAAATACAGTAGTTAGAAGCATATATTAACAAGGACAAATGTCCTTTGATTGCTGTGAGTGGAAGAAACGGGTGCTTTAAACATCCCAGCTTATATATAATGACCCACACAAACTTCATTAAAAGAACATTACAGCTGTTTCAGGAAATTCACAGTTCAGGGTGAAATATACCATATGTCCGCGATACCTACGCACAGCAGGGTGCATGGAGATAGCTATTAGGCTGACTCCCTGTTGTGCCCAGGTACTGCATGACATATGGCGCCTTTCACCCTTGACTAACATTTCCTTCCTTGCATTGTTTCCTGCAGTAAGTTGAATGTCTTCTGAATATTGTTTCCCAGTCTAAGGATTGAGTTTTCATCGACCACTATCCCCCATGACAACACACATATATGCATTCATATATGTATGTTGACATTCCAAGTGTTGGCTGTCGGGGAAAGTTTACTACTATGTTGACATAAGCATTTATTAAACTTTAGTCCTCAATGAATACGGTCAAAAGATATATTTATATTCCTTAGCATATCTTCTGTAGGGGAAAAAAAATCACAAGGACAATGAGCTTCTCCTTGTGCAGAGAGATTTTTCTCTGGGTAACCTATTGTACTTGGCAATACATCACCATACATCATCTAATCAATCTGGGAACAAGTTTAACATAAAACAATGACAATATTGTTGTAGGTGGGCTGCAAAATGGAACAAGGTGTTATCTCTAAACTAAAGAAGGAAATGTTATAGATAATGAGAGAGGGGGGAAAAAATGTGGTTAACCAAGAAGGACTCTTAGGAATGAAATACAAGAAATTCAGCATTTTCTTCACCATCTGAAGCAAATGTATTTTCTGAAGTTCATCCTAATATTCAGGGGCTTTCCTGGTACTCAGAGGTAAAGAATCCACTTGCAATGCAGGAGACACAGGAGATGCGAGATTCAATTTCTGGGTTGGGAAGATCCAATATGCAAACATACTTCTGACCAAATTTATTGAGGACTAAAGTTTAATATAATGCGTATGTCAAAATAATAGTCAACTTCCTCCCCCTCCGACAGTCAGCGTTTGATCAAATGTCTACATTCGATGAATATTCAGGTAAGAAATATTGTATAATCCTACTTGCTATCCCCAGTGTGTAAGACTCGGCTAGAACACTTTTGTTCATTATTTCCATTAATTCTTTTTTTTCCCATTTGTTTAACTGAAGTATAGTTGATTTAAATATTTTAGGCATATAGCAAAGTTATACACATACATACACATGTTCTTTTTTACATTATATTTCCTTATAGGTTATTATAAATGATACTGAATATAGGTACCTGTGTTATACACTAGGTTCTTGCTATCTATTTTAAATATACTAGTATCTATCTATTAATAAAGAGAAGGAAATGGCAACCCACTCCAGTACTCTTGCCTGGAAAATTCCATGGATGGAGGAGCCTGTTAGGCTACAGTCCACGGGGTCGCAAAGAGTCGGACATGGCTGAGCGACTTCACTTTATTTCTATAGTTTCTTTTGGAGAAGAAAATGACAACCCACTCCAGTGTTCTTGCCTGGAGAATCCCGTGGACAGAGGGGCCTGGTGGGCTACAGTCTATGGGGTTGCAGAGAGTCCAACACGACTAAACAACACACACACACACACACACACACACATGCCTGTTAACAGCAAATTCCTAATGGATCTCTCCCCTTCCCTTTCCCGTTTGATTCTGTAAGTTTGTTTTCTCTGTCTGTGAGCCTATTTCTGCTTTGTAATAAGTTCTTTTGTATTACTGTCTATAGGACTCTCTATGTTGCTGCAAATGACATTATTTCATTCTTTTTTATGGCTAATATTCCATTGTGTGTGTGCACATAAACATATCATATATATGTATAGCATATTTTCTTTATCCATTCATCTGGTGATGGACACAGGTTGTTTGTGTGTCTTGTCTACAATAAATTGTGCTGCTATGAACATTGTAGGGGCATGTTTCTTTTTGAATTAGAGTTTTCATCTTTTCCAGATAAATTACCAGTACTGGGATTGCTGAGTCCTCACCAGTATTCTTATTTGTAGATTTTTTAATGATGGCCATTCTGACCACTGTGAAGTGACACCTCATGGAAACTTTGATTTGCATTTTTCTAAAAATTAGTGATACTGAGCATTTTTTCATGTGTTTGTTGGCCATATGGATGCCTTCTTTGGTGAAATGTCTATTTAGGTCTTCTTCTCATTTTTTGATTGGGTTGTTTGTTTTTGATATTGAGCTGTATAAGATGATTGTATATTTGGAAATCTATCCCTTGTTGATCATGCTGTTTGAAAGTGTTTTCTCCCACCGTGTAAGTTGTCTCATTTCGTATATGGTTTCCTTTGCTGTGCAAGACCTTTTTAACGTTTAATTAAGTTTCACTTATTTTTGTTTTTATTTCCATTATTCTAGGAGATGAATCCAAAAATATGGCTGTGATATATATCAAAGAGTGTTCTGACTATGCTTTTCTCTAGGAGTGTTATAGTATCCAGTTTTACATTTAAATCCTGACTTCAGTTTATTTTTGTATATGGTGTTAGAGAATGCTCTAATTTAATTCTCTGACATGTATCTGTCTAGTATTCCCAGTACTATTTATTGAAGAGATTCTCTTTTCTCTGTTGGATATTCTTGCCACCATTTTATAGATTAATTGACCATATGTGTGTGAATTTATTTCTGAGCTTTCTAAATTGCTCCACTGATCTACGTGTCTGTTTTTGCACGAGTTACACACTTTTCTGATCGGTATAGCTTTGTAGTATAGTATGCACTCAGGGAATGTGCTTCCTTAAGCCCCATTCTTCTTTGTCGAGACTGTTTGGGCTATTTGAGTTCTTTTGTGTTTCCATACAAATTTTCTTTTTTTTTCTGTTGTTTCAGTTCTGTGAAAAATGCCATGGGTAAATTTATAGGCAATCTGTAGATTGCCTTGGGTAGTATGGTCATTTTAACAATATTGATTCATTCAGCCTAAGCATATTCAGGTTTTTTTTTTTTCATCAGTGTCTTATAGTTTTTTGGAGTACATACAGGTCTTTTGCCTCCTTTAAGCACGCCAGCATACTTTTGGTCTCTTTTTCTCACAATAGGGAGATTTGTATAAAGAGATAAGACATAAGATACATTTAACCTGCATTTTAAGAAAGTACATTTATTATATTTTTAATCCCAAGGCCTCTGGAAATAACAAAATAGGTACCACCAACCATATTTCACTCATTTTGGTTGGTTAAAAGGAAAACAAAACCTAAAATGCTTCAGCCTTCTTCCCTCGCTTATGCAATGACTTAATCCTCACTCATTTTTCTCTCACCAAATTCCCAAGACACAGCACTGAGTGGAGAAAAGTATAGAGAAAAGGGAAAAGATGGCAAGGAAAGAAATTGAAGAATAAGAAAAAATTAGACCAATGGGAGAGGTCAGAAAAGGCACCACATATCTTCAGGGGGATGTAACTGCTGGGCCACTGAATTCTGTGTATGACATGCCACCCTGCGCTTGGTCACTCAGGGAAAAGGCTCGCCAACACCTAATGTGAACTAAGAACATATCATCTGTGTGTTCAAAGCAGAGTCCTGTTGGGGATGGAACACAAGGCAGCTTATAGCAGAGCAAAGACATGAACCCGGAGGAAAAGGAATCTGCTGGAGTTGAAGTTCTGCTAATTTCTTCTCATTGTGTGGTCTTGGCCAGTTTACCTGACCTGACCTTCAATTGCTTATGAAGACTCCTTCATTGAAAGAATCATACTTAAGTAGAGTACCGTGGGAAGACTGAGATCGCCCACATGAAAAGCATATTGAAATGCATTATGCATACGTTCGGCAAGTCCTCCAATCTCGCGGCTCAGCAGCAGTGAGGTGAAAAGCTTCTGAGACACCATTTCCTATGAGCTGGTGAAGTTTTCCAGCTGGGGTGCAAAGGCTTTTGCCAGGATTGGCCCAGAGTGTTTGCTGAGAAAAAATTAAAATGAAAATAGCCTAAGTTTATTTAACTATCTTAACTTTCCCAAAAATGTATTTCTTTCATGTCATATATGATTTATTCCTAAACTACCAGGAATCTTTTAAACCAGATATTCTCCCCACTTTCTGAGCATGCCCCAGTCATGAGAAATCAGACATCCTACTTAAAACAATCTGCTTGTTGACCGAGAAAGAATTAGAGCCCAATCAGCTTATTCTCAGTCCAGAGAAGTTTCAATCTGTAGTTTAGACTGAGTGTGTGTTAGTCATTCAGTCATGTTCAACTCTTTGTGATGCCATGGACGATATCCCACCAGGTTCCTCTCTCCATAAGATTCCCCAGGCAAGAGTACTGGAGCGGGTTGCCATGCCCTTCTCCAGGAGATCTTCCCAACCCAGGAATTGAACCTGGGTCTCCTGCATTGCAGGCAGATTTTTAAATGTCTAGGCCACTAGGGAAGCCCTGACACTGAGTAAGTTCACTTCAGCTACTCAGACATGTCTGATTCTTTGTGACCCCATGCACTGCAGCATGCCAGGGTTCCCTGCCCATCACCAACTCTTGAAGCCTACTCAAATCAATGCCTGTTGAGTTGGCAATACCATCCAACCGCCCCATCCTCTATCATCCCCTCTCCTCCCACTTGGAATCTTTCCCAACATCATGGTCTTTTCTAATTAGTCCGTTCTTGCCATCAGGTGGCCAAAGTATTGGAGCTTCAGCATCAGTCCTCCCAGTGAATATTCAGGACTGATTTTCTTTAAGATTGACTGGTTGGATCTCCTTGCAGTCCAAGGGACTCTCAAGAGTCTTCTCCAACACAACAGTTCAAAAGCATCAATTCTTCAGTGCTCAGTTTTCTTTATGGTCCAACTCTCACATATATACATGACTATTGGAAAAACCATAGCTTTGACTAGATGAACCTTTGACTAGATGACTTACGGACCTTTGTCGGTAAGTAATATCTCTGTTTTTAATATGCTGTCTAGGGTGTCATAGCTTTCCTTCCAAGAAGCAAGTGTCTTTAAATTTCATGGCTGCTGTCACCCTCTGTAGTGATTTTGGAGCCCAAGAAAATAAAGTCTCTCACAGTTACCACTGTTTCCCCATCTATTCGCCACGAAGAGATGGGACTGGATGCCATGATCTTTATTTTTTGAATGTTTAGCTTTAAGCCAACTTTTCCACTCTCCTCTTTCATCTTCATCAAGAAGCTCATTAGTTCCTCTTCACTTTCTGCCATAAAGGTGGTGTCACCTGCATGTCTGAAGTGATTGATACTTCTCCCAGCAATCTTGATTCCAGCTTGTGCTTCATCCAACCAGGCATTTCACATGATACACTCTGCATATACATTAAATAAGCAGGGTGACAATATACAGCCTTGACTTACTCCTTTTCCTATTTGGAACCAGTCTGTTGTTCCATGTCCAGTTCTAACTGTTGCTTCCTGACCTGAATACAGATTTCTCAGGAGGCAGAACAGGTGGTCTGGTATTCCCATCTTTTTAAGAATTTTCCACAGTTTGTTGTGATCCACACAGTCAAAGGCTTTGGCATAGTCAATAAAGCAGAAGTAGATGTTATTCTGGAATTGCTTTTTCTATGATCCAACAGATGTTGGCAATCTAATCTCTGGTTCCTCTGCCTTTTCTAAATCTGGCTTGATCCTCTGGAAGTTCTCAATGCACATAATGTTAAAGCCTGGCTTGAAGAATTTTGAGCATTAATTTACTAGTATGTGAGATGAGTGCAATTGGGTGGTAGTCTGAGCATTCTTTGGCATTGCCTTTCTTTGGGATTTGGATGACAACGGACCTTTTCTAATCTTGTGGTCACTGCTGGGTTTTCCAAGTTCACTGGCATGTTGAGTGCAGCACTTTAACAACATCATCTTTTAGGATCTGAGATAGTTCAGCTGGAATTCTATCACGTCCACTAGCTTTGTTCATAGTGATACTTTCTAACACCCACTTGACTTCACACTCCAGGATGCCTGGCTCTAGGTGAGTGATCACACCATCGTGGTTATCTGGGTCATTATGATCTTTTTTTTGTATAATTTTTCTGTGTATTGTTGTCAGCTTTTCTTAATATCTTCTGCTTCTGTTAGGTACATAGTGTTTCTGTCCTTTTTTAGAATGTGCCATTTTCTTTATAGAAAAGAGATGACTTAAGCTGCAGCTTGTCCCCCTTGGGGTTAGGGAGCTGTATTTGAGTCATGGGCATAGAAATTTATCAACCTCACTTTTGCCAAATTGTCCATTCAATAACTGTCAAGTTTCATTTCTGTCTTTCACTTGAGGTGTTTTAGAGGCAGGTGAGTTCTACATCTCCTCTTTTTAGCAGCCTGATTATCAAAAGGTATGTAAGCCTAGCCTATGGTAAAGTAAGGGACAAAACATGTCAGAGGCTAAAATAACAGTCTTATATCCATGGCATGGCAGGTCTGACCTTGTCCTTGTCATTTTTATTTGGGGACCAAGACTGACAGATAACAACTAAATGGAGCATTGCCAGAGGCCATGGCAGAGGGCAAAGGGGAAGAACCCGAGAAGTCTTCTAGTGGCACTTTGATGCTCAGGCAGGAACTGCCTCTCACAACGTACTAACCACAAACACCAAGATGCAACATCCCATGAAAGATGAAGAGTCAGAGGAATGTGCTGAAAAGCATTAATAACTCCCTTCGTATTTCACAATGAAAGCAGGCCTCAGAAAAATTTCCCACACAGGCAAACATGTATTAGCAATCAACCACAAAGTCAGTCATATGTCTGTTTATTTGCTTATCATATTTTTTTGTAAAGCCCAATTTTCATTTGGGCTTTTCTACACTTTTTGGCCAATCCAATAGAGTCCAGTCAGAAGACATAGTCCTGCATGCTGTAGGAAGAACACAGGAAATGACTCTCCAGACCTGGTCAAAAGGTTTTTAGTTTGCTGAGCTGGCTGGATTATCTGAGCTACAGAACCCAAATAATTATGGTGGTAGGGCCGTGACATATCTTGAACCTTATCCGTTTCATCTATAAAAAGTAATTTCTAGCAAACTATATACTAATTAACAAAACATTTGGTGTCAGTTTCAATAAGGAGTTTGAAAAACCTGAATAGTCACCTCTGGCAGTAGAGTTCTATTTAGTAAATCAAATGCTGACTGACTGTCCCTTGCTGCAAAACAAGTCACCTTACAGCTCAATAGCATACAAAAATAAACATGTATCTCTCATGCTTCTAGCATGTGCAGCTCATGGGGGTGAATCTTTCACCAGTCTGTGAGTTGGCTCTGCTCCACACATCTCCCCTCTTTCTCCTAGGAGTAACAGACTTCCAGCAATGTTCTTCTCTAACTAAGGCAGAAGCACAAGAACTCAACCAGAAACATGCAAGGAGTCCTGAAACCCAAGCTCAGAACTGGTGCACGTCCATCACTGGGCCTAAGCAAGTCCCACAGCTGAAATGTGTAAGTCGCTCAGTCATGCCTAACTCTTTGTGATCCTGTGGACTGTTGCCTGCCAGGGTCCTCTGTCCATGAAGTTCTCTAGGCAAGGTTAGGATCAAAAGGTAGGAAAGCTCCAGAAGGGCATTTCAAAGTAACATGGAATTGAGAAGGGGTATTGAACTCAGGTCTCCTGCATTGCAGGCAGTCGCTTTACCCTCTGAGCCACCAAGGAAGCCCTACAGAATAATTCCAGGGCTTCCCTGGTAGCTCAGTTGGGAAAGAATCCTCCTGCAATGCAGGAGACTCCAGTTCGATTCCTGGGTCAGGAAGATCCCCTGGAGAAGGAAAAGGCTAAGCACTCCAGTACTCTTAGGCTTCCCTGGTGGCTCAGAGGGTTATGGAATTTAGAAAGATGGTAACAATAACCCTGTGTACAAGACAGCAAAAGAGACACTGATGTATAGATCAGTCTTATGGACTCTGTGGGAGAGGGAGATGGTGGGGAGATTTGGGAGAATGGCATTGAAACATGTATAATATCATGTATGAAACGAGTCGCCAGTCCAGGTTCGATGCACGATACTGGATGCTTGGAGCTGGTGCACTGGGACAACCCAGAGGGAGGGTATGGGGAGGGAGGAGGGAGGAGGGTTCAGGATGGAGAACACAGGTATACCTGTGGCGGATTCATTTCGATATTTGGCAAAACTAATACAATATTGTAAAGTTTAAAAATAAAATAAAATTAAAAAAAAAAAAAAGGAATCTCTCTGCGATGAAGCAGATCTTGGTTCAGTCCCTGGGTTGGGAAGATCCTCTGGAGGAAGGAATGACAACCCACTCAGTATTCTTGCTTGGAGAATCCCCATGAACAGAGTGGGCTATAATCCCTGGGGTCACAGAGTCAGACATGACTGAGACACTAAGCACAACACAGCACAGAATAACTGCAGGGATGACCGCACACTCCTGTTGCTGCTGCTAAGTCACTTCAGTCGTGTCCAACTCTGTGTGACTCCACAGATGGCAGCCCACCAAGCTCCCCCGTCCCTGGGATTCTCCAGGCAAGAACACTGGAGTGGGTTGCCATTTCCTTCTCCAATGGAGGAAAGTGAAAAGTGAAAGGGAAGTTGCTCAGTCCTTTCTGATTCTTCGTGACCCCATGGACTACAGCCCACCAGGCTCCTCCCTCCATGGGATTTTCAAGGCAAGAGTATTGGAGTGGGGTGCCATCGCCTTCTCCTACAGAACAAATAAAAATTGACTCACATATTCATACATCACTTTGCTTTTCATTCCAGTTTTCAAATTTCAAAATCCCACTGCTTACAGTGGGTTCTGATTTGTGCAGAACCCCATCACATGACTCCTAGCTGGGGTCTCTGACAATTACTGCTTTAGTAAAAATCAGTATTTTCTGATAGCTCTAAAGTGTACTAGGCAGAACAAAGGAAAGGAATTAGATCATTCTTCCAGCAGCTTGAAGCAGAATAAGGCATCAAGATAAAGGACTTAATTCTACAGCTATTCTGAGTTAAGATCAAAGACAGTCAATTCTTCAGAACATGAAACAAAAAGGTGATATGACATTTTGTCCCCTTCATGTATAAAATTATACAGATGACTCACATTTGTTTGACCATATACCTGTAGTTTATGCTTTACAGAGCCTGGGCTAACAGAAAAGAAAAATTGATTCCCTGTGAGATGTTTAAAAATCAGTGGGTTGAAATGTTGCTCCGAGTACATGAGTTTCACAAAGAATAAAAAGGTTCTGAAGAGAATTTTAGCTTCGTCTGATATCTGGTCATATTGTAACCATAAAAGTCTGTTTGTAGGGAGAAGGGTCTGGGGAGTGACAAAGTGCTATGTTCTCCTGATCAGGAAGTCCCAGAATAAGCTTGAATAATCCACGTGAAAACTACAAGATGTATCGTTATTTTCTCTGAATTTTATTAAAGCAATTTTAAAGTTTATTGGCAGCAGATAAAAGGTGGTATTACAACCTGGTTCGTGTTGGTTTCTGCCACATAAAGGAGATCTAACACTGATTTTGTGCAGGAAGCATATGCCCCCTTAATTACACAGAGCATTAAGTTACTAACAGGAGAATCGAGACCCATATGGCTCTTTAGGATTAGCAGTCAGAAGGTAACAGAGAGTAGGATTTCCGTGCTTTCTAACTAACAGAGATGCTGTGCAACAGAAGTTTCTTTTATAACTAGAAACCAGTGCAGAATTTCATCTTTTAACTCGCCTCATTCAAAAGCTTTTTACATTGTTCTAAGAATGGCTGTGGTACTGTAACACCCACTTAGATCGTTTTGACCCAGTCTGTCATATCTGTGGACTAGCACTTACTGGACTGCATCATGATGTCACCGTTCATCTACTCACAGAAGCGTGGGCTCTTCTAGGTCAAGGGCTCCAGCTTAGGCAGTTGAGTTTATTTGTCCTCAATCTGAACACACTCTTCCTTAAGACTGAGTCATCTTTGATGTCTCTAAAGACTGGATGAGGTTTATCCCAAAGCTCTCATTATGTTACTATAGAGAAAGTTAACATGTAGAAATAATGAAAAAAATGTGAATATTATTTTCTTCTTATATATAATAGATATTGATGATGAAAGATAATAAGTGACCAGAACGTGAGTGCTGTTTAGAGGGTGAAAAGGGACCAAGTGGCTTTATTTTGAAGTTGATGTTGATCCCAGGATAGGATTTTGGAGACCTATTTTTCAAAGATGACTTTAATAGACCATTTTAACTTCTAAGTCATGAGATTCTCAAAGGTGCAATACTGAAGCTTTTTTTTACAACTTTAAAATAATGTTTATAATACCTGCGTGTTTATGGTCCTTATGAAGATGCAGCTACAGAAAGATGACCCTTGATAGATAAAGCACAAAGTAAGGGGATCTAAACCATTATATTCCCTAACACACACACGTCTTTCACTTCATTCTTTAAAACTGTTTCATTAAGTTCAATGAGGTATCAGAAAGACCTACTCGTGCTTTTATCTTATTTATGGTGCTTCATGGAAAAATCAAATTTTCTTTAGTTCTGAAACATCAGAATTACATTTGCAAGTAGAGGAAAGGATTTAAAGGGATATCACTACTTCTTCAAACAAATAATAATATACATAATTTAAAATTATTATTTATCAAAGTTACTATATTAAGCAGGCTTTTTCAACTCAAAATGTATCATGGGTCATTGAACATAATGATAATCATAATTTAATACATGTGAAGTAAGAGAATGGATAATGACTAAAAGTGAAATTAAATCAACAGTTCTTTGAAATAAATGTGTAATTTAATTTAAAATAAATGTGTAATTACTGTATCATTAAAATAAATGTTATATATTTGTAAAAATTGTGTATGTGTGCCCTATATACACACAAGAAGATAATGTTTAATAGGCATATAATTTTGGAGATTGCTTATAACAATTTTGATTCTGTCTCATCTCAAGGATCCACTTATTAGTTTAGTTGAATGTGAGATGCCTAAGAATGTAATACAAAGACATCATTTTGTTCACATGTGGGAATTTGTTGATTACATTTTACTAACCTTTGCCAAATGTGATTACAACACTACGTGGTTCCATTTCACTGAGTTTTGTTATGAAAAATTTTTCTGAAACGTATTGCCACTTTACACCAGCCACTGGGAAACAAGCCCAGGAATCTCAGTGTACACCTGCGTGTGCTGCATTTATGTACATATGGAGAATAAAACTTCAAGGGCAGTGTACAGCCATGGTGCCTTTGACTGTGGTCCCCAAACTGGATAAGTCCCAAGGAGTAGGAGATTAGAGAGAAGGTAAAGAGTTACAATGAAGTACATGTGGAAAGTATCTTCTCAATTGTAAAGAAATAAGCACACTTTTAAATTATTCTCATTGTTCTTTAAGGTAAGAAATATATTCCTCAGTTTTATTTTGTTCTCAAATTCATTTTCTCAATTAAAACAAAAATAGGCCTTGGAAATGTAAGTAATTAAAAGACAATAATAAAACCAAATAAGCAAAGAATAGAAAGTTTATGCTACATTTACCATAATAATTGAATCTTCTAGATGCTATGGAATAAATAAAAAAAAATATGTTGTACAAAAGTCTCCATAATCTGTTCTGATCCCAGTGCTACATTCTTGCTAATACATGCCATATCCTGCATTTTGGCTGGACTGCACCAGACTGCAAGCAGTTATCAAAACCAGTGTCCTTATTCCACCTTCACAACGGATGTGCCTGGAACTTTCCTGGTAACTTCCTACTCATATTTTCAACCCCAAATCAAATGACCCCATGGAACAAAACCCATCCAGGCTTTTGTGGGCATCAGTCCCTGCCCCTCAGCATATGGTAGCACATGCCCCCTCTGCTATCGCTCCTGTGACATGTAAAAGTCAAAATTATTCACCGTCCTCTTAGACTGCAAGACTGTAAATGTAAAGAAATGTTATATTTACTTTTTAACAGACCTTTTGTTGTTGCTGTTGAGGGGCTAAGTTATGTCTGACTCTCTTCCCACCCCACGGATTGTGGCCTGCCATGCCTCTCTGTCCATGGAATTTTCGAGGCAGGAGTACTGGAATGAGTAGCCATTTCCTTCTTCAGGGAAATCTTCCCGACCAACTCAGGGATCAAACCTGCATCTCCTGTGTCTCCTGCACTGGCATTACCACTGAGCTACTTGGGAAGCAACAGACCCTTCAGAAACCTCATTAAGCAACATGTTCGATACCAAATTTAACAATTTAACCATTTAAATTTTAAAAGTGTAGAAACTTTCTAACTCTTCTAGTCTAATACAAAGCCATATTTTTAAAAGGAAAGGTGTCTTTAAATCTACATACAAGTGGCATAATCAGATTATCGTATTGTGCTCTACAAGATCATTTTAATGTAGTGGAATTGATATTTATCTCTCTAATGTAAAGCGCCAGCTTCACTCAGCCTATAAAATCCCTGAGAATATAGTTCATACCATAGAACTCTGGGACTCAACAAACCAACTCCAGTAACCAACAAAAACAAACATCAATAAATGCTTGATTATGTCTATGTTAACAAATGGCAACTGGCATATATTCCCTAATTATTATGTAACATAAATAATTGTATGATTTTTTTCTCTTTTTCGGATGCCTTAATGTTCTCTAGTTTGGTAAATTGTCACAGAGTACTTATTCCTTTTGTCTAAATTCCCTTCCTAGCCATTTTGCTGAGAATATTTTACATACCTTTGAAGATTCAGCTTACCCTTTCCCAAGTAAACTCTCTCACACCATTTCCATCCCTCCACCCCAAGCTAAGTTAAACACTTCCAACTCTGTTTACACCAAACTTAATAAACA
Organism: Bos mutus; assembly: GCF_027580195.1. Classification (NCBI taxonomy): domain Eukaryota; kingdom Metazoa; phylum Chordata; class Mammalia; order Artiodactyla; family Bovidae; genus Bos; species Bos mutus. The sequence goes on along the minus strand of NC_091626.1, from coordinate 89,498,621 downwards.
ATAACGCAAAATGTACAGCTCACTGAATTATCACTGGTATCTCAAAATATGATACCTTTACTTGAAAAGTGCCACACAATCTTCATGTGTATATCCCCCCATTTTCTGATAGAACTCTGCATATAGTAATGTGAAAGTGAAAGTCGCTCAGTCACGTCCGACTCTTTGCGACCCCGTGGATTATGCAGTCCATGGAATTCTCCAGGCCAGAATACTGGTGTGGGTAGCCTTTCTTGTCTGCAGGGGATCTTCCTAACCCAGGGATTGAACCCAGGTCTCCTGCATTGGAGGCAGATTCTTTACCAGCTGAGCCACCAGGGAAGCCCATAGTGGATTCTCAATAAATATTTTGCACATAGTAGATTCCCGACAAAAGTGGATTTAATGAACTAATGAGTGAATGAATGGTGTTAAAGACAAGCACACACACCAAATCAGGGTGCTGTGGTCCTTTCTGTGGCATGAGTGTGCAAGCAGAAAACTGTGAGCAAGATCAAATGTATAAACGCTGCTTCTAAGCCATTTGATCACTGCATACTGCCTGACTCTTAAGCACAAGTCGAAGTCCACTGAACACTGCAGGAACTCAGTAAATAATAAAAAAGGATGAAAAGGCTATTTTACTAAATTGACTACTTATTCTAAACCTTGATCTTTTTGAGAAAAACACACTCACATCAAAGTAAATATCACTGACATAATTAAAATTCAAAGATCAAAAATATATTCAGTTATTATACCATACGTTATTAGGATACAAATACCCTTGCTTGCATGATGTGCTATAGAAACTGGGAAGAGAGCTCACATTTGCATACCAATGTGTAAGTCACCAAAAGGAACAGTTATAGAAAGGTATCTTTACCTACTATAAGAGGAAAAAGGGAAATTCTTTGAAGCCATATTGTTTGATTAGAAGTCAAGAAATAGTTGAATAAAAATGCAATGCAGTTTCCTTAATACACTTACTATAAAAAAGCAGTCTTTAAATGTGGCCCAATTGCTAGCTTATCTTTAATCAACTTGTAACACAGGTCATAACAGAAATTAAAATAAATTCTTTAGTATTGGCTTAAATGTGAGGTCTCAAATACACGGTCAGCAAACTATGACTTACAGAAATACATATATCTGTTCTGTTAACATCACGCAGTTTTAAAGAGCCCTGAAATTAGTCAGACGACAATACAAGTAGTCAAGCCCCTACTGCCTTGTAATGTGTGGTTACATCCACTCCTCCCTGACATAAATCTGAATTTGTGACCATTGACTTAAAACGCTACTTTTGTTTCTTTTTTAAAAAAACAGTGATCAAAGGACTTCACTGGTGGTCCGGTGGCTAAAACTTCATGCTCCCAGTACACGTGGCTCAGGTAGCATTCCTGGTCAGGGAAATGGATCCCTTAAGCCTCAACTAAAGAAATCGCATGCCACAACTAAAGACCCCACATGCTGCTGGGACCATTGAAGATCCTGTGCACCACAAGCAAGACCTGGTGCAGCCAAATATTAAAAAAAAAAACAAAAACAAAAAACTGTGATCAAAGAAGAGACCTGTTTCATCTTTTCTGCTTTGTCTTCTTCCTCTGCTAGACTCTTAAATGTTGCAATTGTGCACAACAGTCCTGGAGGCTCTTTTCTTCTCCCTTTATACTTCTTACGTTTAAGTATCCTTTCAAAGCCAATGACCACAAACGGATTTCTCAGTCTAAGACCTCTCTTTAGATCTCAAAACTACATACCCTACTTCATTCTTGTATCCCTTTCAAAAACCTTTTATGTATTTGGAACGTCAGTCAGTTTAGTTCAGTTCAGTCACTCAGTCGTGTCAGACTCTTTGCCACCCCATGAATCGCAGCACTCCAGGCCTCCCTATCACCAACTCCTAGAGTTTACCCATACTCATGTCCATTCAGTCGGTGATGCCATCCAGCTATCTCATCTTCTGTCGTCCCCTTCTCCTCCTGCCCCCAGTCCCTCCCAGCATCAGGGTCTTTCCCAATGAGTCAAGTCATTGCATCAGGTGGCCAAAGTATTGGGATTTTCAGCTTCAGCATCAGTCCTTCCAATGAAACCCAGGACTGATCTCCTTTAGGATGGACTGGTTGGATCTTCTTGCAGTCCAACAGACTCTCCAGAGTCTTCTCCAACACCACAGTTCAAAAGCATCAATTCTTCAGCACTCAGCTTTCTTCACAGTCCAACTCTCATATCCATACATGACCACTGGAAAAACCATAGCCTTCACTAGATGGACCTTTGTTGACAAAGTAATGTCTCTGCTTTTTAATATGCTATCTAGGTTGGTCATAACTTTCGAAGGAGTTATGTGTCTTTTAATTTCATGGCTGCAGTGACCATCTGCAGTGATTTTGGGGCCCCAAAAAATAAAGTCTGACACTGTTTCCCCATCTATTTCCCATCAAGTGATGGGACTAGATGCCATGATCTTAGTTTTCTGAATGTTAAGCTTTAAGCCAATTTTTCACTCTCCTCTTTAATTTTCATCAAGAGGCTTTTTAGTTCCTCTTCACTTTCTGCCATAAGGGTGGTGTCATCTGCATATCTGAGGTTATTGATGTTTCTCCCCTGGCAATCTTGATTCCAGCTTGTGCTTCTTCCAGCCCAGCGTTTCTCATGAGGTACTCTGCATATAAGTTAAATAAGCAGGGTGACAATATACAGCCTTGACGTACTCCTTTTCCTGTTTGAAACCAGTCTGTTGTTCCGTGTCCAGTTCTAACTGGACCTGCTTCCTGACCTGCATACAGATTTCTCAAGAGGCAGGTCAGGTGGTCTGGTATTCCCATCTCTTTCAGAATTTTCCACAGTTTATTGTGATCCACACGGTCTTTGGCATAGTCAATAAAGCAGAAATAGATGTTTTTCTGGAACTCTCTTGCTTTTTCCATGATCCAGTGGATGTTGGCAATTTGATCTCTGGTTCCTCTGCCTTTGCTAAAACCAGCTTGAACATCGGGAAGTTCACCATTCACGTATTGCTGAAGCCTGGCTTGGAGAATTTTGGGCATGTGAGATGAGTTTCTAGCGTGTGAGATGAGTGCAATTGTGTGGTAGTTTGAGCATTCTTTGGCATTGCCTTTCTTTGGGATTGGAATGAAAACTGACTTTTTCCAGTCCTGTGGCTACTGCTGAGTTTTCCAAATTTGCTGGCATATTGAGAGCATATTACAGAGAGTAAAACACTTTACACAAAGTCTAATAATTTAAATATGAATCTCAAATTTGAAAAAATACATGTGTGTGTGTGTGTTTATCTTCACAAAAGTGCCAAATTAGTGTCTAGACTTAGCCAAGCTGGAATGTGAAATTAACCACAGCAGTCTCCATCCCTACCACCGTTCTAGGCAATTGGTAAACCAACCAAATAGCTACTTTACTTTCAATCTCCTGGCCTGTAGGCCAACTTCCACACTGCTGTCAGAATTATCCTTTTTAAATACAGATTGGGTCATGTCACTCTTTCTATTTTATATATCAAAGTGGTTTTCAGCCAACTTACAAAGATGTGAAGCCATTACAGGCACTTCTAGTCTGGTCCCGCCAACCTTATCAGCACTTATTCCATTTTCTCCCTTGGAGTCCAAACTCTTAACTCTATTAACCCTCTCTCAGATCTTAGAATGCTTTATACTTCCTTCCTTCCTTCATATACACCTCTTTTTCTTAGAATGTTCCTCCCTCAACACTTCAGCTGATGAATTCTTTGTCCTCCAGGAGTTGTTCAAATGTGACTTCTCCAGCCAAAAGGCTATCCTTCATATCTTTCATTATAGCATGCATGTCTCTTGCCAGCATTATCACAGCCTTTCAGAATTATATCCTTCACTAATGGAATTGCTTGAGGTCCATCACCACACAAACAGGCCTCTGTGAGCCAACACCTTCCCCCACTGCCACAACATAGTCAATTCTGTGTGGGGAAAAAAAAAAAAAGACTTTCTCTATTTGGTTCATTCTGATATACTTGTTATTTGGCACAATATCCTGCATGTAACACTCAAAAACGGCCATTGAATGAATCAGCAGGTAACTAAGAGAATGAATGAATAGATATCATTGTCTTATGTGGTTAAAATCCTTAGGCAAAAATAAATGTTTTATAGGAAGCTAGTTATCCTTTTTACATAGGAGAATTCTGGAAAATATTATAATAGCCATTTCTTTCCATAATGTACTACATTTGCATCTATATGTTCCAGCTGTATCATACCTCTTTTTACCAGATAAGAAACTGATGTGAAAAGACTGTCCGCTGTCCAACGCGATAGAAGAAATTCAAATACAAAACAACAAAATCACTGAACACAATTTTAACAGTCAACAAACAACACAGAAAGCAACCTGAAAATGGTTAATATTTATTTTAAATGATAAAACTTTAGCTAAGATATGGCCAAGTATGCCAGTAGAATATAACTGAATTCTGGAGGGTGAAAGTCCTGAGCGGTGTATTTCTGCATGCCCTGTCCTTCAGATAGCCTTAGGCTCACCAGTGTGTGGCCATGTTCAAATAAAGTCTATTATGTGTCATAGAAATAGTAAGGAAACACTTCTCATTTCTATTTTAATATAAGATTTAACAACTTAAGTAAAACTTAAAAGCACATCAGTACATACTTTCCCTTGTTCATCCTGAAGTTACATATTAAGCAAAAAGATTCTTTACATATGTTTTCTCCACACTTCTTTGTTCACGTCAATCAGGTTATATAGACTTTGACAAATTTTTCCCTCAATTCTAAACAGAATGGGTTCAGAGTTTACGGATAAATTTTATCAGGGCTCAGATTCCACTCAGGGAGACAAAAATAGGCTTTTTGACTTAGTTTGGAGCAATTACTTGCCAATGTTTATCTCAATCCATCTCTAACAGTTTAGTTAAAAGTACAGTTTTAAAATGTATAGTATATTTTATTACATCTCAAGATTGGAAGGAGCAATAGTCTCAACAACAAACACAGATATTTCCAAACTAGGAATCATTCACTCTTTTTTGTGTTTACAAATGCTTTGTTGGCTAATGTTGAACTTCTTATTGTAAACATTCCTGAATAATGCAGTGGCAAGATCTTATTTGAGCTGTTTATCTCTGTTAAACTTTGTGTTTTTCTCCTCGTCCATTACAACCAAAAGTCAACTTTTTCGTCCTCCCTTGCCTCAGAGCTATAAGGAAAATAGCAGAAACTACTTATAGACTTATTTTTTTCCTTTGTAAATACCTGGTTTCACTGATAATCACAGTAATCACTGTCTCAGGAGAAGACATAACAAGAGAAAATCCTTTTGGAAACTGGAGAAGAAGAGAGCAATTCCCTCCTGGTGTAGGAAGAGTATAAGGTGCCCAGTGGTCTGAACTGTATTTTCCAAAGTCATGAGACCTTTGGTTGCAGGGAGCCTCAAACTCTGGTTGAGACTCCAAGGTCTCAGAGAAATTCTTTCTGGTGCCCACAGGGAGACTAAACCCAGTCCTAAAGCTTGCAGCCTGGCTAACATATCACCAAGAATGGCACAGAAATTTCAAAACTCAAACTCAAAAACATAGAGAAAACATGAGCTGACATACTCCCACTACAGATGTTATATTGTGAAGTTGAAGACAGCGGTTTTAATTAATAGATGGTGGTTTAAAATCTTAAAGGAAACAATGCTACAGGATCTTGGCTGTGAAGTGAAGTGAAAGTCACTCAGTCCTGTCCAACTCTTTGAGACCCCATGGACTATAGAGTCCATGGAATTCTCCAGGCTGGAATACTGGAGTGGGTAGCCTTTCCCTTTTCCAGGAGATCTTCCCAACCCAGGGATTGAACCCAGGTCTCCTGCATTGGAGGAGGATTCTTTACCAGCTGAGCCACAAGGGAAGGTGAATAAAACTGGAATGGGTTGCCTATCCCTTCTCCAGGGAATCTTCCTGACCCAAGAATCGAACTGGGGTCTCCTGCACTGCAGGTGGATTCTTTACCAACTGGGCTATCAGGGAAGCCCCACAGATCTTGGCTGTCTAACCACAATGACATTAAAACCCAGACTGTACCTAAATAATCCTATATTGGGCTTCCTTCATAGCTCAGTCAGTAAAGAATTTGCCTGCAATGCAGAAGACCTGTGTTTGACTCCTGGGTCAGGGAAGATCCCCTGGAGAAGGAAATGGCAAAATGCTCCAGGATTCTCACCTGGAGAATCTCATGGACAGAGAAGCCTGGCAGGCTACAGTCCATGGGATCACAAGAGTCAGATACAACTTAGTGACTAAAGCATGAAACCATGAAACATCCTATATTGGAATAGAAAGTTTGTATATATATGTTTGTATATATGTGTTATATATATGTAATTAGAGAGTTTGTATATATGTTGTATATATCCTGACCAGATTAGAGATTAGGCATCTACAGAATAACCAATCTAGAGAATTTATTTTTACTACCTCTATTGATCAAAATAAATGAAATCACCTGACCTTGAATCCATGTGACCCACAAACAGAAGACATTACAAAATTAAATTTACTCATGAACATGACAAATAGGTCAAATGTGACCCAAATATGATCTGCATGTCTATTTTTTCTGTGTTTTGGTTAGGGAAAATGATAAATCTTAAATTAATTATACTAAGTGAAATAGCCCTTAAGTCCCTGAACACTTTTCTTTAAGGTATACATACTTCTAGATGTATTTTACTTGGACAGATCTTTTTTTTTTTTTTTTTTTGGCAAGTTCATGGTAAGCACTCAATAAATCCACACTGAAAAAATGAATTAATAATATTGGTAATAAATGGTCATCATAAAATATCCAAATGCTTTGGAAATAGAGAAATTACGAAAACATTTCTTCATTCCTCTTAGAGAAAAGTGCTACTGAGTTAATGTTCATCTTTCCAGTCCTTTCCAAACTTTCATATAAACATACAGATGTTCATGTAAACATAATCTAAATGAGTTCACACTACAGATTTTCTATAACTTGTTGAATTGTATCCCCCACAAGATAAATTGAAATCCTAAATTCCAGTGTGTATGAAGTCACCTTACAAAGAAATAGGGTCTTTGCAGATGTAATCAAGTTAAAATGAGGTCATCAGGGTGGGCATTAATACAATGCTGCTGCTGTTGCTGCTGCTAAGTCCCTTCAGTCGTGTCCGACTCTGTGCAACCCCATACATGGCAGCCCACCAGGCTCCCCCGTCCCTGGGATTCTCCAGGCAAGAACACTGGAGTGGGTTGCCATTTCCTTCTCCAAATCCAATGCTAGCGGTAAAGAAACAGAGCTATGGAGACACACAAAGAGAACGCCAGGTGGTTAAAGAGGCAGAGACTGGAGTGATGCCTACGAAACAAAGATCGCTGGTGCTATCTAAGCAGGCGGAGGCAAGGAAGAATTCCCCTAAAGGTGGTGAGGGAGCATGGTCCTGACTACATATTGATTTTGGAGACTTCAGAACTGTGAGCAAATAAAATACCTGTTCTTTTAAGCCACCTCATTGTGTAGATTTGTTATGGTAATCCTGGAAAGCTAATGTCCTTGTTTTTCACTAATAGAAAGTTTTAGACATCATTTCTAGTTTCCATAATAGTGTATATAGTTATTCTCTATTTATTGTGTAATTACACTTACTGTAATGCATTTTAACACAGTCTTTTGCTCAAAGTTAGCGACTGGCAAGCACTTCTTCTTTTTTTTTTTTGGCAAGCACTTCTTAAGGTTTCTTTGGGACATGCTTTGCTCATGGTGAAAGTACTTGAATATAAAATGCTGCAAACATAAATCAAAATTCCCAAGACACATACAGGTACAGAGATACATAAAGAGAATGCCAAAGATATACAAAATGTCCTCCTAAACACTTATTTCAATAATGCTGTGAACTTATAGTACTTGGATTTCTTTTCACCTTGAAATTTAAAATACTGCATTAGATTAGCCTATCACTAGGAAGTTATTTATGGATAGAAATAATTCTTTCCCTTTCACTTTGCCTCCCTCTCTTTCCTTCTTTCATTCCTTATTTTTTTTTCATTAAAGTGTAATATACAGGTCATAAGGGTACCACTGAAAGAATTTCTATGAACAAACACAGCCATATAATAAGAACATAGATCAAGAAAGGGTATCTTATCAGCACTCCAGGAACCACTGTCTTGTTTCTCTTTAGTTACTGCCCCCATCAGTCCCAATTTGGGATTTTATCTGTTGTTAATCAAGAATTGGAGAAGGAAATGGCAACCCACTCCAGTATTCTGGAAAATCCCATGGACAGAGGAAACTGGTGGGCTTGCAACATGGGGTCGCAAAAGTAGGAGAGGATTAGCAACTAAACCATCAACCAGCCAAAACTTCCATGTAATTAAGTCTCACCATAACCTCAGTATATCTAAGTGTTCCAACTTCTAATCCACCCACCCTACTGGGTCCTGCTTAATTTTCCAACTCATTTTCTGTCCTTTGTCACCTCCTGGTCTTCACTGCAGCCGCACAGAATCACCACAAGCTCAGGGACCCATGTTGCCCGTCATTCTCATGAATCACCATCACGCCGCACAGAATCACGACAACCTCAGGGACCCATGTTGCCCGTCATTCTCGTGAATCACCATCACTCCTGTAATTCTTTTCATCTTAAAACACCTTTTTGATACTCAGCTTACCTCCATCCCATTCTGTCGTTTCTGTCTCACCAGATGGTACAGGTCTTTAAACATCACCTCCCCCCTACCTCTTTCTGTTCCTTCCACATGATTTTGTCAGGGACCCCTTCTAAGTTCTTGAGCCTACCTTATCAGTGTTGTAACACTCACCACACTGGAAGAAAATTGCCTGGTTCCTTCTGCTGACAGCTAACACTCTCAAAGGACTATCAGAATAACCTGTTGATCGAACAAAGCCAAGGTTAACTGGTACATTGCGGTAGGGGAGAACACCAAATTTACCTACTGTGCTTTACTTACCTGTGTTTCAGAATGTTGGGGGTCCGGAGCAGATATGTATTTCATTTTGGAATCTGTGTGCAAGTAGTTAAAGAGGAAATGGATCAGGACTGGAGAGAGTTTGGAATATAATCCTTTAAGATTGGTGGACGCAGAGACAGGAAGACCTACTCCCGAGTCTTAAAAAGGAGATTCTTATTTAGTAAGTGCTCTTTTTGCCCAGATGAGCAACCTGCAATCCTGAGATTGCTTGCTTGTCGCTCAAAAGGGTTATCTCCATCAAACAAAGGGTTTCAGGAATTTCTTGAAGCAGAGAGTAAAGTCTTATTTTGCTCTGCTTCCTTGGTGGCTCAGCTGATAAAGGATCCGCCTGCAATGTGGAAGGCCTGGGTTCGATCCCTGGGTCGGGAACATAACCTGAAGACAGGAAAGGCTACCCACTCCAAGATTCTAGACTGGAGAATTCAACAGACTGTATAGTCCATGGGTTGCAAAGAGTCAGACACGACTGAGTAATTTTCATTTTGCTTCACTTTCTTCAACAGCAAGGTGGTTGGGGGGACCTTTCTGGTGGTCCAGTGGTTAAGAATCTACCTGCCAGTGCAGGAGACCTGGGTTCAGTCCCTGGGTTAGGAAAATCTGCTGGAGAAGGGAAAGGCTACCCACTGCAGTATTCTGGCCTGGAGAATTCCATGGACTGTATAGTCCCTTGGGTCACAAAGAGTCGGACACCACTGAGGACTCTCTCTTTTACTAGCGTTTATCTAACTAATCCTGGTCCTGCCCAGGCGGCTAGTCAGGTGCCCTGGCGGTGCCATCCCTCCAGGAACGGTGCGGCCCCTCCCACGCTGTGATCACAAAAGCAGATGTCGTCTCCTCAGCGTCTCAGGCTCAGTACCTGCAGCGCTGTGGGTTCTCTGCTTTTCCCTCCGGTTCTGAATTCTGCATTGTGTCTCTTTTCTGGCGAGGTTTCCCACACCCTCCTTTTCCCACGAAATGGCAACCCACTCCAGTACTCTTGCCTGGAAAATCCCATGGACATAGGAGCCTGGTGGGCTGCAGTCCATGGGGTCGCAGAGTCAGACACGACTGAGCCACTTCACTTTCACTTTTCACTTTCCTGCATTGGAGAAGGCAATGGCACCCCACTCCAGTGTTCTTGCCTGGAGAATCCCAGGGACGGGGGAGCCTGGTGGGCTACCGTCTGTGGGGTTGCACAGAGTCAGACACAACTGAAGCGATGCAGCAGCAGCAACAGCAGTCTTTTTCTCTTCCCGTCGCTCCAAGCGGTTTGTGGTAGCACGAACTGATGGATGCACTTTGGTTTGACTCTAAGCAGATAACGTGTTGTTACCTCAGTGTCTTTCAACCGAGTGACTGGAAAGTGTGGGCACCACACCACAGCACTTCATGCCCTGAACTGTTGTTATCAGTCCGGTTGTTGTTATTAATCACTTAGTCGTGTCGGACTCTTTGAGATGCCATGGACTGTAACCCACCAGGCTCTTCTGTCCATGGGATTCTCCAAGCAAGAATCCTGGAGTGAGTTGCCATGTCCTTCTCCAGGAGATCTTCCCGACCCAGGGATCAAACCCGGGTCTCCCCCTTCATTGATACCTTCCTCTGAATTCCAGTATTACTTTCATCTGTTTTCTAACAACTTGTGTACACATTCACCTTGTCGGCGGTGGTGGTGGTGTGGTCACCCAATTGTGTCTGACTCTGTGACCCCATGGACTGTAGCCCACCAGGCTCCTCTGTCCATGGAATTCTCCAGGCAAGAATACTGGAGTGGGTTGTCATGCCCTCCTCCAGGGGATCTTCCCAACCCAGGGATTGAACCCTGCTCTACTGCAATGCAAGGGGATTCTTTACCATCTGAGCCATCAGGGAGGATGAGAGGAGGGGGCTAAAGGTTTGATTAGAATGGGTTGGACAGACCGGAGGAGGGAACTAATTGGGCTGAACTTAGGACTGAACAGCAGCCGCAAGATGCTGCACGAGACTTAATGAGTTAGCTCTTTTGATCCCAATAAATGCAGATCCAGAAACTTTTATTAGACTGGCTTACAGAGGTGGCCTCTGCAGGTAACGCACAAGTGTCAGGGCCCAGGTTTCAGCCAGCTTCCAGGCTCCTCCCCCCTTCTTCCCTCTTTCTTTTTCCCTTCCTCCCTCCCTGGCTTCCTTCTCTCTTTCCTTCCTTTCTTTCTCTCCCTCTCTATTTTTTCCTTCTTTCCTTCCTTTCTTTTCTCTTAAGATTAAAATAGCTAAATTGTTGGCCTCTTTATTGATTTCAGCTCATATATTTGGCTTGAAAAAACATGCAATGCATAGTTTCATTGAAGAACTAATTATCTTCTTCCAAAGACAAAAGTAGAGCAGGAAACTAAAATATTCTTCCAGTCTCTAAATGCTCATTAGAGAGTCAGCTTCCATGGTGCCTGGCACAGGACAGTCTGAAGAGTTGGCCCCACAGAATAGATTCATGTAAGCAAAACCAAAAATATGCTATGTGTCTCTCTTACAAGACTCTTACAAGACTCTGAAGTCACATAACTAACAAGTCCTTGTTCAGTTGTTAAGTCATGTCCGACTCTTTGCTGCTCTATGGCCTGTAGCTCCCTAGGCCCCTCTGTCCTATGGGATTTTCCAAGCAAAAATACTGGAGTGGGCTGTCACTTCTTTCTCCAAGGGATCTTCCTGACCCAGGGATGGAACCTGGGTCTCCTGCATTGCAGGCAGATACTTTACCACTGAGCCACCAGGGAAGCCCACCTAATTATCACACTTATTTTTTAAATCATCTGCGTGCTTCTCCTTAGAATCATATCCAGAAAATCTAAAAACAGCTCCAAATTAGAATGTGGCCCAAGTGCTAAGGCTGCCTATGGCTCTTGCTACAAAATAGTTTCAGTCTAATTTGAAAGTCTGCAAAGAATGACAGAAATTAACAGATTCTGCATGATTTGAAGCAGACTTCCGGGAAGGACCTGGAGAGCCAAGAAATCCACATGCTTGCTTGGTGGCATGTCTCAAGGAGGCAAAGACAAGACTATTCTGGATATTCTGCCACACTGACATAGAACAGAGAATGAAGAGGAAGGTGACGGCATCCACAGTCAAGCTATGTTGAGGCAGGTGTCTTAGGTACCCTTCCTCTCACTTTCAAACTCATGGTCCTTGAGAGCAGGCATCTATGTAGTCCACCATGACAGGTCTACACTCACTGCTCACGGGAGTAACTACCTAGAGACTGGCATACTGAGTGAAGTAAGTCAGAGAAAGAGAAATAAGGTATGGTGTGCCTTATGTGTGGAATCTAAAAAGAAGTGATACAAAAGAACTTACGAAACAGAAATGGACTCACAGGCTTACAGAAGGAACACATGCTTGTCAAGGGGAAGGGCTAGTTAGGGAGTTTGGGATCCACGTGTACACACTGCTATATATAAAATGGGTAACCCAGCTTCTATGGTGTCTTAGTGGTAAAGACTCCTCCTGCCAACGCAGGAGCTACAGTTTCGATCTCTGGTCTGGGAAGATCCCACATGCGACAGAGCAGCTAAGCCCGTGTGCCACAGCTATCGAACCTGTGCTCTAGAACCTGGGAACGGAAGCAAGAGAAGCCACCACAAGGAAAGGCCCACATACCACAATGAGAGTAACCCCAACTCATCACAATTGAAGAAAAGCCTGTGCGGCAACAGAGACCCAGCAGAGCCAAAAGTAAATAAATAAATAAAATTAAGTTAAATAAATAAAATAATATAAATTATACATTATACAATTATATACTATTTATTTTATTATATAAAATTATATAAAAAATAAAATTAAAATGGATAACCAACAAGGACCGACTATGTAGCACAGGGAGCTCTGTTCAATGTTATGTGGCAGTCTGGTTGGAAAAGGAGTTTGGGGGAGGATGAATACATGTGTATGTATGGCTGAGCACTCTGCTGTGCATCTGAAACTACCACAGCATTGTTATCCAAGTATACTCCAATATGAAATAAAAAAGCTAAAAAAATACAAATATTAACACTCGAAGGAAGCAGGGTGTGAAGTGAATAGAGGCTCCAATGAGCTATAAATTAACCTGAAAACCTTTACTGAGAAGCACTGTCAGGATCTACCCCCGCCCTCAGAAGTGTTGAGCTCAGGGAAATGGGGTTAATGGTGAAAATTGAGAAAACCAAGATTAAAGCTGAGAATACGAGCCGTTGCTGTGGAGACAGTAGGTTGAAGGGAGCTGCCTAGATGTCAGAGGTCAAGAGCAAGCATGAGCGGCAGATGAGCCAACACCAGCAAGGAAGGATGTAGCAGCTGAGGGTCACCACCTCGCAGAACACACCAAAGTCACGCACATTTTCAAAGGTCCAAACACAGCCACCGCTCTGTGGAGAAGGCTGGACCTGGAATCCAGAGCATACTGATCTCAATGGACAGCTTCTTTGACTTTTTCTGTTGCAGACAGTGCTCAAGCTTTAACACATTCTTGGGGCTTTGCCCTAGAAATTCACGCGGCGACAGGACCACATTTGACAACCGCTAAGGACGTCAGCTTTCCCTATAAGGAAGAATTCCCGTTCTGTTCTAAATCCTTCATGATCAAAACTTTTAAAACCCCAGCTGGCTACATTTCAAGTAATGAACATTTTTGAGACCCTTAACTGGGATACGGAGACTCCAGAGAGAATGATTAATTTTAGGATTTGAATATTGCAGAGGAGAAATGGTTTCAAGAGCCAAAGTTCTTATTTCAAGAAACTACATATATTTGTTACTTCCCACAACAAATATGAGCACCAAAATTTGAGCAGTAATACAGTAGAAATGGGCATGGATGAAGAACAGTTTTCTGTAGTTTTATTAAAAATGCATACTAACCTGGATTAAAATTACTGGGCTATCAGTCCTCTTGTTTCAAAGAGTGTGTTGAATGCCAGCTGGGTTCAGAGAAAAAGATTACCTATTTTCCTCTCGGCTGAGCTCTAATGTTGCATTGCTTGCCAGGTGCAGGAGCGCCTTGATCTGTCCCTGAGGAATGAAGAACAGGCCACAGATGGAAGTTAGACACCCAACCTGGGTCCCAGGATGGCTGAGTCAACTCAAATTGTCCCCAACACTGGAATCCCATGTTCTGCAAGTTATGGTTGTCAGTGCTCACAGCTCAGCACCTTTCTTACCCCCAGCTGGGTATAACAGAAGCAAATTAAAAAACACAATACACAAAAGCCAGAAAGGCCACACAGAAGTCAGTCAACCTCATGCAGCAGAAGAGATGAAGCCAGATACTTGATGTGATTAGATAACTGTCTCAGGTAAAGAGATTTGTTTAAGCTGTTATGTCAATTACCTGACTATGTAGAAGTGATTCTGTGCCAAGGAGCTCAGCCAGAGTTAACAAGACATTAATCTATTAATTCAGACTAAACATTAAGACTGAGTTTGACTCTAAGACCTGATATTTTGATTTGTGCAATGAGGCAGGAGTTCTGTTGTAATTTCTTCAATAATGCTAAATTTGACTACATTGACTAAAGGGACTAACATTTCTAATCCAATAAGTCAGTTGTATAACTAAGATTTTAAAGTTGTTTTTTTTTTTAATTTTTAAAAATCTACATAACAGCAAAATTTGAACTTCTACAATAGCAGATGTGTCATTTTCAATCCTTTATTTATGAAACTGACCTACATACACAAAATATTAGACAATTCCTCCATAAAAATGGTTCAGGCTCTATTTTGCCTGAATAAAAAGTTTAAAACTGTGTCTCAAAATTTCTCAGATATTTGGAATATCTCTGCTCTCTCAATTTTGGATTTTTAAGGATATAAAAGAAATCAAAGTATTCTTCTATTAATACCTCATAATGTCAATATATTTTGTATTATGTGAGCCTTCTATAATGTCAAGAATTTTCCAAAGCTTCAGCTAAGTAAAATAACCCTATGGGGGAATTTTTATTTTTTTAATTCTCCAATTTAGAAGGACGATTTGGGGAAAGAGACTATTCCTGCCTAATCACACTGTAATTAAAAATTACTTTCTAGAATAACTGATCCTTTTGATACTTTTACGTTTATCTCTTTCTTCCTAGTAGAAGAAGTAATAGTAGAAGTAGTATACCCATGAGGTGGAAAGTAGACTTTGAAAGTCATCAGGTTTAATGAATCTACAGTACAAATGTAAATGCGACTCCAAATTCTCCTTAAATTAAGAGAAACTTTGACCTAAACTAAATCTCTGCCCCCACCCAGCCACCCCCACCACTCCCGCCTTAATCAAAATATAGTCGTGGGGGCTTTTTTGGTGGCTCAGTTGTAAAGAATCTGACTGCCAATGCAGGAAACACAGATTCAACCCCTGATCTGGAAAGAGTTCACGTCCTCAGCGGCAACTAAGCCTGTGCACCACGATTACTGAGCCTGCGCTCTGGAACCCTGGGACCTGGAACTACGGAAGCCCGAGTGCCCTGAAGCCTGTGCTCCACAGTAGGAGAAACCGCTGAAGGAGAAACCTGTGCACTGCAACTGGAGAGGAGCCCCTTCTCGCCACAACTAAAGAAGAGCTTGCACGCGAAAGGAAGACCCAGCAAAGCCAAAGATAAAATAAATAAACATTAAAACAATTTCTAAATACAGTTTGTATCAGTTGGTGGAGCCATGATGGAAACAAATTTCAGAAGCGTAATTGAAAATGACAAGGAAACAGGTAATTGTTCAAAGAGGTCATCTAGAGTACAGGACCAGTAGTATATCTGTGAACTGGATCTGGGCAAGCCAATCAAAATCAAAGGCGCTTCACGCCCTTCCCTGTAATTGGAAGGTACATTCTGTCCACTATTTCCACAGCGGGAGCTGGACCCAGCCTTAGAAAGTAAGATGTTGTTGAGAGCATTGGGACAGAACATACGACTGAACAGAGTTAACACTTCCATATAAACAAGATTCCGGGTAGTGGGCTTGAGACCTACTCATGTTGTAGCTGCCTAAGACAATTCTCCTATGTAAGCTCTCTTCAAGAAAAGTAGAGGTACCAAAGGACATTTCATGCAAAGATGGGCTCGATAAAGGACAGAAATGGTATGGACCTAACAGAAGAAGAAGATATTAAGAAGAGGTGGCAACAATACACAGAAGAAATGTACAAAAAAGATCTTCACTACCCAGATAATCATGATGGTGTGATCACTCACCTAGAGCCTGACATCCTGGAATGTGAAGTCAAATGGGCCTTATAAAGCATCACTAAGAACAAAGCTAGTGGAGGTGATGGCATTCCAGTTGAGCTATTCCAAATCCTGAAAGATGATGCTGTGAAAGTGCTGCACTCAATATGCCAGCAAATTTGGAAAACTCAGCAGTGGCCATAGGACTGGAAAAGGTTAGTTTTCATTCCAATCCCAAAGAAAGGCAATACCAAAGAATGCTCAAACTACCACACAATTGCACTCATCTCACACGCTAGTAAAGTAATGCTCAAAATTCTCCAAGCCAGGCTTCAGTAATACGTGAACCGTGAACTTCCTGATGTTCAAGCTAGTTTTAGAAAGGCAGAAGAACCAGAGATCAAATTGCCAACATCTGCTGGATCATGGAAAAAGCAAGAGAGTTCCAGAAAAACATCTATTTCTGCTTTATTGACTATGCCAAAGCCTTTGACTGTGTGGATCACAATAAACTGTGGAGAATTCTGAAAGAGATGGGAATACCAGACGACCTGACCTGCCTCTTGTAGGTATGCAGGTCAGGAAGCAACAGTTAGAACTGGACATGGAACAACAGACTGGTTCCAAATAGGAAAAGGAGTACATCAAGGCTGTATATTGTCACCCTGCTTATTTAACTTATATGCAGAGTACATCATGAGAAACGCTGGGCTGGAAGAAGCACAAGCTAGAATCAAGATTGTTGGGAGAAATATCAATAACCTAGATATGCAGATGACACCACTCTTATGGCAGAAAGTGAAAAGGAACTAAAAAGCCTCTTGATGAAGGTGAAAGAGGAGAGTGAAAAAGTTGGCTTAAAGCTCAACATTCAGAAAATGAAGATCATGGCATCTGGTCCCATCACTTCATGGGAAATAGATGGGAAACAGGGAAAACAGTGTCAGACTTTATTTTTTGGGGCCCCAAAATCACTGCAGATGGTCACTGCAGCCATGAAATTAAAAGACGCTTACTCTTTGAAAGATAAGTTATGACCAACCTAGATAGCATATTGAAAAGCAGAGACATTACTTTGCCAACAAAGTTCCGTCTAGTCAAGGCTATGGTTTTTCCAGTGGTCATGTATGGATGTGAGAGTTGGACTGTGAAAAAAGCTGAGTGCCGAAGAATTGATGCTTTTGAACTGTGGTGTTGGAGAAGACTCTAGAGAGTCCCTTGGACTGCAAGGAGATCCAACCAGTCCATTCTTAAGGAGATCAGCCCTGGGATTTCTTTGGAAGGAATGATGCTAAAATTGAAACTCCAATACTTTGGCCACCTCATGGGAAGAGTTGACTCATTGGAAAAGACTCTGATGCTGGGAGGGATTGGGGGAAGGAGGAGAAAGGGATGACAGAGGATGAGATGGCTGGATGACATCACTGACTCGATGGACGTGAGTCTGAGTGAACTCCAGGAGTTGCTGATGGACAGGGAGGCCTGGTGTGCTGCGATTCATGGGGTCACAAAGAGTCAGAGACAACTGAGCGACTGAACTGAACTGAACTGAAGCTCCCTTGCTAATTGAACCTCCCACCTATCAGATTGGAGTGGCTGCCTCTTTCTTTGGTGTCTCCTTGCCCTCCGTGTACAGGGTCTGGTTTCACCCAGGGAACTTCCAGGGATGAGAACCAACAGTGATTAACTCCAACTGTACCTAACTGTACCTCAATACAAAATATTTTACCATAGTGTGTGTGTGTTAGTTGCTCAGTTGTGTCTGACTCTTTGTGACCCCATGGACAGACCAGACTGGTGAGCTACAGTACATGGGATTCTCCAGGGAAGAATACTAGAGTAGATTCCCATTCCCTTCTCCAGGGGACCTTCCCAATCTAAGGATCGAACCCAGGTCACCCGCATTGCAGGCAGATTTTTTACCTTTACCATCTGAGCCACCAGGGAAGCCCCTTTTACCATAGGCATGAGCCTAAATAACACACTAGTATTTTGGAAGTTTTGTTGCTGCTGCAGCTGCTGTTGCTAAGTCGCTTCAGTCGTGTCCGACTCTGTGCCACTCCATAGACGGCAGTGCACCAGGCTCCCCCGTCCCTTTAATGACTGCAATTAACATTGTTTGTGTTGTTTAGTCCATAAATTGTGTCCAACTCTTTGCCACCCCATGGACTATAGCTTGCCAGGCTCCTCTGTCCATGGGATTTTCCAGGCAAGAATACTGGAATGGGTTGCCGTTTTCTTCTCCAGGGGATCTTTGCGACCTGGGGCTCAAACCTGTGTCTCCTGCATTGACAGGCAGATTCTATACCACTAAGCCCCCAGGGAAGCCCACAATTAACATAAAGATATCCAAATTACTTCTGAACTTTTTTTTTCCTTTTTTAATCTCAGGAGACAGACTGATTTTAGTACACCTCTTAGATCCCAATCTCTCACACATTTTTATCAGATGCACTTATTATTAGTACCTGGATAATAAAGGTACTGTCTGATTGACCATACCAAAGGATATTTAGTAACACTTCATCAAACTACAATTCTTCCCTCAAAACTTCCAACCTATTTACAACATTGCCATCCACTACTTGTGATTTAGGCAAGAGCTGTCCTACAGAGAATGCCCATGAGTGGCCCCGCTTTCATCCTTGCATAAGCGTATGCCTTCTGCTCTGGTCTCCTGAGGTCTTTAGAAAGAGCCAAATAATAATCACATACACCACCTTCCTCTTAATTAAAAATTCAGCTAATTAGTTCGTTCCCTAAACTACAGAGCCAGGAAAGTGAAAGTCGCTCAGTGATGTCTGACTCTTTGCGGCCAGAATTCTCCAGGTCAGAATACTGGAGTAGGTAGCTCTTCCCTTCTCCAGGGGATCTTCCCAACTCAGGGATCGAACCCAGGCAGATTTTTTACCAGCTGAGCCACCAGGGAAGCCCTGGAAGTAGGTCTTAATTCAAGACATAGACTATCATGAATTATTAAGTTTTTATATAAGCAAAATGTATAATTCACACCCACACTCACCCCAGCCACTGGGTGTTGGCACATGAGCCAATTCTCATCTAATGGCAACATGAAATATTTGACAAACTATTCTGCTTTGTCAGCCCCATTCTCATTTTGCTATGCTACAAAAATCTCAATATATTAATCCTACCCCCTCTGATTTGGAAAGGAAACATCTACTCCTAGCTAAGTGCAAAAATTTCCGAAAGCAATCCTTCAGAATGTATTTTATTATGAGTGAGCACAAACCTCTACATTTGATTAAACTAAAAGTTGAATACACTGATATAAATTATTACAGAACACAGGGAGGGGTCGTAAAAGCTAGCAAGAATCATCAGATTATAGAAATTACTTTATAAGAGACATGATTCTCTCTTCTGCTTTAAATGTATATTTTATATACATATATGTAAGCATGAATATGACTTTTCAAGTTTATTGCAGGAAACATCTATTCCTCTCAGTTCTGATTTTTTTTTTTTTTTTTAAATTCCTGATATTTTCACATTTCCTTTTGCCTTTGTTTTGGCATTTTGCTCTCTGGAGCCATTACTCAAAGTGATACTTAATAGCCAAATAAGAAAGCAACATGTTTCAGTAATGCACATGACTGCTTAATGATGCAAGATCATCTTAATTCCCTCTCCTTGGGTTTTATTTTCCTTTAGGGGGCAACAATTCTAAAGGCTTAACTCTGTCTCAGCTGGTGAAAGTTGAATTGCCCTGCTGAGTGCTGTGGCATTTTTTTCTCTCTTCTGTTGGTCTGAGGAATAAAATCCCTAATGCTCTTTTGAGAGGGAACCGTTTGAAAAGTGTTAGTGGTTTGCTTCCAAAATTTTGTTGCTTGGAGAATTGAGCTAAACACAAGGGGACAGATAGGCTGCTGTTTCCAAGACCTCTTAAAAGACATAAAATCACACCAAATGATATGTCATTTTACAGATTTCTCCCTTTAACACCGTTTTCCCAAAGGCTGACCTGCTAGTTAAATCAGGAGAGAGGAAGTAGGGCTGATCACTCGAAATAGAAGAGGAAGGATCCCAGAGAGCCCTAGAGTGCTGAATTCCAGGTTTATTATCAAAGAATGAGTAATGTGTGCACCGCAGCATGAGTGGCCGCAGAGTCACCTTTATATAAATATCCAAGCTGCTCAGGCTCCAAACCCCATGTGTTATACAGTCACCCCCCCGCCGCCCCCGCCCTGCCCTTCCCACCATGGCTCTTAGGTTCCAGATAATTCCCAAGTTCCCTAACAGTGCTTGATTCAATGCTTGCAATCACTCTACGGCTGCTGAAGTGGGGATTCTGACATGCTTACCGAGACCAGACTCTGAAAACTCAATCCTGCGTCTTTTCCCCAGCAGAGTCGGGTGTTTCCAAATGTCTTACATCCTCCAAGAAATACAGAGTCGATGAGAAAAGGGGGCTAGTTCCTAAAGCTCCAGTCCTCTGGTTGTTATGAATCTCTGATCAGATCTCAAGCTCTCTCCCACTCCCTGAAGAAACCTGATGTCTTGCTTAATTGATTATCTCCCCCACTGGTGCTGGTGATCTTCTGGGGAAATGATGCTTTCTGCAGGATCACTTGGATAAAATTAAACTCTTCCTTAATCATCACCATTTTGCCCGAAGTGTGAAACAAACTCAACCGCTGAGATCATGGAAATGCTTCCTGATAAGGTCTTTCTAAGTCCCAAAGACTTAAGGGGCATTTTTTGGCTGGGTGGCTCAGATGGTAAAGAATCTGCATGCAATTCAAGAGACCTGGGTTCAATCCCTGGTTTGGAAAGATTCCCTGGAGGAGGGCATGGCAACCCACTCCAGTATTCTTACCTGGAAAATCCCATGGACAGAGGAGCCTGGTGGGCTACAGTCCATGGGGTCGCTGTGAGTCAGACATGACTGAGCAACTAAGCCGCAGCATAGCACTAAGTACCACACTCCCACACCCACCCCCAGCCCCACTCCACCAGCATCAACTACAGTTCCTTAGAGAAATTAGGTGCAGAGTGCAGTTTAAAGTCTACACTACTGACTTGTTATTTAGTCACTCTGTCAAGACGATTCTTTTGTGGCCCCATGGTATGTACCCCTGCCAGGCTCCTCTGTCCGTGGAATTTTCCAGGCAAGAATACTGGAGTGGGTTACCATTTCCTTCTCCAGGGCCTCTTCCAAACCCAGGGATTGAACCTGGTTCTCCCGCATTGCAGGTAGATTCTTTACCACCTGAGCCACCAAGGAAGGCTGACTGTCTGCCAGACTGCTCAAATTCATGACCATTGAGTCAGTGATGCTTTCTAACATCTCATCTTCAGCTGCCCCCTTCTCATTTTGCCTTCAGCCTTTCCCAGCATCAGGGTCTTTTACATTGAATCAGCTATTAACATCAGGTGGCCCAAGTATTGGAGCTTCAGTGTCAGCCATCAGTCCTTCCAATGAATATGCACGGTTGATTCCCTTTAGGATTGACTGGTTTGATCTCCTTGCAGTTCAACATAAAACTGTTTTCTTTCTTCTCTGGTCTTTCTTGCAAACTGTCCCTGTGTCTTCTGTCTGCTATTCAGCACCACAGGGTACCACGAAGTCACTCGGCCAGTGTAGACCCTCCCAGGCTTCCTGGACCTGGTCTTGGCTGTGATCCCAGGATGCTTAGAGCAGCACACTGCTCTCAGGGTTGTTCCCACAGCTGAAGGACTGATGCTCTGGGTGGGGACAAAGCAGATCCAATCTCCCCTTCCCAGGGCCACCTTCCCAAGCTGTATCTGAGTGACCACCAAATGGTTGCAATCTCTAGTAGGGGTATACCCTCAGATAAAAACTGATAAAAAGAATCACTCTCCACCCACAGTCACTGAGTAAAAACTTCCAGCCCTGGAAAAAGATGACTATAGCCATCTCTCATTGTGAATGAGAAGGACCCTATGAGGCTTTCCTGAGACAAGATTTCTCCCCTGCCCCCATATCATCTGCTCTAACTAATAGTATTTGGTGCAAATTCTCTGAGTTGTTTTGCTGATGTGAATTCCTCCCCTTCTCAGATGGAAGATGTTAACTACTTGATGACCAAGAGCACAGGGCTCAGGCCTCCTGGAGGTAAGGACAGACAGGGAAACACCCTGTTCCCTCATCATTAGCTAGTCAGAGAAATTTGCACAATCTGATCATGTACCCTGGGAACCCACCCTCCAACTTGGCCTTAAAAAATGCTTTGCCAAACACTTCAGGGAGGTCCTAGCTTTTTAGGGCACAAGCCACCTTGTCTCTGTTCATGGCCTTGCAGTAAAACTTTCTGTGCTTCAAACTCTGACAATACAGTTTGCTTGACCTCACTGTGCATCAGGCACATGAACTTGAGTTGATATCATCCCAAGATGTGGCAGGGTACCCATGTCTGATCCATACCTGCCCTCCCTGTGCCTAATACAGGACCCTGTGGGGTGAGGGTAGGGCAACAGAGAAAGAGCTGGCCATTGAGCAGAAGCAAGGAGGGGGAAGCCAGGTGATCAGGACTGATGAGTCCAAGAGTCAAAGGATATTCCTTAAGGATGTGGGGAGACAGTGTAGGCCAAGCAAAGATTCAAAGATAAATTTATTTTAAGTATCAGGACTGTAGCCAGAGATCACTAAACACAAGCCAGGGCCCTTCTGAGTATAACAGCCCAAGGCAAATGCATGGGTCCTGTGCCCTTGAAATAAGCCTCCCTTAATCTGGTATTCTCTATTCTCTTGGCCAAACTCAGCAATGCCAGTTCAGCCTCTCTGGGATAGTCAGAGTGGGACCAAGCAGATTTGCTTTGACAATTTGGGAAATGTTAGTCATGCGAAATAGTGTTTACAAGTCTGTGTTTCCATGCACCAACAGCTCAGTAAGGAATAAAAGCAACATGCGGATCTGATTTTCATCTACCTGAGTTCCCTCTCATCCTTGTTCCTACTCCTGCTCACTCTCCCTCAATGAATTATGGACTCTGTGTGTCCTTCTGAGAGCAAGATATCCACAGGGAGTGGTTCTTCTCCCCGCTGCTCCATGGCACACATCCCCTCTGGGGATCTCCCAAGTGTAGGGAGACCTCCTCTGGCCCAAGGTTGCTTATCGCCAGGAAGACAAGCATGTCTATTCCAGGGTCTGATTAGCTTTCACACAAAGCTGCATCCTTCATCTTAGCCTTTCTTAGTAATTACACATTTATTTTGTTGTTGTTCCGTTTCTTTATAAGCAATTCACAGCTGGCCAAGGGAAAGTAGAGCTGTTTATTGGATCCTCTTAGATTCCCTTGTAGCTCAGTTGGAAAAGAATCTGCCTGCAATGCGGGAGACCTGTGTTTGATTCCTAGGTTGGAAAGATCCCTGGAGAAAGAAATGGCAACCCACTTCAGTATTCTTGCCCTTGGAAATCCCATGAACAGAGAAGCCTGGGAGACTACTGTCCATGGGGTTGCAAGATTCGGACACAACTTAGCAACTAAAAACCAAGATACTCCAAAACACACATGAGATTTTCCTCAATCATTCATCCTTGGCCTGACCTTCCTGTGACTTTTGATACTTGAGGATTGGGTGCTCCCTGTGGATGGATGGAGGCTTCTCCAACATCTGAATTTCAGAAACCTGTCTCATCTTCCTTCAATTCCTTTTCTGAGTTTTCCTTCTCATTTTCAGCCAAAACTTTTCCTTTGCTTATTTCATAAAGACTCTCTTTCCCAGCATTCTCTCTTCAGCATTTTATCATTATACTCCCTCTCTTTAAGAGCCATGACCACCGATACACCAATGATTCTCTAACTTCCTTCCCTAGCTTGACATTTCCTACAAAGTTCAAAGCTAGTATATTAGTCTTTATTAAATATCTGTGTCTGGATAGGAAAGTCTTCTAGAAAATCTATGGTATTGAGTGAACTAATCCTGTTTTCCTTTTTAAATTGGCTCCTCCTCTTATACCCTCAACAAGATGAAGAGCTAATGCATACATGCAGTGTTCCCAAGCCAGAAGCCCTAACCTCTGAGATTCCCATGTGATATTCCTTTCTACTCTTAGCACATTCACCAAGTAACCAACTCCTGTAAGTAGTGCATTCTGTATATTTTAATTTGTTTTTTAGTATGATCCTTTCTCTCAGTTCCCCTTATCTCACATCATCGTTATTACATAAATGTGCACTAAGAAATTTTCCTTATTTAAGAGATTTGTGTAGAGAAGCAAAAGCTTCCATCAGAAGATATTCATTGATCAATCAACTGCAAAATCAATATATTCTCTAGGTTTATATCTGCTTAAACAAGTTTCTTTCTCTATAATTTATATTGTCTCCTTTGAAGAATTCATCTTTCCATGTTTACAGTAATTGCGAATATCTGGCTATACAACATAAATTATACCATGCAAATTGATTTCAAAATTATGTTGCTTACTTTGCCAAAGAAGAAAGATTCAACAGAATAGATGAAAGTGTTGAAGAAGATCTCAAATGTCAAAACAATCACAAGGTATTAGGCAGACTGTGTACTGCACAATTGCAGGGGAGGGGTGGCATTGTCCATGTGATGATCATAATTGTGCTTTTATTATGAAAAAACTATGTTTAGGAAGGAATACTTTTCCTTCTTCTTCTTTTTTTCTAATCCAACAATAGTTTCTGTGTAGTCAGGAAGTAGAATTGCAAATCATACACATGGCCATTTCAAGTGAGAATTGAGTAGGCTTTGATCACTTAGCAATTAGGTAAAGTGAAAGTGAAAGTCACTTAGTCATGTCCGACTCTTTGTCGCCAGAATTCCCCAGGCAAGAATACTGGAGTAAGTAGCTCTTCCCTTCTCCAGGGGATCTTCCCAACCCAGGGATCGAACCCAGGTCTCCCACATTGCAGGCAGATTCTTTACCAGCTGAGGCACAAGGGAATCCCATCAATTATGTAAGATATAATCAGTAGGGATTAAAATGGTGTGCATATCAAAGAATAAAGATAAATACCTTGGAAAAAGTAATAAAACTCTCAAATATATTTACAAATTTGGCCCTCTTTGAAGTTAATGATATTAAAGTCAAATATACATTTCAGGACCCAAAATATTAGTTATATAATTTTATAAGAAAAAGTATGCAATAAGTATTAAAACTTCTAGTTCCTTTTTACTTATAAGAATCCCCATATAACTTCAAAATAAAACCTGACTGTGATTTAATATAAGCCAAAGTAAACTTTTTTTCACAATGTTACTTTTATCTTTTAAGATAAAACCATCATGAAAAAATGTATTCCATTATTTACATGACATTTAAATTACATATTTAGTGGGTCAACATGAAATAGCAATCTGCTTAGATTATTTGTCATTGGCTGAGAAAGACTTACCATACTTATCTAGCCCCACACAATGTCTCTAAAAGAGAAATCCAACAAGGCACTCATTGCTTAAGTTCCTTCACTGGCTCATAAATGCTCTGTGGGTGCATTTTAAGTCCCAGTAAAGTTCTCCATCTTTTTCACTATTCCAAGTCTTATCTTCAGGCTCATATCTTGTAACTTAACCTCAGTTCAATTCAGTTCAGTCGCTCAGTCGTGTCCGACTCTTTGGGACCCCATGAATCGCAGCACACCAGGCCTCCCTGTCCATCACCAACTCCTGGAGTTCACTCAAACTCATGTCCATCGAGTCGGTGCCCTACCTCAAAAGTACCACCACACCACTTATTTATTCCTCAACACCTCAACAATTGAGATCTCCTCATGGCTCCTAGAATGAATCATACTGAATCAAGCTGGCATTTAGCCATGTAATTTCTTCTTTGACTACTTTTTCTCACCTAAGATCGTTTAATTTTCATCCTTCAAAATCATGCTGATGGTTTCACTTGCTCTGAGAAGCTTTCTTTGACAAACTGCAGGCCAAACTCCTCGCTTTGTAACCTCTCAAGAAAGAATGGTGCTCAATCTTCGCAGGAGCATCTGCAGTCAGCACGTACGTCTTTTGCTGCGTTCAGCACCTTGTATTTCAAATCTCTCCTTAAACGTGTGAGCATCTAGAAAAAAGAGACTGTATCTGTACACTGTGGTACCCATAAGAGAAATAAGGGGGCTTCCCAGGTGGCGCTAGTGGTAAAGAACTCTCTTGCCAATGCAGGAGCGATAAGAAATGTGAGTTTGACCCCTGGGTCTGGAAGATCCCCTAGAGGAAGACATGGCAACCCACTCCAGTATTCTTGCCTGGAGAATCTCCATGAACAGAGAAGCCTGGAGGGCCACAGTCTATGGGGTCACGAAGAGTCAGACACAACTGAAGTGACCTAGCATGCATGCACACAAAAAAATAAGAACATTGGACAAAATGTTAGTCTTTCAAAATGGATCGAAACTGGCACAGGTCAAAGGAAGGGCCTTACCATTGTTTCCCCCCCAGTTCTTCAGATCCTGTGTGTGAGGCTCCCTATAATGAGTGGACTGAGAGATCCCAAGGATACAAAAGTCTCTATAAACATGGAACTAGGAAAGACTGCTTCTTCCTAGTTTTTGTTTGTTTTAAATTGTTATTGGAGTGTCGTTGATTTACAGTGTTATGTTAGTTTCAGGTGTACAAAAAAATGAATCAGTGTTACATGTACAGAAAACCACTGCCTTTTTTTTGGATTATTTTCCCATATATAGGCCATTGCAGAATAGTGAGTAGAGTTCCCTGTGCTATACAGCAGATTCTTATTAGTTATTTATATTATATGGAATACTGCGTTTATGTCAATCCATCTCCTTATTTATTGCCCCCCCCTTCTCCCATACCCTCTGGTAAACATGAATTTGTTTTCTACAGCTGTTTGATTTTACTCCTTTTTGTTGTTGTTGTTGTTGCTGCAGATTTTTTTTTTTAATTTTTATTGGAGTATAGTTGCTTTACAATGTTCCCTGGCAGTACAGTGGTTGAGGCTGCCTCTTGAAATGGATGAAAGCTTTATTTCCTGCCTACCCACAGACCACATCCTTAACAGACCACAAAACCACCTTGTTGTTTTATTTTGCTCTTTTAAAAGATAATAGTTAACATATTTTCCCATCCAACTTTGTGTTGTCTAAACAATATAAGATATTACAAATTTGATATTTTCAATGGTAAATAAGAAAATCACAATACAAGTTACTTACATTTTTGGCACTCATAACTTCATGACTTTATTTTTTGATATCTGTGGAATATTAAGGGAAAACTATTTCTTGCCTACTTTCTCCATCTGTGAAAGTTTTTTCCCTGTCTTTTATTATTTTAGCACAGTCACAACTGAGAATTCAATGTACAACCAATTATTTTCAAAAAAGAAAAGATGTAAAACTAAAATTGGATACACCCATCACCTTGGGCAGATACCCTAAACAATAACAACTTATTTCTATGGCCTGGAGGCAGAGAAGGAGTCCGAATAATGAGTTAAGGTCAAATCTTACACTTAGTCTAAGAAAACTTTCAGAAACATAAAAGAATAGGAGGCAATCCCAGAATTTCATCACAGGTGTTAGTTGAGCTGTCTAAAAACGGAAATGAGCGTCTGAGATGGATGATTTCAACTGGTCAAATAGGTGAGTAGTCAACCATATTATAGCTGATATGTGATAGGTCACAGACACTGCTGGGAGCCCAAAAAAGTTTCTCAATCCCTATGGGAGGTAAATATTTGAAGAATAGTAAAGCTATAGCTAAGAATGAAATCGGGCATTAAGCAATTCAATAAAACAATAATTCAGATCCAGAAATCAAAGAAAAATTCAAGTTAGGTTAAGGGTTGGGTTACTGGATATAGAATAATTTTGTAAAACCAAACTAAGTTAGGGTCAGAAAAATTTCAAGAGTAATGTGCTTACATACTAGGGATGGGATACGGATGGGAATTAGAAAGCTACTTAAATATCTTTTACCACAGGGTATAAATTACTCTAAATCTTGATCCCCTAGCTGACACTTTTAGGTATATAAGATGTGAGCTGTAAAAAGCCTGTGGAAGAGAAATATAAGAGAAAATTCAAAACTTAAATTTAAGGTGAATATGACATCAGACATTATTCAAGCACAGGGAACAGGGTAGTTTAAAGCAGAGATATTAAAATTTGAAGAACATCTTAATCATCTGCAAATCATTTTCATTTAACTCAATAAACTTTAAGCAGATTGAAATTTATTGGCTCAGCATTTCCAGACAAAGGATAAAAATGATGTACAGAAGATGACGGATCTAGTTGGTACCCAAGAGCAAGGAGGACCAATGACTTTAACACCTCTGAGACTCTCTGCTTCCTCCATCTTTTATCTGGGCTTTCCTCTGGCTGTCAGCTGGCATACAACCCTCACAGTAGTGGGGAAGCAGACTCACAGCCCCTCTTGAGTTTTGCACCTCCATCTACAGCTTCTGCTATCGGTAGAGAAAGAACATACTTTGTCAGGTTCTGACTGATTTGAAATAGCCTGAAAATGCCTTGAATTGACTAATCTTGAGTTAGGCAATGATTCTTGGACTAATGGGAAAAGAGAGCCAAGGTAAAGCTATGATGGGCTGAATTGTCTCCCCCACAAATTCACATGTTAACATTCTAACCCTAGTTCCT
This sequence comes from Bos mutus, assembly GCF_027580195.1. NCBI lineage: Eukaryota > Metazoa > Chordata > Mammalia > Artiodactyla > Bovidae > Bos > Bos mutus. The sequence continues at coordinate 89,469,905 of NC_091626.1, read as the reverse complement.
GAGAGTGTGAATGCACTTGGAAATAGGGCCCTTACAGAAGGAACTAGGTAAACATGATGTCATCAAGGTGGGTCAAAATCCAAACATGATGAATATCCTTATAGGAAGGGGGAGTCTGGACACAGATATGCTGGGAGAGATTGAAGGCAGGAGGAGAAGGGCACAACACTGGACGAGATGGTTGGATGGCATCACCGATTCATGGGCATGAGTTTGAGCAAACTCCAGGAGATGGTGAAGGACAGGGAAGCCTGGAGTGCTGCAGTCCATAGGAACGCAAAGAGTTAGACATGATTGAGCTACTGAACAAAAAACAAAAACAAAAATACAGAAAGAAGGCCATGTGGGGACACAGGAAGAAGACAGCCATCTACAAGCCAAGAAGAGAAGTCCCAGAGGAAACCAACCCTTCTCACACCTTGATCTCAGACTTCTAGCCTCCCAAACTGTGAGAAAATGGAAAAAAATAATAATAATAAAAGTTAAGCCATGCAGCCTATAGTACTTTGTTATGGCAGCCCTTGGTAAATGAATTCAGAAACAGAGCAGGGGTCCTCTAGAGCATCAGCGCCTTACTCCAGAGCCTGCCATCAGTACAGAGTATACTCTGCCATGTCCTGTTTTTATGTGCCCTGGCAAAGGCTTCCCACTGACTACACCTGAGTCAGTTAATAATCTTGGACTAATGCAGAGATGGACACAGAGCATTGTTTGGGCTGGTTGCCTCCGCCTGGACTAGTCAACTGTGGTTAAAGAACTACAGGCAAACAGGAAGTCAACTTTCATTGGATTGGTGGAGTTGTGTTTGTAGAATAATTCAGAGGAAAAGTGGTACTGTTTCAAGAGGAATAAGGGTTGGGAATGTTAAAAAAAATATATATGTAAATTCACTGTAACAGTTTTCCAAAAATTCCAAGACTAGACATTCGAGTTTCTGATTCTTTGCATGAATACATCTAAATATTTAAAAGTTTGACAGATGATTCTGGTAATAAACTAGTTTATGAATCACTAATTTTTAGTCAAGATAGAGAGTGTTTTTATGACCTTTGGACTACAAAGCAGTCTTTAACATTGTTTTTCTTTTTTTTGGCATGACTAGCCAAGAATATATGAATTCCAGGTTAACAATGATAGGTTAATTCCCAGGCAGAAAGGTAAAAATGATGAAGCTTCACAATGAAACATGTAAGACACCTTTGAAAATGGCTCTACATGGTTGGTGTTGAGATGTGTAGAAAAAACATCTTGATTTTTCTTTGAATTTGACTGTACCTGACTTCTATCTTTGACAGGAATCTAAGTTGGACAGACATTGGACAAACTACCATAAGAAAAAGAAAATAGGTAAACAAAAGCATACAAAAACATTTTTTTCCCACATCATAGAATGTACAGGATAGCCATAGACTGTGATAAAGCACCAACAAATGGATTTAAATCTTGAAGCTATTGCTAAAATTTAAGCCAAAATTGCTGGAATATATGTCTTGGGCATTTCACCACTTAATAATAGCTGAATTGAGTTTCTGGATAAATTCATGCAGAGCACTATAACCATTTGTTTTTAGTAAGAAAACATGTTTGATTGAACTATTTTTACATATGTTGGGCAGAGATATTTTTTCTCTTCTTTTCATGCTGAGTTTAATCATTCATTTTATTCCTACCTTTTTACTTATGAATATTTTATGTATTTACGATAAGAAAATATTAGGGACTTAAACACTGAGAACAAAATAAATGAAAAAAACTTCACATTAAGATATCTCTGTCCACGGGGATTCTCCAGGCAAGAATACTGGAGTGGGTTGCCATGTCCTCCTCCAGAGGATCTTCCCAACCCAGGGACCACACCCACTGCAGGCGGTTTCTTTACCATTTGAGCCACCCAGGGAAGCCCAAGAATACTGGAGTGGATTGTCATGCCCTCCTCCAGAGGATCTTCTCAACCCAGGAATTGAACCAGGTTCTCTTCCATTCCACGAGGATTCTTTACCAGATGAGTTACCAGGGAGGCCCAAGAACAATGCTAATCCAAAATAAAAAATGAGTAATGGGGGCAATGACAAAGAAGAGATGCAGAAATTCTGCATCAGCGGAGTGGGCACTGCTATAAAGTGGTATGAGAACCTTTCTTACAGCTAGTGAGATGTCAGTCATGAAGAAATACAGAAGATTGATGAACTATACTCCCCTACGATGTGAAGCAACTAGCTACTAGCTATAAGAAATAAAGATGAATCTAATGCCATTTGCATTATGTTGAAGATTTAGTGGTGTCTGCTTCCCAGGTGGCTCTGTGGAAAAGAATCTGCCTGCCAGTGCAGGAAACGCAAGAGACACAGGTTTGATCCCTGGGTCGGGCAGATACCCTGGAGGAGGGCATGGCAACCCTCTCCAGTATTCTTGCCTGGAGAATCCCATGGACAGAGGAGCCTGGTAGGCTATAGTCCACTAGGTCACAAAGAGTCAAATAAAACTGAGCAACTGAGCCCACTCACAAGCAATGTTAGTCTGCATGTGTGTTTGCTCAGTTGCCTCAGTCATGCCCAACTCTCTGTGACACCGTGGACCATAGCCCACCAGGCTCCTCTGTCCATGGGATTCTCTAGGCAAGAATACTGGAGTGGGTTGCCATGTACTCCTCCAGGGGCTTTCCCTGACCTAGGGATCAAACCTGCAACTCCTGTATCACCTGCATTGCAGGCAGGTTCTTTACCCACTGAGCCACCTGGGAAGTCCCAACATAAGCCACTAAGGCAAAACGGCCTTTTCATTCATTCTTGGTGCCAGTAAGAGGGAGATAGAAGGTTTTATAAACAGGCTCTCTACCAGCAGTTCAGTTCAGTCACTCCATCATGTCTGACTCTTTGCAACCCCATGAACCACAGCACGCCAGGCCTCCATGTCCATCACCAATTCCCAGAGTTCACCCAAACCCATGTCCACTGAGTCAGTGATGCCATCCAACCATCTCATCCTCTGTCATCCCCTTCTCCTCCTGCCCTCAATCTTTCCCAGCATCAGGGTCTTTTCAAATGAGTCAGCTCTTCACATCAGGTGGCCAAAGTATTGGAGTTTCAGCTTCAGTCCTTCCAAAGTACACCCAGGACTGATCTCCTTTAGAATGGAGAATGGATCTCCTTTAGAATGGATCTCCGTGCAGTCCAATGTCTCTGCTTTGCAATACACTGTCTAGGTTGGTTATAACTTTCCTTCCAAGGAGTAAGTGTCTTTTAATTTCATGGCTGCAATCACCATCTGCAGTGATTTTGGAGCCCCCCAAAATAAAGTCAGCCACTGTTTCCACTGTTTCCCCATCTATTTGCCATGAAGTGATGGGACTGGATGCCATGACCTTAGTTTTCTGAATGATGAGCTTTAAGCCAACCTTTTCACTCTCCTCTTTCACTATCATCAAGAGGCTTTTGAGTTCCTCTTCACTTTCTGCCATAAGGGTGTTGTCATCTGCATATCTGAGTTTATTGATATTTCTCCCAGAAATCTCAATTCCAGCCTGTGCTTCCTCCAGCCCAGCGCTTCTCATGATGTACTCTGCATAGAAGTTAAATAAGCAGGGTGACAATATACAGCCTTGATGTACTCCTTTTCCTATTTGGAACCAGTCTGTTGTTCCATGTCCAGTTCTAACTGTTGCTTCCTGACCTGCATACAGGTTTCTCAAAAGGCAGGTCAGGTTGTCTGGTGTTCCCATCTCTTTCAGAATTTTCCACAGTTTATTGTGATCCACACAATCAAAGGCTTATAGATACAATTTTTGATGGGAAGGAAGAACTTGGCCTGAAGCAAAGTCCGTGTTAAGGAAGGAAGGATGACAACTGTATGCACCAGTCTTGCCTGATTTTTAACACAATGCCAGCTACTTTGGGGGCTCTGAATGTAATGGCTTCAGTTATCAACTCATAAGTGTATCAGTGGATGATAAATGAATGAATGCATAGATAAACTTGGAAGCATCATACCGGATTATGAAGCCTTAGGCAGCAATCTTGAAATCATAGGAGGAAGGAGATATTTCAGCTTTGCTTTGGAAGAGTAGTGAGCAGCTGGCTGAACAGATGTTCTTTGAAGAATCAGATTTGGATTTCTAGTCCAAGCATAAGCTGAGGATTGGAATAACAGGCTCTTGGCAAAGTAAAGCTCAAGAGAATGTGGTTGAGCATGTTTATCCAAAAACCAGCTGCCTTGCTCACCAGGGCACTGTGTCCAGAGGGGAAGTCTGTCTTGATAAAAGAGTACAAACCATCATGATAGACCATTGTCATGCTCAGACTTCATATCCATGGTTCAGTTATAACAAAGTCACAGACAAGCTTACACCTTGCAGAGGTTTTGCATATTGTTGGAGGTAAAGATTTGAAGTAATAGCCCTTTAAGTTGCTGAGCATTTATCCTATGAGTGAGTCTAGATCCCTTGGGAGCCAATATCTCAAAAGGACTTCATTTCCCTACTTCCAGGAAGCAGAAAACATTGCGTTCTCATCCGTTATTCATGAATTCATAGTCTAGGGAATAAGAGTCCAAATATTCTTCCATCATATCCCATCAAGTCTTAAAGGAAATTTACCATTATTTTTCTTCAGATACTTATGAAGTGCCTGCATGTGTCTGTGCATGCCATGTCACTTCAGTCTTGTTTGACTCTTTAGGACCCTAAGGACTGTAGCCTGCCAGGCTCCTCTGCCCATGGGATTTCCCAAGCAAGAATACTGGAGTGGGTTGCCATTTCCTTCTCCAGGGGATGTTTCCGACCCAGGGATCAGACCTGTATCTCCTGCATGGGCAGGCAGATTCTTTACCACTGAGATACCTGGAAAGCCCAATGGTGTGCTACATACAGGCTAAAATAAGTGTAGTAGACATTTGAAATTAAAGGACTATTAAAGACAGATAAAATATTGCACTTCTGAAATGGGACTTTTTTTTTTTTTTTTCTGGGAGCAATAAGAAAGATGATATGATGAAAATAACATTTAGCCAGCTTTCAAGAATAGGTAAAATTTGACCTCATGGAAATAATAATAATGGAAACAGTTATTTACTGAGCTATCCCTTCATGGCAATCATTGTCCTAGACAGTGAGGTAGATACCTGCATTATTTAGAATAAGCTAAGATGCTATAATAAGGAGAAAACAAATATTCACTTTCCTAAAGACTAAGAATTTTCTACCACTTTGCTATATCACATGATTTTCATCGTTACATTAGCCATTACGTCTCAATAATAACTTTAAAATCCGTACGTGGTTCAGTTAGTCTACTTGTGCTGGTTTTTCTATGTGGGAAAAATATTTACTTATCATGTCTGTTTCTCCATGTCATGAGATGAACTCTTTCATTAAGGTGGTGCTGTAAGAATGGAGAGGTGGGCAAGGTATAAATTCATCATCTTTTTAAAATCCAAATCTGAGGCTAAATACAATGAAGGAGATAAAGAAGAGAGAGAAGAAATATGATTGCAATGTCTTAGAACATTAGAGATACATTGATAAAACTGTCAAAAAATAAGCAAGCATGGAAGACCTTTTTTAATACGTAATATTTTCTTAGTAAATCAAAACTAAATTGTGAATAAACATATGTTTGTGTAAACAAACATAAATGGATAAGTGGAGAGGGTTGATAGATTAGTAACAAAGATAAAATAACTTTTAAAAGATGAAATTGAGGTGCTAGGTAGTTATGTACTTTCAAATGTGGTTCTCCTCTATTAGGAAAAGATTCCAAAAAAAATCCAAAAAAGAGAGGATATATGTATACATGGAGCTGATTCACGATGAATACAATACTGTAAATCAACTATACTGCAATAAAAATAATTTTAAAAATTAAAAAAAGAAAAAAAATGATAAATTGTCCAAAACATTGAAGTTTCCCACTTGCAATTGTTCTAATTCAGTATTGCCAGAACTTTGTCAATTTTCTTCACTAAAACTAGAGCCTCAACCCTAAATAAACTACTTTTAATTTTTGCAATTTTGAATGCATCCTGTTAGAGTGGAGCCAATTTTACCAAATAGCTGAGAACTTTGGTCCTAATTAATCAGTTGAAATGGAAACTTTAGAAGTCTGTATTTGATATTCTCTTAATGGCTATGTAGGGATCGAAAATAAAACATAACTGAAGCAAATCACTACAAAATTAGAACCCAGTAGTGACATTTCTAAACTACAAAACAGCTCAAGGAAGAATATAAAAGGGGGAAAAACATACAAGCTTTGAATTCTGTATTTTTAATGTCAAAAGTGATTTCAGTCATCTTCTCACTGCCCTTTCAAGAAGCAATCAAAAAATGACATCAGACTCTGGGAAATTTGGAGGATCTAAAGTGACTCTTAATTCTACAATTTACGGTTTTCATTGCTTTAAGACTATCTTCTTTAACAGCAGTTACGGAACTGGTGGATTGAGTTCCAAAGGACCCTGACATAAGACTAGCTGTATTGTAATCTTTCAGAAAGTTTGAGAGAGTCACTTTTAGAAACTTCTAACAGATCCTAAAAAATCAACAATATATGTCAGTATTGAATTTAGAGTTCTGAACCATTAAATTTAGGTAAAACACTTATGCCTTAAATTCAGGAGGCCACCGATTGGGGTGGTGGGGTGGTGGAAAGCAATAAAAAGGAATTTTAAAACCAAAGCAAAAAGCATATTAGATGAAAAAGCAGGGATCCAAAGTTAAATGTTAATTCCGTGGTCCCTATCCCCAGGGGCGAAGCAAATGTGTTTCCATAGTTTCAAAATAACTAGTTGAAAAGTGAATAACTGATTTTCTTTGCAAATGTGCAGGTAAAATCATTTTAACTAAAGTTTACTCCTCCAATTCTTTCACCTTTAAATAGGTAATTAGTGTATATAAGTAGACCTCCCTGGTGGCTCAGATGGTGAAGCATCTGTCTACAATTTGGGAGACCCAGATTCGATCCCTGGGTCAGGAAGATCCCCTGGAGATGGAAATGGAAACCCACTCCAGTACTGTTGCCTGGAAAATCCCATGGACAGAGGAGCCTGGTGGGCTACACTCCATGGGGTCACAGAGTCGGACACGACTGAGCGACTTCACTTTCATTTTCTTTCACTTTGTATAAAAGTAGAGACAGAGAAATTAAAATGATGATACAGGCATATATGACTAACCAATGAATTAATGAAACTGAGAAAGAAAGGCAGAAGTTCAAAAGCATGCCTGAGAAACGTAGAGGGTCAGAGAGCCAAGAAAAACAGAGCACATAAAATTACAGCTGGTAATAATGAATCATGAGAGGCCCTATCTTTTAGTGCATTTTTAAAATCTAGTCACACTCGTTCAATAAGGTGAAATAGTAACTGATATTGACAACTTTGGACCAATGGGTGGAAGGATGCTGTGTCTGTCAAATAAAATGATTCAAAGCAGAATTAAAGTTAAGCTGAGTGAGAGAGAGAATGAGCAAAAAAGTTGGAAAGGAGATCCCTAAGTGAATGTAGAAAGTGGCATTATACACTGCCTGCAAAATGAGGACAGATGAAGATTAATGGTCTGCAGATATTCTGCCCGTGCTTTTTCAGAAGATGGTTTTGCTTTATTTATCTTGGCTGCCACAAAGAAGTAAGGCTCAGCCATACACAGACGTATCCCACATGGCAGTAGAAAGCATCTGTTTTCAGAAATAACTGTACTCATGTTAGAGAAGCATATTATCTACATATATATGGTGGATAGAAATTTCAAGGTAATTATGTTTCTTAATGTTAATCTATACCATTTGTATGACACATTGTGGTTTTGTACTTCCCTTGGTTCTTTTAGACAAATCTCTTCTCACATTAAAAAGAATCTCAGATATTTACACATCACAGAATCATGACATGTGGTTCTGTGTCTATAAATGCTGTCATAGGGGATCATTAACAGATTCTATAATGATTACCCTGCTGAAGTGAGCTACCAGTTAAAAATGGATAATATGAATCTGTTATCCTGAATCCATAAAATAATTATCACCCAGACCCTGCAGAATATAGTTGATGAGAAAAACAGACTAGCTCTGTCTTGCAAAATGCTGATTCCAGCATGGTCTTAGTCTAAACACTATATACTATAGGAGTAAAAATAATAAATTTGAATACATTTATAAAGCAGATATCTCAAAGTTGAATAGTATTCTATTTATTATTTTAAGCCCATTCAAAATATGCTGAAGATAACTATTCAATACATCATGTGTGTATTGCTTTACAGTTAACAAAATATTCACATTAAATGCAATTCATTTAATCTTAAAAAATTCTTCTAAATAGGAATTATTATCTTTAGTATTTGTTGGATAAAAAAACTAAAATTGGTCAAGAGTACTGAAACAGTTTCAGCTAAAATGTGGAGAAGTTGAAATTTGAACCAAATTTCTCTAATTCCATTAATGAAGTCCATTAATGAAGCTGAGTAAAATCTGAGTGCTTACCATTGGCAAGGTACAATACTGTGCTCAGCTTATAACATCATGATGGAACTAAAAGAGTCCCTCCCCCCATGAAAAGTTTGACTCAGCAAGCAAGTTTCTAGACAGCTATTTAAATAAAATTTTGAAAAGATCCACAAAAGACAAAAACAAAAACACCAGTACTATATCAAGTGACCTATCTTAATTTGGTAAGTTTAAAAAAAAAAAAAGATTTTCTTGAAAAAGTAAGCCAAAGTAGGCACCTTATAAGTTATTTAGAAGAAAAATGATTGTCTATTAAGGCTGTGGAGATACCACATGCAGAGTCCCCACATTTGGTGTAAATATGACTTATGTGAAGGATGAAAGGCGGCTCATGCCAAAGGACTAATGAGAGAAGGAAATGTTCGGTGCCAGCTGAGGCGGTGATGTTGGCAGGGCCAGATCGCAGTGGACAGCCACTGAAAAGCTTTGCTTAAGGAAGTGATACAGTGGTAAGATCAGATTTTGCTGCAAAGCAGAGAATGAATGCAAGTGGAATAAAAATGGAGATAGACACCTTTAAAATTGTGCAAAAGGTCTAAAGAAATACCTCATTGTCGAATATTATAGATTACAAATAGCATATGAAAATATGCTTATCATCATATGTCATTAGGGAATTGTAACTTTAAACATCAAAGAGATACTACTACATACCCATTGGAAAGGCCAAAATCTGAAACACTATCAAATCAACCATATCAACCATATCTAACCATATCAAATACTGGCAAGAATGTGGCATAACAGAAACTCTCAGTCACTGCTGGGAGGAATGCAAAATGGTACTACCACATGGGAAGATAATTTTTCAATTTGTTACAAAACTAAGCATATCCTCACCATAAGATTCAGCAAGAGCGCATCTTAGTACGCACCCCAATGAATTAAAAGCTCATGCCTATACAATATTTGCACATGGAAGTTTATAGCAACTGTATTCATAACTATCAAAACCTGAAAACAACCAAGATGCCCTTCAGTAGATAAATAAGGGATAAATAAACTGTAATAGTTATTGACAATAGAATATTATTCTATGTTTAAAAAATGAACTATCAAGATATGAAAACATGAAGTAAGCTTAAACGCACATTGCTAAGTGAAAGAAGACAATCTGAACCGGCTACATATTGTAAGAGTGCAACCATAGGACGTTCTGGAAAAGTCAAAATTAGAGACAGTAAAAAAACAAGAGAGGAGGAACATTTAGAAGGCTGGAATCACAGCACAATCAGAAGTGACAGTGACCTGAAATGTTGTGCCCATATAGGGCAGTAAATTATCTATCATACATAAAACCATCTAAACATACTCCTCAAATAGCACTGCAAAGAGTTTGAAAAATTACCTTACTGACATGAAAAACAATTGTGATTAAGTCATTATCTACTTTAAAAAAAAATGTTTGTTAATTTGGTCACGCCACATGGGGTCTCTTATCTCCCTGACCAGGGTCAAACCCTCAGCACCTGCATTGGAAGCACAGAGTCTTAACCACTGACATCCAGGGAATTTCCCAGTCATTATTTACTTTAAAATCCCACTACTTCCCAATTAAAAACATGTCTACGCAGTTTTAATGTGAATCAGTTCAGTTGAGTTGCTCAGCCGTGTCCAACTGTTTGCAACCCCATGTACTGCAGCACACCAGGCTTCCCTGTTCCTCACCAACTCCCAGAGTTGTGAATACTTTCCCCAATGTGCCTTTAGTAACTTCTCTGCCTTATCTCCACCATCCCTCCCCAAAGTTACCTACCTTTAGCCACAAGACTCACTGTTCTCCAAGAATGTTTGTTCAGTGCTGACTCTGTACGTATTTCATTGCTTCTGCCCAAGATACCTCATCCATCTGGTGAATGGCAAAATCTTCTAACCAGAATCAGTTCAAATATCACTTTGGTGTCAAAACCTCAAGCCTTTCTCCATTCAATGTAGTTTCTCCATCCTTAGATGTCCCATGATTTTTATATTCATCATTTCACTTATCCTACTGAATTATGACTAGATGGCTTAGCACCAAAGGTTTGTTTTACCAATCTTCGGTCCTCAAAAACAAAGCTGTTCCATTTTTAACTTTGTATACTCAGTAGATATGGTCTACATTCAGTAGTTAAGTCTTCAATAAACATTGCAATCATAAGTTATTATCTATTCAAGAACAAAATGCTTAGGAATCCAAAAGTGAGTTGGGTGTTATATGGATGCATGTTTTGTTTTGTTTTTTCCACTTTCACTTTCTTTTCTTTTTTTTTTTTTAATTTTATTTTATTTTTAAACTTTACATAATTGTATTAGGTTTGCCAAATATCAAAATGCATGGTTTTTAAATAGGATTTTTCATACAGTTGAGTTTGCAGATGTGGAGACCCTGGTAAGGAAGGCCAACTTCAAGTTATATGCAGATTTTTGATTGAGTGGTGTCAGTGCTCCAATCCCCATTAAGTCAACTACTATATTCTTAATATTCAAGCTATGACTCAAGCTAAAACTATGTTTTCTTAAAAAAAAAAAACTGGTTGTTTTTGTACAGCATAATGGTTGATAAGGGCTCATGTTCCTCTATTTTAAAATAATGTTTCATTATAGTGGTACAACTTTGGATCTGCATTCAGTTCAGTTCATTCACTCAGTCGTGCCCAACTCTTTGCAACCCCATGCACTGCAAGGCTTCCCAGGAGGCACTAGTTCTAAAGAACCTGCTTGCCAATGCAGGAGATTAAGAGACAGGGGTTCTATCCCTGGGTCCGAAGATCCTCCGGAGGAGGAAATGGCAACTCACTCCAGTATTCTTGCCTGGAGAATCCCCTGGACAGAGAAACCTAACAGGCTACAATCCATGGGGTCACAAAGAGTTAGACACGACTGAAGCAACAAGCAACTTAGCATGCATGCATGGACTGCAGCATGTCAGGCTTCCCTGTCCATCACCAACTGCCAGAGCTCGCTCAAACTCATGTCCATTGAGTTGGTAATGCCAGTCAGCCATCTCATGCCCTGTCATCCCCTTCTCCTGCCTTCAATCTTTCCCAGCATCAGGGTCTTTTCTAATGAATCAGTTCTTCCCATCAGGTGACTGAAGTATTGGAGCTTCAGCATCAGTCCTTTCAATGAATATTAAGGATTGATTTCCTTTAGGATTGACTGGTTTGATCTCCTTGCTACCCAAGGGACTCTCTAGAGTCTTCTCCAACACCACAGTTTAAAAGTATCAAATCTTCAGTGCTCAGCTTTCTTTATGGTCAAGCCCTCACATGCATACATGACTACTGGAAAAACCATAGCTTTGACTAAATGGCCCTTTGTCAACCAAGTAATGTCCCTGCTTTTTAATATGCTGTTTAGGATCTACATTAAATCATTCCATATATCAGCATGTACTACTACAATTCTAGAATAGAGGCTGATAAACTACAGGCCATGAAACAAGTCTGGTCTAATCCTTGTTTGTATAAATAAAGTTTTATTGGAACACAGGCACATGCATTCCTTTACATGTGGATGCTTTTGTGCAACAACAGCTGAGCTGAGTTATGATAGTGACTGTCAGGTCTCAAAAGCTAAAATATTTATTATCTTACTCGTTACAGAAAAGGTTTGCTGAGCTGAATATAGTTTCTGAAATCAATTTACCAGGGTTTCAGTTCTGTTATGTCACCTGTTAGATAGGTCATCTGGAGCAAATGATTTGGCTTTTCTATTTCTTAGTTGGAGAAGGCAATGGCAACCCACTCCAATCCCCTTGCCTGGAAAATCCCATGGGAAGTCAGGATGGGGAACACCTGTACACCCATGGTGGATGCATGTTGATGTATGGCAAAACCAATACACTATTGTAAAGTAAAAATATAATAATAATAAACATATAAAAAGATTAAAAAATAAAATAAAAGTGAGGATAATAAATCAAAGAGTTAATATAGTAGAGATGCTATAGAAATAAATGATTAAAGTTTGCAAGGTAAATTATATGTGATAAGTGGTGAAAATATGGCTATATCCCTACCATTAATAGGGATGATATTTTAGTATTTTATTTTTCCTAATAGAAAAATGGGCTAGGGTGGTAGAATTACAAATCACTGCAGTACATGTAAATGTTCAGCATAGTGCCTGGTGCGAGGTAAGATTTCAGTAAATGTTGACCTGCTAGTAGTATATATAATTTCTTTGAATAATCATTTATTTTGGGGGGGCTCCAAAATCACTGCAGATGCTGACTGCAGCCATGAAATTAAAAGACATTTGCTCCTTGGATGAAAATCTATAACTAACCTAGACAGCATATTGAAAAGCAGAGACACTACTTTGCCAACAAATGTCCCATCTAGTCAAAGCTATGTTTTTTTCCAATAGTCACATATGGATATGAGAATTGGACTATAAAGAAAGCTGAGTGTTGAACAATTGATGCTTTTGAATTGTGATGTTGGAGAAGACGCTTGAGGAGATCCAACCAGTCCATCCTAAAGGAAATCAGTCCTGAATATTCACTGGAAGGACTGAAGCTGAAACTCCAATACTTTGGCCACATGATGTGAAGAACTGATTCTTTGGAAAAGATCCTGATGCTGGGAAAGATTGAAGGCGGGAGCAGAAGGGGGCGATAGAGGATGAGATGGTTGGATGGCATCACCAATGTGATGGACATGAGTTTGAGTAGGCTCCAGGAGTTGGTGATGGACAGGGAAGCCTGGTGTGCTGCATTCCATGGGGTCGCAAAGAGTAGGACACAACTGAGCGAATGAACTGAACTGAATCAATATAAACTTTTGGAAACTTTCTTCCAAATGCTTTTATTTTTAGCTTATACTAGCTGAGACAGCATTCATTTGTACGTTTCCTGAGCTTCCCAGGTGACACTCGTGGTAAGGAACCCGCCTGCCAATGCAGGGAACACAAGAGATGTGGGTGTGATCCCTGGGTCGGGAAGATCTCCTGGGATAGGAAATGGAACCCCTCCAGTATTCTTCCTGGGAGAATCCCATGGACAGAGGAACCTCCTAGGCTATCGTCCGTGGGGTCCCAAAAATCAGAACATGACTGAGTGTCTGAGCACTGTATGTTTATTAGTCACAAGTGAAGAGTGACATTATATTTGCACAGAAGTTTATGGACAATGTGATTGTAAACCAATTAACTCCAGGTTACTGTGTTACATCTTTTTACAAGAAGGTCACTTCAGTCGTGTCCGACTCTGTGCGACCCCATAGACGGCAGCCCACCAGGCTCCCCCATCCCTGGGATTCTCCAGGCAAGAACACTGGAGTGGGTTGCCATTTCCTTCTCCAATACATGAAAGTGAAAAGTGAAAGTGAAATTGCTCAGTCATGTCCGACTCCTAGCGACCCCATGGGCTGCAGCCTACCAGGCTCCTCCGTCCATGGGATTTGCCAGGCAAGAGTACTGGAGTGGGGTGCCATTGCCTTCTCCGAACTTATTTGGGGCCTATTTGGTATGAAGGTCAGACATTCTCTACAGTTTATCCTACACCTGCCTGGTGGGGGAGGAAAAAGCAACAGCTAGAGACAGAGTAATCAAGACTGGAGATTCTTGGGATGATATAAAACTCTTTTCAGCCAAACAACACAGCACTAAGTTAGGCTTCAGTTCAGTGCAGACACTTTCTTATTCCAAGCTGCTGAAAGTGACTGACAGCTCAGTCACATCTCAATCTTAAAATTCCTTAATCTTGAAATTATTAAATAAAAACTGGGAAAAACTCTATGCATCTAATATCCAAAGAGTTGTCTAAAAACAAGGCAAGCCCTTCATGGAATCAAGATACACTTGTCTAGTTCAGTTTTACAATGGTTTCACACAGGGGAACACTAAAGCTTTTGCTCACGTTATTTTTTCCACCTGGAGTGCCCTGTCTATAAATTCCTCATGGCCAAATTTTATTCGTGGTTCAAGGCTACTACATCTGGGAAGCATTTCCTGATAATCCTCTCATTCTACTCAGAATACTAAAACTTTCATTGAATCATTTCTGATTTGTTTTTGAATACATAAAACATAATATATAGAATGCATATAATAAACTCTATATTATATGCTATATAGAAGCATATATGGATACTCATATATACATATATATGAGTATATATGTATATATATATATATATATATATAAGTTTTCCAATAATTCTACTGAGAGGGAAGAAGGAGAAGAAGAACTTGCCCCCTGATGCCAAGAAATTTATTTTAACTTAGATCCCAAAAATGTGACCTCTGGAAGTTCATCATCCCATCTCCAGATTAATTTCAGGAGTCCGAATGTCCATCAGGTTTTCTCTTCTTGGCCATATGCTTTTAGTCCAGCTTCTGAAAATCACATTGCATGCCATCTTGGATAGTGAATTCAGCTTTTGGATACTTCCCCACTATTCAACCACATTGTGTATTTGTAAATTTTACTGTGTGTTGTTCTTTTTCTTTGTTTTGGATGATCTTGAGAGAGTCATGAAGGAAGTTCACGTGGCACTTGGGCTTCTGCAGTTTTGACATCTTCTTTAGCTCTGTATGGTGTGAAATTTGGACTGTGAAGAAAGCTGAGTGACGAAGAATTGATGCTTTTGAACTGTGGTGTTGGAGAAGACTCTTGAGAGTCCCTTGGACTGCAAGGAGATCCAACCAGTCCATTCTAAAGAGATCAGTCCTGGGTGTTCTTTAGAAGGAATAATGCTAAAGCTGAAACTATAGTACTTTGGCCACCTCATGCAAAGAGTTGACTCATTGGAAAAGACTCTGATACTGGGAGAGATTGGGGGCAGGAAGAGAAGGGGACAACAGAGGGTGAGATAGCTGGATGGCATCACCGACTCGATTGACATGAGTTTGGGTGAACTCCGGGAGTTGGTGATGGACAGGGAGGCCTGGCGTGCTGCAATTCATGGGGTCGCAAAGAGTCATACACTACTGAGTGACTGAACTGGACTGAACTTAGCGCTGTCTCCTCCCATCCTCTTCTTCTGAGATTGTCCCTAAGAAATCCACGTTCTTCTCATTCTATTATTCAAATCCACTTGTCTTTTTTTTTTTCACAGTTGATATACAAAATTCAAGGTTTAATTTCCAAGGACTCAGCAAAAGAAAGGACCCGTCTACTAAAAGGATTCAAGCCAACTCCCATCTAAAAAATAATCAAGTATATAGAGGTGAATGATGCCTACTCACCACACCATTGTGCCTGTAACAGTCACATAAATGCATTCAGGTTTAAGAGATCATCATGTCTTTCACCAACACAAGAACAACTCATCTAGAACTGTAGCTGTCAATCTCTCAATGTTTGTGGGTTGACTTTCACAGGCAAAATAAATGAACAAAGTTAATAAACTAATTGCAGATTCCTCAAAGTCAAGTAACAGCTGTGCATCTATCATCCTAACACATTAATCGGCTCACGGGGCTACCTTATAAACTTTTGATGTGGCCAAATATAGAACTAAATTTTTGGAGAGCATTATTTGTGTTACTAGACACACTTTTGGATATTCTGTGAATGTTTATAGATCAAATTAACTTGTATTGCCCTTGCACACTGGGGGATTTCACTGAGCTTCATTATTCAGTTCTTTGTGTTAAGAAGGGTATAAACAGAATAACACCCTACTGCCCTAAATGTTATCAAGTATGTGCCCCTTGTGTTAAATTGTTTGTCATTTATAATAATCCAATCTTAGAAAAATACCACATAATAAAAGCTAATTGTGCTGTTACTGGTGATATTAATGTTGTCTGAGTCAGAGGAGGGAGATGAATTACTTCATAGGGAGAAATAGTAACGCCCAAGTGGATGGAAGACTAAGATAAAATGACCCCAGGTTTAAGTTCTTAGAAGAATGGCATTTCAAAGTATGAATCTGGTTTCCTGTGGGATCATTAGAGTTAGCTAGAGACTTTATTTTTTTAACTGTCTTTATTTGAGGTTAATAAAACAGTAATTCATATGAATCATTAAATTGTGTTTCTAGAAAGTTAAGTCAAATTGTGGAAGGAGTGGCTTCTCAAAGATGCAACGTTTGTCAAAGTACCTTGCTGGTGGGGGTGGGGAGTGTAGACGATCTAGCCTGGACACAGCAGTGGTATCTTACTCCCATCGAGTGTGCATGTCATCTCCATATAGAAATACTGGGAGCTGAGGCTAAGCACATGTCAATCGTTTGGTAGAAAAATGAAATCAGTCAAGCCAATCAGACTTAGTCTCTCGGTTTGCAAGGGCTTCCCTGGTGGCTCAGTTGGTAGAGAATCTGCCTGCAATGCAGGAGACCTGGGTTCCATCCCTGGGTTGGAAAGATGCCCTGGAGGAGAGCATGGCAACCCACTCCGAAAATCAAGGCTCAGGAGAAGGAGGAAGGAACCAAGAACTGAAGTGAGACCAAGGAGTGTAGATGATCTTCATTCTCCATCTCATGGTCCCTGTGAAAAGGCCTGATATTCTGCACCTCTATTATAGGCACTGGGCTTCACACTTGTGATTCATTTTCTCCTTTAAAGCTCAGCACACCCCCTTGAGGTGGACATTATTAATATTCTTCCTCTTTATGTAATGGAACTGTGTTATGAGAAGTTAGTTACTCCAAATCATGTGACTAGAGAATAGCTTAGTACAAATTTCAATGTAGGTTTTAAAGGCTGTTTTCAATGCCAGTAGGGTCTGAGTGGTGTACGGGAATATAAATGGGAGGCTTATTATTCATAGCAGATTCAGAAAACAAAAAACAACAGTTTAGTCTATGTCCAAAAAGAGGGAAAAAAATAGGTAATGCAATTTTAAAGACTGATCATGCTTTTGAAAGAAACAAAAGTTATTGACTGACATTATCTCAATTGATGCTCACAATAATTCTATGAGTCAATTGTATAATCAAAAACTTACCATTGAGGAAAATCAAGCTGAGAAAACTTAAATAATAGCACAAATTTATGATTTTGTTTATCCTGAAGCCATTCAATCCAGAACTGCAAAACCCAAGACATTATTTATCACATGGGGATCATTTACTTGTTTATCATTAAAGACAAAACCACATAATAATATAAGCACAAATTCTTCTAAAAGTGATTGAAATAGTGACTATGCCTGCGGGGACCAGCCCCGCTGATCCAGGGTATTCGAAGGAGAGACGGCGTTCATGATACGATAGTTTCAATTAGATATTAATTAGAGATATAAAGAGTAATAGAATAAGGATAGCTCAGTAGGAAAATTCAGTGGAGAAAAGAGGCTGAGTAGCTTGGTTTACGCGGGGAGACCAATAAAACTTCAAGACAAGAAGTTTGCACCACTTACGTAGGCCGCAGGCGTCCTTCCGTTCTCCCGAAGGAGAGGAGACACTGAGGCCTCCCGGTCGGATCTTAGAAGCCCAGGCATAATTAGTAAGCATGGTGGGTTCCGCTCCAGATGGAGACTCAACCAGAGTGAGAGAGAGAGCGACATGGGGAGACCAGTATTTCGAAAACTGATCCCAATTCTTTATTTTCCAGAGTCTGTTTTTATACACTGAGATGTTATGCAAAAAGTCACGCAAAGCAGTCCTGACTTTTATCAAAGTCAGGTGCTTCATACAAATGTATACAGAGGTCTTAGGGTGTTACATCATCTTCTGGCCAGGGGGCCTGCTGACAATTCTACGACCCTCTCCTTGTGACAGCGGTCAGTCAATCAGGACACTTATTTCTCCAGGGCTGATTATTCTCAAAACAGACGCCACCCAAATAAAGTTACATTCCTACAGGTGAGGGTGTAGTGGGTTTTAGTTAAGGAAAGAATTTACTTAGCCTAAGGTCTAACGTGATTAATATCAAAGGTTAATTCTATATATTCATTAATGTGTGTAAGGGCAGGGGATATGGAGACTTAGCAACAAACATTGGCTCAACAAATGAAAAACCCTTCACCAACACAATTTCTAATTAGCCCATTATACTTATACTAATAGTTTTCTAACTTTTCTAAGGAACCTGTTTTTAGAAGGTTTAAAGCATCTTGTGCCTCTCATGGTTGGGAGGCTGTGAGCAATCACATGTGGCTGGGCAAAAGAGAACCTTCAGAGGAGTTTGTAGGTTAAAACACTCTTATCACGCCCAGGAATTATTATTAACTGGAGCTCTAGGTTAACTCCTTCTCTGAAAGAGGTGGTGGGGACAGCCCCGTAAAGTCAGAGGTGTAGGTGAGCACAAAGTAGTAAAGTAGGCAGGCTCTGGTTATGGGGGTAGATGCTCGAGGAGTTCCAGGGGACTCCTGAGGCTTCCCGCCTTTGCGTATGTCGAGCCTCCTTCCTCATGACCTTTGTCATAAACATCTCCCCCTTTTTTATTTCTTAAAACAACCAGATGCAGCTCAGTCTGAAAATGCTCTGCCAGAGAATCCTGACAATACAAGGAAGAATGATTATGAGAAGTAAGATTAGATCACCAAAAACAACATAACTAGGGATATTAGAATAATTTTTTCCAGAAATAAAGTTAGAGAAGGTGTTAAAAAATCATTAGCTGCTCCAGTGGTGGTAAAATCCAGTCGAGAGTGTTCCAAGGTCTGTATTTGATTATGAAGTTTCCCTAAGTCAAGCCAATATCAGAACTGTTCCAAACACCTGAGATATGATTTTTAATCTTTTCCCATTCATAATCTGTCTCGTTTACCTTCAAAGATGTCACGATATCCACCTGTAATCAGCGTGGCACGTCAAAAACCATCTTCACCTTTAAAGCCTGTAACTCAATCCCAATATGCATAATTGCTTCTTCTAAAATCCTACTCTCATCTCTAATTTCTATCTATAGCTTCCTGTGTTGCTAGACTTAAAGAGACATTTTTAGACATAGCATCAACATATTGGGCAGTATGCACTTGTTGAGTCAATGATATTGCTGCCACAGTAACAGAAGTAATTGTTGCTATCAAAGCTGATATTCCTAGGATAAGCAAGACCACAAACCGTCTTGCCTGTTGTAACACAGTAAGACCATAGCTATCATATAGGCACCATAAGATAGGATGGGCATTGTAACACCACAAAGGAGCAAACATTACATTGAGGGTTTAAACAAGATGAAAGCATACATTGTTCTGGGCAGTCATTAGTAAAAAGGAAAACATAAGGCGAGGGTGGACAAGCTAAAACAGAATAAGTAGAATTATTTTCTGGTTGGAGTCATGCTGCAGCAGCCCTGTCAGTCTCGCCGGGATCTCGATGTTTATCTTGTCTCCCCTGCCGGGGGCTCCTTTAATTATGATCGAAGCAATGGGGAACTGGATGTCTGGGGTCTGCAACATGGCGAATCAACCTGTCCCGGATCTAAATTGGAGAATCTGCATCCTGTGGAAAAATACAAGCACATCCTCGACCGCTAATTAATAATGGGTCAGGACCCTTCCATTGTCCGGAGAGGAGGTCCTTCCATTTGACTAATGGTTTTGCATTTAATTGCTCTGGGCACCAATGGCGAAACATTGCAGTAGTTCAGCTGAATCGTCATTTAACATATTTATTACAAAAAAGAGCAAGTTGCAAGATTTGATGGGAACTTAAACTCCCTTCTTTTAATTTTTTGAATTTATTGTTTATCTATTGGTTGGGTATTTGGCCTTAAAACAGATAATCGGATGGTTAATAAGACACTATTGTTACTGCTCTGAAGGAATGAATAATTTTTGTACAAATAAAATAATGGAAGGACAAATAATTCAAAACCCAGATAATTTCTGAATATAGTAGGAAAGATTAGAAGGTCTGGCTAAACATACCAAAGATGGTATTCTAGGTGAAAAAAAAAATTAGCCAAAGCAATTTGCAGAGTGAACCATTGCATGAGAAGATGGACTTTACTGGGCATTTGATAAATCTTAGCTTATAAGTTCTAAAAAAAAAATAGAAAGGATAAGCAATTTAAGAGAATCTTAAATGGGCATTTCACGAAAGTTATAACTGATCTGCTAGGCAATATGTCGCAAAGAGTCGGACACGACTGAGTGACTTCACTTTCACTTTTCACTTTCATGCATTGGAGAGGGAAATGGCAACCCACTCCAGCATTCTTGCCTGGAGAATCCCAGGGATGGTCGAGCCTGGTGGGCTGCTGTCTATGGGGTCGCACAGAGTCGGACACGACTGAAGCGACTTAGCAGCAGCAGCGGCAGCTAGGCAATGTATAAGTGCAGTATAAGATATTTACAGAGATTCTTTAAAATACATATTAAGACCTTGAGAGCACCAGGTTCCTGTAGCTTTCCTTGTAAATTCTGTTGAAATTGGCCTGGGGAATAACACAGTTGCTTGAATTAAAAATGAGCTAAAAGATCATAAGTAAAAGATAATGACTAATAGGCTGTAGAGCCTTCTGGGGAAAATACCTAGTGGACCTCTTCAGGTTTGGTACTAATGATCTGTAAGAAAGTACAGACAGCATGTTAATGAAATTTTCTGATAACATTAAATTGGGAGAGGCTGGAACATAATTCAGGTCAGAAAAATAATTGTTATAGAAAAGATTATGAGGAAGTTAGGAACATGAAGGAGATAATAAAATGGCATCCAGTGATACTAAATTCTAAGTAGTATATCATAAGACAGATTTTTAAAGTAGCGAAGGTAGAAGACATCAATGAGAGGCTAACTACATTGGAAGCTAAGCGTGTAAGGTGGACTGTCTCTAAGACACATGGGCATAGTCATTTCTATATGACTCAGAAAGAGTACTGAGACCACGGTTCTTAGAAAAGAAATATTTTTTTGGTGCATGAAGGCCTATTATTTGTGTTAGAAACCACTGAAAGCAACGAGTAGGTCACTGGAACAGGGGGCGTCAGATTTATCATCTAGAGTGTTTCTTTCTGGTCAAATGTACGCATAAATTCATTCCAGGCAGGTAAAATGAGAACATCAGCTTTCAGAAAAAAATTTTTTGTGCTCGAAGAGAGAATTATGGCCTGCCTGAAGAGTGAAGTATCATAAACATAACTGAGACTCCATATTATGAAAAATTGAAACCTAAAAAGAGAGAAAAATAACTAGGCTCGTTTAAGAGGTAAAAGAAATAAAATGTTTTTCTCCGAAAGCCCTTAAGAACAAAAGTTACATCATGTTAGTTTCAACTTGAAAGGCTTTCTTTTTAACTAGACTTTATTTTGAGGTTTCTCCCAATACCAATAACTACAATGACAAGCATTAACAAGCAACTCCTTTTTCACATACAAGGAAATATTATATTATTAACAACAGTCTTGTTTAGAAATCTTGACTTAGGATAGCACTGTAACTAAAAATAAAGATTCTGAATCCAAATTTGAGGTCAAACCTTGGCTCAACAGTTATTTAGTTACATTATTTGGGGCATGTAATTGAACATGTATTGCTCAATGTTCTTATCTATACTCTAGTATAACTAGTTACCTCAAAGATTCAGTAAGAATTTTGGGATTAAATAAGATTTACTTGGGGATTAAAAGAGAAAATACATATAAGACATTTAGCATAATTTCTCAAGTAATATAGATATTCTGTGATATTTATTAAGAATAAAATCAACAAATACTATATTTGGAAGAGATTTTCGTGATTATAAGTCCAACTTCCCCAATTTAGAGATGAAGAATATTAGAATACAACAACTGAATCTTAGAATTCAACCACTCCCTTAAGATTACAGAGATAGTTTTGACAGAATAGGAGTAGCATTCAGGTATTATAATTTCTTATCCAGAGAAATCATGCAGGTTTACTATGACAATTTCCAGGGATTTATATAGAAAATTTTGAAAGTTATGAAATGCATGGATTTTATTTTCTCTCATGGATTCCACTTACTATCTTCTGTGGCATTTCCCAGAAATAAACAACTCAATAGTACAGTAAAGAGTCTAATTAAAACCTCAATTAAGGCATTAGCCCAGGGACAATACTGTTGTCCACAATGCAATATATATTATACATTGAAATCAGTTCAGTTCAATACAGTTCAGTTGCTCAGTCATGTCTGACGCTTTGTGAGCTCATGGACTACAGCACACCAGGCCTCCCTGTCCATCACCAATTCCTGAAACCTACTCATACTCACGTAGGTGATGCCATCAGCCATCTCATCCTCTGTCATCCCCTTCCCCTCCTGTCCTCAATCTTTCCAAGCATCAGGGACTTTTCCAATGAGTTGGTTCTTTGCATTGTATAGCCAAAGTATTGGAGTTTCAGCTTCAGCATCAGTCATTCCAGTGAATAACCAGGACTGATTTCCTTTAGGATTGACTCGTTGGATCTCCTTACTGTCCAAGGGACTATCAAGAGTCTTCTCCAACACCACAGTTCAAAATCATCAATTCTTCGGTGCTCAGCTTTCTTTATAGTCCAACTCTCACAACCATATATGACAACTGGAAAAACCATAGCCTTGACTAGACAGACCTTTGTTGGCAAAGTAATGCCTCTGCTTTTTAATAACCTGTCTAGATTGGTCATAACTTTTCTTCCAAGGAGCAAGTGTCTTTTTAACCTCATGGCTGCAGTCACCATCTGCTGTGATTTTTGGAACTCTCTTGCTTTTTCGATGATCCAGTGGATGTTGGCAATTTGATCTCTGGTTCCTCTCTCTTTCCTAAAGACAGCTTGAACATCTGGAGTTTCATGATTCACGAACTGCTGAAGACTGGCTTAGAGAATTTTGAACATTACTTTGCTACTGTGTGAGATGAGTGCAATTGTACAGTAGTTTGAACATTCTTTGTCATTACCTTTCTTTGGGATTGGAATGAAAACTGACCTTTTCCAGTCCTGTGGCCACTGCTGAGTTTTCCAAATTTGCTGGCATATTGAGTGCAGCACTTTCACAGCATCATCTTTTAGGATTTGAAATAGCTCAGCTGAAATTCCATCACCTGCACTAGCTTTGTTCATAGTGACACTTCCTAAGGCCCACTTGACTTCACATTCCAGGATGTCTGGCTCTAGGTGAGTGATCACACCATTGTGGTTATCTGGATCATGAAGATCTTTTTTGTATAGTTTTTCTGTGTATTCTGGCTACCTTTTCTTAATATCTTCTGCTTCTGTTATGTCCATACACTTTCCGTCCTTTATTGTGCTCATTGTTGCATGAAATATTCCCTTGTTATCTCTAATTTTCTTGAATAGATCTCTAGTCTTTCCCATTCTATTGTTTTCCTCTATTTTTTTGCACTGATCACTGAGAAAGGCTTTCTTATCTCTCCTTGCTATTCTTTGGAACTCAGCATTCAAAGGGGTATACCTTTCCTTTTCATCTTTGCTTTTCACTTCTCTTCTTTTCTCAGCTATTTGTAAGGCCTCATCAGAAAACCATTTTACCTTTTTGCATTTATTTTTTGGGGGATGGTTTGATCACTGCCTCCTGTACAACATCACGACCCTTGAATCCATTTCTCACTTCCACTGTAAAATCATAAGGGATTTGACTTAGGTCATACCTGAATGGTCTAGTGATTTCCCCTACTTTCTTCAATTTAAATCTGAATTTGGCAATAAGGAGTTCATGATCTGAGCCACAGTCAGCTCCCAGTCTTGTTTTTGCTGACTGTATAGAGCTTCTCCATCTTTAGCTGCAAAGATTATAACCAATCTGATTTTATATTTAATGTATTATATATAAATCATATTTATATATATTGAAATAGCAGCCAGAAATGGTGTTCAGACCCCCTAGCTAGAACATTTAGGTCAATTATATGGTACATGATTCAAGAGAGACAAGGCGACTAAGGGTTCAGACTCCTTGAGCTTGAAGATCTGAATCAATTTCTCAGTCAAGCAACACACATCCAATGAACTACTGATAGAAATCAAAGGGAATCTAGAAAGGAGATAGAGATGGGTAATGAAGACTATCAATCATGGAAAGCTGCTTCTTCACTAAAGCTCATGCATTCATATTTGTAGAGACCTTGAAGGGGTTTCTAATGCCTAGTGAGGTTAACAAAGACATCAAAAAATGTGTTTTGGAAGAAGAGGCTTCCAACTCCAATAGCTTCTCTTGATTTGATAAACAGACTTCCATGGAAGCTACTCAACTCTAATTTGTACAATTTCAGGAATCATACTCCTAAGAAGTTAACATCCCAGGGCCAAAACTGAATGGCAGCCAATGGATGAATAATTAATCTTTCCTCCCTTAAGACTAGACTGCCCTGTGATGTATTTCAGGACTTCCCTCAGATTAAGGAAAGTGCATTCTTTAGAGGTAGCAATTCAGTAATGTAGTGAATCTTTCCCTGTCCCTCCGCTCCATGTTCACTTTTACTTCCTTAATCCCACTTACCATTCATTGCTCGTGTTTAAGTAACTGATTCAACTTTCTAGAGATCCCAAGCTAAGATAATATCTAAAAGCAAACTCCAACATATGAATGAAACCCCCTCCTTCCTCAATCTTCTCTCTAAATATTCACTTTGTATCTGAATATCTTCTCAATATTTTCAGTTCAGTTCAGTCGCTCAGTCATGTTCCAACTCTTTGTGACCCCATGGACTACAGCACGCCAGGCCTCCCTGCCCATCACCAATTCCCAGAGTTTACTCAAACTCATGTCCATTGAGTCAGTGATGCCATCCAACCATCTCATGCTCTGCTGTTCCCTTCTTCTCCCACCTTCAAACTTTCCCAGCATCAGGGTCTTTTCCAATAAGTCAGTTCTTTGCATCATGTGGCCAAAGTATTGGAGTTTCAGCTTCAAAATCAGTCCTTCCAATGAATATTCAGGACTGATTTCCTTTAAGATGGACTCTCAAGGGTCTTCTCCAACACCACAGTTCAAAAGCATCAGTTCTTCTGTTCTCAACATTCTTTATAGTCCAAGTCTCACATCCATACATGACCATTGGAAAAACCATAGCCTTGACTAGACAGACCTTTGTTGGCAAAGTAATGTCTCTGCTTTTTAATATGCTGTCTAGGTGGGTCATAGCTTTTCTTCCAAGGAGCAAGTGTCTAATTTCATGGCTGCAGTTACCATCTGCAGTGATTTGGGAGCCTCCCCCCACCCCCCACCCCAAATAAAGTCTGCCACTGTTTCAGCTGTTTTCTCATCTATTTGCCATGAAGTGATGGGACCAGATGCCATGATCTTAGTTTTCTGAATGTTGAGCTTTAGGCCAGCTTTTTAAGCCTCCTCTTTCACTTTCATCAGAAGGCTTTTAGTTCCTCTTCACTTTCTGCCATAAGGGTGGTGTCATCTGCATATCTGAGGTTATTGATATTTCTCCCGCCAATCTTGATTCCAGCTTGTGCTTTTTCCAGCCCAGTGTTTCTCACTATGTACTCTGCATATAAGTTAAATAAGCAGGGTGACAATATACAGCCTTGACGTACTCCTTTTCCTATTTGGAACCAGTCTGTTGTTCCATGTCCAGTTCTAACTGTTGCTTCCTGACCTGCATATAGGTTTCTCAAGAGGCAGGTCAGGTGGTCTGGTATTCCTATCTCCTTCAGAATTTTCCACAGTTTATTGTGATCCACACAGTCAAAGGCTTTGACTGATCCGCAAAGTCAAAGGGCCAATACTTTATTATATTTTAAATACATTCAGAATTATAATCACTAGTATGAAACTGATCTGAGAAATAATTACATTTTATTGAATGATGAAGTATCCTCATAATTAATCATTCTGTTTTTATCCTTGCCTCCAATAATTTACTTTCAATCATAGTGAAAACTTGAGAATTTTATTTGTTTCACTCCTCTCATTAAAGCTCTCAAATGTCTTTCCGTGTCACACAAATAAAGGCAAAAAGGCCTTCAGTGGCTCATATTTATCCACATTTATAACTTCGACTTCTTGCTCTGCTGTTTTCCCCTAGATCACTCCAGGCCAACCAGTTTGGCCATCCTGTTTTCCTTTGAGTCATCCAAACACAGGCCTCTCTCGGGACCTTTGCAGTCCTCTCAGTGCAGAAATACAGACGGCTATGACTTCCCTTAGACAACCACATGCCTTGCTCCCCTGCTCCCTTCAAGTTCCCCCACATATACTACTTCTTAGTTATAATCCAGATTCCTTCCTGTCAATTTGGCATCCCCTACTATGCCAAAGCCTTTGACTGTGTGGATCACAATAAACTGTGGAAAATTCTGAAAGTTATGGGAATACCAGACCACCTGACCTGCCTCTTGAGAAACCTATATGCAGGTCAGGAAACAACAGTTAGAACTGGACATGGAACAACAGACTGGTTCCAAATAGGAAAAGGGGTACGTCAAGGCTGTATACTGTCACCCTGCTTACTTAACTTATATGCAGAGTACATCATGAGAAACGCTGGGCTGGAAGAAGCACAAGCTGGAATTAAGATTGCTGGGAGAAATATCAATAACCTCAGATATGCAGATGACACCATCCTTATGGCAGAAAGTGAAGAGGAACTCAAAAGCCTCTTGATGAAAGTGAAAGTGGAGAGTGAAAAAGCTGGCTTAAAGCTCAACATTCACAAAACAAAGATCATGGCATCTGGTCCCATCACTTCATGGGAAATAGATGGGGAAACAGTGGAAACAGTGTCAGACTTTATTTTTTTGGGCTCCAAAATCACTGCAGATGGTGACTGCAGCCATGAAATTAAAAGAAGCTTACTTCTTGGAAGAAAAGTTATGACCAAACTAGATAGCATATTCAAAAGCAGAGACATTACTTTGCCAGCAAAGGTCCGTCTAGTCAAGGCTATGGTTTTTCCAGTGGTCATGTATTGATGTGAGAGTTGGACTGTGAAAAAAGCTGAGTGCCGAAGAATTGATGCTTTCGAACTGTGGTGTTGGAGAAGACTCTTGAGAGTCCCTTGGACTGCAAGGAGATCCAACCAGTCCATTCTAAAGATCAGTCCTGGGATTTCTTTGGAAGGAATGATGCTGAATCTGAAACTCCAGTACTTTGGCCACCTCATGCGAAGAGTTGACTCATTGGAAAAGACTCTGATGCTGGGAGGGATTAGGGGCAGGAGGAGAAGGGGACGACAGAGGATGAGATGGCTGGATGGCATCACTGACTCGATGGACGTGAGTCTGAGTCAACTCCGGGAGTTGGTGATGGACAGGGAGGCCTGGCATGCTGCGATTCATGGGGTCACAAAGAGTTGGACACGACTGAGTGACTGAACTGACTGACCTTCATCCCTTCTTTATCTTCTCCAAAACATTTATTACTGTCTAAGGCAGACTGGCTGTCAAAGGTGGCCATAGTAATCTATACCATCGTTATACTGCATGGCCAGTTTCAATGATACTTGATATTTTCTTTCATCAAAAGAGGGAATCTACCTCTCCATTCCCTGAATCTGGGTTAGCCCTATGATTTACCTTAACCAAAAGAGTGTTATCGAGGTGATCTTGTGAGAACTCCAAACCTAGGCTTACAAGGACTTCACACCTTCAGTTTCTGTGTTCTAGAGCATTGCCCTGGGTTCACCATGTGAAGAAGCCCACTTTAGCCTGCTGGAGGTTGAGAAATCTTATGAAACACAGGCAAACTTTGCAAAATAAAACCCCTAGATCGGATAACAACAGCCAACACCAAATGCAATTTGTGTGACTGAAGCCATTTTAGACCTAAAAGCCTCAACTGAACCACTAGATGGCTGTGGCTGTACGACTGACCTCAGGGAAGTCTAGTAGAAGAACCGTCCATCCATAGAGAATGGTTTAGAAAACTTGTGTTGTACGTACAGTCTTAATTTGCTCAAAGTCTCCAGTGCTAAAATATCCACTTAAATAATTCCAGAATCATTTTGTTTTTAATTTGGATTCATCTGGGATGTATTTTATAGAATACCAAGCTTTCCCCATATTGCCTGAACAGCTATATCAAGTGAGTGTTGATGAAATTAATCATCTGAGAAATTATGTCATCTTCAGTCTGTCACTGAGGTGGAACATTTTGTTTTGATGAGCAAATCCATAACCATTTGGATCAAAAAGAATGGAAATGTATTCACCAGTTACACTCCCATTGATTAGAGACAGGGATAATAAGTGGGTAAATAGTTATTGATCTTAGACTTCCAATTAGGCATTTAGGCTGTCAGTCCTTGGAGAAAATCTAGAAATGTGCTCAATTTTCCAGGAATTTCCAAACTTGTTTCTTACACCTAGATTGATAAAGCATGTGATGCTTGCAAAATCATTCAGATTTTAATGGGTTTGGTCTTGTGAATTCAGATATGTTTACCTCTAGTAGATAAAATGAAATCTTCTTTATTGAATCCTAGGTGCACTAAAATATTCAGAAAAATATGTTTAATCAGTCATGTACCACTTACAGACAGTACATTAGAGCTATGGCCCATGTAATTGAAAGGACAGTGGTGATGTCATGTAGCAGCCTTGGGGCATGCACATTCCTATTAGTATCCTATTATTGTCATCATTTGAATGTCTGTTATACTTAGCACTGAAGTTACAAGTTGAAACTCTAATCCCTATAGAACATAATTTCTCCTTCTTTTTTCATTTTATAGAAGCTTATAGCTGAGCCTGAGCTTTCAGGCCATTTAAATTATTCCTTTATTTCTCTAGGTAGATTTTGTCAAATCATATATTTGCAATTAGTACCAAAGAGCAATTTTCCCTCAAGAAGAATGTTTCCCTAGACTCAGAAATGTGTATGCAATACTTGTATTATGGAATCTACAAATAAGAAAATGAAATAATCTGTCCTGTAAGTTGTATATGTTTCTAAGAAGGGATGAAATATAGAGGCAGTGACCTGATACCAAAAATATCCAATTATAGATTAAATTTTGGTAGAAAAAGTCAACATTAGAAACTCAATTTATCAATTATTACCCAGGGGAGATAGTTAAAGTCTCATCAGGCAAATCTTAAAAAGCTAGTGAAGACTTACATGAAAAGATGCTCAACATCACTCATTATCAGAGAAATGCAAATCAAAACCACTATGAGGTACCATTTCACACCAGTCAGAATGGCTGCGATCCAAAAGTCTACAAGCAATAAATGCTGGAGAGGGTGTGGAGAAAAGGGAACCCTCTTACACTGTTAGTGGGAATGCAACCTAGTATAGCCACTATGGAGAACAGTGTGGAGATTCCTTAAAAAACTGGAAATAGAACTGCCTTATGATCCAGCAATCCCACTGCTGGGCATACACACTGAGGAAACCAGAAGGGAAAGAGACACATGTACCCCAATGTTCATCGCAGCACTGTTTATAATAGCCAGGACATGGAAGCAACCTAGATGTCCATCAGCAGATGAATGGATAAGAAAGCAATGGTACATATACACAATGGAGTATTACTCAGCCATTAAAAAGAATTCATTTTAATCAGTTCTAATGAGGTGGATGAAACTGGAGCCTATTATACAGAGTGAAGTAAGACAGAAAGAAAAACACCAATACAGTATGCTATCACATATATATGGAATTTAGAAAGATGGTAACAATAACCCTGTATACGAGACAGCAAAAGAGACACTGATGTATAGAACAGTCTTTTGGACTCTGTGGGAGAGGGAGAGGGTGGGATGATTTGGGAGAATGGCATTGAAATATGTATAATATCATATATGGAACGAGTCACCAGTCCAGGTTCGATGCACGATACTGGATGCTTGGGGCTGGTGCACTGGGACGACCCAGAGGGATGGTATGGGGAGGGAGGAGGGAGGAGGGTTCAGGGTGGGGAACACATGTATACCTGTGGTGGATTCATTTTGATATTTGGCAAAACCAATACGATATTGTGAAGTTTCAAAATAAAATAAAATTTAAAAGAAAAAATTCCATTTTGACCAAAAGGAACATAACAGAGCATTGCTGATTTTTCCTTTTCCTCCACTCTCAATCTAGGGAAAAAGCAGGGAAAGAAAAACTAGAAATTCAGTATTTAGGCAAAATAATAATCATAATGATTTCTACAGAGTCCTTAATAAAGACATAGTAACTTTAAGAATTTTTGTCTGTTTAGATTTAGGAATAAATTAATCCACCAGAGCTTGGGCAAAAGTTCATCTTTGGTACCATTAATGGCACACTCCTAAATGTAGCAACATGACATGTTAGGAATCTCCTACATAAAAAACACAGTTTTTATATTAATGGCAGAAACAGCTGGAGGAGTAAAAGACCTTGGCTTGGTTGTATAATTCTTCAGTCTAAAATTGCACCTACCTTCTTTGTATAAATAGCCATTTGTATTTCACATAAAGCTGCCAGCTGCATGGTCAATAAATACAACTCCATTATCTTTGCAAAGTATCCCTTGAATCAGGACTGCACAGAGGCATAATCCTTAGAACAGGTCGATAATACATGGTATCAAAGCCAGGTGTAACTGTCAGTTTTACTACCCTCCCCTGGTAGACCCATTTGGATGGTTAAATTTAAATCATAGGGGGAAGTAAACTCTGTTTCTAACTACATATAGCAAAATATATGTGTATCAGAAATATCTTGCATATTTGCAAATGCTGGTATACTAATATGTATACAAGCAGCCAGAAACCTGTATGCAGGTCAGGAAGCAACAGTTAGAACTGGACATGGAACAACAGACTGGTTCCAAATAGGAAAAGGAGTACGTCAAGGCTGTATATTGTTACCCTGCTTATTTAACTTCTATGCAGAGTACATCATGAGAAACGCTGGGCTGGAAGAAGCACAAGCTGGAATCAAGATGGCTGGAAGAAATATCTATAACCTCAGATATGCAGATGACACCACCCTTATGGCAGAAAATGAAGAGGAACTAAAAAGCCTCTTGATGAAAGTGAAAGAGAAGAGTGAAAAAGTTGGCTTAAAGCTCAACATTCAGAAAACTAAGATCATGGCATCTGGTCCCATCACTTCATGGGAATTAGATGGGGAAACAGTGGAAACAGTGTCAGACTTTATTTTGGGGGGCTCCAAAATCACTGCAGATTGTGATTGTAGCCATGAAATTAAAAGATGCTTACTCCTTGGAAGGAAAGTTATGACCAACAATAGATAGCATATTGAAGAGCAGAGACATTACTTTGCCAAAAAAGGTCCGTCTAGTCAAGGCTATGTTTTTTCCAGTGGTCATGGATGGATGTGAGAGTTGGACTATGAAGAAAGCTGAGCACTGAAGAATTGATGCTTTTGAACTGTGGTGTTGGAGAAGACTCTTGAGAGTCCCTTGGACTGCAAGGAGATCCAACCAGTCCATCCTAAAGGAGATCAGTCCTGGGTGTTCTTTGGAAGGACTGATGCTAAAGCTGAAACTCCAATACTTTGGCCACCTCATGGGGAGAGTTGACTCATTGGAAAAGACGCTGATGCTGGGAGAGATTGGAGGCAGGAGGAGAAGGGGATGACAGAGGATGAGATGGCTGGATGGCATCACTGACTCGATGGACATTAGTTTGGGTGAACTCCGGGAGTTGGTGATGGACAGGGAGGCCCGGCATGCTGCAGTTCATGGGGTTGCAAAGAGTCGGACACGACTGTGTGACTGAACTGAATTCAACTGAAGCAGCCCCAGGCATCAGTTGGTTTCAGATAATTAACCAGCAGCATTAACTGTGGATTTTATATGAATATATCTATAGATAAACCTTTCTTATTTCAAATGAAGTGAAGTGAAAGTTCTCAGTTGTGTCTAACTCTTTGTGAAGTCATGGGCTGTAGCTCTTCAGTCTCCTCTGTCCATGAAATTCTCCAGGGAGGACTACTGGAGTGCATAGCCATTCTCTTCTCCAGAGGCTCTTCCTGACCCAGGGATCAATCCTGTGTCTCCTGCATTGGAAGCAGATTCTTTACCATCTGAGCCATCAGAGTGAAGACCAAGTCCATTTCAGATGGAAAATTTCTTTTTTGTGACCAAGTTTCTTCTCTGCTGGGCATTTAGAAGACTTAAAATCTTGGCCCTTCTGTGTATTTTGCAAACCCATTATTCCAGTGCTTAAAAGGTTGGCACTGAAAATGTTAAAATGAATCAGATTCACAGTAAAAAGAAACTCTGCCAAATGGTAGGTTTTCACGAATATTGCATTTGATTGATAAAGACAGCAATAGTAAAGGCCACCACAGGCTAAGGATGTATAAAATATCAGGTACCGTGCTCAGAGCTTTACAGATATCATCTGGTTTTGTCACAAGAATCCTACTCAGTGGGTAGTTTTGTCATTTGCCCATTTGACAGCTAAATTCACAGGGACAGGAACTTTTCTCAAGGCAACACAGGAGTTAGTACTAGAGCTATCCTTTGAATCTCAGCACTGCAGTTTATAAAATGAGTCCAGGGTTTCTGGTACTGTTTCCTTCTCTCATTATTTGTGCTCATTTAACCAATGTTTGCTGAGTACTTACTCGGTTAAGGTTGAGCACTCATGGACCTAGGCTGAGGACCTGGAGCCTGGCTACAAGCCTAGACCAGCGCAAGGACAGAGAATTGCTTCTATCTCAAGTGCCAACTCTGATTAACTGGCAAGAGCGGTCTGAAAAAATGTGTTAAGAATTCCATAGTTGAGGTCAGGTCAGCAAGGAGCAATGGGGGAGGGGCAGATGAGCAATGTCTATGATGCATGAGGGGAGATGGGGACAGTAAAGGTCACCAGTATTTGACTTTCCTGAGCTAAGGGATAACAAAAGAATAGCAGAAATACTCAGAAGTGAGTGGTCAAATGGACTTGAGCAAATAGAAAACCGGAATACTTTAGGATCGATATTAAAGCAATGTGGAGCTTCATTAATAGAAAGAGACACAGACAGAACATGGTGTGCAGGTCAAGAGTGAGCAAAGGCAGGCAAAGAAGGAATCAGATGCTAGACAGAAAGATGTGCAGCTGTTCAACAGGATAGTTGAAGGGCAGTCAGAAAAATGGAAAACCAAGTATCCCAGACAGATAATATAAGTAAGTTCATCTTTTTATTAAACTCTGTATTTATTTTTACTTATCTATTTGTTTTGGGCTGCATTGGGCCTTTGCTGTTGGGTGCAGGCTCTCTCTAGCTGTAGTAAGCGGGGGTTACTCCCTAGTAGAAGTGCACACATCTCTTATGGTGGTGGCTTCTCTTGTTGAGGAGCACAAGATTCTAGAGCTTGGGCTCAATAGTCGTGGCACCCGGCTTAATTGTCCCCTTGGCATTTGAAATCTTTCCTGACCAGGGATCAAACCTGTATCATCTGCATTGGTAGGCGGATTTTTAACCACTGGACCACAGGGAAGTCTGTAAGTTCCTTTTCATGAGAAAGATTGTGGATAACTAAGCTGGAATACCTGCTGCAGCTCCAGAGGCACAAACTATCACTCCATGATTTACCTGGGCTGAGAGGTCAGAGGGTACCCTGGACAGAGGTGGAAAGAATGGGGAGAGGTGTAGCCCGGCTTTGTAGCTGAGACCTATCTTAATAATCCCCAACTAGTCTGGCTAAAAAGGTGGCTCTAGCTCAGCAGAGGCCACCTTTATGCTCTCCCAGGCCTGCTTTTTGACTACACAGCCTCCTGTTTTTTGCATCTGTTTTGGTAATGCACTGCTCCCCACTCCCAAGCAGATATCTGAATTGACAGCTGTTAATCCCACTTCAGGAGAAATAAATCTTGCCAGGGCTGGCAATGAGCAGGTGCATTTCCACTCACCTGGATCAAACCAGAGTCTCCCAAGAGAATACAATTTGTGCACACAGCCCTTATCCCCCTTGGCAACTGGAGGATTTAGCCCAAATTGTAGTACCTAGAGCCTACAGTTTGAGTCAAGTGGCCTGGAAGAGAGATAAGCACACACTTCTGAAATGCATGCAGTAACTAGCTCCGAACAGCATAAAATATTCAACTCAGAATGATGAATTTTAATTTTATTTCAAAAGCCTTTTCAAAGGGAAGGTGTCAGAGCTTAACACTTGCTACTGGGTTTACCATAAATGGCTAGCTGCCAATTAGAATCTGTTTTCCAATCATTTGTGATCTCATATATGAAAATGAATTATGTGGTTCAAGAAGAAATAAAATCTATAATCCTCTGTACTGTGTTGAAATACTAAATCACGATAAAGGGGTGAGAGGTGAAGGTGAACGCTTTGTTGATTTACACAGAAATAGCAAGCGTGTAGCTCAACGAGATCTCAACTCAGCTGGGAAAGCATTTGGCTCATCTTGTTATGGAAAATAGAAACAAAAACGTGGATTTCTAAAAGCTTTAATGAGCTTCCCAGGTGGCTCAGTGATAAAGAATTTGCCTGCCACAGGTGATGCACGTTCAACCCCTGGGTCGGGAAGATCCCCTGGAGAAGGAAATGGCAACCCACTCCAATCTCATGGACAGAAGCGCCTGACAGGCCATAGTACAAGGGGTCACAAAGGAGCTGGGCACGAGTTAAGTGCCTAAACAGCAACAAACAAGGGTGAGGCTTAGGATCTCGAAGACCAAGTCAAATTATGTTCCTGGACAGGAGGACTAAGATGATCAGCCTAGCAGAGAGGCAAGAGTGGTGGGAGGAAATGCGAAAGGGTACACTCATATCTTGGCAAGTGCGTCATTGTACCAACAGGACCCAGGAACCTGAGCAAAACCTAGCATTTTTTTTGTGTGTGGGGGGCAGGTATCCAGTAGAATGGGACAGCTGATTTTGTACCTCAGCACAATGCATTCTAAGACAGCTTTATTACTCATTATGGCCACTTGGCTAGGCATAATGAGTGACACCAAGATCATTTGAATAGAAAGCCCCTGGGACTCTTTGCAGTTTGCATTCTGTAATCTAGGGTTTTTGAGGGCTTATTTTAGCCTTGGACACTCTTATGGATCAAATCATGCTCCCCCCGCCCCCCAATATGTTGAAGTTCTGACTCCCACTACCTGTGCATGAAACTTTATTTGGAAATAGAATCTTTGCAGACACAATCAAGTTACAATGAAGACATGGTAAATTAGAGTGGGCTCTTAATCCAGTATGGCCTGTGGTCACCTAAGAAAAGGGAAATATGGACACATACAGAAACACATAAGGGGAGAATGTCACATACCAACTGGAAGTGGAGGTTGACATGTTTACACCTGCAAGGCAAGGAACATAAGAGGTGTCCAGCAGCTGGAGTACACAAGGAAAAATCTTTCTTTAGAGCTTCAGAAGGACCATGGCCCTGATGGCAACTTGATTTCAGTCTTCTCACCCCTCAGCTGTTTCCAGATGTGAGTGAGATAATACACTGTTGTTGTTTTAAGTCATCATGCTTGTGGTACTTTGTTACAGCAGGCCTAGGAAGCTGATACAGTTATCCTTATTCTAATAAAATATACTCAGAACCTTGAAGTATTGAAAAAACAAGTAGATACAAAGTTGATCTGGTGGAAGCTGAGATGAAAAGTCACAATTCATACCTGAAATATTCCTAGTCTATTGAATACTATAAAAATTAGGACTTCTCTGAGAGATGTTTAACTCTCTTGAGAGTGTGAATTAACACATGCTAAGCCTTTTTTTTTTAATTAAAAAATATACTTATCTCATGGGTATTCATCTAACTGATTTTCCATTAAGTGAAGGTACCCGTATCATGAGCATTCAGATCAAGCATTATGATATCCCTTGTACTCCCAGAATCCCCTCATGTTCCCTTTAGCAACCCAAATGACATCTCCTCTCTTGGCTGCTTACTATCAAGTCCTTTTTTTTTTTTGGAGGATAATTGCTTTAAAATATTGTGTTGTTTTCTGCCATACCTCAACCTGACTCAGAGAGGATACACATGTCCCCTCCCTCCTGAATCCCCCTCCTGGCTCCCTCCCCATCCCACCCATCTAACTCATCACAGAGCACTGGGTTGATCTCCCCATGTCACACAACAAATTCACTACCTTGTTCTTTTTGTTTTTGAAATAATGTGTCTCTTTTTTAATATAAATTTATTTATTTTAATTGGAGGCTAATTACTTTACAATCTTAAAACACTTAAAACACTTTTGGAGCCAGGGCTATTCTCTTTTTTAAAAAAAATGCAACTGAATCCCTGCCAACTTTCTTAAGTAT
Organism: Bos mutus; assembly: GCF_027580195.1. NCBI lineage: Eukaryota > Metazoa > Chordata > Mammalia > Artiodactyla > Bovidae > Bos > Bos mutus. Next base: position 89,433,443 of record NC_091626.1, on the reverse strand, counting down.
CCAATAACTTTTGTTGTTTCTCATAATACTTAGAAAAGTTGATGTTAACCAGCTTGAGAAATGAAGTATTAGTTGCTCAGTTGTGTCCAGCTCTTTGTGACCTCATGGACTATAGCCCACCAGGCTCCTCTGTACATGGAATTCTCCAGGCAAGAATACAAGAGTGGGTAGCCATTCCCTTCTTCAAGGGATCTTCTTGACTGTGGGATTGAACCTGGGTCTCCTGCATTACAGGCAGATTCTTTACTGTCTAAGCTACCAAGGGTAGCTAGCCTGTGGCAATATCCAATTCACCTGTAAATTTAGTTAAAAATATAAAAACTGCACATAAGAAGTTTTAAATTATTATCTAATGCAATTGTACCCTTTTTTCTTTCTTTTTAAATTATTCAAACCTGCAATAGTTTGTGCCTGTGTAATTCAAAGAACTTACTATCTGACTCTCTTTTTAAGAGTCAGGGCATATTTCAAAAACACTTTTTAACTTCCAGCTTGATATTTTTAGAATACTTTGCCTATGAGGAAGTTATATGTAAATTATAAGGAATGAATCTAAATAATTAATTTTCATTTATTTTTATGTACTCTCTCATCTAGATGAAAGCTGAATATGTATAAACAAAGTAATGTTATTATTGTATCTCCGTCTTTTCACCAAACTGATGAGGTGACTTCTAAAGCCATCCAGTGTTTGAATTGTGTTCATTTTGTATCAAGTATTGTTCTAAGTGACTTTACATATTTTAAATTACTTAACCTCATAAGAATACAATGAGATAGGATGGTTATTATTCACAGCCTACCACAGAGGATACAGGTCACAGAGAGTTTGAGTCGATTCCCCAAGCTCACAGATGCATGGAGCTCAGATTCACACCCAGGCTCACTAGCAGTTGAAGTCCATAGTCATCTTATTAGACAAGCCTTGAACAGAGAGACATGCAATGATAATGTCATAGAAATAAAGGCAAGGGAAAATATTTAAAAAATCAGCCATAACATTCCATGCATTTCTCAAGTTGAGCTCTAAAACATTTTTCTTTGAGGCTCTTCAGAAGAAACACACTAACAAACCAAGCAAGCCAAAACCAGTCAGCTGCAAAGATCTCACAGAGACCATTTCTTTTTTAAATTGAAAAGAATAGCAGCTTTTCAAAACACCTTCCAAATTTTGAATTTGAGAATTAATTCTTCAAATTATAAATGCATTCATGCTTTGACCCAGCCATCCTGCTCTAGGGGATTTATCTAACTGGTAGACATACATGCATACAGAAATGATTCATGAAAGCTAACCACAGAAGTATTGGACTTAATAGAAAGGGGCTGAAAATAGCTCAAATGTCTGTTTCTAGGGACTAGTTAGAGACAGTGCATCCTATGTGTGATGCCAGAAGGGCAAAAAATATGTCTTTAAATAAGATGAAATGTTCATATCATAATATATAGCATCATACACTGTAAATAGAGCAAGAAACTAAATATAACTTTGGCTTTCCAGGTGGTGCTAGTGGTGAAGAACACACCTGCCAATGCAGGAGATGTCAGGGACAAGGGTTTGATCCCTGAGTTGGAAAGATCCCCTTGAGGAGAGCATGGTAACCCACTCCAGTATTCTTGCCTGGAGAATCACATGGACAGAGGAGCCTGGCGGGCTACAGTCTACAGTGTCACAAAAAATCAGACATGACACGGCTGAAGTGACTTAGCCTGCATGCAAGTATGCCTACTTATATGTATAAGAAGATACACTGGAAGAATTCATAAAATTCAGAAAGGACAAGTCTTCTTTCTCAACCATGATACATTGACAAATACCATTGATTCTGCTCTCAAAACAGACCACGAATCTGACTACTTCTAACAACCTCTTACTACCAGTACTATGGTCCAAACCATCATTATCTCATGCCTGGACAATTATAATAGCTTCCACCCTTGAACCTTAAAACCATTTTAACGTGGGAGCCAGAGGGATCCTCTTAAAAGGATGTGTCACTGCTCCGCTTGAAACCCTCCCAAGTCAGAGTGAAAATCAACACATATTATGACTAGCAAAGCTTTATATGATTTAACCTTAAGTTCCTGCTCTATTTTCTACTAATCTTCCCTTAGTTCACTTACGGGGACCCCATCCCTCTATCTGGAATTAGGAAGATACTCATTAATTTAAAAAAAAAAAAACAGTGAAAATAATGAAAAATTTTCTCTGCAATGAAAACATTCAATTGCCTATTATTAGATGCTCTTATACCAACTTCTACCTAGTGGCTGTATTTGCTGTTGCTGCTAAGTCGCTTCAGTCGTTCCAACTCTGTGCGACCCCATAGATGGCCTCCCACCAGGCTCCCCCGTCCCTGGGATTCTCCAGGCAAGAATACTGGAGTGGGTTGCCATTTCCTTCTCCAATGCATGAAAGTGAAAAGTGAAAGTGAAGTCGCTCAGTCGTGTCCGACTCTAGCGACCCCATGGACTGCAGCCTACCAGGCTCCTTCGTCCATGGGATTTTCTAGGCAAAAGTACTGGAGTGGTGTGCCATTGCCTTCTCTGGCTGTATTTAATAAACCAGAAATAAAAGAAACTTGCCTCTGAAAGTATAAAAACAATGGAATCCAAAAAAATTAAATTGAATAAATAACTGTATTCCAAATTCATGGTGGTATATTTATTTACTTTTAAAAATTAATTATATCAGAAACATCATCTATAAGTGTAGTCACTACCTTGGATTATTAATCCAAGATCATTCTTAAGAATCCAAAAGTTTTTTGTTTTGTTTTGTTATTTTTTACTATCAAGACTAGGAAACAGATTTATGGTGGTGTTGCTAATACTTTCATTTCTTTCAAGAATATCTTTCACCTAATGGTAGTGGGGTGGAGATAAATAGGCTTCCAAGTTTGATACTTGACCCTTCATTCATAAGCATAAATACCAGAATTTGTGCTGTTTGGAAACTGGAGAAATAATCAATGTCAGATGAATTTGTCCCAAGAGCCCATTTATACTGGAACTTCATTTGTAAACTGAAGTTGATCTCATTCAGATTACAGTTATGTACTGCTTATTGCAATTACATTATCCAGCATGCTGATAGGTGGTTTATTTCTTTTCCTTCAAAGAATAGGTGCCAAGACAAAAAGTCAAGACCATACCAGAAGAGTGTGTTTCATGCGGTGCTCTTGGAAGATCAGAGGTCATTCATTTTTACGATCATTCCCAGGACTCCTTTTATTCAAGAACTGAAGAATAATAAATTAACTTGTCTAGAAACTATTGGATCTAGTGATTAATTTAACTGGCTGGTTTGAATTAATGAACCTGTTTACAAGTCTTGGAACTTTTGCAATTAAAAAAAGGGAAAAAAAGGGGGAAAAAAACCTGTCAAATTGGGATCTTTACATGTACAAAGGACACAGTCCTACTGAGTATATTTTTTTCCCCTTGATGAAACTGTAGTCCAAGTGGAAGGACCAGAGATCTCCCTGTGCCTGTTCATCTCCTAAACCAAGACTACTGGTCCTTCCTCTGCTGATGGCAAATGACCACATCCACTTTGCATGTGCCATTTAAATCTCTCTGTTGGACCAGGACATTTCATTCCTCTCAAGCCTGTTTAGGTTGCATTAAGTTGCCGTCTTCCACATTAGCATTCCTTGCTGAGAAAGAAATGTCAGGAGTGTCAATTCCAGTGTGGCAGAGGGTCCTCTGGTAATTGCTTAAATCAATGGAAGAGAAGATAAACGACTGTAACATAATTCAGAGGTCAGTGGACAGAACACACAGCGAAGACCAGTTTAACATTCACGGTCCCTCGAGTCTTTGAATTCCTTCATTTACACTGTGATGGTGTGTTTACTGGTCTTTTGACTTCAGCTCTCAGGGGCCTGGATGGTGACTGTGGCCATGAAATTAAGACTCTTGCTCTTTGGAAGAAAAGCTATGACAAATTTGTATGTGTTAGTCACTCAGTCATGTTCAACTCTTTGCAACTCCATGGGCTGATAGTAGCCTACCAGACTCCTCTGTCCATGGGATTCTCCAGGCAAGAATACTGGAGTGGGTTGCCATTTCCTTCTCTGGGGGATCTTTCCAATCCAGGGATTGAACCTGTGTCTCCCACATTGCAGGCAGATTCTTTATCATCTGAGCAACCAGGGAAGTCCATATGACAAACCAAGACAGCATATTAAAAAGAAGAGACATCACTTTGCCAACAAAGGTCTACATAGTCAAAGCTATGGTTTTTCTAGTAGTCATGTATGGATGTGAGAATTGGACCATAAAGAAGGCTGAGCACTGAGGAATTGATGCTTTCAAACTGTGGTGCTGGACAAGACTCTTGAGCATCCCTTGGACTGCAAGGAGATAAAACCAGTCAATCCTAAAGGAAATCAACCCTAAATATTCATTAGAAGGATTGATGCTGAAGCTGAAGCTTCAATACTTTGGCCACTTGATGCAAAGAATTGGCTTATTAGAAAAGACCTTGATGCTGGGAAGGATTGTGGAAAGGAGGAGAAGGGAGCATCAGAGGATGAAAGGATGGGATGGCATCGGTGACTCAATGGACATGAGTTTGGGCAAACTCCAAGAGACAGAGAAGGGCAGGGAAGCCTGGAGTGCTGCCCTCCATGGGGTTGCCAAGAGTCGGATATGACTTAGCAACTGAACAGCAACAGCAAAACCATAGGCCAAGCTTGGGTGTAAATTTCTATCATTTGACAGAAAACCCTTTCATCCACAGCTGGTTCCCTACATGCACACATGGGAGGCAAAGTCGCTGGCGTGAGACGCCACTAAAGTTAATTTGGCTTCATGTAAAATGATGGTCTGTTTTGGCGTATCTGTCAAAATGTAAAACAGATATGATCTCTTTTGCCAAGAAGTTCCACTTCAAAGGATGCATTCTTCAGATATTCTGGTATAAGATCCCAAAGATGTATATGCACTGTCTTCACTGAAGCATTTTTTGATGATAGCAAAGGCCTGAAGACAAAAGTTGATCGTTAAGGAACAGGTTTAACCAATCACAACAGAATTGCAAGCAATCTCTGAGAAATATGAGACAAATCTGTACATACTGTGGGTAGCAGGGTGCTCATGATGATTTTTTACGAGACAATAAAATTTAAAAACAGTACAAAAAACACATTTACATTTTATCATTAATGTTACATATTTGCTGTATATTAGCAGTGCTAGCAATGGCTACCTCATTCTGAGAAAGGGTGAATGTGTTCATTGGTCAGTCATGTCTGGCTCTTTGTGGTCCCCTGGACTGTAACCCCCCTAAGGTCCTCTGTCCATGGAATTTTCCAGGCAAGAATACTGGAATGAGTACCCATTCCCTCCTCCAGGCCTCCTCCTGACCTAGGGATCCACCTGGTATCTCTTATGTCTCATGCATTGACAGATGGGTTTACCACTAGCACTGCCTGGGAAGCCTCAAGAAGAAAAGCTTCCCTGACTGGGAATCAAACCTGGGCCACTGCAGTGGGAGTGCTGAATGCTAACCACTAGGCCACCAGGGAGCGTCAACCCTCACTCTAGTAGTGGGATTATGAGCGTAGGAATCTTTTATTTTATCTATGCTCTTTAAAAATTTTTTAATTAATTAATTTATTTTAATTGGAGGCTAATTACTTTACAATATTGTAGTGGTTTTTGCCATACATTGACATGAGTTAGCCATGGATGTATCTATGCTTTTTATTTTTATGCTCTTTATTTTTATTTATGTATGCTCTTTATTATGTATTTGATTTTGACAAAGATAGGAACTCATTTCCTATTATTTATTTAAAAAACTCAAATGATGATAAAAATAGGATAAAATTATACCCACTTTTTCATAGTTTAGGAGGCATGAAATGTCTTATTCTTATATTTTATCCCTAGACCTAAGTTCCTCATCCTTTACCTTGCTCACTCCTATGTCAGTGGCACATCTTTGTGAAACAGGAGATTTCTCTGGGTTTAGGCGTGCATTCTTGGACTCTGAATAGACTAAGCAGCTTGATCTCTTACTGTTGGCCTCCTAGGAAGTCTGCTTTAAGTAACAGAGCTATCCAACTTGAGGGGCCAATCTCTCTGAGATCACTTGGATACATCAAAACTGGTTGAAAAAAATGCATATATGACACATGAAAAAAATTGTTATGGGGTGATAAGTTTATTTAGGAAAGGATTAACTCCTGCAAAAATGCTGCAGGCAAGTAATTGAAGTCCATACCACACAACTGAACATGTGAAGTATTAACATGGTAAATGGATCATTTTCTAGTGAAGGTGAGTGCAGAAACCCAGGGACTGTGGCTGCGTACAGTCTATAGAAAGAGATTCAGCTCCCAGTGGATCTGAAGAACAAGTATGCCAGGAGTGCAGTTCTGGAATCAGGCTTTTTGACTTACTATCCACATAATAAGAGCCAATAATTGTAAAGTTACTGTGAGCATCAAATAAGTGGATGTCTTGTAAAGCATTTAGAAGCATGTGGTTTAGTAAACTGACATTATCACCATTATTTTATCATTACTAAAATTGTAACAAACCCAGAATCCAGTGAATATATTATCTAATCTCAGTCATTTATTCAATTAACAAAAAATCAAATCTCATTGACTGAAAGACTCATTATTGATTCATCTGAATGTTTTCCATATAGTATAAATATACACTTAAAAACATGACCTCCATATGTTAAAGATCTCCATATGAATTTTCTAAAACCTATGAAAATTTTTAATAAGTAAACATTTTCACACAATAGTTTGGTATCCAGAAAAATATATTCTGGCAGTCATTTCAGATGCTTTTTCTTAAAGAAAACTTTGTTGAAAAACATTTACTTATGTTATCTTGGTTGTGGATTGATTGCCAGAATCTGCTTCCCAGGTGGCTCAATGATAAAGAATCTCCCTGCAGTTGCAGGAAATGAGGATTTGATCCTTGCATCAGGATGATCCCCAGGAAGAGGAAATGGCAACCCACTCCAGTATTCTTGCCTGGAGAATCCCATACACAAAGGAGCCTTGTGGAGTACGGTTCATGGGATTGCAAAAATCAGACATGACTGAGTGCGCGCGCACACACACACACACATCCTTATCAGAGAAGACTTTGCAATATCGTTTGCCTTTCTGCCTACTTTAGAATAGCCCAGGATGGGCTGCAGTAATAAGTAAACCATAAAATCTCATTGGTTTATCATAATAAAGATTTATGTCTTGCTTGTGCTACCATGAGTGAAAATTTCCCACAGTTTCAGCTACTGATTGTAGAACAATTGGTTTCTAAAATCTTGGGGGAGGGATCTTAAGGAACATTCAAGATGTTTCAAAAAGTGAGATAAGACTGAAATCAGTCTGTATTATTTTGGCCACATTCCATTTACCCAAATTCAGGGAAACAGGTCAAACCTCACCATATAGGAAGCCGGAGAATGAACTTGGCTTGTCTTAGGCACAGCAAGCAAAGCAAAAAACTCAGGACCTTGTCTCTGTCAAACAAGCCACATACACAAATGACGTGGAATTCTGCACATGGGTGAGCCTCAAAACTAAGAAGCAGAGCCATCTTACTGATGACTCGAGCAGGGTCTGGCACCCAGCCGTAGCTCCAAGAATACTGGTGGATTAATTGATGTAGAACCATATCATTATTTTAAGCTAATCAAGGTTGAGCTGATTATTTCCAGTACCGACTGATTATGAAAAGTTCCTCTTCTTCAGGAATTCCTTCCTCAGGGATGATTTTTTACTTTTGGAAACAATCAATTACATTTAGTCTTACTTGCATTTCGTTGTTCATTTTTGATTGTATTAAATTCTTATGCATGTGTGGTTGGTCATTCAGTTCTGTTTCACTCTTTGCAATCCATCCACTGTAGCCTTCCAGGCTCCTCCGTCCATGGGATTTTCCAGGCAACAGTACCGGAGTAGGTTGGCATTCTCTTCTCCAGAGTATCTTCCCAATGAGGGATGGAACCCACGTCTCTTGTGTCTCCTGCATTGGCAGGTGGATTCTTTACCATGAGCTCCAACAAGGCCTTGAAATGATGTTTCCTCTTACTCTGATTTCCAGGAAGCAATACAGGTTTCCCACTTGGGGAGTAATAGATACGTTTCATTTAAAATACATGTGTTAAAACCAAGAAAACTATGTATGATATAATCCATATATCTAATCATTTAGAGGTACAAATACAGAGGGGTGATTGTGTTCCTCAAATAACTGAAGACTGGAAGCTGTATGCCTAAAAAGCATGAAGTCAAGTTACGTATTAGTCAAAAATTTAAAATGATGTTGATGCTTCTATGTAACCATTAGAGAGAAAGTAGTTCATTTGGAATAGAGCCAATACCAAATATGGCAGATGAATTCAAACTCATTTCACAACTCTGCTCAGTATTATGTAAGCCACTGGCCTAAATTTATATGTTTTATTCGGAGTTGGCCATTCTTTAAGCTAATGGGGCTAACTCTGAAATACAGTGAATAAAAACAATATATAAATTCACTTATTCTCCCTGTTGACCCTCAGCAGGTCAAGTATTTAGCACTCCCAGAGTTTTTATTTGTGTATGTATGTTAATGAAATGCCCCTTAAATGGGAATGAAAAAATACCACCCTCAAGGAATCATATTTCAAGTTAAATAGATTTAATAGCTAGTCACAAAAATTTTGTTGAGGGCCATACACTATGGAACAGTTATTCAATATAACACTGAGATACCATAAATAATATATAGTATTGTAATTGAGGATAAATGTTGGTTTTCAACAAATGTTTATTATCTGACTGGCATATGCTAGATGCTAGAATTACAGAAAAAAAGAAGTATTACATTTCAAACGGGGCTTCCCAAGTGGCTCAGTGGTAAAGAATCTGCCTGCCAATTCAGGAGACATGGCTTCAATCTCTGGGTCAGAAAAATCCTCTAGAGAAGGAAATTAGCAACTCACTCCAGTATTTTTGTCTGGGAAATCCCATGGACAGAGGAGCCTGGCAGGCTACAGTCCATGGAGTCACGGAAGAGTTGGGCACAACTTAGCAGCTAAGAAACACCACCACCCTTCAAATAAAGAGGGTGACACCCATGTACAAATAGATATGCTAAATGGCAGAGAGCAGTGTCCACTAATCATACTGGGCAACATGGAAGGACTATCTAAAGCTATTTTCGGGAGGATGGGTGGGGATGTAGATTCAGAGAGAGAAATTTAGGATTGCACTCTGTTAAGAATGAATAAGCCTTTTCAAGGTATTCCAGCAGAGTATAACTATTATAGATAGAATACCACCAATGCACAAAGGTAGGATATTTGAAAAACCCAAATACCTCAGTATAGCTGGAGGTAGGAATAGGATAAGAAATAGTCAGAAATAGAATCACAGATGTACAGAACAAACTTATTGATACCAGGGGGGGTGGGGGATGGTGGGATGAATTGGGGGGCTGGGAGTGACATATATACACCACTATGTATAAAATAGGTAACTAATGAGAACCTACTGTAGAGCCCAGAGAACTCTGCTCAAAGCCCTGTGGTGACATAAATGGGAAGAAAACTAAAAGAAAGGAGATATGTGTACACACATAACTGGTTCACGTTGCCGTGCAGCAGAAATGCACACAACACTGTAAGGCAGCTGTACGCCAACAAAAATTTAAAAACAATAAAAGAAAATAAGACAGGAATAGAGCCAGTTATGTAATTTGCGTAGCCTAGTGCAAAGCGGAAATGCTGCTGGGAATGTGTGGGACAGGAGAATGGAGTCTTCTGTTTACGCAGGGTCTGCTACCCCATCCTTCCAAGAGATTAAAAACAGCATTCTGGAATATACTGCAAGTTCTGGGTACCTGGATCGGGGTGGTTGCAAGACTCGCATAAACTCATCTGCCAAGTCAACTGGGAACATGCCTGGGTGCTGTTTGCCCAGATGGGACAGTCAAGTCTGCCCTCAGTGCCATCAGGAGTGTGTTGCATCCCTACCCTTCTCTACGCTCCCTACACTCATATCCAAGACAAAGCTGGGGCCAAAGCCAGAGAGAATGAAGTGCAAGCCTGGCTCCATTGTTGAACCCAGGTATCATTCCCAGCTGAGCGTAACAGGTCAGTATGTCGGTGTGTGAAAGGGGAGGCTGACAATCTCTTCTGAAGGTGGGGAAGAGGTCAGACCATGTGCAAGCCTACTATCCACGCCCCTGGCACATGGTTCGTTATTCCACTGAACTCCACCTACAAAAGCAAATTCCAAGATAAAATTAGTAAGCATTTGAAGATCACAAGCGTATAGCATCAAACATTAAGCTGCTCTGGCCACAGGCTCTGGAACCTGTATTTGGACAGCAGAAAAATTAGACTGATTAGAAATAAAAGCTGCCGTTGTTTTCATGCTAATGTCTTTGGGTTTTATATTAGAGATACATGATTGGTATTAAAGGATTCTGTTTGATAGAAAGGACAAGTGATAGTACTATAGCCATTGAAAAGAAGTATAAAATAAGAGTCAGGGACATTGTGGAGTTCTCAAATTAAAAATGTTATTTCTCCTTGGAAGAAAAGCTATAACAAACCTAGACAGCATAGCAAAAAGCACATATTACTCTGCCAAATAAGGTCTGTATAGTCAAAGCTATGGTTTTTCCAGTAGTCGCATATGGGTGTAAGAGTTGGACCATAAAGAAGACTGAGCACCGAAGAACTGATGCTTTTGAACTGTGGTGCTGGAGAAGACTCTTGAGAGCCCCTTGGACAACAAGGAGATCCAACCAGTCAATTTTAAAGGAAATCACCCCTGAATATTCATTGGAAGGACTGATGCTGAAGCTGAAGCTCCAATACTTTGGCTACCCGATGCGAAGAATTGACTCATTGGAAAAGACCCTGATGCTGGGAAAGATTGAAGGCAGGAGGGGAAGGGGATGACTGAGGATGAGTTGGTTGGATGACATCACCAACTCAATGGACATGAGTTTGAGCAAGCTCTGGGAAATGGTGAAGGATAGGAATGCCTGGTGTGCTGCAGTCCATGGGGTCACACAAAGTCAGACATGATTTAGTGCTGAACAATAGCAACAAAAATTTTAAACTTTAATTTTACAACCTAATGAAGCTCCCAATCACTATGTTAGGTCATGGTTTTATTGGGTCATAGTAGTAGAAGAATCTAATGATTTGATTTAAAATTCTGAAAAGCTGATTCTTTAAGGATTGGATTTCTTTCCTATATCTAATAAAAAATGAGGAAATGAATATCAGTACTAAATGAATAAAGTACAAAATCTCAGTGCATCACTGTCTTCTTATAAGATGGTATTTGCAGTGGAGATTAGGTTTAAAGTCATTCTGTTACAAAATGTCTACAAAACAACCTTGCTGGAAACCAATAAATGGGCTGCATTAAAACCACAGGATAATGTGCCATATGTGGCTTAAAAATTGTCTCCTGGAAAGTACAGACGAATGCCTCTCCAGAATTTTACAAAAGCAAGGTCATGATATTGTCAAACAGCTAACTTGATAGAAATTTCAGCACATTTGAAGCACAATTGCTTCAAATGTATATACCAAATTATCTTCATTGAGCCAGTCGCCTACCCTTTCTAGCACTTAATTTTTTTTTTTTTTTCCCAAACAGGGCTGCAGTGATTTTCCTGCAGACTTACTGTCATAATATTTATAAAATCTTCGGAGCCAGATGTAGCTTATAGAATTTCAAGTTTAATTTAACACATCATACAAACAGATAAAATGATTTCATATCCCATAGAAAAATACAGAAGGAAGTCAAATTCATGTTTCAGGACCATGAGCTTCTCTAAGCAAATTTTGTATGGGCTCTGTGGCCTATTTCAGTTCAGTTTAGTCCAGTTTCTCAGTCATGTCCTACTCTTTGAGACCCCATGGACCTCAGCACACAAGCCACCCTGTCCATCACCAACTCACAGAGTTAACTCAAACTCATGTCCACTGAGTCAGCAATGCAATCCAACCATCTCACCCTCTGTTGTCCCCTTCTCCTCCCGCCCTCAATCTTTCCTAGCATCAGGGTATTTTCCAATGAGTCAGCTTTTCACATTGGGTGGTCGAAGTATTGGAGTGTCAGCTTCAGCATCAGTCCTTCCAATGAACACGCAGGACTGATCTCCTTTAGGATGGACTGGTTGGACCTCCTTGCAGTCCAAGAGAGTCTCAACACCACAGTTCAAAAGCGTCAATTCTTTGGTGCTCAGCTTTCTTCACAGTCCAACTCTCACATCCATACATGACTACTGGAAAAACCATAGCCTTGACTAGGTGGAACTTTGAAGATAATGTCTCTGCTTTTTAATATGCTGTCTAGGTTAGTCATATGGAGAAGGCAATGGCACCCCACTCCAGCACTCTTGCCTGGAAAATCCCATGGATGGAGAAGCCTGGTAGGCTGCAGTCCATGGGGTCGTGAAGAGTCAGACACGAATGAGCGACTTCACTTTCACTTTTCACTTTCATGCATTGAAGAAGGAAATGGCAACCCACTCCAGTATTCTTGCCTGGAGAATCCCAGGGACAGGGGAGCCTGGTGGGCTGCCGTCTGTGGGGTTGCACAGAGTTGGACACGACTGAAGCGACTTAGGAGCAGCAGCAGCAGGTTAGTCATAACTTTCCTTCCAAGGAATAAGTGTCTTTTAATTTCATGGCTGCAATCACCATCTGCAGTGATTTTGGAGCCCCCCCAAAATAAAGTCATCCACTGTTTCCACTATTTACCCATTTATTTGCCATGAATTGATGGGGCTGGATGCCATAATCTTAGTTTTCTGAATGTTGAGCTTTAAGCCAACCTTTTCACTCTCCTCTTTCACTTTCATCAAGAGGCTCTTTAGTTCTTCACTTTCTGCCATAAGGGTGGTGTCATCTGCATATCTGAAGTTATTAATGTTTCTCCTGGCAATCTTAATTCCAGCTTGTGCTTCATCCAGTCCAGCATTTCTCATGATGTACTCTGAATATAAGTTAAATAAGCAGGGTGACAATATACAGCCTTCACATACTCCTTTTCCTATTTGGAACCATTCTGTTGTTCCATGTTGTTCTAACTGTTGCTTCCTGAACTGCATACAGGTTTCTCAAGAGGCAGATCAGGTGGTCTAGTATTCCCATCATTTTCAGAATTTTCCACAGTTTATTGTGATCCACACAGTCAAAAGCTTTGGCACAGTCAATAAAGCAAAAATAGATGTTTTTCTGGAACTCTCTCGCTTTCCCAATGATCCATCAAATGTTGGTAGTTTGATCTCTGGTTCCTCTGCCTTTTCTAAAACCAGCTTGAACATCTGGAAGTTCATGGTTCGTGTACTGTGGAATCTTGACAGGGGAATTTTGAGCATTACTTTACTAGCATGTGAGATGAGTGCAACTGTGCAGTAGTTTGAGCATTCTTTGGCATTGCCTTTCTTTGGGATTGGAATGAAAAAACAAACTTTTCCATTTCTGTGGCCACTACTGAGTTTTCCAAATTTGCTGGCATATTGTGTGCAGCACTTTCAAAGCATCATCTTTTAGAATTTGAAATAGCTCAGCTGGAATTCCATCACCTTCGCTACCTTTGTTTGTAGTGATACTTTCTAAGGCCCACTTGACTTCACATTCCAGGATGATCTGGCTCTAGGTGAGTGATCACACCAGTCTGATTATCTGGGTCATGAAGATCTTTTTTGTACAGTTCTTCTGTGTATTCTTGCCACCACTTAATATCTCTGCTTCTCTTCAGTCCATACCATTTCTGTCCTTTATCGAGCCCATCTTTGCATGAAATGTTCCCTTCATATCTCTAATTTTCTTGAAGAGATCTCTAGTCTTTCCCATTCTATTTTTTTCCTCTATTTCTTTGCACTGGTCACTGAGGAAGGCTTTCTTATCTCTCCTTGCTATTCTTTGGAACTTTGCATTCAAATGGGGATATCTTTCCTTTTCTCCTTTGCTTTTGGCTCCTCTTCTTTTCACAGCTATTTGTAAGGCCTCCTCAGACAGTCATTTTGCCTTTTTGCGTTTCTTTTTCTTGGGGATGGTCTTGATCCCTGTCTCCTGTACAGTATAGATTTTGTATAGATTTCTGTACAATATAGAATTCATATAGATTTTAACAATTATGTTAATATAAGCCCACAAAATAAATTTCATTACTTTAAATCTAAACCTGATTACATGAAACGTATAGCAGATTCCTGTACCCTAATTGCTCCGTAGATTTTTATATTCAGTATCACATATTTTCTTTCTGTGCTTTTTCCATTCTTCCTACACTGATCCTACCTCAGCTGGTGGACATGTCTTCATGACTTCCCAGCATTCTGGTCTACCAGAGTTAGTTAATTCCTACCTACCTGTCAAGATACAACTTAAATGTAAGCTGTCACAAAAACCTTTACTGATCCTTCTAGGCAAAGCAAATAATTTCTTTCTCTTTCTGCTACTCTGCTCTTTACCTGTGTCTATAATAGTAACTATATTTTTTATTTCAATTTATTTGTTAATGTACTACATGCCCTCATTAATGGGAAATTTCCTAAATTGAATGACTACTGTCATACTCATCTAATGTCTCTATAACATAACAGAATGCTTAGTCCATACTTGAAAACTAATATAAAGGAGGGAATAAATGAATCAGTTACTTTTGTGACTATATAATCTTTATTCACATCAACCCTTATCTTAATTTGTTTCAAGTATATTTATGTTTGCCTTTCAATTTTGATTTGATATAATTACTTTGATATACTTAGATTTTCCTTTCAAAAATCTGTATTATTTTATTATATTTTTATTATTATATTATATTAATATATTATATTATTTATATATAATATAGTATTATTTATATATATTATATTATGCTATTTATCCCAAGAGCTTATGAATGTTATCCCATTATACTCTTGACCCAGATAGGACAGTGTCTCAATACTTTTCTATACATTTCCAGTTGGGCTAAATTTATTTTTATTTACTTTTTTTAGCTCCTTATAAGCACTGTGCTAATCGAATTGTGGTGCTGGAGAAGACTCTTGAGAGTGCCTTGGACTGCAAGGAAATCAAACCAATCAATTCTAAAGAAAATTAGCCTTGCATATTTATTGGAAAGACTGATGCTGAAGCTCCAACAATTTGGCCACCTGATGTGAAGAGTTGAAAAAGACTGTGATGCTGGGAAAGATTAAAGGTAAAAGAAGAAGGGCGTGGCAGAGGACAAGTGGTTAGATAGCATCACTGACTTAATGGACGTGAATCTGAGCAAACTCTGGGAGGCAGTGGAGGACAGAGGAGTCTGGCATGTTGCAGTGCATGGGGTTGCAAAGACTCAAACAGAGCTTAACAACTGAACAACAGTTATTTGCACTAAATCCATGTAGTTGAGAATTGTCACTCACTAAGTATCTAAATGAATGAATAAATGATGCAGTAGTCAAACCAATGTCAAATGCTTTACTTGTTAAGTACATTATAGCTGCTTTAGACAAAAAGACTCTCAAGAGTGATTAAAATCACAGTTACAATATTATCCTATTGAAAAATATAAGCCCTTTGACAGTTATTATCTTTATGATATAATTTGCTGGATAGAATTTCAGAAACAATGCACCTATCTATACAAGAAACTATTATGTGATATATTAATTTTTCTGCTTTATATTACCTTTAATTACACAAATGATACATGACTATTATTTCTTGCAAAATTTATCCCCCACACTGCAAAATCTCCTTTGAATACCCCCTCAAAAATCCATCCTCTTTACCTCCTCGATAGATGTAGCTCCTGGCAAGTTGCATATTTCTTAGTTTATCTAGATAAGATGTACACACTTGGTTATGTTCAATTAAACTCTTTACATTTATGTATCTGTCACTTTGCCGTGAGACAAAGAAAGAAGTAAACATTAAATTCCATTAATGGAGGGAGAAGACATCCAATCTTAAATGTGCATTTTCTTTGGGCACATAGGGAAAATCATAAAACCTGCTGGCTGTGATTTGAAATCCTGTTTTTAAAAGCCCACTTCATTTCTAATTATATCTATCAGATAAAAGAATCCAGCTGTTTATGTTTTGTGATAGCTTGCTTGGATGTAGTCCAAAAGGTGAAGTGGGTGAGTTTACAATCTCCTAGCAGCACACTGAAGCAGCGTGGCTCAGCAGGAGCAATGGTTAAGTGTGCTTGTTTTGCTTTATTCAAACACTAGCATCTTTTGCATTGTGAGGGGGACCTCTCGGGAGCCAGGGACAGCTCTGGTTTACATTGCCAAGTCTCCTTCCTCCCCACACCCTGCCCTCAGACATCCTCAGAACCTCTTCCACCAGGGGCTCCTCAGCCTTAATTGGGGGAACAATGGGGCTTTTCAGAAGGAGCCACTTACCCCAGCAGCCCTGCTTGCTCTTTTATGGCTTCTGTGTGAGCTGGACTGATTACCCAGCGAGCATATACTATACCTTGTCAGATTGCTTATTAAGGAGGCTGGAGCTTGATTTGTAAAGAATGCGAAGAATACCTCCAGTCTTGACTGTTGCATAATACAGTTCCTCTGGGCACACTTTACAAAAGACTCGAGGTGAGACCAGTACCAGGTTGCATTTAGGCAGAATGAGAAGGCTTGGGGCATTGTGATGAAGTGCTTTCAACATTTCACAGTTTAACATAATTGATTTCTAACAGGAGCTTTCTGTCCTGAAGTCTTTTCAGTCAAGAGAGCTATCAAAGAACTTGGGTCACTTACATCTCTATTTAAAAGGCAGATTTTATTCCAAATATTAACCCTGGGGATAACTAAACAACTAAAAGATATATAAACAAGTCATGAGACCAGCAAGGTACCTGTGGTAGTTATGCTTAGGATGAATTTTACAGAATGTGTGTATATCTAGGCACACACATACACACACACAGAAGAATGTATATATATATATATATATATTTTTACAGTTGACTCTAGAACAACATGGAGTGCTGACCCTCCAAGGAGTGAAAAATTACCTGTAGGTTATAGTCACCTATCCCTATCCTCTGCATCAGTGGATTCAACCGACTGGGGGTGACGTATTGGGCAATATCTGCTTATTAGTGCACCACACAGTTTGGACATGTGTTGTTCAAGGGCCAACTATATTTGGAAAATATATCTTCTATTATTCACCAATTTGTACAGGAGGAGATGAACATTATCCAGCTTTTATTTCATTATTTACAAAAGTGAAATACTTGAGGGCACATAAGAAAGATAAGTGGTAGGTGTATGATTTATCATCTATCAGCATAGGCACATACTTGTATACATTTATCTGTTTTAAATGAAAACAAAGAGTTCAGGGTAAAGATGGAATTCCTAAGAATTTGGGACTATTATTTCAGATTTTGATATTAGTTCTTGGGTGTGGCCTTCAGCATGAATTTTTCTTCTCTTCACAACTCCTCAACTGTAAAATGGAATCCAAATGTTCAGTAGAGGTTGGCAAGTTGTGCAGGAATCACTAAATATGGCTTCTATAAAAGAAGAGATTTTCACTCATAAAAACTCCTAAGTGCCACACTTAATAAAAATTTTATTTACTATTCCATTTCTCCTAAGCAAATAAAAAGATATCAGGTAAACACTCATCTGACATCAGTCTTGACAAGCCTCTTCCTACTGATTTATAATGTTGTATGTTTTAAAATGCATTTGGAAAATTAGGTTATTTTGCACACTCAGGCATTTTATTTTGCAGCTGGAGACTCTAAAACGTTCAGTTTTCATATCTTTTAGACATTGGAGTGGGACAATCAGTGGAACTGATATTTCTGGAACTCAGATGGAAGCTCAACTAAAGATATTTGATTAAACTTAATGAAACAGAATTTAAGGAGTATTTGTGCTCTTGCAGGGATTTTTACTGCCTATTAATTTTCAAAAATTGTTAATTCTAAAATTTTGGGGGAAAGTATGAAACACTATTCTAGCAAAAAGTCAGTAGATATTTTTATTATCTACTTGTATTTATTATCAATATAGAATCTGTTGTTATTTTACTATGTCAAATATTACAGATATGTTTTGGATACCAGCTACCACATTACTGTAATGAATTCTAAGAAACTTAAATAATTGTCTAGTCTTTTTTTACCTAACCAGAAGAATGCTCAGTCATGTAGAAAACTAATCATGTTACATTCAGAAGAAAGAAAGTAATCAAGATTCAATATCATGATTTATCTCTGTATTCATTTGAACTCTCCAGATAACAATCTGTATTCAGAAACAATATATATACTAGACAATATAGAATTTATTATTCAGAAAACATAGATACTAGTTATGGATTTTTTCCTAGCTTTGTGATTTTATATAAACTACTTAATTCTCCAAATGCCTTGATTCTTTGTCTTTAAAATGGAGCCTAAATTAAACTATATTAAAACTAGTACTAGGTCATTTTCTTCCCAGTTGATTAATAAAATGAACCTGAAAGATTTAAGAGAAGGTCCAAAAAGAGATAAATGAGACTGACTTTCATTTTAAAACATTTTAGAGAATAAGCAGAACACTAGGTTGGCTTTCCAGGTGGCACTGCTGGTAAAGAAACGGCCTGTCAGTGCGGAAGATGTGGGTTCCATCTCTCGAGCAGGAATGTCCCCCAAAGGAGGGCATGGCAAGCCACTCCAGCTTGCTTGCCTGGAGAATCCCATGGACAGAGGAAACTGGCAAACTACAGTCCATAGGGTCGCAAAGAGTTGGACATGCCTGAAGCAACTTAGCATGCATGCAGAACACTAAATAAAAAGAGAAAACTTTAGAAAGTATATATAGGATTAAAAAAAAAAAAAAAGCAGATTAAAGCCATTAAAGTAACAGCAAACTTCTCAATACCAATAACAGAATCCAGAAGTCAGGTAACATCTTCAGAATGCCCAAACAGGGCCATTTTCAACTTATAATTCTGCTCAACTATCACTCAAAATAACAATATAGTAAAAATATGTTATGCAAAGTTAGACTGAGAGAATATGACTAAAAGGTCACTATTAAAATAACTTTAAAGAAGTTCAAAAGAAGGAAATTAAACTAGAATGAAAGAATGAGATAGTAAGAGCAGTAGTGAACAAAGAAGCTTGTAAATGTAGGAGTAAAATTTGAAAGAAAATCAGACTTCAGGTCTCAGCTATTTTTGAAATGATTAAGTATAGTTGATTTACAAACCTGTATTAATTTCAAGTATACAGTATACTGATTCAGTTATTTTTTCAGATTATATTTCATTATAGGCTATTACAAGATATTGAATATAATTATATGTCATACAGTAAATCTTTGTTGCTCATGTATTTTACATATAGTAGCTTTTATCATCGGTAACCCTGCACTCCTAATTTTTCCCTCCTTCCCTCTCCCTTTTAGTAACCACACTTTTCTTTAATGTCTGTGAATCTGTTTCTGTTTGGTTTCAGCTTTGACATGTAGAGATCATCACTCCTGTGCGAACAACAAGAAAAAGCGGAAGAAACCAAATATCAGTAATTTTCTTGGGTTCATCATAAAACTGAGGTCGCAGAATGGACCTACCACCCTAAGCCATGATGAGAGGCCAATTCCCAAAGTTACAGCCACAGTCAGCTTACCCCGGGAAGAAGTCACTATGCCATAAGCGAGTAGGAAGAAAGAAGTCTGTCACTAAGTGGTGACCGACTCTTTTGAGACTGTGTGGACTGTAGCCAAGATCCATGGAATTTCCCAGGCAAGAATACTGGAGCAGGTGGCCATTTCCGTCTCCAGGGGATCTTCCTGACCCAGGGATTGAACTCTCATCTCCTGGTTGGTAAGGATATTCTTTACCAATGAGCCACTAGCAAAGCCCCACACTAGTAGGAATGATGATTTAAATGTCAATCTTGAGTTGTTGGAGGAAGACTGTAGATTAATGTGAGTGAGACACTCCCAGAAACTGAAGTTTTAGAGAAACCAAGACACTTTCATGAGTTCACCATCAGGAACTCCGTCAACTTTAACAGTAAAGATCCCGGCAAAAGCCCCTTATAACTTTGGTAGTGAGAGGGGATGAATGATCCTACTTAATGGTAGGAAACAGTATGTATTCCCTTAAGCCTGGGAATGAGGCAAAGATGTTATCTCTTACCTCTAATATTTTGGTATCCAACTAAATATTCTGATTAGTGCAAGAAGACAGGAAAGGAAATAAGGATACCATTGAAAAGGAGAAATAAAAAAACTGTCTTTATAAAAAGATTTATATATAAATTCCCAAGAATAGATACACATAGTAAACACATTACACATGCAAACTCCTATGACTAATAAATAATATAGCAAAGTCACTGCTTTCCCATATATGGCAACACCTGGCATTTGGAATTACAATAACATTATTATTTTCAAATGATAAGCCCCCCAATTAAATATTTAGGCTTCCCTCGTGGCTCAGATGGTACAGAATCCACCTGCAATGCAGGAGACCTGGGTTTGATTCCTGATTTAAGAAAACCCCCTGGAGGAGGGCATGGCAACCCACTACAGTATTCTTGCCTGGAGAATCCCCATGGACAGAGGAGCCAGGCAGGCTACAGTTCATGGGGTCACACAGAGTTGTACACAACTTAGAGATTAAGCACAGCACAATTAAATACTTATGTGCAAATCAAAGTATGTAAAAAAACTGTATGTGGAACATTCTCATGAAATAAATCAAATGAAATAAAATCTGTATGTGAAAAAATTCTCAGGAAAGAACTCCAAATAATGAAAGCTTACAATCCATGCTCATAGATTAGAAGATGCAATGTTGTTAAAATTTCAATTGTTCCCAAATGGATCTAAAGATTTAATGTAATTCCAATAAAAATATCAGCAAGATATTTTGTAGATGTTGACAAACTAGTTTAAAATTCAGATGGAAAAACAGAAGACCTAGAATAATTGCTATGATATCGAAGAATGAAGTTGGAAGATTCAACCTATCCAATTTCAAAACTTAGTGGAAAAGCACAATGATCAAGAAGTTATGGTATTAGGGAAAGCATAAACAAACATGTAGATCAATAGACAAGAATACAGCCCAGAAACAGACCTACGCAAACATAGTCAACTAGTTTTGAAAGAAGAGCAAAGATGATCCAATGGAGAAAGTATAGTCATTTTAATAAACAGTGCCGACAAGTGGACTTCCCAGATGGCGCTATATGTAAGAAAAAATGAACCTAGACGCAGAACCAATAGCTTTCACAAAAATTAACTCAAAGTGGATCGTAGACTTAAAAGTGAAAAAGAAAACAAAGTAGAATACCTATGCGCACTTGGGTCTCATGTGGAATTCTTAGATATACCATCAATAAGCACAATATATGTCAGAAATAATTGATAAGTTGGGCTTCATTAAAATTAAAAACTTTGACTCTGCAAATATTGTTAAGAGAAAGAAAGGATAAGCTATAGGCTGGAGAGCAACTGGTGAAGGTTTGAGTCAATAGCTATAAGCAAACCCTCTAAAATAGGGTAGCAAACTCCACATCAATCCCGATTATTGTTGAGATGAATATTCATCTTTATAAATCAAAGTTTATGAAAGTCTTCCAGAAAATATAAAAAGAGAGATCATTCACTTTGTTCTAGGAGACTCATAATATTAATAGCAAAGTCAGATTAGGATATACACCAAAAAATTGGTCAATATTAGTAAGCTAAATCTAGAATTATATATAAAATATAATACATCATAACTAAGCTAAGTTCTTCACTTAAAGGTAAAAGTAATTTCACTTTACAACATTGTTGATGAAAGATACTCTGAAAACAAAACAAAACAAAAAGAAAGGAATAGAAAGTAACATCTTTAACCTTACTGTCCAAAAATATTTCAAAATAAATGATTAAATGTTAGGGTAATATCCTCAAAATATACATATAGTTTACCTTATATATATGTGTGTGTGTGTGTGCCTGCTCAGTTGTGGCCAATTCTTTGTGACTTCATGGACTGTAGATTGGCAGACTCCTCTGTCAATGGGATTCTCCAGGCAAGAATACTGGACTGGGTTGCCATTTCCTCCTCCAGGGGATCTTCCTGATCAAAATATCCAAGGATAGAATCTGCATCTCCTGCATTGGCAGGTGGGTTCTTTACCATTGAGCCATTTGAGAAGTCCACGACATGTATGTATACATATGTATGTATTTAGTATTTATTTATACCTGCTTAAGAAGGCAATGGCACCCCACTCCAGTATTCTTACCTGGAAAATCCCATGGACGGAGGAGCCTGGTGGGCTGCAGTCCATGGGGTCGCAAAGAGTCAGACACAACTGAGCGACTTCACCTTCACTTTTCACTTTCATACATTGGAGAAGGAAATGGCAACCCACTCCAGTGTTCTTGCCTAGAGAATC
This sequence comes from Bos mutus, assembly GCF_027580195.1. NCBI lineage: Eukaryota > Metazoa > Chordata > Mammalia > Artiodactyla > Bovidae > Bos > Bos mutus. Next base: position 89,411,022 of record NC_091626.1, on the reverse strand, counting down.
GAGATCTCTTCAAGAAAATTAGAGATACCAAGGGAACATTTCATGCAAAGATGGGCTCGATAAAGGACAGAAATGGTATGGACCTAACAGAAGCAGAAGATTTTAAGAAAAGGTGGCAAGAATACACAGAAGAACTGTACAAAAAAGATCTTCATGACCCAGATAATCATGATGGTGTGATCACTCACCTAGAGCCAGACACATTCCTGGAATGTGAAGTCAAGTGGGCCTTAGAAAGAAGCACTATGAACAAAGCTAGTGGAGGTGATGGCATTCCAGTTGAGCTATTTCAAATCCTGAAAGATGATGCTCTGAAAGTGCTGCACTCAATATGCCGGCAAATTTGGAAAACTCAGCAGTGGCCACATGACCGGAAAAGGTCAGTTTTCATTCCAATCCCAAAGAAAGGCAATGCCAAAGAATGCTCAAACTACCACACAACTGCACTCATCTCACACGCTAGTAAAGTAATGCTGAAAATTCTCCAAGCCAGGCTTCAGCAATACATGAATCATGAACTTCCAGATGTTCAAGTTGGTTTTAAAAAGGCAGAAGAACCAGAGATCAAATTGCCAACATCCACTGGATCATGGAAAAAGCAAGAGAGTTCCAGAAAAACATCTATTTCTGCTTTATTGACTATGCCAAAGACTTTGACTGTGTGGATCACAATAAACTGTGGAGAATTCTGAAAGAGATGGGAATACCAAACCACCTGACCTTCCTCTTGAGAAATCTGTATGCAGGTCAGGAAGCAGGTCCAGTTAGAACGGGACATGGAACAACAGACTGGTTCCAAATAGGAAAAGGAGTACATCAAGGCTGTATATTGTCACCCTGTTTATTTAACTTATATGCAGAGTACATCATGAGAAATGCTGGGCTGGAAGAAGCACAAGCTGGAATCAAGATTGCCAGGAGAAATATCAATAACCTCAGATATGCAGATGACACCACCCTTATGGCAGAAAGTGAAGAGGAACTAAAAAGCCTCTTGATGAAAGTGAAAGTGGAGAGTGAAAAAGTTGTCTTAAATCTCAACATTCAGAAAACTAAAATCATGGCATCTGGTCCCATCACTTCATGGGAAATAGATGGGGAAACAGTGGAAACAGTGTCAGACTTTATTTTTGGGGGCTCCAAAGTCACTGCAGATGGTGACTGCAGCCATGAAATTAAAAGATGCTTACTCCTTGGAAGAAAAGTTATAACCAACCTAGATAGCATATTGAAAAGCAGAGACGTTGTTTTGCCAACAAAGGTCCGTCTAGTCAAGGCTATGGTTTTTCCAATGGTCATGTATGGATGTGAGAGTTGGACTGTGAAGAAAGCTGAGCACCGAAGTATTGATGCTTTTGAACTGTGGTGTTGGAGAAGACTCTTGAGAGTCCCTTGGACTGCAAGGAAATCCAACCAGTCCATTCTGAAGGAGATCAGCCTTGGGATTTCTTTGGAAGGAATGCTGCTAAAGCTGAAACTCCAGTACTTTGGCCACCTCATGCGAAGAGTTGACTCATTGGAAAAGACTCTGATGCGGGGAGGGATTGGGGGCAGGAGGAGAAGGGGACGACAGAGGATGAGATGGCTGGATGGCATCACTGACTCAATGGACATGAGTCTGAGTGAACTCTGGGAGCTGGTGATGGACAGGCCTGGCGTGCTGCGATTCATGGGGTCGCAAAGAGTCAGACACGACTGAGTGCCTGAACTGAACACTACTTTATGGTATAGCTAATATTTACAGAGCAGGCAGTAAAGGAAAACAAGGAAAAGAAGCAAAAGAAATAGCTTTTGGAGAGAAATAACAACAGTGTAACTTATAATTAGTGATATGTTATCCTAAACAAATTCTAATAGTTATAAGAAAAATCTAATCCATTTTATTTTGCATTCCCTTAACTGAAACACTTAGATCCATATGCTTCAGAATTAAAAAGTTTTGAATTTTAAACAAAGAAAAAGGTGCATAACCATATATTATATAACATTTTCAGCAGATTGTTAGCAGCATCCCTTAATCAAATATATTAATACTTTTTCATTGAGACTGATGAATAGTTACTTTAATTAAGACAAAGGCTGAAATAGCTTCATATCTGTTCGCATCAGATTTGGCCTTGAAATAAGATTGGGTGCCAAACTTATTTAAATTTTTTTTGAGTTTTCAGAGCTTTCAGAATCTCAAAATTACCATAAGTGGTTATGAATTTATTGCAAGAAGGGAGCTCAGCACAATGCTATACAATTGCTAACTGCAAAAAAAAAAAAAAAAAACACAAATACATTCTTATATACTAGCAAAAAGTTAGAAAATAGAATTGTAAAAATTATTTAAAATCAAAGCATATGAAATGTCTAAGGATAAATCAAAAATATATTACCAACACAGAAAAAAATTATAAAAAATTAATGATGTATAAAATAATGTTCAAGTTCATTGACAAACATCATACTTAATGCAAAGACTCTTAAACAAATTACACTATGAATTCCATAAAATAGCAATACAAATCCAGTATTTTTTTTAAAAAAGAACATAATGAGTAAATTCTAATTTTATATGTAAAAGCAACAGGCTTTGAACAGATAAATTTATTTTGAAATAGGCAGGAAACAGTGTGGACTCAGTGGAGCAAATCACAAGATTTGAAGTTGGAGTAGTTAAGAGGCATATAAATTGACAAATGGTGCAGAGTAGAGATCCCAGAAACCACGTCCGCATATGAGATAAATGCGAACTTATAAGCAGGTAAGAAAACATGACCTATTCAAACAATAGTGTGAGAAAAATTGCTTATCAATATGAAAAAACATAAACTTAACCTCATAACACCATCCACATGTTAAGTAGAAAATTTTACATGCAAAAAGTATTTTAAACACTAAGGAAAGATATATGATCATATATTTACAGCTGTAGAGGTAAGAAAATATTTTATTATTTAAATAAAATAAAATATTTTATTACTCTGGTACAAAATGTGTAATGTAATAGGGTAGAATATAACTGCTTTAAAATTAATTTTTTCTGAATTTAAACCCTATGAGCAAAGTTAAAGACTAAACTGAAAATTGAGAGTAGATATTCTGTATGTGACTCATAAAAGATTAATATTCATAATATCAAACATCTTTACAAATCATTAAGAACAAAAGAAACAACTAAACGTATGAGGAAATAATATAAAGGGTTAACTTAAAGAGGAATGGCCAACATATAAGAACATATCTATTTGCATACAAATTTGCAAAAGTTAAAGGCAAACAATGACATAATGTTTCGTATTCAATACATTGGCAAACACTGAGAATTCTGATACCAATTTTAGTATGAATTGAAGAAGCAGTAATTCATGCTATAAAAATGTTATAAACACTTCAATAGTAAATATTTAGTAAAATTAAGAAGGTGAGGACTTCCCTGGTGGTCCAATGCCTGCCAATACAGAGGACACAGGTCAAGTTCAGGTCTGGAAAAAAAATCCCACATGCCTTGAAGCAGCTAAATCCATGCACCGCAACTTCTGAGCCCGAGTTCTAGCATGTGAGCACTGCAGTGCATCTCAGCAGAGTATCCCCCACTTCCCACAGCTTGAAAAAGCCCGCACACAGCGACTACTAATAAGATCCAGAAAGGCAACAAACAGCCAGCACAGTCAATAGACAAACAAATAGATAAATATTTTTAAAAAGAATGTGAATCATTTGTGACTTGTATCAGATTCTGTTTCTAGCATGAAACAGATGGATGGACAAGAAAGCAGCTTAAAAAGTGATGGGAGGGAGGAGCCAAGATGGCGGAGGAGTAGGACGGGGAGAACACTTTCTCCCCCACAAATTCATCAAAAGAGCATTTAAACGTCGAGTAAATTCCACAAAACAACTTCTGAATGCCGGCAGAGGACATCAGGCACCCAGAAAAGCAACCCAACTCTTCGAAAGGAGGTAGGAAAAAATATAAAAGACAAAAAAAAAGACAAAAGAGGGAGGGATGGAGTTCCGTCCTGGGAAGGGAGTCTTAAAAAAGAGAAGTTTCCAAACACCAGGAAACCTTCTCACTGCCGAATCTGTGCCGAGCTTTGGAAGCACAGAGGGCAACATAACAGGGAGAAAAAATAAACAATTAAAACTCGCAGATTGTGAGCCCTACAGTAACTCCCCCAGCGGAGAAGCAGCGCAGACGCCTGCATCTGCCATTAGCAAGCGGGGGCTGGGCAGGGAGGCGCGGCGCCGGCTGCATCGCTCAGAGTAAGAATCTGGCCTGAATACCCTGAGCACTATCTGAGCGAAATAATTTGGGATAGCAAACCAGACTGTGAGATATCTACCACGCGAATAATAGCCAGGACATGGAAGCAACCTAGATGCCCATCAGCAGATGAATGGATAAGAAAGCTATGGTACATATACACAATGGAGTATTACTCAGCCATTAAAAAGAATTCATTTGAATCAGTTCTAATGAGGTGGATGAAACTGGAGCCTATTATACAGAGTGAAGTAAGCCAGAAGGAAAAACACCAATACAGTATACTAACGCATATACATGGCATTTAGAAAGATGGTAACAATAACCCTGTGTACGAGACAGCAAAAGAGACACTGATGTATAAAACAGTCTTATGGACTCTGTGGGAGAGGGAGAGGGTGGGAAGATTTGGGAGAATGGCATTGAAACATGTAAAATATCATGTATGAAACGAGATGCCAGTCCAGGTTCAATGCACAATACTGGATGCTTGGGGCTAGTGCACTGGGACGACCTAGAGGGATGGTATGGGGAGGGAGGAGGGAGGAGGGTTCAGGATGGGGAGCACATGTATACCTGTGATGGATTCATTTTGATATTTGGCAAAACTAATACAATTATGTAAAGTTTAAAATAAAATTAAAAGAAAAAAAACACTAAATGATAAAAAAAAAAGTGATCATAGAGGTATTAGAAACAATGGGTTAGTTACAAACATCTGAACATATGAACATATAAACAACAGAAGAATGGAATTGGTATATCCTTAAAACAGAATACCATGCAGCAATTCAAATGAATATACTAGAACTCAGTTATATTATGGTTAAAATGGAAAAAATGGTTGTTGAATGAATAAAAGATATTTAGAAAGATGCATGCATGAGAATGAGTAACAGCGTATGACCATCATAATATTTAATCTGTTCTCTCTTTTTTTTTTTAAACTATTTTCAACAATTGTATATTACTTAAGCTTCTCCTTCTTAGAGTTTGCCGTTCTTATGGGTTATGTAATGCTTTGGTCTGAATGTTAGTGCTTCCAGAATTCAAGAGTTGGAATCTTAATGCCTAATGTGATGGTGTTAGGAGGTGAGGTCTTTGAAGGTGCTGGGTTCGTACAGAGTCGGACACCACTGAAGCGACTTAGCAGCAGCAGCAGCAGCAGCAGCAGGTCACAAGAACAGAATCCTCATGCATGCGATTAGTGTTCTTATGAGAGTCCCAAAGCTTTTCTGCCCCTTCCACCCTGTGAGGACACCGTGAGAAGTCCGAGACCAAGAAAAGGGCCCTCCCTTGACTATTCAAGCCCTCTCATCTTAGACTTCCAGTCTCCAGAACCATTTAATTTCCCAGTCTGATATTTTGTTATCATTGCTCAAACAGGCTGAGGTATGCAAGTTTATATTTTTCATCAAACCTGGAAATATTCAGCTGTTATTTTAAAAACATATGTATTTTAAATTCTTCCCTCTACTCTACTCCTGTCCTCGGGAATCTCCAATTCTACACACGTAAGACTGCTGTTGTTCCCCAGCTCACTCTACTTCTGTTCAATTTGGCCCCATTTATTTTTCTCTCTGTGCTTCATTTTCAATGTTTTCTAAATGCATAGTAGTCAGTTGGATCATCCCTGATAGCTCAGTTGGTAAAGAATCTTCTTGCAATGCAGGAGACCCCGGTTTGATTCCTGGGTCAGGAAGATCCCCTGGAGAAGGGATAGGCTATCCACTCTAGTATTCTTGGGCTTCCCTGGTGGCTCAGCTGGTGAAGAATCCGCCTGCAATGTGGGGAACCTGGGTTCGATCCCTGGCTTGGGAAGATCTCCTAGAGAAGAGAAAGGCTACCCACTCCAGTATTCTGGCCTGGAGAATTCCAGACTGCTATTGTTCCCCAGCTCACTCTGCTTCTGTTCAATTTGGCTCCATTTATTTCATCTCTCTGTGCTTCATTTTAAATGTTTTCTAAATGCATAGTAGTGGATTAGTTTAGCTTCTTTGAGGTATTCTGAACCAAGTCTTAGCAGAAATGGAAAAAAAGAGACAAAGTTTAAGAAGGCATCAGTGTCTGTGATCATTTCCACTGACAACTTCCTCAGGACCTTGCTTTCATGCTCAGCTCTGCCTCAGTGGGAACCAAAAAAGCACATGTGTTAACACCGCCTGCTGTTGAGGACATCGCTCTTGGTTGACGTGTCACTCCCCTTTTCTTGTAGACGCACGATCTCTGTTAACTGGTTTGGAGGAAGTGGTAGGAATTGAATTCTCTATGAGCACTGAACTCTCCACAGAAGCAGGACCACTGCCCTTTAGCTGTTGTTGCTGTTCAGTTGCCAAGTCACATCCAACTCTGCGACCCCGTGGACAGCAGAATGCCAGGCTTCCTTGTCTTTCACCATCTCCTGGAGTTTGCCCAGGTTCGTGTCCACTGAATCGGTGATGCTATCCAACCATCTCATCCTAAACCTCAGGAAGAATATCCCGCTCAATTCTTGGTTGTACTATTTGCAAAAGGTCATTCTGAAGACTGTCCTCAAATTTAGATACAAATTGCCAATGCCCAGAGGAGTTCTGTTTTTTTAAAAATTAAGGTTACCAGAGAATATTCAAAAAAATTTACAGATATTAAAATTATATGGGTTAATAGTTTATTTTTCTCTAATAGGCATTGGCAGTGTTTCCATTTTTGAATACTATTTAAAGGAAATCCAGATTAATGGACATTAATTCAAATATTCACTTTAAACATGAAAATTTTAACATTGACTAGCTAAGACAGGAGTCAGTTTCCAATCCTTAGTCTTCTCAGAATTAGAAATTGGAAGTAATTAATAGTTATTATACAATAATAATTGATCCCATGGTACACATACCCTTCCCCTGCAACTCATTAAAATAAAAACACTTAATTTGATAATCAACTAAAATACCACTCAGCTAACAAGATGTAGCATTATTTACTGGTTTTATAGTCATTAAATGTGGCAGAATACTAAATATCTTACAGGACCATCTGGTAATCCTTTAATCATTGAACCCTCAGCTTTATTTATGTAAATCTCAATTTGGGCCTATGTTGCTTAGATTTCATGAGTTTAGTTTACCTTTGATGATTAAGTAACTTAATTATTTGGTTACTCTGTTATGTTTTACATTCTAAATAACCATGGACTAATTAGAGTACATTAGAATCTTAACACTTTATATTCCAAATGCACTTATGTAAAAAAATCAATACAGAAACCAATTTCTTTCTAAATATTTAAAATATTCCCATATCATCTTGTAATATGAAAAGCTGATTTTGAAATAATGCAAAGCAATGAAAGTCAAAATGAGTTTTATATAAAATTACGTAGTTCATATTATTGTCTGCTTCTTCATTCATCACAAAATATGCTATCATCCTTTGAATTCATCACAAACTTATGAAGAAGACTGTATTATCCCTAATTTGCAGATAAAAAAGTGATACCCAAAGAGGTTAAGTCACTTGCCTGGGTTATTAAGTGATCTAGTCAAGGTTGAAATTTTTGCCTATTTTATTTCAACCATTATTCACTGTACCATTATTCTTTTCTTTACTTTTTCATAGTTAGTATACAAATGCATTTTAATTTCTGGAAATTTTAAGGGAAAGGAATGCCATCTTTTTCTTGGGTTAAAATAAGGGTTGCATTGCTAAACTGCTCTCAGCTGAAGATGTCAAAGCAATAGGAAGAGGAGATGGAGGAAAACGAGGAGGGAAAATCAGGAACAGAAAGAATAGAAGCAAGAAGATGACTTCTTCCACCACATCACCCATACCCCCATTTTATTCTTATCTCCAAATTAACACATTTGTCTCTCCTTTTATTTTTTTGATTATTTATTTATTTTATTTTATTTTTTAACTTTACAATATTGTATTGGTTTTGCCATATATCAACATGAATCTGCCACAGGTATGTCTCTCCTTTTAAAACTACGTGACTGTTTTCTATTGGTCTAGCCTACTGATAACCAGTGTTGTGGCTGGACTGCCCCTGGGGTTCTTATGACTGTAAGATAACCTCAGTAATAATCCTCAGGGAACTTTGGGAAAAACACAAACAAGCAAAAAGTCTGTTAGTCACAGGTCCTGCAGAGCAATGGCAAACCAGGGGCCCCACAGTGAGGTGTTGGAGAGAGAGGGTGGTGGGAGAATGAGCTTTAGGTTCTGCTTTTGTTGGGGTCAAGGGAAGCGGGGATTTAAAAGGCAGGAAGAGAAAAAACCAAGTGGCCTGAATGGTCACTTACAGAAATCCACCAAGATCTCTAAACCAAAAGAGGGAGCCCCTGGGGACAGGGGCTTGGGGTGAGGCATGGTGGGTTGTGCTGTGGTCAACTTTTTATCTAGTCCTGTAGCTGGCTGTGTGTCTATTAAGAGACAAGCCGTTTTGAAGTAGATGACTTGACACTTGTATTACAAAAAAAGAAAAAAAAAAATTTCAGGGCTTACACTACAGTGTCATAGCTTAATAGTCAATGTTTATTTTCACCAATTTATTTTTGTATTGTTTTGAATCCATACTAGTTGTTTTGTACTGGGCTGACCACACATAGTGAGGTCATGAAACTTTAAAGTTTGCATCCTAAAGCAAAGTTCCCTGGGGTGATGTAATGTACTGATTTGAAAACAGAAAGGACTTATCCTGGAAACCCTGATAGTATTTCCCAGAGTACTGCTAAATTATGTATGTACTAGGATCCTGAAAGTACTACTCTCTGTTTTTCTTTCTTCATTATAGGATAATAGTGAGTCGAACTTATGTAAGTTGACAGAATAACAATTATCAATAGGAAATTTACAGTTTCTTATCACATCACATATCAACATACTTTGCAAATATAATTTTATATGATTCTATTTTTTTCTTAGTATAGACCTTACAATATCTCTTTTGGGCAATACAGGAAAAAAAGTGCATAGGTGCACTAATCTGAATAGTTTAGAACAGCTTTTCATTTCTTGATTTCTGTTTCAAGTTCTTCTGGGAATATGTGACTAATCCGAGTCACAGAATAAACCAACTAAAATAAAAGGTAAGTGAATATCTAATCCTATGCTTTCTCTGATGCATTGCTATTGCTGCTCAGTCGCTTCAGTCGTGTCCAACTCTGTGACCCCAGAGACGGCAGCCCACCAGGCTCCCCCGTCCCTGGGATTCTCCAGGCAAGAACACTGGAGTGGGTTGTCATTTTCTTCTCCAGTTCGTGAAAGTGAAAAGTGAAAGTGAAGTCACTCAGTCGTGTCCGACTCCTAGCGACCCCATGGACTGTAGCCTACCAGGCTCCTCTGTCCATGAGATTTTCCAAGCAAAGTACTGGAGTGGGGTGCCATTGCCTTCTCTAAAGCATTAGTTTACCATAACTGAATATTCTAGAGTTAAAAGTTACCACTAGGCAGATATCACTTATAAAGAAAAGTTAAGTACCTATCTGCAATACTAACAAGCCAATATCTTAGAGGAGGAAGGACTCAAATCATTTCCATGAACTTGACCTAAGACTGAGACAAATCTCTCAGGACAAAGACTATGAAGTATGAAACCTGACAATCTGTTATACTGCCAATTTAGAAAATAATCTCATCCCCTACTGATTCACTGCCAACTTGTCATGTTGCAAAATTTCCTCTTATTCTGTCAGATCATTCAGCATAACCATTGTTTTCTCTCAATCTTCCAGACTTTGGGGACAGAGATTAGAGGAAGGCTGCTTCTTTTTTGTTAGGAATCTTTTATTTCTCCTTAGAAAAATAAAGTTGTGAAATAGAATCCAGGAGCTGAAAGGTATCCAAGTGTATTCTCAGTCATCTTTTGCTGCAGGAGCAGACAGTTTTCCAAACTCCATGAAAAAGAATACAAGTTTTGTTAAATTGAAAATCACTTGATTGGTAGAATGTGGTTGAGAATCTAGGTTTTCTTCAGGATTGCTGTCTTTCCTTTACAATAATATTTATTATTATATCACAATCTTGCAGTCAGTTCTATATACACCTGACTCTACAACTAGATCCTAAAGTGCGAATATTCTTGAATGTCAGACACTCCCTCACACTATTTGCAATGATTTTTGCATCAGTGGGGTGCATTTTTTAAAAAGGAATGTTTAGGGAATGGGCTGTGATTTGTCACTCATATCTGATGCTTTCCAATCCCATGGACCCCATTTTCCAGGCAAGAATACTGAAGTGGGTTGCCATGCCCTCCTCCAGGGGATCCTCCCAACCCAGGGATCAAATCCAGGTCTCCTCCATTGCAGGAGGATATGTTTTTACAATCTGAGCAAACAAGGAAGCCCACAGATCTTTTTAAAAATGGTCAGTTCAGTTTAGTTCAGTTCAGTCACTCAGTCATGTCCAACTGTTTGTGACCCCATGGACGGTAGCACAGCAGGCCTCCCTGTCCACCACCAACACCTAGAGCTTGCTCAAAGTCATGTCCATCCAGTCAGTGATGCCATCCAACCATCTCATCTTCTGTCGTCCCCTTCTCCTCCTGCCTTTAAACTTTTCCAGCATCAGGGTCTTTTCCAATGAGTCAGTTCTTCGCATCAGGTGGCCAAAGTATTGGAGCTTCAGCTTCAACATCAGTCTTTCCAATGAATATTCAGAACTGATTTCCTTTAGGATTGATTGGTTGGATCTCCTTGCAGCCCAAGGAACTCTGAAGAATCTTCTCCAACACCACAGTTCAAAAGCATCAGTTCTTCTGCTCTCAGCTTTCTTTAGTCCAACTCTCACATCCATACATGACTACTGGAAAAAACATAGCTTTGAGTAAATGGACCTTTATTGGCAAAGTAATATCTCTGCTTTTTTAATATGCTATCTAGTTTGTCATAGCTTTTCTATCAAGGAGCAAGCATCTTTTAATTTCATGGCTGCAGTCACTATCTGCCGTGATTTTGGAGCCCAGGAAAATAAAGTCTCTTACTGTTTCCATTGTTTCCCCATCTATTTGCCATGAAGTGATGGGACCAGATGCCATGATCTTAGTTTTATGAATGTTGAGTTTTAAGCCAACTTTTTCACTCTCCTCTCACTTTCATCAAGAGGCTCTATAGTTCTTCACTTTTTGCCATAAGGGTGGTGTCATCTGCATATCTGAGGTTATTGATATTTCTCCCAGCAATCTTGATTCCAGCTTGTGCTCCTTCCAGTCCAACATTTCTCATGATGTACTCTGCATATAATTGAAATAAGCAGGGTGACAATATATAGCCTTGAGGTACTCCTTTCTCAATTTGAAATCATATTTGGAACAATTGTTCCTTATCTGGTTCTAACGGTTGCTTCTTGACCTGCATACAGATTTCTCAAGAGGCAGGTAAGTTGGTCTGGTAGTCCCATCTCTTTAAGAATTTTCTATATTTTCTTTGGATCCACGCAGTCAAAGACTTTGGTGTAGTGAATAAAGCAGCCATAGATGATTTTCTGGAACTCTCATGCTTTTTCTGTCATCCAGCGAATGTTGGACATTTGATCTCTGGTTCCTCTGCCTTTTCTAAAACCAGCTTGAACATCTGGAAGTTCTCAGTTCATGTACTGTTGAATCCTCACTTGGAGAATTTTGAGCATTACTTTGCTAGCATGTGAGATGAGTGCAACTGTGCTGTAGTTTGAACATTCTTTGGCCTTGCCTTTCTTTGAGATTGGAGTGAAAACTGACTTTTTCCAGTCTTGTGATCACTGCTGAGTTTTCCAAATTTGCTGACATATTGAATGCAGCACTTTCACAGCATCATCTTTTAGGATTTTCTGCAGGAAATTGGGACACATCAAGTAGATCTATCATCCAAATACACCCTTTGCAGAATACAGTCTGTGATAATCTTTCTTACAAGTAAGCCTTGCCCTAGGAGGTTGGAGTGAGAAGGCAGGGAGAGCATATGTACTGCAATCACCCGCATGTGCCATAGTCTACATCAGCAAAGATATTCTCTCTTAGGGTCACGGTCTTTGTGACTTTATATTTTATAATACATGAGCATCCATGCCACTGATATCTCTAATACTGGAAGAGGGAGAGGGAGTAAAAGAAACAAAGAGTTTGTGTGTATACGCACATTTATGTTTATATTTCTGATAGATTGTGAGTTCTTTGAATGAGGAGATCATAGTGTATTAGTCAGGGCTCTGAAAGTGAAAGTGAAGTCGTTCAGTCGTGTCCAATTCTTTGCCACCCCATGGGCAGTAGCCTGCACCAGGCTCCTCCATCCACGGGATTTTCTAGGCAAGAGTACTGGAGTGGGTTGCCATTTCCTTCTCCAGGGAATCTTCCTGACCGAGGGATCGAACCCAGGTCTCCCGCATTGTAGACAGACACTTTACCATCTGAGCCACCAGGGAAGTCCAAGTCAGGGCTCTAGAAAGAAGCAAAATCAATAAAGTGTATGTAAGTTTGTGTACATGTGGAGAAAGAGAGAAAGAGAACTGGTACATGCGATTCGTTCATGGGATCCCACAAGGCCAACACACACAGAGCAGGTCAGATGGCTAGAAGCCTGGGGAAGAGTTGGTGTTGAAGCTTGAGTGCCAAGGCAGTCTAACGGAAGCAAACTAGGTGTGCATCCATAGATGGAATGCAAAAGAAATGTGATATGTGTGTATATGTCTATAAAGTACTCACACACACACACACATATCCATTAGTATTTTAATAGAGCACTATTCATCCATTGCAAAGAATGAAATAACACCATTTGTAGCAGCGTGGCTGGACCCAGAGATGTGATACTAAGTGCGGTAAGTCTGACAGGGAAGAACACAAGTCATATGCTATCAGCTATATGTGCGATCTTTAAAAAGTGATACAAGTGAATTTATTAACAAAACAGAAATATACTCATAGAGAGAAAAACTTACAGTTACCAAAGGGGAAATCAGGGAGGGATAAATTAAGAGTTTATAGGGTTAATAGATACACATTACTGTATATGTATAACTGAGTCACTTTGGGGTCTACCTGAAATTAACACAACATGGTAAATCAACTTCAATTTTTTTCAATTGAAAAAAAAGAAAAGTCAAAGGCAGTCTAGAGGCAGTACTCCCCATTCTTTGGGAACCTCAGTCTTTTTCTCCTAAATTAGGCCTTCAACTGATCGAATGAAGCCCATCTACATTCAGTTCAGTTCAGTTGCTCAGCCGTGTCCGACTCTTTGCAACCGCATGAACTACAGCACACCAGGCCTCCCTGTCCATCACCAACTCCCAGAGTTCACTCAAACTCACCTCCATCGAGTTGGTAATGCCATCCAGCCATCTCATCCTCTGTCCTCCCCTTCTTCTCCTGCCTCCAATCCCTCCCAGCATCAGGGTCTTTTCCAATGAGTCAACTCTTCCTATGAGGTGGCCAAAGTACTGGAGTTTCAGCTTCAGCATCATTCCTTCCAAAGAACACCCAGGACTGATCTCCTTCAGAATGGACTGGTTGGATCTCCTTTGCAGTCCAAGGGACTCTCAAGAGTCTTCTCTAACACCACAGTTCAAAAGCATCAGTTCTTTGGCACTCAGCTTTCTTCACAGTCCAACTCTCACATCCATACATAAATACTGGAAAAACCATAGCCTTGACTAGATGGACAAAGTAGATGGACAACTACTTTTGTTGGCAAAGTAGTGTCTCTGCTTTTGAATATGCCATCTAGGTTGGTCATAACTTTCCTTCCAAGGAGTAAGTGTCTTAATTTCATGGCTGCAGTCACCATCTGCAGTAATTTTGGAGCCCAAAAAAATAAAGTCTGACACTGTTTCCACTGTTTCCCCATCTATTTCCCATGAAGTGATGGGACCAGATGCCATGATCTTCGTTTTCTGAATGTTGAGCTTTAAGCCAACTTTTTCACTCTCCACTTTCACTTTCATCAAGAGGTTTTTTATTTCCTCTTCACTTTCTGCCATAAGGGTAGTGTCATCTGCATATCTGAGGTGAACATTAATAACATTCTATTTTGTTTTTCCCCTGTAAGAGAGTATTTCAACCCACTCCAGTATTCTTACCTGGAGAATCCTGTGGACTAAGGCGCCTGGTGGGCTACAGTCCGTAGAGTCTCAAAGAGTCAGACACAACTGAAGCAACTTAGCACACACTGCATTTTGTTTTGTATATAAAATGCAAATACTTTATCAGGTGAAAGAACAGACTGTTGGATATTAAGCTCTCTAATAGGTCACAGAAGGTAACAGGAAACTAAAATCTGCTAAATTTTTAGTAATGGACTTACTGTCAGATGTTGAAAAGAGTAATTTGAGGATGATTTCCCCCTTCTTTCTTTCTTTTCTCCACTCCTATCTCTCTGATCCTTTCTAGCACTTATTTCAGTGCTTTTTGTTTTTTAATACAGTTCTATCTTGGGGGCTAAGAAAGTACCATTTGTGCAACAAAAATCAGAGAGAAGACTTTAAATAATAGTGTTTAACTAGTACATTTCACCCAGACTTTTCCTGCCCTAAGGAAATTATGTTGGGGTCATAATTTCTTTAGACAATAAACAAAGTACTAACAGTAAATCATAACACCTCTAGGAATACATAATAATTACCAACTATCTTAATGGAACATCCAAATGACTCTGAAGCAGTGTTCCAGTGGGATTCTGAGTAATTGACATTATCCTGACACAAGGATTGTGTCACCCTTCCCCCCCCCCACCCCACCCCACCCCCGCCACTTTACTAAGAAAGACAATTGCTTAATGAATGCAAATGGCAGCAGGTCAGGCACTCCAGGGTTACAGGGAGTGTCTGTGGTACAGTAATTCCTGCCCCGTGCAACAAGCGTGTCAGCAAAGATCTGTTAATCATATTTTCGTTTTATATTAATGTGCAGGGCAAGACAATAACAGGAAATAAATGTCAGCATCCTGTTTATCTTTTTTCTACCCCTCAAGGTGAAAATACACTTATATATACTTATACAACTATGTAATAGAAAGAAAAGAACTGTATGTTGCCAGGATTGATATAAAACTTACTCCTGCAGGTGATGGAGAAAGAAGACCTACATGTTCCTTTGCATAGGAAAAAGTTAATGCTGTTTATGGGTCTGTGGCCAGTGAAGGAATGAAAGCTTTGTAGACATGCTCTAAGCATCTCCTTTAAACATCAGCACAGCATAATCATCCAGATCTCTAGATTCACACGGAAACTGGACAGGGGACGTGGGCTCTTCACTCTTCTATTAAAAAAAAAGAAAAAACCAGCTAAGAAGGATATAATCTATTTAGTTTCCTCATGGGTATTTTTTGCCAATCAGACTTGCACTATCGAGTCCTCCTTTTATCTGATAATGAATTTTCTGCCAAAATTTAGGCATAGATCTGTGGTTCACAGATCTTAATTTATTCTGCTTAACTCAGATCCAAACCTAAGGACTGCGTGATGTCTGTCTTGGGTAATTCAGGCTGGAGCCTGCTTCCACTGTTGCAATGAAACTGCTCTTGTCAAGGACACCACTGAATTTTTGCTATTAAATGAATATTTTCTGGTCCTCCTCATGAAACTGAGTAGGACCCCACAGGGATCCTGAGGATGAAAACCTTTCTGTGGCTCACGTTTCTTGAATTTATCTGAGTTTTAAAGCATGGGTTCAAACAGATGTTGATCTGGGAAGGGAGGAGGTTCAGAGACAAGGGATAAACAGTCAAGAAAAAATAGTACTACTTTGGGGCAGTTTCCTGATTCTGCCTCAGGGAATATGCATGATATATTTAAGCTCTTTCATAGAACTAAAGAATATAGTAAATCTGATTTTGGTTTTGGCCATCTGTAATGTCCATGTGTAGAGTCATTTCTTGTATTGTTGGAAGAGGGTGTTTGCTATGACCAGTGCGTTCTCTTGGCAAAACTCTATTAGCCTTTGTGCTCCAAGGCCGAACTTGTCTGTTACTCCAGGTATCTCTTGACTTCCTACTTGTCCATTCTAGTCCCCTATGATGAAAAGGACATCTTTTTCTTAATGTTAATTATAGAAGGGCTTGTATGTCTTCATAGAACTGTTCAACTTCAGCTTCTGTGGCATCAGTGGTTGGGGCACAGACTTAGATTGCTGTGATATCGAATGGTTCTCCTTGGAAACAAACTAAGATCATTCTGTCATTTTCAAAACTGCACCCAAGTACTGCATTTCAGACTCTTTGGTGACTATGAAGGCTAGAAGAGAAAGTGAAGTTGCTCAATCATGTCCGACTCTTTGCGACCCCACAGACTGTAGCTTACCAGGCTCCTCTGTCCATGGGATTTTCCAGGCAAGAGTACTGGAGTGGGTTGCCATTTCCTTCTCCTAAGAGATTCTTGTCCACAGTAGTAGATATAATGGTCATCTGAATTAAATTCGCCATTAGTCCATTTTAGTTCACTATTCCTAAAGTGTCAGTATTCACTCTTGCCAGCTCCTATTTGACCTCTTGCAGTTTACCTTGATTCATGGACCTAACATTCCAGGTTCCTATGCGATACTGTTCTTTATGGCATCAGACTTTCACCAAAAGACACATCTGCTGCTGCTGCTGCTGCTGCTGCTAAGTTGCTTCAGTCGTGTCCGACTCTGTGCTCCATAGACAGCAGTCCAGCAGGCTCCCCTGTCCCTGGGATTCTCCAGGCAAGAACACTGGAGTGTGTTGCCATTTCCTTCTCCAATGCATGAGAGTGAAAAGTGAAAGTGAAGTTGCTCACTCGTGTCCAACTCTTTGCGACCCCATGGACTGCAGCCTACCAGGCTCCTCTGTCCATGGGATTTTCCAGGCAAGAGTACTGGAGTGGGGTGCCATTGCCTCCTCCAAAGACACATCTACAAGTCAGTAAAAACAAGACTGGGAGCTGAACATGGCTCAGATTATGAACTCTTAATTGCAAAATTCAAACTTAAGGAAACCAGGGAAAACCACTAGGCCATTCAGGTCTGACCTGAATGGAAATGACAGATTCGAGGGATTTAATCTGATAGAGAGAGTGCCTAAAGATCTATCAATGGAGGTGTGTAACAATGGACATAAGGCAGTGATCAAAACCATCTCCAAGAAAAAGAGCTGAAAAAGGCAAAATGGTTGTCTGAGGAGACTTTTCAAATATCTGAGAAAAGAAGACAAGTGAAAACAAAGGAAAAAAGAAAGATATCCCCAACTGAATGTAGAGCTTCAAAGATTAGCAAAGACAGATAAGAACGCCTTTCTCAGTGAACAATGCAAAGAAATGAAAACAATAGAATGGGGAAAATTTGAGATTTCTTCAAAAAAATTAGAGATACCAAGGGAACATTTCATGTTAAGATGGGTTCAATAAAGGACAGAAATGGTATGGACCTAACAGAAACAAAAGATATTAAGAAGAGGTGGCAAGAATACACAGAAGAACTATACAAAAAAAGATCTTCATGACCCAGATAATCATGATGGTGTGATCACTCACCTGGAGCCAGATATCTTGGAATGTGAAGTCAAGTGGGCCTTAGGAAGTATCACTATGAACAAAGCTAGTGGAGGTGATGGAATTTCAGCTGAGCTATTTCAAATCCTAAAAGATGATGTTGTGAAAGTACTGCAGTCAGTATGTCAGCAAATTTGGGAAACTCAGCAGTGGCCACAAGACTGTAAAAGGTCAGTTTTCATTCCAATCCCAAAGAAAGGCAATGCCAAAGAATGTTCAAACTACCACACAATTGCACTAATTTCACATGCTAGCAAAGTCATGCTCAAAATCCTCTAAGCTAGTCTACAGCAGTTCATGAACCAAGAACTTCTAGATATACCAGGTGGATTTAGACCAGAGAGGCAGAGGAACCAGAAATCAAATTGCCAACATTTGCTGGATCATAGAAAAAGCAAGAGAATTCCAGGAAAATATCTATTTCTACTTCATTGACTACACTAAATCCTTTGATTGTGTGGATCACAGAAAACTCTGGGAAATTCTTTAGGAAATGGGAGTACCAGATCACCTTACCTGCCTCCTGAGAAATCAGTATGCAGGTCAAGAAGCAACAGTTAGAACTGGATGTGGAACAACAGACAGTTTACAAATAGGGAAAGGAGTATGTCGAGGCTGTATACTGTCACCCTGTACTTCTATGCAGAGTACACCATGAGAAACACTGGGCTGGATGAAGCATAAGCTGGAATTAAGATTGCTAGGAGAAATATCAATAATCTCAGATATGCAGATGACATCACCATTATGGCAGAAAGCAAAGAGGAACCAAAGAATCTCTTGATGAAGGTGAAAGAGGAGAATGAAAAAACTGACTTTAAACTCAACGTTAAAAAAATGAAGATAGATCATGGCTTCTGGCCCCATCTCTTCATGAAATATAGATGGGAAAGCAATGGAAACAGTGACAGAATTTACTTTTTGGGGATCCAAGATCACTACAGATGGTGACTTCAGCCATGAAATTAAAAGATGCTTGCTCCTTGGTAGAAAAGCTATGACAAACCTAGGCAGCATATTAAAAAGCAGAGACATTACTTTACCGACAAAGGTTCTTCTAGTCAAAGTTATGTTCGTTTGTTTTTTCCAGTAGCCATGTAAGCATGTGTAGGTTGGACCATAAAGAAGGCTGAGAACCAAAGAATTGATACTTTGAACTGTGGAGTTGGAGCAAACTCTTGAGAGTCCCTTGGACTGCAAGGAGATCAAACTAGTCCATCCTAAAAGAAATCAATTCAGGATATTTATTAGAAGGACTGATGCTGAAGCTGAATTACCAGTTCTCTGGCCACCTGAGGTAAAAAGCTGACTCACTGAAAAAGACTCTAATGCTGGGAAAGATTGAAGGCAGGAGGAGAAGGGGACAACAGAGGATACTATGGTTGGATGGTATCACTGAGTTGATAGACATGAGTTTCAACAAGCTCCAGGGGATGGTGATGGACAGATAAGCCTGGCATGCTGCAGTCCATGGGTTCTCAAAGAGTTGGACATGACTGAGTGACTGAACAGCAATAAAACTAAAACGGTAACAAATTGAAGATGTGAGCACTCTTCTTGTTAAAGAAGGTCACAGATTGATAACCTCAACAAGCTCATCAGATGGCCACCTGAGGCCAGATAAGTGGCATATCAGCAAAGAACTAACTCACAGGAAAAGACCCTGATGCTGAGGAAAATTGAAGGTGGGAGAAGAAGGGGATGACAGAGGATGAGATGGTTGGATGGCATCACCGACTCAACGGACATGAGTTTGAGTAAACTCTGGGAGTTGGTGATGGACAGGGAGGCCTGGCGTGCTGAAGTCCACAGAGTAGCAAAGAGTGACTGAACTGAACACACCCTAATCCTTATCAGCAACCCCATCCTTTAACCCTTTAACCACTGCTTTACAACTCCTCACCTAATCCCCTTGGGTTGGGATACAGAGTTTAGAGGGGCACGAGTCTGCTCTGTTCCCCTTTGCCTGGCAAAGCAATAGAGCTTTTCTACTTCATGGAAAACTTTGTCTCTGAGATTTGATTAGGCCCCAGTGCACAGAGGCCTGTTCGCCACATCCTCCACGTGGGTCACTCTTTGTCTTTTGGTACATCCAAATTGGCCACTCCCTTCCTCTTGAGCAGCCTCTTCATTTGACCTCTGTGATGTCTCACTTCATTACTTCCTGCTGAGACTTAAGCACTCTCATTGTCTCTGCCCCATTCTTCCTCTTAAATTTAGATTTCGGACTTTCTGTTATCTCAAGTCTGTAATTCTCTTCTTTTTTCTATGTATCTCCTTAGACTGATATATATATTTCCATGCCTTTAAAAAATATTTTTATTTGGCCATCCAAAAATTTGCATCTCCAGTGCCAACCTGTCCTCTAAAGTCAATTCGTACACCACCAACTTCTTCCTTGACTCCTCTATAGGTGTCAGTGGCACAGTACATGTTAAACTGAACTTGCAAATATGGCCCTTAAAACTTGTTTTTATCTCCTCATCTCAATAACGCCACTTCTTTCAAGGTACAAGATCCTGAAAACTGGGGTTATTTTTATCTTTGACAGACAGCTAAATCTATCTATTTTCCTCTGTCACCTCAGTCATAACCCCTTCCCTTGATATGTCCAAGAAGAGTTGATTCATTGGAAAAGACCCTGATGCTGGGAAAGATTGAAGGCAAAAGGAGAAGGGGGCAGCAGAGGATGAGATGGTTAGATAACATCACTGACTCAATGAACATGAATTTGAGCAAACTCAGGGAGATAGTGAAGAACAGAGAAGCCTGGCATGCTGCAGTCCATCGGGTCACATATTTGGACATGACTTAGGGAATGAACAACAACAAATAATCCTAACCTGAGTTTCTGGTTTCCAGTCTCGACCACTTGAACTACTGCTAGTATTTCTTAACTGCCTCTGTATTTCCAGATTTATGCCCTTGATAGATTCCTCACTATGGTGATCTTTCAAAATTATAAATTGCATTTGCATTAAATCATGTTGCTTCTTTGTTTTAGGTTGATAACAATTCACAATAACCCATAAATAAATCTTTTTGCCATCTAATCTAAATGCGCATGTATACCTGCTATGGATTGAACTGCTCCCATCAGAATTCATGTGTTGAAGCCTTATCTCCCCAGTGCTGTGGTATTTAGAAAGACAGTCTTTGCGAGGTAAATAAGTTTAAATGAGGTCATGAGGGTGGAGCCCTCCATAATAGAATTCATCCCCATACAAGAAGAGACATCAGAGATTTCTTCCTATTTCATTCTCTTCCTTTTGCTTTCTTTTTCTCTGCAAATTGATGACCCAGCAAGAAGGTGGCCATCTACAAGCCCGGAAAAGAATCCTCACTGAAGAATCAAATCAATTATTAAAAACAGAAATTCAAGGTTGAGAGTCCCTTGGATAGTAAGGGGATCAAAACAGTCAACCCTAAAGGAAATCAACCCTGCGATACATTGGAAGGACTGATGCTGAAGCTGATACTCCAACACTTTTGCCACCGGATGCAAAGATTCGACTCCTTAGGAAAGATCCTGATGCTGGGAAAGATGGACGGCAGGAAAAGAAGGGTGTGACAGAATGAGACGGTTGAATGGCATCATCAACTCAGTGGACATGAGTTTTTTGAGAGAACCCTGGGAGATGGTGAATGACAGGGAAGCCTGGCATGCTGCAGTCCATGGGGTTGCTAAGGGTCGGACATGACTGAGTGACTGAACAACAACAAGGACACACGTCACATACGTACATTTGATTTCTTAAAATCTATTTCTAGCACTAGACCCTACGACCAAGATTCATGAAAATTGGTTCTGTGTCTGTTTTATTCACTTGTTATATCCCTGCCTGACCCAGACTGCTCTTCTGAAAGTGTGCCCTGACCTTATGAATGACAGGAACTAAGCTGGTTCCAGGAGGTGAGGACAGATCAGGACAACACGGGTTGTCAGGTCATTATAGTCTTAATAGTATAGAAAGTCTTAATAGTAACAGAAAGAAATGATAACCAAATAAATAATGATAACCAAATAAATTCATGATTGCAGTAAATGTTGGAAGGAAAAACTGTAGAGGCTGTATGTATGCCCACATATTAGTACGACTTTATGAGTTTGACCAGGCACATCAAGAGCAGAGAAAGATAATATCATTCCATAGGGAGTGACCAGGTATGGAAACCCCAGTGTCTTCACCAGGAAAGAGGGTAGACCAGTATGAATGGAATACAGTAAGTTTTGCTTCTAAAATGCCCTACTATTTGAGCATATCTCTCATATGCTGGGATTCCCAAGAATCCTCTATAAAGAGTCTGCTAGCAAATTTACATAATAGCAGAAGGGATTGGTTTTTCTAAGAATTGAAGGAATTAATCAGAGACATTCATTGACCATGGGTGTATGAAAGTTTCATGACATTCTGGTGTGACAATTGATTGACTTACCTGATACACTGTATATTTAATATTATCTTATATTCAGGGGGGATTTTTTCAATAAAATATATATGTACAACCATTAGCTAAATTATACAAATTTTGGAAATTTCTGTTGTTCAACCATGTGAATTAGTATAAATAAAGCTACAGTGAATGTAGTGGGTCCAGCTATTCAGAGGCATTTTAGGCATCATTGCAATGCTCAAGAGAATTAGTCAGTTATCTGCAAAATAGAAAAGTGCTTGTCAAGAACCACAACATGAAGTGATGGTATGTTATATTTTTCTTCCAATACTTTCTTTAACCAAAAGAATCTATACATCAAATTATGACTTTGTAATAATTTTAGTGTCAGTACACAATAAATGTGGTTTAAAAAAGTCTTCAAGTTCAAGACATTAGCATCCTATTTACAAAATAACTTTAATTAGTTTAACTAGTGGTTTTTTTAAATTATTATTGTTGGATTGGATCCAGTGGTTCTTTTCAACAGACAGATTGAAAAAGAAGCCTCTCTAGTGTTGGGACTTCCTGGCTATAAACAACTTAATGCTTAATTAAACAACTAAAGCTGAGAAAATAGAGTTCAGGGCCCCAGCAAGGTGTTTGGTTACAGTCATCCATAAAGAAAGGAATCCAGGAAATTATTCATAGAACTCTCTGGGCTCATTTAAATATTGCTTGGAGACTAGAAGTAGCATTCCCTATAATACAGGGAAACATCTAAATCATTCCTAGGTACATTGCATTTTATATGTTTTTGTGTGTGTGTATGTTTGAAGGTGTGGGAAGCACATTCATGTAGACAGAGGTTTAAGGGAAGCAAAACAAACAAAAAAAGACTTCATATATTCTCTGTTGTATTTGGCAGAAGGCGTATCAAGACTATACACATTAGAAAAGAGTGTTGTAAGTTTCACTAAAATATTCAGACTATTAGAAAAGATAAACATATATGTACGTGTAATTGGGTGTGTTATTTTTGTTGTTGTTGTTTTGCAAACTTTTTAGAATGAATCTTTGCAAAATTCCAGGAAAGCAGGCATGCTTTTTGGTACAAGCACATATTGGTCAACAGGCAACTGCTATAGAGAAATCTGAGCCAACTGCTTTTAAATGCTGGGAATTATAAATGTGTTAAGAAGTCTATGAGATATGAATTATTTTGGAAGCAGTAATAATAGATGGAGCCAAAGCAAAAAGAATACCCAGCTGTGGATGTGACTGGTGATAGAAGCAAGGTCTGATGCTGTAAAGAGCAATATTGCATAGGAACCTGGAATGTCAGGTCCATGAATCAAGGCAAATTGGAAGTGGTCAAACAAGAGATGGCAAGAGTGAATGTCGACATTCTAGGAATCAGAGAACTCAAATGGACTGGAACGGGTGAATTTAACTCAGATGAGGAATGCCTCAGAAGAAATGGAATAGCCATCATGGTCAACAAAAGAGTCCGAATTGCAGTACTTGGATGCAATCTCAAAAACGACAGAATGATCTCTGTTCGTTTCCAAGTCAAACCATTCAATATCACAGTAATCCAAGTCTATGCCCCAACCAGTAATGCTGAAGAAGCTGAAGTTGAATGGTGCTATGAAGACCTATGAGGCCTTTTAGAACTAACACCCAAAAAAGATGTTCTTTTCATTATTGGGGACTGGAATGCAAAAGTAGGAAGTCAAGAAACACCTGGAGTAACAGGCAAATTTGGCCTTGGAATATGGAATGAAGCAGGGCAAAGACTAATAGAGTTTTGCCAAGAAAATGCACTAGTCATAACACCCTCTTCCAATAACACAAGAGAATACTCTATACATGGACATCACCAGATGGTCAACACTGAAATCAGATTGATTATATTCTTTGCAGCCAAAGATGGAGAAGCTCTATACAGTCAGCAAAAACAAGACCAGGAGCTGACTGTGGCTCAGACCATGAACTCCTTATTGCCAAATTCAGACTTAAATTGAAGAAAGTAGGGAAAACCACTAGACCATTCAGGTATGACCTAAATCAAATCCTTTATGATTATACAGTAGAAATGAGAAATAGATTTAAGGGCCTAG
Organism: Bos mutus; assembly: GCF_027580195.1. Taxonomy (NCBI): domain Eukaryota; kingdom Metazoa; phylum Chordata; class Mammalia; order Artiodactyla; family Bovidae; genus Bos; species Bos mutus. The sequence goes on along the minus strand of NC_091626.1, from coordinate 89,386,827 downwards.
ATCTGATAGATAGAGTGCCTGATGAACATTGTACAGTAGACAGGGATCAAGATCATCCCCATAGAAAAGAAATGCAAAAAAGCAAAATGGCTGTCTGGGGAGGCCTTACAAATAGCTGTGAAAAGAAGAGAAGCAAAAAGCAAAGGAGAAAAGGAAAGATATAAACATCTGAATGCAGAGTTCCAAAGAATAGCAAGAAGAGATAAGAAAGCCTTCTTCAGCGATCAGTGCAAAGAAATAGAGGAAAACAACAGAATGGGAAAGACTAGGGATCTCTTCAAGAAAATCAGAGATACCAAAGGAACATTTCATGCAAAGATGGGCTCGATAAAGGACAGAAATTGTATGGACCTAACAGAAGCAGAAGATTTTAAGAAGAGATGGCAAGAATACACAGAAGAACTGTACAAAAAAGATCTTCACGACCCAGATAATCACGATGGTGTAATCACTGACCTAGAGCCAGACATCCTGGAATGTGAAGTCAAGTGGGCCTTAGAAAGCAGCACTACAAACAAAGCTAGTGGAGGTGATGGAATTCCAGTTGAGCTATTTCAAATCCTGAAAGATGATGCTCTGAAAGTGCTACACTCAATATGCCAGCAAATTTGGAAAACTCAGCAGTGGCCACAGGACTGGAAAAGGTCAGTTTTCATTCCAATCCCAAAGAAAGGCAATGCCAAAGAATGCTCAAACTACTGCACAATTGCACTCATCTCACACACTAGTAAGGTAATGCTCAAAATTCTCCAAGCTAGGCTTCAGCAATACATGAACCGTGAACTTCCAGATGTTCAAGCTAGTTTTAGAAAAGGCAGAGGAACCAGAGATCAAATTGCCAACATCTGCTGGATCATGGAAAAAGCAAGAGAGTTCCAGAAAAACATCTATTTCTGCTTTAGTGACTATGCCAAAGCCTTTGACTGTGTGGATTACAATAAACTGTGGAAAATTCTGAAAGAGATGGGAATACCAAACCACCTGACCTGCCTCTTGAGAAATTTGTATGCAGGTCAGGAAGCAACAGTTAGAACTGGACATGGAACAACAGACTGGTTCCAAATAGGAAAAGGAGTACGTCAAGGCTGTATATTGTCACCTTGTTTAACTTATATGCAGAGTACATCATGAGAAACGCTGGGCTGGAAGAAACACAAGCTGGAATCAAGATTGCCGGGAGAAATATCAATAACCTCAGATATGCAGATGACACCACCCTTATGGCAGAAAGTGAAGAGGAATTCAAAAGCCTCTTGATGAAAGTGAAAGTGGAGAGTGAAAAGGTTGGCTTAAAGCTCAACATTCAGAAAATGAAGATCATGGCATCTGGTCCCATCACTTCATGGGAAATAGATGGGGAAACCGTGGAAACAGTGTCAGACTTTATTTTTTAGGGCTCCAAAATCACTGCAGATGGTGACTGCAGCCATGAAATTAAAAGATGCTTACTCCTTGGAAGGAAAGTTATGACCAACCTAGATAGCATATTCAAAAGCAGAGACATTACTTTGCCAACAAAGGTCCATCTAGGCAAGGCTATTGTTTTTCCTGTGGTTACGTATGGATGTGAGAGTTGGACTGTGAAGAAGGCTGAGTGCCGAAGAATTGATGCTTTTGAACTGTGGTGTTGGAGAAGACTCTTGAGAGTCCCTTGGACTGCAAGGAGATCCAACCAGTCCATTCTGAAGGAGATCAGCCCTGGGATTTCTTTGGAAGGAATGATGCTAAAGCTGAAACTCCAGTACTTTGGCCACCTCATGTGAAGAGTTGACTCATTGGAAAAGACTCGCATGCTGGGAGGGATTGGGGGCAAGAGGAGAAGGGGACAACAGAGATGGCTGGATGGCATAACCGACTTGATGGACATGAGTCTCAGTGATGTCCGAGAGTTGGTGTTGGACAGGGAGGCCTGGTGTTCTGCAATTCATGGGGTCGCAAAGAGTTGGACACGACTGAGCAACAGATCTGATCTGAATACTCTCTGAGTGCTAACCATGTGCCCAAGTCTTCTTAGAATTTTATTTTTAACCTTCAATGCAAGGAGAGTGCTTCTAATGGTATTTATATCTCAGTGATAGAAATGAAGGAGCTGAAACACAGAGAGGTTAAGTAACTTGTACAGGGTTACAGCTAGTAATTGGTAGGACTGGAATCTAAACACAGGAGTCTGGCTCCAGATCAGATGGTTACATCATCGTATAGTGAAAGCAGAAGAAAGAAAGAAATGGTTGGGGAAGGCATAAAAGAGTGAAAAAATGAATGAAATAATATGCAAAAACTTAGCATGGTAACCAACAGAGTAGGCACAAGATAAATTCAAATTGGTTTGAATTTCATTATGCCATATTATGTTGATAACAAGTTTCATAAACAGTAACAACTGTCCATAGAATGTCCTCTTAAACATAATAAGTACAAAAAGACAACCTGCTCATCAAATAGCTAAAACTGTAGTCTAAGGGAGAAGGAAATGGCAACCCACCCCAGTGTTCTTGCCTGGAGAATCCCAGGGATGGGGGAGCCTGGTGGCCTCCATCTATGGGGTCGCACAGAGTTGGACATGATTGAAGCGACTTAGCAGCAGCAAGGGCTCAACATTTATTCAACTGTTTAATTCCCACAAACATCATATGCATTAGGTAATGTTTTCATTTCATCTCATGGAGGGGAAAATTGAAGCACACATATGTCAAGAAATTTGGCTAATGCCACACTTCAGTTCAGTTCAGTCATTCAGTCATGTCCGACTCTTTGCGATCCCATGGACTGCAGCATGCCAGCCCTCCCTGTCTATCACCAACTCCCGGAGTTTACTCAAACTCATGTCCATTGAGTCTGTGATGTCATCCAACCATCTCATCCTCTGTCATCCCCTTCTCCTCCTGCCTTCAATCTTTCCCAGAATCAGGGTCTTTTCCAGTGAGTCGGTTCCTCCCATCAGGTGGGCAAAGTATTGGAGTTTCAGCTTCAACCTCAGTCCTTCCACTGAATATTCAGGGCTGATTTCCTCTATGATGGACTGTCAGTCCAAGGGACTCTCAAGAGTCTTCTCCAACATCACAGTTCAAAAGCATCAGTTCTTTGGCAGTCAGCTTTCTTTATAGTCCAACACTCACATCCACACATGAGTACAGGAAAAACAATAGCCTTTACTAGAAGGACCTTTGTTGACAAAGTAATGTCTCTGCTTTTTAATATGCTGTCTAGGTTGGTCATAACTTTCCTTCCAAGTAACCATCTTAATGCCACACTATTAGTAGGTTTTTGAAATTGGGCTTTAACATAAGGTAGCCTAGCTTTCTAGTCTGTTCTCTTATACTGTACATCCTGAGGCATTCTAAGTTTACAGCCAATTATCAGCCTAAATCTATAGACCATATCATAGCATCAAATGGTCCAAAACTCCTGATAAACTCACAGTTGGCTTTATGACTGGTAGCAATCAGAAACTATGGGCCCAGATTTCAGTAAACTTGCCTGATTTACTAGAATTTTACAAAGATGCTTAAAACTCTTTTAGCAAGCTCTTCGTTCTCCATTTTGGTGCAATGTTTTGTTAAAGGGTGCTATTTCCAGTAATATTTATCAATAGAGCCAATAACATTTGAATGAAAGAGATGGTAATATAATACATTAGACATACAGACTCTCAGAAGATAGAATCAATCTTAAGCAAAATTAGCATAGTTTCTCCTTTGTAAAGTGTCCTTTGAAGGGCCAAAACTCCCATGGATCCTTCTTTGCTAATATATACTAAACAAACAAACAACTTTCATTAACTTATCATTCAATTTACTAGTTTTATGTTGTATTGTTCATTGTTCATAACACCATTTCCCTGTATCCATTCTTTACTCTCAAGTGTGGGGGAATTGCATTTCCCAGAATCCTTGGCAGAAGGTTCTGGGTTAGAGTCAGCCAATGGGAATCACTTCCTGGTGATCTGGTGAATGCAAAGCAGAAGCCATCATTGCTTCCGAGGCAGAAGCTAGTCACCAGGTGAGGTTAGAGTAGAAGAGAGTGTTGGCTAGGAGATTCCAGACAGCCTCACATAAAACATGTTCTGCCTTTCCAGGCATCTGAGATCTGAGCCAGTAGCTTCTTCTGACTTCAGTATCCACTGTTCTGATAAAGGCTACTGGTAGCTTTCGTGGCCTTTGCCCCATTAGCCTTCAATAAGCCATAACTCCCTAATACTTTGTTTTAAATCATTCTCTTAAAATACTTAGATGCCTTCCACTTTCCTGATTGAACCCTGACTCATAAATGCATTTATTCATTTTAACAAGACCAGTATTATTATTACCTCATGTTACTGTGTCATATATCAATTTGCAAAGTACCATCATTTATATTTATACCCCAATTTATTTTAAAATACATTTATGAAATGGATGTTGCTATTAGTCTCTAAGTCCTGTTTGACTCTTTGTGACCCCATGGACTGTAACTCTCTAGGCTCCTCTATCCTTTGGATTTCCCAGGCAAGAATACAGGAGTAGGTTTCCATTTCTTTATCCAGGCATGAAATGGATAGAATAGGTATTATCTCCAATACATAAATAATTTACTTGAGCCCTGATTTCTGTAAGGAATGACTTAAAATGAAAAAGAAAGTGAAAGTGAAGTCATTTAGTCATGTTTGATTCTTTGCGACCCTATGGACTGTAGCCTACCAGGCTCCTCCCTCCATGGGATTTTCCAGGCAAGGATATTGGAGTGGGTTGCCGTTTTCTTCTCCGAGAAATGACTTAAGCTAGTCACAAAATCAATACAAGAGTTTAGCGCAACTGATCACCAACTGTACTCTTCATATCATATTCTGTAGTTTCCGAATGCTCTCCACTGAGAAGGACCTGAATTCCCAACTAAGATGAGAAAGAAAAGATGAAGTACTATGAGTCACTGAAATGTAGACTTTTTGCTTTTAAAATTTTTGTTTATTTTTGTAATTGGAGGAAAATTGCTTTGCAATGCTGTGTTGGATTCTGTCCAACACAAATCAGCCCCGTATCACCTCCTTCTTGAGCTTCCCTCCCATGCCCCAATCCCGCCCCTTCTAGGGTCATCACAGGCCACCAAACTGGGCTCCCTCTTTTATATAGCAACTTCTCAGCAGCTATCTATTTTTCACTTAGTCGTGTAGATACGTCAGTGGTGACTTTCTCCATTTGTCCCACTCTTTCCTTCCCCCTTGTGTCCATAAGCTAAAAATATTTTTTAAAGGTGAATATGAAGCCTAGGGTTATTTTTCATCCTTTTACTAACTCTATAGAAAGTTTAATCACCATTTTGTAATGTAAGCTACATCTGCTTCAACTAAACACAACAAAGCAAATAAAATAGTACCTTGAAATTTCAAATTATATACATGTATGCTTATGCAACCCAGTTTCCCTATGAAATAAAAATAGAAATTAATAATTGAACCTCAAATAAATCAGCAGTAGTATCTCTTAACTGTAGTATCTTTTTAAAGTTCTTCCTTTTAAAAATTTTGTTTCTCTGTTTTCCTTTCCCACTGAATTAAACAGAGGAAACAGTGAAATTGAAAGCTTAAAAATGGCTTTTAATTAGCAAACCTTTCTTGTTATTGTATTTAGCATTTCCATTAGAGGAGCAAGGCCCTGTGGAAATATTTTTAATACTTATTTGTTTTTCCTTTGAAAATTTATTTGACAATTACCAGCAAATGAATTTTTTATAATAACATTGCTTTCAAAATTATAATATGCTGTATATCAAACTAGAGAATTGTCATCATATTAGCTACATTGTGTTTGCAAGAGAAAACTTTATAAAATAAATTATCAATTATCTGCAAAAACTTCTCCATTTATTGACAGTTAGAGGTGATACTTTTCCTCTGGTTATAAGTTTATTATTTCATCAATCATGTACTGTTCCTTCTTGTTCCCATTCATTTCTTCTATGATAGACATATCTGTTCATTAACTTTATCCATACATACACTTAGATGCAATGAGGGAGAAAATAGGATTTTTATCCTCCTTGTTTTCATGAATTTGCATATAAAAATATATAGTTCTTGTTCACTCACTACATCTTGTCCAACTCTTTTTGACCCCATGGACTGCAGCACTCCAGGCTCCCCTGTTCTTCACTCTCTCCTGGAGTTTGTTCAAATTCATGTCCGTTGAGTCAGTGATGCTACCTAACCATCTCATCCTCTACTATCTCCTTCTTCTTTTGCCCTCAGTCTTTCTCAGTATCAGGGTCTTTTCCAATGAATAGGCTCTTTGCTTTAGGTAGTGAAAGCACTGGAGCTTCAGCATCAGTCCTTCCAATGAATATTCAGGACTAATTTCCTTTAGGATGGATTGGTTGGATCTCTGCTATCCAAGGGACTCTCAAGATTCTTCTCCAGCACCACAGTTCAAAGCCATCAATTCTCTGGTGCTCAGCCTTCTTTTATGGTCCAACTCTCACATCTTTATGTGACTACTGGCAATACCATAGCTTTGACTCTACAGACTTTTGTTGACCAAGTGGTGTCTCTGCTTTTTAATGCAGGTTTCTTTTTTTAAAAAATGTAGGTTAGAGTTTTTATTTATAGAGGTTTCACTGTGTGTTTCACCATAGCTAAAAACCATATTAGATGTAGGATTAAAAGAGTCACTGAGAGACCTTGTAGAGACACTGAAAGTTTCCAGGGAAGTGGAAGACACAGCGGCCATTATCAGTCTAATTGTTTATGTCAGGTATATCCGTGCTGCTACAGGCTTTGACTGACAACTTCGGCTCAGCTCCTGGCATCACAACTTCATCACCTGTTAATTGGAAAGTTCCAAAATAAGTATTGCAAATACATTTGAGGGCTCCAATGAGTTCCTTAACCTCCATGATATCTATCATTAATATTTCTCATACAAATTTATGTTTCTGTTTAAGATACATTGACTAGACTAATTATTAGAAATGGAAATAATAGCGATGATACCAACCTGTCTCCACCAAGAATGACCACCACATGATGTTTCCCTCTGTGTCTTTCTGTGTGTCCCTATGTGTCTTCTCTTTTTCTATCTCTTATAAGTATGCTTGTCATTGGATTTGAGACAAATCCTAATCCGGGATGACTTCAAGATCATTATCTTAGTTCTATCAGCAAAAAAACAAACAAACAAACAAAAAAAAAACAGATGAGGTCATATGCTGTGGTTCTGAATGGACATCTTTTTGGGGTCGCCACTATTCAATGTACCATGATTACTAAGATTTATCAAGAGGATCTTATCTTTAGGCTCTGAGTGAATGCTTGCCAAAGAATTGAAGCTTTTGAGTTGTGGTGCTGGAGAAGACTTTGAAAGTCCTTTCAACAGCAAGGAGATCAAACCAGTCAATCCTAAAAGAAACCAACCCTGAATATTCAGGGTTGGACTGATTAGGAAGGACTGATGCTGAAATTGCAGCTTCAATACTTTGGCCACCTAATGCAAAAAGCCAGCTCATTAGAAAAATTCCTTCACGTTGGAAAAGATTGAGGGCAGGATGAGAAGGGGACAACAGAGGATGAGATGGTTGGATGGCATCACCGACTCAATGAACGTGAGTTTGAGCAAATCCTGGGAGGTAGTGAAGGACAGGGAAGCCTAGCAAGCTGCAGTCCATGGGGTCGCAAAGAGTTGGGCATGACATAGAAGCTATAAAATAACAACATAAATCTTATGTAGATCTTACAACCCTCGAGGGGCTGATACAGTGGGAGAGGAATGACAAAATGAACTCATTAGTATCTTAGTAATAAATTATCACAGATCCAGTGACTTAAAATAACAAAATCTGTGCTGTCATAGTTCTGATGTCCAGATGTGTGAAATCAAAATTATCAAAAGGCTAGGTTCCTTTCAGAGGCTTCAAGGGAGCTTCTAGTCCATGTCTCCTTCCCAGCTTCTGGGCCTGCCAGCAACCCTTCGTGTTCCCTGGCTTGTAGTTACACTACTCCAGTCTCTGCCACCATCATCCCATGGCCTTTCCCTTTGCGTCTCTCTGTGTGTCTTCTTTCTGTCTCATATAAGTATACTTGTCGTTGGATTTATGATAAAGCTTAATCCAGAATGATCTTGTCTTTAGGTCCTTACCTTAATACCATTTGTAGAGACAATGAACTCAAATAAGTCATATTCTGTTGTTCTGCATGGACATACCTTTTGGGTGGCCACTGTTTAAAATACTACTGTGAATATCCAGCTACACAGTTGACTATTTGAATCAGTTCAGTTCAGTTCAGTTGCACAGTCATGTCCAGCTCTTTGTGACCCTGTGGACCACAGCACGCCAGGTTTCCCTGTCTATCGCCAACTACCGGAGTTTACTCAAACTCATGCCCATCGCATCAATGATGCCATCCAGTCATCTCATCCTCTGTCATCCCCTTCTCCTCCTGTCTTCAATCTTTCCCAGCATCAGGGTCTTTTCAAATTAGTTGGTCCTTCGCATCAGGTGACTAAAGTACTGGAGTTTCAGCTTCAGCATCAGTCTTTCCAATGAATATTCAGGACTCATTTCTGTTAGGATGGACTGGTTTGATCTCCTTGCAGTCCAAGGGACTCTCAAGACTCTTCTCCAACACCACAGTTCAAAAATATCAGTTCTTCAGTGCTCAACTTTCTTTATAGTCCAACTCTCACATCCATACATGACTACTGGAAAAATCATAGCTTTGACTAGACAAACTTTTGTTGGTAAAGTAATGTTTCTGCTTTGTAATATGTTGTCTAGGTTGGTCATAGCTTTTCTTCCAAGAAGAAAGTGTCTTTTAATTTCATGGCTACAGTCACCATCTGCAGTGATTTTGGAGCCCAAGAAAATAAAATCTCTTACTGCTTTCATTGTTTCCCCATCTATTTCCTATGAAGCGATGGGACTGGATGCCATGATTCTAGTTTTCTGAATGTTGAGTTTTAAGCCAACTTTTTCACTTTCCTCTTTCACTTTCATCAAGAGGCTCTTTAGTTCTTCTTTGCTTTTTGCCATAAGGGTGGTGTCATCTGCGTATCTGAGGTGGAGAGCAACAGGTCAACAATAATTTTAATCTCTCATATGCATACCTAAAATAATTCAATGTACTTATTGATATTATTTCCCTTCATTTCTTCAGTCCCCTTTTATTTTAACATAGTATAAACCCTTTCCACACTTCACTAACATCCCACCTTCTCCTACATGGAGCTATCCAAACCACAAGTAGCTTTTGAGTTCACCTCTAAGGAATGGTTACATGACATAACTTTTTTTTTTTTTTTTTAAGAGTTTCCTATTGCCATGGCTACTGAGAGGGCAATATAAGGAGTTAAGTCTGAGTTAGTCCTTCTATTCAATTTTTCCAACATCAACTGGAATTTTATTTCCCTTCATAATTATAATCAGAAAATGTCTTCACATAGATTCTACTTATGAATTTGCCTCTTCCTAAGAGTTGAGCACCCCACTCCAGTACTCTTGCTTGGAAAATCCCATGGACGGAGGAGCCTGGTAGGCTGTAGTCCATGGGGTCACAAAGAGTTGGACATGACTGAGCAAGTGAACTGAACTGAACTGAACTGATGGTTTGGAGAAGGCAATGGCACCCCACTCCAGTACTCTTGCCTGGAAAATCCCGTGGGCAGAGGAGCCTGGTAGGCTGCAGTCCATGGAGTTGTGAAGCATCATACATGACTGAGCAACTTCACTTTCACTTTTCACTTTCATGCATTGGAGAAGGAAATGGCAACCCACTCCAGTGTTTTTGCCTGGAGAATCCCAGGGATGGGGGAGCCTGGTGGGCTGCCGTCTATGGGGTCGCACAGAGTCGGACATGACTGAAGTGACTTAGCAGCTGCAGCAGCAAGAGCCAAACGCAGTTGAAGCAACTTGAAGATCTTCAAAAGGTTTCTGGTAAATTCAGCGGTAAAGAATATGCTTGAAGTTCAGAATACACAGGAGATGTGAGTTTGATCCCTGGGTCTGAAAGATCCTCTGGAGGAGGACATGGCAACCCATTCTAGTATTCTTGCAGGAAATACCCCATAGACAAGGATTCTGGGGGACTACAGTCCATGAGGTCACAAAGAGTCAGACAAAACTGAAGTGACTGAGAATGTGTGCATGCAAGATCTTTGTAACCTGAACTCATTATTTTGTTTTCACCGACTTCCATATTCTTTTTCTACTAACCAACACTGATAATTTCCTTTCCTCCAAAACAATAGATTCTCTTCCAGTCCATAATGAGAAACCAATAGTTTTCAGTACAGAGATGGATGAAATAGCAAAAATACTTCCTGTGGTTGAAAAAGTTTTTATCACTAGTAGGTGTTTCTGTGTCAAAAAACAAGAATAATGTTGCTGCTCATGAAAATAATGCCTCATTTCTCTTGGTTCACTTCATAAATATCTTGTATAAATATATAATCATCTGGGATTTTAAATTGCAGTCCTTATGAAAAGTCTATTTCTATATGTTTCGGTAAGAATTCAGGTTCTATTTTACTTAGTGGTTGCATTATAAACCTAAATTTGAGATTCACTTAGAAATCTATTTTAAAATTTATTGCTTACGTTTTTGGGTATAGTAATTATAATTTTAAAATGCCAACTAGAAAACAAGTAATATATGAGAACTCATTGATTTGTCACTTGGCACAAAGCACTTCTATCAAAGTAAAAAATATATAAGCATTTTAAAATGATTTATTTATAATTTATAAATTGGATATAAGTCAGAGTGGAAGTCTGACTTTTTTATATATTAAAACTTTTTCTTGATGTCACACTTGATTTGCACCTCACAGACTGTCAGAATGGGTAGAAGGAGTCTGGTAATTGAATGAAAAGGGAAGACTTAGTATCAAGAAGGTAGTAAGAAGTACTAGACAGTGGAAAGACTGTCATACTGGTTACTGTATTGATTGCCAGGGTTGACTTGGCCAGTAGGGTCTTCATGAGAATTCCTTAATCTTCACCAATTACTACAATAGAATCTTACTATAGGGACTATCTATGAAAGGTCTGTGCTGTGCTACGCTTAGTCACTCAGTTGTGTCCAACTCTGTGACCCCATGGACTGTAGCATACCAGTCTCCTCTGTCCATGGGGATTCTCCAAGCATACTGGAGTGGGTTGTCATGCCCTCTTCCAGGGGACCTTACTAAACCAGGGATCAAACCCGAGTCTCCCTCACTGAAGGTGGATTCTTTACCCTCTGAGCCACAAGAGAAGCCCATGGAAGGTCTAGTTAATGTCAAAAGAATAAGGTGGAATCAAAAGGTGAAGGAGGATGTAGAATCAGACATGTTCACTTAGAAACATATCTAAGTGATAAGAAACTTGGCCATGTTTCTAAGACACAAGGGCTGAATCAGTTTCATCATGGGAAAGTTTCATCGTGAAACAGATTCATCCTGGCAATGGTACATAATAAACATTTAGGAGTTAGTTACTGCTCTTTCAATTTGGGGTAATCTGCTGTTCTTATAAATTATGTTATACTTAAATTAATTTTTGTTGTATGATTTAAACACAATTAAAATTACCTGTGGACATTCTATGCATGTGTGTAACTGCCACTACAACCGAGACTGCAGCCATTACCCCAAAGAGATTTTTTTGTGCCTCTTTGTAGTCAGAAGGCCCATCTCCACCGCCAGAAGGTAAATGATCTGCCTTCTGTTATGGAATGCAAGCCCTGCCTATTCTAGAAGTGTGTAAAAGAGGAACCACACAGGAAGTAGTCATTTTTTGTCTTTTTATTCAGCACAGTTTTTGAGATACAGCTGTTGTGCATCTACCAGAACTCTGTTTTTATCTATTGCTGAGTTATATCCCACTGTATGAAAACAACACAACTCATTTATCAATTTACCTGCTGATGGGCATTTGGGTTATTTGCAGCTTGTCACTATTATGAATACAGCTTATATGAATACTTCTGTACATCTTTGTAGATATGTAGTTTCAATTATTCTAGATGAATGCATAGGAGTAAAATTCTGAGTGATATAGTAACTTTATGTTTGACTTTATAACAAACTGTCAAAGAGATTAACATTTTGCAGTCCCACCAGGAACGTATAAGAATTGTAATTATTTTGCATCTTTTCCACTTTTGGGGATTGTAAGTTTTTTTTTTTTTTTTTTCCTCAGTTGTTTACATAGGTTTCTGGTTGTATCTCATTGCACTATTACTTTGCAGTTTTCTGATTACTAGTGGTTTGAATGTCACGAACCTCCATTCATAGTTCATCAGGCACTCTGTCTATCAGATCTAGTCCCTTAAATCTATTTCTCACTTCCACTGTATAATCATAAGGGATTTGATTTAGGTCATACCTGAATGGTCCACTGGTTCTCCCTACTTTCTTCAATTTAAGTCTGAATTTGGCTATAAGGAGTTCATGATCTAAGCCACAGTCAGCTCCTGGTCTTATTTTTGCTGACTGTAATAGAGCATCTCCATCTTTGGCTGCAAAGAATATAATCAATCCGATTTCGGTGTTGATCATCTGGTACAGGAGACAGGGATCAAGATCATCCCCATGGAGAAGAAATGCAAAAAAGCAAAATGGCTGTCTGGGGAGGCCTTACAAATAGCTGTGAAAAGAAGAGAAGCAAAAAGCAAAGGAGAAAAGGAAAGATATAAGCATCTGAATGCAGAGTTCCAAAGAATAGCAAGAAGAGATAAGAAAGCCTTCCTCAGCAATCAATGCAAAGAAATAGAGGAAAACAACAGAATACGAAAGACTAGAGATCTCTTCAAGAAAATTAGAGATACCAAGGGAACATTTCATGCAAAGATGGGCTCGATAAAGGACAGAAATGGTATGGACCTAACAGAAGCAGAAGATTTTAAGAAGAGGTGGAAAGAATACACAGAAGAACTGTACAAAAAAGAGCTTCATGACCCAGATAATTACGATGGTGTGAGCACTCACCTAGAGCCAGACATCCTGGAATGTGAAGTCAAGTGGGCCTTAGGAAGCATCACTATAAACAAAGCTAGAGAAGGTGATGGAATTCCAGTGAAGCTATTTCAAATCCTGAAAGATGATACTGTGAAAGTGCTGCACTCAATATGCCAGCAAATTTGGAAAACTCAGCAGTGGCCACAGGACTGGAAAAGGTCAGTTTTCATTCCAATCCCAAAGAAAGTCAATGCCAAAGAATGTTCAAACTACCGCACAATTGCACTCATCTCACATGCTAGTAAAGCAATGCTCAAAATTCTCCAAGCCAGGCTTCAGCAATATGTGAACCGTGAACTTCCAGATGTTCAAGCTAGGTTTAGAAAAGGCAGAGGAACCAGAGATCAAATTGCCAACATCCACTGGATCATGGAAAAGGCAAAAGAGTTCCAGAAAAACATCTATTTCTGCTTTATTGACTATTCCAAAGCCCTTGACTGTGTGGATCCCAATAAACTGTGGAAAATTCTGAAATAGGTGGGAATACCAGACCACCTGACCTGCCCCTTGAGAAACCCATATGCAGGTCAGGAAGCAACAGTTAGAACTGGACATGGAACAATAGACTGGTTCCAAATAGGAAAAGGAGTACGTCAAGACTATATATTGTCACCCTGCTTATTTAACTTATATGCAGAGTACATCATGAGAAATGTTGGGCTGGATGAAGCACAAGCTAGAATCAAGATTGGTGGGTGAAATGTTAATAACCTCAGATATGCAGATGACACCACCCTTATGCCAGAAAGTGAAGAAGAACTAAAAAGCCTCTTGATGAAAGTGAAAGAAGAGAGTCAAAAAGTTGGCTTAAAGCTCAACATTCAGAAAACTAAAGTCATGGCATCTGGTCCCATCACTTCACGGGAAATAGATGGGGAAACAGTGGAAACAGTGTCAGACTTTATTTTTTAGGGCTCCAAAATCACTGCAGATGGTGATTGCAGCCATGAAATTAAAAGATGCTTACTCCTTGGAAGGAAGGTTATGACCAACCTAGATAGCATATTCAAAAGCAGAGACATTACTTTGCCAACAAAGGTCTGTCTAGTCAAGGCTATGGTTTTTCCGGTGGTCATGTATTGATGTGAGAGTTGGACTGTGAAGAAAGCTGAGCACTGAAGAATTGATGCTTTTGAACTGTGGTGTTGGAGAAGACTCTTGAGAGTCCCTTCAACCGAAAGGAGGTCCAACCAGTCCATCCTAAAGGAGATCAGTCCTGGGTGTTCATTGGAAGGACTGATGCTAAAGCTGCAACTCCAATACTTTGGCCACCTCATGGGAAGAGTTGACTCATTTGAAAAGATGATGCTGGGAGGGATTGGGGACAGGAGGAGAAGGGGATGACAGAGGATGAGATGGCTGGATGGCATCACCGACTCGATGGACGTGGGTTTGAGTAAACTCTGGGAGTTATTGATGGACAGGGAGGCTTGGCGTGCTGCATTCCTGGGGTTTCAAAGAGTCAGACACAACAGAGCAACTGAACTGAACTGAATGGTTTAAATATTTATCCTGTGGTTTTAATTGTTTGTATATCTTCTTTCGTGCTATTTCTGTTCAGTTTTCTTGCTCATTCTTAAAACTTTGTTGTCTTCTTTGTACTGAATTGTAATATGTATATATATATATATATATATATATATATATATATATATATTTATTTATTCTGGGTATGGGAGAGGGTCTGCACTGGTCTATGTGTCGATCACTTCCTTTCTGTCACCGGGGAGAAAAATACAAGAAGTTGCTGCAACTCAGTGCCATTGTGCAAAGACACGCAGCCAGAGACACGGTTTGTTTCTGAATAATGTGCTCAGGGAAGGGAAACATTTCAACCTAATTTAGGCAACGGTGCTAATGAACGATTTCTATGTCCCAGGGATTTCAACTATAGCCGTTTATTTTTTGCTTGTGTTACATGAGGGTGAACAGTTGATACTGCTCTAAGCTGCAGGTCGGTGCCAGGCTATGGGTCTCCTCTTTATGAGATTCTGGCAAAGAGAGCACTCCTGATCTGGTCCTCCCATTCTCATGGTGGAGGAAAGACCAGGAGTGACAGGAGCATCGCATGGTGATGCTACACCTCCTGCTGGAGTGAGTGTGCTGTGTCACTCACACTTTTTGGCCAAAGCACACCACAGGGCTGAGCCCAACGTGAGTGAGCAGAGTGAGAATACTGGTCCCACGATAGGGGTGGGGAAATAAAGATCTGTGAATACCAATATCATCAACCACATATGTTCTCAGTTACTCAGACCTGTCCCATGCTGCAACCCCATTGACTGTAGCCTGCCAGGTTCCTCTGTCCATGAAATTTTGTGGGCAAGGATACTGGAGTGAGTTGCCATTTCCTCCTCCAGGGGATCTTCCCAACCCAGGGACTGAACCCACATCTCCTGAATCTCCTGTATTGCAGTGGATTCTTTACCTCTGAGCCACTGGGGAAGCCCTGCTGCTGCTGCTGCTGCTGCTAAGTCGCTTCAGTCGTGTCCGACTCTGTGCGACCCCATAGACGGCAGCCCATGAGGCTCCCCCATCCCTGGGATTCTCCAGGCAAGAACACTGGAGTGGGTTGCCATTTCCTCTCCAATGCATGAAAGTGAAAAGTGAAAGTGAAGTCTCTGAGTCCTGTCCGACTCCTAGTGACCCCATGGACTGCAGCCCACCAGGCTCCTCCATCCATGGGATTTTCCAGACAAGACTGCTGGAGTGGGGTGCCATTGCCTTCTCTGCTGGGGAAGCCCACAACCTCCTATTACAATCAGTTGCAAAATAAAAAAAAAGACCACAGCCCAGATAGAGAACTTTCAACAAGAATCACATGCAAAGCTCAGAGTATAAAGCCTGCCATGACAAAGTTTGAATAAACGTTCACTCTTATTTTTATTATTTCTTTCTATGGAGACCAGACCCTGTATCACATTATAAGAAACCTCTCTCTGGAATGTATAGGATGATTTTATTAATAGCGCTGATTCAGCTGAGTTGCTTAGAAATCAGCTGGCATTGTTATCTCTTATTTTCTTAGTGCTAGACCTTTACTCAGAATGAGACACATATTTCATTCTGGTGCATGTGAAATGCTGAATTATGAATCATTAAAGATTTCACATACTAAATAAAGACTTAAAGCTATTGATAATGATCTAAAAATGTGTGTGCTTGTTTAGATATAGAGTTGATTTTTACGCTTGTATGTTAAAATCTTACATAATATAAAGAGGTATTAATTTATGATAGGTGCAGTGTGTCTTACATAGAAGAAGTCTAGGAAATGCACCTTTGGTCCTCCCTAAAATGTCTCTTTCCAATCCCTCTAACAGCACCTCGCCCCAGAATTCTGTATTATTGTGTGCCGTCTTCTCTAAACAGTCACCTCCTTCATGATAGAGTCGTGTCTCTGAAGTTGGGGGCACTATAATGTACTGTCTAAGACTATAGCAAGGTAAAAACACAGCACAAAAAAATCAGTAACAAGGAAAATAATGCTGCTGCTGATGACAGTAAGACAAAAGTTTCTATAACACTTTCTACGTGACAGTCCCCATTCCAAACACTTTGTATCTGTTACCCCCTTAGTCTTTAACCCATGGCCATGAAAGACATACTATGTTTAATGTCATATTACCTAAGCGGACTGGCATCAGAAAAGTTTAGTAACTGGCTCAGGGTCCAGACACTTAGAAGCTATGTTAGATTGGCACATAGTGGCCTAGAGTGAACCATGCTTTCCGCTGTTGACACCCTGACTGTTGCCTTGGCCGTGTGACTTTCCTTGATCAATAGGATATTATAATATGTGGTGTGAACAGAACAACTAGAGGTCCAGTTATCTTAAAACATCCCCTTTTGGAAGTGAGACACTATGTTAGATGCCTGGTTTAGGATAATGAAAAATTACCTAACACGTGGGAAGAGAGACACTGAGTCCACCATAAGAGCAATGTCTCACAGTTCTGATGTTCTAGCTGAGCCCAGTCCCAACAAACCCACTAGCTGAAGGCAAATACATGAGTAACTTAAGGAGATAATAGTGGAATTGCCCAACCAACCCAAACTTTTGGGAGAAATGATGTACTTTTCATGCCACTCTATTTTGCACTTTTTGTTTTGTTTTTAATGGAACGATAATTGCTTTACAGTATTGTGTTGGCTTCTGCCACATATCAGCATGAGTTTACAACTGCAACAGGAGCAAAGCCATTGTCTGCCTCAGGGAATTCTGCTGTTACTGAAGCAGCTTAAAAATTACTGTGTAATACAGTTAGTTAATATCAGTTCAGTTCAGTCGCTCAGTAGTGTCCGACTCTTTGCGACCCCATGAATCGCAGCGCACCAGGCCTCCCTGTCCATCACCAACTCCCGGAGTTCACTCAGACTCACATCCTTCGAGTCAGTGATGCCATCCAGCCATCTCATCCTCTGTCATCCCCTTCTCCTCCTGCCCCCAATCCCTCCCAGCATCAGAGTCTTTTCCAATGAGTCAACTCTTCGCATGAGGTGGCCAAAGTACTGGAGTTTCAGCTTTAGATCAGTCCTTCCAAAGAAATCCCAGGGCTGATCTCCTTCAGAATGGACTGGTTGGATCTCCTTGCAGTCCAAGGGACTCTCAAGAGTCTTCTCCAACACCATAGTTCAAAAGCATCAGTTCTTCGGCGCTCAGCCTTCTTCACAGTCCAACTCTCACATCCATACATGACCACAGGAAAAACCATAGCCTTGACTAGACGAACCTTTGTTGGCAACATAATGTCTCTGCTTTTGAATATGCTATCTAGGTTGGTCATAACTTTCCTTCCAAGGAGTAAGCATCTTTTAATTTCATGGCTGCAGTCACCATCTGCAGTGATTTTGGAGCCCAGAAAAATAAAGTCTGACACTGTTTCCACTGTTTCCCCATCTATTTCCCATGAAGTGATGGGACCGGATGCCATGATCTTTAGTATATTATGTTAACCTCATCCATATTTTCTGGATTTTCTACAGAATCTTCCCCCAATTACAATCTATTCTGCAGGAGACTTCTCCTTGTCACAGAATACAGAGTGCCAACTCCATACTGGCACATAATACAGAACTTGATAAATTAAATAACCTGATTTCCTTAAGTTCCAGAAATCTCATTTGAGGGACAATGTCAAAATGAACTCTGAGGAAATTTCAATAATGATCATGGAGGTTTGGTTACCAGTGGGAGTTTGACACTTCTTTCCCTCACTCTTGGCCAAGTGCCCCTAAACAAAATCAGAAGTATTGTTTAACTGGCTA
Source organism: Bos mutus (assembly GCF_027580195.1). Lineage (NCBI taxonomy): Eukaryota > Metazoa > Chordata > Mammalia > Artiodactyla > Bovidae > Bos > Bos mutus. The sequence continues at coordinate 89,368,597 of NC_091626.1, read as the reverse complement.
CCGATTAATGTTCCAGACAATGTGGTGATCAACTATCCAAATGAGCAATTAATCAGAGTAGTGAGAAATAAATGGCCTCTTTAGATCACATTTTAATGCAGCCTAAAAACCAAGTTTGTTTCTAGAGTTCTCAAACCAGAAATGACGTGAATATTAGCCATAAATTACACAATCAGTCATTTAACACTTGACGTTTAGAATTACATTTCCCTGAAAGAAATCAGCTAATGATTTTGCAATCATGAAGAGAGAACTAAGAATATATTCATATTGGAGGTTTATTATGAGGAATTGGTTCACATGATTTACATAGGCTGAGAAATCCCATGGTCTACCATCTACAAGCTGGAGACCCAGGAAAACTCACAGTGTAATTTAGTTTGAGTCCAGAGACCTGAAAACCAAGATCACTGATGGTGTAAGTTCCATTTACTGAACTTATTTGCTGACCAAGAGTGGTTGAGATGAAATATCTTCAGCTCAACCATTGCATCAGGAAAAAAAGGGTGAATTTTTCTGTTTAGGCCCTCACTAAATTGAAAGATGCTCACCCACAATGGAGAAGGCAATTTATTTTATTGAGTTCACTGATGCAAATGCTAACCTCATCTAGAAATAACCTCATAGAAACATCCAGAAATAGTGTTAATCTGGAAATCCCACGGCCAGTCAAGTTGACACATACAGTTAACTATTACAAATAAGAAAAATGAAATTACTGCACAGCAAGGGGTTCAAAAATAAATGTCTATGACAATGATGATTATCAGAGTACGTTGCAACAGAAGCAAGGTTCACCTTGTAATAATGGTCTCCAAAGTCCCTTCAAATATTGTCATTCTTTTCTCCTCTTAACACCTGAGTTTTATCCTGAGAGCCCTTTCTAGCTCTGTTATACTTCAGGAATTCCTGGAAGAAAGATTCAGAGATTATGTTGAGACTCCTTCCCCTCCTCTTCCTGAGGAAATGCAAAGGTTCCAAAGAGCCCTGGGACCCTGAAAATTCCCTGGCTCACAACAGACCAGCGCAAACGAGAGGCAGAAAGCCTTGCACCTGCTTAAGATTCCAAATTTTAGATCAAGAAGGTGCTCAACATCGCTATTTATTAAAGAAAGGCAAATCAAAACTACAATGTGAGATATCACCTCACACCAATCAAAAGGGCTAACATCAGAAAATCCACAAACAATAAATGCTGGAGAGGGTACGGAGAGAAGTGAGCTCTCTCACACTGTTGGCAGGAATGTAAATTGGTGCAGCCACTATGGAGAAGAGTATGGAGATGCTTTAAAAAAACTAAAAATTGAGCTGCCATATGATCCAGCAATCCCACTCCTGGGCACATACCTGGAGGGAAAAAAAATTGTTCAAAGGGATACATGCACCGCAATATTCATTGCATCACTGTTCATAATAGTGAGGACATGGAAGCAACCTAAATGCCCATTGACAGACCTGCGGATAAAGAAGAGGCTTCCCAGGTGGCTGGAGTGCTAAAGACTCCACCCGCCAATGCAAGAGATGCAGGTTGAATCCTTGAATCAGGAAGATACCCTGAAGTAGGGAATGGAAACCCACTCCAGTATTCTTGCCTGGAAAACTCCTCAGACAGAGGAGCCTAGCAGGATATAGTCTACGGGGCCATGAAGAGTCGGACATGGCCGAGTGACTGAGCTCAAGCCACAAGACACATATATACAATGGAATATTCCTCAGTCATTAAATGAATGAAACAGTGCCATTTGCAAGAACATGGGTGGACCTAGAGATTGTCATACTTAGGGAAATAAGTCAAACAGATAAGGAGGAATACCTTACAGCATCCCTTTTATGCAGAACCTAAAAAGAAATGTTACAAACAAGCTTATTTACAAAGCAGAAACGGACTCACAGACTTAGAGAAAGAACTTGTTTGGCCAGGGGAGAAGGGTGAAGAGAAGGGATAGTTAGGGAGTTTGGGATTGCCATGTACACACTCCTAAACTTAAAATGGATGACCAACAAGGTCCTACTGCACAGCACAGAGAACTCTGTCAATGCTGTGTGGCAGCCCGCATGGGAGGGGACTTAGGAGGAGAATGGATACATGTATATATATGGCTGAGTCCCTTTGTTAGCCATGTATGGCATGTCGATGTGTTGTTGGGAATACATGAAAGATATCTCCTAACTGCTTTAATGGTTCCTAATGAAATAGAAAATAGTCATGCACTTAAAAAAAAAAAAATCAAGCAAAGGTAGTAGAGGTTTGCCATTGAATCAACAGGAATCAGAATCCTGGCCCTGCATCTTTGAAAATGCATTCCCTTTGGCCATAACCTGGTCTTCTTAATCCCTCAGTGTCCTCAAGTATAAAATGGGATAATAGTACCTACCTCGTAGGACTGCTGTTAACATCAAAAGGGAAAATATACTTAAAAACATACTTCACCATAGAACTCTGGATTCAAATTATTAATCATTATAAACCTTATGAAGAACAAGCATTATTATAGATAAAACATAAGAAATATCCTCAAGCTTTACAATTGTCTTTAAGTTCTCTGTATCTGACAATCAATGCATTGTGCAGCTCCCAACTCCAGGGCTACTGAAGTTTGCAAACAGCATGTTTATATCAGAGTTCAACAGATTCAAATCAACTGAACCCAACAATTCCCTGTGTATATATGAGCTGAACTTCCTTGAATTCAATATGAAATACTCAAATGCTTAAGTTCATGGAATCAGGCTTCTGGGACTTTTGTAAGAGTACAATTGTTGCAAAATTGTCTTATATCAAAGGTATTTTTATAGTTCACGCTGTCTCTCCCACCAAGCAGACACAACTTTGTCAACACACAAAATAGTTTTTGGACCCACTGGAGCATAATATACCTCATGACTAAGGTCATGATATTTATTCAAATATCAGAATGGGAGCTGATGAGATAATTGTGGTCCTTCCATTATTTAGTTATGGTGATATATTTCCCATTAATTTATTTCTTCTAAATCAATGTTTGCTTACCAGCAGTTCATATCAAATCACTTTTGAGACCTTTCCAGGTTTTATCTTTCTTTTCCCAAATCCATAAGTGTGAAATGGGAGTCCAGGCACGGATAGTTTTAAAAAGCCCAACTTGTAAATCTGATATACACCCTTGGTTAATAGCCATTTGTGAAAATGAGTTGAGTTGACCCAATCCATGTAAATGATCTTTTTTTTTAATTTTATTTTATTTTTAAACTTTAAAATATTGTATTAGTTTTGCCAAATATCGAAATGAATCCACCACAGGTATACATGTGTTCCCCATCCTGAACCCTCCTCCCTCCTCTTGCCCCATACCATCCCTCTGGGTCATCCCAGTGCACCAGCCCCAAGCATCCAGTATCGTGCATCGAATCTGGACTGGCGACTCGTTTAATACATGATATTCTACATGTTTCAATGCCATTCTCCCAAATCTTCCCACCCTTTCCTTCTCCCACAGAGTCCAAAAGACTATTCTATACATCAGTGTCTCTTTTGCTGTCTCGTACACAGGGTTATTGTTAGCATCTTTCTAAATTCCATATATATGCATTAGTATACTGTATTGGTGTTTTTCTTTCTGGCTTACTTCACTCTGTATAATAGGCTCCAGTTTCATCCACCTCATTAGAACTGATTCAAATGTATTCTTTTTAATGGCTGAATAATACTCCATTGTGTATATGTACCACCACTTTCTTATCCATTCATCTGCTGATGGACATCTAGGTTGCTTCCATGTCCTGGCTATTATAAACAGTGCTGCGATGAACATTGGGGTACACGTGTCTCTTTCCCTTCTGGTTTCCTCAGTGTGTATGCCCAGCAGTGGGATTGCTGGATCATAAGGCAGTTGTATTTCCAGTTTTTTAAGGAATCTCCACACTGTTCTCCATAGTGGCTGTACTAGTTTGAAAAGTGAAACTCATTTACAATTTCACTGCTTCCTTCATAATAATTTTATGCTGTATGTATTGGCAAAAGCTTTAATTTTTTTAATTTTTGTTACGAATTTTAATTTTGATTAACCATAAAAAATCATACCACTGTAGCACCAGAGAAAAGGAAAAGAGTGTCAGTATTAATAGCTACTCTACCTGGAAGAGTTGCCGAACTCAGAATTCCAGTTCACTACTATACTGTATCCATTCTAATACCAGTGGCTGGATACTGGTATCAAGCTCTTCTGACAGTGGCACATATAGTAGGTAGGATGGAGTCCTTTTCAGAGTTTGTACTTTGCATTTGTGCCACTCTTTCTCCTTGGGAAAAAGAGAGCTATAGCCCATAAGTGACTAGCAGCCTCAGTTACTGTGTTCCTTTCTACATTTTTATAAACAGCAAGTCAGAAATAAAAAGAAGTCAACAATCAGCAGCTAGTCCAAACCATCTCTATTGCTTACATAGACATGCTTCTATAAATAAACACATACATACATATACATACCATAAGTATTAAAATTATTCACATAAATAAATATATAGCATAGGTTTGAGAAAGCATCTTTTATAATAAAACCAATTCTAGAATTCAAGAACTTCAGAGACCCAGGTGACTTCCAGATTGTGAGACTCAGCAAGAAAAATTTTAACAACTCTATAGCAATACAATTGACAGGCATAAACTGTATATGTTTTGATTGTACAATTTTATGACTTTGAGGCTATCAGCACAGTCACATTCCCTGATGACTCACTGGGTAAAGAATCCACCTGCATTGCAGGAGATGCAAGCTCAATCCCTGGGTCAGGAAGATCCCCTGGAGAAGGAAATGGCAACCCACTCTGGTATTCTTGCCTGAAAAATCCAATGGACAGAGGAACCTAGCTGGCTACAGCCTACAGAGTCTCAAAGAGTCAGACATGACTGAGGGACTAAGCAAAGCAAGAAAAGAATATTCTGAAATGTTTCCCTATACTTTTTAATAATCCCTCTCTCTAGCTCTTCTTTCAGGAAACCACTAATTTATTTTCTGTCAACCTTTGTTTTATTTTCTTAAATTCATGGAGTAACTATTTTCTTTCCTTTGTCTTCTTTCATTCAACTTGATTATTTTGAGATTCATTTATGCTGGAGTATGAATCAATGTTGTTGCTCAGTTGCTAAGTCTTGTCTGACTCTTTGCAACCCTATGAACTAGAGCATGCCAGCCTCCTGAAAGTAGCATTATATTGTCTGACTGTACTAAAATTTCTTTATTCATTCATCAGTTGACATACTCACATTGTTCCTAGCTTTACCATAACAAAGCCGCTATAACTAAAAATTTGTGTGTAAATCATTGGTTCATCACACACTTCCTTTCCTCTTAGAGTGGATGTCTCACACGGTAGCTGTGCATGTAACTTTTTTGTGGGGTGGGAAGTGCTTTTCTGGTGGCTCAGTCGGAGAAGGCAATGGCACCCCACTCCAGTTCTTTTGCCTGAAAAATCCCATGGATGGAGGAGCCTGGAAGGCTGTAGTCCATGGGGTCACTGAGAGTTGGACACAACTGAGCGACTTCACTTTCACTTTTCACTTTCATGCATTGGAGAAGGAAATGGCAACCTACTCCAGTGTTCTTGCCTGGAGAATCCCAGGGATGGGGGAGCCTGGTGGGCTGCCATCTATGGGGTCGCACAGAGTCGGACACGACTGAAGTGATTTAGCAGTAGCAGTTGGTAGAGTCTGCCTGCAATACAGGGGATCTGCATTGGGTTCGATTCTTTGGTCGAGAAGATCCCCTGGAGAAGGAAATGGCAACCCCCTCCAAAAGTGTATCCCTTTACATTCCCATCAGCAGTATATGGGATATCCGAATACATCCCCATTCTTTCCGACATTTGATGTAATCAGCCTTTTTAATTTTAGCCATTTTAGTACCAATGCACAGTGGTATTGCCTATGCTTTTAATTTGCATTTCTATAGTAGTAAATGATATTGAATTTCTTGTCGTTTGCAGATTTACCATGCATATTTCTTCTTTGGTGGGATATCTGTACTTTAATCCATTTAAAAAAATTGGGTCGTTTGTTTCCTTGTTAAGTTTTGGAATTTCATTATGTGTTGCATATACAAATCCTACAACAGATATGTGACTTGCAATCATGTTATCCTACTCTGTGGTTTGTCTTTTCATTCCCTTAATGGTGTTTCTTGAAGAACAGAAGTTTTTAATTTTGATGAAGTCCATTTTTTTTCTTTTATAGGCTTTGATTTCTTGTAATAGCTAAGAAGGGCTTCCCTGGTAACTCAGCTGGTAAAGAATCTGCCTGCAATGCAGGAGAGAGACCCCAGTTCAATTTTGGGTTGGGAAGATCCACTGAAGAAGGGATGGGCTATGCACTCCAGTATTCTTGAGCTTCCCTGGTGGCTCAGCTGGTAAATAATCCACCTGCAATGTTGGATACATGGGTTCAATCCCTGGGTTGGGAAGATCCCATGGAGGAGAGCATGGCAATCCACTCCAATATTCTTGCTTGGAGAATCCCCATGGAGAGAGGAGCCTGGCAGGCTACAGTCCATGGGGCTGCAAAGACTCAGACATGACTGAACGACTAAGCATAAGCACAGCACAAGAAATCTTTGCTTAACCCAGATCCCAAAGCTTTTCTCCTGTTTATTTCTAGAAGCTTTATAATTTTATATTTCATATTTTCATCTTTGATCCATTTTAATTTACTTTTTAATGCAGTGTGAGCTATGGGTTTAATTTCACTTTTTTGCATGTGGAAAACAATTGCTCTAGCACTATTTGTTAAAACAATTATTTTCTTTTCTCTGCTGAATTATTAGGGAAAAGTATTCAAGTTATGATGTATAAATATAGAACAGATTATGCCAAAAATGTGTTTAAGCCTCACTGTAAAAATGCCTGGACTATTGAGGAGAGATTTTGCTTTCCCTCAGAGTTACAATTGCTTTTAAACAGAATAGAAGAATTGAACTGTAAAAAACAAAGCAAACCAGACCAAACACATTGATTTGAGGTTTGTTTTGAACCTGTGGCCAAGCTCCATGGCCCAGCTGAACCACACCTAGCCTCCTGCCTGTGCTCTTTATTATTTAGCCAAATATTGGCCTATTTTAGACACTGGATGGTAGCCCATTATTGCTGAGGTCTAGAAATTTCCTACATAGTTAAACTTTTAATTTCTTTTCAAGGGATGCACTACTAATTTTGAATCACTGATGTTGACGTCACATGTCAGAAACTTGTAGAAAGTATACTTTTCCCCAGAGATTCATCTCATATTGAGTTTCACCCTGCATATGTAACACACAAGCCTATCTAGTTAAAGGAGTTCATTCTACTCTATTTTGAAAGATAAAATTTCTAGTATTGAAAGTATAGAAATTTTGAGATCTTAGTGACTATTTTGCATCTTTTTATTATCTAAATGTTCATCCTAATTCTGTAGTCATGATATAATATTTGAAGCATAATAGTATTTTTCAGATTTTACTTTATAAAACACAAACAATGATTTATATTAAATCACTCTGACTTTCCCTTCTGAGCACAAATGAAAGCCTTAAAAACATTGTAATCTGAACCAGTAAATCAAAGGAGAGAAGCCCATAAACTTAGCCTGACTTTGATGATCACAACCACTGATGCTGCAAAATTGATTTAATTTTTAGGGTCTACCAAGAAAGCTCCAGCTCCCACAGGAAGTGAAGACATACACACACACACACACACACACACACACACTTGAACAGTTACTGCTTCTACTTTATCAAAAAGTAAAACCATGTCCACTGCTTTACAAACAGTTCACCGAGTCTCCATAAAGCAGCACTGTTTTGTCTGAAACTCTTCCCCAATAAACTTTTATTTTGCAGTTAAATAAATTCCTCTTGCATAACTCCTGGGTTTTGATGGTCAACATTGTCACCGAGTATGGGTGTTGTTCCAGGGAAGAACGGCCTGACATTGTTCTGACCGGAATGTCTGTTCTAATGGCGGGACACAAACTGTGCTTTTTGTTAGTGTTTCACAATGTTGATTATTTTCACACTATGTTAGAACAACTAGAACTGAGACTTTTGTTTCATGAGACATAGAGCTCATTCATAACCTGTTATATTTCTGAACAATTCTAATTGTACACTGGGACATTATATTCCAATGTTGAAGTGAAAATTTCATTGTAATGTAGAAAGGGAATGCTATGGTCTGAATGAACGTGTCCCAGCAAAACTCATATGTTTGAATCCTAATGCCCAGTGTGAGGGTATTAGGAGGCAGAGCTTTTGGGAGGCTCTTAAGTTGTAAGGGGAAAGGCCTCATGAGTGAGATTAACATCCTTATAATAGAGACCCCAGGGAGGTCTCCAGCCCCGCTTGAATGTGAAGACATAATAGGAAGTCTTCATTATGGAAAAGGGTCCTCACCTCACCACGCTAACACCTTTATCTTAGACTTTCAGATTCCAAAACTGCAAAAGATATCTTTCTGTTATATATACTATTTTCAGTCCGTGGTTTTTTGTTAGAGCAACCAGAGTGGGCTAAGACAGCAAGGCACATGTACCCATGGCTTCCTGACTCTGTGGGCATATTTACAATGCAATATAGTCCCAGGGTTCTGGACAAGGGATCTTCCTGACTCAGTGACAGAACTTGCCTCCCCAGCTTGACAGATGGATTCTTTACTGATGAGCCTCCAGAGAAGCCCCTCAAAAAGGACTGGAGAGCAACTGCAAGTCTTGAACAACCACCCTCAAAAGGGTAGTTGAATCACGAGGCAGTCAAAGGAAACACAGTGATGACAGATGACCTCTTTTATGCTTTTTATAACTTTTGAGACTCTAAGCACCATGAGTGCCAGGCTTTGTCTCCCATGCATATATGATAGGTGCCTAGCACCTTGTGGGGACACGAAAATTGGTGGTGAGGGAATTATTATATCTGGGAAAAATCAAGCACATGCAATTCCTACTTGACATTATTTTGCAAATTTTGTTAAATGTCTATAAATATCTTGCTCACTGGGCAAGATTCTAGAGACACAAAGAAAATAATATCGGTTATCTGATTTCAAAGAGCTTAGAATCAATAAAAGTTTGATTAAAACTGGAGTATTTAAGAATCTTTTGAAAGGAAAGATCAAAAATTGTTACTCATAAATGAGCTCACATTGTATATTTTTGTCATTTTACAGATCTTATACAGTGTTATAGCTCCTTATCATTCTCTATCACACCTGAATATCATCATTGTCATCTAAAAGCTAAAAGGCTTTCTAAGATTCAGGGTCAACTGAGTGCTGTGAAATGTCAATATAGGTAAAAATGTTAAGATTTAAAGAAAAATGAGTGGTGGTATAAGTGTTTATAGGATTATATTCACGTTAATTATTGATACAACAGTTTTTAAAACAATTTGAAATGCCAAAAATTTCTACGTTAACTTAAACTTATTTTACAGTCAAGTTAAAGTTGATTAGAATCAAGTGACTCTATCAATGTATTATATACTATATATATATATGGTATATATGATATTTATTATTAAATACATATTTAACATATCTGTTATATTTTATGACAAAGGAAAACAGAGTGGCAGGATGAATACAAAATAACTACTTCTTTACATAATTCTGTTATGATCAGAGAACAGTCTCTGTCTATTGTTAAGCCATTTGTGAGACTATATACAGAAATTATCCTACTTTATGTAGAACTTCTCAATGGAAAATGTTGAAGCATATATTGTTTTGTGCTTTGAATGCCAGTGCAGGCTTGATTTATACCTTGGCTTGACTTTTAATTAGAAAATCTAGACCAGTCAAAGTATGAAAACTCGATGGAAGGAGGCAAATCTAAGTTACTCTGTTTTGAGTCTCAGTGTTTTGATATTAATAGATTCATAAAGGCCATGTTTAGAGGAAAGGGAAAACTGAGACTGAACAGCAAAATTTCAAAATGGGGAGGGGGGCATTCTCATAGACATGAGGGGTCAAAGGGGGGAGTGGGATGAATTGGGAAATTGGAATTGACATATATACACTATTGATACCGTGTATAAAATAGTTACCTAATGAGAACCTATCGTGTAGCTCAGAGAACTCTACTCAGGGCTCTCTGGTGACCTAAATGGGAAGAATTCCAAAAAGGAGAGGATATATATACACAACACACACACACACACACACACACGTATGTGTGTGTGTGTGTGTGTGTGTATATATATATATATATATATATATAGCTGATTCATTTTGCTGTACAGTAGAAACTAATACAACATTGTAAAGCAATCATACTCCAATAAATATTAATTTAAAAAAATAAGTATAGGATCAGAAATCATCTGAAAAATCATGTAGTCACTTGCATCATTTTACATCCCCATACCACCATGATCCACAGAGGTGCTGTAAGCTTGCCAGCTTCACAGAGTAGGCTATGGACACAGGTAGAATAAAACTCCAAAGAATTTAAATTTCTAGTTCAAGATTCCAATATGAGAAGCCTTTTAAAGGGACTGGTGTTGCTTTAAAGGAAAGTGCCTCCTTCTAAGTCTAATTGCTGAATAAAATCCCTTAAAGACACATCCTGAGAACTGAGACTTTTTAAATCATATAGAAATTACATTCATAGAGACCCTGCTTCAAAGAATAATATTCAGGGGAGCAGATACTTATAGAAAAGCAAATAAATACTCATGCTATTATATAGCTGATTTAAAAATCTAGGCACCAATAGTATGGCAAAAAAATATATTTCAAGACATGTGAATAGAGGAAACACTATTTTTTGTATCCATCAGGCATTCCATTAAGAGTTCCATAACTTGTCGCTTGTGAAACGAATTCAATTTGCCACTTCAGTTCTAGCAGAGTCCTCAGTTCATTTCTCCTTTCCCTCTTCATGCTTTCTAGTACAGTGTTATCAACTTCTATTGGCTTCAATTATCATCCATTAGGCTAAACCTCTCCCAAGTATATTTCTACATTCCATTTTTTCTTTCACATTCTAGACTTACACGCATTGGACTCTTCCACCTAGAATACTTACAAGCACCTCTAGTTAAACACTCTGGTTATTGAGCACATTATCGATTTCTTTCGGATCTTACTTTTCCCTGCATCCCTTATGTCCTTTGAAAGAACCGGCACCTTGCACTTCTGCTGTGGCCTCACCCTTCATATCTGTTAATTCTAGCCTGAAATCATTCTTAGATTTATTCCCTGCTTTGCATTTCCGCCACTTCCACATGACTCCTGGAATTCACCTCCTCCTAGGTGCTTTCTTCATCTCCTTGTCTCATACAACTCCATTTCTTTATTCAGTTTGTTTCTGAGGCAATCATGGTCATGTCCACTATACATGGAATATTCTATACATTTTAGGTGAGCAAAAGGCCCTTCACAGGTGATCCCTGGCTTTCTTCTCTCAACTCATTTCACATCAGCAACCCTAAGTCTCACTCTAGTTTTCTTATAGGAGAAGGCAATGGCAACCCACTCCAGTACTCTTGCTTGGAAAATCCCATGGATAGAGGAGGCTGGTGGGCCTGCAGTTCATGGGGTCACTAAGAGTTGGACACGACTTCACTTTCACTTTCACTTTTCACTTTCATGCATTGGAGAAGGAGAAGGCAACCCACTCCAGTGTTCTTGCCTGGAGAATCCCAGGGACGGCGGAGCCTGGTGGGAGGCCATCTATGGGGTCGCACAGAGTCGGACACAACTGAAGCGACTTAGCAGCAGCAGCAGCAGTTTTCTTATATCCAAACCACTCTGAATTGTCAACAATTTTTTAACACAATTCACCATTTCATGCTTCCTTCTCGTGTGATGTTTTATATATTCAAAAAGACTTGGTCCTCTTGACTCTCCATAAAGGCTTCATTCAACCCCTAACACAACTAGTAGAGCAAGTTCGTCTCACCCTTATGTTCCCATAGCAATCTGTTCATGTATCTGTTGTGACATGTAACAAATTGCACTCTAGCTCTTTCTGTATCTAGCATTCCTAAGCACTGTGAGCTCTCTTAGGTCAAGAATGGTATCACATTTGCAAACAATCAACCTGGAAACAACCACAGTGCTTAAAAATCAGGGAGCATTCAGTAGTCTATGTTTGCTAAAGAAAAGAATAATGACAGATAGGTGAATGCACAGATGGATGAAAGAGTGATGAGCGAATCCAGCACAGCCCCTCGACCTTGCGTATCAAGGTGAGACTGGAGTAGCAAATAAGTAGGAAAGTTACCTGAGCCTGGCATTGTAGAAAGAGACACATGGAGGATAACATCTCGGCAATCAAGAGGGCTCTTGTCCTCAAATACCTTTGATGCTTGTAATCATCTAAAATATAACAAAGGTTTTCATTATATATAATCAGGAAAAAAGTTAGATTTTAAAATGCATGTCGCTAATTCACAATGCAATGTGGAGTAAGTGGTCTACATTGCAGTTCATCTCTACCCTTATGGAACATGGCTACAGAACTGGGCTGCCTGAGACTAAGACCCAACTCAGTGATGCACTAATCTGATGAATACATAGATCTCTTTGGGCCTTGGATTTTTCATATGCAAAACAGGAATATTTTTCTAGGTGTGTTACAATGATAAAACTCAGTAAGTTACTACATGTGTAATGCATACAGGAGTGTCTTATACTTTGTCGTTATTTAGTCGTTCAGTCTTGTCCAACTCTTTGCAACCTTATGGACTGCAGCCCATCAGACTCCTCTATCCATGGCATTTCCCAGGAAAGAATACTGGAGGAGGTTGCTGTTTCCTTCTCCAGGGGCTCTTCCCAACCCAGGAATCAAACTCACATCGCCTGTATTGGCTGGCAGATTCTTTATTGCGGAGCCACTGCTGCTGCTAAGTCGCTTCAGTCGTGTCCGACTCTGTGCAACCCCAGAGATAACAGCCCACCAGGCTCCCCCATCCCTGGGATTCTCCAGGCAAGAACACTGGAGTGGGCTGCCATTTCCTTCTCCAATGCATGAAAGTGAAAAGTAAAAGTGAAGTCGCTCAGTCGTGTCTGACTCTTAGCGACCCCATGGACTGCAGCCTACCAGGCTCCTCCATCCATGGGATTTTCCAGGCAAGAGTACTGGAGTGGGGTGCCATTGCCTTCTCCACGGAGCCACTAGGGAAGCCCATCTTACACTTAGTCTATGTTGAATCAATTATTGTTAATTCCCAATAATTTATAATTGATATCAGAATTTCTATGAAGGGAAATTTGTAATAATAGAATTAGGTTATTTGTAATAATAGAATAGGGTGGGATGCTATAGAAGAAAAAAGTCAAGGAAGATAGAACCAGAACTATCACATGGAATCTTTACCTCTGGGAACATGTTTGAGCCTCCAACCAAATCCATAATAATAATAATAATGATAAAAATATCCATGGATTTTTGTTTAATTTTCAGGATACCCTAAGATGCTTTCTTACAATAAGAAGATTGAATATTGATGACAAATAAACAAGATCCTGTTTTAAAGTATTTTGTATTTGCTGGAGAAAAAAAATATTGTGGGAAGAATTAGAGGACAGTCATCCACAGTTGAAAACAGTCATTAAAAAAAAAAAGTGAAGTAAATCAAAAGAGAAAGACAAATGCCATGTGATATGTATGGATTCTACAATATGACACACGTGAACATGTCTAAGAAGTAGAAAAAGCCTCACAGACATAGAGAACAAACGTGTGTTTACCCAGAAGGAGGAGGGGAGGTGGGGATGGATTGGGAGTTTGGGGTTGGTGGATGGACACTCACATATAGAATGGACAAACAATAAGTCCCTACTGTGCAGCACAGAGAACTATATCCTATATTCTCTATAGTTCCTGGGATAAGCCATAGTGGAAAAGAATAGTAAAAATGTGCATACATGCGTAACTAAGTCACTATGCTGTGCAGAAATTAACACAGCACTGTGAGTCAACTGTACTGCAATTTAAAAAATTAAAAATTAAAAAAAAATCTGTAAGACAAGATGAAAAACAGGAAGAAAAAGACCTAAGAGTAACTCCGTGAGAGTGAGGGAGAGTACGATTGAAAATGTCAAACACAGGTGTAATTTTGTAAAATGCCATGAATCTATTGTAACACTGTGGGTGAGGGCAGATAGTCCCTCCCCCAAAGAGTGAGAAATCGGTTCTTAGGTTTTACTTTAAATTATAGAGATGTTTGAATAAGGCAAAGAGAAGAAAATAATAGGTAAATACAATCCATAGAATACTTACTCAATGTAAAATACTATGTATAGTTAAATAAAATATGATATACAGTGAGTATAAAAATCTGAAATATATAAAAGAAAAATGTGACAAATCAAAGGAGCAAAGGAAAAAGCTGTAAAAATTAAAAACAAAAGTTCAAGACACATAAACAGTCCAGGATTAGTAAAACCAAAGACATCTGTAGCTACAGAAGGGAAGTACTGTATTATCTCAGAGGCTGAAACAATGATGGATATTCACGCTTAAAAACGTAAGACTTCACAGAAAGTTTAAATTATAAAGAATGAATGCAAAATGTTTAAGAGAGATGCCTGCTTTTTATTGCTACGTTTTGCATCATCTGTGTAGAAAATTTACATATATCAAACATTTCATTTGAAGACAATGATGGAAAAATATGACTACTGCATTTATCAGAACTCTTCTGATCATGGTAAGATTGTAAATCAACTTTCTCACATCCCAAGTAGTTAAAAATAGCTGAACTGCTTCTGATATCTTTCTTTTATGGACGGTTTTAAAAATGGGTCTTATGTTGGAGATAACTGAAAAACAAATAAGTACTGCAGATTATTATTTCAAAATACCTGAATCTTGGAAGTCTTTATTAAATTTAATTGAAATAGAAATTCAATGAGGATAAAAATTGTTTTAGTATAATTTCTTATAACTAAAACCTTTATTTAAAATAGTAAGAGGAGACATAAATGACAATGCTGAGCACAACAGAACTTGCTTTTCACTGCTTCCCCAACCTCTAAATGTTTCCCTCTGTTCAACGTAAAGAATACAGGTCTCAAGGAGCCCTTTGAACTATTTGAATCAATCAAGCAATTCTTGGAGGCAAAGCAAGACAGGACAAAATGCTGTTATAAATCTGTACTGTGGACCAGGTATGGCTGAGACAAATAGTCTAAGCTTACCCACAAATCACTGAAGGTCTAATCTGAAAGTTTCTTATCATTCATAAACCCGCTAATAAAACATACCAAATGACAGTGCTAAGGAGATGGTTGCGTGCTCACTAAAATTCCTCCTTCCCTTTGTTCAAACATCTAATCTAGGTTATTTTCCAGCCTCTCTTGAGGTTGGAAGTCTCCATGCAACTTAAGTGTCTCTATAGGAACACAAGCAGATGTGCCTTTGTCAAATCCACGCCTGGCTTGGGAGCACCCCACACCTTCTTCCTTCCCCTGGAAATAAGACTATATAAGGTCCTACCTAGGTGGTGACTGAGCTTCAACCAAGATGCCTGGATCTGTGTGAGATGATTTGGAGAAAGTGGTCCTGCAGAACGGAACGCTGATCCATCACTGTTACATGAGTGAAAAATCTACTATGTCCAACCACTGACATTCAGCGTCTAACTTATCCTAACCAACTCAGATGGTTAAGTAGAGCTTTTGGAGCTATATAAATTTAGCTTTCAGTCTCCACTCCCTATTTATTAACTGTGTGATGTTAGGTAAGTCCCTCAAGCTTTGAAAACCTCCATTGCTTCATCTTTCAAAAGAGAAACAGTAAAACTCTATACCCACCTCAGAGCGGTGCTGTACATTTTAAATGAGATAATGTACAAAAAAATTTTTAGCACAGTATCTAAGAAAACATTTAAAATATGGGAGTTATTATAATTTAGTTTGGTGACTAAGTACCATAAATACTATTTAAAAGAAAGAAAATATCTGAATAATTTTTCAAGACTATATATACATGTATATATATATATAGACTGTCACCTCAATGCAACTCAAATGGTAATTCAGTTTTCTCTATAAGAAAACTGTTTAAGCAAGAGGATCCTTGCAGGTTGATAGGTTTAAATAGTTTTAAATTCAAAGATACAACATCAAATGTGATCCAGACACCTCAAAGCAAGCAAGTAGGACTATTTTTATGCATTACCTAACACACAAACATACGTGCGCGCACACACACACACACATCCTATTTAATGAAGATCCTCCCAAGAAGACAGCTTTATTCCACTTTAGGCAGAAAAGGTAAAATGACTTTATAAAGATAAAACAATTACCTCACTGCTCTAATATTCGAAGTTTGTGAAGGTGAAGTCCTAGTTCTTACTCGTGTTCTGTTTGTTTCACAAGCTAAAAATGAAAATGGAAATATATAGTCTCCTAAAGACAAAGAGTTATCCCTTATCAAACTCGCATTGATGACACTTTACAATAACTATTTCTATAAATAAGAGTGTCAACATTATAATTTGATTGCTCATCGGCCTCAAGTGCATTGGAATTAGATTCGAAAGAGGAACGTGAGAAGAGTAAAATCAGCAAGACCTTTTCCTTTTTAAAACACATTTCAGTAATGCGTGGCAACATGCCTTTGTCTTTATCTTTCGTTTTATTAGTGCTCTTTTGAATTGTAAGATCTTTATCCCATCCCACCAGCTCCCGCACCCCCACCCCCTTGCCTTTTCTTTCTTCACCATTGTTCATCCAAACTACAAGACCATCTGTTCACTTGGCAGATGCAAGTCAGTTCTATAATTGTTGTCATTCTTAGCATAGTGCAAACCCTGCACAATCAAGGGGACGAGAAGTACTACATTCATGAGTTAGCCAAATGTGTATTGTTGTCGAAATTACTTGTCAAAACGTCAAAGGGAACAATATTTGATTTTCAAAGCACAGCATACATCTACCCAGATTACAATATGAGGGCTCTATTATGCTGTTACTTATGCAATGCATCATTCAGATTTTGACGAAAGTAAATGGCATGAGCTCTCGCAGGCTTTGATTTCTATTGTGTTAAAGGAGCCTAGGAGTTAGTTACAAAATCCTTTGTTCAAACAGTGAATTGAGTTTTTTCTGAAGTGTATCGAATGCACACATTTGGAAGATAGAAATCTCTGATATGAATGCACCACGCTTTTAAACAATGCCAATATGTGATAATCAGGATTTAAACACAGAATATATTAAAACGTAGAATTGGGGGATTTTCAAGATGGAAGGCAATAAGATGTTGTATGAGAGTTTCACTTGTGCTGTAACAAATTGGCGTACATTTAGTGGCTTCAACCCACACAATTTATTTATCTTACGTTTCTATAGATCAGGAAGATATGAGTCTTCCTGGGCTAATATCAAATGTCAACAGGGCTGCTTTCCATTTTAGAAGCTCCAGCAAGCAAATAACTCATTTTCTTGGTCTTCCAGCTTCTAGAGGTAACCTGCATTCCTCGACCGTGACCTCCTTCTGTCTTCAAAGCCAGCAGCATTGTGGAATCTCTGACCATTCTGCCATGATCACACCTCCCTCTCTGACAATAGCCAGGGAAGATTCTCTGCTTTTAAAGAATCCTGGGATTTCTCTTTCTGACTTACATACTAACATCTATATATGGAATCTAGAAAAGTGGTTCAGATGAACCTACTTGCAGAGCAGGAACAGAGACAAGAAGTGTCCTGTGTACTCGGCGGGTGGGAGAAGAGGAGTGGCCTGAATTGGGAGACTGAGGTTGATGTGTATACATGGTGTGTAAAATAGACAGCTACTGGGAACCTGCTGTCAGAGCGCATGGAGCCCAGCTCGGCACTCTGTGTGGCCCAGATGCGGGGGATGAGGGAAATGGGAGGGAGGTTCAAGAGGGAGGGAGCATATGTACTCATACAGCTGATTCACTTCATTGTACAGTAGAAACTCACACAGCATTGTAAAGTAAATATAACTCAATGAAAAAAAATAAACATGGGATTAATTTGGGCTTATCTGGGTAAACCAGGATAATTATCCCAACTCAGAGTCCTTAACCTTAATTGTATCCGCAAAATCCCTTTTTCCAAGGAAGGTAACATATTTGCAGGTTCCAGGGGTTAGGTGCTGGTCTCTTTGGGAAATATTTTTCAGCCTTTTTCATCCATCTCAAGCTCCTCTTTTACAAGTGAGAAAAGAAAACTGAAAAATTAACACTATAACCCTGAGACTCCAGTTCCCTGCTCTTGTAACTAAAAGATATCACGTTTCTTTGTAATTTGACATGACTCATCTTGTGAAAAAGAAATGAACCAAAAAGTCCTCTAAATAGCATTTGTACTTCAGAGCTCTTCAGTCCTCTAAATAGCATTTGTACTTCAGACCTAGGCTATTGGTTGAAGATACAAATCAGTTTTACATGCAACTTTTCAGCAATGCATAGACCTCCCAGACTTAGAGTAGGTGTTTAATTAATATAAATATATATATATATATGTACATATATATATAATTAGATGATATATATATATATTGTTATTTGACAATAGTGATGATTTCATACCACAACACTTTCTCTAAGGCTCTAAAAATGCTTTTAATTTTTAACTGATTTATGAAATAATTTTAACATACTCACATTGAATATAGATGAGTAAGAAACCAACTGATTAGAATGTTAGTACATGCAAACTCTCTACAAAAAACTATTAGGTGACTGTTCCAGGCTAAACTTTGAACTAGCTGCTGGGAGATAAAGGGTAAGTAGGTCCTGGAACTGCCCTGAATTAACCTGGTGTTAGTGGGTACTGTGTGTTCTTATAAAGGTGCTTAAAGGGTGAAGTGGAGGAAGCAGCTATGACCAGAAGGTGCATCAATAGAGAAAGTGGCATTTAAATTAATTTTGAAGAATAATTGGGATTTTAAATGCTCAAGGAAGTAGTAATAGGCTTTCCTTTGTGTTCTTAGGAACCACAAAATATCAGGTTAAAATGCAAGAAAAGTCTAGCGAAATTAACCTTTTGGAAACTTATATGCCCCACATCATATGGTGCCACACATATGATATAACACCCCACATTATATGCCTCAACTTTTCTTCTGTATTAAAAGATGGATCTGGAGATTATCACACTAAGTGAAGTAAGTCAGAGAAAGACAAATATCATATGATATCGCTTATACATGGAATCTAAAAAAATGATACAAATGAACTTATTTACAAAACAGAAACAGATTCACAGACATAGGAAGAAACTTATAGTTTTTAAAGGTGGAAGGTAGGGAAGAGGGATACATTGGGAGCTTGGCATTGACATATACATTTCTGTATGCAAAATAGATGATCGCCAAGGACCTACTGTGTAGCACAGGGAATGCCACTCACTATTCTGTAACAATCTAAATGGGGAAAGAATTTGAAACAGATTAGATATGCATACAGGTATAATGGAATTCCTCTGTGTACACCTGAAACTAACACAACATTGTAAACAACCATTGTTTTTGTTGTGCTGTGTGCTCCGTGTTCAACTCTTTGTGACCCCACCCACGGTAGCCTGCCAGGCTCCTCTGACCGTGGCATTTTCTAGGCAAGAATACTGGAGCAGGTTGCCGTTTCCTCCTCCAGCGCATCTTCCTGACACAAGGAATGAACCTGTGTCTCTTGGGTTTCCTGCATTGGCGGGTGGATTCTTTACCACAGAACCACCTGGGAATCCCGTAAGTCAGCGCTACTTCAACATAAAATAAAAATTAAAGAAAAAATGAAAAAGAAAAATCATGGCAATTAAAAATAAAATAAAATAATAAAGTAAAAATAAATAAAAATTAAAATGTGTGAGGATGGATAATAACACATTCTACATCATGTAACCAGACTCCTTTTCCCAGTAAGCCATCTTGTGCACTTGAGCTCTGCTCAGTAAGTGCTTTAGGGAGGATACATGGCCCTTATCTACAAACTTGCTGTCACATAAAATACAACCTTCAGCTCTGGATGCCCTTTTGAAGAAGGGCATTAAAGAAGGAAATGGCAACCTGCTTCAGCATTCTTGCCTGGGAAATGCCACGGGCAGAGACGCCTGGTGGGCTGCAATCTACGGGATCACAAGAGCCGAGCACAACTTGGCAACTAACAACAACGACAAAGAAATAGAGAGTCAGAAACAGGAAAATATTCTAAACAAACCACCGCCAAGCAAGGGCATAATTAGGAGCCCGTTACAAAGTTATTCTTGCCATTTTTCAAAGTGGATATTTTAGAGCTATCTGTACTGCATAGAATTATAATAAAGTTGAATCCATATGACCAAGAAGGGCTGTAAAACTTCTGAAATTTGGAAGATCTAGATATGATTCCTGAGTATCACAAAGACATTGAGTAATACTGAAAACTATTTCCACAGATCATTACAGTCATTATTTACAAGACATTGTTTAGAAAATACTTATTTATAGTCAATTGTGAGACATATTCAATTAATTTCCCATTTTAAATACTTGTGCTGAGTATTTATCTTTAGTATACATTCTTATTAGCCTGCTTACTTATTACATTTATTTGTTCTATTCAGTAACTCACATATTACAAAAATAGTATCCTAAAATTACCACAACTCTATAAAGTTACTAAATAACATTTTCAGATATAACCATCAATATTTTCTGTCAGATAGTCAAGATTTACTAGCTATTATCATAAAGGTCAAAGTCTAAACAATGGTTAATGTGTATTTATACAGATAGAATCACATCTATAAAGGTGTACTTCTAAGTTATTAGGAAAGTCTTTTATTAAAGACTTATTAGTCCATATGTTTAAAACCCCCTTTCTAATAAAGCATTTATGATATTTAGTTTCCAGGCCATATGTACAATTACTTCAGAGATTGCTTGGTACATGGATAGAACTGTTTGTTTTCTTTTCTTTCTTTCTTTTTTTTTGGTTGGGTATTGGTTGCTAAGGTTACAGACCTTTTTCTCTGCTAATAGCAGACTCTACTGGGTGTGAAACTTGAGTCTCCATGGCATTTAGAATCTGATCGCCCCAAGTCTCACTTTCTAGGCTTTCTTTGTATCCAGTGCTGAATTCTCAGGTCCCTGCCCTGTGTCAGCTGACACCAGTCTCCTTGCTAACTGCATATACCCTTTTCCTCAATGAATAAGGGCTTGATTGTGCATCAATTAACATGGCTTATTTTACTGTTAAAGTAAATTACACAGAAATGGCATTTCCTCCCAAACAAAGAAAAATAATACCATAATAACACAACCTTGACACTTCCCTAATGCTCTAATCTGACAATCTCAGTGCACTTAACAAAGAGCAATTAATTAACCCTTACAACATTCCTGTCAGGAACGCCTGATTATACCCACTTTACAAATTAAATGCTAAGAGGTACATACCTTGGACAAGGTTACACAGTTTGTTTGTGACAGACTGGAGACCATAACTCAACAACCTTGGCCCCGGTCTCTGGGCAGTCACCAAACAGTCAACCAGCACCAATCAGAAAACATATTGCTTCTGTTCCTACTACTAAAATCCAATCCTCTTTTCATAAGAATCTGTGAATGGCTAGTTACCAAAGACTTTATTCTATTTAGTCATCGTTCTCATTCAAGAGGAAAGAGAACTTGAAAATCTATAAGCTTGAAAATCCATAAGCACATCTTGCCAAGGGCACTACTCTTAAAAAAAAAAAAAAAAAAAAAAAGACTGCATTGAATGTTAACTAGCAAAATGTGGCCAAAGGAGAGGTTTGACACAAGAGTGCTGGAACCCCAGCGTGCCTCTGGGTGAGCTACAAAGAATAGCAGTCAATGCATCAAATCTCGATTTTCCTTATAAATTCACATCCATGCATATAATACCAGAAAGTGGAAATGTTTCCTTACGATTCACACACAGACAAGCAGAACCCGCTGTTAAAGAAGATGCAAAGCCATTTGGGAACTCTAGTGGATACATCCATCCGATGAGGTTTTTTTCTTTTTTTGTAAACAGTAAATGTTGTGACTCCACAGCCAGTCATGTGGCATCTTCAAAAGCTGTGTCCGCAGTTAAATTGGGTCCCAAAGCATCGGCGGGGGTGGCTAGCATCATATTGACATTGTAGCTTCGACGTCTGTAATCACCAAACTTCAGTGGGTTCCTGACATCAAGGGCAGAGAGCCCACATCATTCCCCTTCTCATGCTATTCCAGGAGAACATAAACTAGTCTAGCCTCTCATTAAAAGTTATGTTTCCTTAGAAGTGTCCCTAATGAGCATCTGATTTTAGTAGTTTGCATCTGGCTTCCCCTGCCTGAGACACCAAGCTTATTGAAGCTGTGGATGATCAACAGCTGACTTGCACTTAAGCCATTATCCTGAGCACATAAAGGGGAAACAGACTCGAGCCCTGACCTTCCTCTTGACCGCAGCTTCATTTCCACCTATCTCCTTCTTTTGACCTGAAGGAGCTCGCTCTTGTGCACCTATGTAACTTGGATGTCCATTTTTTGGTACTTTTCCATTTCCCAAGCTCGTCAGCCTTTTTTTGGAACCACCTCTTTAAACCAGCAGCACCCCAAACCCAGCCAAGGCACCATGTTCTCTTCAACATCCCATATTCTGTCCTTCTCCAGAGGTCATCTCTGCAGATACTTTTCCAGTCTCTAATTCCAAAGAAACACCACTATCTACTTTCCATTTCCTTTATCTTTATCTCTCTGCCCTTCCAATATATG
This sequence comes from Bos mutus, assembly GCF_027580195.1. Classification (NCBI taxonomy): domain Eukaryota; kingdom Metazoa; phylum Chordata; class Mammalia; order Artiodactyla; family Bovidae; genus Bos; species Bos mutus. The sequence continues at coordinate 89,345,912 of NC_091626.1, read as the reverse complement.
ACCTTTCATCAATCATGTGTCAATTCTCTTTTATATTGTTTTGGTTGTTCAGCTGCTAAGTCATGTCCACTAGTTACAACCCCATGAATTGCAGCACACCAGGCTTCCCTGTCCTTTGCTATCTCCTGGAGTTTGCTCAAACTCATGTCCATTGAGTCAGTTCAATTTCCAGTTCAGTCACTCAGTTATGTCCGACTCTTTGTGACCCCATGAACTGCAGCACGCCAAGCCTCCCTGTGCATCACCAACTACCGGAGTCCACCCAAACCTATGTCCATTGAGTCCGTGATACCATCCAACCATCTCATCCTCTGTCGGCCCCTTCTCCTCCTGCCCCCAATCCCTCCCAGCATCAGGGTCTTTTCCAATGAGTCAGCTCTTTGCATCAGGTGGCCAATGTATTGGAGTTTCAGCTTCAACATCAGTCCTTCCAATGAACACCCAGGACTGATCTCCTTTAGGATAGACTGGTTGGATCTCCTTGCAGTCCAAGGGACTCTCAAGAGTCTTCTCCCACACCACAGTACCAAAAGCATCAATTCTTCAGCACTCAGCTTTCTTTATGATCCAACTCTCACATCCATACATGACTACTGGAAAAACCATAGCCTTGACTAGATGGACCTTTGTTGGCAAAGTAATGTCTCTCCTTTTTAATACTCTAAGTTGGTCATAACTTTCCTTGCAAGGAGTAAGCGTCCTCTAATTTCATGGTTGCAGTCACCATCTGCAGTGATTTTGGAGCTCCCCCAAAATAATATGTCACTGTTTCCACTGTTTCCCCATCTATTTGGCATGAAATTATGGGACTGGATGCCATGATGTTAGTTTTCTGAATGTTGAGTTTTAAGCCAGCTTTTTCACTCTCCTCTTTCACTTTCATCAAGAGGCTCTTTAGTTCTTCATCACTTTATGCCATCAGGTTGGTATCATCTGTGTATCTGAGGTTACTGATATGTCTCCCAGCTGTATTGGTTCCAGCTTGTGCTTCATCCAGCCCAGCTTTTCTCATGATGTACTCTGCATAGAAGTTAAATAAGCAGGGTGACAATATACAGCCGTGATGTACTCCTTTTCCTATTTGGAACCAGTCTGTTGTTCCATGTCCAGTTCTAACTGTTGCTTCCTGACCTGCATACAGATTTCTCAAGAGGCAGGTCAGGTGGTCTGGTATTCCCATCTCTTGAAGAATTTTCCACAGTTTATTGTGATCCACACAGTTAAAGGCTTTGGCATAGTCAATAAAGCAGAAATAGATGTTTTTCTGGAACTCTCTGGCTTTTTCCATGATCCAACAGATGTGGGAAATTTGATCTCTGTTTCCTCTGCCTTTTCTAAATCCAACTTGAACATCTGGAAGTTCTTGGTTCACGTACTATTGAAGCCTGGTTTGGAGAATTTTGAGCATTACTAGCATGTGAGATGAGGGCAATTGTGCGGTAGTTTGAGCATTCTTTGGCATTGTCTTTACTTGGGATTGGAGTGAAAACTGACCTTTTCCAGTCCTGTGGCCACTGCCGAGTTTTCCAAATTTGCTGGCATATTGAGTGCAGCACTTTCACAGCATCATCTTTTAGTATTTTAAATAGCTCAACTGGAATTCCATCACCTCTACTAACTTTATTTGTAGTGCCCCACTTGTCTTCATAAGGCCTAAGACCTAAGGCTCACTTGACTTCACATTTAAGGATATCTGACTCTAGGTGAGTGATTATACCATAGTGATTATCTGGATTGTAAAGATCTTTTTTGTATCTTTTTGGGGAAAGATGGATTATTAAAAGTGCAATGATGTTCATATAAGAGTGAAATTATTAATGGATACACTTAAAAATGAATTACAACTTGATGATCATTTGAAGAGAGATAGTATATTCCAATTATTTAATAGCTGTTTGGGCTCATAGGTATTTGAAGTGAAAGTTAAAGTGTTAGTAACTTAGTGTTGTCTGATTCTTTACGAACCCATGGACAGTAGCTCACCAGTCTCCTCTGTCCATGGAATTCTCCAGGCAAGAATACTGGAGAGGGTTGCCTTTCCCTTCGCCATGGGATCTTCCCAACCCAGGGATTAAACCCGATCTTTACATTACAGGCAGATTTTTTACCAACTGAGTCACCTGAGAAGTTCTAGTTTGATCATACTTTAAAAATTCCTTGATTCTGTAATATATTTAATATTCATTATTAAAATGGTAAAATAAAAAGGAAAAAGAAAGTAGGATAAAATATACATTCATTCACTACAGACAATATTTTAATTTTTGCCTTCCCCGTTTGTTTTGCCTTTACATCTTAGAACTATGTTATATGTTTTACAACTATTATTTAAAATGAATTATGACATGCACAAGAAAGAGAAAAATAACTTACTGTACACATGATTTTTAAGTTTGCTTTGTCATTTCTAAATCATTCTAAGAGGAACATACCCCATTATATGAAGGTATTGTTCTTATTCAAACCTTAATTTATAGGCATTCAGAGTGGTTCTAGTTTTGAAAGAAACACATTTACATTCTGCACAAATTTTTTTTCAGGAAAAAATCTATCAAAAGTCAAGTTGAGTCAACACACTCATTCTTAAAGTCTACTTTAAGATTTGAAAATTAAGGTTTGAGTAAGAATAATATCTTCATAAAGTGGGATATTTTGCCTCAGAATCATTTAGAAATTACAAAGCAAACTTAAGAATCATGTGTATAATAAGTTTATTTTTCACTTAAAGGTGAAGTTAGGCACAAGTGTATATAAATAAATATATATATATATATATATATAAAATGTCTAGAAAAATGTCTAAATGAAAGTCGCTCGGTTGTGTCCGATTCTTTGTGATCCCATGACTATACAATCCATGGAATTCTCCAGGCCAGAATACTGAAGTGGGTAGCTTTTCCCTTCTCCAGGGGATATTCCCGACCCAGGGATCCAACTTAGGTCTCCCATATTGCAGGTAGATTATTTACCAGCTGAGCCTCAAGGGATAGCCCAAGAATACTGGAGTGGGTAGCCCATCCTTTCTCCAGGGGATCTTCCTTACCCAGGAATTGAACCAAGGTCTCCTGCATTGCAGGCGGATTTTTTTTTTCCAACTGAGCTATGAGAGAAGCCCCAGAAAAATGCAAATACATGTATATATATTTTTGAAGTAATATTATGATTGCTTTATTTTCTATGCTTATTCTTTTCCTATTTTCTCACTATGAACGTGCATTTATTAGGTAATTCAAATGTTAGCTGCTATGGCAAATAAGTTTATACAGACTAATGTTTATTGACATAAAGATTGTGCATGTCATAATACATTTTAAATGATAGTTACATGTGGTCAAAATTGCCCTCCAGAATTTTTTTTCATGTTTAGAAATTTGCCACCTGAATATGTTGGTATATTTTCCTACATCCTACCTAGCAATTGCCGTTATTATTCTTTTTAAAAAATCTTACCAATATTCTAAGTGAAATATTACCTTTTTCTAAATTATATTTAAAGCATTGTTTATATGATTTAAGTGCCTTCATATTTATCGATCCACTGAATTTTTTCAACGTTTTCCTGTGGATGCCAAGTGCTCGTTTTTTTCTAGCAGATTGTTTATCTTTTATTTATACTGATTCTAACAAAATAATATTTGCTTACATGTACTGAGCAGTTGGGCTTCCTTGATGACTCAGACAGTAAAGAATCTGCCTGCAGTGCAGGAGAGCTGGGTTCGATCCCTGGGTTGTTAAATCTCCTAGAGGAAGGCATGGCAACGCACTCCAGTATTTTTGCCTGCGAATCCCCATGGACAGAGTGTCTGGCAGGCTACAGCCCATGGGGTCACAAAGAGTCTGACACAACTGAGTGACTAAGAGAGAGAAACTGAACAGTTCCTCTGTGTGGAATGCTAAAACGACAATATCCACTAGCTATATTTTTCTCTGTAATAACTAATATGTCTTAAACTTACAAATTTGAAATATCTCTTCATATAAAAATAATATTTATCATTTTTCCATCATATATGGTATCATTTTCCCACAATTTATAATTAGTTCTGTACTTTTATCATTGTGTATGATGTTAATGGTGATTCTTTCTTTTTTTGGTCAAATACATTTATAATAATATATTACACAAATACATCTTTCAGTGGTTTTGCTGTCAGACACAAAATGATTTTCTAATCTCTAAATAAATAAAATAACTACATTTTCTTCTAGTTCTTCTGTGGCTCAATTTTTTTACATTTAAATCTATTCCATGAGAAATTTATTGTGGTATATGATGTAAAGAGAATTCTAAATTCTTATTCACAAGTAATAATTTGTCCCCAAATTTACCTTTTCAAATAACCCTTCTTCACTAATATGAGATGGCAAGATTCATCAAATTCATTATTTTATCAATAATTTTTCATTGCTTAAGGAATGAATTTTTCATTTCCTCATCCAACTATCTTTATAATTTATGTAGTTTAAAATATTGTTTGCTGTTGAGTCGCTAAGTCATGTCCGACTCATTCTGTGCAGGGAGGAGCTCATCAGACTCCTCTGTGCGTGGGATTTCCCAGGCAAGAACACTGGAGTGGGTTGCCATTCCCTTCTCCAGGGGATTTTCCAGAGGCAAGGATCAAACCAGTGTCTCCTGCATTGTTAGGCAGATTCCTTACCACTGAGCCAACTGGAAAGCCCAGTTTAAAATATAAAGGAGTTTATTTGCCAGTGTTACTTTTTTCCTGCAAATGATTTTGCTCTTTTATAGAAATATTAGAAATCACTAATTTTATTCATTAATTTGGAGAAAAAATGATATATTTTTTATTTCCATTTTTTCCCAAAACATTTAAAATATTACAGCATAATATCTCTTGAGAGTTTATTTTCAGTGGCCTGTGTTTGTTTCCTAAAATGGCTGTAACAAATCACAAAAAAGTGAATGGTTAAAATAACAGCAATTTATTGTCTCTGTTTTAGGGTCTTGAAATCTGAAATGGAGATGTTGGCAGAGCTACGCTCCCTCTAAAGGCTCTAAGGAAGAATCCTTCTCTTCTTCTTGGTTTTTGGTGGTTCTTGGGGATTCTTAAGTTTTCTTGGCTAACATTTGCCTCACTGCAGTCTCTGTTTCCATCTTTACTTGGCCTAAATCCATATATATATATATATATATATATATATATATATATATATATATATTCTGTCCTCTAATTGTATGCCTTCACTGAATTCAGTGCCCACCCGAAACCAGTATCATGTTATCTTAACTAATTACATCTGCAAGGGTTCTGTTTCCAAATAAGACCATATTCCAAGGTTCCAGGTGGACAACAATTTTGGAGAGGACACTACTCAACCCAGTACACAGCCCATAAAATTCTCCTCAGGTGGAAGAAGATCTCATGGGTCTGGTGTTTTTTTTGCCTACATGCAGATTAAAAAAAAAAATTATTAAAAAGAAAAATACAATCACTTTAAGATAGTACATTCAATCTAGACTTTCTATGCTTATTGTATTAGAAGATAGGGTAATTAATCAAATGATAATTCAACAGAATGTTCATGGCTTTATTTATTGTGCTGTCAAATAAGTAAAATTACTCCTACTGATTTGTAAATACAAATGTATCTCACTCAAAAATATTTTAAGGCAATGCTTAGAGTTTGTCTGTTTTATCTACCCAAGAGTGTGATAAGGAGAACAGTAGCCACTCATTTTATTGCAGATATAAAAATGTTGACATTAATCAGTGCTTACATGGTCATCAGAACAGCTGAGGAGTAGACATCTGGGAAACTACCATTGAAAGTCATGGTAAACTGCCATCAGTGATCTCCCAAACTGACATTTAGAGTCTCAAGTGGAAGCACACAGATGTTAGATCTCAAGAGCTTGCTGGAAACCTCAGTGATTTTTGGTCCACCTGCAAGTCTGGCTGTGATCACTTCTGGAAAATAATGGCTCTGGTTCACTTCTACTTTCTAAGTTTAGCGTGAGCTCCTCTCATGGGAATTTTCAGGTCAGAACTTCACAGGAAAGGTGAAGCTACTCTGGGAAGTAGCTTCCATCTTTTCAAGGAGTGGAGGTGGTGTCATGTGGACATCAAGTAATCTAGCATGTTTGGTATCATGTAGATTAAGCCTCACACACAGAGTGGTCAAGGAATTATGTTGGCAGAGATTTTGGTTATTTAGCTGTTAGCTGTGCTGTTAAAAACTTTAAGGAAAAACAGTTGAGACTCTTGGTAGATAAATTGCACAGACACATGAATTTTGGGTCTTAAACTCAATTCTCTGCTGTTTGAAACACTGCACAAATTAAAACTTTATTAAAAAGGAAAGAAACTCCCAAGACTCTTAAACAGGCAATCATTCTCTGTATTCTTGCCATATTTTGTAGAGAAACATTTAAACAATAAGTAAATTGTATTAGCTATAAGAAGTATTTGATATACATGAAATTTTAGAGACATCTCTTTGCTTAAGCATAAATATTATGAATAACATCATAGCTAATATTTACTTATTATACACTCACTATATACCAGTCACTGCCTGAAACCCAGTTGCTTATTTAATACTTCCAGCAACACTATTAAGTAGATACTAAATATTAAAACCCACTTTTTAATTATAATAATTCTGAGGATGATAAGAAATAAAATGACTCAGAGTGGAATTAATCTTTCTATTGGTTGGACATGCAGCTACTGTTCATTATGTTGAGTAAGTAGCTTTGTAATGAGTTAAAGGTCTAAGTAGCCAAGATTTGATGAGATTCTTCTTAAAAGAAATTGTGTGGAATTTGTGTGAAATATTTACATTAGAATTTATTGGTCTAAAATTTGTCCATTACATATTCATCCTTGTACAAACTGAGCAAATTAATCTTGCCTTTCCTAGACTAACTATCCCTCTATAGTCCATTCTTATAACTTGTGAATAAAGAAAAAATTCTAATCAGAAAAGAAATTCCATCTCTTATTTTGAGGTCTTGACCTCACCAGAGGATAAAGACAGCTACTTTCAGCAAAGGAAAGAAAGTAAAGAGCTCTCATAACTTAATGTCGTGTGTGTCAGTTTAACTGAAACTGTTCAAATCTTAATAGACTAGTAAATCAGGACATCCTATGATGTAGTAACTGAGAAAACATTAGCCTTTTACCTTTTTGAATTTGGGGATGATTCTGACTTAGGTTAAAGGGAAAAAATTCTATTATTCTTGGTGTCCACTGGTCTGTGATCCAAAATTGCATTAGCCTCCACTTGGGTTAAAGAGGCGTGACAGATGATTTAAACACCTTGGGTCAGTTTCTTCAGCCACCCATAGATACACTGACAGGGGAAAGTATCAAGAAACTGAACAATACTAACTCAAAAGTTATCATTTAAATTTTAAACATATGCTTAAAAAAATAAAAACATAATCACTCGACAGGATTTTTCAAAATAAAATTTCAGCAAATATAATGACCTGTTGGCACTATATTATTTTATAGTGTTAAAAATATTTTCAATTATATAGTATTCAATTCCATGTGCTGAGAATATTAAATGCATGCTCATAGCAAAAACACACACTGACTAACAAATACCAAGGAAAAAAAATGGACCAAAAGCACATGCAAATATGTTCAAAGTTAAATGCAATCAGTTCAGTTCAGTTGCTCAGTCATGTCCAACTCTTTGTGACCCCATAGGCTGCAGCACACCAGGCTTCCCTGTCCTTCATCACCAAGTCCCAGAGATTACTCAAAGTCATGTCCACTGAGTCGGTGATGCCATCCAGCCATCTCATCCTCTGTTGTCCCTTCTCCTCCTGCCCCCAATTCCTCCCAGCTTCGGGATCTTTTCCAATAAGTCAGCTCTTCGCCTCAGGTGGCAAAAGTATTGGAGATTCAGCTTCAGCATCAGTCCTTCCAATGAACACCCAGGGCTGATCTCCTTTAGGATGGACTGGTTGGATCTCCTTGCAGTCCAAGGGACTCTCAAGAGCCTTCTCCAACACCACAGTTCAAAAGCATCAATTCTTTGGTGCTCAGCTTTCTTTGTAGTCCAACTCTCACATCCATACATGACTACTGGAAAAACCGTAGCCTTGACTAGATGGACCTTTGTTCGCAAAGTAATGTCTCTGCTTTTTAATATGCTATCTAGGGTTGGTCATAACTTTCCTTCCAAGCAGTAAGTGTCTTTTAATTTCATGGCTGCAATCACCATCTGCAGTGATTTTAGAGCCCCCAAAAATAGTCTGACACTGTTTCCACTGTTTCCCCATCTATTTCCCATGAAGCAATGGGACAAGATGCCATGATCTTAGTTTTTTGAATGTTGAGCTTTAAGCCAACTTTTTCACTCTCCTCTTTCACTTTCATCAAGAGGCTCTTTAGTTCCTCTTCAGTTTCTGCTATAAGGGTGTTACATCTACATATCTGAGGTTATTGATATTTCTCCTGGCAATCTTGATTTCAGCTTGTGCTTCATCCAGCCCAGTGTTTCTCATGATGTACTGTGAATATAAGTTCAATAAGCAGGGTGAAAATATATAGCCTTGATGTACTCCTTTTCCCATTTGGAACCAGTCTGTTGTTCCATGTCCAGTTCTAACTGTTGCTTCCTGACCTGCATGTAGGTTTCTCAAGAGTCAGATCAGGTGTCTAGTATTCCCATCTCTTTCAGAATTTTCCACAGTTTATTGTTTTTCACACAGTCAAACCATAAATTATAAAATATATAATTTTCACCAAATTATTTTCCTTGTAGGAAACTGTCTCAAGAAATAAATATTCAAAATATACATATATACACAAATTATATATATATATATATAGCATATTTGATTAAAAATTATTTTAATGATAAAAGTATAATCCATATATTCAATTTAACATAAAATTATAATAAATTAGAGTACATCCACACAATGAAATACAATGCAGCAAATAACAAGAATTTAGAAAATCTTTCATGAAAAAAATTGGTAATAAAGTCATCACTGGAAAATGTAGAGTAAAAATTGCTTTAAAAATATTGTCTTAACAATGTTGATGGATGTAGAGAGCTTTATAGTAAGTGAAGTAAGCCAGACAGAGAAAGACAAATATTATACGATCTCATTTCTACGTGGAACTCAAAAAACAAAATGAACAAACAAGATGAAATGAAAACAGACTGACGGATACAGAGGAAAAAATGGTGGTCACCAGAGGGGACGGGGGTAGGGCACAGTGAATTAGGTGAAGACAATGAAGAGGTACAAACCTCCAGTTGTGAAACAAGCTGCAGGGATATCATATTCAAGAGAAAGAATATAGTCAATAATATTGCAATAATTTTGTATGGGGATAGATAGTTACTAAACTCATCCTGTTGATCATTTCATAATGTATGCAAATGTCCAACAAATGTCTTAGCAATGTCCAATGCTTCCCATGTCCAGTGCTTCCAACGTCCAATCCTTGCAAATCCTTGTAAATGTTCAACACTGGAAGCTACCATAATATTTTATGTCACTATATTTCAATTAAAGGAAACCTCAAAATTGTAAAAAAACAAAAACAAAAATTGAACCTCTTTAGAAAATACTCGAATCCTTAAGGAAATCAACTCTGAATATTCACTGGAAGGGCTGATGCTGAGGCTGAAGCTCTAATAACTTTAGACACCCAATACAAAGAGCTGACTCATTGGAAAAGCTGGGAAAGATTGAGGGCAGGAGGAGAAGGGGACAACAGAGGATGAGATGATTGGATGGCATCACTGAGTCTATGGACATAAGTTTGAGCAAATTCTGGGAGACAGTGAAGGACAGGAATCGCTGCATGCTACAGTCCATGGGGTCACAAAGAGTCAGACAGGACTTATTGACTAAACAACAAGAGAAAATACTCAAAGGGAACCAGACGAATTTCTGATATTGACTATCTCTGACTGTGGATATTGTGGGACTGTTGAAAATTTCTGTTTGTGACAATTTACTTTGGAAAACAGATACATGAACATATTGTACTTTTCTGTTTAAAAAATAAAGACATACCTATTAAAGTATTTAATTTCTTATCCTTTTTTTTTAAATGACCCATTAGTTGAACCAAATGTCTAAGATTTGAGTATGATATTTTAAAAAATTATATGTAAAGCAGCAGATAAACTGTAACAAGTTAATCAACTCAAGATCTATGATAACATAAAGAGTGAACACAAAATATTATAAACAAGATTATATTTTCTTTGGTTCTAAATTTATTATTATAAACTAAGTTCAGTTTACAAAAATCATAAGCTAAATCTATAACCTGCGAATTCTTTGGTTCATCGTATATCCTCAGATGTGCTTTTTATATGGGTTAGAGTGTCTGCCTACTTCTCTGTTAACGCAAGAATTGCAAAACTCAAGTTTTGAGGGAGCTTTATTGTTTATAGGACAAAAATCCTGATTATAAAAAATAATAAATCAAACTCCATGAAATTCAACCAAGCATATTTGGTAAGGCAGGGAAATTTTCTTCTCATATAGCAGAAGATATATTGGTGTTATGGTTAAATAAGTGCTATTATCTACGACTAGCAGCGGAAGCACTGACTACAATTCTCCCCATCAGTGCATTTTGCATGCATTTCATTCATTCACTTCAGTCATGCCTGATTCTTTGTGACACTATGGACTGTAGCCTGCCAGGCTCCTCTGTCCATGAGATAGTCCAAGAATACTGGTGTGGGCTTGGGTTGCCATTTCCTCCCCTAGGGGCTCTTCCAGGCCCAGGAATCAAACCCGCCTCTCTTATGCCTCCTCTCCTGCATTGGCAGGTGGGTTCTTTACCACTAATGCCACCTGGTAAGCCTATCAATGCATTTTATACCTAATTAAAAGCTGTGAACTATTCAAGACTCTCAAAATGACATGTCAGAAGGTCAGAGGCAAATAGTACATTCAGGTAAAGTTCTCTATAACCTGTAAACTTATGCCTACTCCTTTTACCTGTATTACTTAATAATTAGAGAATAATAAATCCTGTAAGTTGAGGATTCTCAGATGGCACAGAGGTAAAGAATCCACCTTCCAATGCAGGAGAGGCAGGAGAGGCAGTTTCGATCCCTAGATCTGGAAGATTACCTGGAGAAGGAAATGACAACCCACTTCAGTATTGTTGCCTAGAAAAGTCCATGGACAGAGGATCCAGGCGAGCTAGAGTTCATAGGGTCACAAAGAATCAGACGTAACTGAAGAGACTTAGCACACATGCATGCAAAAAATGCTGAGCCATGTGCTTCTTTCTATATTTCAGAATTCCAGAAAACTTTAACTGCAGAAATGATAGTAATGATGATATTGATGAAAATGCATGAAGAAAAGGTTTGCATAAAATGTAGCTTTAATAAAATAGAATGTAAACAATAAAAACAGGAAATGACTTTCTTTTATTCACCTCTTGAAATAAGGTTTTGAGAACATGGATAAAAAGAAGTTAGAAAAGAGGGGTTACCATTGTAAAAGAAGCAATAGAAAAAGGTCAAACGATAGACTGTTCTGGAGAGGAAAGGAATGGATTTCTAGCATATGTATATTTTAAAAGCTCCTTTTATCTTCTCTGTACCTGAGAGCCCTTTTCAAACAGCTCAAGAAGCCACCTGGATGCACTTACCTGGTAACAGGTGGACAGAATTAAGCACCAGCCTCAGAATGTCACTGCATATTATGTTTCCAATATGCTCTTCTAGTTTTAGCAAGTAGGCTGTGATCAGGGTTCAAAACAAACACATTTTAGTCTGTCTCTGATTAAACTAATGATAAACCAATAACTGTTGTTAGAAGGAAAAAAAAAAAAAAAAACACACACACTAAAGTTCAGGCTGTCAGGATGCATTCTATCTCCAGCTAAAGATGTTCATGCCTGATAAGCTTTCATTTAAAGCAAAGATTAAGCCATATGTTACTTTAGTCACTGATATTTTAATTTGCATATGCCGATATCATGTATAGGAAAACTGTTCTAAATCTGTAGAGTGGGCGGCACTTAGCAAATTGGAGGAACTGCATATTGGTAGTCAGATGATTTATATGGAATTGATTTCACAGAAACCCAAATGTTGTTGTGGTTGATTTTGCCCTGCTGTTACATAAAGGTGCTCTCTTTCTTTAACCCCCTTTCCTAAGCACTCCCTACTGAAGCTGATGAGATCAGAGAATATGTGGGTTTCTTAATAGAACTTGTTGACTTGCTTATTTTTCCATCAGTCTGTCCATCCATCCATCCATCCATCCAATATGTATTAAGAACATATTCCCTTCTACACACTGGCAGAATTAGTGGTTGGGGATGGAAAAATGAATTAAGGACTTTTTGGCGTAAAGACTGTTTCTGTGAAAGGTGAGGCAATACAATGAGAAAAGAGCTAGGGCACAAGATGATTTTCTCAGCTGAGACCTGCAGCAGTGGTATTAACAGCAAGCTCACAATTCTAGGGGCTTCCCAGGTAGCTCAAATGGTAAAGAATCTGCCTGCAGTGGGGGAGACCTGGGCTCGCTCCCTGGTTTGGGAAGACCCCTGGAGAAGGACATGGAAACCCTCAGTATTCTTGCCTGGAGATGTCCATGGACAGAGGAGCCTGGTAGCCTACAGTCACAAAGAGTTGGACACAACTGAGAGACTGAACTGAACTGATATGTATATACTAGGAATATGGACTATGAAGAACAATAGAAAACAGACCTTTTTTTCCCCATTTTTGTTTTGTTCAGTCTCTCAGCCGTGTCTGACTGTTTGTGACCCCGTGGACTGCAGCATGCCAGGTTCCCCCTGTCGTTCACCATCTCCCGGAGTTTGCTCAAATTCATGTCCCTCGAGTCGGTGATGCCATCCAACCATCTCATCCTCTGCCATCCCCTTCTCCTCTTGTCTTCAGTCTTTCCCAGCATCAGGCTTTTTTCCAGTGAGTCAGTTCTTCACATCATGTGGCCAAAGTATTGGAGCTTCAGCTTCAATATCAGTCCTTCCATGAATATTCAGGATTGATTTCCTTTAGGACTGACTGGTTTGATAGGAGTAACTAAACTTCTATCTAAGAAATGTTGGGAGCTCACTATTACCAAAAAATACCTGTAACTGTAATGCTAAACTTCTGTTAGATAGAAATGAAGCAGAGATAATCTTAGAAATCATGCTACAATTTAAAACTTTTTGGAATTCAGCAGTACCATTTGGAATTATGAATTTATGATTTATTGTCATTTAATGAATCTTATGGGCTTCCTCAGTGGCACAGTGGGTAAAGAATCTGCCTGCAGCTCAGGAGACACAGGAGACGCGGATCGGATCCTTGGGTTGGGAAGACCCTGGAGGAGGAAATGGCACCCACTTCAGTATACTTGGCATGAAAATCCCGTGGACAGAGGAGCCTGGTGGGCCTTAGTCCATGGGTTCCTAAAGAGTTGGACACGGATAAGTACTTAGAGGAAAAAGAGAAATGAATCTTTTGATTTATCATTTTCAAAGCAAGATCTCTTAGCTGTAGTCCATAAGGAAAATGTAGGATTTGGAAGAAGAAAATGAAAAAAACATAAAACATTAAGGAGAATCAGAATTTTGTGGGTTTTTTTGTTGTTGTTGTTTTGCATTAATTAAAAAAAAAAGAAAAAAAACTACCTTTCACTTATAATGCCTAAAATAATTAATTTATTTTCCTGTGAGTAAACATTATAAGACACTCTCAGGCTTAGATACCTGAAATTTTCCAAACCACCATCTGAAGTATAACAAACTCATTGCCTGAGAACAGATTTAATCCACCTAATGAAAGAAAAAATCTATAGGTTCTATTAATTCATAAAATCTGTTTTATAATTTATCCAGGTACTTTACTGAAAAATATGTGGCCTGTTATGCTTTAATTTTTCTTTAAAGCATATTATTTAAATAATTTATTAGAATATTTATCTTTTAAAAAATCTAGGGGACTTGAAAATTTTTCCCAGGGCTCAGTATCAAGGTGATGATATAGAAAGCTCCTCAGTTTCCATCCTCCCACAGGCCCACCAAGCACACAACTATCCATGAAGCAATTTCCAGTGAGAGAAATCCAGAATATAGTTGAGGGACTCCAACACCTCAGGCAAATGAGCAAATGCACACACTGAAATGATATGAAAGGCTAGATTGAGACAAACTAAAGCTATAAATCCCATCATTGGCACAGTGCCATATAATCAAAAGGGAAACTCCAACTCCCAGATTTCCCAGGAGGAGCAAAATGTTTAGATGTCACATCCATTGCTTCAGATTTTAAGCCTATCACCCAAAGGATGGACCCCGAATTACCTAATTCTGAAAACCAATGGGATTTGCATTCAAGAGTTCCGTAAGATTATATTTTAACAAACAAAGAATCGGTTGTTAATGATTCTAATAACACTCTCCTTGGCTCAGCAGAATGGGGACAGACAAAAATGCCCATCATTCAGGCTTTCTTTGGAAGGGCTTTGACTAAATACTTTCCCAGGTCCTGCTTGAGGGTCCAGTTTCTAATCAGTCTGAATCTAGGTGCTGACTGCAGTCTTTTCCTTTGGGACACTGAAAAGTGTTAGCACCATCTCAAGTACTGGAAGCCATTAAGAAAAAGAAGGCAGCTTGGGTTAACCCCAAAGGTTACAAAACAGTTGGAAGCTTAGACTAGACCCATAGATGAGGCTAATCCCTGTGAAACCTGTCTGGCAACACTGGGAGAGGTGACTATTTAATGTGCAGAAAGTGACACAGAGCATCAGGTAAAAAAAGAAACAGGGAAAACATTCTAAACACAGAACAAGATAAATCTCCAGAAACAAATCTTAAGAAAATGGAAATAGATAATTTACCCGAGAGAGCTGAAAATAATGATTATTAAAGATGTTCACCAAAGTCAGAAAAGCAATCTTTGAACAAACTGAGATTTAAAAAAAAAAAGCATTAAAGCTGTTAAAAAAAAAAAACAAAAAAAAACAACCAGAAATCATAGAACTGGAAAGTATAATAATTAAACTAAAAACAAAAAAATCAGTAGAAAACTTAAACCTTGGTCTAGATCAAGCAGAAGAAAGGATCGGCAAACTCAGAGAGGGCAATGGAATTAACCCAATCAGAGGAACTAAAAGAGATGAAAAAAGAAGGAAAGAAAGTAAAGATAGCTTAAGGAACTCCTAGTACATCATCAATCACTGACTATACATATTATAGGAGTTCCAGAAGGAGAAAACAGAGTAAAAAGGGTAGGAAGAGTATCTTAAGAAATAATAGGCAAAAAAAAAAAAAAAAAAAAAAGAAATAATAGGCAAAAACTTCCCTAACCTGGGGAAAGAAACAGACCTTCATCCATGAAGCCCCAAAAGTACCAAATAAGATGACTTCAAAGAGATTCATGCCAAGACACATTAAATCATCAAAAATTAAAGACAAACAGAGAATCCTAAAGTAGCAAGAGAAAAGCAATGTGTCACACACAAGAGAACTTCCTTAACACTATAAGTGGGTTTTTCAGCAGAAACCTTGCAAGCCAGAAGGGAGTGGGATGATATATTCAAAGTGCTGGAAGAAAGAAAAAAATACAACGACAACAACAAACTGCCAACCAAAAACCGCTCTATCCGACAAAGCTGACCTTCAGTACTGAAGGAGAGCTACGGAACTTACCAGGAAAACGAAGCTGAAGGAGATCATTACAATCAGACCAGCTTTATGATAGAGAATATGGAAAGGAATTTAAGGGGAAATTAAAAGATAGTAATTAATGACAGGGAAACTTACAAAAGTCACTGGTGTAGATAATTATATAGTCAAATTCAGAGTAATCTAATGTTGTAATGATGATACGTAAATCACAACTCAAGACAAAAGTATTAAAAATAACTATGACTAAAATAATTTTAATACATGCACAATATAGAAAGATGTAAATTGCATCATCAAAATCATAAAATGTTTGGGAGGGAGTGTCAAAATATATGCTTTCAAAGTTAAATTGTGAGCTCAAAATGCATTCTTATATGAATTGGATGGTTGATGTGTCACAGTAGCCACACACACACACACAAAAACCTACAGTAGATACATGGAATTTATAGAGAAAGGAATCAAAGCATACCACTGCAGAAAACTATCAAATCACAAAAGAAGAGAGCAAGAAAGGACAAAAGGAAAAAAGAAACTGCAAAATAACCAGAAAAATAATTAACAAGTGGCAACAGTCAGTTTATATTTATCAGCTATTAAATGTAAATAAACAAAATTCTCTAATCGAAAAGACAGAGTTCAAAAGCATCAATTCTTCGAGGCTCAGCTTTCTTTACAGTCCAACTCTCACATCCATACATGACTACTGGAAAATCATAGGTTTGACTAGATGGACCTTTACCTTGGCAAAGTAATGTCTCTGCTTTTTAAAAAGCTGTCTAGGTTGGTCATAACTTTTCTTCCAAGGAGTAAGCATCTTTTAATTTCATGGTTGCAGTCATCATCTACAGTGATTTTGGAGGCCCTCAAAATAAAGTCTGCCACTGTTTCCCCATCTATTTGCCATGAAGTGATGGGACCAGATGCCATGATCTTTGTTTTCTGAGTGTTGAGTTTTAAGCCAACTTTTTCACTCCCCTATTTCACTTTCATCAAGAGGCTCTTTAGTTCTTCTTACCTTTCTGCCATAGGTTGGTGTCATCTGCATGTCTGAGGTTATTGATATTTCTCCTGGCAATCTTGATTCCAGCTTGTGCTTCCTCCAGCCCAGCATTTCTCATGATGTACTCTGCATGTAAGTTAAATAAGCAGAGTGATAATATACAGCCTTGACATACTCTTTTCCCTATTTGGAACCAGTCTGTTGGCCCATATCCAGTTCTAACTGTTGCTTCTTGACCTACATAGAGATTTCTCAAGAGGCAGGTTAGGTGGTCTGGTATTCCTGTCTCTTGAAGAATTTTCTGCAGTTCTACATTTCAGTTTTAGGGACACACATAGATTGAAAGTAAAGGAGTGAAAAAAAAAGATATTCCATTCAAATGGAATGCAAAAGAAAGCAAGATGGATATATTCATTTCAGACGAAAATTGCTTTATGCCAAAAACAGTAACAAGACACAACACAATGATTATGGGTCAGACTTTATTTTTCGGGGCTCCAAAATCACTGCAGATGGTGATTGCAGCCATGAAATTAAAGGATGCTTACTCCTTGGAAGGAAAGTTATGACCAACCTAGATAGCATATTCAAAAGCAGAGACATTACTTTTCCAACAAAAGTCTGTCTAGTCAAGGCTATGGTTTTTCCAGTGGTCATGTATGGATGTGAGAGTTGGACTGTGAAGAAAGCTGAGCACCAAAGAATTGATGCTTTTGAACTGTGGTGTTGGAGAAGGCTATTGAGAGTCCCTTGGACTGCAAGGAGATCCAACCAGTCCATTCTAAAAGAGATCAATCCTGGGTGTTCTTTGGAAGGACTGATGCTAAAGCTGAAACTCCAGTACTTTGGCCACCTCATAAGAAGAATTGACTCATTGGAAAAGATCCTGATGCTGGGAGGGATTGGGGGCAGGAGGAGAAGGGGACAACAGAGGATGAGGTGGCTGGATGGCATCACCGACTCAATGGACATGAGTTTGGGTGAGCTCTGGGAGTTGGTGATGGACAGGGAGGCCTGGCATGCTGCGATTCATGGGGTCACAAAAAGTTGGACACAACTGAGCGACTGAACTGAACGGAACTGAATCAAGAGGATATAACAATTGAAAATATTTATGTTTCCAGCATTTGAGTACCTACATATCCAAACTAAATACTAAAAGGTCAAAGGAGATAGATAGACAATACAATCAAAGCAGAGGAACTCAACACTCTAGTTTCAACAATGGATAGATCATCTTCTCAAGAACGAATGAAACATTCTCCAGGAAAATTATGTGTTATGCCACAAAGCAAGTCTTAATTAAAAAGACTGAAACTATATCAAGCAGCTTTTCTTACAACCATAAAATGAGAATCTTTTAAAAAAGTCCAACTCATAGGAACAGAAAGTGGAAGGGTATTTGCCAGGCACTGGGGCATGCGGGAAATAGGGGGAGGTTAGTAAAAATGGTACAAACTTTCAGCTACAAGATGAATAAGTTCTGAGAATCAAATGCACAGAATGGCGACTGTAGTTTATAGTAATGTGTTAATAAACCAAAATTTGCTAAGAAAGCAGAACTTAAGCACTCTCACCCTCAAAACAGGTAAATATGAAAAGCGATGAATACACTAGTCAACCGGATGATGGAAATTCTTTTGCAGTGTATACATATGTCAAATCATCCTGCTGTCTACAATGAACAATCACATATTATCTGTCAGTTATACCTCAATAAAGTTGAAAAAATTATAGCCAAATTTGAAAACAAATACCTGTTTGCTGCTATTTTGTATCTCTAGGAAAAATGCACATGAAGAATTGATATTATCATTTAAATAAAGGGTGGACACTACTGGCATTTTTGCTATTCTATCACTATACTGGGATCAAGAGTTTTGAGATACACTTTTTTTGTATAATTTCCTCTATATGAGGTTTGGTGGTAAACATATTTTTGTTTTATTGTGCATAAATGAGGGGGAAAAAGCATATGGCATTGACACTGATTTCATGAAAGACTTGAAAGAATTTTATAGATTTATTTTATAGGTTTATCTTGAGTACGATTTGATGAGTTTGAAAATACAGTCCCTTTGTTCACCACCTCAAATGCCTCTGGAATTAGTATGGTCACATAAGTTCAAATAACATTTACCTCCTTTATAAAAACAGCTCCCTCGGAAAAGCAAATTTGAAACAGCCTCTGTGTTTGGTGTCTTTCAAAAGATGCCCCCAAAAGTGAACTGAGGCCTCAGTTTGTCCAAATTATTTTTCCACCAAAATGTGACATAATCATCGACGCATGAAAGAGTGTGTTTTTGCCCATGATTCCCACACACACTATGCCCCAGGGAGGGAGATGAAAAGGATGAGGGTGAGAAATCTCGGATCGGGTAGTTCCCTCTCTCCGAAAAGCTTCAAATCAAGAAAATGACATGTAGCTTCTTTTACAGTGGGATCAAAAGAAACCTACAGACAGCTGTGTTTTTGTGCACATGGATTTTTTTAAGCAAGTTTGTAGTTCGAATTTTTGGTCTCAAAGACCAGATGTTGGTGATAATAGAAACTTCCACGTGTACTTGGGAGGAAGAAAGAGAAAGGAGATGCTTTACCAATTGAAAGCATGTTTCTCTTTTCTTTCTTTTTTTAATCATAAACTGTAACTGTAAAATATCACACAACAAATAGTCATTTACAAACTTTAGGATCCACCAAAGTCTTGATTTCCAAAAACCCATAGAGTCACAGAAAAAAATGATAAGAAGATGCTAAGCATAATTAAATCAGGTGAGCACAATGGTCAGTGAACTTGGCTTTGGACTTGTGCCTAAAATATGACATACTTAAATCTTATGTGTTTTGTTTTGCTATTAATTTTTCTTTTTGCTAAGAAAGAGGGAAAAAGAATGGTAAAGATAAATAGAGTTCTTCCCATGTTTAGGGAATGGCATGAAGGAAGCTGCATGCTGCGTGCTAAGCTGCTTCAGCCATGTCCAACCCTGGGCAACCTATGGACTGTAGCCCACCAGGCTCCTCTGCCCATAGGATTCTTCAGGCAAGAATACTGAAGTGGGTTGCCGTGTCCTTCTCCAGGGAATCTTTCTGAACCAGGGATCAAACCTATGTCTCTTGAAGGAAACTGGGAAAAGCCAAAAAAAAGAAAGAAAGAAAGACAAAGAAAAACATGTATTTAAAGCAATAGAGTTGCAAAGGAGAAAATAAAATGGAAGCAGAGTCTGGAAGGTGTGTGTGTGTGGGTGGTTGGGATGTCAAACCCTGTAAGGGATCAAGGGTGATCAGAGCAACAGCTTTAATGGATAACCATGGATAGATTTCAAATGGAAACAAAAGAATATGTGTTTTCTAAAATCCTAAAAGTATTTTATTCCCTCTCTTAAGAATATTCAGTGTATCTTCACTTAATTTGATCAGCAGTATGTAACTCAGGGATCGAGAGGAAAGGTAAAAAGCATTCCCACAGACACGGTGATTTTGATTAGTATCAGGTCTGTAGATCTTCACTTTGCATCTCAGTTTTTTTTTCTTGTATACATATAAAAACATCTGTGAAAATATACCCTTCGTCAGGCTCAGAAATTGCCTTTTAAAATAATTTCAAATATTATATTTTCCTTGAAGGCCCTTACCCTGGATAGCTAGTCACCCAAAATGATATGCTTGTTTTACTTTAAAGCTAGAGGAAAAAGTATTACTCTTCAAGAAGTGCAAGACATTGGATTTCAAATGTCTCCAGCTTCATTAGGTTTGTTCCCCAAACCAGTTGCTGCAACTCTCCAAGTTTCAGTTTGGGTATTTGTTAATTCATTGGAAGTTTACTTTATACTCTAAGCAGGGTTTTATTGCAAAAAGTAAATTATATATGTGTGTGTGCTTAGTTGCTCAGTTGTGTCTGACTCTTTGCGATCGCATGGACTATAGCCCACCAGATTCCTCTGTCCATGGGATTCTCCAGGCCAAGAATACTGGAGTGGGCAGCCATTTCCCTCTCCAGGGGATCAGAATACTGGAGTGGGCAGCCATTTCCCTCTCCAGGGGATCTTCCCAATCCAGGGATTGAACTAGGGTCTCCTGCATTTCAGGCAGATTCTTTACTACTGAGCCACCAGGGAAGCCCATATCAATATCTATACCTGTATCTGTATCTATATACACACACATGAGAATATTCCTTGGAAGCAGAAATCATTGTTATATGAAACACTTTGCAATTAACAGGGAAAAAAGATCATTGGTATTTCAATGCCTTCTATGGTATTCAACACTAAGAATTGTGTTAAGTGATAGACAAACTGAAAGCTGGAATGACAATTACATAGATAGGCATGTAAGCAGATAGATAGATGATAGCTTGATATTGCCATTCACATAGATACATGCCATTTTATTCCCATTCATTAGGTTGTATTTTGTTGAGGACTGAGATTTAGGGAGACTCAAGCAACTTGCCCAGAGTGACACAGCCATAAAATAACCAACTCTTTGTCCCTAAAGACTACTGCCTTCCCTTAATAATATATGAGTCAGAGAGGACCTTCAAATACATATATTGATTATTTGCTATGACCCTGTGGCTCAAGTGGTTCTTCTGGTCTGGGTTGGGTCAACAGGCCCGTGGCTGGGATTCAGCTGGCATAGACAGGCACATTGGGTTAGCTGGACTAGCTGGACCCTCCCTCCATGTGGTTTCAAGTCAGTCTGAGCTTATTCACACGAAGGCAGAAAGAGTGGCACAGGGCAGTGGGAGAGGCCAGCCTCAGGACACAGGTGCTTTCCAAGGCTCGCTTGTGTCATGCTCACTAATGTCTTAATAACCAACTAAGTTATATGATCAAGCCCAAATACAAAGGCATAAAAACAGACTCCAGTTCTTGAGGGGAGAAGCAGCAATAGGATAAACATGTAAGAATAGAAGACTTTATGGTCATTTTTGGAGTCTATCAAACTATGACATATATTATATCATAGAAACCACATTTATTATTTGATTGTATATATGGATGTTGTATATTTATGTATTTCTACATGTGTGTTGCTTTTGGGGCTTAGGAGGCAATGAAAGGAAACAAGAAAGATGCTTCTAACATCTTGTCTTGACTTACATGAGAATAAGAAGACATTAAGGAAGCACAAGCTAATGTCTTGAACTTGGTGCTTGATATAGCCCTGCAAATTTGTGTGCATTTTTTGCCCATCTTTTGCCTCCCCCACACACTGTTTTAATTCTGAATTGTTTCTAATATTTAAAAATATGAATAGTGCATGGAAAAATATAGATTTCTGGCTTAATTTGTAATATTGAAAGATCTGACCACACCAGGCCACATGACTACAGTTTACTGAAGATAAGAAGTCTTTAAATGGGGTGGAAGCCACAGTTTACTAGTCTCTGCAAGCATTTTCTTGTACTTCCCTCTTCCTAGTGAGGCTGAAGGTTTAAAAAGAAGACATGAAAAGATGACTGGAGATTGTTTTTAAATGCAGTATATCCAGCCTCAGTGATCCTTGTTATTATTATCATCAACCAAAAGTCCCTTACCTCTGATTTAAGAAATATTTCTATATAGGTAGTAATTAACATCATTAACATGAATTTGGCATCATCAATTAATTAAAGTAAGGTGTTTTTTCTCTTGGGAATTCAGTAAATTGCATATAATAACACTTGTGTGTATCTGCCAGTGGGGTGAAAAAAAAAAAAATCACTTCAGAGGCTAGAGATGAGAGCTTCAAATAAGTTCCATCTCTAACTGTCAAATCTGAGCAAATCACTTAACACCAAAGTATTTCCCTAACAGTTAAAAAAGAATAATAAAAGAGACTTTCATAACCTTCCAGGGATGCCTTTGGTCTTAAAAAAAATTAAGACAGATGGAATGCACATATTTCTGGGGGGGAAAGGGAGGGGAACTGGGAATCTTTAAAAGTGTGCCTCAGATTTTGCTAGGTTTAGTCATGCTACTTGGGTTTAGAAGCAGAATCAACACTAAAAAGAATCTTTACCAGTATCTTGGCTTGTCAAAACTGTACTAAGCAAAACACTCAGGCTTATCTGATTGCGCCTAGATTCAGGTGCACAGGTACCAAATTACCAGACAAGATCAAAGAGACTTTTTTCCATCTTTTTGAGGCAGAGTGCCATATTCTTGGCCAGACAGTTTCCCACCCCACCCCACTTTTCTTGGCTCTCTGTTTACTGTTTCAGTAGTATAGAAAGATGGCAACAGTCTAAGCCTAATGTGTATGAGCTCATCCCCTATGTCAATCACAGGGGGGAAAGGTATGCATATGAACATTTAAAGGATGTTTTTGAACAATGTCTTCTTTCCATTTGAAACAAGATTTAAAAAAGAATATGTTTCAGTTTATCTTTTTTAAAAATGAAATACATACAGATGGCTAACAAACACATGAAAAGATGCTCAACATCACTCATTATCAGAGAAATGCAAATCAAAACCACTATGAGGTACCATTTCACACCAGTAAGAATGGCTGCGATCCAAAAGTCTACAAATAAAAAATGCTGGAGAGGGTGTGGAGAAAAGGGAACCCTCTTACACTGTTGGTGGGAATGCAAACTAGTACAGCCACTATGGAGAACAGTGTGGAGATTCCTTAAAAAACTGGAAATAGAACTGCCTTATGATCCAGCAGTCCCACTGCTGGGCATACACACTGAGGAAACCAGAAGGGAAAGAGACACGTGTACCCCAATGTTCATCGCAGCACTGTTTATAATAGCCAGGACATGGAAGCAACCTAGATGTCCATCAGCAGATGAATGGATAAGAAAGCTGTGGTACATATACGCAATGGAGTATTACTCAGCCATTAAAAAGAATACATTTGAATCAGTTCTAATGAGGTGGATGAAACTGGAGCCTATTATACAGAGTGAAGTAAGCCAGAAGGAAAAACATCAATACAGTATACTAACACATATATATGGAATTTAGAAAGATGGTAACAATAACCCGGTGTACGAGACAGCAAAAGAGACACTGATGTATAGAACAGTCTTATGGACTCTGTGGGAGAAGGAGAGGGTGGGAAGATTTGGGAGAATGACATTGAAACATGTAAAATATCATGTAAGAAACGAGTTGCCAGTCCAGGTTCAATGCACGATACTGGATGCTTGGGGCTAGTGCACTGGGACGACCCAGAGGGATGGTATGGGGAGGGAGGAGGGAGGAGGGTTCAGGATGGGGAACACATGTATACCTGTGGCGGATTCATTTCGATATTTGGCAAAACTAATACAATTATGTAAAGTTTAAAAAATAAAATAAAATTTAAAAAAATGAAATACAGTTGATTTGCAATGTTATGTATCGAGCAAAATGATTCAGTTATAAATGTATATATATATTATTTTTCATATTGGACTAATATATGTTGAGCCCTAAAACTTGAATATCTTTATATGATGGCACTGTGGGCTCTTGGGTTCATCAGAGCATTCAGTGTTTAAATGGAGGTCAAAAATCAAACTTGGAAAGCAAGTAATTATTCTCTAAAGCTAAGTTTTAATCTGGTTTTGGTTTCATGAGGCTGTAGTGGATTAAAGATGGCCCCTCACTATTGCCTGGAAAATCCCATGGACAGAGGAGCCTGGTAGGCTACAGTCCATGGGGTCACAAAGAGTCGGACAGGACTGAGTGACTTCACTTACTTACTAATTTTTGCTACTTATTCTTTTTTATAATTGTTTACTTTTTGGCCACATCATGGGGCATGTGGGATCTTAGTTCCTCCAGTAGGGATCAAACCTGTGCCCTCTGCATTGGTAACACAGGAGTCTTAACCACTGGAAAACCTATTCTTTTAAAGAAAAATAGTAAGAATCAGCTGCTCAGTCATGTCCAACTTTTTGCAACCCCATGGACTGTAGCCCGCTAGGCTCCTCTGTCCAAGGAATTCTCCAGGCAAGAATACTGGAGTGGGTAGCCAGTTCCTTCTCCAGGGGATCTCCCAAATCCAGAGACTGAACCCAGGTCTCCTGCATTCCAGGCAGAGTTTTTACACTCTGAGCCACCAAGGAAGCACATTCTTTTAAAAGGTGAGGCCTATTCCTTTTCCCCTTGAATGTGGGCTGATATGATGGCTGGTTTTGACCGCTAGCTTTGACTAATAGAATGTAGTCTTGACTGTACAGAAGTCAAGCCATATATTGATAACTCTCAAGGCCAAGCCTGAAGCCATTTGAAGTGTTCACTCTCTTTCTTCCTGAACCAATCCTTTTTGGAAGAATGGCACCAGGCTGTGAAGAGCTTAAACCTCCACTTGTGTGAGAACAGCACAGCCTCATCCTAAATTCCCAGCCAGTCACCAGCACCATCAGCCAGGAGCAGGAAGGAAGCCATCTTGGACTTCCCAGCAGCCCTTGCACCCCAGCCAAGACCATGTGAAGCAGATGATGTGCAGAGTTGTACTCTGCCCACATTCCTGACCCCCAGCATCATGAGCAAATAAAATCATTGTTTTATGCCACTCAGTTCAGGAGTAGTTTGTTACACGGCGAGAGAAAACTTAAATACTCCTCAAAATGTTTTACTGGGTGGGGCTGGTGGGAAATTGGTTACAAGTGGCTTATTTTAATTTCTATGACTGTGATGATGATTAAGTTTTATGTTTTCTCCTGAAGGATAACCATAAAGTGGAGGATCTTCACATCCTCTGCACTAAAAGTAAGAATCTGACAGAGCTAGTCTAAGGAATTCTTGAGCTATGAAGAATATCTTTTATTTACTTAGTCTTTGAAAAAGCATTCTTTTGTTCTCATAGGCACTACTAGGTTTTGGAGAGAGCGTGTGGAGGGGGAAGGAGGGGTCAGTTTTCCCATTTGCAAAGTCATTTTCAATGGTCCTCTTGGGGTCCATTTGCAGGAACACTCCTGGGGCAAGCAGATCAGAAATGAGCAGTTCTGTTTCCCTCTATATTCTTCTGGCAGCAATTAATGAAACAAAGGGCCTCATTAGTATCTCCTGTCTGAAACGTGTAAGTCCACTAGGTGGGCAGGAGCTCTGCAAACTCATCCATTCTTTCCATGAAGCCAGTAAATGAATCACATCATTATCTTTGCTTTTGTATGAACATTTCAACTGAGAATAAAACACACAGGGGTGCAGGCAGACATTCAGGATGTAACTTTTTTTTTTTTCCCAAAGCATAGTATTTCCAGCCTACGTTAAGGCATCTGTGTTCACCAACTCAAAGCAGAATTTGGCAGTGAACACAAATACATTCACATAAGCAGACGAAGCCACAAGCAGGAACAGGCTGATTTCAAAGCAGGCTTTTCAATTAATGGGTGTATCTGGCATAATGTTGACATCTACATTGTAGTGAGAACTGTGGCTTTGAAATTACTTAGCTTCCTTACTGTTGTAAACCATCTTTGTGAAACCCTCAGAGTGATGATGCTTTTAAAGTAGGCTTCAGGTATGAACCAAGCCTTGTAAATAATAGAAAGTAAAATTATTTTATAAACCAGAAGGCTGAGGCATAAACCAACACTGACAAAATGAGTTGGGGCTCACTGCTGGGACAAACTTGGAATGCTTAAACAACTCAGATGCTTCTGTTCTATCTACTAGATCTCAAACTGCACTTCAATCCATCACTGCCCTCTCAAAGTTGTAAAATTATTGGTTGATGCCTATAAATAACTTTCTTATTATTTTCTCCTTTTAAAAAGTAATGAGCCATTATACCCTCTCCACCCTGGGGGCTGGAATTCTCCAACTTTCATCATCATCAAAACTGGAGTTAAAATCAAAGAGTATAATTAGTTTTGAGTAATGCTTTAATTATACAGTAAAACATGACATCCAACAAGAGAAAAAAAAAGCTCAATTTAGTTTTGACTTTTTAATGTTTTTAATTTGTTATTAAGAAATTAAATAAAAAATTGCATTCAAATCCATGGTGCCATTTAATTGTATAGCTTAGAAATGCTTTAGTTTAAGAGTTTATAACCACATAACTTTTTTGAGTGTTTACTAACACCAGTTGCTTTATGTGCTTTATCCTCCCTCATTGATTCCTAATAAGAAACCTCTTATTTAGAAATTTTATTTGTCTTTTTCTTATAGTTGAGGAAACTGAAGCTTAGCAAGTTCAACTAGCTTAGCTGAGTTACTGTCAGTATAGGACAGAGGGGGGATTTGAACTTAGACCTCAGTGACTCCAGGCTTGTGGTCTTAAACTTCTTATTTACTTCCTTCCCATCAAAAATTTCATGGACAGAGGAGCCTGGCAGGCTACAGTCCATGCGCTCATAAATAGACTCAACTGAACACTCATATACACACATACCATCAATGGTACCACTTGCCTTTCCCTAACTCTGAAAATGAAAGCATCATTATTTTTCATCTAAACTGCATTTTTTTTTTAAGGATCACTGATTGCTTAGGAATGAAAGTCAAAGATATCTGATTGTGAGTGATTCTGCAGAGAAATTCTAAATTCAGTGGGATCCTGAGTACTTTGGAGACATTAGACTTTGGAAGTACAACTTCAATAGCTATTGCAGCAACAGAGTGACTGTATGTGAGCACAGATGCATTTTCTGTGTCATTTCATGAGTTCATATGGAAATACCATGTGAGGAAAGATTTGAATCCTGCTGCTTGAATTCCCACGGATACTCTCTCCAGGTCTTATTGTGATGGAAGGTAAGACATCCTTCCTAAAGCTGCCATGCAGCTCTGTGAAGGTCCAGGCCTTCTTATCCCCAAGGCTAAGAACCACTTCATTTTTCATTCTAATCCCAAAGAAAGGCAATGCCAAAGAATGCTCAAACTACTGCACAATTGCACTCATCTCACACGCTAGTAAAGTAATGCTCAAAACTCTCCACGCCAGGCTTCAGCAATATGTGAACAGTGAACTTCCAGATGTTCAAGCTGGTTTTAGAAAAGGCAGAGGAACCAGAGATCAAATTGCCAACATCTGCTGGATCATGGAAAAAGCAAGAGAGTTCCAGAAAAACATATATTTCTGCTTTATTGACTATGCCAAAGCCTTTGACTGTGTGGATCACAATAAACTGTGGAAAATTCTGAAAGAGATGGGAATACCAGACCACCTGACCTGCCTCTTGAGAAACCTGTATGCAGGTCAGGAAGCAACAGTTAGAACTGGACATGGAGCAACAAACTGGTTCCAAATAGGAAAAGGAGTATGTCAAGGCTGTATATTGTCACCCTGCTTATTTAACTTATATGCAGAGTACATCATGAGAAACGCTGGACTGGAGAAGCACAAGCTGGAATCAAGATTGCTGGAAGAAATATCAATAACCTCAGATATGCAGATGACACCACCATTATGGCAGAAAGTGAAGAGGAACTAAAAAGCCTCTTGATGAAAGTGAAAGAGGAGTGAAAAAGTTGGCTTAAAACTCAACATTCAGAAAACTAAGACCATAGCATCTGGTCCCATCTCTTCATGGCAGGTCGATGGGGAAACAATGGAAACAGTGGCTGACTTTTATTTTTCTGGGCTCCAAAATCACTGCAGATAGTGATTGCAGCCGTGAAATTAAAAGACGCTTACACCTTGGAAGGAATGTTATGACCAACCCAGACAGCATATTAAAAAGCAGAGATATTACTTTGTTAACAAAGGTCTGTCTAGTCAAGGCTATGGTTTTTCCAGTGGTCATGTGTAGATGTGAGAGTTGGACTATAAAGAAAGCTGAGCACCAAAGAATTGATGCTATTGAACTGTGGTGTTGGAGAAGAACTGAGAGCTCCTTGTACTGCAAGGAGATCCAGCCAGTCCACCATAAAGGAGATCAGTCCTGGGTGTTCATTGGAAGGACTGATGTTGAAGCTGAAACTCCAATACTTTGGCCAACTGATGCAAAAAGCTGACTCATTGGAAAAGAGCGTGATGCTGGGAAAGATTGAGAGCATGAAGAGAAGGGGATGACAGAGGATGAGATGGCTGGATGGCATCACCGACTCGATGGACATGAGTTTGAGTGAACTCCAGGAGTTGGTGATGGACAGGGAGGCCTGGTGTGCTGTGGTCCATGGGGTTGCAAAGAGTTGGACACGACTGAGCGACTGAACTGAACTGAAGAACCACTTCTGTCTTTGACATCATTATTATTTTAGCCTTGGATATTTTCATAATGATGGAACTAATGTGGGGAAAATTCATCTGGGCATGTCAGGAATCCTGGCATCTTTAGGAAGAAAAGAAAAGGGCAGCTTTCTGAAATCTGACCGGCCTGGTGAGGTGTGTGTGTGTGTGTGTTTGTGAGTGTGTGCGTGCGTGTGTGTCTCAAGTGGAACGCTTGTCCTTGTTTGTCCCCTTAATTGCGTCTCATCAGCAACGTGAGCTGTTGTTCATTAGCCTCTTCTTATTGTCATTGCCTGAAAGTAGAGCATCCAGCTGGCAATTTCTAGCACTTGCTGTTTATAACCAAAGTTACATTGCTCTTTATGAGAGACAAAGAGAAATAAAAAAAGATGACATGTGGGAAACGAGTAACTGAAAAGAAAGGATATTCATTTTGGTAAGAGACAATAGCCCAGTTCTTAATGAGTAGTCAAAGTAAAAAGGTCTTTAGTTGCAAGTGTGTAAGGAGACATTTGTTTCCCTGTGCTGCACATCCATGCGATTTTAGTGTATTTTGTTCCTCATCCTTAATCTCAAGTTAAGAGGCCCTGACATAACTCTATTTTATCTAACCATCATCCAAACGCAGAATTTGTCCGATTTGCACTGCCATCCTCACCCTTAAACACAGACGTGAACTCATGTCAGTAAGTATCATCCCTTAGTCGGTGGTTTATTGGAGACGGTCTGCAGCTGTAGGACTTGCTCTGTATATTCCCCAGGGCTATGTCTGCCTTGGCCTTGCATGAAATTCAGTTCTACAACTGTTGACATGCATTGTTGCTCAGTGCTTGAGGTACTGGTTTAATTACTCAAGGTCCAAAATACTGACCTTCATACTATTAACTCATGAAATGAAGGGAAGGAAAAGCAAAGTTGGCACACAGTAGGAATTCCAAAAGTACACGTAGACAGTGGTTGGATTTGTAAATGAGCAAATGGGAGACTGTTCCCATTCTCCTCTGGCACAGGGCAAGGATAAAATTCATAATGGACAGCAGTGGGTACAGTTGCAAACTAGTTCTGGAAGAACTGAGAGCCCGATGGACAGAGGCGCAGAGGATGAAAGAGACAGAGCACAGCAGGGTTACCGTGGGTCCCTTGTGATTAGACCAGCTGCCTCCTTCTATTCCAGAAGAGTGTAGACTACCTCTAATAATAATCTTTTAAGTGATAACTCACGTAGGTGTCTGTGAAATAATAAGCAGAACTTCTCTGTTCAAAGTTTTACTAACTTTTACAGGTAGTACAAGGGACTTCCTTGGCAGTCTAGTAGTTAAGACTTAACCTTCCAGTGTAGAAGATGTGGGTTCAATCCCTGGTTAGGAAGCCTCATGGCCAAAAACCCAAAAAACGTAAAACAGAAGCAATTTTGTAGCAAATTAAATAAGGACTTTAAAAATGGTCCACAGCGAAAAAAAAAAAAATAATAATAAAGATTAAAAAAAGGTAGTAAAAAAGTAAGTAGCTCCAGTGCTTGAATACTTAAAAGTTGCCACCTTGTCATGGATTATAAAACCTTTTTTTTATAGTTTTACTGAGTCCAATAAACTCATATATATATATATATATATTTATTTATTTATTTATTTATCAGCTGACTCTCAAATAAAACAGTGAGATAAGCTGGACAAACATATATATCCTGTAATACGGATGAGGAAAGTAGGGGTCAAGAACTTTGGAAATAATAGGTTGCAGTAACAGGGAAAATATGAGTTGTAGCCTACTACAGATTAGTAGGATAACAAGTGACGGAGAATAAATTAGCCCTTGGATAATTAGCCCTGATGAGACTTTAAACACAAGAGATTTTCACAATTGAGTGTTGAGAGCCACACAATAAAATAAAATAAATGATGAAAAGTTGGATCTCAACTTCAAAGTGTTCCTTCCAAAGAGTTCATTAATTAGTTGAGAATGAAACAAAATACAAATGTTTATCCCACTTAAAACGTTTTCCAGACTGTCCTCAACTCAAAGCCTTTAATGGTTTCCTACTCAAGTCAAAGTCACTGTTTTACAAATCGGCTGCTTCTTACCCTTCTGACTTCCTGTTCTGTTACTCTCTATTTTTATGCGTGCTGTGATGGTTTCTTTCATATGTCAAGACTGGGCTTGGGATACCCAAGTAGCTGGAAAACATATTTCTGAGGACCTTGGTAGAGGTGTTTTTCGCGTTGATTCCATAGACTGAGCAAAGAAGATCCCCACTCACCAGTGTGGGTGGACATCTTCAGTCTGTTGAGAGCCCCAGTATAACAAAAGAGAGAAGAAAGGGCGAATTTTCTCTTATTTTCCATTCACGAACTGAAAAATCCGTCTTTTCTTGCCCTTGGACGCTGATGGTTCCAGGCCTTTTATCCTGGGGCTTACTCTAGTGATCCTCTGGTTCTCTGGTCTTTGGACTGAGACGCCCACCCCTGCAGCCATCACCGAGCAGCGAGCTGCGCTCCCGGTGCTCTGCAGCAGCTTCCCACTAGCTATCTATTCTGCACATGGTGGTCATATGTCAGTGCTCCTCTCTCCATCTGTGCAGCCTCTCCTTTCCCTCTTGTGTCCACAAGTCCATTTTTATGTCTGCGTCTCTATTCCTGCAGTGGCTACTCAGAGTAGCCAGGGCTGGAGTAGGATGCAGATCATTCTTTTGGTCCGATCAGTTAAGAGATCATACAATTCCATAAGGAGAAGAACCCAGAGACTTTGGTCCATTGAAGGCTATTTCTTTCTTCTTTTATGTATGTCCATGAATGGATGATATAAAATGTGTGTATAACTCTCACTCTAGAGTTTCACTTCTGTCTTATTTGATGAATCACTCTGGTAGCTTACTGATAAGAAAAATTATTCTAAAGAGATATTAGTGTATTTTGTGGGTATATTTTATTTTTTAATACTTTCCCATCCTAACAACGTAGTCCAACCCAAAATGAATTGGTCAGCAACCAATGAACTTGAGGAAGACCCTCAGAACTCACATGAGAGAATGACACCAGCTGACACTGATTTTGGTCTTGTGACAACTTATCAGGTAAATTGTGTCCCTATCGAATTCACATATTAAAGCTCTGAAGTGAAGTGAAGTGAAGATACTCAGTTGTGTCCAACTCTTTGTGATTCAATGGACTGAAGCCTGCCAGGCTCCTCCATCCATGGGATTTTCCAGGCAAGAGTACTGGAGTGGGGTGCCATTTCCTTCTCCAGAGGATCTTCCCAACCCAGGGATCAAACCCACGTCTCCCACATTGTAGGCAGATGCTTTACCATCTGAGCCACCAGGGAAATCCCAATTATAGCTCTAACCCCCAGTATTTCAGAATGTGGCTGTATTTGGACATAGGATCTTTTAAGGTGTAGTAAAGCAAATGAGGCTGCTAGCATGAACACTAATCTGGTGTGACAAGAGTCATAAGAATAGGAAATTTGGATACAGTCAGAGACACCCTGCTGGCTCAGGTGGTAAATAATCCGCCTGCAGTGCTGGAGACTCAGGCTTCACCCCTGGGTCAGGAAGATCCCCTGGAGAAGGGAATGGCAACCCACTCCAGGAGTCTTGTCTAGAGAAGTCCATGGACAGAGGAGCCTGGCCGGTTACAGACCAAGGTGTCGCAAAGAATCGGACACAACTGAGCAACTAACACTTCTACTTTCACACTTGAGACACCAGGGAAGTGCATGACAAGAAATAAAACTATTTGCAGACACAGAGAAGGCAAGAACCCAGTTGAGCCCTGGGTTAGGAAATACAGAAACTAAGAGATAATTAATGGATTTTGTTTAAAGTCACTAAGTTTGTGGTAATTTGTTCTGCAGCAATAGAGAATTAATGCAACATATAATTACATCTGTGTCCTCTTGGGGCTTACAATTAAGCAAAGTATGGTAACTAAACAGACAACAGACACAAATACAAATCAGTAAATATGTAGTCATTTCTCCGTCAGTAAAATGAGACAGACATTGATTTAAGTGTCTGTATTTTTTCAGTTTTACATTCTTACCCTGGCTGCTTTGTTATAATGGTTGCTTTGTCAGGTATTATTCGATTTATTAGTCAAGATTCTCTCAATGTTTGTTCTGTGTATCAGGACAGAAATATGCATAATACCTACAATGTTGACCCACAGGAATTTCAGGGTATTGCATTTCTTTTGAATTACTGTGAAAATGTAAAAGTTACACTCAGTAGAACTTGTATATATATAAATACATGTGTATGTGAAAATTGCTTCAGTCATGTTAGACACTTTGCAACCCCGTAGACTGTATAGCCCACCAGGCTTCTCTGTCCATGAGATTCTGCAGGCAAGAATACTGGAGCAGGTTGCTATGCCCTCCTCCAGGGGATCTTCCCCACGCAGGAATTAAACTCGCATCTCTTACATCTCCTGCATTGGGAGGCAAGTTCCTTATGACTAGTGCCACCTGAGAAGCCCATTGTGTGTAATAGTGGATAATCTTTGTTTAAGTATATGGAGTCATTTGATAAAGCTAAATATGCAATTTTGTAACTACACTGGATCATAGAAAAATGTTTGTAACTGTTATTCCTTACCTCAAAAAAATCTTTGAGAGGACCAGCATTTTTTTGAAGGCTGTGTCAGCCCTGAGTAAACCACTCTATTTACTTGTTCTTGTTTTGACTCAGAGGAAGCTGAGAACAAAAGCTAATATATATTAGACACTGTATCACTAATGCCCCCACTTCTCAGATGAGGAAACTGAGTCTTAAGAGAATTTAAGTCAAGTCTCACTGCTGATAGGTGGTCATTCATGAGTTGTGTCCAATTCTAAAGGGCATGATCTGACTGAAAAAGAAAAAATTGAAAACTGTAGATAACTGTGTCTGATGCTGGAAAACTACCAGAATCTAAAAAGACACCGACGCCTAGAGGTTTACAAGTCATCCGGGGTTTGACACTGAGAAAAGCATGCATCTGAAACAGTTGATGAATTGCTCCAAATTTGACTTGATAACCTGCTTTTTGAAAGCCAAACTAAAGAGACCCTATCTGCTAAAGGCCAATGGCCATCTGCCTCTGAGGAGCAAATTTAGTGTATTCAGAACCAAGACTATACCACTTGACTCAGCTCAGGTCTTCAAAATCGTCATGTGAGCTGTCATCCCAGTATCCTGGAGGCTCTGGTGGTCAGACAGCCACTGTAAAATGGAAAGGATGCCACCCATGGGAGTGATCAGACCAAATGTTCTGTGTGCACAGAGATCCTTCTTCTTGGAGTGCTTTTGCCAAATTATCTCTTTTGTTTGAAAAAGGTAACACAGAAACTGTTCTACAGGATTCATTTTCCCTTAAAACTTATGAAGTTTTACCAACCAGAGGTGTTTGAAGGAAAGGTCATCCTGTGAAAGGAATAATTGTTCCCTTGGAAGATTTTTTTTTCCCCAAAAAAATTCTTTATTGTAGAAAAAGCTCATTGAGCACTAGTTTCTCTCCAAAGAAATTAAGCTTCTATAGCCTATGAATTCAAATGCAGTACAGGAGACTGAGACATTTTAAGATCCATTAGGTTATCAAGCCTGTTCTTCTGTAGCCTACTTTAAATTCTCTCTGCAAGGTGATTAAAAGTAACATTTAATAACAGGTCAGTTGACAAGTAATTATTTAGCACCCACAGGGTGTAGAGTTCTATTCAAAATGCTCAGATTTAAATTTTTAATGTTACATAACGGGAAGGGAGACAATAATATCTTTTTCTCTGAGCATGGGAACAATATTCAGTCCTACTTTCTCCCATATTTTGGGAAGATAGGCTGTCAAAAATCATGCAAAAAGTTAATAAGAAGTTACTTTTTGCAGTGTTCTCTTCTTTGTAAAATTTTTTGCATTTTGTTGTAGAATCAAAACACTCCTTTTATGGAGTAACAAATAACCTTATGTTCCTATATTTCAAATGAAGAAACTGAGGCCCAGAATGATAACTTATAAATATACATTTCCTGGACAGAAATCTTCCATCCACCATACTCTACTTATATATCTTAATCTAGTTCGTTGTTACTGAAACTTCAGCATGCTGAAGTTCATAATATAAGATTAGCTCTGCTCTATTCTAAGCTCCTTCAGTTTTCTGTATTTTCCAAGTAGTGATCTTTGTAGGTAAAATCTGGGCTTATGTAACCAAGCCCAGTATAAAGGATCAGAAGTCCAGGACAGAGGTCATTTTTAGTGTTTGCTTATTATTACTTCTCAGTGTCTGGCATAGAACTTGAAACACTGTAAGAGTTTAATAAATATGATTTGAATGTTAAAAACATTTCTTGACTCTGTGATTTTCTAATAAATGTGTGCTGTCTTGCCAATCTCGTGATGCTCAGCACACTAAAGATGCTCAATAAACCTGTGTTCAAATATTGAATTGATGTTCAATGCATTTCCCACATATAACACTCTAGCAGCCCCAGCAGGAAAGGACATATGGCACATTTATTTGTGATAAATGTTCACTATGGCTGTTATTTCCTTGTTGTTTATTTACTTATATTAGTTTGAATCATGCGAAGTATCTTTGTTGCAGACGAAAACTATTATTAGTAAATGCAGTCAATTTCACATAGTTCATCAGCTTAACGCTTTCCACCACAAACTTAATTTACCTGTTATGGTATATTTGACAATAAAATATTTGTGAAAACTCTAGGACTGCAAAGTGAAAATCTAGGGATGAGGAGGGGAACTCTAATGGAGCAATAGATTCTGTTATTATATTGCCTTTAAAAGAGATCACTCTTAGCACTGTTAAATTTAGCTCTGAACTTGCTTACAATAAGACAAAAAAGAAAAGCATGATAGATTCAGGCTAACTTTGGTAACCAAGTTTAAATGCTTGCAATTCACACCCTATAAAATGTCGTGATGCTTAAGTTCTACACCCATAGATTTTCTTTTTCCATTGAGTTTTCTCCCGAAAGTCAGGACTTCAGTTCTACTCGTAAACAAAATATTGAAGTAATTGTCTAGATCCATTACTATTATTGAAACTGTTTTATTGAGAAATAGATGAGCTGATTTAGCCTCACTGTCCATATGTGTGACTTGCATCAGGTAACTCTGAAATTCTGTTTGACTCATAGGCTTCCTGCGTAGCGCATGCCCACAATGCGGGAGACCTGGGTTCAATTTCTGGGTCAGGAAGTTCCCCTGGAGAAGGAAATGGCAACCCACTCCAGTATTCTTGCCTGGAGAATCCCATGGACAGAGGAGCCTGACAGGCTACGGTTCATGGGATCACAAGAGCTGGACACGACCTAGTGCTCTTTCTTTCTTTCATGGTCTTGACTCAAATATTTTGCATAACTAGAAAAGGCCCCTTAGGCTTCATGGCCCTAGGATCCTGAGCTACATTTTGACTTGCTTCTCTCAGTATTCCCACAACCTTTGTTACACCTTCTAACAGTTAAACTGGTTTGTTTCTCTGAAGATTTTAACCCTCTAATTCCAACATGCTGTCGAGATTCAGTTTATTTCTACAATAAGATGCTAAAAGAATTGGGGTACTGTCTAATTTTTAGATTTTCTAAAACAAAATTCAAAGTTTGCCTTGACATGGTCAAACATAAAGGAATCTCAAGAAAAAAAAGGCAAAAACAGCAAAGTCGGACTATATTCGCTTAAACAGTAGTTTTCCAAAATCATGTCCACTCAAAAAATTGTGAATGTGATCTTATTTGGAGACACTTTTTTGTTGATATAATCAAATGAGGATGAAGTCATACTGGATTAGGGTGGGCCTTAATGCAATGACGGCCATCCTTATAAAAAGAGGGACGTTTAGACACAGATCACAGAGAGGAAGGACAGCCGTGAGAAGCCCAAGGCAGAGACTAGAGTCAGACTTCCATAAACTGAGGAACATCAAGGATTGCCATGGCCACCACAAGCAGGAAGAGAACAGGAAGGAGTCTGTCTACCCTAGAGATGCGAGAGGGAGCCATGCCTGACTGACACATGGGTTTCAGATTTCTGGCCTCCAGAAATGGGAAAGAATAAACTTTTTCATTTTTAGCCACCCAGTTTGTGATAATTTGTTACAACAGCTTTAGGAAACTAATCCAAAGATAGAAATAAAAATTGTGCTTTCTTTCCTTTCCATGCATGAGATGTCAAGGTGAAAAAACCATTCTCAAGAATTCCAGGCGTTCTGTCTCCATCCATGAGAAGAATCACTAAAATTCGGAAGGTGACAAACTTGCAAAATTTTTGAACTTGAGTTTAAAAGGTAGGTCATAGACATTGTTTCTTGGATAGTAAGATCTTAAAATTGTGTAGCACTTTCTACTAATTTGACCCTCAAGGAGCCCTTCCATGCAGATAAGGAAGCTAATCAAACTCTCAAGTGGAAGAAGAAGAAGAAGCCTAGATTCAGGAGGATTAAATGATTTGCTTGAGTTGCTCAACAAATCAATAAAAAAGCCTAAACGGTAACTTAGATGTCCCCCTTCAAGTCTTTATTTTTTATGATTCAGCCATGAAGCTCCCAAATAGGTGTGACTAGTTTACTATTTTCTGACGTGACATTTGACCTTCTGCTTAACACTTGGGAGCAGCAACCTTGCAGGTTGGGTTGTTTAACCAGGGAGACAGGAATTCCTGGGTCTATGGAAAGAAGGGGAGATTCAACAGTCTGAAGTAACATATATCGAGTGTATGTGATAAAATACACTTGAGAGCACTGGAAAATGCATGTGCTCTGGGAATTAGATCCCTATGACAGGCAAAGGGCATTGGAGAAGATGAGAATTTAAAAGAAATGAAAGCATAGAGTCTGCAAGTTGCTGAAAGTGCTCTAGGGAATATGATTTATGGCCAGAAACATAAAAGGCCCATGACCAACAACAGAATACAAAGCAGTGGTTCCCAACTGCCAGGCCACAGAAAAGTGCCAGCCTAAATGGCAGAGACTCCTCTGAGGAGTTTATTAAAGACAGTGAGACCAGAACTCCTGTTCAGGGAATTCTTCAGCCCCTTGGGAGATTCCGATGCCCAAGTAAGTTTTGTCATTCTCGCTTCAGGAGAGGTATTAGGTGATGGTTTTGCAGGGTTGCTCATAAGCCATATTCTTCCTGCCCTCATTTATCCCCACCTGTAACTGACTAATATCCCCATTAGTCAGGGACTGGAGAATGTCAGATGCATAATAGACAATGAAGGGGAAACTGAGGCTTTAGTTCTGTGCCTCTCATCAGCTTACAGAGGCAAAACTTTCTAAGGTTTTCTTTCTTTTTGGTACAGTGTTTTTATAACATTTTTTATCTCTGTTTCACTAGGTGATAGAACCTATAAGAGGATACCCATTGTTTTATCTGAAATCAAATAGTCAGTGGGCAAAATCTTAAAGTAGAAAATATTTAAAATTTGTCAATGACCTCTTTTAATATGGTTCATTCATCAAAATCCCCTTTCAATCTGTTGTGGACTATCCAATAGGCAGGCAAAGAAAGTTCAGAGGACAAATCGCAATAGGAGTGAATAATTCATTCCAAAGAGAAAACAATACTGCTGGCTTTTAGAATTTACTAGATTTATTTAATGGTTATATTATTCATTCTGAATTATATATAAGAGAGGTGCCATACTATTTTCAGTTTCCATGGCTTCTGAACATCCTAATTACTCCTTTTCTTTAACTTTTTGTCAATTCCCAATCATCACATCTTTTGGATCTCTCTGTTTTCAACTACTATCTATGCGTTCAAAATATTTTCACTCATTCCAAAATTAAAATTGCTTTCAATAGGATTTGATAAACTAATTCACCTGGAAGAAACGTCTCAGACTATCTCTAATAGGGCTGGATACTGTATGGTATTTTCTTCTCTGCAGCCCCAGAATTTTAGGCATAAATTATAAGTCCATAGTGCATCTATTTTGAGACCATGTTGCTTTCCAAGTTCTCCTCAAATTATATTCAAAGGCAGCTGTCCATGTTAGCTATTCTTGAAGCCACTTCTGAATGCTACAGCAAACAAACAAAATAACACCAGCGTTGGTCTCATTTTTTTCTTCAGTTTTTAGTCTTTCTTTCTGCTAATGAGCTAGCTTAGACTGTGTGTTGGTTTATTAAATGCTTAAATCACTTCTGTTAAAGCTATTGACTACATTTTAAATTATTAACCACCTTCAATATTGCATTTCCAAGGATTTAAACTGATTTTACAGGAGTTCAAATAACGATCTAGGGACTTGAAAATCTGAGAAAGCCCTGTGCTTTGATATTCTTCAGAACTTGAGGTCTACAGAACCTATCTCCCTTGTAATTTTTGTGGTACCCACAATCTCATTGGAAACCAGAATCATTTATCTTGTAGATTTTCATCGCATTTGACTGCTGTTTCCTGTTCCAACAAGAAAACAAAGAACAGAAGATTTAACTTAGAGTTAAATTTAAAAAATACTTGGTATGGAATTAGACAGATTTGTAAAAAAATTTCACTTCTTTTCCTTCTTTTAATCACACATACACACATACACACACAGGCAATATGGCTTTACAATCAGGGAAGAAGGCAGTTAACTTCTAACTGTTGCATGGATTGAAAATCACCATAAATATTAATAAGAGAATAAATTCGGATCCTGGATCTTTAAGTTTTGGAATCTATCCAAGATAGAGTTAGCAACAGAACAATAGGTAATACTCTAATGATGGCTAATTAGCCCCTGCTTCGGAATTTCAGTTCCCATAGGATGCCTCTAATGATGATTTTCCACTACCATTACCTGCAGAGGGTTGTATAACTTGAAGGGCCCAATGTGATGAAACTGGCTCCTTCCAGACTCCCTAACTTTATTATTATCAATGGGTTTCTATATAAAAGCAATGAAGCACCTTTTCCTGGCTCAAACCTAAAAGAATATGACAAGGTATTTCAAGTGTGCATACATATGCTCCCCCTAAGATACACATAATTGGAAATAGTAAACAAATTCTTTAAGAAATAGTCTTCTATAAAGATGACTAGATAGCATAACAAGTATGGAAGACAGGCATAACTTTTCCCGGCATATATAATGGCATTTGCATCCTTAGCTCGGGGCAGGCCAGCCTGGTTAACCAGAGACCCCATAATTTACAGTAGATGTCTTTAATGAGGCCACTGAGAGACATGGGAAAGTAGACAGAGAGCAGGAAGAGTGAAAGTGGGTCTATAATAGAAAACAGAGGTTTCTAAATGCAGTTTCGGAAGACAGAGAAGGGTATAGTAAAAATTAACATAACAGCCATGTCTATAGAAACATTCTTTACTTCTAAGCTTTCATTAAATCAAATACTAAGTGGCAATTACTGAAATACAACAGGCACATTCAGACTCTTGACAACGCTCAACCACTCTGGGCTTTATAAGCATTTGTCCCAGTTCACATGATGTCCCCATCACACGAGGCGACTGTTTTACCACAGTCTTCAATGCCATGTGGAACAATCTAGGGTTCTTGAATGGCTCAATTATTTTGAGGTAATTCAAGACATCTCTATTGAGGCATCCAGTATTCAACCTGCGTTTAAATAGACTCTTGGGTCCTGAAAAGCATAAATGTATGCAATAGACAAGTTATCATCTGTTTCGGAGGGAGTAGGGCTTTACTTCCTGACTTAGAATTGTTCAATTGTGGGCACACACGTAGGATAATGTGCACAATGAAAAGTTTGATGCTATAAATATTTATTACACAACAGGGTTCAGAAAGGCCTACACTGAGTTGAGAAACAGGCAAGCAGAATCAACCGGCAGCATTTTGTTTTTCCTTTCTGGTTCTATATTGTTCAGTGTAGAGTTACTTCCAGCAATTCTTAAACATGTTTCACATTCGTCTGGGGTTGATAAGCAATGCCACTGTATCTCACCAATTTGGAAATTGAGGCTTGGACATGAAGCTGACTTATTGCATAGTTAACCCTAAATTGATGATGTTTCCTAGAGGTTAGAAAAAGAAAGTAGCCGTAAACTGGAGTGGAAAAGCCCCTCACCAGGTGACAGATCAACATGATATTTCTGCTCCTTGACCCTTTTACTCAAACTTGTCCTGTGTGCAGTCCTTAGAAACTGGAGACATCAGGCAGACTGGACAACAATTCAGAGACTCTTAGGACGACTCACCTCGTGAAAGGGTCTTTTAGTGTATATATGTGTGTAAGTACAGACTGGCCGTTTTAAATGGCATAATCTTAGTCATGGTCTCTTTTGTAAACAACCACATTTTACCCACAATGTTTTTCATATTGATACTGTCAGGGTGATAATATCAAATCAGAATAAACTCTTCATATATCCTGGAAGAGTTGCTGCCGAGATATGGAAAAATATTTCTAATGGCCAGGGCATTAGTAGGTCTCATGATATTATTAAGGATATATTAAGGATATAATTATCTCATGATATATTAAGGAAGCACCATGTATACAATCGTTGGGAGTGGAGTAAGGTAAGTTTGGGGGACTGGAGTCAAAATCATTTCTAATTGGTCCTAAGTAGTGATTGAGGCTGATCTAGCTATCTTTAGGGTTTAAAATGCTGCAACACATTCTATACACGCCACTTCCCTTCCCTTCCCCGCAAAACTGGCTGATTGTTCCTTTGTGAATTCTTTTCTCATCAGGGCTACCCTTTGTGATAATGTTCAACAACTATTAGCCTACATGAAGTTACTTTTGAGTCTTGAACAGAGTTATGGAGAAAGGAAGCTGGATCAAGGCTCTGCAACCTAGTGAAGATTTTGCGTATTGCAACTAAGACTCTGCACAGTCAAACATCAATCAATCAGTTAAATAGGGGGAAAAAATGTTCCTGGAAGACAGATGGATCTTTCCATCCTTCCTCTAATCCCAGATCCAGGGTCCATGTTCTTTCCTTTCATGTGGAGTCTAGCTTATCTTCAATCCAATTCAGTATAACTTAACCCATCAAGTCTCTTCAGAACTGTTACCTATGTGTTCATGCTCAGTCACTTAGTTGGGTCCGACTCTGTGATCCCGTGGACTGTAGCCTGTCTGGCTCCTCTGTTCATGGGATTTTCCAGGCAAGAATGCTGGAGTGGGTAGCTATTCCCTCCTCCAGGGGATCTTTCTGACCCTGGGATCCAATTCACTGGCAGGCAGATTCCTTACCATTGAGCCACCTGGGAAGTCCCCTATGTAGTGCTGTATAAATCTGTGGGATTTGGGGAAGGCAGTAAGGAGAGATATGAGAGCATTTAAAAAGATATTAACAAAGCCCTTG
Source organism: Bos mutus (assembly GCF_027580195.1). NCBI lineage: Eukaryota > Metazoa > Chordata > Mammalia > Artiodactyla > Bovidae > Bos > Bos mutus. The sequence continues at coordinate 89,303,905 of NC_091626.1, read as the reverse complement.
GGAGACTTATAAGAACAATAAGAATCAAATAAAACAATACTAATTATCAGTTGGCATGCATGTCTCTGTGCATGCTTACACACACACACACACACACACACACACACACACAGAGCAATCTTTTCGATGATCAGATGAATATGTAACAGAATCCTGTGGATGAGCCCATTTCTAACTCTGGGTGAGTCCAGACACTGGAGCTCTCTTTTTTCAGAGCTTCCCCCAGCACCTTGTGTAATCACATCAAAGGTCAGGCTACTTTTTCTCCCTGAGGCTCAGCTATTAATGTTAACCCTCCCACAGCAAATTCATCCATGTTCCTGATGTTAGGATTCTTACCTTGTTTCTTTTTATCCTTACTCTACACAGTAATTATCTGGCTTAGACATAATCACATGAGAAGCTTTCAAAAACTTTATTATTACAAAATGTTTCAAAACGTACAAAATCTAGAGAACAGTAATGTCAGCTCCCTCATTCCTCCCAACATTTTGCTTCAATATATTTCAGTTCATGGCTGAATTTTTTTCACTTCCTAATCCCCCAAATTCATTTGAAGTAAGTATCAGATTTTTTATCATTTCATCCAAAAATATTTTCCAGTACATATTTTAGAAAAAATATTTGGATGTATAATTACATACTGTCATCACACTTCAATATAGCATTAATTCCTTGATAGAACATAATATTCTATCAATTTTAAAATCAATTATTGCATAAACTATTATTTCAAATCTTGTTTTATGTTATCAGAACTAGAATATGGTATGGATCTCAATTGGTAGTTGATATATATTCCTTAAGTGTCAAACCGGTCAATCCTAAAGGAAATCAGTCCTGAATGTTCATTGGAAGGACTGATGTTGAAGCTGAAACTCCAATACTTTGGCCACCTGATGCGAAGAGCTGACTCATTGGAAAAGACCCTGATGTTGGGAAAGATTGAAAGCAGGAGGAGAAGGGGACGGCAGAGGATGAGCTGGATGGATGGCATCACCGATTCAATAGACATGAGTTTGAGTAAACTCGGGGAAATGGTGCAGGACAGGGAAGCCTGTTGTGCTGCAGTCCATGGGATAACCAAGAATCGGATGTGACTGAGCAACTGACCTGTAACAAGTGTCTTTTAAAATATCCCTTCCCACACCCTCTTCTCTTTTTCTTTCTCTCCCTCTGTCTCTGCTTCTGTCTCTCTTTTGACCTTACTAATTATTCTTTGAAGAAATGGGTTGTTTCTCCTTTTTCTCACCATCTGGACTTCTCTCATTATCTTCCTGAGGTGTTATTTTATGCTTACTCTACTCTGTTGCTTGTATTTTCTGAAAATGAATCTAAATGCTCCATCAATTTTAGGTTTGAGCTTCCTGAAAAGCAGAAGTCATACCATATTTGGTAGTCTCTATTGCTGTGATGTTAGCAGTGATTAATGATTATTACCGCAATTCATTATGCCATAAGGAGTTGCAAAATAATGATATTCTAGTTCTAACTTCTTATGCTAACATTCCTATGATATTCTAGTTCTAACATTCCTGGACTATGTATCTTAAAAGAATCTCCTCCATCCAACTCCAAATACCATTGCATTGGGAGTTAGAGATCTAACATAATGAATTTCGGGGTGAGAGGTTGGAGGAGAACAATTCAATTCATAGCATAGGATTACATAACTAAATTGTAAAGTCATTTGGAATAAATTGTCTGTAATGCCACCAACTGAAATAAAGACAGACATATTATTTAATTTTACTTTAGATTTCTAGGAAATGTTAATTTTGTTTTGTAATTATGTAAAAATTTTCATGAATCCAAACTGAATTACACAAAACTAGAAGATTATTTCCATCCGGTACCTCTTCACTATTTCTTCCCTCCCATGTAGAGAACATTAAAAAAATGTATTGCTTATTCTTTTAGATAGCATATTTAAGAGACATATTCTTAGGAACTAATTTCAGTCTACCAAATTAGAATAATAATAATTCTAGCAAGTTAGAATCCCAGAGGGAGGCCAAATGACTCTGATGCACGTATCTGATTACAAATCCTACATACTCTTCTTCAATGATGTCATTTATTCCATACTTTCTGTTATAACTTAAAAGCCAGTGACTCAAAAATCTATTTCTAATCTTCAGTCTCTTTTGAATAACGGATTGTTGAAAAAACCAGATAACATAATGTCATCCTATCTTAATATATTCCAAGTAATCTTATTTGTTAAGTGTATCTGAGTATCTATATTGACACATTCTTAGAGGAACATAATTCTTTCCTTTTTCTTACACTCCGTACCAAAGCCTGACATTTCTTCCAAGTTGTTCCTCAAAGTCAGTCTCTATCTTTACTGCCGTAACCTTTGTCAGGACCAGGGTTTCTCAGTCTTGGAACTATTGGCATTTTTGAGTAGATAATTCTATGTCACGAGGAGCTTCCTTGTACTTTGCAGATTTTCTAGCAGTATCTTTGTTATCTTCTCTCTTAGGTGTTATCAGCCTCTTAGGTGTGATCCAGACATTACCAGGTGTCCCGTCTGTGTGTGTGTGTGTGTGTGTAGGTGAACTCTGTGCGGTAAGGTGGAGGGCAGATGGAGAATCTCTTGTCTGAAGCATCATCACCTCACTCTTAGACTCCAACAAATCCTCAGGCCTGGTCTACCTGCTTCTAAAATCATTGGTCTTCCACATTACTGTATATTACAAAATGCATCCTTCTTAATCCCAAACTTTGTTTTTTCTATGGGATATAGGCAAATACCACAGTCAGCTCTACACTGTTCTTGACTAAGAGTCCTTTCCACCATCATCTTCTGCTACTCACTCCCTACCCTGCCTAGTTCCATCCCCTTCTGTAGTGGCAGCTGCTCATCCCACCTCTCCAAATCTCCATTTATTTCTCTTCAATTTAGGCACATACTTTTTCCTCAGCTACATACCACTTGCTTTTTCAAGATGGAAAACCTCTAATCCCTCTTTTTGTAATCTTTATGTATTCATTCTTATTGCTGTTTGGTTGTACAGTGCTGCATGTTGCATCTTAATTCCTCAACCAGGGATTGACCCCTCAGCCTTTGCATTAGGAGCATGGAGTCTTAACCACTAGATCACCAAGGCAGTCTCTCTAATCACTCTTTAAGCTGGTTCTCAAAATTTGTTTAGCGAATGAGGCTTTTCCCTTTACCCCCAACTCAAGTACAATACCAAAGATATCATATTGTAACTATTTATACTCACTCTCACTCCTTTTCCAGGTAGCTCCCCAAGGGTGGCTGGATTTATTCACAATGCTTACACAGTACACCAAAGAGACACTTACTTGTATCTTCACCTTCACCTTTCTAGAATACTCCATGTCAGTAGAAGTAGAAAAAAAAAAAAATGAGCAGTAAAATCATTCCTTTGAGATCTGCAGCCAGCTGGATTTAAAGGGTAATTGACTGACTGCATGTGATCCAGAAAACATATCACTCAAAACGCTTCTTTCAGAGTTACTTTTAACTTTTAAAAGCATTTTATTACTGCTAGAATTTGAAATAAAAGTTAGTAGTCCTTAACAGAAGAAAATGGCACCCAAGGCATTTCTAGAACTGATTGCAGAGTGCGCCTGTGGTGCCAGCAAAGGTCTGTTCCTTCTGACAGCACAGCTTCTGATCTGGAGCACTGAACTTCATTACCCACCTGTGCCTTTCAGGCGTGGCTGCTGTCCTCTGGTCCATGCATGCCCTTTCAAGGATTCTCAAAAGAGAATCAGGATGATATTGAGATGTTGGCAATGTTAGCCTGTCTGGAGAGAAAGTTATACTTGATACGATGGAGATGATCTGACCAGAAAGACACAGGGAGGTGGGAAAAATAAGCTCTATTTGAGTCCCTCATTAAGTTGCATACAGAAAAAGAGCACTTGCAAAAGTTAGAAACAAAACTAAATGAAATAGGGGTTGACCATTTTTAAGAGCTATCTTTCTTTATGAAAGTTTATTCTTAATTTTAGCCTTTGCTATTCTAGTCATGATAGTTATATAAGCTTCCCACTTTCTAGAGCAAGTGGGAAGAAAAGGAAAGAAAAGTGAACATTAACTGAATGTATTTTATATGTGGACAATAATGTAACAGAGGAGAACAAATTTGACTCCATGTTGAATCTACTCCTTGAGCTCTAAGCTTTTACTCTGTCTCCCATGTTTAGTCACTCTGGCTCTGCACCTTTGTAAAAGCATGTTGCCTCTAGCCTGAAACTTTCATGACAGCCTGTTCTCAAGGCTCTGATCTATAAAGGTATATACACTTTTCCATTCAAAATCCCATGGACGGAGGAGCCTGGGGGCTGCAGTCCATGGGGTCGCTAAGAGTTGGACACGACTGAGCGACTTCACTTTCACTTTTCACTTTCATGCATTGGAGAAGGAAATGGCAACCCACTCCAGTGTTCTTGCCTGGAGAATGCCAGGGACGGGGGAGCCTGGTGGGCTGTCATCTCTGGGGTCGCACAGAGTCAGACATGACTGAAGCGACTTAGCAGCAGCAGCAGTGTTAAAAAGATGCAAAACAGGAAATAACAATTGCCTTGTTGGAGGTTTATAAGAATATTGTGACCAGACCTACATGGAGAGTTGCAAGAATAAATGATTCCTGCACCAAGAAGTTTTCAACAACTGGCTTCTTACTATAAAAGAAGCCTGAATTCTAACCTAGGTAAGATGGTTCTTTGGGACACTAATTAACCATCTTGTACATCTGCTGGCTCTTCAAATAAAAATCAATATTTCTTACTCTAGCACCTCATCTCTTGATTTATTGGTCTGCTACAGCAAGCAATGTGAGCTTGGGCTTGGTAACAATAATGTGAAGAATGTAATATCTGTTACTTGGAAACTGAGGCTCTGTGAGATTAGTGCTGTCCTTATGGAGACAAAACTGGTAAGCCTTGATGTATTATTCAGATATGATTCTTTCTGTCTCTAAAGTCTATACACATTTTAGTTACCTCTTATTTTTCCCCTTTATCACTTTTGAGGCTTAAGTGCAATTCTTTATACTTACTGCACTGGGGTTTAGTACAGAGACTTGTGTTCGCTATGTCATATTGCCATATTGGTAGAAAAATGCCCTTCAATTGGTTGACTTTGTTCTTCACAGCTGACTAGGGATGAAAGAAGCAGGTGAGGGTTACTCAAAAGCAAAAACAAACACAAACAAACAAACCTAGTAGTTGTCACCGATTAGGGAAAGGTTAGAATTAAGAAACTCATGTTCCAATGCAACTATCCAAAGAATGGTTAAGCCTAAAAGTAGATTATGTTCATTGGGAATGGAGTTGTTTTACATGATGGTATTTTTAAATTCTTGCTCATGAAAAGAAGCAGAAGAACATTTATATTAAGGACAGAATCCAATCCTTGCAAATTCTTTGCTGTTTCTGCTAGTAAGACAAGGCAATGCACAGCTGATATTGTTTGTAAGAGCAGGGAACCTAAAATCAATCTTGGAGAGAAAGTCTTGACATAGGGGCTTGAGAAAGTGGGTGAAAAGATATAGGACCAAGGGAGAAAATGCACAATGAAGGGGGCTAAAGATCACACTTTTTTGGTTCATTTTTAATTTTTCCAAAAGCTTCATAAAAATGAATTCTAGAGTATTTTGGACGTGGCCACCTCCCATCTCTACTGCTCTCTCCACTGTGAATGCAGTCCAAAAGACTAACCACTTCTGTTGGAAGTATATTGGACAACTCAAGCAAGCAGAAACAGACTGATTCTAAAAGTCAACCAACAGCTGTTAAGATTTATTTGTAAGTAGCCATTGATTCAAGATCTTCTCTTGATACTACCCTTAGAGATTTATCCATGCTGATTCACAAAAGCATGCTATGAAAGTAGAAAACTGGTATAATTATCTCCATTTTATAAAAGCAGAAACAGAGCCTTAGAAACAAATCAACATTTCCAGAAATACATAACAACAAAGGAGAAGAACCCAAGTCCAGAGCACCTTTGCTTTGGACAATGTGGTTTCACACACTCAAGAAAACAGTGTTTCTCCTGGGTCTGGGCCTTCCTCCCTGATGAGGCCTGGTATTGCATGACCTTTGCAACATATCAGCATAGACAGATGACTGTAAGAAATGTGCAGTGTATTTACCAAGAAATAGTTCCTTGCTAAATTACATTTGGACAAACAAGAGGTTAATCTATAAGAAATTGTACTATAACTGGTGATCACTGGTAATAATAAATAAGACTTAAGAGCTCTGGGGTAGCATTTTAAATATACAATAGCTAATTAACTAAAACTATACAATTTACAAGCACGTCTATTGAAAACTTGAAACTGCTAGTAGAACATCCATTTACCACACGTAGTAGCTATTACATCATAAGAATATTTTCATTTTGAGTTTATTTTTGTGTATGGTGTTAGAAAGTGGTCTAGTTTCGTTCTTTTACAAGTGGTTGACCAGTTTTCCCAGCACCACTTGTTAAAGAGATTGTCTTTAATCCATTGTATATTCTTGCCTCCTTTGTCAAAGATAAGGTGTCCATATGTGCGTGGATTTATCTCTGGGCTTTCTATTTTGTTCCATTGATCTATATTTCTGTCTTTGTGCCAGTACCATACTGTCTTGATGACTGTGGCTTTGTAATAGAGCCTGAAGTCAGGCAGGTTGATTCCTCCAGTTCCATTCTTCTTTCTCAAGATAGCTTTGGCTATTCGAGGTTTTTTGTATTTCCATACAAATTGTGAAATTATTTGTTCTAGCTCTGTGAAGAATACCGTTGGTAGCTTGATAGGGATTGCATTGAATCTATAAATTGCTTTGGGTAGTATACTCATTTTCACTATGTTGATTCTTCCAACCCATGAACATGGTATATTTCTCCATCTATTAGTGTCCTCTTTGATTTCTTTCACCAGTGTTTTATAGTTTTCTATATATAGGTCTTCAGTTTCTTTAGGTAGATATATTCCTAAGTATTTTATTCTTTTCGTTGCAATGGTGAATGGAATTGTTTCCTTAATTTCTCTTTCAGTTTTCTCATTATTAGTGTATAGGAATGTAAGGGATTTCTGTGTGTTGATTTTATATCCTGCAACTTTACTATATTCATTGATTAGTTCTAGGGTTAGGGTAAATGCTGGAGAGCGTGTGGAGAAAAGGGAACCCTCTTACACTGTTGGTGGGAATGCAAACTAGTACAGCCACTATGGAGAACAGTGTGGAGATTCCTTAAAAAACTGGAAATAGAACTGCCTTATGATCCAGAAATCCCACTGCTGGGCATACACACTGAGGAAACCAGAAGGGAAAGAGACACATGCATCCCAATGTTCATCACAGCACTGTTTATAATAGCCAGGACATGAAAGCAACCTAGATGTCCATCAGCAGATGAATGGATAAGAAAGCTGTGGTACATATACACAATGGAATATTACTCAGCCATTAAAAAGAATTCATTTGAATCAGTTCTAATAAGGTGGATGAAACTGGAGCCTATTATACAGAGTGAAGTAAGCCAGAAAGAAAAACACCAATACAGTATACTAACACATATATATGGAATTTAGAAAGATGGTAACAATAACCCTGTATATGAGACAGCAAAAGAGACACTGATGTATAGAACAGTCTTTTGGACTCTGTGGGAGAGGGAGAGGGTGGGAAGATTTGGGAGAATGGCATTGAAATAAGTATAATATCATGTGTGAAACGAGTTGCCAGTCCAGGTTCGATGCATGATACTGGATGCTTGGGGCTGGTGCACTGGGACGACCCAGAGGGAGGGTATGGGGAGGGAGGAGGGAGGGGGTTCAGGATGGGGAACACATGTATACCTGTGGAAGATTCATTTTGATATATTGCAAAACCAATACAATATTGTAAAGTTAAATAAAATAAAACTTAAAAAAAAGAAAAAGAAAGAATAGTTTCAGTCATCTGCTAATATGCTAAGACTTTCATTATAGTTAAATAATATGCATAAGACAAAAATTTTTCTTCTTTTAAAGTGACAAGAAAAGACATGCAAGGTTTGTAAATGCTACTTTATGACACTTGCAAACTAAAACTGACAGGGGATATAAAATGCTTATAAAATTCAAGCAGTAAAGGAGTTTCCTCCAGTAACTGGCACTCTTTCCCAAGGTGTTTAGTTTTAGTAATCCCAACAGACAGACAGATAGATGGACACACACACATCATATATTTATTCTCTGGAAAAAAAATCAAGTACTGTCTCCGCCTTCTACAGGGTTAAGAGTTGCTGTGATGATAGATGCTCATAGTGTGGTGTGTGTGTGTGTAGTTTCAATTGCTTGTTGTCACTGCATTTTCAGCTTTTGAAAATAAGGATTTAGCCTAGCTTCTCTTTATGCCTGCAGCTCCTAACTTGTGCCGACTCATAGTTTATATTCATTAAATGTGTGATATTTGTTTGACTAGTTCTCAATCTGGCAGTTATTATAGTTGATGGTGCCATTCAGGACCACTCAAAAACTGATGCAAATGCAGAAAGAGCTGGTGCAGTGGTGGGAATGTACAGGCAGATTATATACATAAAGAAACAAGACTCTTTTATCTACCCTAACTTAGCCATTTCAAACTCTTTTTTCTTTGGGATAAATATTGATTTATTGAGCTTAGAGTATGTATAAAGGCCCTGAGTGAAGGGTGCTACATATGTCTTGTCATTTAAACCTCAAAATAGCCTTGTCTGGAAACTATAATATCCTGGTTTTATGGGTAAAGACACTTATATTCAAAGGGGCTTAGCAATTTGTCCAAGGTCAAAATCACTTAATTTAGAAAAAAAAAAAAATGACAGCAAGAGAAAATTACGATTGCATGGCCAGCCCACAGTTCTCTTTACAGTCCATCAATCCCACCTCTTTATGCTAGCATAACATTTCCAGGCTACAGTTCTGAAAGGAGAGGTCAAAGGAAGAAGAGTCCATAATAAAGCAACCTGAGCCTTTAAAATTCACTCTGACTTATGCTGACAGTTCTCCCTGATCATATGCTGCTCCTCCGCTACCTAGTTTAACTTCTGGGCTTCCTGTTACCCTCTCCTCCTAGATTCCTGGGCTCATTTTCCTGTGATGTCCTCTGATACCTTCCAAGTATCCGTGCCCCAGACCTCTACCCATTGCCCCAACTCCAATCCATTTTCACAACTTTATGTTCCTAACATTGATCTAACATTGATTGATGCACCAGTTATAATGAATTCAGCCTTTGCAACTCACGAGAAAGTCCCAGAGACCTTTTCCCTCAAAACGAAGGACTTGACTTCAAGCTAGAGGTAAATCTCAACATCTAGGGCATCCAAATTCTTGTTCAGAGCAGGAAATGGCTCCAATATCCACTCCAGTATTCTTGCCTGGAGCATTCCATGGAGAAGCCTGCTGGGCTACAGTCTGTGGGGTTGCAGAGAGTCCGACACGACTGTGCCATTAACAGACACACGCGCACACGCACACACACACACACACACCCCACACACACATCCTTGTTCTTGTTTTTGTGTCACTTTGAAGAAAGCCATTCTCCCGTTTTCCACTCTCTGCTCTCCCTAACATTTCACATGCAATCACTGTGGGTCACTCCAGCTTTTCTCTCTCTCTCTCTCTCTTTTTTTCAATGAGTTCTCCTTCCTTTTCCCACACTAGTTAACAACAGTTCAAATTAAGGGTCCTCAACCAAGTGGTACCAAGTACCAAGTAGTACATGGCCTGTAGGAACTGGGCCACACAGCAGGATATAAGTGGCCGGCAAGTGAACAGAGCTTCATTTGTATTTATGGCTGCTCCCCATCAACGGCATTACCTCCTGAACTCCGCCTCCTGTCAGATAAGTAGGGGCATTAAATTGTCATAAGAGCTTGAATCCTACTGTGTTTGAATAATCCCGAAACCATCTCCCCCCACCCCACCAGGTCGGTGGAAAAATTGTCTTCCATGAAAGCGGTCCCTGGTGCTGGGGACTACTGTTTTAAATTATCCAATTTGACAGCAAAGCCCACAGGTCCAGAGGACTGCTTAATAGTGTAAGCTCATTCCGAGAAGGGATTTTGTTGGAGCACAGCTCTAGTATGAGCAGTAAGAATAGTAGGGTGTTGCTGGTGGTCACCTAATAACAACAAACACTGGTTTTGTGACTCACTAGATGCCTCGTAATTTGCTGAGTCCTCTGTATGCATTCTCTCTTTTACGTTGCACAATAATTTCCAGATAGACAGTACCTCTGCTTTTAAAATGTGGAAGACTGTAGCTGAAAAATCTTAATTGCCCAAGATCACATGGCACAGTCAGAATTCAAATGCGTGTTTATTTAAATCTAAACATCTAGCTATTAGCTACTGTCAGCCACTTCCTCCCTTTAGTGTCTCTCTCTATCCCTCATGTTTTGCCTTATTTTATTGGAGAAGAGAAGGATTTGTGCACTTCTAATAACACATTCAGGACCACACAGCTAGCACATAACAGGGCCAAGATATCACCTTGCCTGCCTGAGTCTTTTTATGACACCAGGTGAAAACATTCTTGAAGGGATGATACATAAAAGTATAACCATCTTTATACATTTGAGATACATGTCAATAAAAAATCATAAATTCACTAAGAATATCTAGCCTTAGTTCAAAGAAGCAACGTTTATCTCTCCCTAGAGCCACTTTACTGGCAACCTGAGTCATTTTAGTGAGCCGGGGGACCCAGTCATTTCAATGCCTGTTGCCCTGGATGAGTGTCTTTTACAGTCTAGCTGAGTGCTCAGGTCAGAACCCTGACAGACCTGTTAATAGGCAACGCTTCTTTGGGGAAGCCAACAGGAGGTGTGTGAAAGACTGCAGAGCTCCGAGGGCTTTAAATTGTCTGTCTGTCACAGTGAGTCAGCATCTCCCAGGAACAGAGGGTACAAGCCCTAAGGAGGAGATTCCTGAGTCTCACCCTGCCAACATGGCATTACAGACACAGCTTTTAAAGACCAATACTGTTCACTGTATTTCCACTTGGTCTTTGTTCCTAGGACCTCCAGAAAACATTTTGCCCCAGGGTATAGCATATCTGGAAAAATATATAACTGCCTCTGGATATATCCTTTAATACCATGCGGCTACATGTCCATTCCAAACTCCCTAACTATCCCTTTCCCCATCCTTCCCCCCCAGCAGCCATGAGTTTGTTGTGCTGTATTTAAAATGGATAACCAACAAGGACCTACTGTATAACACTTAGAACTCAGCTCAGTGTTACGTGGCAGGGAAAGGGAGTTTGGGAAAAATGGATACATGTATGTGTATGGCTGAGTCCCTTCTCTGTTCATCGGAAACTATCACAAAATTGTTAACTGGCTATACTCCAATATAAAATAAAAAGTTAAAAAAGAATTGTCAAGTGGCCACTCAGTGAGAGTCTGGGGGAATCTGTAGGGAGCTAGCTGTTTTCAGAGAACAATAGGAACATAAAACATTTCCCACTGAAACCAAAGGCAGTTGGTCCTAGGACTGGATTTGATTTAAAATCAAAACATAACACTTGACTCATTTCCATAGTAAGAACTTTTCATTTTCTCATGATGCTTAAGTAAAGCATAATAAAGTTTAAAAAAGCAGTGGAGGATCTTAAACTCAGTAAAAGACCAGTAAGGCTCTTTAAACATTTTAAAACGCTGGGCAGGGTACTTATTCTCTCAGACTCTCAGTTTCTCTATCTGCTGAAATGAAAAACAGAAGGAAAACACTGTTTTCTTTTGAGTTTAATGAATTGTACTCCAAGGCACGTTGTGTTTTTTGGTATTTAAAATGCTCAGCTCAGGCCTGGACAATCTCGTGTTGCTACAGTCACTGCAGTTACAATGCATAGCTTATGATAGAACACCAGGTCAATCACTTGTTGGACAAGTGACCTTGGACTAGGTACTAAACGCCTCAGTGTCTCCATTTTTTTTTTTCATTTGTAGTATGAGGATAACAATAGCAGCTATTCCTAAGTGTTGCTTAAAGATTAAGTCAATTAATATGTATTAAGTACTCAGAATAGTTTCTGGAAAAACTCCACGCATACATGTTTCTTAAACAAATGTGAGTTTTTACCCAATGTCTGGGAAAGAACCTAGAGTCCATGCTCCACTGAGCTTAGCATAATTGCTCGGAAGTTTTCCTGAAACAAGGATCCTCTAATGCATAACCCTTTTGACTCATTCTTGTTACCTGCCTGATGGTTTCTGCCTGCAGGCATCTGCCTCTGTGGCTCCTGTTTGAACTGTTATACTTCCAACGTCACTGCATTTTAATGAAAGGAAAAAATGAGGCTCTTATATTTTCGTAGACTATCTCTAGATTCTGCGTAGAGCTCCACAACCCTAACTTTGCACCCCAGACACTAACAATAGAGTCAGTCCTGCTCTCATCTGTCTTGGTTTTCATTGAATGTTGGAGTCTAGACTATTAGCACCTAGCCACCTGCCAGGAGGGTTTCAGAAAGGGTGCCTGGAGAAGGGGTGGGTGAAGAAAAAAGCTCTGAAAGGATTCCTATCTGCTTGCTAGGTCTTACTTTCAATAGAGGTATTGAAAAATCATTATAGTAACTCTCAATGGCACTTGCCAAGCACTAGCCTTTGTTCCAAGTGTTTTTCAAGTGTTGATCTTTAGAACTTTGTGAGGTACCTCCTTATGACTAACCTGCTTTACAGGAGGAATAAACTGAATCTGAAATCTTAGTGTAATGTGCCAACATCACACTGCTGTGTGCGAGTGAGTGCTAAGTCACTCAGTCATGCTCAACTCTTTGTGACCCCATAGACTGTAGCCCCCTGGACTGGAGCTGCCTGCCAGGCTCTTCTGTCTATGGAATTTTCCAGTCTAGAGAATTGCAGTCTAGAGAATTCTAGAATGGTTTGCCCTTTCCTACTCCAGGGGATTTTCTCCACCCAGAGATTCAACCCACGTCTCTTGCGTCTCCTGCATTGGCAGGTGGGTTCTTTACCACTGTGCCGCCAGGGCAGGCCAAGCCACACTATTGATAGGTGGTAAAGCAAGATTTCAAAACTAGAATACAGGCTTACACGTGGGTATATACACAAGCAGACAATGCAGCTAGGTAGAAATTTAATTTAAGATAAAATGGGTACCTTGGTACATGGTCTGTGGTCTCAGTTTCACCAAGTAAACTTGAACCCAATACTTGTCTTATTGGCTGTGTGCCTTCTGTAAGATCTTAATCTTTCTGAGTTTCTCCATTTAAATAGAAACTCTCTATAGAAATGAAAAAAAAATATTGCCTTCCTATTGTGATATGAGACAATGTGTATGAAATACACAGTAAATGCTCAAATGATTTTTAGCTATGACAATAAATAGTATTAATAAGCAAGTATGATGGCTATGATGTAAGGAAAGTGTCTAAAGCAATGCTCAACTCTTAGCTAGTTATCAATATATATTCATTTCATCTCTTTCCAATAGGATGTACTGACTATCCTCATGACAAGCATGTTTCCATAGCCAAGATTACAGAGTAACCTGAGGAAAACAGACACATTCTCAAGGGAATAAAAACAAATGGAAATGCAAGAAAAGATCACTTCTTCAGAGAGAACTTTTTAATACTGAAGGAAGAATTTAGTTATTCATATTTAATGGGTGCAAACAAATATTTCAGGATGATGCAAAATTGGAGTCAATTCCTTTGTCTCTTAAGGGGTTTAGATTCTTTTTGAACTGTAAGGTTCTGTTCAATTACTTTCTTTCCATGAGAAGAAAATGATGAGAAAATCTAGTAAGATTTCACAAGGTTTGAAATACCAATACTGAACACAGAAGTCATGCTCAAGTAACTGTCATACCCTGAGGTGAGGCCTCCAGGACCAATTAACGGCAGAGCACTTCCTCAGTTTTCTTGGAATCAATAGACTGGCTTAACTTCACTATGTTCTAAAGATCTTTAGAAAGTGGTCTTTGGTTAAATGCGGTTTGGTGTTCATAGCTCACTTCCCCTTCTCGATGCCTTGATATTATGCTGCTTTGTCCGAAGTAGGTACTGATAAATCATATTTATATTCATCATGTTGAAAAGTGAACCAAACACTACATTTTCTGATACAGTGAAAAATCAATTAATCAGGACTTAATTAACCGAGATCATATATTGAAAATCTATTTCAAGCCATTTTCTATCAGCAATTAACCTTTAGAAATCAGATCAGGGTTCTCCACTTAGTGTCTTACCATTGCTGAAATCGAGAAGTCACCCAGACTGTGACTTCCTTTTATTGCTTGAAATCCACTTCCAAGTTCATGTTTTGTTCTGTTTTTCTGAAATTCAGTTTCCCTGTGGCTGTAGAACTGAGGTCTCCGCTCTGCTTCTGGCTGTCAGTTGGAGGGCACTGTCAGTTCCTAGAGTTTCTCACAGCTTCCTGCAGCCCCGTCTCGCAGAGAACCTCTCCTGGGCACTCTTGTGCTATGTTTATTTCCAGTCTCTCTTCAGCAAAGGCCACCACCCTCCTTTAAGAATTCACTTGACTAGGCTAAGCCCACTCAGGATAATTTCCCTTTGCTGCTGCTGCTGCTAAGTCGCTTCAGTCATGTCCGACTCTGTGGGACCCCATAGACGGCAGCCCACCAGGCTCCCCCATCCCTGGGATTCTCCAGGCAAGAATACTGGAGTGGGTTGCCATTTCCTTCTCCAATGCATGAGAGTGAAAAGTGAAAGTGAAGTCACTCAGTCGTATCCACTTCCTTGCAACCCCATGGACTGCAGCCTACCAGGCTCCTCCGTCCATGGGATTTTCCAGGCAAGAGTACTGGAGTGGGTTGCCATTGCCTTCTCCAAATTTCCCTTTGGATTAACTCAAAATCAACTAACTAGTGATCTTAATTGGATATGCAGGACCAATCTACCTTTGCCAAATAACAGAAGCAAATCATGGAAAGAACACTGCTTTAGCAACACAAGTCCTATACACCCTTCAGGAGAGGGGATCAAGTAAGATCTGTGTGCAAGGAAGTGGGCTTCTTGGAGGCCCTCTAGAATTCAGCCAATCACAGGTACCAAGAAAGCTTTGCCAGAATCAGCTTTAAAAGTCGATTGATAGATATAGCGTAAAGATCCTTTAGGGATATAATTAAATAAAGGCACTCAATACTGATTATGGCATTCACTGTTTTCTGGGATTAATTTGGTCTTTATGAGATAAACAACTTGCTCATTAATTTATTTCTTCAACTCATTTATTTTTTATTGATTTATATTTCTTTTCTGATGTCTTTCTTTTCTATTTATGAAATTAAACTTATAAATATATCTCTAAACAAAGCACTGGCTGCTTCATATCTATTTTGGTATTTCATTATCATTTAATTTCTAATATTTTCTAATTTCCATTATGATTCCTTATTGATCTATGTACAATTTATAAATACATCTTTTAATTGCCGAATATATTCAATCATCTTTTTTTTCTATTTTTGGTTTGTGGTAGTCATAGAACACACTTTGTGTGATTTCAGTGCTGTAAAATGTAGTAAAGCATGGCTTAGGTCCTAGTAAATAGGCAACTTGTGTAAACATTACAAATATATTTGAAAATAATGTGCACATTGCTTTTATTGGTTTTTATATATGACAATCATATATCTGCAAATCAGGTGAAATATGTTGATTATAATATTGAATTCTTCCTTTTCCTTAATGAATTTTGACCTTTTACTATATCAAAAATTAAAAGATATGTCACAGTAAATGTGGATTTGGGGTTTGTTTACTGATTTTTTTTTTTAATTCTGTCAATTTTAGCTATATCTGTCTTGAGGCTCAAATTTGAAATGCTAAATGTTCTGGGTGGATTAAATTTTTATGATTGTAAAATGTTCTTCAGTAACTCTGATAGTGCTTTTTATTAGAGACAATATCATAAATTCAACTTTGATAATAATTTAGCTACACCAACCATTTTAGTGTTTACATAGTAACTATATTTTCCTACCTGCTCCTTTCAATCTTTCTGAACTCTTATAATTTGAATATGGTCTTATAAATAGTATGTTAATGAAGTCTTATTAATTCTTTGACACTAGAAACCTTTTGAGGTAAATATAAATGGTTGGTATATATTCATTTATATCTATTTGCTTTTGATTTTCCTCACTAGTTGTTTTTTTTTCTCTTTTATGTGTTTGAATTAATTTTGTAGTTGATGATGATGATTCAGCATCTCACATTAATAGATTGGTAGCTTTATGCTCCTGTGTTGGTTACAAGACATTCTTGTCTTACTAAAAAATGAATATTATTTGCTACCTTTGCCCTGTTTATAAATAATGCAAGTATCGTAAGACCCTAACTTCATGTTCCATTCTGTTTTGGATTGCAATTCTTTGTATATTGCAGACCTCACAAGGGGTATTGTTATTGTCATATATCAATATCCACTGAACGTTGATCAGATTTGCCCTTTCCTATTATCATTCATTGCTTTCTGCTTCTCAGATCTTCTGTCTGGGATCATATCATTCTGCCTAAAGAAACTAAAATTAACTTTTCGCCAACTCAATATTTTCTTTAGTGTGAATATGCTGGTGACATTCTCTTGGTTTTTGTTTGTGTGAAATGTCTTTACGTTTATTCTCCAGTCATATTCAGTATGGGTATAGATTTCTAAGTTATTTCTTTTTAGTGCCTTCAAGATATTTCATTTTCTTCTAGTTTGAAATACTACTGTTTTGACATCAACTTGAAGTCTAACTGCTCTTCAAACATATTATCCATTTTTTCTGGAAGCTTTTTAATAATTTTCTTTTTGGCTTTGGGTTTAGCAATTTTATTACATGTGCCAAGTGGAGCTTTCTTTTCATTTATGCCTCTTGGGGTTCAAAGGCCTTCTTGAATCTGAAAGCTAGTATCTTCCTAGATTTTGGAAAGTTTTGTGATTATCACTTCAAATATTGCTTCAGCTCTATTTTCTCTCTTTTTAAAATTCTGGACACCAGTTGTACATGTATGGAATCTTCTCATATATCTTTTTATATATTCTTCTCTATTTCCCATACTTTTAATTTTTCATTCTGCAAAATGTTCGTCATAGTCCATTTTATCCTTTCTTTGTGGTTTAATTTGCTTCAAAACATCCTAATTAAGCTTGTCAGATTTATTAGATAAAAATAGAGGATGTTCATTGAAATATAAATTATAAATAAGCAGTGGATACTTTTAATAAAATTCTTTCAAATATTAGTATTGTCATTCAGTCACTAAGTCAGGTTCGACTCTTTGTGACCCCATGGACTGCAGCACACCATTCCACTGTCTCCCCAAGTTTCCTCAAACTCGTGTCAACTGAGTCAGCGTCATCCAATCATCTCATCCTCTCTTGCCCCCTTTCAAATATAGTGAGAGGAAATTTATATGTTGAAGACCTTAAGCCTAAGAACTCAGGACATGACTGTATTTGGAGGCAGAGCTTTTAAAGAGGTTCAGTTCAGTTAAGTCGCTCAGTCGTGTCCTAACCCTAACCCAACCCTAACCCTAACCCTAACGTGGATTGCAGCATGCCAGGCTTCCCTGTCCATCGCCATCTCCCAGAGCATACTCAAACTCATGTCCATCGAGTCAGTGGTGCCATCCAACCATCTCAACCTCTGTTACCCCTTTTCCTCCTGCTTTCAAATCTTTCCCAGCAGCAGTGTCTTTTCTAATGAGTCAGTTCTTCACATCAGATAACCAAAGTGTTGAAGCTTCAGCTTCAGCATCAATCCTTCCTAGGAGTAATCAGGACTGATTTCCTTTATGATTGATGGGTTTGATCTCCTTGCAGTCCAAGGGATTCTCAAGAGTCTTCTCCAACACTACAGTTCAAAAGCATCCATTCTTCAGTGCTCAGCTTTCTTTATAGTCCAACTCTCACATCCATACATGACTGCTGGAAAAACCATAGCTTTGACTAGATGGACCTTTGTCAACAAAGTAATGTCTCTGCTTTTTAATATGCTGTCTAGGTTTGTGATAGGTTTTCTTCCAAGGAGTAGGTGTCTTTTAATTTCATGGCTGTATTCACCATGTGCATTAAATTAAAGAGGTAATAAAGGTAAAATGAGTTGATATGGGTGGGTTCTAATACAACATAACTAGTATCCTTATCTCAGAGAAGGCTATGGCAACCCACTCCAGTGGAAAACCTGCCTGGAAAACCCCATGGACGGGGGAGCCTGTTGGGCTGCCGTCTATAGGTTTGCACAGAGTCAGACACAACTGAAGCGACTTAGCAGCAGCAGTGTCCTTATCTACAGAGCAGATTCAGACACAGACACACAATGAGGAAAGACCCATATGAAGATAGACAGAAGATAGCCATCTGTAAGCCAAGGAGAGAGGCCTCAGAAAAACACCAAACTTGCTGATACCTTAATCTCGGACTTCTAGCTTCCAGGACTGTGAGAAAATACATCTCTGTTTTTCAAGCCACTTAGTCTGTGTTACTTTTTTATGGCAGCCCTAGCAAACTAATTTTAGTTATTTTTATTTGGACTCTGTATGTATCTGTTTCTATTGTTTGTTCTTTCTCTTGGTTTTCATTCAAGTCAATTCTTGAATGCCTTTTCCCCTTGTCACTTCAAAACACTTTATATATCATTAAATCAAATTTTTCAGTGAAACAGAATTTTCACAATGATTTTTGACATACCGTTTTTGTGAATCCGCAAATAGTAACTGCAAACATTCTCATAGTTGTTTAGTGATGCATGTGAGAATTTCATCCTTAGGGTACCTTCCTAGGGACGGAATTGTTAAGTCTGCACGAAAACTTTTCTTATTCGGATATGAGCAAAGGCTGCTCTGCTCCCCCTCTGCTCTTACATTATCCTGAGAGGACATGTGGTCTGTTCCTGTTTAAGCCACAGAATGAGCTTGTCTATGTTCAAGCATTTTCAGGGAGAAATAGAAGAAGAGGACAGGAAGTGGTGGTGCTTCTTTGCCCATAGAATGCTTCTTTCAACCACGATCTTGGGAAACCAGGCAAGGTGACACATTCCACCCAGCTCTGTTGAATATGGATGTGAAGTTGCATTCTGCTGACTGGATAGTAGGGTCTCAGGATGCAGCATAGTTGATGTCACAGAATCCACTATGAAGTCACGACTGTCCTACGAAACATGCAAGTTCAAAAGGAAGTTTGAGATTCATTTTGAGAATCGATGCTTTTATTTATTAAAAAGTGATGAAACAAAACCGGAAACAACCCGGTCCTCATCCTCTGCTCCTGCTTGCTGCTCTCGTGTTTTGATAGGCTTCAGAGTTTGCTGTCACTTGGACTCATATACCATGACACCAGTGATCAAGTATCTCACCATAGACTGCTGGCTGCCTGACGGCCTCCACACTGCTCCGAGATGTGATGTCCACCTCTGTACAAGGTGCAGGGTGGTGAACTTTTAGAACTGTTAATAAAGAGTCAATTCTGCTGGACATTTATCTTGCAGGACCTGAGACTACTGTTTATGTGGTAGAGCTGATGTTGAATTTCATTAAAATTCAATCCTTCTGGATTTTTTCATTGTGGGACCTGGAGCCACTGTTTACATAGTAGGACAGATTTTCAACAGTTAGCCAAACTTCTGTCTTTTAATTGTAGAACCTGGGTTTTGAAGTTATTAAAGAGACAGTCAATTGAGTTGGCTTTTTCAAGAACCTGAATTAGTTGTAGACCGGCTCCCTGCCAAAGTCTGAGGTAACCTGGACTTCTTTGCATTCTGTTCATTCAAGTACCTGTCACTCTGCAATGTTGAGACAAGGAGTGTCTTGATTATACCTTTAGTTGTTTCTGCAACAGGAGTGTTGGAGTCTCTACTCTGGCAATCATCATGCATGCTTGCTAAGCTGCTTCAGTTATGTCTGACTCTTGGCGACCCTGTGGACTGTAGCCTGCCAGGCTCCTCAGTCCATGGGATTCTCCAGGCAAGAATACTGGAGTGGGTTGCCATTTCCTTCTCCAGGGGATCTTCTTGACCCAGGGATTGAACCTGGGTCTCCTATATCTCCTGCATTGGCAGGTGGGTTCTTTACCACTAGGGCCCCTGGGGAAGCCCCAAAGTATTCTTATGCTAGGCCTATATGACGGAATGGACAGCCTGCATCTAAGCTTTCGATTGAGTCTATTCACACACCAAGTTGAGGAACTGACAGGCAATTGATAAATACAGTGGCCGTCATCACAAGCCTGCTTTCCTCCGGGAAGAGACTGAAGCTTCCGCTGACATTCAGACCAACCCTCTGTCCTGCCAGTGCCATGCTAATCTTGTCCTGAGTCTGCAGACTCAGTCGTGGGCACATCCACAGTGCCCACTGTGGTCCAGCCCTGCGGCTGCCCCTTTGCCAACCACTGCAGGTGGCGTGTTAAGGACAGTGTGCTTTTAGGAACACAGGATGCACGGCAGACACGATGGGGTCCTCTCCCACCAGCATAACCGGATGAGATGACGAGGCCCCAGACAAGAACTGTGTGAAGCTTCTTGATCTTGGTCACCTTCCTCATGGAGCTGCATGGCCTCTCGTCCTTTGCCTCAAGCATAATATCCACGGTGTCCTTGGTTGGGACGACCTGCAGAGCTGGAACTCTCCACCGGTGGTCTCAGGAAGTAAACAGTTTATCCCCAAATAAATGAAGAGATGTCTTGCATCAGAAAGGGGACACAGCTGAAGGTCAAAAGAGCAGCCAGTGGCAAGCTTCAGACAGAGCTATTTTTCAGAGTCATGGATGGAGATGTTTACAGACTTCAGGGCAAGCATCTGGTTAGCTATCAGACAGATCTTTGTAGGTTTTGGGCCTCTTCCCTGGCTGACCTGGCCATGTCTGAGATACTGTTCACAGCCTGCAGCTCTCAGGGCCAGAGGCAGGATGTCAGATAGGGGCTGGGGGATGTGAGACTCACGGTCACCATTTGCCCATGAGTGCACACATCAGTGGGGCTTCCCTGGTGACTCAGAGGTAAAGAATCCACCTAAATGCTAAATGCAGGAGACGCAGGAGATGCAGGCTCCATCCCTGGGTCGGGGAGATCCCTTGGAGGAGGGCAGGGCAACCCACTCCAGTATTCTTGCTTGGAGAATCCCCATGGACAGAGGAGCCTGGCAGGTCATTTTATGTTGACATCACTTCACTGGGGTGGGCAAGCAGCCATTCTCTGCAAGCGTCCCTTTCTGTCTCAGTGTCCCACAGAGAGGAGTTCAGAACAACTGAGGGCTGGATAGATGCTGGTGGTTACGTCACTTAGTCCGCATTGCCCCAGATCACCTGGGCACCTGGACCCAGACCATGCCCATTTGGCATGTGGAAAGGCAGAGGCATTCTCCAAGGAGTTTCCCACCAAGCCTGACACCCCGGCGGAGCTTTTAACCCTGCCTCCCCATGGTGACTGTCACCACATCACAGCACTCTGTCTTCATCCCCATGACCAGTCCCTCCGGGTAGGGACACCAGCCTCTGCCTCAAAGACAGTGCCATCAAGCAGAGAGTCCCCTCTGAAAGCCGACCCTGGTTTTTAAATATTAACCCTATTGCCGTTCAATGTTGAACAATGTGCTTGAAAAGTGGCAGAAATGATTCAAGGCTCCATATGTTGCTATCATGCTCCAGAGATGATTCAGCTTTGCTTCTGACAAA
Organism: Bos mutus; assembly: GCF_027580195.1. Taxonomy (NCBI): domain Eukaryota; kingdom Metazoa; phylum Chordata; class Mammalia; order Artiodactyla; family Bovidae; genus Bos; species Bos mutus. Next base: position 89,282,254 of record NC_091626.1, on the reverse strand, counting down.
TGATCAGGCTAAGGGACTAGCATTCTGAGATCACTTTATCTATTTCTTTAATTTTTAAAAAATGTTATATTGGAGCCTACTTGATTAACAATGTTGTGTTCAAGCGTACAGCAAAGGGATTCAGCTATACATATACATGTATCTTTTCATTTTCAAGTTATTTTCCCATTTAGGTTATCATAAAACACTGAGCAATGTTCCCTGTGCTATGCAGTTGTTGATTATCTATTTTAAATATAGCAGTGTGTACTGGTCAATCCCAAACTCCCTCTCTCCTCTCCCGCCTCACCCCATGGTAACCAGAAGTTGCTCTCTAAGTGTGTGAGTTTGTTTTTGATTTGTAAATAAGTTCATTGGCATCATGTTCTTTAGATTCCACTTGTAAGCAACATCGTATGATGTTTGTCTTTCTCTCTCTGACTTACTTCACTTGGTATGATAGTCTCCAATTCCATCCATGTTGCTGTAAATGGCAATTATTTCATCCTTTCTGATGGCTGAGTAACAGTCCCTTGTATATAGGTACCACATCTTCTTTATCCATTCATTTGTCAATGGACATCTAGGACTTTGATTCAACTTCAGTCCTTGAAGGTGTCATTCTATCTCTGTTATTTAACCTTTATCCTGCAGGGCTTCCCTTGTCGCTCAGCTGGTAAAGAATCTGCCGCAATGTGGGACACCTGGGCTCAATCCCTGTGTTGGGAAGATCCCCTGGGGAAGGGAAAGGCTGCCCCCCGCATATTCTGGCCTAAAGCATCCCATGAACTGTATAGTCTATGGGGTGGCAATGTGTCAGGCACGACTGAGCGACTTTCACTTTCACTTTTATCCCGTAACCCCATCCCAAAGTGGACAGACTTATCTGACTCCACCTTGGTAGGCCTCACCCATGAGTTTTTGTCTGTCTCTGCCTGTGAGGCTTCTGAGAGAACTGCTCAGCTTTTCCACCTTGAAGACAACTTTTCCAAGATCAGAAAATGCCACCAGGGAGAGAGTTTTCCAAATCCTAGGCTTATCTCACCGCTCAACCTGCTTTTTACCTGGCTCTTAGCCTCATGAGTCACCACTACCTTGATTTTCTCTGATGTTTTCAAGTATTTGATGTTCTATTTTAAAATATTCTAATTATTCTCATTAGAGCTAATTCACAGGTTCCATTTAAATTAACCTGGTTCAGAATTGCTGAAAATAGAACTATCCTCAATTGTCTTTTCCATCTTAGAAAAATCAGGTAATTAAAAGTCAGTGTTTATCTTTGCATAATCTAGTGTTCTGTGGCTGGAGTGAATCTATGGATAGTAAGGAAAAAACTGTTATTGCCGATAATTCCATAGAGACAGTGATTCCACAACTTGACCAGCACCTTTCCAGCGAGGCATTAAGACAGAAAGGTGCTCAGGACGACAGCGTAAAAATGAGACTGGCATAAGCTCACTCTCATCATGACAAAATAATCAAACTGACTGAAATCCTTGCCATCTTCATAAAGATGGTAAAATGGGAGTGGAGTAGTATCTGATAAAATAGCAAAAAAAAAAAAAAAAAGGACTTCCTGGTAGTTTGAGAGATCCCAAATAAGCCAGAAGGTAATGAAAGTCCTTAGAATGCTGAGGAGACTCACTGGCTTTACATAAGCAAATGAGGGATTTCAAAAGGAAAGACTGGATCCCGAGCTTATGGGTGTTGCTGTCATACATGCCGGGCTTCCCAGGTGGTCCTAGTGGTAAACAGTGTGTGAAAAGTGGGTTTGGTCCCCGGGTTGGGAAGATCCCCTGGAGGAGGAAATGGCAGCTCCCTTCAGTATTCTTGCCTGGAAAATTCCATGGACAGAGGAGCTTGGCGTTCTACGGTTCATAGGGCCGCAAGGGTCATACACAACTGAATGACCAAGCACATCATATATATTATTAAATTAGTGCATATTAAAGTCTTTCAGAGATCCAAAAGGAGAGAAACTGATAAATGCATATTTGCCCCCAAAAAGCAATGGATCAAAGAAGGAAAGTGACTTTCAGTCTCTAAAACTTTATTCTAAACTGTAAAAATGGAAAAACACAGACCTTAAAGTATAAGAAAGGACTTGGCACCATCCACCAAGTTTTCTCAAAGCCTTAGTTGTTCTGAGAATCAGCCTCATGGTCCCACATGCTTTTAAATACTAAGTTAAAAAATTACAGAGCATAATATCTTAGTTTCTGGTTAAATATAAACTAAATAGATGTAAAATTGTACCAAAACAAGATTCCTTTATACAGAACAGAACTCCTGCTTTCTGTACTCCAGAAGAATGAAAAAATAAAAGTCTTCAAAAGAATTTGCAAAGTGAAACCATCAGTAAAGCATTTTTCCTACATTTGTTGTGGTATTTACTTGGCATTTTAAGCATTTTCTCTTGGTGTGACACATCCATTTTGCACATATGGGTTATTTTATTATTAACACATAATGGAGTAGTTAGGCAGGCAATAGCATTTCATGCCTAAGCATGTGAAAATTAATCTACCCTTTCAAATAAATCCATATTCATTCTATAAATTCTGCTTCCTCTTTCTAATTCCCAGACCTGTGCTTTATGTTAGGTTCAAATTCCTTTACACTATACTTTTACATACCATAAATATATATATATATACTGGGTTAGTCTTAGGTAAAAGCCTATTTGTTTATTTAAATTATTTTTTAAAACCAGTAATCTTGATAGCAACATAGGGCCACTTTCTAGTTTAAGTTTTTCATTTCTATTTATTTAGTCTTCCATGCAGACATTTGAATGATACCAAAGTTCGTAGTAGTCAAAAAAAAAAAAAAAGATCTACAATTTTACTAGAATGTATTCATCCTTTCCACTAAGATTTTGTCTCTAGAAGACCAGCTTTTGATAACACGTAAAGAAATAACAGAGGCAACTGAATCAGTCCTTAAGTCGCTAATACACTATTATCACAGCAGTTTCTCAGATCAGCTGCTATGTTTAAAGGAAAGATTCAGAGAATGAGACTCAGGGCTTGCGGACTGTCATTGCCATGCATTGAAATTACTGGATCTTGAGACTTATATTTTGTTCCAGGTTTAGAAAGCTGAACTCAAACCTTTTGTTCTCCTGCTTAATAGTGCTTTAAAGTATCTTGAGACGTATGAGTTCAGGTTCTTTAACGTGGCATATGGAGCCTCCACCTTACAGCTCATGCCTACTGCTTTTGCCATCAGTTTATGTAACACCACTCAGCTAATTGAACTTGATACCCCGTCTGTTGCTTGCTTCATGGTCATACTGCTCCAGGCCTCCACCTTTGCTCCCTTTCTGCCTTTGGAATGTGTTTCTCCTTCATTCTTCAGGAAAAGCTTGCTCATCTCTTTCTTGCTGGATGAGGTATCCCTTTCTCTATTACCATGCGTATTTCTGTATCTCCATGAATATGTCTGGTATGGCAGTGACTATGTTTTATTATAATCACTTATTTTTATGGCTTCCTTTCCACAGACTATGCTGAGAAAAGGGACTTTATTCTGCTTTGTATTCCTTTGATGGTTATTTTATGACTGAAAAGAGTTGGCTTTCTAAGCTGCTGTAACAGCATGCTGCTGTTGCTAAGTCGCTTCAGTCATGTTCGACTCTGTGCGACCCCATAGACGGCAGCTCACCAGGCTCCTCCGTCCCTGGGATTCTCCAGGAAAGAATACTGGAGTGGGTTGCCATTTTCATAGGTGAAAATCAAAGACTCAATGAGGGAGAAGATATTTTAATTAGGAAACAATGGAGTATGTGATCCTGGTTTTGTTCCAAACATACACTGAGCCCTAAACCTTGCTTTGAAGAAGGCAATGGCACCCCACTCCAGTACTCTTGCCTGGAAAATCCCATGGGCGGAGGAGCCTGGTAGGCTGCTGTCCATGGGGTCGCTAAGAGTCGGACATGACTGAGCAACTTCATTTTCACTTTTCACTTTCATGCATTGGAGAAAGAAATGGCAACCCACTCCAGTATTCTTGCCTGGAGAATCCCAGGGACGGGGGAGCCTGGTGGGCTGCTGTCTATGGGGTGGCACAGAGTCGGACACAACTGAAGCGACTTAGCAGCAGCAAACCTTGCTTGACAAGATACTGTACTATTTATCTGCAATGTAATAGAGACACAGTATTTCCCTATTTAATCCTATAGACAAATACTAATAAATAAGTGATACCAAGTTAGTACAGAGCCAGAGATATTAAATATTATGGTGAGTAATGGGAAGTCATTTTGTTGCTACTTTTGAAATGATGTTTCAAAGTGAAAATAATATTTGAGCTAAGGTATTCCAGTAAAAGCGTATGCAATAGATAAGGAGAAAAAAAGTTCAGATATTAAAGTATGAAGTTATTTTATGTGTTAAGAGTAGAAGAAAATAAAAAAAAACTGAAAAAATGTTTTTATTATTATTATTATTATTATTTTGGCTATGCCCTACAGCATGTGGGATCTTAATTCCTTTGCAAGGGATTGATCCCCAGACCCCTGCATTGGAAGCATGGAGACTTAGCCTCCAGGCCACCAGGGAAGTCCTTGAAATAATATTTTTAAAAAGAACACTTATTGTATCTAAAAACAACTCTGAGAATTGAAAGATGGTCTTAGGGGGGCATTCATGGGTGAAAAGTAAAATCTGAAAGAGAAATTCTCAAAATGGTAGCAAAACAGTAGGCACCCTAGAGAGAGAACATTGAGCCTATAGCAAGTTCAGTTAATGGCCCCAGTATTTTCCTCTCTCTCATTGACATTTAGCGATATCTCCCCATTCTGCCTTTGGGGTGGGCCATGTTACTTGTTTTGGCCAGTGGGACAACAACAACTTTGACCTAAGCAGAGACCTGAACGAGCACTTGTGTGCTGCTTTTCTTGCCTCTCAGCGGAACCTGCTCAATGATGAGGTTTGTGGAGCAGAACCAAGCCAGTTCAGATTTCTCCATCAAGACCCAGGCATGTGAGAGGACCCCAACCATGGTTAGCAGGCTCCTAGTCCACAGGCCGGAGAAGGCAATGGCACCCCACTCCAGTCCTCTTGCCTGGAAAATCCCATGGATGGAGGAGCCTGGTGGGCTGCAGTCCACGGGGTCGCTAAGGGTCCGACATGACTGAGCGACTTCACTTTCACTTCTCACTTTAACACATTGGAGAAGGAAATGGCAACCCACTCCAGTGTTCTTGCCTGGAGAATCCCAGGGATGGAGGAGCCTGGTGGGCTACCGTCTATGGGGTCACACAGAGTCGGACACAACTGAAGCGACTTAGCAGCAGTCCACAGGCAGCTGCCCAGAAGGATGAGTCAGAATGTGTCTCCAGAGCCCAACTCAGACAAACATAAAGAGCAAACGGCCTCAAGATTTGTGAGTGAAAAGAAATATGTTTGTTACATAATAGTGAGCTTTTGTACTTGTTTGTTACGCAGCATGATTTTGGCCATCAATTACTCATATAAGTATCCTGGGTGCCAAAAGATGTTTTCTGTAAAGGCATGTATGCAAGGTTGAACTGTGTTCCCCCAGATGATACATGATGTTCTAATCCCAATAACTGAACGTAACCTTAATTGCATACATTGTGGATATAATCAAGCTAAGATGAGGTCTTTAATCCCATATGATTGCTGTCTTTACAGGAAGCAGAGAAGAGGCGTGGGGAAGAGAAGACAGTACATGAAGACTGAGGCAGAGACTGGCTTGATGCATCTGAAAGTCAAGGGACATGGAATTTAAAAAGGAGTAGGTACAAGTATAGGTGTAACAGATTCACTTTTCTGTACAGCTAAAGCTAACACAGATTAAATCGACTATACTCCAGTATCTATTTTTAAAGGGATGTGAAGGATTGCCAAGCACCGCCAGAAGCTAGGAGATAAGACTAGAAGAGATTCTCACTGAGGCCCCAGTAGGAATCAATTCTTCTAGAACCTTGATTTCAAACCTGTAGCCTTTAGAACAATGAGGAAATAAATTTCTGTTGTTGGTTCAGCCCCTCAATTTGTGGTATTTTGTTACTGCAGTCCTAGAAAACTAACACAACATATGATTAAGGAACAATCGCGACAGAAAACTAAAAATTTCTAAAAGAAGCCTAAAACATATGCAGAGTACTTGGCTAAAGCTCAAGAATTCATATACATTAAAAATATTATTCCTGACGTTTATATCAGGGATCCCTATAACCGAGAACATACTTACATTATTTTTCCTGTGAAGATTCAAAACCTGCTTAAAAATACGATACAATCAGAAATTTCTACTCAACTTTCCTCTTCTTTATATAATATAATTTATCTTTCTTATTCTGCTTCCCTTTATTTTATTGAGGTTCTCTATCTTCTTCATCGAAATCCTTTCTCAAAGTCTGAGCTGGAAGCCATGTTTAAGTTCCCATATTCCATGTACTCACAGCTTTGGTGATTTTGCAGTTGATATTTTAATTTGTCCATTTTCTGCCATCAAGTTCCAAACTCTGAATTCAGTGCTATGACTATATTCAGTTCTTAATACAGTGCTGAATATAGTGCCTGGAACAAGTGCTCAATAAAAAAAAAAAAAATTAAGTGAATTATATTATTAATTTACTAGCCAGAGCTGTTTTCCTCAAGGCTCCAGTTCTACAATTGTGTTCTTTGCTGCTGCTGCTGCTAAATTGCTTCAGTCATGTCTGACTCTGTGCGACCCCATAGACAGCAGCCAACCAGGCTCCCCCGTCCCTGGGATTCTTCAGGCAAGAACACTGGAGTGGGTTGCCATTTCCTTCTCCAATGCAGGAAAGTGAAAGTGAAGTCGCTCAGTCGTGTCCAACTCTTAGCGATCCCATGGACTGCAGCCCACCAGGCTCCTCCATCCATGGGATTTTCCAGGCAAGAGTACTGGAGTAGGTTGCCATTGCCTTCTCCTCTTCTTTTCTAGTTTATCATTAATCTATTGCATTCTAAATATAACAGTAGGCATTCTTCAACCAATAGAAGTGATCTTATTTTGTTTTCAACCAAAACTTTGACAGTTATGTTACCATTTGAACAGCGCACAGGCAATATTTTGTCAAAGATAGCTCCACACAGACATAGCACAGTGATTAAAGGAAATGTTTCAGAGGCATGTTCTAGTCTCAGTCTTTGGCTTAGTGACATATGAGCTGGGTGACCATGAAAAATTACTTAAATTCTCTTAACCTCATTTTTCTCATTTGCATCATAAATTCAAAATAACAATATATTAATCATAGACTTGTCATAAGAAGCAAATAAGAACACACACACAGCTATTAGGACATATGAACCTGAATGGAAAAATAGGGCTTTGAAAAGAATTATGTGAGAATCCCATTGTATTAGTGTGCTAAGGCTGCCATGACAAAAATGGCAGAACTGAAGACCAAGGTACTGAGTGAAGTTTTTCTCCTTGTTTTGTGGGTGGTTCTCTGTCCATGTTTTCACTGGGTCTTTTCCTATTCATGTTTGTGTCCCACCCACCTCTTACTTATAAAATGAGGCATGTTTGCATATTAGGTTAGGTCTCACCCAAATGACTACATTTTACTTTAATTACCTCTTTAACGGTTTTGCCTGCAAAAGCAGTCACATTCTGAAATTTAAGACTTCAGCATATGAATTATGGGGGGTGCATAATTCAGCTCTGCTGCTGCTACTGCTAAGTCACTTCAGTCATGTCCGGCTCTGTGTGACCCCATAGACGGTAACACCCTTATTCCAGGGTTATGTTGTCAGACCAAAATGGTGTTTCTTATTTTCAATATCATGCTTGGTTTATGATCCTAAAGCTATGGTTTCATATTTAATATAAGAGGTGTTTAGTTTTTAATCTGTCATACATGTCAAAAATGATAGGGCACACACATAGCCTCCGTGGTTTTAAACAAAATTCAACTCTAATCTTCCACTTTAAAAATGGGTTTTGGCAAAAAGTTATGTAACTCCTGTTAGAATATTATCACAATATTTTCTATGTCCCCATGGAAATGGAGTCTTTACTTTCTATTTCCATCACATTTTATTTATGTCCTTCAATACTGAACAGTATTGAAGTAGCCATTACACAGTAGCCATTACAGGCAACTTGCATCCCTATGGGCTGCCTGCCTGTTCACTTCTGAAGAATTTCTGTCCCAGACTCCCCTAGGGCATTGAAAAGAATATGTTTCTTTCTGGCAGTCAGCACTTGGTACATGTATGGATTGTGACTGTCCGTAAATCTGCATTTCAACAGTTTAAAACCTAAAAATATGAACATACATACATAGATGAACAGAATTCATAAAGATCTATTTGTTGCCATTGCCATTCAGTAGCTAGGTCATGTCCAACTCTTTGTGACCCCATGGACTGCAGCACGCCATGATAATCTGTCCTCTACTATATCCCAGAGTTTGCTCAAATTTATGTCCACTGAGTCAGGGATGCTTTCTAACCATCTCATCCTCTGTTTCCCTCTTTCCCTTTTGGTTTCAATCTTTCCCAGCATCAGGATCTTTCCAATGAGTCAACTCTTCGCATCAGGTAGCCAAAGTATTGGAACTTCAGCTTCAGCATCAGTCCTTCCAATGAATATTCAGGACTGATTTCCTTTAGGATGGACTGGTTGGATCTCCTTGCAGTCCAAGGGACTCTCAAGAGTCTTCTCCAGCAACACAGTTTGAAAGCATCAATTCTTCAACACTCATTCTTCTTTATGATCCAACTCTCACATCTGTACAGGTCTATCCCTGGCTAGTTATTGTTAATTAAATACAATTAGAATAAAGTCAAGATGTTTGATACGAGGATACCGAACCAAATTACAATGGAGAATATTTAGCAACTGTCTTTTTTATGTTGAGGGACAGAATTGCCAAATCTAGTTAAATGCAATCAGCTAAAATACCTTGGACACCCATGCATCTCTGGCTTTCAGTTGCAATATGTGGGTCACAAAGGAGAATGACTCAAAGAAAATCTTTCCCCATTACATGGGAATGAAGTTAAAGGCCACGCTGGATACATGTGGGTCAGTAGCCACATCATAGTCCTTTCATGACAACTACAGTCAAGTTGTCAACAATTGTCATGTAGGAAATCATCTTGGTCTAGGTACCAGCAAAAAGTTGTGCATGGAATTTTTCCCTTCAGTATACCTTTTACTGAAAAAAATTTCCAACTGAGGAAATTAATTGGTTACACTTAACACAATTCTTGACAAGATGAAAATATATATTCAAATTTAATAAAGCTTATGTTTTGTGGTCATTGACTATTTTCCCATTGAGTATTTTCTTATATATGTAGTGTTAGCCAGCAGCACAATAATTCTATTGATAAGATACCTGAAGTTCAGGTCACATAAGAAATGTCCTCATTTTTAAGCCTATGTTCTATGAAGAACAAAATAAATAGTATTAGGAAAATAGGCTATCCATTTGGGGAAAAAAAGGAAATTAAAATTGCTTCCTATTCTGCTTGTCTTAAGCAGCAATTTTCCCTGAATCAAACATTTGCATATAAAAGTGAAGCTATAAATAGGAAAAACTAGATATTTTTTTCTTTAATAATAATTGATTAGGATAAGTCTTTCTAAGCAAGAACAAATGTCTAAATGCCTAAAAGAATATAAGCGATTAAATTGTATAAATATGTATGGGTTTTCTGTGTTAGTAAATACCTTTCAAAACTCCAAAAGGCAATTGGCAAAATTAGTTTTTAACTGGTTAACTAACTGATGAAGTGCCATTTCAGACATTAAAGTACATATAATTTTTAAATGTAAAAATAGTTTTCAAAGCATTAAAAAATGAAAAATCCAAGGAAAAATAAGCAAAAGATATAGAGTTAGAAAATAATGAGAAAGTAATAGAAATTATCCAAAGCAAATAAAAACATGCTCAACTTTTCCTCACATTATAAAAAAAAAAACTGAATGACATTAAAATATGTAGACTCTTCACAAAGTCAAGTTTTTGAAAGCATGTAGATAAATATGCAAATTTGAATAACTTCTCACAAGTTAGTTTAAGATGCTCAGTCACTGCGTGCGTGCTCACTCAGTCATGTCTGACTCTGTGACTTGATGGACCGTAGCCTGCCAGGCTCCTCGGTCCATGGGATTCTCCAGGCAAGGATGCTGGAGTGGGTTGCCATTTCTTCCTTTCTGCAATCTTCCAGACCCAGGGATCAAATCCACATCTCCTGCATTGGCAGGTAGATTGTTTACCACTGAGCCACCTGTAGGTATTTCAAGGTAAGTATATTAAAAAAATTAAAATACATATTCCCTTTGGCTTATAGTCTCCACTGTTAAGAATTTTCTCTATAGGTAAAATGGGTATATAAGATGTTCACTGAAGGACTATTTTAAAAGAAAAATATGGGACAATTTATCATAATTAAATGCAGAATTAAAGCTTTTCCAGTAACTGAAGAAAATGAGATTTAATAAAAATTTGTCTGATGGAACAGGTAAAAGTCACCTTTCTTTTTCTGTTTTGGAAAATCTGGCATCAGTGCATAATAGGAAGAGACTATTATAATTTTTTCAATCTCTTCATATACAGTGAAAAAATAGTTTTATCTCTTACAGAAGATACTTTAACTTTAGAAAGTGATTCTTTTTCTTTCTTTCTTTCCATTTCTTTTCTTTCTTTCCATGTATAAAAGTAGAGCTGCTCTACGAGTGAATTATCTTTTTATAACACAACGTGAAGAGAATACATTCATAGCAGAATGAAATATATTTACTTTGATCTTGTTACAATGAGAAAGGGCCAGAACGGACCTAAAGTCCCATTCATCATGTGTTTACGATGAAGGCATTAATCATGATAGCACTGTGTCTCGTGTAGTAAGAGCAGTGGATCAGGAAACACACGGAAACAGTTTCAGGCGGGCACATATTTGCTTGAGATCCTCTGCATTCAAAGTCAAAACACTCCCTGGCCAGGGCACCTCGTATATTTCCAACCCAACATCTCCGGTTGTGTTTTCCAGACCTGCAGTTAAAATGCAACATTGGATCATGTTGGGTGGTGTTTAAGAGCACCCCATGAACTATTTGGATCATGTTGGGTGGTGTTTAAGAGCACCCCATGAACTATTTTGGCAGCCGTGGACCTTCTAGAAGAGTGTGGAGAATCGTAACATCTGCCCTACGGGGATGAAGTCAGCTCCAGCCACCACAGACCACTTGTGCTTTTGGCAATCTAAAAATGCGATGGTTGTACTCACCAAGATCATCCATCTGAGTTTCTCCCACAGTGGTCAGGGCTGAGATCCATTGTTAATGTGAACTGGACTTAGTAACAGACATAACATCCAAAGTTAAAATAGCAATTCTATACCTAAACACCAATAGGGACACTTTATTATCAGCTCTGATCTAGGAAAGAGCATCCTCACAAAATCAAAATACTATGGGGTACACATTCTTTTAGTAGTAGCACATGCCCATCATTAGCTTCTTGATTGAATTGTTGATGCACTATTTTCAACGGCTTGGAGAAACTGCAGCTATTTGTTTTCCTTTGCCCTCTGTCCTCTGCTCAGCTCCTACTCATGCACACGTTTATAGATGCCACCAGTCTAAGGCTCTCGTTTCTAAAAACAGAATTCAGAGCTGTGCGAGCACAATATCTCTGTTTTATCATCACAGTGGATGACATGCTCAGAAAAAGATGCTTGATTGGGCTTCTTACGCAATGATTTGCTATGAAAATCTACTTAATCTCTTTGTTATAAAAGGCCTTACTGTGGAAGTGGTTACTGATACTGACAGTTTGGGCTTCATTTTGTTCATTTGTTACTATATTAGTTATAACTTTAAGAAAATGTCCAAGGATCCTTACGAGATATTCATCTTGCTCATGGGAATTGCTGAATATTTTTATTTGCCAAACTGATGGAGCTCATAGTGATCAAGGGATGGGCCTTTGACTGGTCTTGGTCCTGCCTCTACAACTAACCAGCCATGTCATTTTGGAAAATATGTTTAACCTCTGACTTAACTAGGAGGAATTATTCTAATTGAAAGTTGCAGAAATCCAAGTTTAATTAGTGTATAGATATAGATATATATATAGATATATATATACACAAAATGTTGAGCAACATGACAAGAGCACAAGATGCAGAAGCAAAATGATTTGATCCAAGGGCTCCACACCATCCATTTCCCTGTTTGAATTTCTTTGTATCAAACTCACTTTCTTTTAACAGAGATAGACATTTTCTATGTAGAATATTCCATGAATCACTTCAGGCATACACACATAGAATCCCAAGCAGAAAGCCAGGGCAATACTCTTTCTCAATTTCTCACTAACTCAAACCAAAGAAATCTATGGGAGTGACTGTGATCCAGTTGGGACAAATACCCATCCGTGAAAAAATTCAAGAGAGGCGGAGGGCTACAACTAGTTCTCCCTAAATCTCAAAATATGACTAATGACGCCTCTCCTTTCACTAGAAGAAAAGTAGAGAGAAGAATGCAGGGTTGAAGCAATTTCCAGTTTTTTTTTCCATTATTTTCAGCTGCAAATTGGGAATAACAGTAGTTACTCTCTACAGTTTCCATGAGATGTAGATGGCATAACATATATAATCACTAACACAATTCTTGGCCAATGGCTGTTGTTTAGTCACTCAGTCTTGCCCGACTCTTTGTGAGCTCATGAACTGCAGCATACCAGGCTTCTCTGACCCTCACTATCTTCTGGAATTTGTTCAAACTCGTCCATTGGGCTGGTGATGCCATCCAACCATCTCATTGTTGTCCCCTTCTCCTGCCCTCAATCTTTCCCAGCATCAGGGTCTTTTCTAAGGAGTCAGCTCTTCACATCAGGTGGCCAAAGTGTTGGAGATTCAGCATCAATCCTTTCAATGAATACTCAGGGTTGATTTCCTTTAGGAGTGCCTGGTTGGCTCTCCTTGCAGTCCAAGGGACTCTCAAGAGTCTTCTCCAGCACTACGATTCAAAAGTATCAATTCTTCAGTGCTCAGCCTTATTTATAGTCCAGCTTTCACATGTTGGCCAATAGAATAGAATCAATAAATAGTGACTATTATTATGACATTTGTATTAAAGAAGGCATACAAAATGATATTTTATGGCATGTCTAGTCTTTTTATTACATGAGATAGAGCATAAAAATTTAGTAATTATCCACATTTACATCATTTGAATTCCATCATAAAGCATACCTATTTCTTATCCTTAACTCTTTGATTCACTAAGTATCTCCATGTGCTTTTATATCATTGCTAATGAATTTTTTTCATTTTCAGTAATTATGAAGTTCTTGATTGTATTTCTCATGAAATGTTGGTCTTCATTTCTATGGTTTATTTAATGATATTTAGTGACAAATTAGATCTTTGAAACATCAAAGAAAGCATTTTAAAATGCAATTAGCACTCTAAAAAGAATGCAATATTTTAATTTTAAATTTGAAACAAAAGCTAATGTATTGATGTCTTTAATAAAGATCAAAAATTTCAGTTAACCAATTATCCAGAGAAGGAAAGACATTTCAAATGATTTGCTTATTATTAACAAGCACTACTGTTTGTTATATATACCTATAATTTGTGTGTAACAAATACTTATCAGCTCTTATTACACACAATAAAAAATAGAAATAATGAAATTATGAAATAAAGTCATTCTTTAGTGAGTGTATCCTATTTTTCAGAGGCTGTGTGAAGTTTTTACATATATTTCCCATCTTCTCTTCTCTCAAGTCTTAGGAATTTAGATATTATTATTAGTTCAATATTGAGCACACTAAAGCACAGAAAGAACCAGTAACTTGTATCCAAGTTTTACAAGCTAGTTAATAGTAGAGTTCGTATTTGAATCTAGGTCTGTAAAGCCTATGCTACTGACCGCTATAAAACACTGGCCATTGTCTTACAGCTTGAAACACCAGGGCTTGTACATCTGTGTGTTTTCCTATCATCCTTCCTATAATGCATTCTGACTACCTCTCAATTCAAACCATGCCAGCTCCAGGGAGGGTAATGAAGAGTTATGACTTCAAGGGACTTCCTGCTAGGTCACCAGCTGGATTTTTCACGTGTTAACAAAGATAATGTGAAATGTAAATACACAACATCATTAGGCAAAAATGGGTGCTTAAATTAAGAGCAAAGGGCCCAATTTGCTGCGAATACGCACAATGACAAACCAATTACCCACTCGGAATGTGCTGACACTATTATTTCCCACCGTATCAGACATATGCCATTGTTTAAAGTCTTCTTTAGGTCTTGCTTTCTTTAAAAAGTGCCATCACCTTTCAAATCAAAGTTAACACCGACGTAATGCTAACAGCCTTGGGATGATCTTTCTGCTTGTAAGTTTCTATGCATCCTATCTGTAATCTCCCCTCACTATGACTTGTCTTTCTTTCCCTGCTTCTAGTACCTTACCCCAGTCAAGTGATGCTTGCTATGTGTGAGACTAGCATTTCCCAACATGCTCTGCAAAAGTTCTATGGCACATAATTGACATTGCATGAGATTCATATTCAGCAAGTTTGGGAAAGACAGGGAGATACTTGTAAAGGCTTTGCAAATCTTCTCAAGGATATTAAAATGCAAATAGGTACATCCAGAAAGGAGATATGAAAGGCAATAATTCCCAGATGCATCTAATCATGAAACACTGCTTTTTGGAGCATCTCTCTAAACTTGTGGTCTATGACATGGAGAAGATATTGCTTGATACCCCTTCCATGTGCTCATTTTGCTTGTTTCTGCTTCCTAATCAGTCTCCATTTTCTCACTCCGTCAACAGATTTAGATGTCTGTAATTAATATGCATCAATATCTGTAGAGCAAACATTTATTACATGTTTAGCTATGTGATGGACTCTGAGCTAGGAACCTCTACAGATTTAACTCAAAGCAATCCCTTTAAGTGTTCTAATTAAGCCCATTTTACTTATTTAAAAAAATGACAATCTGAGAGGTTATGGGAATTGTGCAAGGTCACTTGGTTATTCAATGGTGAAACAGAGAGGCACTCAGCTATCAGATTCTAATGCTAGAATTCAAACTCTTTAGCAAAGGCATTAAACAAAACTTGATACCATGCCTTCCACCTTACCTTCCCTCTATCAATCATCTAGTAATACAACAATGTATATGCATTTTTTTACCTATTACTAATATTCCCTTCATATCTCTAATTTTCTTGAAGAGATCTCTAGTCTTTCCCATTCTATTGTTTTCCTCTATTCATTTGCATTCAGAGAAGGCAATGGCACCCCACTCCAGTACTCTTGCCTAGAAAATTGCACTGTCAGAGGAGCCTCGTAGGCTACAGTCCGTGGGGTCACTAAGAGTCGGACACGACTGAGCGACATCACTTTCACTTTTCACTCTCATGCATTGGAGAAGGAAATGGCAACCCACTCCAGTGTTCTTGCCTGGAGAATCCCAGGGACAGGGGAGCCTGGTGGGCTGCCATCTATGGGGTCACACAGAGTCAGACACAACTAAAGCGACTTAGCCGCAGCAGCAGCAGCAAGGGTATATGGATTTACTTGCCTATGAGTGAAGATAAAATGAGCAAAACATGTAAACAAAAATATTAGGAACTTTTCCTCAATCTCACCAGCTTTAACCACACTGGAAACAAATGTAGCAATTACTGGTTAATCTAATTTTTTAATAAAGCAGATTATGGAATTTCTAGCCATATATTTCCCATGGTGGATTATGTAGGTCTTTTTTTTAATATTAAGCACCAGGAAAAAAAACTATGGTATTTCAGTCTGAGGTAATTATAATATATACAGTAATACAAGCTCTGTTCATTGATATTTTATATTTGAGTAGCAAGTGACATAGGTCTGTCTCTTGCGTTCCATTTTCTTATGTATTCTTGACCTCCAATATCACACTGATGAGTCCCAATAATTGAGGGGAAAAAAAAGCATATTGAAAAGATGCTTGCATAGCACTCCAGGGCTAACAAGAAGTGGGAACGATTTCCACTCCTGGACTTGAAGGGTAAAGGAGGGCATGAGCATCAGAACCTAGAGGCAGAGGGCTGCTGTGCTGGGGCAGGGCCTGAATAGGTGCTCTGGGCATTGTCAGGAAACACAGTTAATGCCAAACTGTGACCCACTCTGTAGTAAATTTGGGAAAATATGTCTAACTTTACTACGTACTCTCTTTCCACTTTTCAATTCCCTTCCAATGTTTTCCATTGACTATTCTCAACTGCAGGCGAAAGGAAAATCCAGTTGACGAAGTCCATAAATGTCAACTTCCAGGAACACAGCACAGGAAGGACAAGGGTGGAGAGTGAATCTTAGGGCCAAACGGAGACTATTCGGTACAATCACAAATCATTAGTTTAAAAAGAAAAAACAACATGGAGTGATGGTCTGATGACTTGAATAACTTTTAGTTGTAACCAAATGTCAGATGTCATTTAACTTCTCTGAACAAAATTCTCAGGTCTGGATTGATAAGTTTATCAGGATAGAAAGTCTGGAAATGATTTTTTTTTTTTTTTAACTCTTCCCAGCTACATAGAACTAGTCTGTCTTTGGGCTTCAGATTTTCCCTCTGTAGCTAGCAAGAATTTATCATTCAGTGTAATAAAGAAGGAAGGAGCTTTTCTTCCCCCAATATTTATGTAGAGCAATGTAGGAAAGTAGTGTGTGTAGATACACTGTCCCAACCATCTTCATATACAATAAAACAAAACTGCTGCTTTTTTAAAATCCATCAAATTTCCTATAATAGTTGAGTACAAAAATATTACTTATAGTCATGCCATAACCTTCAGAGAAGAAAATTTTGGTTCTATTACATGGAAAACAGGAGAACTGTAGAGAATATTCTTAGCTCAAACAATGAAGTTAAAGCCTATAAAGAGGTAAAATATTTTCATAAAGCTAATTTCTCATAGCACTTTCTTCCAAAGTAGATATTTAATTTCAATTCCTAAATGTTTCAACATCACAGTGCAACTAACTCCTGTCTAATAGAAAGGATGCTTTAAAATTTGATTTAGACTTCCACTTAAAAATTACCCACACCGACACTAAACACTGTGAAAAGTACTGTAAGAAATTCAAGAGTGTTCTCATATAATACCAGAAATTTGTTGGAACTTTTTTTTCCCTCAGAGAGTAGGACCATTATATAGATATTTAGGATATAGGCAAAATGAACTATGAGACCTTAAAAAGGTATCATAGTTTTATATGCTATTACTGGTTTTATATGCTATTAATTACTAATATTTATACTTTATAGTTTAAAGATAGTTTACTCTGCTCACAGATGTTATGAGTTCATTGATATATAATTATTATTGCCATTTTGTAGATGAAAAAACTAAAGCCCACATTTAGGGAGGTGGTAAGGGCTTAAAATCCTTATTGTTAGTTTCAGCTTTTTTTTTTTTTCCCCTTTTTAATCTATTCACTTATCCTAATTCACCATGCCTCTTTTCCTCAAAGAAGACTAGGTCTATCTGTGAGGGTGAGGAAATGAGGCAATGAAATAAATACAGAGGATGAGTTCATCCAAATTTGAGCTTACCTACCTCACTGCTATTCTTTTTTAGAAAAAAATATGGGCCCATTTCCTCTCAGAATTGGAGCAAGAAATAGTCTCCTCTGTCACTTGGCACAAGAATGGGAGTGTTAACCATGTGTCAGGACACATTTCAACAGTGGTAATTGCATTTTTGTTTCTGCACATCCATTAAATTACTGCTGTGTTCTCAACCAAGATAGCAGCTCATCTACGGCACATGAAGTGACCCTCAGCCTTCTGTCTGAGGCTGTTACTCATAAACGCACCCAGGGTGCACTTCCGGGTGGCAATGCATGCATGTAGGGACAAGCACATTTATTGTCAGCAATCAAGGGCATGAAAACCTCTGTGTCAAGATTCCTACAGAGATTTTCTCCTTGGCAAAGAAAATGCCTCCCTCTCCTCCCTCCTCCACTTCCTGTAAATGTCAAGAGAAGTTGGCATCTGGAAGAAAGCTAGAGGGCTATCTCTAAGCCTCCCTCGCTGGTGTCCACACTTGCTGCGGAACGCCTGCCACGTTAATTGCAGCCTTTTCGGTAACCTTTATGTTCTCCAAGGCTCCAAGGAGCAATTAGCGCTGTCCACCGCCACAAATGGATTCACCCAGGCTTCATTCCTGCACTTGTCTGCTATTACTCGGTCTCAAGAAGCAGCTTCTGCTAATGCCTTGGCAGGAATATGAAGTATATTGCAATGGATTAATGACAGAGAATTAGATATATTTTTAAACAAATTTTTGATTGAAACTTAACCTATATATAAAAAGTTGCTCAAATCATATCACCAAATTAACATACCTTGTAATAACATGCCAAGTCAGAAAAGAAAACATTACCTGCACACCAGAAGGTCCCTTGGAGTATCCTCCCATTCCCTACACCCTCTGGGTAACCAGAATCCTCACTTCTAATTTCATAGGCTAATTTTGCCTGTTTTGAACTTTATACAAATTGAATAACACTGTTATGTTATCTTTTGAGTATGATTTCCTTTGCTCGATATTGCATTTGTAAGATATGTCCATCTTTTGTTTGTTGTTTTAAAAAAAGATTTTTTTTTTTTGATGTGTGCCATTTTTAAAGTCTGCATTGAACTTGTTATAACACTGCTTCTCTTTCATGTCTTGGCTTTCTGTTCACGAGGCTTGTGGAATCCTAGCTCCCCGACTAGGGATCGAACCCAGATACCCTGGGTTGGAGGGTGAAGTCGCAACCACTGGACCATCAGGGAAGTCCCCCAACCATGTTCTCTGGTGTAGGAGTCGTTTGCTCACTCTCACCGTAACATAGCAGCCCAGTGCAGGAATATATCGGAATGTATTTATTCATGTGACCATTGGTTGTCATTTTGAGTAGCTTTATCGTATGTACCCTGTTTTGCTGAGTATACATAACTAACAGAAGACTTAGTAGATAAGGAAACATGTGCATTTTTATCTCTGGCAGATTTTGCCATATAATTTTCGAAGAGATTTTATGAAACGGCATGCCCGAGCGTGTAGGGAAGGTCCCCTCGACCACATTCTGCGAGCACTGGGTTTCCTCAGTCTTTTCTCACTGAAGCTATTCTGTGGGTTCTCTGGTGCTATTTCCTGTGGTTTTAATTCACTTTCCTTTGATAATAATATTGAATTTTTTCATATGCCTATTGGAATATAAATATTCTCTTTCATAAAGTGTTTTTCAGATCTTTTACTTGTTTTTATTTTTCCACCTTTGGTTAACTACTTTTTGTTATTAATGGAGAGAAATCTTTATATATTTTAGATAAAAGTTCTTGTAGGATACATGGATAGATGTATTATATACATAGGATATATGCATAATATTTCTGCCCACTCTATGATCTGATTTTTATTATTCTCATAGTGTCTTTGATAAACTTGAGTTCCTTATTTCAATGAAGCCTATATTTTATCATTTATTTCATTATGGTTGGCATTTATTAATGCCCTGTTTAAGAAATGCCTGTTCTCGTGTGTCTTCTTGAGAGTCAAGCAGCAGTTAAGAGTTTTCTTCTTTTAATAAAAATTAGGGGCCAAGATTCACTTTTTTTCCCCACATGAGCTCCCAGTTTTCCAGACTTAGCTCTCTGTCCACTTTAAAAAATCTCTTCCATTCAGCACTACTGTGAAGTTATAAATCAGGTTATAAATCTCAGGTTATAAAACAACACTTCTCTTTGCTATAAATCAGGTAATTATGTACATATGAATCTGTGTCTGAATTTATTTTTCTATTGATCCATATATATCCTGGCTCCAACACCACATGTTCTTAATTTCTGTGGCATTACTGTAAGTCTTGATATCTGATATTCCGTCTTCCAGCTTTGCTATTTTTTAAGATTATCTTAGTTATTTTGGCCGTTTATATTTACATATATATTTTTATACCAGTTTGGCAGTTTCCACAAACATACATAGATGCATATATGCACAAATTCAAGATTTGTTAACATTTTTTAAATTATTGCATTGAATCCACAGGTCAGTTGCTAGAGAACTAATGTCTTTACAATATTTAGTCTCCCAACCTTTGAAAAGGCAAGCACTTCATTTATTTAGGTTGTACTTAACTTTTTTTCTCAGTATGTGCTTCATGTGAAAAGTTTTATATGCTTTCATATTTGATTTATTCACAGGTATTTTATTTTTCTGCTGTTATAAATATTTTAAATATAATCCAATTTTAGTTAATTTTTAGATTATTTTGAATTTTCCTCATAAATGATGCAATTTTTAAACAATAAATCTTTCCTAACTTAGGACTTTCATCAATTATGTTGTCTTTTTAACTGTTATAGTTCATAAGACCACCTCCTTCACCACTTAGTAATTAATTGTTCTAATTATGACCAGTAGTATTATTATTGTTAATAAAGCTGCTGTATTATATAGTCTATTCATTTATATATGCTCCCATATTTACATTATATTTATTTTTTATTCTTTATTGCATTTCTATTTTCTGAGATTATTATTCTTCTGCCTAAATAAAATTCTTTTAGTACTTGCTTCAGTGTGAGTCTACCAGTGACAAATTCATTTGCTTTTTGTATTTCTAAAATATTTCTAAAATATTTCTTTATTTTATGATCACTTTAAAGTAATTTTATTTTTAAGATTAATAATAATAATGATAATATGAATTCCACTCTCTTCTAGATTTCATTGTTTCTGTTGAGACATCAGATGTCATATTGCTGTTCATGTGAAGCAATGTAACTCTGCTCTCACCCTCCTGCTCCCTGCCTCAACTGTTTGTAGCATTTTCTCTTTGTCATTGAAGACCAGCAATATTCTTTAATGAGTTTAGACATGATTACTTTCATACTTACGCTGTCTGAGCCTTTAAGTGCTCTTGGGATTTACAACTTCATATCTTTATTCATTTTGGGAAATTCTTGTCTATTTTTGTTCAGTTATTGTTTTTGCCCCATTTTTGCCCCTTACACTTATGGAATGACAAATACAAATCTATTACACTTTTTTACCAATGCTGTTTCTCATATCCAATTACATATTTTTCATCATTTTTGCTTTTCATGCCTCAGAAGATATTTTCAGCCAGCTCATCTTCTGATTGTCTAATCGCCTCTACAGATTATGGTTCAACTTATCTATTAAATTTTGAATTTCAATTACTGCATCTTTTAGGTTTAAAATTCTATTCGATTATTTTCATTCTTAATTAATATAATTGATTTAATTCTGTTAGATTATTAAATTTCACTGATTTTAATTCTTCAAAAAGAGAAAAAATCCTTTATGTTACTCATTAGCTGAAATACATTAATAATATTTATAAAGCCCATGTCTGGTAACTCTAACAAATGGATATTATGGCTAATAATTTTTGGTTGCATGTCAGACATTAAATGTGGAAAATTGTAGAGTTTCAAATGGTGTCATCTTTCTCCAAAGAGAGTTCATTTTATTCCTTGTACATCAGGAGGAATGGGGGCAGATAACCTTAATCTGGTCAAGACAAGACCTGACTCTAAGCTCTCGCAGCTTTTGGAAGACTGGATCCACTTCTAATTCTTCAATGCTATTAAATATAGCTTTTCATGGATTTCAGGTGAGCCTGGGGTTTTGATAGTCTGGGTCCTAAACTACTTCTTTATCAAGCACTCTGGAGACATTCAGAATTCATTACAAATATTCTAGGCTTCTGTATGTACATAACAATAGTAGTTTACAAGCTTGAAAACAAGGAGTCACTAGATAAAATTAGTTCTATATTGGACCATGAAGGTAATGATAGCAGTAAGTATACTTTTATAAACAAATCCTATAAATTGATACTAATATTAGAGTTAACACTAAGATTAGTATCAATTTATAGGATTTGTTTATAAAAGTATAAAATAATTACCAAAGTTTCAGTAAGTATTACAAAAATATAACATGGCAACCTCATGTACACAAATAAATTTTTCTGTAAAACTCAAGTCAAAAATCTGAACTTATGGAAATCTAAAAATTGGCCTTGATTATCTGTCAGAGAAGGCAATGGCACCCCACTCCAGTACTCTTGCCTGGAAAATCCCAGGGACGGGAAAGCCTGGTGAGCTGCTGTCTATGGGGTCGCACAGAGTCAGACACAACTAAAGCGACTTAGCTGCAGCAGCAGCATGGCATTCTGCAGTTTCAACTTCTATATTTTTCCTTGAATGCAAGACACAAGAGTATTTTTGTCAAAACTAAAAAGTGAAAATGAAATATTTCAGCCTGCTTCTTAAAGTTTCAAATGTAAGTTGGAATGAAAAGGTACAGGAAAAGACTCATCATATTGTTAAAACTAATTCACTCAAAGATCAGAAAATGTTTCAGAAATGCATAATTGATGAACTTTCAAGATTTGCCACAGGTAAATATAACAGTAATAGTAGGGTTAGTCACCCAGTCATGTCCAGACCTTGTGACCCCAAGGACTGTAGCCCACCAGCCTCCACTGCCCATGGGATTCACCAGACAAGAATACTGGAGTGGGGAGCCATTCCCTTCTCTGCATTGCAGACAGGTTCTTTAACATCTTAGCCAACAGGGAAGTCCCAAATATAATAAGGTAATTAATTATTTCAAAGAATTTTTAAATGAGATGTAGAGAAGTCAGAGATCATCCATGGAGAATAAGACTGCAAGGCCCAAGGCCCCTCAATTAACTCCTGAATATGTGAAATTTTAGATTTAGTTGTTATCTCCTATATGATTAATAATTGCTTTACATATAACAAGAAGCCTTTTCTACTGTAGATAATGAGCACCAGCTTTCATCAACACAAAGGAGAGAGAATGGGAAAAGCAGATTTAATTTCCTTGAATGAGGGAGTAGAGTAGATGAGTTTGCATGTAAAATCTCCATAAAATAATGGGAAATGAGTTTTGAGAAGAGCAACCTAATGATCACTACATAGAACTTTATAAACTCCAGAATCCTATTTTTAAGGAAAGGACATATCTTAATAGTTCAAAGTAATTTTTAAGGAGCTATGGGGACATGGGAAGGTCCTGGGTTGGAAGAAGAGGACACATTTGACGTTGAAAATCTGTTTCACCGTTTACAAGCTGTGTAAGGAGTCATTTAAAGGCTCTAAATGTCAGTTTCCTCTGTTATCAAATGGTGGTAAAAAATTATTTTTTTGTGTGTTTGTTCTGTGATTGAGTGAATTAATTTGCAGGGTTTCATATATGATCATAGCTAATATGGGCTTCCCTTGTAGCTCAGTTGCTAAAGAATCAGCATACAATGCAGGATACCCGGATTCAATTCCTGGGTTGGGAAGATCCCCTGGAGAAGGAAATGGCAATCCACTCCAGTATTCTTGCCTGGGGAATCCCAGGATTGTGGCCTGCCAGCCTCCTCTGTCCATGGGGTCGCAAAGGTCGGACACAATTTAGTGACTAAACCACTACCACCACTACCAATAGACTCAGAGAGCTTACATTTAATCCTCATAACCACTCTGTTATAAACATGTTATTAATAGCATTCCAACACAAGAGAAGAGAACAACAAAAAGAGAAGACTCTACACATGGACAACACCACATGGTCAACACCAAAATCAGATTGATTATATTCTTTGCAGCCAAAGATGGAGAAGCTCTATACAGTCAGCAAAAACAAGACCAGGAGCTGACTGTGGCTCAGATCATGAACTCCTTATTGCCAAATTCAGATGTAAATTGAAGAAAGTAGGGAAAATCACTAGACCATTCAGGTATGACCTAAATCAAATCCCTTATAATTATACAGTGGAAGTGAGAAATAGATTTAATGGACTAGATTTGATAGAAAGAGTGCCTGATGAACTATGGTTGGAGGTTCATGACATTGTACAGGAGACAAGGATCAAGACCATCCCCATGGAAAAGAAATGCAAAAAAGCAAAATGGTTGTCAGGGGAGGCCTTACAAATGGCTGTGAAAAGAAGAAAAGTGAAAAGCAAAGGAGAAAAGGAAAGATAGAAGCATCTGAATGCAGAGTTCCAAAGAATAGCAAGGAAAGATAAGAAAGCCTTCCTCAGCAATCAATGCAAAGAAATAGAGGAAAACAACAGAATGGGAAAGACTAGAGATCTCTTCAAGAAAATTAGAGATACCAAGGGAACATTTCATGCAAAGATGGGCTCGATAAAGGACAGAAATGGTATGGAACTAACAGAAGCAGAAGATACTAAGAAGAGGTGGCAAGAATACACCAAAAAACTGTACAAAAAAGAGCTTTATGACCCAGATAATCACGATGATGTGATCACTCACCTAGAGCCAGATCATCCTGGAATGTGAAGTCAAGTGGGCCTTAGAAAGCATCACTACGAACCAAGCTAGTGGAGGTGATGGAATTCCAGTTGAGCTATTTCAAATCCTGAAAGATGATGCTGTGAAAGTGCTGCACTCAATATGCCAGCAAATTTGGAAAACTCAGCAGTTGCCACGGGCCTGGAAAAGGTTAGTTTTCATTCCAATCCCAAAGAAAGGCAATGCCAAAGAATGCTCAAACTACCGCACAATTGCACTCATCTCACACGCTAGTAAAGTAATGCTCAAAATTCTCCAAGCCAGGCTTCAGTAATATGCAAACCATGAATTCCAGATGTTTAAGCTGGTTTTAGAAAAGGCAGAGGAACCAGAGATAAATTGCCAACATCTGCTGGATCATCAAAAAAGCAAGAGAGTTCCAGAAAAACATCTATTTCTTCTTTACTGATTATGCCAAAGCTTTGAATGTGTGGATCATAGTAAACTGTGGAAAATTCTGAAAGAGATGGGAATACCAGACCACCTGACCTGCTCTTGAGAAACCTATATGCAAGTCAGGAAGCAACAGTTAGAACTGGACATGGAACAACAGACTGGATCCAAATAGGAAAAAGAGTACATCAAGGTTGTATGTTGTCATCCTGCTTATTTAACTTACATGCAGAGTATATCATGAGAAACGCTGGGCTGGAAGAAACACAAGCTGGAATCAAGATTGCCAGGAGAAATATCAATAACCTCAGATATGCAGATGACACCACCCTTATGGCAGAAAGTGAAGAGGAACTAAAAAGCCTCTTGATGAAAGTGAAAGAGGAGAGTGAAAAAGTGGGATTTAAGTGAGCTTTAGCTCAACATTAGAAAACGAAGATCATGGCATCTGGTCCCATCACTTTATGGGAAATAGATGGGGAAACAGTGGAAACAGTGTCAGACTTTATTTTTTGGGGCTCCAAAATCACTGCAGACGGTGATAGCAGCCATGAAATTAAAAGACGCTTACTCCTTGGAAGGAAATTTACGACCAACCTAGAAAGCATGTTCAAAAGCAGAGACATTACTTTACCAACAAAGGTTCGTCTAGTCAAGGCTATGGTTTTTCCTGTGGTCATGTATGGATGTGAGAGTTGGACTGTGAAGAATGCTGAGCGCTGAAGAATTGATGCTTTTGAACTGTGGTATTGGAGAAGACTCTTGAGAGTCCCTTGGACTGCAAGGAGATCCAACCAGTCCATCCTGAAGGAGATCAGTCCTGGGTGTTCTTTAGAAGGAATGATGCTAAAGCTGAAACTCCAGTAGTTTGGTCACCTCATGCGAAGAGTTGACTCATTGGAAAAGTCTCTGATGCTGGGAGGGATTGGGGGCAGGAGGAGAAGGGGACAACAGAGGATGAGATGGCTAGATGGCATCACCGACTCGATGGATGTGAGTTTGAGTGAACTCCGGGAGTTGGTGATGCATGGGGAGGCCTGGCGTGCTGCGATTCATGGGGTCACAAAGAATTGGACACAACTGAGCAACTGAACTGAACTGTACTGAATAGTATTCCAAGAGTTACCTGGCAGTGCAGTAATTAAGACTCCTTGCTTCCGATACAGGACATGAGGGCTTGATCCCTGGTTTAGTAACTAAGATCCTGCATGCCATTTGACGTGGTCAATAAATAAATAAACAAGCACTATTTCCAGTCCTTCAGGGGAAGAAATGAAGCACAGAGATGTTACACTACATGCTGAAGGTCACACATCAAACAGGTGGTGGAAACAGGATTTGAACTCAGGCAATCTCGCTTGAGAGTTTATTATTTATTTTTATTTATTTATTTGGCTGTGCTGGGTCTTCTGTGTTTGGCACAGGCTTTCTCTAGTTGTGGCAAGTGGGGACTACTCTTCATCAAGAGTCGGGTACTCCTCTTTATGATGACTCCTCTTGCTTTGGAACACAGGCTCAGTAATTGCAACTCACAGGCTCCAGAATGCAGGCTCAGCAGTCATGATGCACAGGCTTAGTTGCTCTGTGGCATTTGGAAACTTCCTAGACCAGAGATTGAACCTGTGTCTCCTGCATTGGAAGGTGGATTCTTACCCACCACACCACCAGGGAAATCCAAGAGTTGATTTTTTTAATATCAACTCTCTAAATAAGCACCATTAACAATAGAAGTTATGTAGTCATGAAAATGAGAGTGAAAGTGAAAGTCGCTGAGTGATGTCCGACTCTCTGTGACCCCATGGACTATACAGTCCACGGAATTCTCCAGGCCAGAATACTGGAATGGGTAGCCTTTCCCTTCTCCAGGGGATCTGCTCAATCCAGAGATCAACCCAGGTCTCCCGCATTGCAGACGGATTCTTTACCAGCTGAGCCACAAGAGAGGCCCAAGAATACTGTAGTGGGTAGCCTATCCATTCTCCAGTGGATCTTCCTGACCCAGGAATTGAGCCAGGGTCCCCTGCACTGCAGGAAGATTCTTTACTAAGTGAGCTATCAAGCCCCAGTTATACTGTCATGATACTTGCTGACTTATTACCAGTTTGCTAAAGAGGGCACATGGACTGATTGATGCTGGTGCACCCTTTGGTTGTTGCAATAAGAGGCTGTTGTTGTTCAGTTCCTCAGTTGTGTCAACTCTGCGATCCCATGGACTGCAGCACACCAGGCTTCCGTGTCCTTCACTATCACCCGGACTTTGCTCAGACTCATATCCATTGAATTGATAATGCCATCCAACCATCCCATCCTCTGTTGCCCCCTTCCTCCTACCCTCAATCCTTCCCAGCATCAGAGGCTTATCCGATGAGTTAGCTCTTCACATCAGGTGGCCAAAATATTGGAGCTTCAGCTTCAGCTTCAGTCCTTCCATTTATGATTGGAGGTGCTCCAGTGGTTCCATTATCTTCTCAGGAGAATAAGGCGATACTTTTAGTCCTTCTCACTAAGCCTGTTCACCCCTCTACCAGTAAGTACTGTATAATCATAAAATCACTTCCATTTCTCTTCCTCTATTTGCTATCATACCCTATCCCTGATTTCATTGAACTAAAGCTAAAATTAGGATTTCAATTAAATGGACAAGAAATTCCCCATGTCTTTTCTAAGGTTGGCCTTTCTCTTTCTTTTTAACAACCTATGCCTGTGAGGCACAAATTTTTTTTAAGAAAAAAATTCATTGAAGAATCACATTTATATAAAAAAAAGTACACAAATCATGCAGAGAAGGCAATGGCACCCCACTCTAGTACTCTTGCCTGGCAAATCCCATGGACGGAGGAGCCTGGTAGGCTGCAGTCCATGGGGTCTCTAGGAGTCAGACACGACTGAGCAACTTCACTTTCACTTTCACTTTTCAGTTGCATGCATTGGAGAAGGAAATGGCAACCCACTCCAGTGTTCTTGCCTGGAGAATCCCAGGGATGGGGGAGCCTGGTGGGCTGCCATCTCTGGGGTCACACAGAGTTGGACACAACTGAAGCGACTTAGCAGCACACAAATCATGAGATTATAACTCGATGAGTTTTCATAAACTGAATGCTCTTGGAACCAGCATCCAGATCAAGAAAGAACATGATCAGCCCTTCCAGGCCCTAGAGACTCTATCACGATATCGCCCCCATGTGTATCTACTCTCCTGCCTTATAACACTATGGCTTACTTGTACTTATCTTGATTTTACACAAACAGAATAATATTGTATGCATTCATTTTATAAATAGTTTCCTTTGCTTGGTTTGTAATGTTCATCTACATTGTTAGTGTAGTTGTACTTTATATCTTATTGTTGCAATGAGAATATGCATTCATTATAAAATGAAAAGACTCCAGATGTCTAGTTTGGAACTATTAAGAATAGTAATGCTATAAATAGGCTTCCCTGGAAGCTCAGCTGGCAAAAATCCACCTGTATTGTGGGAGACCTGAGTTCAATCCCTCTGTTGGGAAAATCTCCTGGAGAAGGAAATGGCTACCCACTCCAGTGTTCTGGCCTGGAAAATTCCATGAATTGTAGAGTCCATGGGGTCAAAAAGAGTCAGACATGGCTGAGCAACTTTCACTTTCAATCCCATAAACACCATTTTACATATATTGAAAGTGAAAGTCACTCAGTCATATCTAACTCTTTTGCTGACAAAAGTCCGTCTAGTCAAAGCTATGGTTTTTCCAGTAGTCATGTATGGATGTGAAACTTGGACTATAAAGAAAGCTGAGCACAAAAGAATTGATGCTTTTGAACTGTGGTGTTGGAGAAGACTCTTGAGAGTCCCTTGGACAGCAAGGAGATACTACCACTCAATCGTAAAGGAAATCAATCCTGATTATTCATTGGAAGGACTGATGCTGAAGCTGAAGCTCCAATACTTTGGCCACCTGATGCAAAGAATTGACTCTTTGGAAAGGACCCTGATGCTGAGAAAGATTGAAGGCAGAAGAAGAAGGGGACAACAGAGGATGAGATGGTTGGATGGCTTCATCGACTCGATGGACATAAGTTTGAGCAAGCTCCAGGAGTTGGTGATAGACAGGGAAGCCTGGGGTGCTGCATGCAGTCCACGGGGTTGCAAAGAGTTGGACACGACTGAGTGACTGAACTGAACTGATGTGTGTGTGTGTGTGTGTGTATATATATATATATACACAATCCATGAAGTTGCAAAGTCAGACACAACAGAGTGATGATCACTCACTCACTCACACACACGTGAGTGTGTGTTTCTATTGCTTATACACCCATGAATAGAAATATTGAGACATTACAAATTCTCATTATATTTTTAATAAAAAATATTTTTAGAGCAGTTTTAGATTTACAGAAAAATTGAGAAGTTAGTAGATATGTATGTACCTCATATCCAGTATCCCTTATTAACAGCTTTCATTATTATGATACATTTATTACAATGAATGAAATAATGTTTATATATGTAGCAATATATATCATTATATACGATAATATATGTAAATATAATATCATTATCATTATTTTATCAACTAAAGTCCATAATTTATGTAAGTATCGTTAATTTTAACTTAATTTGCTTTTCCTGTTCCAGATTCCATTCGGTTGTCATGTCTGTTTATGTTCTGCTGGGCATGAGCAGTTTTGCAGACTTCCCATGGTTTTGATGACTTAGTTTTGAGGAGTACTGGCTAGACGCTTTTTGGAATGCATCTCAATTGGAATTTTTCTGATGTTTTTTTCTTGACAAGACTTGTGTTGTGGATTGTTGGGGGAAGACCTTAGAGATAAAATGCTATTTTCATCATATTACATTAAGAGTACATTCTATCAACGCCTTGTGGCTGCTCTTCTTGGCCTTTATCACTTGGCTGAGGCAGTGTTTATCACATTTCTTCGCTGAAAGTTTACTTTTCTACACACCCATTCCAGATGGCACCCTTTGGAAGAAAGTGCTTATTACCCCTCTAAGGAGTATAGAGTTCTGTTCCACTTCATTGAGGGCAGATTATCTTCTCCTCTTTATATGAATATATGAAATAATTTACTTTTATTCATATACACTGGCTATTTGTTTTCTATTTTGAGTTTATAACACTCTTGTCTTTTAAATATGAAAATCTAATAGTCCAACATTCACCATTTGATATGAGAATCTCAGAGAATACTATGGAATTCTTTCCAGAGACAAAGCTCCATAGGTGTTTTGAAATTCTGCATATCTTTTCAGAAGAGATACTATTTCCTTTTTGCTCTGTTCAGGGATGCTTGGACAGTGAACAATCTTATAGATAATATCTCCCTCCAGAGCAGAGGGCAGATTTATTTATACCTCATATAAAAGGTTTGCGTTTCCTAAGCTCAGGCGTGATAAAAGCCGACCATGGGTGGCATCCCTCTGTTTCCCTTCTGCGTCACCCCTCTGGGACTAAGAGTCAGGGTTAACGGGTGCTCATGTTCACTGTTGTGCTCTACGTGATACACCTCTTTTTCCTTGACCCCAGAGTTTCATGTCTTCTGCAAGAATGCATAAAATGGCAACATGCTAACTTATTAGCTAGAAAGTAAGGCAAAATCGCACTCCTTCACAGTTTGGGGCCACCCAACCAATGACTCACACACACACACAATGTTTACAAACCAGCAAGTCGGCTATGTACATTGAGTTGTGTCATAGCTTTAATGTACTATCTGTTCAGTGGCCAGCCCCTCACATCTCTGCACTGATGGCAACGCTTTCAGAATCACTTGCAGGAACCTCAGTTTTCTACTGGCTGATGGTGGCCCCAGAGCTAGCCAGTGTCTTGCCCCAAGGGCGCTGCCTCTCATTGCTCACAGAGGTCCTGCTTCCTGGAGCCAGAGAAGTGCTGGGTTATGCGAAATAGCAAAGAAAACATCTTTCTCTCCCATTTCATAGTCTACACAATTGGCTACATGGACTCAAGTCTACTTCTTTGGCCTAGGATCCCCCAAAACTTCCATACCTACATGGGTCTTTTGTCTGCAACACAGTTTAAAAAATATTTGGGAAGAGGCAGAAAAATGTTACCCAAGAGGCTCATAAATAACCCTTCCTCAGTCTAAGGCTTTTGTATAGACAAACAGAGTGTAACGAGGTTGCTGCAGATGCAGCTTTGTGTATCATTTAGGGTTCTTTCAGTTTTGAATAATAGAAGCCGCAACAAAATTGATTTCAGTTACAAAAGGAGTTTACTTCTTTAACCTATAGAGTATGTTTAAAAACAAAGAAACAAAAAAAGCAATCTTTCAAGGCTCAATCCAGTAGCTTAAACATACACTCAGCCTGCTGTTCTTACTGTCAATCTCTTCTAGCCTGTACTGGGTCAGCTTCCTCTCAAGGCTAACTATACGTGTGGCTTCAAGATGTTTGCAAGCAGCTACGAGGGCCAGATGCTCTCTCATTTTCTCATTTATATTTGTGAATGAAAGAGAACTTGTTTCTCCCCACAGTCTCAAAACAAAAATCTTAGGCTTAACTTCATTCTTTGCATCCATCTTGAACCAATCACTTTGACATGGGCATCTGTTTCCAAAGATTATTTTAGATCAGGGAGAGAATGGGGGATAATTCCACCGAAACCACTGGCAAATGCACAATGAGAGAGGCATAGAGTGCACACTGGAGAGGGAAATATTATATGCATGCGCTGCGGTCGTGTCTGACTCTTTGTGAGTCCACCAGGCTGCCCTGGCCACAGGATTCTCCAGGCAAGAATACTGGAGAGGGTTACCCATGCCCTTCTCCAGGGAATTTTCCTGACCCAGGGATGGAACCCACATTTCTTACATCCCTTGCATTGGCAGGTGGGTTCTTTATAACTAGTGCCACTTGGGAAGCCCAAATACATTATTACTCTGATATAAATCACTGTGACTAGGCAGCCGGAAGGATCTCTTCGGCTACCAACTAGATGTGGCCCTGAGTACATGACTCAAATTCAGCTTAATGATTACATTCGCAAGTCAAAGGTAATTATTCCCGAAGCTCTCTTTCTATACACACACACATACCACTTACCTAGCATATTTCAAAGTGCTATTTTATATCTCAAATAATGTAGTGAAGGTAAAAAAAAAAAAAAGATTGGAAAATAATGAAGCAAGCATTATATACATTTTATCTCTCATCGAACATCAAAATATACTCCCCATTTGTCAGATCTGTATTTAAATGAGGCCAACTGCTCATAAATTATCTAGTAATCATCAATCAGCTTCACATATTTCAGAATCAATTTTTTTTTCTCCTCTTTCTGTTCTTCTGAAATCTCCTGCAATTATCAGATATTTTCTGCTCAGGCAGTAAAATCTGTTTCTCTAACGCCAAGGAAACAATTATTTAGAGCTCACCACACACAGAGAGAGAACATGCGTATGTATGAGATGGATAGAAGGCAATATCAATCAATATTGTAATGCCAGGCACACAGGAGAAAATAAATAGTAGGTGATTTGATTACACTTTCCTTCCAAGTATCAAATGCTCTTTAAAATTTCTTACTGAAACTACTCTTTATCTTTCCCATTAGATAAGGTATTGGTATTAGCCAAGAAAGTAATGGTTTTGTATGTGTAGTCCAATAAATAGAGCTTAAAAGTTTATTATCAAACATATTGCACACTGCAGTAAAAGTGATCTATACTCCTGGAACCTATTCAGCACACAGAAAAACCGTGAAGGGCCAAGATGGGTGTTTGTCAACCCCCTGGAAAGGCAGCTCTTCACAGAAGGAAACGTCAGCTTGCCGGAATACATTCTCCTTTCACTCAAATACGAAATCAGTTCCAATTGAAAGTGCTTTGGAAAACATGCTATGCAAATAGAATGGATTTAGCATTTACTGAATGAATCAAATCCAGGCTCTGAGTAGGAGCCTGGATCTTGGATCCATAACACTGAAACCTGAATTCTGATTCCATTAATTTCAAGTTCTTATCTTCACAGTCCTATGGCTCCCTTTGCTCCAGTATCAGAAATCGCACTCTGGTTGCTGACGAGGGCTTTCTTGTTTATACATATGCATTGCCTTGCTTGCCCAGTGTCTAAAAAAAGGGCTGAACCAACAGCAAAGATATTGAGAGTTTTTACACTAAAACTCAGATGTGAGTCTCTCCAGACAATGTCAAGACCAAGTCTCTCCAGACAATGGTCCTGCTGGATTCTTCTTCTCACAGGACACAGTGGTCAGGACTGAGTAGCATCTACCCATCACAGACAGAGTGGGAGCCCAAGCAAGTCCATCTCTCTGTGCTTCTCACAGGCTCCTGATGGGAGCTCAGGCACCAACAGAGGTTTCTCCACATGCTTATCCTGTTGCTTTTCTTACAGGAGAAATATTATTACTCTGTGCCTATGTTACGTAGAAGAAAGGGAGGACATCAAGTACAAAAGGGAAGCAATCATTTCCTTTGTGGTTGTTTGATAAGTGAAAAAAAAAAATTAGTGAGTGCTTATTTAGGAAAGTATTCTAGCACATTCTTTCATTTACTTTCCCACTTTTGTTCCACAAGGCATTCTACTAACCCTGTCCTAGTTAAACCAAAATTAAAATTGAAGGGTTTTATTCCTGCCGTATCCTGCATATGAGGTGCTCTCCCTGGTGGCTTAGCTGGTAAAGAATCCACCTGCAATGCGGGAGACTTGGGTTCAATCCCTGGGTTGGGAAGATCCCCTGGAGAAGGGAAAGGCTACCTACTCCAGCATTCTAGCCTAGAGAATTCCACAGACACAGTCCACGGGGTTGCAAAGAGTCGAACAAGACTGAGCGACTTTCACTTTCACTTCACAGGTGTTCTCCTCCTTTTATTTACACAGTTCTCAGTTCACACATGACCTTTCCATTCTCTCATACTCTTAAAATCGCAAGTCACTTCATTGACAGGTGATACCCCATCTCCTCTATGAAGCCTCTATCATATCCACAATTAATTGGAAAGTAATGGTAACCATGGTGAGTCTTTCATATAGGCAGCTAATGTCTTATTTAAATTCTTGTCTTATTACCCCATCATGATTGTAAACTTCAGGGAACCAGCTCTAGTCACTGAGTTTCCTCTCTGATGTGCATACTCGATAATCTTTGATTCCCTGGTGGATTCTTATTCAAACAGCAAAAAGGCAGAGATGTTGTCATATCTTGACGTGTTGGCAAGTTTAGGACAGTGAAGCCACTCAGCACGTATTCTATTCTGCCCCCCTTT
The DNA here is from genome assembly GCF_027580195.1 of Bos mutus. NCBI lineage: Eukaryota > Metazoa > Chordata > Mammalia > Artiodactyla > Bovidae > Bos > Bos mutus. The sequence goes on along the minus strand of NC_091626.1, from coordinate 89,248,255 downwards.
CCTTTGTGCCTTTTCTTTCCTCTTCTGCACAGTCTGAAGTATCATCCAGACACTCACACATCTTGCACCCACATCTTGGGCCAGTCTGGTAAACTCGCTGGATCCAACCCCATAGGCATGATACGAATTTTCTCTTACAATAGACAATACAATGAGTAGTTGAACATGTGTAAACATATAAAGCAACTAGAGAAAAGTGATCCCTAAGGATAAAGACGGATCAATGTGTTTTGAAAACATGCAGCAGGAAGACAATGCCACAGGGATTTCACCAGAAAATTCCACTTTATTTCCATAGCTTCTTAAGTAGCTAAGATTTAAATATTTGGATTTGGGAGCTTTACTCTCTGCTATGTGGCCTGTTATGTTTCGTGTCTGTCTTTTTATACTATAACGTCAAAAAGAAATTGTCAAGTTTCACCCTTGAGCAAAGCACATCCGGTATTTCTCATGTTTTGCTGAAGATCTTTTTTAAGAGACAGAAAATCTCCTAAGATGAAGAACCTTCCAGAACTCATAGATCTAATTTGACTCTTTGAGCTGGAGAACAATGCTGTCTTTCTTACCATATTTGGGTGTTTGAAAGGAGTCTACTCCTTGTTCCAAACAGAAATAATTGACATGCACAAAAAAAGCAGCATCATTGAAGACCTCCCAAAAAGTCTGGAGTTTAGTTCTGCGTGGTTTATTTTCATTCTTGTTTTACTCAAGCTGGTTTGCTATTCCATAAGCATATGTACCATATGTGACCGAAGACTGCTAAAAGCACTTTTAAACAGAAATCCCAAAAAGGAAGAAATGAAACGAAACAGAAAGAAAATGGAACTAACAGTTCTTTTTAATGTGTGTTTAGAAAGAAAGTCTGATGAGAGAATTAATGTTCCTAAATTCTTGGTAGATACAGTGGTACATTTATAAGGAGTGGGGTTGAAGAGATGAATTTAACATTATGTTACTTTTGAAAACACAGCTCCTTGAATGAGAGTAAAGAATAAACACAAGACCCACTGCCTTGTTTTTCTGATAATTGGGTTAGACGTTGCATCATCTGGTAGAATATAAAAACACGTGATTGGAATCATCTGACATTTTTCTTTGTTCCTTAACATATTGAAGCTGTACAGCCCATGAATATGGATTTAAAAATCTAGAAGAAGCCAGATTTTATCAAACAACCCAATAAATCAGGACTTTTGAATGTTTGTCTTGTGGTCACAGAGGAAAGTTATGGAACTCACAAGCCTTAGTTACAGCTTGTTAAAAGAGAGAAGAGGAATCAATACTTTAGGAATCTGTGAAGATAAATAGCACCCAGAACAGAGGAAGCACTCATTAAATGATTTTTGAAATGGACTTGAGACAGGTACACTAATATTTTGTAAATGCTTGTCATTTGAGAGAAGTCTTTTTTCACAGTCATCATTGTGTGGTACAATCAATAGGTTTAGATTTAAGCTGGAAATTGAATAAAATAACTCAATGTCACAAGTAAAATTGAGGAGAGGGCAACACGGAAACTTCCCAAGGCCATTAGCCAAAAAAATTAATGTTGATGCTTCCAAGCTCTATCTGGTCTTATACATCAGTTTCCCTGGGTATCACTAACCACTAAATAGGGGGAAAACAAAACCCAAAATAAAGCCAAAAACACCCACATAAGATATTATGTTTGTAATTCACCCTGTTGTCCTTCTTGATCCCATAAACATCTAGCCCACCAAGTAAATAGCTTCATACCTCTAGCATGTGACACCAAGCTTCATCCTATAAGAGGCTGAATATCATAGGAGTAGACTTGCAAGCTCAAAAGAGAGATAGCCTAAGTGTAAAACTCATCTTTATCACTGTATTAGCATCTATGGCTGTGTAATCATTTACCACAAACTTCATGACGGAAAATGCTGCATATTACCATCTTGCTTTTGCTAGGAGACCCATGCTCTGCAGGGCTGGATCCTCTGCTTACAGTCTCACAAAGCTGCAGTCAGGGACTTGACTGGGCTGTGTTACCATATAAATCTCAGGGTCCTTCTCCGAGCTTCTTCAGGTTGTGAGCTGAATTCAGTGTTTGTTGTGGCTTTGCAATTCATGGTGACTTGCTGCTTCAAGATCAGCAGGCAAACCACTTGCTAAAAGGAGGTTCTTCTTTTAAACACTTTCACTTAATTAGGTTGGGTTCACTCAAGATGATCTCCCTTTGGAATTAAATAAAAAAATAATAATTTATTGAAGACCTGAATTAAATCAGCAGACCTCCATCATTGCCACATTTTATTATTTTGTTAGTTAGCAATAAGTCATGGGTCTTGCTCACACTCAAGAAAAGGAGATGAATGGCACACCAAGTCATGACTCACCTTAAGCTGTGTCTGCACAGATAGCTTCCAAGATACTCAACCTGGGGCAAGCTAATTACTGTCTCTGAAGCACCTATTTCCAAGTCTGTAGAAGGGAACTAGCAGATGAACCTGCCTGCTATGATTGTTTTGAGGATAAAATTAAAGCATTTATGTAGAGTATTTAGTACTACGACAGCAAATTCTTAGAATGTGTTAGTTCTTGTTTTCAGTGGGTATACTGTGCAGAATACAAATTATATTAAACAAATTTTGAGTTGACTTGAATTATTTTTGAATAGTTAGGCTATTTATCTGTTTATACATACATATTTTAATATATACATGTGTGTGTATACATATATGTGTGTGTGTGTGTGCGTGCATGTATGGGGCTTTCCTGGTGGTTCAGGGATAAATAATCTGCTTACCAATGCAGGAGACACAGGTTCAATCCCTGGGTAGGGAAGATCCTCTGGAGAAGGAAATGACAACCCACTCCAGTATTCTTCTCTGGGAAATCTTGTGGATAGAGGAGCCTGGCAGGCTATATAGTCCATGGAGTTGCAAAAGACTCAGACACAACCTAATGATTAAATGACAATAACAATATGCATACGTATATGTTTATATTCATATGTATTCACATACATGAGGGAGTCTCATCAAACCTTTATTATCAAGTCTTAAGGTCAACTATGGGGATAAATATAAATTAAATTAACAAATTGCCTTCTCTTTAATTTGTAAGTGCAAAATCCTTTGAATAAATGATAAAACCTTATTTATAAGATTCTGATAAATAGAAGGGTTTCCCAAGTTGTGTTTCACAAAACTTTTATTAGATGGACAAAATTGTAAAGGGATCATGTGGTCAAATGAAGTCAGGATATTTGTGTTTAAATAGGATTTTAAGGTTTTCTTACTTCAGGCAAAATTTCTGAGGTGTAATTGAGCATGGAACCCCTGTTTTCATTTCTGAGCAGCTTCCTGGGCTTCTATTCCTGAAGAAGGCCTTCCAAGAAACTGAGCTACATGGGCTAGTTAACACAGAAGGGAAAACATATGTCTGCAATCGTGATGGTTTCCCTTTTTAGGTCTTCTGCATCTCTGCATGATGATTCATTTTTCTCTTAGTTTTTGAGCACTTACCACCTGACTCCTGTGTGCCAAGTTATCATAAACTAAAGCTTCATGCTTTTCCTAAATTCATATGTTCAAGTCCTATGGCCCCAAAATGATGGTATTTGGAAATAGTGTTTTGGGATATGATAAGGGTTAGATGAGGTTGTAAAGGTGTCTTGGTCCAACAGGCTTAACGCCTTTGTAAGGAGAGTACCAGAGAGCTTGTTCACTCTTTTTTTCCATACACAGGTTGAGAAAAGGCCATGTGAACAAACGATGTGAAACATCTGTCTGAAAGCCAGGAAGAACCCTCTCACCAGGATCTGACTCTGCTGGCACTCTGAACTCGGACTCCCAGCCTCCAGAATTGTGAAAAACAAATCTCTGTTGTTTAAGCCACCCAGTCTATGGCATTTTGCTATGGCAGTCTGAGCACACTCATGTACAAATAAAGTCTGTACGTTTCCTCATTTCATGTTCACAGTACCACTCAGAGATAAATAATCCAGGCTTCTGTTTTAGAGGCTCAGGAAGGCTATTAAACTTAACCACGTTCCTCAAGTAAAAAGAGTCAGGAGTTAAACTCAAATCTTCCTAAGCCTGTGTACTTTTCCTCACATCACATCATTAATACCTTTCTAGCCTGAGGATGATGGTTTACTGTGACCTAGTGTTGAGATAGAACAGCAAATAGCATGGACACTAATTAAGCCATTACCCTCTGCTTAAAAAGGGCTTCCCAGGTGGCTCAGTGTTAAAGAGTCTGCCTGACAATGCAGGAGATACAAGAGATATGGGTTCAGTCCCTGGGTTGGGAAGATCCCCTGGAGGAGGAAATGGCAACCCACTCCAGTATTGTTCCAGGAAAAATCTCATTGACAATCCATGGGGTCTCAAAGAGTTGAACACAACTGAGAAACTTGCTTTAAAAAAGGACTTGAAGCAAAATAAACATTTTAAACCCTTAAATCACAAATACATGCCTTTGTGAGGATTTTTTATATATTGAATTCCAATATATGTTCAATAACACTTCAATGAGCTTCCAATACATTTCCATATGAATGCAGTCTGTGTGATACTCTGGCGATGAGGAGAAGAGTGAGAAACATTTTAGTTCACTGCAGAAACAAGTCTTCGGTTTTCACAATCACACTATATAATCAATTGTACCATAATGGTTTTGAAAAAAATCTTTTTCAACTCAGGCTTCATGGAAAGGAATATACATGAAAATTAATAGAACATTTATTCAGTATGAATAAAGGAGCAGTAAGCTGACTTTTTTTTTGATGGAGGAAAAGCAGAAATAAAAATGTTGCAAGCTGATGACTTTTAACAAAGAATTTCTAACTTTCTGTTGTTGTACTACATTTTCCCTTTGTGAAAATGTCTTTCTTATATTCTTGCATCAGGAAAATACATCATAGTCAAACTTCTGGATGTCTTAGCAGGGTCTAACACCCAGATGCACCAAGCACTCTGTGGAAAACAAGGCGTGTGACCTCAAATAAAAAGAAAAGAGAAAAGAAATGAGAATACGATAAATAAAACCAGTTCTTATGTCTCCCACTATCCCCAAACTGCTGTTATGCAGTTTACAAGCTTATTTTACTAACCAAAAACTGACCAAGATATATAGTTCAACTTCTGTGTCTCAACTGCACTTCCTCTTCCTCTTATCCATGTAGACACCTGTGTTGTCCACTTTCAGCTAAAGTAATCCCAGTGAAAACTATAGAGTAGGGGGTGGTGGTGGAAGAGCTCAGAATTATTTATTCCAGATCCTAGAATAACCCCTGAAATGTACACCCATCTTCCCCCAAAACAGTCTTGCATTTCTTGTGATTGTTTTCAAACAATTATTTCTGAATTTACTACATTTTAAAAATTCTTCTCATGTATTTCTCAGTGACACAATATGTAGATAACATAAAGATATGAAATAAAAAAAAAAAAACTCAGCAAATATCTACTTGGTTACAAAGAAGTTAAGCTAGCTCTTGCCCTCTAGACCTGTGCCATCTGAAATAAATTTCTGTGAAGAGGGAAATGTCTACCTTTTCTCCATTAGCTACACGTGACTGGAGACTGGGCTCATAAAACGTGGCTAGATTGACTGAGGAACTGTATTTTAAATTTTATTTATTTAAGTTAAATAAAATTTGAAAAGCTGTATGAATGGCTAGTATGTTGGAAAGCAGGGAAATATGATATGCTTCCATTGTCATCACTCCTATCAGTAAGGATAAGGCTAGATTCTAACTAATAGCTGATTAAAGAAAGCAAGAGTTGACTTTCTTCTGCAAAAATTTTAGGGAAAATTTGTCTGAAATGGTCTGGAGATGGGATGATGTTTATTTCAGGATGTTAGAAACTGTAATGCCTACTTTCTGGACCATAGTATCACCCAAGCTGGATGGAGCACCTCATTCTCACTAAAAGTCAGATGAAGACAATGAAGAAAATAATAGAGTACAATTGCTACCAGTCTGTTAATTATGGTTCCCAGAACTTGGCCCTAGCCCTTCTGCTCACATACCTCCGTCTACAACTGGCCTCAAGACTGCACTTGGCTGCAAAGGACAATTGGGAATAGAGACGTTTATTCTGGGTAGTCATTTGTTTAGAAAACAACAACAAAAGTTCTATTGTTTTGAAAATAGGGGGAAACGGAGATGGAAATGACCATCAGTCTCTTCATTCAGTAAGAAGAAATATAAACTTGAAAGGCGTAGAAGAAAGGATTTATGGAGGAAAAAGGCAGAAGAGAAAAAAAATGGCTCCAAAGATGAAGTATTATCACTTGGTAAGACACCCCAAGATGACTTCCAATTTAGGGTTGTGAACTTTACGGTGATGAATTTAAAACAGCTCTGTGTAATTGCCAGAAATTCAGAGTATATGTTTCCTCTTGATGCTACCTTTGAAAACTTTCTGAGGATCCCAATTTTCCTTCAGATTATGGGCTATTGTTCAACGCACTTCAGCATCCTCATGCACACACACATGCACAAAAATAGCTTTTCAGTTCTGAATTCCACCAACAGCTAATGCTTTAATGCTTAATGGACAATTTCTCTACTTTTAGATAGATCAGAAAGCAACTTGGGTTAATGCAGAGAAACAATGGCAGTCCTAACTAAGCAAAGTGTAATATATAGAATTTTTTCCTTTTAACTGCATCATTTACTCTGGGATTTTCTGATTGTTTTCAGAATCCTCTTATCCTGTGCTACTTCAAGTATGGTCCACAGACCAGAGCCTTTCTACAAAATGAGAAGAGCTCATTACAAATCCGTGCTAGCAGCTTGACAGAACAAAAATACGCCTGTTAAATCTAATAATAAAATGTGGGGGCTTATATTTTGCATGTCTTTTATTTCATTTTCTAGTAACTTTTATTGGATTTTTAAAAAGTTACAGTCTTGGATGTGTTGGAAATTTAAAATAAAAGATAAAAAATCTGGATATTCACCTAGAGTAGTTTGAGAAACACATATAAGCGTACCTTCCTACTTTGTCTTTTTGCTAAGGAATAAAATTTACCAGCAAAGCTTCATTTGCCACAATAAAAACATTGCTATTTCACAAATGTTAAAAATAATAGGAGGGAAACTACACAAATAACCAAACACCCAAACAGAAACTCTTCTAATTTGTTAGGCACCCATGCCCAGCTTCTGTCTCCAAGGAGTGTGCCCCAGCCGATCTGTTTAGTTTAACTTGGGACTTCATCTGAAAATTATAAGAAACATGGAAAAAATCTAGATTACACATTCAAATAGCACTGTGCAAAGGAAACTCCCAGAGCTGGGCGGTTGCCAAGGAAAAAGCCACCGTCCACGTGCACCCTCACCTTGGGACCACGTCACAGCGTTCAGTCCCTCTCTGCCGACTCACCCGCCACCAACTAAGCATACACTCGCAAGCTGCCCAGTGCAAGCACCCGCACAGAGCACGTCTGCACAGGCCAGATTTCTCATTGTCCCTCATGGCTTTCTCCCTCAAACCCCCAAATAAAGTTGAGAACAGTAGAAGATACCAAACCCTGAAGAGATTCTAGAGATCAGAAAAGCAAGACCACAATTTAAAATATACCCTTTCGATTTAAAAAGTCTACCTCAATGTGCAAGAGTATCGAATTTAGGTTTCTTTATGTTTCAGAATATTTATAAAATCCCTGTCCTCTGTGAGATTTTTCAGATTGTCTTAATCCGCTTGGACTGCTATAAGAAGAGTAGTATCAGTGTGTGGTTTATAAGCAAGAAATATTTATTTCTCATAGTGCTGGAGACTGGGAAGTCAAAGTCGTGGTGCTGGGCGATTTGATGTCACGTGAGGACTCCTTTTCTGAAGGTCATTTTTTACTTGTAACCTCACACGGCCGAAGGGCTAAGAAAATATTCATGAGCCTCTTGCGCGTGCAGGGCTGCGTGCTAAGTGGCTGCAGTAGTTGACTCTGTGCAACCCCATGGGCTGTAGCCCACCAGGCTCCTCAGTCCGTGGGATTCTCCAGGCAAGAACTGTGGAGTGGGTTGTCATGCCCTTCTCCAGGGCATCTTGCCGACCCAGTCCTGGAACCTGAGCCTCTTCGTCTCCTGCATTGATAGGCAGGTTCTTTGACACTAGCTCCACCAGGGAAACCCCCTAAATCTCTTGTATCAGGGCATGACTCTCGTTCCTAAAATCTCCACCCTCATGGCCTAATCACTTCCCAAAGTCTCCACGTCAAAGTATCATCATATTAAGGGTTAAGTCTTCAACACATAAATTTTGGGAGATGTCAACATTCTATCCACAGAGCAGATGAAAAATACACAGATGAAAAGTTAAAAAAAAATTGTAACATAGCTTTTTAAATTTATTTTTCTTTGCCTATGGAGAAAAGATAGATTGAGAGAGAGAGAGCACATTATCCTCTAGGTTTTATAATCAAGTCACTCTAAAAATTGTCTCAAATACATTTTTCCCACATCTCATCTTCCCATGTTCGAGTTGTCTCTTACGCTGACCACTTATCTTTATGCATACCTATCTTAAACATTTCTAAATAGTTTGCTTCTGCCTACATGCCCTTATCTTAAGTTCCTTGATGACAGGAACTATGTCTTCTTCAGCCTTGTATATCTAGATCATTATATAGGGTCTGGCCCTTGGAAGGCACTCAGTAAATATTTTCCAATTGAAAGTTTTCCTCCTTCTCTTTTCCTGATCAAGTGTTTAGATAATATTTTTCTGGACCAGCTGAATTTGCAGAGTACTGCTTCTAACACTCTGTTTCCTTTCAAATCATTAAAGCAATTAAGTGTGAATACACACATACACTCACACACACATAACCCCATTTATTAAATGTGAAAAGAGCAAAACGAATTAGAGTACTAACAATTTTCCTTCCCTTCTTGGTTTCAGACCATAATATCCTCATAATCAGGGAATAGTTTCTAAGACAAGTCTGCTGACAACAAAGATGTTACTGAACTTACTTATATTCATGTTAAGAGCGTGATGGGTAGATACCCATTTTTGGTTGCTTAGTTTATTCCTAAAAGGAACTTGTAAGGATAAAACTATACCTCAAAGTATCCTTGGGACTGCAAGTGACTTACTGCATCAGTGCTAATTCCCAACTTTTATGGTTCTTTCATTCCTATCTCTACATTCCTGTCCGTTAGAGTTGGGTGGCTTTACTCTGCTCCATCTCCCCAAAAGCAATTAAATCAGACAAAGGACACTTATCTCACCGGTGGTTTATACCATTCTAAGATGGAGGAAAAGAACAAGACGTGCTGCTAATTTTGGCTTAAAGTATTTTAATTTAAATAGGGAGACACATTTATTAAACTGCATTATTCTTCTTGATGAGTCATTTGCACTGGTTAAAAGACTATTTTTGATTCACAATATATTCTGAGTCCAACATATTAACTCTTTGAACACTGACCATTAATTTCAACTTGGCTTTTTCTAACTGCCATTTTATGAGGGGGAGTCAAGTGAGAAAGGAACACAATTTCTACAGAAAAAAAAAAGTCATTTTGAACCCAGGGTGCAAGAGTAGAATATTCAATCAAATCTTTAACTTACATATTCAAAAAATCCAGAAATTTGGTACCCAGCTCACATTCTAATTTATATATAATATTTTATTTTAATGAATTTATGTTATTTGCATAACTTCAATTATTTTCTTTGCTATCTACATTTTAGAGAGCCTTTAAAATACAGGGCATTCTTTTGTTTTCAGTCTTGGGTTGGGCCAGGAGACTTGGTCTCCTAAACCATGCGAACTTTTTGAAAGATAAGGCTCAGAAAACCCCTGTTTTCTAGATGCCTATTTCCAAAATTAGCTGTCTTGGTTTTGCTTCTTCCTAGCTTCTAGTGGCCATCCTTGGTGTCCCTAGGCTTGAGGCTGCATCACACCAATTTTTACCTCTCTTTTCACTTGGCCATCTTCCCTCTGTATATGTCTATATCCCTGTTTTCTTTTTGTGAGGACCCTGGTTCATTGTATTACAACAGACTTAACCCAGTATAACACCATCATAACTGTGCCTGCGAAGACTCTATTTCCAAAAAGTCATTAAAATAAGTATTTGATAAATGATGTTGACAAAATAAATTTAAGCCTATCTAGTTATATACGGTGCACCACACTGTCTTTTGATGGACAATCTCATTCTCAAAAGTACAGCACTCACTGATGGAGGGAGTGACTTGGTGTCCCCACAGTCCTGAAAGTACAGAAACATTGCTATGTTTCTAATGTAGTTAAGAATCACGTGGGTTATTGATAAAAATCGTGGGCAATCAAGTCCGAATGCCCAATTTCAACATGCTTTTCTACCATCACTAACTGGCACTTCATCTAGTAATTTCCCTCCTCTGCGCCTCAGTTTCACCTTCAGGAAAAATGGGGACGTGAACACGATGTCCTCCGGAGGGCTGGGAGAATGAAAGGAGATGACACATGGAACACGTTTACAGCAGCGGACAATGAGACGGCTCACGAGATGGCTGTTATCACTGCTGCTGTTGTTGCTGTCGCTTTGTTTTCTAAGGAACGTAAAGATGCTGTCTGCTGTCATGTCCATTAGGTAAATGTACCTGCTCTTAGCCTTTGATTCTCTGCTTCTCAGTTCTTATCACCAACCTGATTGCAAGAAGCAGTATCAACAAAGTGCTGCTCAAAGGAGATGCCATCCATCCTACTGTTGGGATATCATGAGTCAGCACTCACTGTCTCACTATGTGGCTTCCTCACCCTAAACACCATATCAAGTACTCTCCACTTATTAGTTGTAGGGTTTTTTGTTTGTTTCTTCATTTATTTTGTTTTGCTTTTTTTTTTTTTGCAATTTATATAACAAGGCTTTGGGGATGTTTCTATCAGAAAAGTTTGCTAGCCAAAGGGAAAGTCTATGAACAACTACTCAATACAATCTGTTGTACCCTTAGATCTTTCTAGAGATTTGCATAACTGTGTTTCTGGATATTCCATAAAATCATGTGCAGGAATTTTACTTTAGCATTTTGTCACTGTTCTATGCTGAGGGAAATTATCATAAAAACCCTATTACACTGTCTATTATATTCATTTCAGAGATGCTGTTTATTAGAGCTCATTCAATATATCAGATGTTGTGCTAAATGTTTTACATAAATTAGTTCAGAAGTCCTCACTACAGCTCCATGAAGTAAGTGGTAATATCATAGCCATTCTTTTATACACAAGGCTATGGAGATTTATGGATATAAAGTATCTTGCGAAGGATCTCACAGCCAGTAAGGGATGTGGCCAGGATGTAAATTCAGCCAGGGTGCACGGAGTGGAACAGGGCACCTCAAAATTTCATGTTTACTGAGAATCAAAGTGTGTGGCCTTATTTGTGCCTTCATCAGTTTCTTTCTTGAAAATGTTACACTTTTCAGTGTACAAATCTTTAAACTGCTTGGTTAAATTTCTTTCCGATTTTTTAATTCTTTTTGATGCTATTGTAAATAGATTGGAAGATTTAATACCATCCACAGCAATCAACTCAAAATAAAGACTTGAACATATGACCTAAAATCTTTAAATTCCTAGAAGAAAATACAGCTTCTTGACATTGGTCTTCAGAATTTTTTATGTTGGATTTGATACTAAAAGCAAAAGCAACAAAAGCAAAAATAATCAAGTGGGACAACATCAGACTAAAAAGTTTCTGCTACTTAAATAACCCAATTAAAAATGGGCAAAGGACCTTGATGGACACATTCTAGAAAGATCCAGGTACAGGCAAAGATGCTTAACATCTCTATTCATCAGGGAAGTGAAATCAAAACCACAGTGAGAGCACCTTGTACTTGTTAGGATGCCCATTATTGAAAACAAAGCAAATGCTAATGAGGTTGTGGAGAAAAGAGAGTATTTTTACACTGTTGTGAGTGTAAACCGGTACAGCCACTGTGGAAAGCAGTGTGGAGGTTCCTAAGGAAATTAAAAATAGAACTTCCATATGATCTAGCAATCCCACTTCTGGGTATATATCCAAATGAAGGGAAATCATCTCAAAGAGGCATTTGTATTTCCATGTTCACTGTAGCATTATTCACAATGGTCAAGTTATGACAAAAATCTCTGTCAAAGGGTGAATGGATAAAGATGTGGTATATACACACAGTAGAATATTACTCATCCTTTAAGTAGAAGGAAACCCTTCCACTTGTAACAACATGAATGAAACTGGAAGGCATTAAGCGAAAGAAGACAGAAAGACAAACTGTACATACATATATATATCTATGTAACTCATAGCAACAGAGAGCAGAATGGCGGTTGCTAGGGGCTACAATGTGGGTTAAAGGGGGAGATTTTGGTAAAAGGGTACAAATCCTCAGTTTAAAGATGAGTAAGATCTGGTAATCAAATGTTTAAGAAGATGACTATAATTGATTGCACTGTATTGTATACCCGAAATTTGCTAAGTGGAAAGAGTTGAAAACTAAGATGATAGTAAATACATGAGGCAATGGATGTGATAATCAGCTTGATTTTGAGAGTCCTTTCACAATGAAAATGTATATGAAATTATCACATTTACACTCTAAATGTGTTACAATTTCATTTGTCGAACGGACCTCAGTTAAGGTGCAGGAAATACGACCTTTAGAGGAAATAAGATCTTTGCAGATATATTAATAGATGAGATGATGCCACACAAGTTTAAGGTGAGTCTAATCTAGAAACTGGTGCCCTTAAAAACCACTCGATCCCAAAGGAAATCATTCCTGAATATTCATTAGAAGGACTGATGCTGAAGCTGAAGTTCCAATGCTTAGACTACTTGATGCGAAGAACTGACTCATTGGGAAAGACCCTGATGATGGGATAGACTGAAGGCAGGAGGAGAAGGGGATGAGAGGATGAGGTGGTTGGATGGCATCACTGACTCGATGGACATGAGTTTGAGTCAACTCTGGGAGCTGGTGATGGACAGTGCTGCAGTCCATGGGGTCACAAAGATTCAAACACGACTGAGAAACTGAACTGAACTGAACTGTCCTTAAAAACATAAAACACAGACACATACAGAGGAAAGAAGGCCGTGTGAAGAGAGGGAGAACTGCAGTGATGCAGCTTCAAATCCAGCAATGCCAAGGGTGCCAGCAGCCAGCAGAAACCGGGAAGAGGCGAGAAGGACTCTTCCCTGGGACATCGGAACAAACCCGGCCCTGAGAACACTTTGCCTTCCGATTTCTGGCCTCCAGAAATTTGAGAGAACAAATTTCTCTTGGTTTAAACCAAGCAGTTTGTGGTAATCTGTTATAACAGTCCTAGGAAACTGATGCACAAGTGCATGAATAAACAAATAAGGATTTTCTAAATTATAAAAATATCCAGTAGAAATTCAATTGCTTATATTTCAGACACGTTCTCTCAAATATGCTTTGCTGATTGCCGTCATTTTCCTAGCTCAGTCTAGAAGCTAATAGTAGCTACAGTTATTTATTCAAAGTGAAATATTTGTTATTTCCAAGCTATGTACTAAGTACTGATGATTCAAAGATGACTGAAATCCCAATGATTTCTGACCTCAGGGCCTTTAATATAATGTAATGAAGGGAGAGAGCTTTTCTGGCTCAGTGGTAAAGAATCTGCCTGGGATGCAGGAGACCTGTGTTCAATGCTTGGTTTGGGAAGATCTCCTGGAGAAGGGACAGGCTACTCACTCAGGAATTCTTGCCTGGGAAATCCCATGGACAGAGGAGCCTAGTGGGCTATACAATCCATGGGGTGGCACAGAGTTGGACATAACTGAGCAACTGAACATGAACACACAAGTGAAGAGAGAAAAATCCTAAATATTATCAGTATTGATAAATGAGATCTGCTTTGTATTATAAACAATCTATTTTACATTCTTTGATGGACATGTTAAAACCTAGATTATAATTATGACACAGAGAAAAAATAATTATATTGAATTGAAGGGATGAATACAGACTCAATTCACAAGTAGTGCAGTGCACTGATTGCTTTTTCATTTTCAAAATTCTGTACATACACTTCCAACTTTTTTTTTTTTCTCTTTTTCTTCCATTCTCAGATACTTGGTGTTAGCTATCACTTTAAGGAGGTGGAGTCCTGCTTGGTTCTCTGTTCTTTCTACAGTAAACAAAATGAGAATAAATCCTACAGTAGTTAGTGCTCCATTTTTAAGGGACTCATTAAAAATAAACAGTTTAGAGGAGAGGCAATTACTGTTAACAAACATAGACATAAAAACCACAAATAAAGGGCCATTAACATGGAAAAATAATTACTCAGTCTCTCATCCAGATGCTTTGTCAGTTTCACTTGCTGACACTGACTCACAGTTTTGTGAGAGGCAGCCCTGCTGCTGGCTGCAATGCATCCGTTCAACAGTTCCTCCTTTGCCTCTCACAAGAAAAGAAAAAATGATCAGCAATGTCAGAGAATTGCACTGAAGTCTATATAAAATATGGCATTGACTTCTCTCTTCGTCTTTCCTTTCTGTGAGTTTTTTAGGTTTTACGTTACTTTATGATGGTGAAAAAAATATACCATCATGAATGTTGTTTTACTAATGATAGAAGGTAAAGGTGAAATAAGCTTTCTTCCTTTTTAGGAATATGAGGTTTGATAGAAGAGGAATTTGAATACGGAGAAAAGCACAGAGCACAGTGTGCAAGAGATCTTTCATTGCTCCAGGGAATACCTTTGCAATTTCTTCACCAGACATGTTTTGCAATCAAGCCTCATAAGCTACATGTGAGTGCATGTGTGTATGTGTGTGTGTGTGTGTTTGGAAAAAACAAGGGGGAAAAAGCAGTATATTAATGCTAACATAATTCTAACTATCTAGAAAAAGCAAACAACATAAAGTTGAGTTTTTGGCTCATTTTATCAGTTCAGTAAATTGAATCCATTCAGACCTCACAGAATGCAGTGTTAGCTAGTCGTTTATACCAACACGCCCAGGGTTCAATCTGCCAATCCCTGCATTAAAACTGTCTTTATCATTGCCACGTTACAAAGTGGAACATTCTGAAAGAATCCATTTCTTGCATAAATTTGTGAGTGATGCTATCTTAAAATTTCTCAAGAATTGGCCACTAAAATACCACAAGCAAAGACATTCATGATTCATTTATTTAAAAAATGCCAAGAATTGTGATAAAAAAAATAATAAAATGCACATACTCAGATCAAGCTTTTTATCATGCACATAATTTCAGTATCCATCTTTCTTGGTTCATATGATTCTCATGACATGCATGTGGAAAAATGAAGCAATTTTCATGAAACGAATAGGCCTTTTTCTAAGTATCAAGATAGTACATATCTTAAGGGAAGCTCTGCTACTAACTTATGATATGGCCTCCAGGACGGTATGTTGCTTTTGAGTCCTGAATGTTTTCTCTGAAATAAGGGAACTTAATAAAATGATCTTCAACATCTTTCCAAGTGCAGCATTCTATGGTAGTTAGAAACCAACTTAATGCTGCCTACCCTTTAACCTAGACTTCCACATCCACCTCTTGGGCTCCTGTTTGTCAATAAAGAGTGATTCACTGGGAGAGAGCTGCAGGTCTACAGACCTTGGCCCTGGCGCTGCAATGACTTAGTGGAGCGGCTTGATCAATAAACCTAGACCTGAAATCCAAACCTAAATGTTTACACAGAAAAGTTGCGGGTCACTTTATATGCCAGTTTGACTTAAACCCACAATATATGGTAATTGAAGCTTTTTAAAAGAAAAATATACATTGCACATGGTTCTATGAAAGAAGAATATGCACAGTCAAATAAATACCAGCATAGCTTCAACTAAGCACTTTAGCCATCTCATCATTGCATGATTTTGTGAGATATTCTCCAGGGTACTATGGGAAAAAAGACCAGAAACTGAATGTGAATCCTGGCCTAACCATTTACTGCCTCTATGACCTTGAGGAGGTTCCTTGTTCTCCCATAGCTTCATCTATAAACCAGATAAATCATGAACTATAGTACATACCTTGTGGAAAGAAATAGTTAGAGATAACTCAGAAATAGCAAGCCCTCAATAAAGTATAGCTATTATTGTTATTGTTACTCTTAGGTCTCTGATACAGCTAGAATAATGTTGCATGCAGCTCATGTATTTCAATCATGTCCCATGTCATAGATTTATTTTTTGGAGTCACAAAGCCATTATCCAAAAGTACCCAGTCTATCAAGCAGGTCTTTTCAGCTCCATAAACTGATCATTTGCTAAATAAGAAATTTGTGCATCTTTTATTTCAGAATATCAGTATATAAAATCTTTCAGAAATTTCCTCTAAGCATCTTATGTACTGCATTCAAAGCTAGATTCTGTTTGATGTATGAGTGAGGAGAGAATTTAGAATCTTCTGAAAATGAAAAAAAAAAAACACTTTTAACCTGAAAATAGTGGAAATCACATTGATAAATTAGTTGAGAGAAGAATGGATGTAATAATGTGACTGCACTCTGATATCGTTATAGCCACCCAATCATCTGATGATGGGAGCGTCAGGGAAAGAAAGAGGTTCTTTGATAAATGACATTCAGTATGTTAATAGTTGTGCATTTGCCTGATGGCTTCTTTTGAGTTCCTTTTGATAGGCTTTAAAAGGAGGCATGATCTTCCAGTTTCAGAGGAATAGTAAAGAGACAGAGGAAAAAAAAAAGGCGGGGGCTGGGGGGAGGTGGAGAGGGAAACAGAGGAAGAAACAGAAGTGTAACATACTGTAAAATTCATGGTACCGTGGAATACAATATTCATCTTTATACTTGAATCTGGGACAATTTCATAATCTCAGAAGGAAGTTACTGAGGAAACACTGTATCTGTTCTTAGGGTCTCAGTGGAATGGACAATTTATTGAGTCTAAACCCTTCTTCTTGAGGTCATCATTGCAACTTAGAATTTTCAGTTATGTATAGGACATATTCAATTAGTAGTTCATTAAGAAACTGATTTTTTTTTTTTTTTTTACTACTACCCTAATACACTGAGGGCTTCCCTGGTGGCTCAGCTGGTAAAGAACTGGCCTGCAATGCTGGAGGCCTAGGTTTGATCCCTGGGTTGGGAAGATTCCCTGGATAAGGGAACAGTTACCCACTCCAATATTCCGGCCTAGAGAATTCCATGAACTATATAGTCCATGGGATTGCAAAGAGTTGGACACGACTGAGCAACTTTCACTTTAACACACTGAAAGAAGATAAATCAATATCTTTTGCCTCAATTATTAGGCAAAAAGTGACATCATCATTTTTTTTTTTTTTAATTACAAGGGATTCTTTTCTTTTAGGGCCTTCCCAGGTGATACTAGTGGTAAATAATCCACCTGACAATGAAGGAGATGTAAGAGACATAATTTCAATCTCTGGATCAGGAAGATCCCCTTGAGGAAGGAATGGCAACCAGCTCCAGTATTCACGCCTCGGAAATCCCATGGACAGAGTAGCTGCGCGGGCTACAGTTCATGGTGTCACAAGAGTCAGACACGACTGAGCCACTGAGCGCTTTTCTTTCAGAATTTCACATTAGTCTGCTATTCAGAGCGGAGACCAGAGAGAGAGAGAGAAATAGGCATCACGTCTTGTTCCTCCTGCTGTGACTTCAATTCTAAGAGACGCTGGATATATCCTCAGTAAATAGCTCTCAGCCTACGGGAAATGTTATGTCCTTTTTCTTGTAACCAGAAGGTTCCTTAATTAGTACAACAGCCAATGTTTTAATCCTAGCGCTCTCTGGAGCGTGGATAGTCAATGACTGAATCACGTGTCTCAGCCCACATTCATAACGAAAAAGTAAAAGTGTAAAAATCAGTTCACCAGACCTGGCCAGCAGACCCAAGGAGAAGGCGCAGCGGAGACTTCCGCACAGAAAGCAGAAAGGACCAGCTCCGGGCGTGGCAAACGTCACTCCCTACCCCCGGCCTGGAGCTCCCACCTTCTGTGGCCACACCTGACTGTGAGGAGGCTGGAAGCCGAAGGAACGGCACTCCCCAGGAGAAGGAGACGGATTTAGCGAGCTTCTAGCCAGCCTGGTGTTCTGTCCTTTCTTTTATTCAGAATAATCACCGTGTGCCTAAGTGCAGACTGCCAATGTCAAAGATCTAATACTGAACAAAGCCAGCCGATTCTTTTCTTTTCCTGAAAGCTCAAAACAAAAGTGTAAAAACTGTATGAATGCTCTAAGACTTTTTGATTTTAGAAGCAAGTAAAATGTTACAACATTTGACAAGGTTCAAAAAATTACTGCCCACTGGGTTCACAATCATTTCATTAAAATGGAGGGAGGCATTTTAACAATTAAATATAGAAAGAATTGAATCTCATAATAAGAGCCTGTTCTTGAAATTGAAGAAGTTTAACTTTATGGAAATGCCACTATATTAATTTTAGTTCGCTGTGGACGAATGACACTTTATCATAGCCTCACCAGTTACCATTTGTACCAGCATTGCAGAGCCTCTCCTGTGACAAGTAAAACACAATTTCGCAGAAGCTCATTTCGTTCTTAGGCAACTGAATTAAGTTTTTCTATATAGTTAACAAATAGAGTTTGACTCTAAGTGAAGAGCCTTTTCAACGAGAACGAGCCACATGCTTTTAGCACCCAACAACTTGCTGGGAATACAGTGATCCTCTGAGATTTTCCTCTTTACCTCTCTTACCACTGTATGTCAGTTACCGAGTCCTGTCGGAGTACTTTTTCTGGCATGTATTTATGTGAATCACATCCAGTCGTATTGCTTTGGAGCCATAAAAGGTGACCTACAAAGTTTCTTCTTTGATGTATTTGTTTAGTTGTATGTGTGTGTCTGCTCAGTTGCTAAGTCCCGTCCGACTCTTTGTGACCCCATGGTCTAAAGCCTGTAAGGCTCCTCTGTCCATGGAATTTCCAGGGCAAGAATTTTGGAGTGGGTTGCCATTTCCTTCTCCAGAGATCTTTCCAACCCAGAAATCAAACCCAAGGCTCCTCCATTGGCAGGCATATTCTTTACCTCTGAGCCACCTGGGAACCCTTGATTAGGTTCACATTGTCGCAAAATTCATGATTAATTTTGGTGAATGCTTTCTGGATGCTTAGATAGGTTCTTGTATAATGTTATAAAATACTTATTTATTTTCCTATCTCTAACACATTTGAAGGAATTTGCTTACATACTCTATTGATTTTGAGTTTGGTCCAGTGACTTGCTTTGGCCCTTCCTCTTGAATTTAGGCTTGACCTTATTTGGTCAATGGAACGCAGGTGGAAATAGAGAGCTGGTGGCAGCACTGAGCCTTAAGGAGCATTTATGTGTTTCCACTTGCTTCTTGTGTTGCTACTCTTGCTATGATAAAGCATACTGATTTGCCCAGGGGTCCAAAGAGGCCGAGAGATGTGTAGAACAGACCAGTCTCAAGTTTACAAGCTCACCCTAAATGGCTGACCCACAACAAAGCCACACATGCATGAAATGAGGACAGCTGAGATTAGCAGAACAGTTCCAAGTGACCTGAAGACACTTAAGAAGTACACGTTTATTTTTATATGGCACTGAGTTTGTGGACTGGTTGTTATGCATCAACCTAACATTAGCTGACTAATACAGTGCTATTATGCTCCATTTGTAAGGTACAAAGCTTCATGCATTCATTAAATCAAATATACTAATATGATATTCAACTTCCCTGGTAGCTCATTGGTAAAGAATCTGTCTGCAGCGCAGGAGACCCAGGTTTGATCCCTGGGTCGGGAAGATACCCTGGAGAAGGAAATGGTAAACCACTCCAGTATTCTTGCCTGGAAAATCCCATGGACAGAGGAGCCTGGCGGGCTATTGTTCATTGGATTGCAAGAGTTGGACGTGACTTAGCGACTAAACCCAATGTGATAATCAGTTCTATAATTATCCTCATCTGTTTGATCTCTAAGGGTTAAGAAAGTTGTATAAAGGTCTCAATTGAATGTCAGATTCTTTCAAATGCACCATATATTTCTAACAGTTTTTCTTTATGTCCTTTTATGCCCAAATATAATTTTTAAAATCTTTCCAGCCATTTTTCCAATCCTAATTCTGGAAATTGTGGACATCAACCTAAAAAGATGTAGTAGTATTACTATCTAAAATAGCCTTTAGCATTAATTGTATTTTAACAGTGTTTTTTGAAACATGTCTACTGTAAGTATAGAACTGAAATAATCAATTTCAGAGACTCTGTAAGGTGGATGGAAGATTTATTTTGAGATATGCTGACTTTCAGTATCAGATCTAAAATTATATTAAATCTGTGACCACTTCGCTTATCTTCTAGGATCATCTTGATAACAATATCTGGAGACATATGTGAAACGGGATAGGTCTGGCAGGAGAAACACACTTACTGGATGCAACCGAAATTCAGTGCCATGAAGTATGTATTGAAAATGTGGGCATTAACAGTGTGGTGGCTCTTCTGTTTTTCACGTAAGCATCTATCTACTTTTGCTTTATGTATATCTCATTGTAGCATTATAAATTAGGAAGAAAACAGTCTTTGAAACAAAGTTAAAATTCAGAGACACCAATTTATTTGTTGTAGTTGTTGTTCACTTGCTAAATTGTGTCTGAGTCTTTTGCAACCCCATATACTCCAGCCCGCCAGACTCCTCTGTCCATGGAATTTCCCAGGCAAGAATACTGGAGAGGGGTGACATTTCCTTTCCCAGGGAAGGCACACCAGGCATCGAACCCAGATCTTCTATATTGTAGGTGTACTATTTACTGCTGAGACACTGGGGAAGCCAATTTATTTCCCTAGGTGGAATTTGATCTTTAAATCTGAATTTTATTTTTAATGCAAGTTTTCAAACATTTAAATGAGATTATACAATTTCTTTTCTTGAACTCTTGCCTTAAATGTTTAATTAAGAACCTTTGTTTGGGGTTTTCAAATACTTCCTGGCTCCTTGATTTGTAAGTACAACTTATAGAGAAACTAAGCTATTACATATGAACAGTATAAATTAAAACTTCATACAATCACCATAGCTTTCAACCAATCGCATTTTGGTTAAGTTTATTTTAGTTTCAAATTATGTAAATACTCCATATTTGTTTATAACAAAAAAAAGAATTATTAAATGGCTCATTTATGTAATTTTATTCAAACCTGGGAAATGCAGGTATGAGGTTACTAGGGCCCAAAATGGAAATATGAGCTTGACTGTAGGTCTTATAACTATAATATTTCTCTTGTTTTAGAAGTCAGGCAAATGTTAGGAAGTAATGTTTATGAGTATGTAAAATTCCATATAATAGTTTCTCTTTCTTGGAAATATCAAATTTTTTCTTCTTATTTGCAAGTTAAGAGCCTTTTTAAAAATGCTCTAATGCAATGATACATTAAAATTTGCTAATTTTAATTTCTAGGTTTATTGTCTTGTTTAAATAGAATGGAGAATTTCCAGTGGGCTTCTTTATGTGATATGCAGCTCTAGAATGTAGTAGCAATAACTCAGACAAGTGCTGGCATTCAGAGTTGCCAGGGTGCACATTATGTGTGAAAATTAGAAATATTTCTAGGCAAAACTAGGCTACTGCCCAATCACAAGTACTATTCCTTTCTTACTTTTTAAGGCAGAAGATAGAGAATGACCCTAGACCCAAACTTCTCCATGATCTATGTCCATAGCTATCATGTGGAGGACTGTTCACTGATCACTACAAATTCTGAAATCTGCCCCTTCTTCCACACAAGTAAGATTACATTATATTTTCTCTCTTGTACCTAAGTATTGTCAAATGCTGCAGTGCTCATTGATAGAATGCAGCTTCTACTCAACAGGTTAGTGAAATCTCTGTCTTGTAAAATCAAATGTCTTAATCTTAAATTAAACAGTAATGGTAAGACATCTTTTTGTCAAATAATTGCTTTTTGCCTTTGGACAAATCTTGGCACACTATTAGAATGAAATTTAGGATGTTGAAATTATTATTCATCAGATAGCATTATTACCTTAACTGTAGAATGGAATTTTCTCAAAATAATAGGAAAATGAAAAGCCCATTTGGACTTTCCTATAATTGGAAAACCAGGATGGTGTGGTCACTAACCTAGAGCCAGACATCCTGGAATGTGAAGTCAAGTGGGCCTTAGGAAGCATTACCATGAACAAAGTTAGCGGAGGTAATGGAATTCCAGCTGAGCTATTGAGAATCTTAAAAGATGATGCTGTGAAAATGCTGCACTCAATATGTCAGCAAATTTGGAAAACAGCAGTAGCCACAGAACTGGAAAACATGTTTTCATTCCAGTCCCAAATAAGAACAATTCCAAAGATGTTCAAGCTATTGTATAGTTGTGCATATTTCACATGTAACAAAGTTATGCTCAATATCCTTCAAGCTATGGTTTAGCAGTACATGAACTGAGAACTTCTAGCTGTTTAAGCTGAATTTAGAAAAGGTAGAGAAACCAGAAGTCAAATTGCCAACATTCGTTGGATTGTAGAGAAAGCAAGAGAATTCCAGAAAAAAGAAAAACATTTACTTCTGCTTTATTGACTGCACTAAAGATTTTGACTGTGTGTATCACAACAGCCTATGGAAAATTCTGAAAGAGATGGGAACACCAGACCACCTTATCTGTCTCCTGAAAAACCTGTATGCAGGACAAGAAGCAACAGTTAGAGCTGAACATGGAATGATGAACTGGTTCAAAACTGAGAAAAGAGTACAAGGCTGTATATTGTTACCCTGTTTATTTAACTTCCATGCAGAGTACATCGTGTGACATGCTACCGTCCATTGGGTTGCAAAGAATAGGACATGACTGAAGTGACCTAGCATGCACACACGCAAATATGATTGATTTTTGCATGTATTTCAATAGATCTTATGTCCTGGAACTTTGTTAAACTCAATTTCATTATTTTCTTCATGATCGTTACCATTTTCTTCCTTCCTCTTACATTGGGTTCTTTGTGTTCTTCATTTTTCTAGTTTATTTTTTTTAATGGTAGAAACACAGATTAGTCAATTGAGATCTTTCCTTACTTCTACCATCCAATCATGCCTTTTTGTACTGTGGCCTTACCATTTCCAGCATCATGTGGTAGAATCAGGTTCTTTACATGAATTTCAGCAGGCTCTATGATACTGAGTCAGACATGACTGAGTCTTTTGCAACCCCATGGACTGTACCCAGCCAGGCTCTTCTGTTCATGGAATTCTCCAGGCAAGAATACTGGAGTGAATGGTCATTTCATTCTCGAGGGGAGCTTCTCCATCCAGGGATGAAGCCCAGGTCTCCTGCATTGAAGCAGGTTGTTTTACCATCTTAGCTATCAGGGAATCTCCACCAAGTAAAGAAGCATGAGTTAGGTCAATGGATTACCACAATGGTAGCCAAAAACGGGGTCACAAAATGTGAATAGAATATTCTAAATCTTCTAGCTTCAAGTATAGATGAGTCTTACCATCTGAGACATCCTGGAACTTTTGGCCCCAAAAGTACTGAACAATTCAATGATTGTTTTCTTATGTAGCAAAATTATGGAGTTGCTTTTCAGATCATAATAGATAATCAAATGCTGCTATTTGTGGATCAACTAAGATTTGTAACTTGCTTATATCCTTGTCTAGCAAAACCTTAACTCATGCAGAAACAGCAAACAAATTTTCTAAACTGAAGTGTTGATATGGATTACAAAGTTATGTAATATAAGCACTGACATGTATGAATCTAACGAATTTTAAATATTTTATTAATGGTGCTGATGAAAAATACATTATCCATAATCCTCAGATACTTTAAATATGTTATATTCAGGAAAAATGATTTAAAAAGAGCATTGTGGTAAATCTTCAAGTCCCACATATTTCCTATACTTTTGGAATTGAGTTTCAAGTATTTTAATTACCAACACATTTTAGGTAGTGACATTATAATCTACGGATAGAATTCTTGCTATTGTTGGCCAGACATTCAGTCATGTCTGACTCTTTGCAACTCCATGGACTGCACGCCAGATTTCCCTAACCTTCACCATCTCCCAGTGCTTGCTCAAACTCATGTCCATCAAGTCAGTGATGAGATCCAACCATCTCGTCCTGTGTTATCCCCTTCTCCTCCTGCCTTTAATCTTTCCCAGCATCAGGGTATTTTCAAATGAGTCAACTCTTTGCATCATGTGGCCAAAATATCAGAGCTTCAGCTTCAGCATCAGTACTTCCATGAATATTCAGGATTGATTTCCTTTAGGATTGACTGGTTAGATCTCCTTGCAGTCTAAGGGACAACACTAAAGATCAAAAGCATCAATTCTTCAGCGCTCAGCTTTCTTTATGGTCCAGCTCTCACATCCGTACGTGACTACTGGAAAAACCATAGCCTGGACTAGATGGACCTTTGTCTCCAAAGTAATGTCTCTGCTTTTTAATGTGCTGTCTAGGTTTGTCATAGCTTCTCTCCCAAGGTGCAAGTATCTTAGTTTCTTGTCTGCAGTCACCATCTACAGTGATTTTGAAGCCCAAGAAAAGAAAGTCTGTCACTGCTTCCATTGTCCCCATCTATTTGCCATGAAGTGATGGTACTGGATGCCATGATCTTTGTTTTTTTTAATTTTGAGTTTTAAGCCAGCTTTTTTACTCTTCTCTTTCACCTCCATCAAGAGGCTCTTCAGTTCCTCTTGGATTTTTCCATGAGGGTGGTGTCATCTGCATATCTGAGGTTACTGATATTTCTCCTGGTAATCTTGATTCCAGCTTGTGCTTCATCCAACCCTGCATTTCACATGATGTGTTCTGCATATAAGTTTATTCTGCTTATTTAGCAGGGTGGCAATATATAGCCTTGACATACTCCTTCCCCAATTTGGGACCAATCCGTTGTTCCGTTTCTAGCTGTCAATTCTTGACCTGCATACAGGTTTCTCAGGAGGCAGTTAAGGTAGTTTGATATTCCAGTCTCTGTTAGAATGTTCCACAGTTTATTGTGATCCACACAGTCAAAGACTTTGGCATAGTCAGTAAAGGAGAAGTAGATGTTCTGAAACTCTCTTGCTTTTTCAATGATCCAACTGATGTTGGCAATTTGATCTCTGGCTCCTCTGCCATTTCTAAATCAAGCTTGAATAACTGGGGACTTCTCAGTTCACATACTGTTGAAGCCTAGCTTGGAGAATTTTGAGGATTACTTTGCCACTGTATGAGATGAGTACAACTGTGTGGTAGTTTCAGCATTCTTTGGCATTGCCTTTCTTTGGGGTTGGAATGAAAACTAACCTTTGCCAGTGCTGAGCAACTGCTCAGCTGTGGCAACTGCTGGGTTTTCCAAATTTGCTGGCGTATTGAGTGCAGCACTTTCACAGCATCAGCTTTTAGGATTTGAAATAGCTCAGCTGGAATTCCACACCTCCACTAGCTTTGTTTGTAGTGATGCTTTCTGAGGCCCACTTGACTTTTCACTCCAGGATCTCTGGATCTAGGTGGTGATCACACCACCATGGTTATCTGAGTCATTATGATCTTTTTCATTTAGTTCTTCTGTGTATTCTTGCAACCACTACTTAATACCTTCTGCTTCTCTTACTCCCATATCGTTTCTGCCCTTAATTGTGCTCATCTTCACATGAAATATTCCCTTGGTATCTCTAATTTTCTTGAAGAGATCTCTAGTCTTTCCCATTCTATTGTTTTCCTCTATTTCTTTGCATTGATCACTGAGGAAGACTTTCTTATCTCTCTTTGCTATTCTTTGGAACTCTGCATTCAAATGGGTATATTTTTAAAACTTTTTAAATGATTGAAAAAAATGGAAGCAAGGTATCCAATGTTTAATGAGCAAGCAACATATTAAACTCATCTTTTGATAAGCAAGTGCTAGACCAAGGAGGGGTATGGGACGCTGTCATTCTGTCAGTAGTATTACAGATATCATAAGCAATTGTTGTTCAGTCCCTATGTTGTGTTCAACTCTTTTACGGCCCCATGGACTGCAGCACACCAGGCTCCATGGGGTTCTGCAGGGAAGAATACAGGAGTGGGTTTATATTTTCTACTTTAGGGGATCTTTCCAACAGGATTGAATCTGAGTCCCTTGCATTGGCAGGAGGATTCCTGACCACTGAACCCCAAGGATAATACTATTCAGGCTAATTACTGACCCAATGATAGTCCTTTTAACTAGGTCAGGGCTTCCCTGGTGGCTTAGACAGTAAAGAATTTGCCTGCAGTGCAGGAGACGCCGGTTTGATCTCTGGGTTGGGATGATCCCCTGCAGAAAGGAATGGCTACCCACTCCAGTATTCTTGCCTAGAGAATTTCATGAGAGGGGAGCCTGGTGGGCAACTAACATATTTTAACTAGAACCAATCCTATGGCTAGAAGAAAGGGGCCAACACTCTAAAAGAACCTATGGAACTTGGGTTACAGTTCAAGTTCTGACATCACTTTTTTTTCACGTACCCATTTTGACCTGAATTTTCTTATGAGTAAAGCTCCTTACTCCTTACTTATGATTCTAAATAATTCCCTCTTAACCATCATATAGGTCACATATCTTTAAAGAAGCTACAAAAACCAATCTAATCTGCTTATAATTTATTAGATACTTGGAAAAATCAAATACTTTGGAAACTTCCTTATCTTTTTACATTTACTATGATTCTTACCAACCAAAAGAAACATTTTCAATACCCCAAATATATATTTCAACATTAATAAAATGTTAAGGTCCATTTAATCTATGGCATGACACCATCAATATTTTCTAAATCTTTGTGTACCATTTGAGCCTCATATTCCAACATCCTTGTAACTTGATAAAATGGATATAGATCATCTCACCTAAGAAAATCAAGATCCATCTGTTATATTTTAAATGCATCTGTTCATCTGCTAAATCCATTTGTCAAACTCATTTTAGTTAACAGAGATTTCCTGTAAGTTCATAAAATATGTGAGAAAAAGAATTAAGACAGAGTCCTGCTTTACCAGATACCAGGGGAAAAATGCCTAACTGAAGCCAGCTATTTTTTCAAATGTTTAAAAAACGTTTTTGATATTGTGTACCTGAATTTTGAAGAAGCATATTTAATCTGCTTTGGAAACTATCCTCAATTTTAGAGTGGGTAATTTTTAGATGATGCAAACATTTTATTTTATTTTATTTTTAAGCAGGCTTTAATTTAAGGGAAATTAAAATATTGTATCTAGATATGTGGAGGAAAGATGCTGGAAAGGAATTTAGGTCAGCTTTCTAAATGCTGCATAGACTTTCATGTGTTTGAAATGGAAGGAATTTATCAGACAATATACATTTAGTGTGAATGCCATTTCCTTCACTTAAACATTCAGGTTTAGACAGACAGAGTATTCTACCAAGATTCACAGATTTTTGGAGAAGATTAAGAAGGCAGGTCTGGAAAATACTAGAGGCAGGAAAACTAACTGGCTGTTCAGATCATCTTTTATATGTTAAACAAACGACCCCCTCCTACACTGAGCTTGATTCCAAGATGAACTTCTTTCACATTTGCATCCAACTTTCTTACCATGACATTTAACCTGAACCAAATAAACCTCTTAATTTCTTATCTGCTTTTGTATTTTTCACAGCAAAAAATAATCTTTCTACTATTTATTAATTATGTAAGCCATTCTGTTCTAGTATCTGAACCTCAGGTCTTCAACTGCATAGTGAGACAAACTATTCATTACTACATTAAGCTGTTATGAAGTCTTAAGAATTCTTACTATCTCCAGCATTCTAGACCACTTGTGGCTTCCATTCGTGAACCTTCTAATACCAGTCTTCTCACGCTGCTTGAGGACTCTCTCCTGTTCTTTGTTATCCTATTGATTGTGTCTGTGAGCAGGTGCTCAGTCATGTCTGACTCTTTTCTGACTCCATAGATGAGAGATAAGAGAGATAAGAAAGCCTTCCTCAGTGATCAATGCAAAGAAATAGAGGAAAACAATAGAAAGGGAAAGACTAGAGATCTCTTCAAAAATTAGAGATACCAAGGGAACATTTCATGCAAAGATAGGCACAATAAAGAACAGAAATGGTATGGACCTGATAGAAGAAAATATTAGGAAGAAGTGACAAGAAACACAGAAGAACTGTACAAAAAAGATCTTCAGGACCCAGATAAT
This sequence comes from Bos mutus, assembly GCF_027580195.1. NCBI lineage: Eukaryota > Metazoa > Chordata > Mammalia > Artiodactyla > Bovidae > Bos > Bos mutus. Next base: position 89,220,141 of record NC_091626.1, on the reverse strand, counting down.
CATGATGATCTGAACACTCACCTAGAGCCAGACATCCTGGAATGTGAAGTCAAGTGGGCCTCAGCAAGCATTAGTACAAACAAAACTAGTGGAGGTGATGGAATTCCAGCTGAGCTATTTCAAATCCTGAAAGATGATGCTCTGAAAGTGCTGCATTCAATAAGCCAGCAAATTTGGTAAACTCAGAAGTGACCAGAGGACTGGAAAAGGTAGTCTTCATTCCAATCCCAAAAAAAGGCAGCACAAAAAATGCTCAAACTACCACACAGTTGCACTCATCTCACACACTAGAAAAATAATGCTCAAAATTCTCCAAGCCAGGCTTCAACAGTATCTGAGCCATGAACTTCCAGATGTTCAAGCTGGATTTAGGAAAGGGAGAGGAACCAGAGATCAAATTGCCAACATCTGTTGGATCATTGAAAAAGCAAGAGAGTTCCAGGAAAACATCTACTTCTGCTTTATTGACTATGCTAAAGCCTTTGACTGTGTGGATCACAATAAACTATGGAAAATTCTGAAAGAGATGGGAATACCAGAACACCTGGTCTCCATCTTGAGAAATCTGTATGCAGCTCAGGATGCGATACTCCTGATAGGGAGTATCCAAATAGGGAAAGGAGTATATTAAGGCGATATATTGTTGCCCTGCTTATTTAACTTATACACAGAGTCCATCATAAGAAACGCTGGACTGGATGAAGCACAAACTAGAATTAAGATTGCCAGGAGAAATATCAATAACCTCAGATATGCAGATGACACCACCCTTATGGCAGAAAGCAAAGAAGAACTAAAGATTCCCTTGATGAAAGTGAAAGAGGAGAGTGAAATTTGGCTTAAAACTCAACAACCAGAAAACTATGACCATAGCATCTGGTTCCATCAGGTCAGTTCAGTTTATCAGTCATGTCTGGCTCTTTGCGACCCAATGGACTGCAGCAGGCCAGGCCTCCCTGTCCATCACCAACTCCCAGAGTTTACACAAACTCATGTCCATCGAGTTGGTGATGCCATCCAACCATCCCATCCTCTGTCATCCCCTTCTCTTCCAGCCTTCAGTCTTTCCCATTATCAGGGTCTTTTCAAATGAGGCAGTCATTTGCATCAGGTGGCCAAAGTATTGGAGTTTCAACTTCAATATTAGTCCTTCCAGTGAATATTAAGGATTGATTTCCTTATGATGGACTGGTTGAATCTCTTTCACTTTCATCAAGAGGATCTTTAGTTCTTCTTCACTTTCTGCCATAAAGATAAGCATGGTGTCATCTACATATCTGAGGTTATTGATATTTCTCCTGGCAATCTTGATTCCAGCTTTTGTTTCATCCAGCCGAGCATGTCTCATGATGTACTCTGCATATAAGTTAAATAAGCAGGATGACAATATGCAGCCTTTAGGTAATCCTTCTCCTATTTGTAACCAGTCTGTTGTTCCATGTCCAGTTCTAACTGTTGCTTCCTGACCTGCATTCAGATTTTTCAAGAGGCAGGTCAGGTGGTCTGGTTTTCCCATCTCTTTCAGAATTTTCCACAGTTTATTGTGATCCACACAGTCAAAGGCTTTGGCATAGTCAATAAAGCAGAAATTGATGTTTTTCTGGAACACTCTTGCTTTTTCTATGATCCAGAGGATGTTGGCAATTTGATTTCTGGTTCCTCTGCCTTTTCTAAAACCAGCTTGAACATCTGGAAGTTCCCTGTTCACACATGGTTGAAGCCTGGCTTGGAGATTTTTGAGGATTATTTACTAGTGTGTGAGATGAGTGCAATTGTGTGGTAGTTTGAGCATTCTTTGGCATTGTCTTTATTTGGGATTGGAATGAAAACTGACCTTTTCCAGTCCTGTGGCCACTGCTGAGTTTTCCAAATTTTCTGGCATATTGAATGCAGCACTTTCAGAGCATCATCTTTCAGTATTTGAAATAGTTCAACTGGAATGCCATCACCTCCACTAGCTTTGTTTTTAGTGATGCTTTCTAAGGCCCACTTGGCTTCACATTCCAGGATGTCTGGCTCTAGGTGAGTGATCACACCATCGTGATTTTCTGTTCTTTTCTGTTCAGTTCTTCTGTGTATTCTTGCCACCTCTTCTTATCTTCTGCTTCTGTTAGGTCCATACCATTCCTGTCCTTTATTGTGCCCATCTTTGCATGAAATATTCCCTTGGCATCTCTAATTTTCTTAAAGAGATCTCTAGTCTTTCGCATTCTATTGCTTTCCTCTGTTTCTTTGCACAGACCACTGAGGAAGGCTTTCTTATCTCTCTGTGCTATTCTTTGGAACTCTGCATTCAAATGGGTATATCTTTCCTTTTCTCCTTTGCTTTTTGCTTCTCTTCTTTTCACAGCTATTTGTAAGGCCTCCTCAGGCAGCCATTTTGATTTTTAGCAATTTTTTTTTCCTTGGGGATGGTCTTGATCCTTGTCTCCTGTACAATGTCACAAACCTCCATCCATAGTTCATCTGGCACTCTGTCTATCACATCTAGTCCCTTAAGTCTATGTTTCACTTCCACTGTATGATCATAAAGGATTTGATTTAGGTCATACCTAAATAGTCTAGTGGTTTTCCCTACTTTCTTCAATTTAAGTCTGAATTTGGCAATAAGGAGTTCATGATCTAAGCCACAGTCAGCTCCTGGTCTTGATTTGCTGATTGTATAGAGCTTCTCTATCTTTGGCTGCAAAGAATACATTCAATTTGATTTTGGTGTTGACCATCTGGTGATGTCCATGTGTAGAGTCTTCTCTTGTGTTGTTAGAAGAGGGTGTTTGCTATAACCAGCACGTTCTCTTGGCAAATCTCTATTAGCTTTTGCCCTGCTTCATTCTGTACTCCAGGACCAAATTTGCCTGTTACTTCAGGTGTTTCTTGACTTCCTACTTTTGCATTGCAGTCACCTATAATGAAAAGGACATTTTTTGGGGGTGTTACTTCTAGCAGATCTTGTAAGTCTTCATAAAATCATTCAACTTCAGCCTCTTCAGCCTTACTAGTTGGGGCATAAGCTTGGATTACCGTGATATTGAATGGTTTGCCTCAGAAACAAACAGAGATCATTCTCTCGTTTTTGAGATTGCATCCAAGTACTGCATTTTGGACTCTTTTGTTGACTATGATGGCTACTCCATTGCTTCTAAGGGATTCCTGCCCATAGTAGTAGATATAATGGTCATCTGAGTTAAATTCACCCATTCCAGTCCATTTCAGTTTGCTGATTCCTAGAATGTCGACATTCACTCTTGCCATCTCTTGTTTGACCACTTCCAATTTGCCTTGATTCATGGACCTAACAATCCTGGTTTCTATACAATATTGCTCTTTACAGCATCAAACCTTGCTCCCATCACCAGTCACATCTACAACTGGGTGTTGTTTTTGCTTTGGCTCTGTCTCTTCTTTTTTTCTGGAGTTATTTCTCTACTGATCTCCAGTAGCATATTGGGCACCTACCGACCTGGGGAATTTATCTTTCAGTGTCCTATCTTTTTGCTTTTTCATACTGTTCATGGAGTTCTCAAGGCAAGAATACTGAAGTGGTTTGCCATTCCCTTCTCCAGTGGACCAGTTTGTCAGAACTCTCCACCATGACCCATCTATCTTGGGTAGCCCTACACGGCATGGCTCATAGTTTCATTGAGTTAGACAAAGCTAGGGCCAGCCATGTGATTAGTTTGGTTAGTTTTCTGTGATTTTCCTTTTCAGCCTGTCTGCCCTCTGATGGAGAAGGATAAGAAGCTTATGGAAGCTTCCCGATGGGACAGACTGACTGAGGAGGGACCAGGGTCTTGTTCTGATGGGTGGGACCATGCTCAGTAAATCTTTAATCCAATTTTCTATTAATGGGTGGGCCTGTGTTCCCTCCTTGCTCTTTACCTGGGGTCAAACTATGGTGAAGGCAATGAAGATAATGGTGCCCTCCTTCAAAAGATGCCATGGAGGTACTGCTACACTCAGTGGCCCTGACCCTGCAGCAGGCCGCTGCCAACCCACACCTCCACTGGAGACTCCTGGACACTCACAGGCAAGTTTGGGTCAGTCTCTTGTGGGGTCACTGCTCCTTTCTCTGTTCCTGGTGCACACAATGTTCTGTCTGTGCCCTCCAAGAGTCTATTTCCCAGTCCTGTGTAAGTTCTGGCAGCTCTATGGTGGGGTTATTGGCAACCGCCTCCAGGAGGGCTTATGCCATACCCAGGTCTGCTGTACCCAGAGCACCTGCCCCTGTGGCAGTCCACTGCTGACCCGTACCTCCACAGGAGACACTCAAACACAGTTCTCTCTGTCTCTGTGGGGTCCTTGGGACCTGGTGCACACAAGGTTTGTTTGAGCTCTCTTAGCATCTCTGGCAGGAATGAGGTTTGATTCTAAATGCGAATTTGCCCTTCCTACCATCTTGCTGGAGCTTCTCCTTTGCCCTTGGACGTGAGGTATCTCCTCATGGCCACTTCAGCACATACTGTCTTACTAGGGTTTCCATCATCTGGTCCCATCAATTCATGGCAGATAGACGGGGAGATAGTGCAAACAGTGACAGGCTTAATTTCTGGGGGCTCTAAAATCACTGCAGATCGTGACTGCAGCTATGAAATTAAAAGATGCTTGTTCCTTGGAAGAAAAGTTATGACCAACCTAAACAGCATATTAAAAAGCAAAGATGTTACTTTGCCAACAAAAGTCCATCTAGTCAAAGCTATGGTTTTTCCAGTGGTCATGTATGGATGTGAGAGTTGTACCATAAAGAAAGCTGAGCACCGAAGAATTGATGCTTTGGAACTGTGGTGTTGGAGAAGACTCTTGAGAGTCCCTTGGACTACAAGGAAATCCAACCAGTCCATCCTAAAGGAAATCAGTCCTGAATGTTCATTGGAAGGACTGATGCTGAAGCCAAAACTCCAATAATTTGGCCACCTGATGGGAAGAACTGACTCATTGGAAAAGACCCTGATGCTGGGAAAGATTGAAGGTGGTAGGAGAAGGGGATGGCAGAGAATGAGATGGTTGGATAGCATCACTGACTCAATGGACATGAGTTTGTGTCAACTCTGGGAGTTGGTGATGGACAGGGAGGCCTGGCATGCTGCAGTCCATGGGGTTGGGTCACAAAGAATCAGTCATGACTGAGTGACTGAACTGACTGAGCTGACTGACTGACCTGAGACTGTAACCTTCCAGACTTCTCTGTGGGATTTCCCAGGCAAGAATACTGGAGTGGGTTTCCACTTCCTTCTCTAGAGGACATTCCCAACCCAGGGATTGAACCGGCATCTCTTGTGTCTCCTCTCCTGCCTTGATAGATGGATTCTTTACCAGCTACGCCACCTGGGAAACCCATATTACTTGTGATTCCTTGTTAAATACCCATCTCTCCCCCAGCCCTTGCATTAACTCCTAGATGGAAGATTTCTTTCTAATTCAACTTTGTATCTTCAAAATCCAGTGTCTAAAAGATATCAAAGAGCTGTTTTTTGAAAGAAGAAAATAAAGAATTATATTGGCATCCCAGGTGGTACTCTTCTTATTTTAAATGTTGTTCTAGAATATTCTCCCCCGCTCTTCATGATGTGTTCTCCTGCTGTGTCTTGTATCAAATAGGACACGATTTCTCAAGCAGGACGTGAACGTCTTTCTTCTGTGTGCTCATAATATTTTATTTATAGCTTTTATTGTCATTGCTGTAATTTAACCATCTCCTCCTTTCCCATGTTTCATGTCTTTTTAAAAGTTCTAAAGATAGGGATCCCAAATGCAAGTGCCAAATGGGCTAGACAACCATGAAAATAAAATGGAAGAGGGTGTGTTATAACAGTTAACATTTGCTTCACGTTTACAGCATTCCAGACACTGGAACCTATTAACGCTTCTAGCCCCACTAGGATCCAATGTGTTAAAGAATATTTTTATCCGTTTAAAAATAAACCACAGGAAGATTGAGTAACTCGCTGCACTGGAGGAGGCAGAATTTAAACCCAGACAGGTGTGCTCCTGGGCCTACCTACACTCGGGCACTGGAGTAAATACGGCTTGTGGTGGTTTAGCCACTAAGTTGTGTCTGACTCTTGCAGCTCCATAGATTGTAGCCCACCAATCTCCCCTATCCATAGAATTTTTCAGGCAAGAATTCTGCAGTGGATTGCCATTTCTCCAGGGGATCTTTCTGACCCAGAGGTTAAACCTGTGTCTCCTGCATTGCAGGTAGAATTCTTTATCGCTTTACCCCAAGGACTCCTATTAATAATGCTATGAAGTAATAGATGAGTAGGGGGTTTGTGCTAATCAAGGGTGAATACATGAGGCCTGAAACTCATTTGGGTTATATTATACATGATTGTTATATATTATAACTCAGTAGGTTATATTAAGGATCAAACAAAATCTATGGTGACTGGGTGGCTTTCCAAATGACTTTAAATGTCTAGCTCAACTTGACTAATACATAGAAAATGACTTCTTCACAGAAAGAAAACCATATTTTGATTACCGTTTCATAGGGTACCAGACACAGCACAATCACAATACCCAATCATCTACAAATGCTCCCCGTTTTTTATATAAAACACACCATTTTGATATTGAATATTGTTTCCCGTGTTATACAGTAAATTATTGTTGCTTATAAAACAAACAAATGAACAAACAAAAAGTATCATTGAGAATTCAGAGTTAATTCACTCCCATGAGTGAAATCCCTCCACTGTTCTTTCTGTGTTTTTGAAGTTTCTGATCCATGGCAAGTATTTAAAAAAATTTTGCCTGAAAAAATAAATGAATGTAGTATGAAATGTTGGTAATGTCTACACTGAAACCCTTGTTTGCCATTATTAGGATCAAATGATCTCTGCAAAAATCAACCACCTCTAGATCTGGAGGCAAATCATTTACAAAAGAAATAAGAAGGAAAGATATATATACATAATCTAAAATACCTTCAGATTTTTTCCCCATAGAATCTTTTTACTGGAGGAGGAATTGCTTTCCTGACCTTACAATGGAATGCTTTACACAAAACTGTATATGATGAAAACCAGAACATGTTCTTACTATAAACATTAAAAGTTCCAAATTAGTTGAGTGAGAGAAATGTATAAATGCTAAAAATTAATGAATTTAGGTAAATTTTTTGATCATTTCAAAAAGTGCCACTAATTATTCATGCAGTTCTGAAAGAAACAAATCACCTAATAATTATAATACCCATAATTTTTTTGGTTCAGAACTCACTCTAGCATTTGCTAGTTCTCATTGAAGGCAGATTAATAGACTTCTTATTTCATTTTTTTAAATAAAGTGTCTTTTTTTTTTTTTTTAGCATTTTTGTTTTTTCTTCAAAGTATTTGAAGGCCTCTATTTCTAGTGACATCTCCAACTAATTGTGTCCTAGCATCTAGTTTTGTAGCATCCCACAAAAAATTTTATTACACATATACATATAGATACACATACAACCCGAATATTCTGGATAAATCTTAGTAAATATCTTTTTTTAAAAATAGACTTCATTTTTAAAGCAGTTTTAGGTTCACAGAAAATAAATACTTTTTTGTAATCACCCATACAATCTCAAAAAAATAAAAAAAAATATTCAGGTTGGCAAAAATGAAGACCAATAATAATAATAATAAGTATAGTGAGCAGGGCTAAGATTATGGATTTTTGGAGGCATTTACCAATTTCAGTAAAATGGGTCTTTGTTTTCAAGGTTCACATGGAGAATAGAATATAGATGCTTTGCATCTAAACAAAATTTAGAATTGGAGCAAGTATGCTCTAGTCTCCCTCCAAACATACGCAAATAGCCAGGGCCCTTAAAGCACTACATTGTCAATAAAAGAGTAGTCTAGAAAACATTCTGTGTACAAAATGAGACATTGAGGGTAAATAATATTTCTTCCTCAGCCTGATCTGGGTGAGAGAAAAAAAACACGCTTCTGAATATTGATAATCTCAAGATGATAAGTAAACCTAAATGTATCCCAGAAGAAGCAATGGCAAAATCTCCCTGGAGAAATAAGCCAGGGCACGTCTCACAGGATCTCCAAGTTAAAACCCACTGAACATGTGTTCACACTGCAAAATTACAAAACTGATAGGAAAATGACTTCTGCTGAGCTGACATTGTTCAGAGCTAAAGAGAAAACTAGGGAACTGCAAGATACACTGGGAATAAAGAATATATTTATGCTTCAGAGGGCTTTCCTGGTGGCTCAGGGGTTAAGAATCTACCTATAGTGCAGGAGACCTGGGTTTGATCCCTGGGTTGGGAAGATCCCCAGGAGAAGGGAATGACTACTCCAGTATTCTTGCCTGGAGAATTCCATGGACAGAGGTGCCCGGCAGACTACATGTAGTGCATGGGGTCGCAAAGGGTCAGACAGAACTGAGCGACTAACACTTTCGCTTTCACATGCTTCAGAGATGGGCAAAGAGAAACAGAAGAAAAGGTAGAGAGTTGTGTAGGAATAAAAATGCAAAAACATAAAAAAAGAGACCATAACATTACAAGAGAGCTCTGGGGAGAGATATCTATTTCCCCACCCATCTATTTTGTAACTTCACAAACTTTAATTTCATTTGGGCCCATCCCATTTACAAAACATTCTCTTCTTTCACAGTACATGTTTTCCAGGAGGGCTTATTAAAGTAATTTATTTCTTGGACCTAATCCTCCTTGACTAATAAAAACTTGAAAAACTTAGAATTGCACAACTCTTTTGGTAAACAAGATTTTTCTCATTCCAAAGCAAAAAGAACCGGTTGGTAACACAACATTATCTAATTTTACACTATCTTGTTTCAGTCCCTGGGTCAAAGCAGCTATTGCCTCTGTCGTTCAAGCTATTTTTTAAAATTATTATGATATTTGACATTCGAAAAGAAAGAAAATCTTTTTCTGTGTGTATGACAGGTCTAGAGACTCAAGTCCATTTGGACCTTTTGAACTGCCCTGCTGTTAAATCTTACCTAAATGCACTGCCTTCCATTCCCACACCTGACCTCTGGCTTTTTATCTCTCCATCTGCGAAGTGGCACGAACCCATCAAATACACAGGACTTGCCTAAGGAGGTGAGCTCCAAAGCATCTCCTAGGGGAAAGGGTAGATGCGGCCTCCTCCAGGGAATGATTCAGCATTTAAGCTGCTGTAAGGAGACACACAACAAAAGCATCTATACATCCGTCTCCAAAGACGAAATGCCTCTCAACTGTGCTTCCTATGGTGATGCATTTCTTTCGCTCTTAAATGGCTGCAGAGCCTGGGAAAGCATGACAGGTCTTATCAGCCTTGACAGCTGTCTCGAGGAAACAGCAGGCAACCTACAACTTCAACTGGCATCGTGTGCGGCTATCTCCTCGGGTTCCTGCCAGGGTTCACAAAGCTGAGTCTGATCAGCCCTCAGACAGAGTGCCTCCTCACTGACTGTGAACAGGCCTCTTTAGGGTGGGGTTCTTTCTGTGCAGGGAGCCGGACTTTCAGATTATGGTGAGACCGCATTAATTGGAAGCTGGATGGTGACATTTAGGGCTGATAAAACAGTCAGTCTGAATTCAAGTATTTATTTCTGGTATCTCTATGTTCCTGGGAGTGGAATAGCCCCTGCAGGGGAGTCAGGAAGGAATTAAATCGCAATCATGCCTATTAAGCCACGTAGAGTCCAAGGTATTCCATCTCTTAGTACCTGGCGGTCCTTCCCTAGAGGTCAGCCTTACCCACCCTCTCCTCCACCTGCCAACCTTCCCATGACTTCTTCTTCAACTACAAACAGTACTTTTTTTTGTCCCAGAAACTTCTTGTAAAAGTAATTACACTGAATGTTCCTTCTATAGATGGAAAGTGCATGTTCCCTCAAAAATTCTTGAGTTGAAATCCTACAACTCCCAAGGTTACATTAACAGATGAGTCATTGGGAGGTGATTAGTTCATGAGGGTGGGACCCTCTGGAATGGGATTAGTGAAGTGAAGTGCTCAGTCATGCCAGACTCTTTGCGACCCCATGGATAGTAGCCTGCACCAAGCTCCTCCGTCCATGGGATTTTCAAGACAAGAGTACTGGAGTGGGTTGCCCTTTCCTTCCAGGGAATCTTCCCAACCCAGGGATAGAACCCAGGTCTCTCATATGGTAGACAGACGCTTTACCGTTTGAGCCACCAGGGAAGTCCTGGTGCTTCCAGGAATGGGATTAGTGCTTTACAAAAAAGGCCTCAGATGGCTCCCTGGTCCCTTCCATCCTGTGAGGATGCAGCAGGGAGGCGCCATCTGAGCCAGAAAGTGAGCTCTCACCAGAATAGAGCATACTGACCCCTTGAACTTGGACTTCCCAGATGCCAGAACTGTAAGAAGTAAATTCCTGTTGTTTCTAATATACCCAGTGTATGGTATTTTGTTCCAGCAGTCCAAAAGGGCTCAGACAGGTAGGGCCCTTACCTTCACCAGTTTACCTTTCAAACCACAAAATTCTCTTTTGCCTCTTTCATATGTTGGAACTGCTTGTCCTGCAAGAACTGTCTTCCTTTCGCAGCCAAAGACTTCGTCTTCATACCCCTGGCCCATTCTCATCTCACTCTGAAATCTCTGCTTCCATGGCCCCAGAGCCAGTTCTCTCTTTAAGCTCTGCCAGGCAGCTTTCTCTAACAGAAATGGAAAAGGCACAGACTAAGAGATCTAGAGCTTCCCAGGTGGTTTAGTGGTAATGAATCTGCCTCCAAATACAGGAGTCACAGGAGACATTGGCTCAGTCCTGGGGTCAGGAGGATTCCCTGGAGGAGGAAATGACAACCCACCTCAGTATTCTTGCCTGGAGAATCCCACAGACAGAGGAGCCTGGCATGCTATAATTCATGGGGTTACAAAGAGTCGAACAACTGACTCTTTGCAAATGACTTTTTGCAACTGACTCTTTGCACCTGACGCAACTGAGCATGCATGCGTAAGACAGATCTAAGGATTATTCCTGGTTCCGACGTGAGGGAAATGGGTGAATTAACTTTCCTAAGCCTGAATGCTCCCTCAGTATAAAACCATTTATAATACCCCACATTGGAGAGTCACTGAGAAAGCATTGAAACTGCCTAATAGCACAGAGAATGACACATATTGTGTGTGTTTACATATGCTTTCTTGTCGGTTTAAAATTCGTCTCAGTCTGTCTCACACTGTCCTGCTCTGTTATCTGTCCTGATACTATTGAAGAAAATAAATAAATTAATAAAAATGTGCCAAGGACAAGCATGTATGCTTCAGAACCAGAGAAAACTGAGTTCCAATGAAACATTGCTTTTTTTTTTTTTTTGCATTTTAATCCATTCATTCTTTTTTCTAACCAAATGATAAACACTGACAATAGAGGCATAAAATATGAAATAAAATGGAAAGGACATACTTCTGAAGAAATATTGTTCCACCAATAATACAGTCACTTTCTATATGGTTTGCGAAGATGCCTTATATGTGATTTCCAACTATGTGGGGTTTTTTTCAGTTTTATTTTATTTTTTAAAATAAAATTGTATTTAAACATTTTAAATTTTGAAACAATTTAAAACTCCCGAGAATTTTCAAAATTTACAGAAGTGTCCAGTATCTCTTACACAGCTTTTCCCAATGATAGCATCACATGTAAACACCATTCACAACTCAAAACCAGGAAACTGACATTGCTGTAATCTTATTTACATGGCTATAGACTTCACTCAGATTCTACTAGTTTTCACAAGCACTTAAAGTACTGCTATTTATTGTTTTTGTACCTGTGGAAAGTTTACTTAATCTGAGATTTAGTCTGCAAAATAAGAATAACATCAGCATTAACCTCTTAGAGAGTTTCTGAGTGCTTTGGGAGGCCCCCTATGTAAATCTGCCTGCAATGCAGGAGACCTGTGTTTGACCCCTGGTTCGGGAAGATCCCCCGGAGAAGAAAATGACAACCCACTCCAGTATTCTTGCTTGGAGCTACTAAGTCACTTCAGTTGTTTCCGACTCTGTGTGAACCCCCACAGATGGCAGCCCACCAGGCTCCGCCATCCCTGGGATTCTCCAGGCAAGAACACTGGAGTGGGTTGCCATTTCCTTCTCCAATGCAGGAAAGTGAAAACTGAAAGTGAAGTCGCTCAGCTGTGTCTGACTCTTCGGGACCCTTGGACTGCAGCCTACCAGCCTTCTCCGTCCATGGGATTTTCCAGGCAAGAGTACTGGAGTGGGTTGCCATTGCCTTCTCCGGGATCCCATGCGAAAACGAGCCTGGTGGGCTACAGTCCATGGGTCAAAAAGAGTCTGAGTGACTGAGCGACTAGCACTATCACTGTGTAAATTTGAGGCCAGCTGGGATCTAGGGCCCTTTGCGGCAATGCTGCAACGCTGCAGCACTTGCACGTGGACACACCTCTCCTTGAGCAACGAAACACAAAGAAACTGTATGAGACTAAAAATAACTGTGTGCAGGCACAGTAGGGACAAGTTCTGGACAAAAGATACAAAGAGACCCAGAAAACCAGCTGTCACTTTTGAAGAGCTGGGAACACAAATGGAGTACTGTGCACCCCCTGCACACAGTGCTGCCTAAGGAGTGGCCAGACCACCTAAAACAGCCCTCTGGCCCAACCTCTGGACACATTGGAGTACTGTGCACACAGTGCTGCCTAAGGAGTGGCCAGACCACCTAAAACAGCCCTCTGGCCCAACCTCTGGACACATTGGAGTACTGTGCATGCCCCCTGCACAGTGCTGCCTAAGGAGTGGCCAGACCACCTAAAACAGCCCTCTGGCCCAACCTCTGGACACATTGCCCCCCTGCACACAGTGCTGCCTAAGGCCCACCTAAAACAGCCCTCTGGCCCAACTGGACACATTGGTACTACTGTGCGCCCCTGCACACAGTGCTGCCTAAGGAGTGGCCAGACCACCTAAAACAGCCCTCTGGCCCAACCTCTGGACACATTGGAGTACTGTGCACGCCCCTGCACACAGTGCTGCCTAAGGAGTGGCCAGACCACCTAAAACAGCCCTCTGGCCCAACCTCTGGACACATTGGAGTACACCTGCACACAGTTGCCTAAGGAGTGGCCAGACCACCTAAAACAGCCCTGGCCCAACCTCTGGACACATTGCTGTGCCCCCCTGCACAGTGCAGTGCTAAACAGCCCTCTGGCCCAACCTCTGGACACATTGGAGTACTGTGCACGCCCCTGCACACAGTGCACCTAAAACAGCCCTCTGGCCCAACCTCTGGACACATTGGAGTACTGTGCATGCCCCCTGCACACAGTGCTGCCTAAGGAGTGGCCAGACCACCTAAAACAGCCCTCTGGCCCAACCTCTGGACACATCCCTACCCTCACCTTATGTCAGGAAAAAGCTTGCCTCCCTTGGGGACAAAGCAAGCAAGGGGACCTCTTGTTTGCTTTCTCTCCTTTCTGCTGTATCAGGGGCCCCAATAAAGCCTTGCCTGAATTTCTTGTCTGGCCTCTAGTCAATTTCTGTTGATTGAGGAAGACCAAGAACCCTGGTAGGTAACAAATTCATACACACCCGCCTATCGCTGGTTGTAGTTAGAGAGATTACTCCCAGGCAGTGTTCTGTGGTCAGTTAGAGGGCAGACTCTGGGCCAGAGGACCTAGCATTGTACACTTGCTCTCTACTTATTCGGCAACCTCTCAGAGCCTCAGTTCTTTGTCACAGTAGTGGGGATAATAATAGTACTTACCTAAGTACAGTTTTGAGAGAATTTAGATAACGTTTAAAAAGAATTTCAAATGATACCTGACATCTAGTGAGTTTTGTGTTAGCTCTTATTTTGTTTATAGTATCTAGTACTTACTAGGAGGATAATAAATGTCTGTATTTTACTATCCTTCTTGCCCTCTAAATGTTGATTTATGGAATTCTGCCCTCAGCTGTATTCCTTACTGGCTACAGAACATTTCTATAAACTCTCATCTACTCTCAGGATTTCACCAATTCCCAGGTCTATACCTCTGTCTTTTATCCCTCCTTTTGCTCCCAGATCTGAACTACAAGTGGCAAACAGACATCTCTAAATAAAACTCACTCTTTTTCTCTGGAACACTGCGACACTGTAAGAGTTCAGTATAGGCGAACTCAGAGTCAAGAAGAATAATTAATCTTCCTGCAGGCAGGGGGCAGTGAGTCGTTCACCCTCAATTCCCCCCAGTACCTTCCATCCTTACCCACCACCACAGTTAGGAAGGATCTGTCAAGTGAGATGGAGGAACCAATCAACTCAGACAGAAGCACTGCCAAGTGTTGGGGGTCTCTGGACAGCGGGAATTCTTGGGGAGCAAGACATGTGAGAACTCAGTGTTGGCTGCATGGCTTGACCACGTGGTATTAGCAAGCTGTCTTTCAGTCTGTCCTTGAAGGAGGGTGTATTAGTTTCCCAAGACTGCCAGAGTAATCACAAGCTGGGTGGCTTAAACCACAGACACTGGCTGTTTCTTAGTTTGGGAGGATGGAAGCTGAGGTCAGGGCGTTGGCATGGGTTCCTTCCACGGTTTTTAAGGCAGAATCTGCCCTGCATGTGCTTGCTTGCTTACCCTGGTATTCCTTGACTCCTGACCTCACCCAATCTCTGACAGTACCTTCACATGCTGTTCTGCCTTTGTTCCTATTTGCCTCCAACTTTCCCCTTTTTCAAAGACACTACTCATATTGGATTAAGGTCCACCCGAATGAGACTCATTTTAATTTTATTACCCCTGTAAAGATGCTGTCTCCAAATAAGGTCAGATCCTGAGGTTCTGAGAGTTAAAATATTATGAATTTGGGGGTGGGAGGGACGCGATTCAACCCATAAAAAGAATGGGAAAGAATGTGTTTCTTCTACTTTCTTCTCCTTTCCAGATAGGGAAAAATATCACTTGTCATTATACTTCAGGGATTAACCATTATTACTCAGTGGTAATGGGAGTAAGTTTTATCCGACAAGTTAGAATTTTTTTCATCTGACAGGTCTTAAAGCTCTTTATGATTTTGTATGAGGAAAGAAAACATTAAACTTTTTGTTAATAAAGTTGTCAAGAAGGAATAAATAGAAATAGAGATGGAGAAGGAGACTCAAAGAGGTAAGTCAGGGTTACCCAGACCTACCCTATTCCAGAATGAGCCTATTATCAACCTATAATCCTGAACATTCATGGCAAGAAACAAGAAAAGGGACTGTTTTGTCAGACAACATTCGTGTGACCAAGAGGTGTGATGAACCAGTCATTTCCAGAGAAGGCTGGACATCACTGGGAAGGGACCCACATCCTGCCTATGAGTGGTGTTCTTAAAACAAATATCTGGCCCTACTCTGAGTACCTCTTCTGAATCTCTTCAGTGTCATCCTGTCCCTGAGGGGCCTCCAGGTGCCATGAGGAATGGGCTGGATGCTCCCTCACCTGCAGCTTGGTGCTTTTCTGGAAAACTCAAAGGGAAGATATTCATGGGACACTGGCATCAGAAGGTCTGCCAGTGACAAGTAGTGGATCTTATCAGAATCAATACAAGAGCCACGGAAGGAGAGCTAAACGCTGAGGGGAAGACTTGTGGTGTGTAGGGGGTCAAAGCTGATACTTCTTGATATAGGAATTCAGAGGTTGGTCCCATCTTGGGAGAACACTTGATGGAGCATCGGGGACTGGGGCTTAAGGCAAATCAACAAAGGACCACAAAATGCATGGGAGACTTAGCACAGACGTGTTCACTAATGTAAGGTTCTCTCATGATGGAGACACGACCTTCTCCACGTTGAATTATGATCGTCCTCACCCCAGAGACAGGTTTCTGAAATATGTTTATGAGAATTATATAAAAGCTGTCTTTAATATTTTAAAATATGAATCACAAAGTATAGAATCTCTCATAACTTTTGGATGTTGTTGAGATTAAATTCATATACCACATTAAAATGTGCAAACAGAGTTTTATTTCACGCACTTGTTTTAGCTTATCTTGATTTTTTATTCTTGTAGCAGCAAGTGGATCAGTTAAGATGAGTTATGAATCAGTTCAGTCACTCAGTCGTGTCCGACTCTTTGTGATCCATGGACTGCATGCAGCACGCCAGGCTTCCCTGTCCATCACCAACTCCCGGAGCTTGCTCAAACTCATGTCCATCGAGTCAGTGATGACATCCAACCATCTCAGCCTCTGGTGTCCCCTTCTCCTTCTGCCTTCAATCTTTCCAGCATCAGGGTCTTTTCCAATGAGTCAGCTCTTCACATCAGGTGGCCAAAATAAAATTAAAAGTCACTCAGTCTTTATGAAAGGCAGGCCTAGTGTTACATACTCAGAGAAGGCAATGGCAACCCAATCCAGTACTCTTGCCTGGAAAATCCCATGGATGGAGGAGCCTGGTAGGCTGCAGTCCATGGGGTTGCTAGGAGTCGGACATGACTGAATGACTTCACTTTCACTTTTCACTTTCACACATTGGAGAAGGAAATGGCAACCCACTCCAGTGTTCTTGCCTGGAGAATCCCAGGGACAGGGGAGCCTGGTGGGCTGCCGTCTACGGGGTTGCACAGAATCAGACACTACTGAAGCGACTTAGCAGCAGTAGCAGCAGCAGTGTTACATACTACTGACTAGAATTCACTCACATGGTAGAAATTAACTACAAGGGAAGCTGGAAAATGTAGTTTGCCTTAGTGAAGGAGGAAATGGGTTTGATGAATATTTAGTTGGTCTCTGACGTTGTCTACTCTTTGGGGTATCAAATATCTTTACCCTTATCCACCACATAGAATAAACTCACCCCTTTTTCCATGGAGATGAACCAAAGTTTCATCCAGTCATTGCTTCCCTCTCAAAGTCCAGGACATCTGAGTGACACATATCTATTCAAGTCTAGAAGTAATTGCTCAAGATTCACGTGTGATAATACAAACAGATAAATTACCTATAGCATCCCACTCGACAATAAACATTGATAGAATGAAGACAAGGCAACTATAATCAATACTTCCATAAGGAAAACAAAATTATGGGCAATATCTAGTGGCGTCTAGCCTGTAACAAGATGAACCTCTGCCAGAAAGGTGTGACAAGATCTCCGTGTCCTGGTGGTGGGTGAAGGCCCAGATTAGCTCCTAATCCTGCTTTCTGGAGGGGATCCTTTGTCTTTTCCCCTCTATAGCCCATGGCTCTACCCTCCAGAAAGTTCTTTTCCTCTACTGTTCTACGTGGCCGTAACCTGAAGTGGTTACTTATATGTCCCCTTTATGCTACCCACAACTTGCACAGCACACTTCCTGATACTGTAAGTCTGGGCAATCAAAAAGTCATTTTAATGATAACACGATTAATAGTTTCCCCAATTCTATGATTCAGGTTCATGGAGATTTTGGAAATACTGTTCCAAAAGTTTTATTGTTTATTTATTTGCTTTCACTTGGTACCTTATAACAATGATTACACCCAAATTCTTTTCTATACTTCCTTCTGAAGGCTAATTTATTTATTCATTTTCTCATCCCTATGAATCTCTTTCTAGTTTAATAGGTAGCTAGAGAATATCTGAAATAATAGGCAGGAAGGGCACACATCTAAATTTTTCTGCAGGGCAAAACTATGAAGTCCTTGAGGGCTTTTGTCAAAGGCCAATTTTTTTTTTATTGTTTTAATTTGATATCCTATTTTTTGGGATCTAGAATCAACTAGTTTCTCCAATTATTTGAGACCTTAAATTTCTAGACTCTCTGTATTCCATCTACCTCTGATTGTACACTCACCAATTCTTTCCTAGTTTGGCATTTTTTAATATCTTGCAATAAGCACAAAAGTAAAATAAAAAAACCACATTATCATTTAAATGTTTTCCATCGCTGTACCTAAAAAGAGACTAGTGGATAAATAATTTTCTCTATAGAAATCAATGTCACAAGTATTTTGCCTTTGCAAGGTAAGCCTGTCCACCTTTTAGCCTCTGAAATAAGCACCCTCACGGTCTACTGATTGTCCCCTGGGTCAGTGACACTCTTTCTGGTGTTATGGCAGCAACCTTTTATTGAACGGTATTTATTTCTGTTTGTAAGGTAACCCTGACTGCTATAACAGATATACAACAAGTCTAAGTGGCTCAGTGACTAAAGTTAAATCATCACACACATTTCCAAACTGGAGTTTATGATCAAAATGTGATTTTTTTATTCAAGTGTTGGTTCCAGAATTCCACCATGTTCCACACATAGTTTTCAAGAAGGAAATATGGAGAATTGTTCATGGCATTGTTTTTATAAGTTAGGTCTAGAAGTCTTGAACTAGTCAGCTCAGGCTGCCATAAAAAAAAATACCATATACTGCATGGCTTAAACTTCAAAAATGCATTTTCTCAAAGTGCTGGGGGCTGCAAGTCCTCGATCTAGGTGTCAGCCTGGTTGGGTTCTGGTGAGAGCCGTCTTTCTGGCTAGCAGAAGGCTGCTTTCTCTATCTCTATTTGGTGAAGTAGATAGAGAAAGAGAGACGGAAAGATGGACACACACCCACACCCACAATCTCTCTTTTGTTATTAATATAAAGCCACAGTCCTATTGGATTAGAGCCTACTTCCCTGGTGGCTCAGACTGTGAAGAATCCGCCTGCGATGCAGGAGATGCAAATTTGATCCCTGGGTGGGGAAGATCCCCTGGAGAAGGAAATAGCAACCCATTCCAGTATTCCTGCCTGGAGAATTCCATAGACAGAGGAGCCTGGTGGGCTACAGTCCACCGAGTCACAAAGAGATGGACACAACTGAATGACTTTCACTTTTCTGATCTTAACCTTATACTCTTTAATTAACTTCTGAAGACTCTATCTTAGGCTGATCACATTCAGGAGTTAGGGCTTCAGTATATGTATTTGGGGAAGATAGAATTCAGTTCATAGTGTGTGGTAAACATCAAAATTCCTCATGTTCCAGAAAAATTGTCTCTATTATAAAGTTATGGATTTTATAGCTAACTTCACTAAGCTCCTGTAAAATTTTATTTTATCACAGGTAATGTGAAATGAGAGTGCATCCTACCACCACTAAAAGAGATCAGTGCTACAGCTCTGAGGAGGAGAGTTAGATCTCAGCTGTCAGCCTGTGGCTTTGGGATTTCATGCATAATGTCTAAACTCTAAGATCTTCATATAATTCACCTTGGGGTAGGGGGCAAAAATTTAAGCTAGTGAATGCTGGGTTATCCCATATAGGGCTCATTCTTTTCATTCTTTCGCTTCTATTTTATGTTAATATGTTGTATATTAAATAAAATTTTTCAGCTTTTCATAGTTTCAATTTCCCCAAAAGTAGATATTGAGATAATAATTTAGGAACAAGGATTCAGGTGAGAGTTGAGATTAGCATATAAAACATGCTCCCTTCAAATAAAGAAACCAGTTACTGTATAGGCAAGAAAAGAAAAGAAAGTGAAGTCGCCCAGTCGTGTCTGACTTATTGCAACCCCATGGTCTGTAGCCTACCAGACTCCTCCGTCCATGAAATTTTCCAGGCAAGATCACTGGAGTGGGTTGCCATTTCCTTCTCCACCTGTATAGGCAAACAGAGTTCTAATTACTTTGAGCAGCAAGGGAGAACACTACATAAACCATTTTGAATGCTGTATCATTAGAGAAATGATTGTACAATATATATTACTACTAGGTTTGACTCAGAGGTTCTTAGGGTGGAACACAAGTCTTTGCACTGGTTGATTTCTTAAGACAACTTGGTCCAAGCCAGGCAAAAATCTAAGCAAAGAAGAATGTGTATACAAGTCACAAGATATTCTGTGGCTTCATTGCATAACTGATAAGGGTGATGTCTAAGTTCTTGGTCTTACATAATCAAGGGGTGTGATTGT
This sequence comes from Bos mutus, assembly GCF_027580195.1. NCBI lineage: Eukaryota > Metazoa > Chordata > Mammalia > Artiodactyla > Bovidae > Bos > Bos mutus. The sequence continues at coordinate 89,200,319 of NC_091626.1, read as the reverse complement.
TCTGGTTCTCACAGGGAAGGGAAGAAACCCAGTAAAAGGTGGGTTAATGTGTAAGCTACCCACTGGAAGAAGGGAACAAGAAAAGAGGAGTATTGATCCTCTCATCTTTCATTGACTAGGGATTGCTTCTTGAGGGTTAGCCTCCTGGCACTTCTGACTGCCCCTCACACTGGCTTTGTAGGCTGGAGAGGCCAGAGAACATTCTCAGGGTGAGAGACACCAGGAGTCATGGACATATTTGGGAAATCTGTAGGTCCTCCTCAGGTTAGACTGAGGAGACAAGACAGAGAAGAGGGCCCCCACAGCACTGGCTAACAGTATTTAAGGACAATGCTGAAAAAAATGAAAACAATTTACTGTTTATGTTTAGTTATAGGCCTGAATGTTGCATTTCTTCTTAGATTGCACAATTTTGAAAAATAAAGTGTGCTGACTCAGGGTGAGTGAGAAGTTATTTTTGTAGTAAACACAGAAAAATGTGGAATTTCAGTGCTGTCTAATCTCCTGGTCACTGTTAAACAGTTTATCACACACACAATGGTACAGAACTATTCTACAATAATATTCATCAAGGGATAATATCATCTAAGGTTCAGTTCAGATCAGTCATTCAGTCATGTCAGACTATTTGTGACCCCATTAACTGCAGCACGTGAGGCTTCCCTGTCCATCATCAACTCCCAGAGCTTGCTCAACCTCATGTCCATTGAGTCAGTGATGCCATCCAACCATCTCATCCTCTGTTGTCCCCTTTTCCCCTGCCCTTTAATCTTTCCCAGCATCAGGGTCTTTTCCAATGAGTCAGCTCTTCGCATCAGGTGGTCAAAGTATTGGAGTTTCAGCTTCAGCATCAGTCCTTCCAATGAATATTCAGGGATGATTTCCTTTAGGATGGACTGGTTGGATCTCCTTGCAGTCCAAGGGACTCTCAAGAGTCTTCTCCAACACCACAGTTCCAAAGCACCAATTCTTCAGTGCTCAGCTCTCTTTATAGTCCAGCTCTCACATCCATACATGACCACTGGAAAAACCATAACTTTGACTAGACGGACCTTTGTTGGCAAAGTAATGTCTCTGTTTTTTAATATGCTGTCTAGGTTAGTCATAGCTTTTCTTCCAAGGAGCAAGAATCTTTTAATTTCATGGCTACAGTCACCATCTGCAATGATTTTGGAGCCTCCCAAAATAAAGTCTCTCACTGTTTCCATTTCCCCATCTATTTGCATGAAGTGATGGGACCAGATCTAAGTTTTTTGAATGTTGAGTTTTAAACCAACTTTTCCCACTCTTCTGTAATTTTAAACTGATTATATCCTTTGTTATAAACCTTCTAAAGTATTAAATACACCAAATTACAATTCCAGGCTCTATTCTAATGCTTGACTGAGTTGAGAAGACTTAAATTGAGATGTTTGCTAAGCATTAGTTTACCATGATTATCAAATATGCCTGGAGTTTAATCCACATTTAAAATAATCATTCACCAGAATAATTATCTAATGGAGTTTTCCATGATCTGGATCATGCTCATTGTGTTACCATGTTGTGGTACAGCACAAATCACTGAGGGGCCTAGAAATAATGATGAAGCTGGTAGCCATAAACAACTCTCATGAAAGTTTAGTTGCTCAGTCGTTTTTGACTCTTTGTGACCCCATGGACTGTAACCCACCAGGCTCCTCTGTTCATGGAATTCTCCAGGCAAGAATACTGGAGTGGGTAGCCATTCTCTTCTCCAGGGGGGTCTTCTTGACCCAAGGATCAAATCCGTATCTCCTCCATCTCAGGCAGATTCTTTACCATGTGAGCAACCAGAGAAGTCCATAAATAACTCTACTAGAACTCAAATTAAAATGTTGGAGATTCATTTAAAACAAACAAACCAGGATTTTTTTAGAAAAACAAGTAACTTTAGGCCTAGATCATTATATCTATGAGATGACTTGGGGTCATCTTTTGTTAATATTATCAGATTGCAAGTAACTGTCAATTACTTCTGGAGTCACGTCAAAAAGATTCAGGAGTCAATATAAATAGGCTTCCACTAGTCAAAGAAGGAATTATGTGCACTTCAGTACAGACAAAAAATTCAACAGATTTTAAACCTATCAACTGTGTTTAAATTCCATGATTTTAAAATGATGCCCCACACATAAAATCTAATGGATTCCTTTTGAAGATGCTGTGAAATCAACTCTTTATTTTGTAACAGATAATTAAAAGAGAAAAAAAAAATCATATGTTGATCCTGTCTCTTCTATAGAAAATACACAGTAGATAACCAGAGAGTAAATGTGAGAAAGTCTCTAGTTATTAAAGTATTTCACAAATAGGAAAAATAGCCCCATTTGCAATCCCTTGCTTTGAAGAGCAGTGGCTCTGACATCCCAAAAGAGAGATAACCAGGCATTATGTACCATTTGATGAAAGATACACTACTATCTAAAAAATAGTCTTACCAAAAAAAAAAAAAAACTTCAATATGATTACATCTCTGATTCCAACAGCAATTCACAGAAAAGCCCAAGGATAGAGTAATATTCTTGATGCAAAAGATCTCATTTTTTACTATAATCATCATTTTCTTTGACCTCTCTACTTTTTCTTCATGTCTTTAGTGAGCACTACCAATTGCTTTCTTCTTAGAAATATGTGCAACAGCATTAATGCTTGGTTTTCTCACTTTATCCAAGCTGCCACATAAACCGCAATTACAAGGAGTAGCTTTCCTTGAGGTGTGGTTGCAGTGCAGTCAGCAGGGCTTCTTCATTAACTGCATTACCACCAGCCTTTCAAAATGCTTGAATCAAATTTATGCTGTAGCCAATTATAAATTACTCCAGGTCATGGATCTCTGGGGTCATACTTTATTAGTAGAAATTGTGAATGTAAAGTCAACACATTTAATTGGTCTGGTTTAACATCGACAGTAGTTACAAGGCAAAAGACGCATAACATCATGTGTGAATGTAAATGGGTCTTTTCCTCCATCCGACAGACAAAATCTGAATGAATTCAACACTCAGTGTAGATCCTTGTTAATAAATCTCATAGACACAGAAGTAAAAAAAAAAAAAAGGATTAAAAAAAATAGCCTATGCATAGAGACATTTTTGTTGTAAATCAAAATATAGAATTAAGCAGGTTTTGCTTCAGGACTTCTGTATTGCCTGATCTCTATTTACACTTGGTGAACTTCTTAGAGGTTTAAGAGGACCAAAAAAAAAAAAAAAAACTCTGAAAAACAAAAGCAAAAGCCCCTGTAATATTTTTAGGTCTATTTTTTTAAATGCTCAAAGCTGAGAAACTATTCATGCAGAAGATTTGTGATTTGCCAGAGCCAGTATTTAACACTAAAATTTGTAAGTTTTAAAGGGATTCAAGGCATAAATGTTAAAGTATAAGTAATAGCTAGAAATAGTTTTTAAATGCAGGGTATGTTTTTTTCTTATCTTTTTCTGTCTGCAAATTAATAAAATGATGGATAATTTATTTCCAAACAAAGCGAACAGATTGTACAAAATCCTATCCACAGAAATTGATTGTATATTTTAGCCTATCAATAGTGAGTTATTTCTGTAAATGTCAAAGACATATATATATGACATATAGAGAGAGAAATATATATATACATAAGATATATGTATATATAAGACATATATATGAATTATGTAAGCAGCTAATTAAAACATTAAAATTTATATTTTCAATCTTAAAGTAATAATTGTAAATGTAAAATACGTATCAATACGTTTTAAAATTAAATATTATTAAATTTAGTGCCTGCGGCTGCTGCTAAGTCACTCAGTTGTGTCCAACTCTTCGCAAACCCATGGACTGCAGCCTACCAGGCTCCTCTGTCCATGGGATTTTCCAGGCAAGGGTACTGGAGTGGGTTGCCATTGCCTTCTCCGTTAATGCCAACTAGCTTAAGACAAACTGAAAAAAAAGGGGGCTGGGCTAGAAGACCTTTCATTAATGATGGTCTAAGACAAGACATTTTTTATGAGAACTATAAAACTGACAGACACATACACACACACACACACACACACACACAGAGCTGTGTCAAGTACATACAAAATTGAGATATCACAAGGAAAAGAAAATGTGAACACCCAGATTTCAGGAAAAGTGGAAATCAGGGTAATTCTGGGTGCATACATGGTAAAAATTTGTGGACATTTTCTCTAGGACGTTGCCCCACCTTGTAATTGCTTTTATCTCTGTGTACAAATTGTGATAAATGAGGGACAATCTGATTGACTGCTGGGAACCAAATATTTCTTCCTTCGTCAAGGGTGGAGTAGGTAAACCTCTTCCCTCCTAGCAGTAGTAGGTGTTTCTCCTTTATTACTCACACAGAACACTTTACTCCTGATACTCCTTATACCAAATATGTGAGGTTTTTCCCCACACTAAGCAACTATCTGAGACAACAGCTGGATGTCCAACAGTTTAACTCAATCCTCACACTATCTACCTGAAAATAGTGATGGACCCCACAGACTAAAAGGCTCAGCCCCACAAAGACTGCCCCTTCCAATCTCAAGCATCAGGCACCCAGTTTACCCACAACTTCTGTCTGATTTGGCTACAAATTGGAGGTCTCCTGTGACCCCAGGAGACCAATTAGAGCCACTTCATTAGAACAAAAAAATGCTCTGAACAATTTGCAAGAGTTTTAGGCAGTCTGTGCTAGAGATGAGGGGAAGAAACCAAACTATTCCGTATTTTCCACTGTCTCACAAGGGTCTATCTCTAGGCTGAGCAGTAATGGCTAAAAGGGTAGAGAACCATAAACAGGGTGTCACCCATGAGAATATATATATAAAATGCATTGTACCGATTTACACCCTAGATTCATCTGGAGTTCCTGGTAATTTGCAAAGAAAAGATCATGACTTGGTCAACCATGTTCCAGAAGTTCTCATCAGTAAGGCATTATATGTCTATATTTTGTTCCATTATTTTCACTTTACCTTATTAATACTCTCAAAACATGAGTGATAAAGTCACACTAGTTAATTTTTCACCTATGTGTTTCTTCTTCTACAGAATGAAGTTCTCAATGACTGGGACTAGAGGTAACTTCTTTTTATATGTTTATACCTTGGTTAGCACCAGATGTCTCTTATTTTGGTAAACATCTCTTTAAGGAGTGACAGGGATTTTTTTTTTTTTTAATGAAGAGAATAAGATATTTAAAAAAGTAACTTTTAAGCCTACTGTGATATGGCATATGGTGCATATACAATCACATGTGGTCTTTTTACAATATAACTTACCTCCTCACCACGCCCCACCCCCTCTGAATGCCAGCTGGTTGTTACTGCCCCAGCCAATGGAGTGTGACTGAGTGATCCTGTATGACTTCTTCGAATCTGAGTTATTAAAAAGATACATTTTCCAGGGTCTCTCTATCTCTTCTGACACTTTCCCTGGACACAAGCCTCCATGTTGTGAGGATGCCCAGGACATATAGTCAGGATATGGCATCACCAGCTCAATAGACTTGAATTTGAGCACATTGCAGCAGATACTGAGGGACAGAGAAGCCTGGTGTGCTGCAGTCCATGGGGTTGCAAAGAGTCAGATACGACTGAGCAACTGAACAACAGCAGCAGCAGCAACTCTATCAAACCTCTCTAGCTAACGTGTCAGCTGACAGACATCTTTGGTAAGTCAATGAGCCTTCAAAATCCAGCCTCTGAGTTCCCAGATGAACCCCCAGAACCCATAGACAAAGATATCCACTGTGCTCTGTCTGAATTCCTGACTCATATCGCCAGAGTTTCTGTCTGTTCAGCGTGTGTCATCTCGTTAGCAGCCTAATGTCTCTCTACTCTGGATGCATGCATGTGTGTGCTCAGTCACTTTAGTCTTCACCAGCTCTTTGTGACCCCGTGGACCGGAGCCCACCACGCTCCTTTGTCCATGGGACTCTCCAGACAAGAATGCTAGAGGGGGTTGCCACGCTCTTCTCCAGGGGATTTTCCCAACCCAGGGATTGAATCTGTGTCTCCTGCAGCTCCTTCATTGGTAGGTGGATTCTTTACCACTTGAATACCTGGGAAGCCCCCACACTCTGGATAGTCATTCGGATTTCACTCAGAGATCTGAATTCATTCAGAGCATTTGTATGGCTTTTAGTGAATTGTTCACATGCATTTTGTTTTAATATATTTTTCCTAATAGCTATTTTAGCATGATGATAACACTCCAAATATACTTAATGAATAAGTGTACAAAGACTTTGCATGAATTAATTTAAATATCTTTTAAAAATCTCTCAAAATTGATGTTCAATTTATTGTTCAACTGGTGGGAAAAATGAAACATTAATGGAAACTTCTATAGCCTGATTTGAAATATCCCTATCATTTATTCACATTCCTAAGGATATCTCACTGTTTCTATAATCCCCTGCAGCTACTCCTATTAAGAAATGAAGATAATTATCACAAGAAGACCCTTTTGAGTGTTTCTGAACAATGTTCTACTTGACTAGTAAGTACATTTTTATTTAAAATCTTAAAATAAAAAAATCAAATGGAATTAAGGACTAAGTAAATAGAAATTACTTACTGAATCAAAGGTGTATTTTTATTTGTAAAAATAAGCTCTAAAATTATTCAAATTTTTCAGTACCTGCCATCAGGACATAAATAAAGGGATACATTTGCTTTATTTCTGATACCACATACTTATATTATTTGTTGTTGTCTAGTCTCTAAGTTGTATCTGACTCTTTGCGACCTCATGGACTGTAGCCCGCCAGGCTCCTCTCTCCATGGCATTCTCCAGGCAAGAATACTGGAGTGGGTTGCCATTCCTTTCTCCAGAGGCTCTTCTTGACTCAGAGATCGAACCCATGCCTCCTGCATTGGCAGGCAGATTCGTTACTGCTAAGCTCCCAAGGAAGCCTCATTTATATTATAGACAGACATTGAAAAACAGGGTCCAATTATTATAACAGGTTTTGCATCACTCCTGGAGAAGGCCTTGCATTTACTGGCCTCATTTATTTTATTCTGTCAGGTCCTGTCACAATGAGGGATTTCAAATAGTTCAAGAACTTTCTCTGCCATAAGCCCAGGTCTTGGCATAAAATAATTGTTCAACAAATATGAACAAAATAATCAATGAATAAATTCACACTGAACAGTTCCAGAATATGAAGGATGAAGGGTTTCTCACTCCAAATGCAGGGCCTCAGGGATGTCAACTGAACACCTGAGTTTCTCAGGTCTCTCCACTCTGACTGGACTGAAATTCCAATGCTTCTCAGTTCCATGCAGCCACTGCTGTCCCTTATCCATGAGCCTACTCTGCTAGGCTTTGTGGAGTCCCAGCCTACACATGGAGAGTCAAGACTTTGGCCACAGGACAATGTTGAACTTCCATCAGATTTCTGGGTTCACTCCTCTGTGTGGGCCACTCCTTCTTTATGATATCCTGGCCCCCGAAACTGAACTCTACCGTAGGCTGAAATTCTCAACCCTGCCTCTCTAGCCCAGTGAGATTACCATTCTAGGTGAGTTCCACCTCTCTGCAGCAAGGTGAGAAAGTCCCTCCATTCATAGAGCCTGGAAAAAGCTGGCAATCATCTCCAGTGTTTCTTTTAAGGATAACAGTCCTGCTAGGTTCATTGTTCAATGCATCAGAAAGGCCACCGGATACATTTTTTATGTGTCATTTGGGAGTAGTGAGTTTTAGAGTTTAGGGTAAGAGGGCAAGTCCAATTTTAGTTATTCAGTTATGGCAAGAATGAATGGCCCAGGAAGACAGCTTCTGAAAGAATTTTCTCTGAAGTCCCACTCAAGCTTGTGCTCATGTATCTTGACCACTTTGATCTACAAAGGAGGCAGAGAGAGCAATGTTTTAGGCTCATTGGCACCTCCAACAATATGAATGCCTGTTTATAAAGAGGAAGGAGGAACTGGATGTTGGGTGGTTAACTAGCTGTCTCTGATGTAGACTGTTTACTGTCCTCAGGGTGTTTTATGGATGAATATAAAGGACAGCAATGAATATTATATTGATCATGCCTGGCATGTTGGTAAGCTAGACAATTTCACCAGGAATGAACAAACCTTTGGAGAGTAAAGCACCCTTTGCTAATTCATTTCTTTTCTAAAGTTCCTAACACGTTATCATGCATGTGCCTCAGAAATTTTTTTTTTTACTAATTTAATCCAAACATTACCGATGTCTATATAGTTTTAAAGATGTGGTATGAATTAGTATTCTCAACTGAAATGTAAAAACAATAGGAAAAAAGGCAAAACAAAGCAGAAATACAGCAATTTTCCTGTTTGATGGCATAAAATGTTAACAAAAAAGAAAAAAAAATCTTCCTTGAAAGTAGCCAAGACAGTTGTTCCCGAGTAACTTTACAACTCGTAGAACAGCATGTAGTCATAGATGCTTTTCTTCCTATTCCATAAATACTTGTGCAAAGCCTCTCTCTGCTCTTAACCATAGGAACAAGAGCTGGTCATCAAACTTTTCATATATAACCCTGAAATTTCCTTTTCGAGGAAAGGAAGACACTACTGAGTTTGGCCAATCATAATTTTTTTCGGGTATGTTTTAAGCCAGGTTTAGAAAAGCTGGTCATATGTTTCTGCTTACTTAAAATCAGGGGCTTTTCTGCAGCCACATTCATAGGGAAGTGAAGGGAAAGTGTCCATCAGTAAGAGGAAGCAAGGCGGATATAAAAAGATGGTCAGTGTTATGCATGCAGCCACATTCATAGAGAAGTGGAGGGAAAGTGTCCCTCAGTAAGAGGAAGCAAGGCAGATATAAAAAGATGATCAGTGTTATGTATTTTTCCACAAAGTTGATTGTCTGTATTTTCTGTTGTAATATTGTATAAGATCAACTCATACATTCTAATATTTGCTCCTATTTTATAACATGAGCTATCTTGAGTCAGTTTATTATTTGCAACCAAATGCCTTTCATTGAGTGGTATTGCTAATATTATTGAACTATTCTAACAAAGATGATCTAATTTAAGAATTATAAAATCCTACCATTTGCTTTTTCATATGACTATTCATTTAATTTAGGTAGAGAATGATTTTACCTTTTCCAAAAATGTTTTATATATATATATATATATATATATTTAATAACAGATAATGCTCAATAATTTTACAGTACTGACAGACCATATCAATAAAAGATATTGATATGGCCTTTCAGTTGTTCTCCCAGGAGAACAACATTGAATTTTATTGAGTATGAAATATTTAACAGCAATGAATCAAGTCTCTTCTATTAATATTTAGTCTAACCATGCTTCAATTTTAGATAAAATTGAATTAAAATGATATATCTTTTCTTCCATAATGAATTTTACATAAATTTTCCATGGTTCAATACAGGTGTCAATGAGGCACTCAATTTTTATAAAATTATTAATAAAATTCAATGAGTAGGAACATGTAGTAATTCATTGTGTGCAGACCACTAAAGAACAACCTGCTGTAAAAATGGTTTTTCAAAAATGCTGTTTCCTATTCCTTTTTAAGGCAAAAAGTTGAATTTGGAGCTAGAAAACCTGGCTTTCTTTCTACTGACTAATCTGTTACTATGAGCAAATAACAAGAAGACTAAGAATCAACTTTATCAAATAAAATACAAGCTATTGTCACCTCATACAGTTGATGTAGGAATCTTATGAGGTAATATATAACATGTGAAGTCATTTACACAAAAGAAAAATAATTTTGATTGATTCAGTGAGTATTCTGGTGGCAGGCACTGAGTTTTTCAAATTACATACATGTAATCTTAGCTTCACGATAATTCCTCCCTGAATACAAGCAAAAGAGCACATCTAATAGAGTTGGATTTATACTGCCTTAAATGTTTTTCCAATTTGTTCTTACAAAGAAACTTGGCATTAATATCTCTCCAATAACAATGTTAATACATTTTGACTCTCCACTCTGGGGGGGAAATCTATGATATCATAATGAACCATAATTGTAAGTAATCCCTTTGAATATTCTTAGAAAGCTGCTTGTAATTACATGAAAGAGCATAAGGCGTCTTGGGGCCTTTTACCAGCTGTTTCCTGTCATCGTGTCAGTCCTTGGAATTAGAAAATTTTAGATTCAAGTGGATTTGATCAGGCAAGGATATAGTGAAACAAATGGAGACTTTGATAGGCCTTTCCAGTGGCGACACGATGAATTTCATTCTTGCTACAAGAGCTCACCCAATTATATTCCAGACAAGCTGTGACAGGTGGGCTCAACTTACTATGCTGCACCCTGATGACATATTTGAAAGCATAATGTCTTCTCAAAATTGATTTTAACATAAATTTATGTCAGGAAGAGAACAATATTCTTCCACAAGTAATGAAAAATACACAGGTTAAGTTAAACTTCTGACTTTGCAGGTTGAGTCAGAACACTAAGTAATCTGAATTCCTCCTTGTTTTTAAACATGAGAGAAGCTCAGTGGGATTCTATAAGACAAAGAACTGGCCAACATATATAACTGCAGAGACATTGCATCACCATTTCCCAGCCAACCCACCCAAGTGACTTTGCGCACTCTTTCAAATGACTGAAGCTACCAAATGAATGTATAGATCATCTCATCTCATCCTTTGAATCACCTAGGGCCAAGCTTTCAGCACTGCTTCTTTGGATGAGGGTTCTGAAATTGGAGACGATGCCATACCATAGATACTCTGGTACTAGTTCTATTCAAATTTAAATATGGGCGTCACAAAGCATTAAAGAGACTTGAGTTCATTTTTTTTTAATTGACTTTTAAGAAGTGAGTCTAAAGGAAATCAACCTTGAATATCCATTAGAAGAACTGATGCTGAACTGAAGCTCCAATACTTTGGCCACCTGATGCAAAGTACTGACTCTTTGGAAAAGACCCTGATACTGGGAAAGATTGAAGGCAGGAGGAGAAGGGGATGACAGAGGATGAGATGGTTGGATGGTATCACCGACTCAACGGACAGGAGTTTGAGCAAGCTCTGGGAGTTGGTGATGGACAGGGAAGACTGGCATGCTACATAGCCTATGGGGTCACAAAGAGTCGACACGACTGATCAACTGAACAACAAGAAGCGAGTCTAATTTCTTAGTTTTATTTAGTCGCTCTGTAACAATGTGTACTCAGTTTAATAGTAAAATGAATCAAATAAAGATTAAGATGAAAAATAAAGGACAGAGATTGTCAGCTTAATGCACAGCTTTGTTTGGTGTGGCAAGCCCTTTATCTCAATACAATTAGGCATGTAACAATATGTATTCACTAATTACCTAGAAGAATTAGGAATTAACTTGGGCTCCATGGACTACCCTGATGTTTTCATATTATAGTAGGATTTAAAAGTGAAGAAAAAAATGCCTGTAGTTCATCCCCTAAATAAATAATAATAAAATTAAAAAGTATAGGTAAGCAAATGTCTACTTCCATTGTTTGGTTAAGCAAAGTGGCTAAATCATGTAATCTATAAACATAGCATTTATTTGTAAAATGAAAGTTCTTTGTAGGAGTCCCAGAGAAATTCACTTTGAATAGGGCTTACAGCTTTCCCAACAAATATCACAGTGAAACAAGAATTTCTTTCTTTAGTCACTAGGAATTAAAATCTTTCAGAGAAAGCTGGGTGATATAATTACTGATATTACAATTTGAAAAGAGGTACCTATATTGTGTTTGAAATAGAAGTATGTAATTGGCTTGCAGTTCTGAATTATTTTACCAAGGAAGACAAGCTCTTTTCCTGATATACATCTTGAAGTGTTTAAGCGGAAAACCTCTAATTAGGTCAAACACCACTCAACCAGCCCTGCGGGGTGGGGCCTAAAGGCTACTGATTTTGACGATGTGAAGTAACTTTAGTTTAAGTGTTGGTAAGATGACTGTCTTTCCTGACATTGATGAGGCTGACACAGTTCCACAAAGTGCTGCTGGTAGAAGAACAAACATTCTCTCCAACCTACCTTCCTTTCCAACAATCATGTTATTCCCTGCCTGGAGTTGTAAGAAGCCATGATGCTAACTTCCCCTCTATGAAAATTTATAGTTCATTTCTGCCCCAAACTAGTCTTAGAAATATAGAAAGATGACATGGAAACATTTACTTATGATGGCTATGTAAGGCAACCTATATTCTCAGAGTTTATCAAGCAGAAAAATGAGCAGAAGTGAGAAGCATAACAAAGAATAAATGTAGGATCAGCTTTAGTTTTGTTCACTGAGACTTCAGTTCAGTTCAGTCACTCAGTGGTGTCCGACTCTGCGACCCCATGGACTGCAGCCCGCCACGCCTCCCTGTCCATCACCATTGAGACCTCCCAGAGGGGCAAACAGGTACCAGTGGAGAGAAGCTGAAAACATTTCAAGATATCTGGGGGCTGGAAGGAGAAAGCAATTGACCAAAACAGAGATGTCTTCTCCTGGGTCAAGGGATCTTCAGAAGAGAGGCCCCCTGATTGGGTCCTCCAAAGAACCAAAGCTTAACTTGAGTAGCTGCCAGGCTCACAGATTACAAACCCATGAGTCAGTTTCAGTCACATGAGGACTTTTCTTTGCCCAGTTTAACATTTCTTCCCTTATTGAATTCCAACCCAGGAAGGGCAGGAGCAGATTCTAAAAAGGGAGAAGGTGGAGAGGACTCCACCCTCAGCCCTCACCTCTGTGGTCTCAGGCCCTTTCCTCTGGCAGGTCTTAACTGAGAGGGAGAAGATATGACTTTCGATTAAGTTTGGAGGATTGCTATTTTATGGGCTGGAATTTCAAACTAAAGGTTGTGTTTGATAGTCTAAATTTTATCCAGTGTTTGGAAGAAAAAAAAAATTCTTTATTATGACAGAATTTTTTCTCCTTTATTTTAAGATATATTTAGCCTCAGTTATTATAAGCATCAAATTTGACCTATCTAAAAATAACAGTGGAAAAGGCAATGGCACCCCACTTCAGTACTCTTGCCTGGCAAATCCCATGGATGGAGGAGCCTGGTAGGCTACAGTCCATGGGGTCACTAGGAGTTGGACACGACTGAGAGACTTCACTTTCACTTTTAACTTTCACTTTCATGCATTGGAGAAGGAAATGGCAACCCACTCCAGTGTTCTTGCCTAGAGAATCCCAGGGATGGGGTCACACAGAGTCGTACATGACTGAGGCAACTTAGCAGCAGCAGCAGCAGCAGCAAAGAGAACAGAAAGTCCTCTAAATCCCTGTTAGAAATTTGAGAATTTTTATTGAGAATTTTGGAAATGCTAGAATAGAAGTATGAAGAAATAGGCAAAAATTATAGATGCTAAATGGGGCTTCCCAGGAGGCTCAGTCATATAGAATCTACCTGCCAGTGCAGGAGACACAGGAGACAAGGGTTCAGTCTTTGGGTTGGGAAGACCCCCTGGAGGAGGAAATGGCAACCCCCTGCAGTATTCTTGCCTGGAGAATCCCATGGACAGAAGAGCCTGATGGGCTACAGTCCACGACTGAGCACACATGCATAGATGCTAAATATTTGAATCAATTTTCAAAAGTAAGAATTTGTCTTTAGTGCCCTCCATGTGGCTTGCAAAGTAGTATCTGTGTAGTACAGTTTTGCAGAAAGGCAAGACAGAAAACAGAGAAAGCAGAGACACTGATGGGGTAAGAGGAGAGAAGAGACCCGTAAAGTTGGAACTGGTTAGCATTTCCTTTTTCTTTAAATATTTTTCTTTTTTTTTAATGTGGACCAGTCTTAAAGTCTTTACTGGACTTGTTACAATATTGATTCTGTCTTACATTTTTGTATTTTTGATTGCGAGGCATGTGGGATCTTAGTTCCTAAACCAGAGATCGAACCCACACCCCCTGCATTGGAAGGCCAAGTCTTAATCCCTGGAGTACCAGGGAAGTCCTTAAATCATTTCTTGACCTTCTTCAGAGGTTTTGGGATGATGACAGCTGGAAACAATGACCGATTAAAGTCCTTTGAAAAGAATGGCATTAAAACGGTGGCAGATGTAAGAAAAAATTTATGAAAATTTTTCAAAAGCTTAGAAAGTTTTATATCTGGATATGCTTTATGATCCACCAGACAGAGAAAATGTTACCAAAACAAAACAAAGTATATAAAATAATATATATTCATAAACAAAGATTTATAGGACTTAATGAAAAGAGAGTAAAGTAAGTGAATGAGTGAGTGAACAGAGGCAAATATGAAACTCAATCCAGCAGCTGACCTGGAAGTTGCAGTCTCTAAATCTAGACAAGGGTATAACCCGGCTCACAAGCTGTGTAATCACACAAGACCCCATGCTTAGTAGGGCCCTATGGCTTCTTGTTCACTGTTTTGGTCTTGAAATCCTTAACATTTTGAAAGAGTCTTACATTTTCATTTTGCACTGGGCCCTAGGATTTTTGTAACTAGTCTTGGGGGTAATTTATACAGATTTGAAGACAATCATAAGATATATGATAGGAAGTTCCATCTCACTGATGCTCAACAAGGCCAGTGGGCTTCATCAGTGTGGCTAGCAAAAATCGTCAAGCATCCCAGCTGACCTCTGTTGTCATGGCTTGTGTTTGGATAAGCATCTCCCAAAATACTTTGCAATGATATAATCATTTCTTTAGTAGTAAGTACCTTTCGAATATGGGAATACATAGTAAGTATAAAATTAAAAGACGCTTACTCCTTGGAAGGAAAGTTATGACCAACCTAGATAGCATATTCAAAAGCAGAGACATTACTTTGCCAACAAAGGTCCGTCTAGTCAAGGCTATGGTCATGTATGGATGTGAGAGTTGGACTGTGAAGAAGGCTGAGTGCCGAAGAATTGATGCTTTTGAGGTGTGGTGTTGGAGAAGACTCTTGAGAGTCCCTTGGACTGCAAGGAGATCCAACCAATCCATTCTGAAGGAGATCAGCCCTGGGATTTCTTTGGAAGGAATGATGCTAAAGGTGAAACTCCAGTACTTTGGCCACCTCATGCGAAGAGTTGATTCATTGGAAAAGACTCTGATGCTGGGAGGGATTGGGGGCAGGAGGAGAAGGGGACGACAGAGGATGATATGGCTGGATGGCATCACTGACTCAATGGACGTGAGTCTGGGTGAACTCCGGGAGTTGGTGATGGACAGGGAGGCCTGGCGTGCTGCAATTCATGGGGTCGCAAAGAGTCGGACATGACTTAGTAACTGATCTAATCTGATCTGATCTGATCTAAATTAAGATGTCAAAGAGTTTAAAGAATTCTCACATTTCATGATTTAAATATGTATATTTTTAAGAGGATTTAGATCCTGAGACATAAAAAAACTATTTACAGCATAGGGAGTATAGTCAATATTTTATAATAACTGTAAAATGAAGTATAACCCTTAAAAATTATGAATCATTATATTTTATACCTGAAACTTACTTAATATTGTCAATCAACTATAACAAAAATATATATATTTTTAATAAAAAAAGCCAGACTTAGGATTATAATTTGGTGTCTTTTAATTGAAAATTAATTTAGGCTTCAGATATGTTAATTTCATATAATTATTGAACTATTTAAAACCATCTAAGAATCACCATATTTACAAATTAATCGAGTTTAGATTCCTGCAAAACAATTGTTAATATTTGGTAGGTTTAGAAATAAAGAATTTTAAACATGACCTGATTTAAGAAAACTGTTCCTTAAACTTTAGCTTTATTTATTCTCACATATTAATTTGAAAAACAAAGTGAGTCTCTGAAAGACCTTTCTCTATCCAAAAGCATTTTTGAGAATAATATAACACAAACCTACATTCCTGCACCCCTGGAATTCAAAGAAATTGTGTCCATTCATTCATTCATTTATTTAACAAATAGTTATTCAGCAGCGTGCCAGGTGTGCAATGGTGAACAAGTAGAATTGTTCACACCCTGATGTCATTTAGGTATTAGTTTGGAAAGTTAATAGTTATCATAAGCTTGACTCATAGGTTTCAGCAACTGAACTGAACTGACTTACAGGTAAAAATGGCTCTTCATCCTTGATTTCTGGGGGGACAGCTTCAACAGCTGGTAGGTCAAATGTTTTTATCTTATACTGAACAGATTGAAGCCCTAGGTTCTAATTTATGCCTATTGTTCTGGCATAGTTACTAATAGTTCCACTTTAACACTCAAACTTTGGATGGTTAAAGCCTGTGACTTTCAGTTTAGTTCAGTTCAGTCACTCAGTCGTGTCCGACTCTTTGTGACCCCATGAATCGCAGCACGCCAGGCCTCCCTGTCCATCACCAACTCCCGGAGTTCACCCAGACTCACATCCATCGAGTCAGTGATGCCATCCAGCCATCTCATCCTCTGTCGTCCCCTTCTCCTCCTGCCCCCAATCCCTCCCAGCATCAGAGTCTTTTCCAATGAATCAACTCTTCGCATGAGGTGGCCAAAGTGTTGGAGTTTCAGCTTCAGCATCATTCCCTCCAAAGAGATCCCAGGGCTGATCTCTTTCAGAATGGATTGGTTGGATCTCCTTGCAGTCCAAGGGACTCTCAAGAGTCTTCTCCAACACCACAGTTCAGAAGCATCAATTCTTCGGTGCTCAGTCTTCACAGTCCAACTCTCACATCCATACATGACCACAGGAAAAACCATAGCCTTGACTAGACAAACCTTTGTTGGCAAAGTAATGTCTCTGCTTTTGAATATGCTATCTAGGTTGGTCATAACTTTCCTTCCAAGGAGTAAGCATCCTTTAATTTCATGGCTGCAATCACCATCTGCAGTGATTTTGGAGCCCCAAAAAATAAAGTCTGACACTGTTTCCACTGTTTCCCCATCTATTTCCCATGAAGTGATGGGACCGGATGCCATGATCTTCGTTTTCTGAATGTTGAGCTTTAAGCCAATTTTTTCACTCTCCACTTTCACTTTCATCAAGAGGCTTTTGAGTTCCTCTTCACTTTCTGCCATAAGGGTGGTGTCATCTGCATATCTGAGGTTATTGATATTTCTCCCAGTAGTCTTGATTCCAGCAACTTGATTCCTGTGACTTTGCCCTTCTGTAATGATTTAAGCCTCTAAATTAGCAAAGTCACAACAGCACACACACGTTTTCTAATCTAGAGTGGCCCTGCACACTAGAGAAAATGTGAACCACCAATGTAATTTAAAATGTTCTAGTAGCCACATTCTAAAGATACACATGTGGTTAGCGGCTACCGTATCAGAAAATGCAGATACAAGTCTTTGCATCCTCTGCCATGGCTTCAACCTGAACATCAGTGGCTTCATCACACAAAAGTACCTTTTCCAGTGAATAGAAACATAGATCTTCCCCCATCAGTTGCCTTCAACAAGTGGAAAACCTGTTCCACACAGCCTTCCATGGCTAGGAGTTCAGGGTGTTTCCACTTGGAGGCTCTTATGCATAAAGTAGTTCGTAATGGAATGTTGTTCTTTGTGAGGCAGGCGTCCGCCCTGTTCTGCAGGAGACATGAGTTGTTCGGCATTCCTGGAGATGAGGTTCTGTGGGGCTGCTAAACTAGCCGACAGAGGTTCACAGACCAAGAGGGAGGGCTGGATTTTCTCCCTGTGTGGGTGTCCTCACTGAACACCGGTTCCTTAGAGGACACTGTTGATAAATCAGTCCATCAGTGTACATACAGGAGTGCCTAGGAGTCAGTTGTATACCATTATGTGTGATACTGCCTTTGTTTACAAGTCCATCTCTTCTCCCTGAGAATGCTGCTGAACAAAACATTACAGAATCAACCAACATAACAGGAACTACAGGCTTCCAAGAGGTTCAGAGGAAGGAATCCGGATAACCTAATTCAGTATCTTTCCTGATATCCTGACTTGAATCTGTGTGATCCTGGGAAGTCAAAAGCACCTCCCAGTACCTCTAATTTTATCTCCCCCCACCAAAAAAAAAAAAAAAAAAACTGTGAAGGACTATCTAATATTTGGGAGTGCAACCTGTGTATGCTTGTAACATTCCAGCCTCATGATCTAAGTATCTGGGATTTAACCCCTAAGGGGTGCAATTCCACTTTTCACTTTGAAAGACGCAGCTTTGTATAGCTGCTGCTGCTACTGCTGCTGCTAAGTCACTTCAGTTGTATCTGACTCTGTGCGACCCCATAGACAGCAGCCCACCAGGCTCTGCCGTCCCTGGGATTCTCCAGGCAAGAACACTGGAGTGGCTTGCCATTTCCTTCTCCAAAGCAGGAAAGTGAAAACTGAAAGTGAAGTTGCTCAGTCGTGTCCGACTCTTCACGATCCCATGGACTGCAGCCCACCAGGCTCCTCCGTCCATGGGATTTTCTAGGCAAGAGTGCTGGAGTGGGGTGCCATTGCCTTCTCCTCTTTGTATAGCTATTGCTCCCTAAATTATTCCACAGAAGAAAACTTAATGACAGAAATCTCTGAATACAGCATAGAGGAAACCAACTCACACCAAATGTATTTAAAGTCTCCTGTTGCATCCTGAAAATGTTGAGCAAATTTGCATCTTATATGTATTGGTTTTAACACACGAAATAGTGTATTTCCTCAAAATGTTGGATGAAAGTGAAGTTTTATGCATAAAATTTCCTTTAGGACAGAGAACATCTAAGTTTTCATGTGTCTGCTGTTGTTCTTCTGTTCCCTAGCTCCTACAGAGATGCATGACTTTGTTTAACAAATGGTTATAGAGCTCTTACCACACGCCAGGCGCTATGTCACTCACTGGGAAAACAGGCTTTATAAGAAATATAGCTGGTGTCTTTCTCTGTAAAGTTTTCACACAAATTTATCCATAGAACTGCTGGCTCAATATTTTCCTCCAAAAAGATAAATTACAGATGCCTACTGAATCAATGAGAAAATGTGGTTAAAAAAAAATACTAGCTAATGTACAGAAGGAATGTAAAGGTCTGCCATTTTAGCTAGTCTTTCAGGAACGTCTTCTTAACACTGGAATAGAGAGGGAGGCGTTAAGCTCTTCCATAGTATTCTTTGAAGTGGTGACTTCAGTAGATGACATCAGTATTGGTGGAGTGTTTCCTACACAAATGCATTCAAGGTAAATCTGGACCCTCCCAAGTCAGGATGATCCAAGAGTTGACCAGCAATCAGGGAGTGGCTCTCGTGCTTACTGAGATCAATACTGAACACCGGTAGGAAGAAGGGTCTTTTTGAATGGCTCTTGTCTGTCCCTGGGGAGCTGAGGGGGTCAAGGAGTCTAACATCAGAAAATAAGATGAAGGAGACAAAAGGAAATACTTATGAAGACTGATGTGAAAAGTCCTGGGACTAGTACACGTCTCGATGTCTGTAACTACAAGTGAGACCAGTGCCACGAGGATGGTTTTCAAGATGGATTTCTCAGAAGCTCTTCGGCTGGCCCACTTTGCTGTGTCAAACCTAAACATCCTCTTTTCATACTGGGGCTCTGTATAAGATTTCATTTGCAGAAGCAAGTATTTATAAAGCTTAAAAAATTGAAATACGCAAGCCTAGATGATTTCTTAGTTTTCATCGTATTCTAAAAGTCTACATTTTTAATGAGGGAAAAGGAAGCAGAATCTTTTGGCCAATCTTCTGTTGAATCCATAATTATATTTAAAATGCTTTTTTCCCCCCCTTAATGTGTAATTAATGAGAGGAAATCATAGTCCCTCATCAGTCTAATTTAAATCATTGTGTGAACTATTTTAAGTGAATAAGAACACCTGCTAGAACAACCCTAAGTGTTGAAAGCAGTTAGTTCTATAAAGATAGGTATTCATTAGGCAAATATTTAGCCTGTCTATGCTAGAGTCCCTCCAGAATGAGGTGTGTCTTTCTTCTTAAGTCAAACTTAATTACTTAATGGGGCAATTAAAAATAGTGGATGCTTTAGATTATAATTTATGAGGTATGAGGTTACATTACTGTATAGTTACATATCTTGCAGGACTTCTCTGTTTCCATAAAAGGTTTTAAGATTATCTTATAGTTTCTGTAGCTAAAGCTATGGAAGAAAACTGAACTCAGCCTTCAGAAAACTTCAGAAGTCATTTCTTTCAAATAATGTTAAATTTTCATGTGCTTAGCCTGTCATTTTTATCTTTAGGCTCTAAAAATCTCATATTCTTTTTAAAAAGCTTAATTAAACTATGGACAATAAATGAGCCATATCTTTCTGAATGACAAGTTGAATGACAAATTTATTTCATAGTTGAGCTAAGCACCAAACACTGATAAAATTCAAAGCATGCTTTATGAAGAATGTACTCTGATCTTTTATAAGATCTTTAAACACATGATAAAATATTGATTGACTTCTCATTATAAATATTGGAACTTATACTTTCACACAAAAAGGAAAACAAGAAAATATTTATCTGATACACTACACTGGGCAGAAGGAGAAACGACTGAAACTCTTCTTCAGTTTTTATTTGTTTTGCCTGTCTCTAGCTGATGTTGTATCTAAGCTATGCTTCCCTAGTGAAATGGAGGTGACCATTTTGTGTGGGAGACATGGCTTTTTGATATATGTAGCTTCACTAGGTTTAGGAAGGCAACAACTTTTTCTCATAAATTAATATGACTTGGATCCCTATCTCAGTGCAAGTGTTTCTTTTCTACCAGGAATACTTTTTAAATGTAGCCAAAACAAAATCAAAACTACAAAGCATCACCTCACACTGTTCAGAATAACCATCATTTAAAAATCTACAAATTATAAATGCTGGCAAGAGTGCAGAGAAAAAGCAACTGTCCTATACTATTACTGAGAATGTAAATTGGTACAGCCACTACGGAGAACAGTGTGGGAGCTCCGTAAAAAATAAAATATTAGAGATACCATATCATTCAGCAATCCCACTCCAGGGTGCATATCCAGAAAAAGACAAAAATTCTAATCAAAAATGATCCTGGAATATTTCTCAGCCACAAATAAGAATGACAGATGCCATTCACAGCAAGGTGGGTGGACCTAGACATTATCATACTGAGTGAAGTAAGCCAGACAAAGAAATGCAAATAACATGATACCACTTATATGTGGAATGTGAAAAAAGAAAATGATTTGAAATAGCTCAGCTGGAATTCCATCATCTCCACTAGCTTTGTTCATAGTGATGCTTCCTAAGGCCCCTTGACTTCACACTCCAGGATGTCTGGCTCTAGGTATGTCCACACCATCATGGTTATCTGGGTCATTAAGATTTTTTTGCACAGTTCTTCTATATATTCTTGCCACCTCTTCTTAATCTCTTCAGCTTCTGTTAGATCCTTGCCATTTCTGTCCTTTATTGTGCCCAGCTTTGCATGAAATATTCCCTTGGTATTTCTGATTTCCTTAAAGATAAATCTTTTTCTCTAATCTTTCTGATTATAGTATTTTCCTCTATTTCTTGCATTATTCAACTAAGGCTTTCTTATCTCTTCTTGATATTCTCTGGAATTCTGCATTCAGATGGCTATATCTTTCCTTTTCTCTGTTGTCTTTGGCTTCTCCTTCCTCATCTATTTGTAAGGTCTCCTAAGACAAGCATTTTGCTTTTTTGCATTCTTTCTCTTGGGGATGGTCTTGATCACTGGCTCCTGTCCATAGTTCTTCAGGCACTCTGTCTATCAGATCTAATCCCTTGAATCTTTGTCACTTCCATTGTATAATCATAAAAAATTTGATTTAGGTCATAGTTGAATGGTCTAGTGGTTTTCTCCACTTTCTTCAAGTTAAGCCTGAATTGTGCAATAAGGAGTTCATGATCTGAGCCACAGTCCGCTTCAGGTCTTGTTTTTGCTGACTGTATAGAGCTTCTCCATCTTCGGCTACAAAGAATATAATCAATATATAATTATATTATATATTGATCATATTATATACATAATATATTGAGCAAGAGAGTTCCAGAAAAACATCTACTTTTCTTTATTGACTACACCAAAGCCTTTGACTGTGTGGATCACAGCAAACTGTAGAAAAAAATTTAAGAGATGGGAATACCAGACCAACTGACCTGCCTCCTGAGAAATCTGTATGCAGGTCAGGAAGCGACTGTTAGAACTGGACATGGAACAATAGACTGGTTCCAAATAGAGAAAGGAGTACATCAACGCTGTATATTGTCTCCCTGCTTATTTAACTTCTATGAAGAGTACATCATGGGAAATGCTGGGCTGGATGAAGCACAAGTTGGAATCAAGATTGCCAGGAGAAATATCAATAACCTCAGATATGCAGATGACACCACCCTTAAGACAGAAAGTGAAGAGGGACTAAAGAGCCTCTTGATGAAAGTGAAAGAGGAGAGTGAAAAAGCTGGCTTAAAACTCAGCACTCAGAAAACTAAGATCATGGCATCTGGTCCCATCACTTCATGGCAAATAGGTGGGGAAATAATGGAATTAGTGACAGACTATTTTTTGGGGCTCCAAAATCACTGCAGATGGTGACTGCAGCCATGAAATTAAAAGACGCTTCCTTCTTGGAAGAAGAGTTATGACCAACCTAGACAGCATATTAAAAAACAGAGACATTACTTTGCCAACAAAGGTCCGTCTAGTCAACGCTATGGTTTTTCCACTGGTCATGTATAGATGTGAGAGTTGGACCATAAAGAAAGCTGAGCGCCGAAGAATTGATGCTTTTGAACTGTGGTGTTGGAGAAGAGTCTTGAGAGTCCCTTGGACTGCAAGGAGATCCAACCAGTCCATTCTAAAGGAAATCAGTCCTGAATATTCATTGGAAGGACTCATGCTGAAGCTAAAACTCCAATATTTTGGCCACCTCATGTGAAGAACCGACTCATTGGGAAAGACCCTGATGTTGGGAAAGATTGAAGGTGGGAGGAGAAGGGGATGACAGAGGATGAGATGATTGGATGGCATCACTGATTCGATGGGCATGAGTCTGAGTAAGCCCCAGGAGTTGGTGATGGACAGGGAAGCTTACCGTGCTGTAACCCATGAGATCACAAAGCACTGGACATGACTGAGTAACTGAACTGAGCTGAACTGAACATATACATGGGCTTCAAGGTGGCGTTAGTGGTAAAGAACCTGCCTGCCAATACAGGAGACATGAAATGTGAGTTCCATTCCTGAGTCAGGAAGATCCTAGAGTGGGGCATGGCAACCCACTCCATTATTCTTGCCTGGAAAATCCCAGAGACAGGGGAGCCTGGTGGGCTACAATCTGTAGGGTAGCAAAGAGCTGGACATGACTGAAGTGACTTAGCATGTACACTGTGTCAATTATAAAATGAAAAGTCACACAACTGTTTTCTCATCATTTTCAAATATTTTAGAGATCATTTAAAAATATAGTGTTCAATTACACTATAAGTGAAAAGAGAATCTGTTATAAAATAATTTACAAAGTACAAATATAGTATTCAAATATATGCTGTAAATACATCTATAATGATCCAATGTATAAATATTTGATGATTCAAATTTTTATAAATAGTTGATTACATGTTAGATAATGGTTAAAAAGAAGTTGTGGAGTCTAAATTTAAGACACACTTGTATACAAACACTTGAAGTGTATATACAAATGCTAATAGTTATTTTTCAATAGTTAATTTTATTATGGATGAGCTTAAGTGTTCATCTTAAATATCTTTCCTTTCGTTAATGAACTCTAGCTTTCTGTATTTTTCTCCCTTACTGTAGAGAGCCCCCTAACAGCTCTCCTACTCACAGTGTTTTATTGCCCTTCCTTGTTCTGCCCATTGGTTGGTGCACCCTGACCTTCTGCACACACTGGCCATCCTGCGTCAGTCCTGAGCTCCTCACCACTGCCAGGGGTCATACCTGACCCATCACAGTCATACCTTCTGCAGTAGCACCAATGGTTTCAAATCCAGCACAAGCCTCTCAATAATTAGCTCCCATTTACAACTCCTTTCTAAAATGTCCTGCTTATATTTTCTTCCTTAAATTTTACCATTCCTGATGTAACAGATAGTCCTTTACATGTATCTTTACCTACTATGTTGTCGCTGCTTAGTCGCTAAGTCATAGCCTACTCTTTGTGACCCCATGGACTGTAGCCCGCCAGGCTCCTCTGACCATGGGATTTTCATGGCAAGGATACCGGAGAGGATTGCCGTTTCCTCCTCCAGGGGATCTTCCCAGCTCAGAGATCCAACCTGCATCTCTGTATTGCGGGGAGATTCTTTACCACTGAGTCAGCTGGGAAGCCCTTACATGTATATGTAGATGTATTTTCCTAGTTGAAGGTGTTCGAGAATAGAGGCTGTGTTCAAGTATCAAAGTCTCCTAAAGCATAATTTTCTTACATGTGTGCAACTGTAAAGATGAAAGAAAGTTTCACCGAAATGAAAGTCTATATCACAGCTACAAAGATTAATAATAGATTAATGATAGTAACAGCTAACACCTCTCAGATATTCAATTTATGTTCAGTGATGTTTTAAGGGACAAAGACAGACATTCTCATTTAATCCTTGCAGCAGTCTGGTGATGTAGATTCCATGTATGGTGATCAACCATCCAAGTTTGTGTTTAGCACTGAAAGCTTCCTGTCCTCAGGAAACCCTTAAATCTTGGGCCAATCAGGACAGTGGAACACCCAAATAGTGATATCACTTTGTTGATGAAGAAACTAAACTTAGAGGGGTTAAGGAATTTGACCCAGATCACAAAACTGGTAACTGGAAGAGGCAGAATTCTTAACAGGCAGTCTGGCATCAGAGAACATATTTCTTCTTTTTCCCTTGAAGTTAGCTTGTGCTTTTATTTGCCAGTATAATTTAACTACAGTGGCCTGAAAACTTTAGTGATTAAAAAGAAAATACATTTTACATCAGAATCCAACAAACAAACACACACACATATGTAATATATGCTGTGCTGTGCTCAGTCGCTTTAGTCGTATTTGACTCTGTGACCCAATGGACTATAGCCCTCCAGGCTTCTGTGTCCATGCGGATTCTCCAAACTAGAATCCTGGAGTAGGTTTCCATGCCTTCCTCCAGGGGATCTTCCCCACCCAGGAATCAAACCTGTGTCTCCTGCATCTTCTGCATTGCAGATGGATTCTAGACCACTGAGCCACTGAGGCAGCCCCTAATATACATACATTCATAAAAGTGAAACAAAAGTTTAGTCTAAAACATCTACCTTAAGTGTTTTGGGTTTTGGGGGTTTTTTTAAGCAGTTTTAGGCTTATAACAAAATGACAGGAAGGTACATAAATTCCCCTATATAGCCCCTCTCCTCATATGCATAACCATTATCAACAGAGAGTAACTGGTATCTTTTTTTTTTTTTTTAACCAAGGGTGATCTGCTTTGGCACCTTTTAATCACCAAGGTCCCCAGTTCATCTTCGGGTTCACGTTAATGAAGGGAGTAGTGTTTCACATTCTATGAGTTTGGACAAAAGTATAATGACATACATCCATCGTTATAATGCCACTCAACATATTTTCACTGCTCATAAAACAACTCTATACTCCATGTATTCATCTCCCCACAAATTCCTGGCAACTATTGATCTTTTTATTGAAACAGCATATTCTTAATTACCAGATGCATCATAATAGCATAAAAAGACCAAACTCAGAAGAGATGGAAATAATGACTTTTAGGGAAAGTAATTTTTGGAGTGAAAAATTGAGAAGTTCAACTATTATTTATTTCACTTTTCAGATAGAATGGTTAATCCTTAGACTGGTTAATTTTTATCCCCTCAGTATCACACATTAAGAAGGACAGAGTCAGGTTTCAAGCCTAAGATGTCTGACTTTTCCAGCTGTATACTTTATCAGCATCCATGGAAGAGGTAATTGATGAAATAAACAACAAATGGAGGTGAAGGCATGCTCCAGCCAACAATGATGCTGGTGAGATTGTGCCACCAACCTGCCCAGAGGTGCGTGACTCATCCAGAGGTGGAAGTGAAGTGAAGTGAAGTGAAGTCGCTCAGTCGTGTCCGACTCTTTTTGACCCCATGGACTGTAGCCTATCAGGCTCCTCCATCTATGGGATTTTCCAGGCAAGAGTGCTGGAGTGGATTGCCATTTCCTTCTCCAGGGGATCTTCCTATCCCAGGAATCAAACCCAGGTCTCCCGCATTGCGGGCAGACGCTTTACCATCTGAGCCACCAGGGAAGTGGATCCAGAGTTGGAGACGCCTAAAAACCTGGAATATTCAGTTCTCACCCTGAGAAGTTGGGATGTGATCAAAAGGACAGAGCCCCAAATTGCTAGAACCATGTTTTCTTAGCATCAGTTCAAGCTCAGAGGCTCTGCTGCTGTGGTCCTTGTTCTTGCTCTTCCCCAAGCTACTTTCCAGTTTTCCCTTCCTCTGATTTATATCCGCATCCTCCTCAAAATTACTCCTATTGCTAGATTATTCAAGCTCACAATAAAAGGAAACTTTGCTAACACAAATGGCAAGGCAAAGGCTCTGATACAGATGGAGACAAACCAAACAGAGAGAAACGTGGTTGAACAGTGAACCCTATAGAAGGAGAGACTGAGAGTCAGGACATCAAACTGCAAAGAACTTCAAGTCAATTGTATTAATCAGGATTCTTCCTAATGTCTGTGGATGCATATACATATTATTGTAATTTTATGTATTATATATTTATATATACTATATTTATTATATGATGGTATAATTATAAGTAATGGTATTTATAATATCAGTTTATATTTTGTATCAATACAAATATATTTATAGAAATAAATGGAAAATATTATAAATTTTGAATATTACACATAAATATATTATATATAAAGAGATACTTTCTTGTAAGGAATTGGCTCACATAGTTATAGAGGCTGAGAAATCCCCAGATCTTGCAGTTATCAAGCTGGAGACACAGGAGACTCAATGGTGTAGTTCCAGCCTAAGCCCTTGTCTGAAGACAGTAGAAGACTGATATTCCAGCTCAAAGAAAGTAAGCAGAGAGAGGGAATGCTTTCCTGCTTAACCAAACACTGAACATCCCTTGAGCCCATCAAGTTGATCCATAAAATTAATGATCAGGCTGATCCTTGTTGGCAACCTTACTAGAAATGCTTGAAAAGGTATCTGAGGCTGAAGAGGTATAAGTTTAAAGAAGCCTAAAGCCCAACTTTAAGATTTTATAAAGGGATGACAGAGGATGAGATGGCTGGATGGCATCACTGACTCAATGGATGTGAGTCTGAGTGAACTCTGGGAGTTGGTGATGGACAGGGAGGCCTGGCATGCTGTGATTCATGGGGTCACAAAGAGTTGGACACAACTGAGCGGCTGAACTGAACTGAACTTAGAGTGTTTGAGTTAAGATTATTGTAATTGTTAGGGTAAAAAAAAACAACTAATTATGCTAAGAGAAGTCATATGGAAAGGGATGGGATTTACCATTGGGACAATAATCAGATATGCAGATGACACCACATTTATGCCAGAAAGTGAAGAGGAACTCAAAAGCCTCTTGATGAAAGTGAAAGTGGAGAGTGAAAAAGTTGGCTTAAAGCTCAACATTCAGAAAACGAAGATCATGGCATCCGGTCCCACCACTTCATGGGAAATAGATGGGGAAACAGTGGAAATAGTGTCAGACTTTATTTTTCTGGGCTCCAAAATCACTACAGATGGTTACTGCAGCCATGAAATTAAAAGATGCTTACTCCTTGGAAGGAAAGTTATGACCAACCTAGATAGCATATTCAAAAGCAGAGACATTACTTTGCCAACAAAGGTTCGTCTAGGCAAGGCTATGGTTTTTCCTGTGGTCATGTATGGATGTGAGAGTTGGACTGTGAAGAATGCTGAGCGCTGAAGAGTTGATGCTTTTGAACTGTGGTGTTGGAGAAGATTCTTGAGAGTCCCTTGGACTGCAAGGAGATCCAATCAGTCCATTCTGAAGGGGATCAGCCCTGGGATTTCTTTGGAAGGAATGATGCTAAAGCTGAAACTCCAGTATTTTGGCCACCTGATGCGAAGAGTTGACTCATTGGCAAAGACTCTGATGCTGGGAGGGATTGAGGGCAGGAGGAGAAGGGGTCGACAGAGGATGAGATGGCTGGATGGCATCACTGACTCAATGGGCATGAGTCTGAGTGAACTCCAGGAGTTGGTGATGGACAGGGAGGCCTGGCGTGCTGCGATTCATGGGGTTGCAAAGAGTCAGACACGACTGAGCGACTGATCTGATCTGATCTGAATGTCCTGTTGCTTCTAGACCCTCATACAGATTTCTCAGGAGGCAGGTCAGAAGGTCTGGTATTCCCATCTCTTTAAGAATTTTCCATAGTTTGCTGTGATCCATCAAGTCAAAGGCTTTAGCATATTCAATGAAGCAGAGGTAGATGCTTCTCTGGAACTCTTTTGCTTTTTCTGTGAACCAACAGATTTTGGCAATTTGATCTCTGGTTCCTCTGCCTTTTCTAAATCCAGCTTGAACATCTGGAAGTTCTAGGTTCACGTACTGTTGAAGCCTGGCTTGGAGAATTTTGAACATTACTTTGCTAGTGTGTGACATGAGTGCTTTTGTGCGGTAGTTTGAACATTCTTTGGCATTGCTTTTTTTTGGGATTGGAATGAAAACTGACCTTTCCCAGCCCTGTAGCCACTGCTGAGTTTTCCAAATTTCCTGATATATTGAGTGGAGCACTTTAAAAGCATCATCTTTTACGATTTGAAATAGCTCAGCTGAAATTCCATCACCTCCTCTAGCTTTGTTCGTAGTGATGCTTCCTAAGGCCCACTTGACTTTACTCTCCAGGATGTCTGGCTCTAGGTGAGTGATCGCACCATCGTGGTTGTCTGGATCATTGAGCTCTCTTTGTATCATTCTCCTTGTGTGTTCCTGCCACCTCTTCTTAATGTCTTCTGCTTCTGTTAGGTCCATACCGTTTCTGTCCTTTATTGTGCGCATCTTTGCATGAAATATTCCCTTCATATCTCTAATTTTCTTGAAGAGATGTCTAGTCTTTCCCATTCTATTGCTTTCCTATATTCATTTGCATTCAGAGAAGACAATGACACCCCACTCCAGGACTCTTGCCTGGAAAATCCCATGGATGGAGGAGCCTGGTGGGCTGCAGTCCATGGGGTCGCTAAGAGTCAGACACGACTGAAAGACTTCATTTTCACTTTTCACTTTCATGCATTGGAGAAGGAAATGGCAACCCACTCCAGTGTTCTTGCCTGGAGAAACCCAGGGACTGGGGAGCCTGGTGGGCTGCTGTCTATGGGGTTGCACAGAGTCGGACATGACTGAAGCGACTTAGCAGCAGCAGCAGCATTCATTTGCATTGATCACTTAGGAAGGCTTATCACTCCTGGCATACTGGAGTCCACGGGGATGCAAAGAGTCAGACATGAGTGAGTGACTGAACTGAACTGAACGTCCTGTATTCAAATGTAGAAGTTCCTGCAGAGAGCACAGGGTCAACTCTCATCTGTTTTCCTGTCCTAATTTTTCTGCATTTCTCCTCTACCCCAATTCTCTTTTCTGCTGACATATCTTGCTTGAGAGGATGAGTATGGCTGACCTGGCCCAGTATTTATGCTACAGTTCGACCTAAACTTCCCATCATCAGATGATACCCTTGTGTGCATCCTATTGCAATAGCCCCTTAACTGCTCTCCTTGATTTTGTCCTTTGCCCTATATTCCAAGTTCATACAGAGATCACAGTGATATAAAAGCTAGGGATTCCCCATTGGTCCAGTGGTTAAGATTTTGCACTTTCATTGTGGAGGGCTCGGGTTTGATCCCTGAACTAAGGTCTCACAAGTTTTGCTGTGCAGCTTAGATAAATGAATCATTGATCCTTTATAAATGAATAAATAAATTCTTAGGAAGAACTACTACAAAGCTAGTGGAGGTGATAGAATTCCAGCTGAGCTATTTCAAATCCTAAAAGATGACTCTGTTAAAGTGCTGCATTCAATATGCCAGCAAATCTGGAAAACTAGTGGCCACAGGACTGGAAAAAGCCAGTTTTTGTTGTTTTCTAGGAAAGCAATGATAATATTACAGAATCGTCTTTCTCCTTCAGAGATTAGGTTAAAAAAAATCACTAAAGAACATAAAAACATTCCTGCCCAAAGAGATATAGTAACAGAAGACATGAAAGTCCCATAGTACAACACTAATCTGTGGATGATATTTATTATGTGTCCACTGGATACAAAGCCACTGTTGAAACATTCTGCTCTTTAAGGCTAATCTCTGATCCTTGATGTCAAGAATGGTAGATACTATATTTGTCTGCTCAGCAATCTTTATTTCATTTAAGTAATTTTCCTTCTCCATTTCATTTGCTCCAAAAAGATACTCAAAGTCAAATCAGGACATAAAAAAAAAAAAAAAAAACAAAGCCAAAAAAAGCACCATACAGTTATTGGAATAAGAAAAGTTTGAACTAAAGAATGATAAACTATATCAGCGCATTGGAGTAACAAGAGATCAGCTAATAAAAAATAAAGACAACTCTAGATAATTAGGAATAGCAGACACAAGAAGAAGCACTACCCTCAGTGTAGTAGATTAAATAGTCATGGTCACCCAAAGCTTTAGAATGTGACCTTATTTGGAAATAAGACCTCTGTGGATGGAATTAGTTAATTTAAGATGAGGTCATATGGATTCAGTTGCACCCTAAATCCAGTGACCGGCATCCTTTAAAGAGGCCTTGTGAAGACGTACGCAGAGGAGTGCACCATGTGAAGATGGAGGCACAGATCCAAGGATGCAGCTACAAGCCAAGGAACGCCTAGGGTCGGTGACAGCCACGAACACTAGGGGCTCCCCTCATAGCTCAGTCGGCAAGGAGTCTGTGTGCAGCGCAGGAGACCTGGACTTGATTCCTGGGTCAGGAAGATCCCCTGGAGAAGGAAAGGGCAACCCACTCGAGTCTTCTTGCCTAGAGAATCTCATGCACAGAGGAACCTGGCGGGCTACAGTCCATGGGGTCACAAGAATCACACACAACTTAGCAACTAAACCACCAGTATCACCACTAAAAGCAACTAAACCACACAACTTAGCAACTAAACCACCAGTATCACCACTAAAAGCTAAGAAAGAGACAAGGGATGGTTTCTCTCGCAAAGTCTCCACAAAGAACCAAGCCTGATGATACCTTGATTTTCGACTTCTGAACTCCCAAGGTTTGAAAGAATGCATTTCTGTTGTTTTAAGGCATCAAGTTTGTGGCAATATGCTATGGCAGCACTTAAAAAACGAATCCACCTAGAACTGCAAGAGAACGGCAGGAGAAGAGCACCTCCCCACCCCAGGACTGAGATCCAGAGCTCTGTGGGGCGGTCATAGCTGTGGATCACTGGATGGAAGCAGAGTCACTGTGATGCCTCCCTGGTAGAACTCACTGCACATCTATCTTCTGGGTTACTGGAGAAAGGGAAAGCCACGCATAGGTGGTAACTTGCTTGAAGCATTCTACCATCAAAGTTGCCAAGAGGGTTGCTGGGGAAAGCTGCCAGGCACTGAGAGCTGCTGACCATCGTGCACGGGAGGAACTGGGTGCATGGGGAAGTTAGCTGCATGACAAGAGCTGGGCGCTAGGGAAGCTGCTGTCCTACCAGACCTGGGTTCTGGCAACACCCGGCACGTCAGGCTTCTGCCAGGCAAGCATGACAGTGCAGGAAAGGACAGTGCCATCCTCCTGTAATGTTTCCTCCACGCTTTCCACTGGCAGAGCTTAACATGGCGCCAGGTGGCAAAGAGAATATATTTCCGTAATATCTTCTAAAAAACCCGAATGAACCTTCTGGCCAATCCTCTGTTTAAATGCTCGGCCTCCATTTTCAAAGTGTGGGTAATGAATGTAATGGATTGGGATAAACTGAGAACTGGTCCAAGGGTCAATTTTTTTTTTTTTTTTTTTTTTTGCACACCCATTCCTGAGACATGGGAGTGAGCACCTGGACTTTGGAAAACCATAGACACTCCTGAAGTACCAAACCTTGAGAGAGAGAAATTCCTTTTTCTCTTTGTAGTGCTAAAACTGAAGACCGTGAAGCTGGGGTTGTTAAAACCCATCTTACATGATATACAGAGAGAGTCTACCTACAAAAATAAACAGCGCAGTCACAGACTCTGTGGAAAAACACAGAGGCTGTGCCCTAATGAGACCATGTGTGTGTGTTAGTCACTCAGTCGTGTCCAACTCTTTGCGACCCCATGGACTGTAGCCCACCGGGCTCCTCTGTCCATGGGATTCTCCAGGCAAGAATACTGGAGTGGTTTGTCATGCCCTCCTCCAGGGGATCTTCCTGACCCAGGGATCGAACCCAGGTCTCCTGCATTGCAAGTGGGAAGTCCTGCATTGAACCAGGGAGATTCAATGACACCACTGGAGCCCTGGATCCAGCCTTACCTAAAGTTTACTCCCCAAATTCCAATACAGTTCTGTTTTTCCATTGTTTGGGTTGAGTTTCTGATGGTCAGCTAAAATTATCCTAAGTACCAGCTGTTATCTAGGCAGCAGTACGGCAGCCCTGGGGTTAAACTTGTGTGCTTTGTTTTTCAGAAACTAACCATTAAAATGTAGAAAGTTCCATGTTCCCCCTCAAAAAAAAAAAAAAAAAATTACCGTGTTTCCCAGTCAACAAGGTTACAGTTTGAACAACCATACACCCACTAGCTTGCAGTTTTGGACACCGAGAATAACTTTCCCTCATTACCATGGTCTTGCCTACCCTTTCATGAATATGCATGCCGCCAGGTTTAAAGCTTCCCTGGCCCAGTGCTTTGGGGACACAGTGCTTTGAGAGCATCTCACTGTCTCCTTACTCGTCACAAGTAATAACTGCCTCTGCTTTTATCAAAAGACACGACGTTTTCATTTAAGCCAAGTGTCGGGCCCCGTCTAATTTGGTAGCAGTCAGAAGGAGTTTCCTTGGCCTGGTCTCCAGCACGCTGTATTTGGAGTATGTATGTTCTTTGGAATCAAGTGAATCAGGCTTAAATTCTGCTACCTTTATTTATTAACTGTCCCCTGAAGTGATCATCAATTCTACCATCTCTAAAAAATGGACAGCGCTCTCTCATGGCATTGGAGAAAAAAAGAATGTTCAAATAACGCCACTTGATTCTCTTAGTTCAATCTCTTCATTACTGCATTGAAAATATCAGCCTACACAGCAGCTGTATTGAACCATACTTCTCCAAAAGGGTCAAAAACTACATATGTAGAAGATTCACCTCATACAAAGATGGACTGAAAAAGATCCTTCTGTAGATGTCTTTATGCAATTCCTTCAATCCAGCCAGACACTCTTCACACTTTGTTGAAAGCTCTGGCAATAAACACTCTTCCTTCTTTTAGGTCTCAAAACTTTGTAGAAGGGCCTGCTCACTGGATATTCATAATCTTCACAAGGTTTTGAGCTATTTGAGTAAATTAGGAATTGGAAAATAAGATAGTAAGACTTGTATCTGTATATGCCCTTTGTTCTGAGGAGTTTATTGACTCTTCAAAGGTCAAACAATCCTGGAGAAGCCTTTTGACCTTTTGCCCCATGCCTGTCCACAGCAGACTGTAAGGTTTCCTCTCATGATATCCCAAATGTTTTCTTTTTCTCCCAATCGCTACCATTGCATGCTTTAATGTTATTACCACATGGCTTTAAAAAATGGCCAAGTCTTCTCTCTGCACAAATCCAGACAGTTCTTGGAATGTAAGCCAACTCATTTGTTTTTTTCTAATTTCCTTCAGTGAAGTTGGACATTGGGGGCATTTAAAATCTAACCCAACCCTGTCTAAAGTATAAAAATCCTGTTGCCTTTTATGTAATCAGCCAATCTAATTATAAACTCTATAAAGTTGCTTTTCTTTTTCCCCACTCTTAAGAAACCCCTTAAAGGAAGGGTTTGATTTTTAATGGCTTCCCTTTACAATTTCCTCACCGTGTTTAAGAGGGAAAAGCTTTGACTAGTACCTGATAGCATTTGCCTTTCCAGTTCTGTAGTAGTACCAACACGGCTCTGGCTTTAAAGATAAGCCAAAGGACTCACTGGATTCTTGAGCAATGATAAGGAAAGAAAAACAATAAAGACTTAAGTAACTCAGACTTTTTTCTTTCGTAGTTGCTAGAAGCCTCTTAAGGGGTTTATAGGAACTATACAAGGTGGAATTGGTACAGTGTCAGAAAATTGTTGAAGAATAAATATACATGTATTTGAAATGACATGATGAAAATAACTTCAAAATAATTAAGATCCTTATAAAGACAAAATACACCTGCTCACCTTGAGTCTAGATATGCCACCCAAATTCATGTTTATGCATTTGTTTGAACATTTTTCTCTAAATTCCATTTTTAGTATTGGGTTTAAATTAAGTCACATAAATGTGATCTTTTCTTGTTCTTTTTAAGTCTATTCTCATAATTTTTTATTAAAATAAAAAGGCTTTCTTAAAGCGTTAAGGAATATGCAAATATCAATGAAAATTTGATATTCATATTTATATATTAAATTATATATATAATACTTCATTATATATAATTAAAGAAATTTATAAAGAGTATATGCAAGGTAAAAAGAGAGTTTACTAGTTGGGAGGAATCATGCTGTTCTAATTGGAAGAGGCAATGTGGACAAGATTACAAGATTTAGTCGTGCATATTTGAAAGTAAGGCATTCCAAGCAGAGGAGGTCACATAATTTAAATTAGGTGGGTAGGCAATGGTCATATGGTTCTGGGTAAGATTAGATCACCACTAGGTTTGAAAATTCTAGAAGAACAGACTGCTTATCTGTGTATCTTTGGTGCATGGCCATATGGCATGTTATCAATCATTCATTTAATGAAAGAATGTAGGGCAGATGAATAATGGGATTGGAAAGACAGGCTGAGCCACATTGTAACACCCTGAATGCTAACCTAGAGAGTGTGAATTTTACTTATATGTGGTAGAGTCATCTATGAAACTTTTATCGGCAGGGGCATATCACAACAAGCACTTTAAGTTGGGAAGACTCATTGACCAATGCGTAAGATACCAAGTGTGAGGAGAAAAGTGTTAGTCACCAACATACACGTTTTTATATGACGGAGGAGAAAGTTACTTAAGAAGCTCTGGGAGAGTAAGGTAATTAATAGGTTGTTTTTTTTACTTATAAAAGTGATTAGAAAAGGGTCAGAGCATGTTTGCTGTACTTGGATGGATACCAGGACTGAAAAGGAGACGCTGGGTAAACTGAGGATCAGAGACAGTGGCTGTGTGCTCACCATGCGCCTTGCACTGTGTTTTAACTGCACTGTCAGCTAATTTTCACAACAACTCTGAGTTAGCTAGTGATCTAATCTTCACTCCCGAGGGAGGAGCACAGACTGTCTGAAAACTGCCCAAATCACACAGCTGGTAACAGGTGTCAGCCCTGGTCTAGGGATTCCACAAGACGACCATCACCATGTCTCATCTGCCCAATTATCCTCATTACTATTCATCTCAACCTCGGCTGATTTACATAAACCCTCTGGGTTTTAGTTTCTTCATCTGAAAATGATAGAATTAAATTATGTCTTACCTCCTATTTAGCTCAAATACTCTAATATTCATTAGCTGATTCTAAGGCTTTGGTGACTAATTGTGATCACTAAAACATATTTTCCTGTGATTCTTCCTTCAATCCCAGCGTATGCAGTCCCATTGCAACATTAATAACCCTGAAACGGTCTGGATTCCCTTATTTCTGGATTTGGGTAGACTGAAACTTACAAAAGCAAAGTAACAGTGGCAAAAACCTTATGGAAAGGAATGGAAAGGATAGAAGTGGGGAAAAAAAGAGAGAGAAAAGAGAAATGCAAAGGAAAGAAGAAAGGAAATGGAAGTCCTAGAGAAATTAAACATCTGAATGACCTCGGCATCCTTAGCATATTCTTAGCATATTCAGAGTTGAAGAGCTTATGACACTGGGCAAAAATTAAGCCATCCACTTGCAGCGACCTGCCATTGCCCTGCACATGGCATGCAGTCATCACCACGCCATTGTCACCACCAGTGATTACCCTTGGTATCATCACCATCACTATTTTTGCCTTTTTTGTTCTTTGAGAGCTCTTCAGATAACATTTCCCACTTATATTTTCTCTTCTTCCTCTGTCTCAGTGTTTTCTTTTACTCTCTTTTCTTCTTAAACCTAATGGAGTTTTCCAGTATTTATGTCAATTGAATGGAGGCATTTAGGGGAGGCCTCCAATATACTGATTTAAATCTGATTTTGCTTCATTTTAATGATGCCTTGCTCTATCATTTTTAGGCTAGGTTTGTCTTACCTTCAAACCCTAGTTCTATAGAACAGAACTAAAAACAAATTTTTGCTTTTGCATGGATACATTATAGAATTTAATACCTTCCAAAAATTTCCCTTTCCCTTGAGTTGCCCTGAAGTCAATTTTAAAGCTAGGTTTTTCTAAATTGAAGACCTAGCATCTCAGGAGATTTCAACCTTTTTGGAAGAAGCATGGAATAGATGATGGGATGTACTATTTAGATTATCTTTTAGGACTGGGTCATTTATTCCCTAAGCTGCTGAAAACACTCCAGTTAAATCCTTCCTCTTTCTCTAGGAATTTTCTCAACCCAAGGGGGACCTTGGAATCAGCTTTCTTCCAGTGGCTGAAGATCTCTATGGGGTTACAAGGACACAGACTCCTTGTCTCAATTCTAGGCAGCTTTGAAGGATCACCTCAAAGCTCCTTCTGTCCAACCCTGCCTGCCTTCTGCCTTCCACAGGTGCTAGTCCTGAGAGCAGTCTCCAATAAACCATCCACACGCCCATTTCTGGCTCCGATTCTGTTTCCTGGTCAACCTGGCCAGCAAGCGTTGAGGACTTGGAACAGACTCTAAAGTTTCTGGTTTTCATTTGGTGCTGAGAGCAAAACCACAGAAATTCAAATGCAAAAGAATTTTAAAAAAAATATGGTGGTCTGGCTGAGAAATACCACTAGCCTTTGAAAAGAAATGCCTCCAGAGGTTATGTAATTTTATAGGATAAATGTGCTTACTTGTTCCAAATGAGGTCTTGAAACTTACTGGATCATCTGAAGTGACATTGGAAAACAAACAAGTTTTAATGCCTGCTCATCATTAATCCAATATTCCATAGAGCCAGTATTGAATATGTTAGCTGTAAGACTAGAGTTTATTTATGAATGAGTAAGATGAGAGCAAACACTCCCAGGCTGGACTGATTCATCTTGTTTGCTGAACTCGAATAGCATAGCCTCAAATTACACCCAAAGATAACCTGAACTTTGATGATTTTCACCATGAGGTTTCAATTAATTTCACAAAGGGCTGTTTCCTTGAAGGTACAAAATGTGAATGCATTGACTGCAAAGAAGTTTGCAGCCACTGGACGACTGTGAATGAGAGACAGTCAGTCTGTTTCAAGTTGGAATTTAAAGGTGACTTCAAAGTATTAATCTTAGTATTTTGTCTTGCAAGTTAGACTGACAGAAATTTGTTTCCTTTGACTTTGCTAAAACTACATAAACATATGAGCTTTGTAAAAGACTTTAATATTCAAAAGCAAAGAAGATGAAGTACCTATCTTTCAACACTGCTTGTTCAGTTGTGTCCAACTCTGCGACCCCATGGACTGTAGCTTGCCAGGCTCCTCTGCCCATGGGATTCTCCAGGCAAGAATACTGGAGTGGGTTGCCATGCCCTCATCCAGGGGATCTTCCCAACCCAGGGATCCAACCCACATCTCCTGCATTGGTAGGTGTATCCTTTACCACCGCATCACCCAGGAAGCCCTCAGTCTTTTCTTCCACCGCTTTATGCCCCTCTCTCTTTTCAGGAGTTATATCTGCATCTCCAGGCTTTCTAGATGTCTAATTTGAAGAGGCTTTCTAAGATCTTCCCTCAAGATAAAGACTTACGTAAGAATTTTTAGAACTCACTAAAAAGGATAACCTACCACTTCAAAACTCACAAAGATAGAAATAGAATATGTTTATTTTAAAATGAAAAGTTCAGTACCTTTACTATATAAAATAATAAATGCACTTAGAATTCTTCAAAAGGCAGCAGACTCAAGAGGCAGTTAAAACTATTTCTTTGCAGCTCAGGAATGGAGAAAATTTTATTCACAGCTGATGCTCCACCTCAACCATTTCAAGCATCTAGAGCTCTGTCTCAGTTTGTGTACCTACAAAAAATAACTGAAGAACTTTAAAAACGTAAGTGCATGTGTAGATAGCAGTCAGATAAGACTGGGATAAATCATACGCATAGTGTTCTTGTCTCTAAGCTCATTTTATAGTTTTAAAACATGAAATGTTAACATCAGATTGCTTTTTTTTTTTTTTTTTTCCTGCAGAGTAACCTTGACATTCCTGTCCCTCCCTTTCCCCTCACCCTAGGCTAATTATTTTAAGCACTGCCTTTGCTAAAGAAAACAAGCAAATGTGGGTGAGGCTATGTGGAAAGGGATTTTATATAAAACAGACATTCTATTTTTAGGGAGAGGAACCGCAGCATCTTTAAAGTGGCCCCGCAAAAGTAAGATTCTTTAAACAGTGAAACAAGGGAGGTTACAAAGCGAATAAAGGGAGAAAGTCAACAAGAGTCAGCAGTGGTGAAGAATCTGCCTGCCAATCCAGGAGCTGCAGAAGATGGGCATTCAATCCCTGGGTCAGAAAGATCCCCTGGAAGAGGAAATGGCCACCCACTTCAGTCTTCTTGCCTGGAGAATCCCGTGGACAGAGGAGCCTGGCAGGCTACAGCCCATAGGGCCGTAAATAGTAGGACAAGACTGAATGACTGAGCATGCACGCAAGAGCATTTACTGAAACAAGATGAGCCTGAGTTAAATCACAGAAGTAACTAGGAGAGAGAAGCCGCCCCAAAGACACATGTTGGGCAGCGTCATGACCCCGGGCTGCTTTAAGGGCATCCTCTTATCAACCTGGGAGTCCCTTTGTGGGCTCCACACAGGATTACAGCTGATAAGTCATGACAAGCACCCAGTGGAAACCCAGTCAGCTAGGAAGGGCATCACCCCTTTTGGTGCATGCATTCACATTACTTTGGCACTTATTATTATCATTTAAATGTAATCTCACCTTAGAAGGAAAAAAAAAAAATCCTATTTGCTGCCGTCTTAAGCCTGACAAAGTAATTGAAGTAGCTTATTAAGGCTTCTAAATGAGAGGCTCCAGATAGAGGAGCTCAGCTGGCAGCCTTGCAGAATGAAAACATCACATGCCTACCTCGGTGACATGAGCTCGTTAGACTCTGGGGAGTCACACACACATGCAAACACACACACACACTCACATACACTCACACACACACATGCACACACAGAGGAAAGAATAAGAAAAAGACAACAATAAATTCCAATCCACAGAGGAAGGAGCCAGGTTTCATGTCCATTTTTTTAGATACCACTCCACATCTACAACAGAATCACAATATCATAGTTCAAGCCACAGCTATTTGTCTTTCTTACCAACAGCAATTTGGTAGGTCAGGCAGAAATGAAAGAAAAAAGAAAATACTGATCACTAATGCATGCTCAATAAGGTTCAACTCTTTACGATCCCATGGACTGTAGCCCACCAGGCTCCTCTGTCCATGGAATTTTCTAGACAAAAATACTGGAATGGTTTGCCATTTTCTCCTCCAGGGGATCTTCCGGACCCAGGGATCGAACCCATGTTTGCTGTGGCTCCTGCATTGGCAGGCGGGCTCTTTCTGAGCCACCTGGGAAGCCCACTGATTACTGATAAAACCTATTATATACAACCGTTAGCTAAAAATATTACATTCTAGGAATTTTCCCTTTATCCATAAAAAAGTATTTGTCTGAAAGTGTCCATGTGGGATTAATCTAGGACCCCACAGATATCAAAATCCAAACACAAACAAGTCCCTTTCATAAAATGTAATAGTGTTTACATATAACCTATGTGCAAACTCCATATACTTTAAATCATCTCTAGATTACTTACCATGCCTAATATAATGTAAATGATATGTAAATAGTTGTAAATAAAATGCAAATGTCATGTAAATAGTTGTCTGAATGCAACAAATTCAAGTTTTGCTGCTTGGGACTGAAAATTTTTCCCTCTCTTTTTCCCATTTATTGTTGTTTAAATCCATGGATGCAAAACCATGGTTATGGAGGGCCTACTGTAATAATTTTGTCTGCTTAATCCTCACTAAGTAAAGTGATAACAGAGACTGGAGGCATGTAAATGCCAGGGTGACCAGGTATTGGTCCTCCAGAACACTCGAGGTCTCTAGGTATGCAGTGTTTGCTGCAGGGCAGGGGGTCCCCTAAATCTGGGCTCTCACCAACCAGGGACATAGCTTCTCCATATCAGCTCCCTAGGCTGAAGGAAGGGAAGGATGGAAATTCTTGTCACCTGCGGAAAAGCAACCTGAGGCCACCTGAACACCTCTTTCTTTCATCTTGCAGGTGGAGCATGTGGGTCACTTATAATATCTTTAAAATGCTCATCCATTGTTAGGATGCCATTTCTTTATCTCTCAGACGTTGAAGGTGGTTTTAAAATCACAAGGTAACAGCTTTTCAAATGTGGCTTTTCCTCTTTCTTGTGTAAGTTTTCCAAAGTTAGATGTTCTTGTCTTGACCTTCTTGCTCAAAAGTGCATTTAATGAGTCCTATGGAAGATGAAATAAGTGTCAAAAGATCAAATGACAAATATGTATTGGGTGCCAACCATGTGTAAAATGGCATGTGTAGCACAATAGAGGTTTTAGGATTAGTCAGAAGAGCAAAGAAACTAAAGCTTGGTGTATTAGCCATCTAGGGCTGCCATAACAAAAATACCAGAGACTAGGTGACTTTAATAATATAAATTTATCTTCTTATGTGACTGGATGTGACTGGTGATAGAAGCAAGGTCTGATGCTGTAAAGAGCAATATTGCATAGGAACCTGGAATGTTAGGTCCATGAATCAAGGCAAGTTGGAAGTTGTCAAACAGGAGATGGCAAGACTGAACATCGACATTCTAGGAATCAGTGAATTAAAATGGACTGGAATGGGAGAATTTAACTCAGATGACCATTATATCTACTACCACGGGCAGGAATCCCTTAGAAGAAATGGAGTCGCCATCATGGTCAACAAAAGAGTCCGAAATGCAGTACTTGGATGCAATCTCAAAAATGAGAGAATGATTTCTGTTCGTTTCCAAGGCAAACCATTCAATATTACAGTAATCCAAGTCTATGCCCCAACCAGTAACACTGAAGAAGCTGAAGTTGAACAGTTCTAGGAAGACCTACAAAACCTTTTAGAACTAACACCCAAAAAAGATGTCATTTTCATTATAGGGGACTGGAATGCAAGAGAAGGAAGTCAAGAAACACCTGGAGTAACAGGCAAATTTGGCCTTGGAATATGGAATGAAGAAGGGCAAAGTCTCATAGAGTTTTGCCAAGAGAACGCACTGGTCACAGCAAACACCCTCTTCCAACAACACAAGAGAAGACTCTACACATGGACA
Organism: Bos mutus; assembly: GCF_027580195.1. Lineage (NCBI taxonomy): Eukaryota > Metazoa > Chordata > Mammalia > Artiodactyla > Bovidae > Bos > Bos mutus. Next base: position 89,158,851 of record NC_091626.1, on the reverse strand, counting down.
TCACCAGATGCTCAACACTGAAATCAGATTGATTATATTCTTTGTAGCCAAAGATGGAGAAGCACTATACAGTCAGCAAAAACAAGACCGGGAGCTGCCTGTGGCTCAGATCATGAACTCCTTATTGCCAACTTCAGACTGAAATTGAAGAAAGCAGGGAAAACCAGTAGACCATTCAAGTATGACCTAAATCAAATCCCTTATGATTATACAGTGGAAGTGAGAAATAGATTTAAGGGACTAGATCTGATAGATAGAGTGCCTGATGAACTATGGACTGAGGTTCATGACATTATACAGGAGACAGGGATCAAAACCATCCCCATGGAAAGAAATGCATAAAAGCAAAATGGCTGCCTGGGGAGGCCTTACCAATAGCTGTGAAAAGAAGAGAAGTGAAAAACAAAGGAGAAAAGGAAAGATATAAGCATCTGAATGCAGAGTTCCAAAGAATAGCAAGGAGAGGTAAGAAAGCTTTCCTCAGCAATCAATGCAAAGAAATAGAGGAAAACAACAGAATGCAAAAGACTAGAAATCTCTTCAAGAAAATTAGAGATAGCAAGGGAATATTTCATGCAAAGATGGGCTCGATAAAGGACAGAAATGGTATGGACCTAACAGAAGCACAAGATACTAAGAAGAGGTGGCAAGAATACACAGAAGAACTGTATAAAAAAGATCTTCACGACCCAGATAACCAAGATGGTGTGATCACTCACCTAGAGCCAGACATCCTGGAATGTGAAGTCAAGAGGGCCTTAGAAAGCATCACTACGAACAAAGCTATTGGAGGTGATGGAATTCCAGTTGAGCTATTTCAAATCCTGAAAGATGATGCTGTGAAAGTGCTGCACTCAATATGTCAGCAAATTTGGAAAACTCAGCAGTGGCCACAGGACTGGAAAAGGTCAGTTTTCAATCCAATCCCAAAGAAAGGCAATGCCAAAGAATGCTCAAATTACCGCACAATTGCACTCATCTCACACGCTAATAAAGTAATGCTCAAAATTCTCCAAGCCAGGCTTCAGTAATATGTGAACCATGAACTTTCAGATGTTCAAGCTGGTTTTAGAAAAGGCAGAGGAACCAGAGATCAAATTGCCAACATCCACTGGATCATAGAAAAAGCAAGAGAGTTCCAGAAAACATCTATTTCTGCTTTATTGACTATGCCAAAGCCTTTGACTGTGTGGATCACAATAAACTGTGGAAAATTCTGAAAGAGATGGGAATACCAGACCACCTGACCTGCCTCTTGAGAAATCTGTATGCAGGTCAGGAAGCAACAGTTAGAACTGGACATGAAACAACAAACTGGTTCCAAATAGGAAAAGGAGTACAATATACAAGGCTGTATATTGTCACCCTGTTTATTTAACTTCTATGCAGAGTACATCATGAGAAATGCTGGGCTGGATGAAGCACAAGCTGGAATCAAGATTGTCAGGAGAAATATCAATAACTTCATATATGCAGATGACACCACCCTTATGGCAGAAATTGAAGAGGAACTAAAAAGCCTCTTAATGAAAATGAAAGAGGAGACTGAAAAAGTTGCCTAAAGCTCAACATTAAGAAAACGAAGATCATGGCATCTGGTCCCATCACTTCATGGGAAATAGATGGGGAAACTGTGGAAACAGTGTCAGACTTTATTTTTGGGGGCTCCAAAATCACTGCAGATGGTGATTGCATCTGCAATCCAAATTTCATTGCAGCCATGAAATTAAAAGACGCTTACTCCTTGGAAGTAAATTTATGGCCAACCTAGATAGCATATTCAAAAGCAGAGACATTACTTTGCCAACAAAGGTCCATCTAGTCAAGGCTATGGTTTTTCCAGTGGTCATATATGGATGTGAGTGTTGGACTGTGAAGAAAACTGAGTGCCGAAGAATTGATGCTTTTGAACTGTGGTGTTGGAGAAGAGTCTTGAGAGTCCCTTTGACTGCAAGGAGATCCAACCAGTCCATTCTCAAGGAGATCAGTCCTGGGTGTTCTTTAGAAGGAATGATGCTAAAGCTGAAACTCCAGTACTTTGGTCATCTCATGCAAAGAGTTGACTCATTGGAAAAGACTCTGATGCTGGGAGGGATTGGGGGCAGGAGGAGAAGGGGTCGACAGAGGATAAGATGGCTGGATGGCATCACCGACACGATGGACGTGGGTTTGGGTGAAATCCAGGAGTTGGTGATGGACAGGGAGGCCTGGCGTGCTGCAGTTCAGGGGGTCGCAAAGAGTTGGACACGACTGAGCGACTGAACTGAATTGATCTTCTTATAGTTCTGAAGATTGGAAATCCAGGATTAAGGTAACAACAAGGTTGGTTTCTGGTAAGACCTTTCTGGTTTGTAGATGGCTGCCTTCTGGGTCCTCATATAACCTTGGCTCTGTGCACATGTTGAGATGCAGTGAGACAGAGGGAGAGAGAACTCTGGTGTCTCTTCTTCTTCTTATAAGGACACTGTTCCTTTAGGATTAGGGTCCTACCTTTACAATTCATGAAATACCTATTTTCATTGAGAAGTGAAGTTGTTCAGTCATGTGTGACTCTTTGTGATCCCATGGACTGTAGCTTACTTGGCTCCTCCATCTGTGGAGTTTTCCATGCAAGAGTACTGGAGTGGGTTGCCATTTCCTTCTGTGGTGGATCTTCCCGACCTGGGGATCAAACCCAGTTCAGTTCAGTTCAGTTCAGTCGCTCAGTCGTGTCTGACTTTTTGTGACTCCATGGATTGAAATCAGGTCTCCTGCATTGCAGGCAGAAACTTTACCCTCTGAGCCACTAGGGAAGCCCTATTTTCATAAGTAATTAAAATAGCTTTTATTGGAGTACAGTTGCTTTATGATGTTGCATTATTTCCTGTTGCACAGCGAAGTGAATCAGCTATATGCCTGCATGTATCCCCTCTTTTTTGGATTACTTTCCCATTTACGTCATGACAGAGCATTGAACAGAGTTCCATGTGCTATAGAGTAGGTTCTAATTAGCTATCCATTTTATACATAATAGTGTGTATATGTCAATCGCCATCTCTCAATTCATCCTCCCTCATTTCCCCCCTTGATGTCCAACATTTGTTCTCTATACACGTGTCTCTGTTTCTGCTTTCCAAATAGGTTTGTCTTGTACCATTTTTCTAGATTCCATGTTTATACATTAATATACACATTGTTTCACTCTGTCTGACAGTCTCTAGGTTCATCCACTCTCTGCAAATAGCACAATTCCTTTTCTTTTTGTAGCTGAATGATATTCCATTGCACACATTACCCCATCTTTTTTTATTTATTCTTCTGTTGATAGACATCTAGGCTGCTTCCAAGTCCTGGCTATTATAAATATTAATGCTGCGGCACTAAACTTTGGAGTTCATGTATCTTTTGGAAGTATTGCTTTCTTAGGTATTTGCTCAAGAGTGGGATTCATGGGTCATGAATTTTCAGGCTGTTTTTCAGGCACTCAGTCATGTCCGACTCTTTGTGACCCCATGGACTGCAGCATGCCAGGCTTCTCTGTCCTTCACCATCTTCCAGAGCTTGCTCAAACTCATGTCCATTGAGTCGGTGATGTCCTCGAACTGTCTCATCCTCTGTCATCCCCTTCTTTTCCTATTTTCAGTATTTCCCAGCACCAGGGTCTTTTCCAATGAGTCAACTCTTCATATCAGGTGGCCAAAGAATTGGAGCTTCAGCTTCAGCATCAGTCCTTCTAATGCATATTCAAGATTGATTGGTTTGATCTTGCAATCCAAGGGACTCTCAAGAGTCTTCTCCAATACCACAGCTCAAAAGCATCAATTCTTTGGTGCTCAGCCTTTTTTACAGGGCCACTCTCACACCATACATATGGTACTGTTCTCTGTAGTGGCTGTATGAGTTTACAGTGTCACCAACAGTGCAAGAGGCTTGCCTTTCCTCCACACCCTCTCCAGCAATTATTGCGTGCAGCTTTTTGGTAATGGCCATTCTAATGGTGTGGAGTGATACTTCATTGTAGTTTGTTTAGCCTTTTTCTATTATTTACTGATGTTGGGTCTCCTTTCATGTGCCAATGGCTCTTAAAGCCCTGTGCCTGCATGGTGCTTTCCCCTTATCTCTCATCAAATAGGCAAACCTGCAAGACTGCGGAGCATATTTACAAAAATATCCACATCCCATCCGTCTAAACTGGATCTGCCCCCATGGGAACTTATGTGTACTTCTCATTTAACTGCAGGCAGGTCTGGCAACATGGCTAGCTGTGGGCAATGTAACATGAGCACAGGTTTTAAGGGTTATATGTGGTTCCACATCTTTCATTTTTTTTTTTTTTTTGTCTGCCATAGGAATGCCAACATCCAAGGCAAGCCCTGCTCCTTCCCCTGGATGCCAGCAGGAAGAAAAAGGCCTGGAGCCGGGCCCACCTTAGGCCTTGAGCAACATGCAAAGGTGGCGAGACAGAGCCTTCATTGTGGTCAGCAGAAACTAACAACTGTGTAACATCTCCTCCCACGAAATCCATATTTTGAGGGTTTGCTGTGTGCCAGGAGCTTGGCAAACATCACTTTCTTGATTTCACAACAACTGTATGAAGGGGTGATGATAATCACCCCGCCCCCCTCAGGAAACTGAAGACAGGGAGGTTAAGTTATCTAAAGCTACACAGCCAGAAAGCAGCGAGCCAAAATGTAAACCAAAGGCGAGCTGATTGGTAAACACAAGCTCTTAGTCTTTTCCATGAACATTCGATGTTGAGTAAAAGAGTCATGATAATAAGCACCCTAAGGTTAAAGCTAGTATAGGTTCTGGAAGAGACTGAGTGGATAGTGTGAGAGTGGCTAAAGCCCAGATGTCAGCACGAGGCATCTTCGCCTGTCCCCTGCTCAGGTTTTCCAGAGAAGCACTTACAGTCCCTGCAAGAGGGTTCTGACTATTCACGTATGCCCAGGCGGCGATCCCAGCATGGGTGGCCAGGGCCTCGGTTTTGTTTGTTTTACAATATGCTAGAACATTGCCAGCTAACATTTTTCAACTTCTTTTTTCTCTTTTCAGTCAAACCAATTCCAAATGTTTGAACTGCTAAATGGTGGAAAGAACTAAGAGTAACCAGCAGGACAGAGTTTGTTTTGTTTTTTTTTTTTCTTTTATGAAAAATAAACACTTTGAAGAAAAGCAAGATTCATCTCCTCACTCTAGCAGGGAAGAGAGGAAGGCAAACCATCACCCATTTCACACATCATGGTAGACAAAAAAGTTTTGTTTTGGGGGTTTTTATTTTTCAAGGTGTCTTTAAATATTGGAGACATGAAATGATAAATGATGTCTAACTTATGATGAAAAGTAACCTAAGTCCTTTGCCAACAAAGGTCTGTCTAGTCAAGTCTATGGTTTTTCCAATGGTCATGTATGGATGTGAGAGTTGGACTATAAAGAAAGCTGACCGAAGAATTGATGCTTTTGAACTGTGGTGTTGGAGAAGACTCTTGAGAGTCCCTTGGACTACAAGGAAGTCAAACCAGTCCATCCTAGAGGAGATCAATCCTGAATATTCATTGGAAGGACTGATGTTGAAGCTGAAACTCCAATACTTTGGCCACCTCATGCAAAGAGTTGACTTATTGGAAAAGACCCTGATGCTGGGAGAGATTGGGGGCAGGAGGAGAAGGGGACAACAGAGCATGAGATGGTTGGATGGTATCACCAACTTGATGGACATGAGTTTGGGTGAACCCTGGGAATTGGTGATGGACAGGGAAGCCTGGCGTTCTGTGGCCCAGGGGGTCTCAAAGAGTGGGACACAACTGAGCGACTGAACTGAACTGAACCTGAGTCCTTATTAGTTAGGAACCTCTTTAGTTGCAACAACAAGAAGTCAGTCCAATTCTTCCTTCCTCTCTATATCTCTGTCCTTTGCCATATGACCCTGTGAGGAGTGTCTTATTACTGTAGATAGGATCGACTTTCCTCATTGACCCACGGGGCTTGCTTTGCCAACAACAGGGGGAAGTGCCAGTATGCCAGCTCACAGCATAAACCAATGCCAAAACCTCAGCTTCTCTGCACACCAGTACCGAATCAAATCTCAGAGATACAGTTTCGATGAAGTAGGAAAGGGTAGCTTTAGTATTTTGCCAGACAAAGGGGGCCACAGTGGGCTAATGTCCTCAAAACCATGAGTCCCACTTGGGAAAGAGAGAAGCTTTATAGTAATTGTTTGAAGAGGCAGTGATCAGCTTGTGGACCTTCTTCTGATGGGTTGATGTTGAGGTAAGTCCGAGTCAGCATCATCAGCCTTCAGGTGCAACTGCTCTGGGGTCTACATACTTGGGGGTGGCATACCATCATGGACTTCTCCAAAATGGAGGGGGTTTCAGTATCTGCAAAACAGTTCAAAGATATTACTGTGTGTATCCCTTGATGTGGAAACAGGACTTTGCTCCAAGGCTGCTCTTGACTGTTTCTCCCTGGTCTCACATCCCCTGCCTTCTCTAGTTAAGAGTCTCTTCAATCCGTCCATCAGGACTCAGGAAATGTCATGGAAGTTGAATGAGGGCTGTTTCCTACAATCAAAGAAATGAGAGAGCTCAAGGCCTTGCACCCAGGAGCCCCACAGGGCCCTGCATGGTATCAGAACCTCAGGGAGTCTTCCTTCTTTCATTTCTTCTCTTGACTGCTTCTCCTTTCATGAGAAAAACATGCCTGGGCTAGCCTGTTGACGCCAGAAAGAGACCACGAACAGGAGAAAACATGAGGTACACCCAGCCCAGCCCAACCCAGCTTAGCTCACTCCTGGCCAACCCGCACACTCTCAGGGTAGACAAATGCTAATTGCTGTTTGCTCCAGAGACATTGTAGCTGTTTATCATACTGATAGACCAATTCAGGGCAGCTTCAGTGAAAACCAATGTTTATTGAGAGGATAGAAAGGGAGTCTATAGAATCTGAGGGAGAACGACTAAATTGAACCTAGAGAAGCATCAAAGCCATAACCTGAACTTGAGCAGCAGAGTTAGTGTACTTTATGTGGCTCTGCCACGTGTCTTGGTCTCTCGGTCAATTACAGCTTCTTGGAAGAGTCCATCTGATTGGCCCAACCTGATTTTCTGGGCCTCCTCTTATCCAACAGCATGGCCTCTTGGCCATGGCCCTCCTCTGTGGCAAGCCGTTCCAAAGTGCTAGAGACTGAAATGATGACTGGAAAAGGGTCCAAACTAATTTATTTAAAGTGAAGGAAAAATGTAATCGTACCCAAAGTTTGGCCCAGAGCCTAGTTTTTCATGTTTGTTTGTTTGTTCTCCCAACCCACCCCAGTGTGGTGTGTAATTCAGTGGGCTGCCTGAAGGAGAGGGTTATGGAATTCTCCTCAAGACACTCCGAGTCAAGGACACACAGGAAGAGACTAGATTGTGGTGCCCACGTCAGACTCCACTCTTCTGTGAGCCGCTCTTCTGCAGACTCCCAATGCCCACTAACAAGCAGTTTTACAGCTAAAGCCGTGCTTCATCTCTTTCTGCCTGGAGTTCTATTCCAGCAGCTTACCTGAGCTGGTTATGAATTCCTTGAGCACAAGGCTCTGGTGAGGATCTGTCCACACCCACTTCATAGCCCGTCTACCAAAATTTACCTCATGTATTAGTCTCCTAAACCTGCCCTAACAGATTGCTACAAAGCGTGTGGCTTAAGACCCAGAAATGTATTCTTTCACAGTTCTGGAGGATGGAAATCAAGGTGTCAAAGAGCCACGCATTCTCCAAAGTCTCCAGGGAAGAATCAGCTCCATGCCTGCCTCCCTTTCTTTCTTTGGCTACGCTCGGTGACCTGTGGGAGTTCCTGGAGCAGCAGGGGGAACCTGTGCCCCCTGCAGTGGCAGAAGGGTGGAGCCCTAACCACTGGAGCACCAGGGAAATCTTTGCCTCCCTCTTCGTTCGGATGCTGTGAGCAATCCTGGTTTTCCCCGTCTTACAGACGGGTCGCTCTGACCTGGGTCTCCCTCCTCACATTCTCCCCTCATGTATCTGTGTCTCTGTGTGTCTTTCCTCTTCTTATGAGGACACATATGACACTAAGGGTCCACTCTGCTCCATATGACCACATCTTAGCTAATTACGTCTGCAAAGAGTCTATTTCCCCATACAATCACATTCGGAGGTTCTGGGAAGGATGCGAATTTTGGGGAGAGGAAGCTGGAGACACTCTTTCAACCCAGGGCACCTAGTGCAACAGCATCTTGATCTCTACAGGACTCTCAGAGCTGATCAGGCCACACTGTTATCCAGCCAGCAATCCCATCATTCTCTTTTGAATGTCTTTCATTAATGGGGTGCTCAGTTCCTTGGAAGTCTGTTATGTCTAATTTTTAAAGAGCTGCTCTTTAGCAATTAGTTCAAATACCCATCAATAAAAGTTTAGATAAATAATATGGGCTATTTTCATAGAAAGGGATCTTGAACAGTCATTAAAATTATGAGGACCTATAGTTATTAACACATAAAACTTACATAATGAATTGTTGAATAAAAAGCAGATTGTAAAGCACAATTTAAACTAATTAAACAAATTAGTTTCATTTATTTAGAGATACAAGTGCATTTTAAAACATGAAACTTGAAAAGAGTTGAAGTTATTTTTGGATGCTGAAAATAAAGATGGTTTTTCTTTTTCCCCAAAATATTTCTATAGTGAGTTTATTTATTTCAAAAATGTTGAAGTATTTTTAAATGATTATAAAAAAAAGGTGTTATTCTTTATTTTGATTAGAAATATTCTTTCTAATCACTTCCATCATCTCTCTGCTCAGTCTATGACTTCAGAGTATTGTGAACTAATATCCTAGTGATATTTACAAAAAAATCTCCAGTAAGATATTATTTGCTCCCCACCAAAAAAATACAATTCATAAATTCTAACGCTGCCTTATTTCTTCCTTTATTTCTCTACCTTAGAACATGCAAGATGTTTAGCCTACGAATGAAAGAAAATAAATGAACAAATTATCAAAGGCCATTTTGACAGCACTGGCTTCTATTATTCCTTTTAATTCTTACCAATTTAGTAAGTGGTGTATAGAATATCTTGTTTGATTTTTTGTCAACAATATCATTAAATATCTTTATCAAAATCCCGTGGACAGAGGAGCCTGATGGACTACAGTCCATGGGATTGAAAAAGAGCCGGACGACTTGGCGACTAAACAACAATTGTGCTGACTGATCATTTTACATTCCCTCTGTGAATTACCTATAGCCCAGTTTTGCTCTTTAAAAAAAAATTGATCTATAGGAACTATAAACATATTCTGTATAATAACCCTGTTTTTGAGATATAGGTAATTTCTTATAGTCTATCATTTGGTTCTTGTCTAAGTCTCATCGTTTGAACTTTTCACTTTCAGACATAAAAACTAGCTAATATTTTCTTTGGACTTTCTACTATTCCTGTGTTGCTTAGAAAGAACTTTCCCATTCCCGAAATTACAGGTAGTATTCTCTTCCATTGTCTTCTGTAAGTGTATCTTTATTTTAAAGGCATAGTGAATAAGGTAAGAAAGTTATGACAAAGCCTCTCAGTAGTGCAAAGCCCCTCAGTCTTGCCAGTTTCCTTTTTGTGTCTTCAAAGTTTTTTACTCATTATTTCACAAGCAGTGAGTGGACAGTAGTCATCTGAGATTTAAAGACCTGTAAGTCTAAATGCTTGCCAATCACAAAGAGCTCACGAAAGACATTTTGAGATACTATTTGTAAAATATTTTGGTCATTTTCACAATTTCCCAGTTGTTCATTCTGGCTCGAACTCACTTTCAATAAGACAGAATTTTGAGAACATCTTTGATAAGCCATTTCATTAGGAAGATTGCATTCATTGTTATCACAATCTATAAAAACCAGGTCCAAATGAAAGAGTTTGTATAAAATATTACCACCTGCAGTAGATCTAGACCAAGCGTTATTAGGATTACCACCATACATAATAATGGAGAACTTTTTCTGAATGATGGTTATGACCTTTAACAATTATTTATATTAGTACTTAGAGCAGTCTATAAAGAAGAAATTATTAAATTATTATCTCCATTTTCCACACACAAAAAAATGAGGCATATAGGGTTCAATTTGTCTACAGTTCAATAGCTGGTTCAAAGCATAATCAGAGTCAAATACACATTGCCTAATGGAAAAAGCAAGTTATACTTATTTTAGATGGTATGTATTTAAACGATGATAACAAAGTCCAGACAACATCATCAGTAATGGAGAAATGGTGCTTGTACAGCCTTTCATGAACCACGTTATCCATTAGTAGTACACAGGGTTCACACTTCCCTACCGAGAGTCAAATGGTGGAAGGTTACAGGAAATTACTTTGTACAATATAAACGAAGGAAGAGAGAAATTAGCATTTCAAAGCTGATGTGCATCTGAGAGGGAAATCTCTAGAACAGATCTGCACCATGCCGCAAGAGCTGCTGATTGACATGCAGTGAAATAAACAGGCGCAGTGGTCCTCAGAGTCTTCTTCCATAAGATCATCCCAGTCAAACCACCTCCCCACTCCCTTCCTGCAACCTTGTCCCTCCATTCTTTCAACTCCAAGCTTCCCCATGCTCATGAAGCCTTAACACACCTATGCTGGATGCCTATGGAGCATTTGTCCGCAATCTACTGCTTTTACATTTTTGATGATTTATATGTAATATTTGTGTAATTCTTATTTTGTAAAACATTTATCCATACATCTCATTTAAGTTCTCCAAGTAATTCATCACTGACTCTATGGACATGAGTTTAAGCAAGCTCAGGGAGCTGGGGATGGACATGGAGGCCTGATGTACTGCAGTTCAGGGGATTGCAAACAGTCGGACATGACTGAGCAACTGAACTGAACTGAGGTAATTCTAGAAAAGTACAGGAAGAAAAAGTGATACTTTTCTTTTACAGGTGAGAAACATTATATGAAAATTCCTTTATCAGTGAGGAGGCAACACCTCCAACCTCATGTCCTAATGCAAGAACCTTGTCGGCAATACTCCAGGACTAGTATTTTGTGAAATCTCTTTGCCTTTGGTCCTACTGTTCCTAAAATACTTCCCCCTCAGAGCTTCCGATTCTAAATCCTTATCATTTTCTCATTAAAAGACAGTCTATTGAAAACACACACACATACACACACATGAGTCTATTGGAATGTATGGTTTTACTTATCATGATTATTTAAATATCTTCAACATGTGACAACTCCAGGAAACACACTTTAGCTCCACCCTTTTAATTTTAGCATAATTTCAATACTGAGGATAGCACTCAGTGTCCATTTAATGTCTGAGAAGTTGCAAAGACATCTTTTTCTTTTTTTTTTTTTGCAAAGCTATCTTGATCATTAGGGTTAAAATCTTTTCAATCCAAGGACTCTGAAGAAAAAATCTCATCTGAATGCAAAGTTCTTATTATTTTTCTATTTAAGAAAATGCTCGTAATGTATGATTTCTCCTAATAGACACTTTTCTGAAATTAGTCAGCGGAAATGGCAATATTGTCAGTGGAGCCACGAAAAAATGGAGGGATATTCCATTTGGGAACATCAGCTCTGTGCCCTATGGTCCTTGAACTCCAACAGCTATTTCTAAGGATACGGATTCACATCTGAGGCTCACAAGGCTTTCCAGGGAAAAGCACATCTGCATAAACAGTTCGGGTCTCCTTCAGTGCTCCTGCCTAGAGCTTTCATCAGTGTCACTGCGTTTCCTTTGATGTGTTGCTCGCTTCTGCTCTCCAACCACAGTTTCTGTTTAGTTCTCATCCCCTCTCAAGAGAACGGGACATTTGGCAAACTTAGAGATTGCTTTGCAGACAGAGTCATTCAAAAGCTCCTATGAACTCTCCCTTTTTTTCCCATCTTGCCCTCTTTAAGAAAAGTTACTGAAACTTTTCTAAATTAGGGGAGGGAGGAGGGTTCAGGAAAAAAATTAGAGAAAAAAAAAAAAATAAAAAAAAAAAAATTAAATTAAATTAAAAAAATAAAAATAGAATAAATCTAGATGTCTGCATAGAGGATGTTAGGATTTTTTTTTAAAAATTTAAAAAGTCAGTCTTTTTTTCCTGAATAATCAGTTTAGCTTTAGCTTGTTCTTATCCTAATGGTGACTAAACTTGAAAGACAAAATCCAGTAGATGTGATTAGAAACTTCCCACTAGTATATACACTGCTGCTATGAATGCAACATGTAATGTACATTCTGTACAACTAGGATAAGGCAAATTAGGTAAGAAGTCTGATTCTCTTCACTCTGACAGAGTACAAATGATCATCTTTCCGGAGTGCAGGAGGAAATGAAGAAATAGCATGCTTCTGGAAATTTCCTTTTCAGACCTGAGCAACCTAAAAACAATAAATTTGGTTAAAGCAGAACACTCCTTCCTAGGAGTCAACAATCTTTACAAACTGAATCTTCACAGACACCAGGTTGAGATTTTGACCCAAGTAATGCAGAGCTAGTCTTTTTATGCTTTCATTTTCTTTTTTTTCACCTGTAAGGATGAATCCATTTTTTTTTAAGCTAGAGCTAGAAACATTTGTTGTACGGAGTACAATACATTGTCATTCATCACCAGGGTTTTAAAAGATTGATATGTAATTCATGGCTAAAGTTTCCCCAGGGCTTTATTCACTCATACAATGTGGGAAATTTGGATATGATGTGATACTGAAGAACAAAGAAAGGTTTTACAGGCCAATTTCTATAGCTTTATCTCCCTACATACATCTGTACCCATATCTCTATTTATACCTTCACTTATCATGAAATAAAGTTGAGTAGCAATCAATCATGTGGTAATAGAATAGTTTATGAATGTGACAGTAAATTATAACAAGTACAATCTTCACAGGTAGATATATATTTCCTTAGCAGTTATGCCATTTATTTCAAAGAACTTCAAAATTCACTCTAAGAAACTACATATTAACCTGTTTCTCTTGAGACTCCTTTCCATTTTCTGTTGTAATTTCCTGAGCTTGAACATTGGCTTTGAGCAACAAGAATGTGTCTTCAATGTCCACTTCTTGCTACTTGCTGTTGGCTTGAAGGCATTTGTTGAGGTGATTCTGAAAAATGACATTACCTTTCTCTGGGATCATCAGTTTTTCTGAGAGAATTTTGCATTATTTAGTTTTGCTTTCCTTTCAGAATACAAAGCTTTTCATCAGCTTTCTGTAATTTTTTTTTTCAATGAGATTTATGGGCTGAATAAAATGAGCTCACCCAGTGGGTGCTATACAAGTAGCTTCCTGTGAATTCTCACGGTCAATTATTTTCAATGTACCAGTAGATCATAAATCTCAAAGGCCATAAAAATATGCTTTCTCAAGGTATGCTCTAGTCTGTAAATTCCAAGGTGGATGGCCTTTGCCTCAGATTCTAAAAGCTCTTTTTTTCTTCCTTCTTTTTCATTACAAATGATTTCTTAGTGTCTGAGACTTGTGTTACTGAGGGAACAGTAACAAATCTCAAAATTTTCAACATTTCTGCAAAACACAAACATTAAGAAGAGTGAGATCTACCCAAGCTCTGTTTTCTAAGTACCTTTCAGCCTCCTGAGTGACAGAATTTCAGTTGTAGGAAAGAGAGAAATAATTCATAGAGTAAAAAAATAAAGAAAAAGAAAAAAGCGGGGGAGAGGGAAAAGCATTTCATCATCCCTTCAATGTTATACAAACAATCAAGGCTTATCAACAACAATCACTTTATTTATTTTTAAAATATGTTTTTCAACTTAAATTTTTCTGAAATAAGAATACATTTTAAATACATGTGCACTTTCAATGCCACATTGTTTCAGTTTTATTTATTTATTTTTCTGAAAGTCTTATTGAAAGGAAGGTATCTAAATGTATCTAACATCTTAATATACAGAAATGTATTCAATTCCTACTTATTTCCTAGATCTGACCACTAACTTGCCAAATAGAACATTAACACATGTCTTGTGAGCCTGGAAAGCCAAATTCAATATTTATAATAGTACATGACATTGAACTAGGAATCATATAATCTAGGAAGGAAACATATAACGAGGCAGTAAATGTGATAAACTCCACCCTGGGAGGTAATAATATGGAAATGGATCTCTGGTTGGGCCAAACACCAAAAGAAGTATGACCCTGCTGAGGAAGCTGCTCCCTGAGCAGAATGCTGGACATAAAATGTTTTATTTTTAAAGTTCTCTGTTTCCCTATCTCAATATTATAATTGACAGAAATAGTTCTAATTTTAACAGCCAGTGGATATTGCTTTTTTTGAAAGGTGGTTGAAATCAGACCATTAGAGTAACACACACAATGTGTTGAACAAGTATTGCATGGAAGAGCCCAAAAGAATATTCCAACAGTGAACCAAAGATTGCAGGGCTCTTTTTAAAGAGTGAAGTACATGTTCCAAAATTATCAATGTCTGAAATAATGTTCAATAGTAATGATAAAGAAATCACAGCTTGATAAGTAAGTACAGCTTGGTGGAACAGAAGCTAAGGATCCATTGAAATATGTAGACGAGAGAATATGATCAAAGGGTTTGAGTATTAAATTACGCTATTTACTGTTTCAAAAAGTTGCACTTCACAGTATGATAAAACTTTATAAAGCATTTTAAGGGGAAATTTTTAGTCTCAGGGTGAATTGCAGGCATGAATTAACCTAAAGAGGCAATTATTCCTCTATCCTTATTTATTTCATTTCCACTTAACTAGTTATAGTGTGATAATTAATTTCCAGTTTTCCGATGAGGATTATTTAAGGGTTTGCTTTTTAAACCATCATTTACATATAGATATTTCTGGTATTTATTGTGAGATGTGGTTCTAAAACAGCAATGGTGGAGTACATTTATGATCATGTTTAATATGCAACATTAAAAATAATTACTTTCCAAGGAAAGGGTACCAAAAAAAATCGTGAAATATTGTAGACTTAACATTTAAAAGCAAAAAAGTAAAACACAGCAAGAGTATAGGTGCTTCTTTATTCATTTAAGTTTTTGTTTGGTTTAGTTTTCCTTTGGTAATGGGTGGGGAGGCGTATTCAAGAGATAATTTAAACCCCTGGATTCTGAGTGTGAATATTTGCATCACTTAAAATCAATGCTGATGATGATTTAAGCTATGAAATTAAGACTCTTGCTCCTTGGAAGGAAAGCTATGACAAAACTAGACAGCATATTAAAAAGCAGAAAATTACTTTGCAGACAAATGGCCATATAGTCAAACTATGGTTTCCCAGGTAGCGCTAGTGGTAAAGAACCCACTGAGATATGGGTTCAATCCCTAGGTTGGAAAGATCCCTTGGAGGAGAACATGGCCACCCACTCCAGTATTCGTGCCTGGAGAATCCCATGGACAGAGGAGGCCTGCCGGCTATGGTCCAAAGTGTCGCAGAGTCAGACACGACTGAGTGACTTGGCACAGCTGCCTAGTTTTCCCAGCAGTCACGTGCCACAGGTATAAGGACCATAAAGAAGGCTGGGCACTGAAGCACTGATGCCTTCAAATTGTTGTCTGGAGAAGACTCTCGAGAGTCCTTTGGACTGCAAGGAGCTCAAACCAATCAATCCTAAAGGAAATCAACCCCAAATATTCACTGGAAGGACTGATGCTGAAGCTGAAGCTCCAATACTCTGGCCACTTCGTGACTTAAGTCACTTAGAGACTGAACAACAAAAACAGCCAGTCTAATATCTTTTTCATTGCTGAGTACAAGAAATAGTTGCTGGATCTCTCTAGACCTCAGTGGATGACTCATGATTATAATACTTATAAAAAGGAAAGGAATGAAAAAACAAAAAAACAAATGGGAAATCTAGCACCACTCTCACATCTGGCCCTATGGAGCTGTTTTGTTCTCTTCGGCTGGCAGTTGAGAATCAATCTGGAATCCCACTGGCTAAATTATGAACTGCCAGAGGCAGATCTGTTCCACTAACTGTTACATCCTGGTGAACAGACTTCCTCAAAGCAAAAGTGAGACAGAATAATTCTGGACCAACTGGAGAAGGTATTACTCATTTCCACAGATACCATCCCAGGTCGGTATGCAAATTGCCACTTCATATATCATATACGATGACAGTAGCCAAACAAAATAAAGAATTAAAAAAAAAAAGTCTGCCACTGTGAGATGCATACACATCTGCTGTCTTAGTTCACATTCTAGAATGTGAGTGTGGGTTAGACACAGGGTAACTCCTAAATATGAAAGAAATTAATGCGTAAAAAGGAAATGGAGGACCAATATTTTCAAGATAGCAGAAGAACTTTTACCAACTCTTACCAACTTTTTGTTGATAAATGTTCAGGGAGCTTTTCCCTCAGAATAACTTCGTGTTAAAAAATAAACTTGATGACACCACCCTTATGGCAGAAAGTGAAGAGGAACTAAAAAGCCTCTTGATGAAAGTGAAAGTGGAGAGTGAAAAAGTTGGCTTAAAGCCCAACATTCAGAAAACGAAGGTCATGGCATCTGGTCCCATCACTTCATGGGAAATAGATGGGGAAACAGTGTCAGACTTTATTTTTGGGGGCTCAAAATCACTGCAGATGGTGACTGCAGCCATGAAATTAAGACACTTACTCCTTGGAAGGAAAGTTATGACCAACGTAGATAGCATATTCAAAAGCAGAGACTTTACTTTGCCCACAAAGGTCCATCTAGTCAAGGCTATGGTTTTTTCAGTAGTCATGTATGAATGTGAGAGTTGGACTGTGAAGAAGGCTGAGCGCCGAAGAATTGATGCTTTTGAACTGTGGTGTTGGAGAAGACTCTTGAGAGTCCCTTGGACTGCAAGGAGATCCAACCAGTCCATTCTAAAAGAGATCGGTCCTGGGTGTTCTTTGGAAGGAATGATGCTGAAACTGAAACTCCAACACTTTGGCCACCTCATGTGAAGGGTTGACTCATTGGAAAAGACTCTGATGCTGGGAGGGATTGAGGGCAGGAGGAGAAGGGGATGACAGAGGATGAGATGGCTGGATGGCATCACTGACTCGATGGGCATGAGTCTGAGTGAACTCCCGGAGTTGGTGATGGACAGGGAGGCCTGGCGTGCTGCAATTCATGGGGTTGCAAAGAGTTGGACACGACTGAGTGATTGAACTGAACTGACAAAAAAAATCTAAAAAAGAAAGTTCTTGACTTTTATTTTATCATGGACTCAGTGGCAGCTATGAATAAGAATTACACCAATTACCTTTGTATTGTGGTTGATTTTATACATTTCCTGGTCATCAAACTAGGCTGGACTATCTGTGTGTCTTGAAGAATTCTGACTCTCCTTATGCAGTCCCCAAACAAAACAAAACATTTTTAAGGCCCTGTTCTAAACAGGCATTATTCCAAGGTCTAAAAAGTGAAGTAGTAACAGAGCAATAATCCTGTAGAGCCTACATTTAAGGAGAAAAAAATGAAAATAAACAAAATAATTCTTCTATGGTGTTAGGAAGTATTAGGTATTAGGAGAAAAACAAATCAGGAGTCCAAGACTTCAGATAAGAAGTCTGGACTCATGTCAGAGTATCTTTGGTCTTAAACTGGGTAACGTCACCAAGATGGGTTAGAAACTGTAGAAAATAGACAGAAAAGGGGTTTGAAGAGTAAGTTCTGGACTTTTAAAAATGCAAAATGAGAGACAGATGAGGAGGATCCGGCAAAAGAGATTGAGAAAGAGTAAAATCAGATGGCAAGAACATGACGTCCTGGAAGTCAGTGGTAAACATCTTTGTGTCAAGTGTCATGGAGGGGTCAGATGCATGAGCACAGACGTCAAAAAGAGAAGAACATGCTGCAATCATATTTTAATACAATTTTGGTCACTCTGTGAGCCCGGGGCAGGGGGTGGGGAGATGAAAATATAAAAAAAGAATGTGAAGTGGTAGAAAATTTTTGCTGTGTTTTGCACAAAAATGCACATTCTTATAGTAAGCTGTCTTGCCTTCCTGACTGATCTTGTCTCTTGCCTCTCCCTGAGACACCGTTTGCCTCTAGAATAACTTCTCTGAGGGACTGTACCCTGACCCTTACCTTCTTCCTGCTTGCTTCATCATCTGTCTTGCTGGCCAGTCAACATGGCCATGAAGAACAGGACCATGGACACTCATGTTTGCTTACCCCACACACACCATGGCACCTTGAGCAAAATAAGGCTTCATGGTGTTTACTATCAAACAGAGGAAGGAAGGGAGAGTGATGGTGCTGCGAGGGAGGGAACTGAGACAGACAGAAAGCTCGTGATGTGAGGAAGGGATGGGGGGAACAGGAGAAAGATAGGTCTGTCCATGAAGATTGGCATTAAGTCAGTTTACAGAGCAGTGAGACATCTGGAGAAATCTTCAGGGAAACGAGACGTGACACTGAGAGCAACACACACACTGGAAAACTGTCCTTATTCCCAGCAAGTAGCCATTGGTTATCTGCTTTATAAGCATTCCCCTGTGAGCACTACAGTTAGTCAAGGGTCAGTCCATGGAATCCTTTCAAGGTCCCGTCAGCACTGAGAAGAGGGAGTCTTACATCCCAAATATGTAGTTTACCTGGTGAAAATGCTTTGTCTTTACCCTAAACTTTTTTTTAATTGTTTTTATTCTCAAAACAAAATTCAAGTTCTCCTGAGGAGAATTATGAAGCTGGTGGTTTTAATTAAGTTAAGTAAGGATTACAAACATTATGAACAATGCTCAAGAAGGAATATAAGCAAAATTCTCTCAAACAGATCTGACAAAAAACTTTCTCTAAGGGTTTAGTAAATAATTCTTCTCTGTTCTGTATCTCATCTCCCTCAACTCTCCATTGTCCTACTAAATATCTGAAGGAAGATTTCTGTATAAAATCCAATAAAACACTTTCCCATTTTTTTCTTGTAGAAATTTAATAACTATCTATGCTCCTAGCCAAGGTCAGTTACTGTAATAATTGGTTCCAATCCTGCTTATTTAACATATATGCATATGCAGAGTACATCATGTGAGATGCTGGCTAGATGAAGTAAAAATTGGAATCAACATTGCCAGGAGAAATATCAATAACCTCAGATACACAGAGGACACCACCCTTATGGCAGAAAGTAAAGAGGAACTAAAGACCCTCTTCATGAAACTGAAAGAAGAGAGAGAAAAAGTTGGTTTAAAACTCAACATTCAGAAAGCTAAGATAATGTCGTCCAGTCCCATCACTTCATAGCAAATAGATGGGGAAACAATGGAAACAGTGACAGACTTTTATTTTTTGGGTTTCAAAATCACTGCAGATGGTGACTGCAGCCATGAAATTAAAAGATGCTTGCTCCTTGGATGAAAAGCTATTACCAAGCAAGACAACATATTAAAAAACAGAGACATTACTTTGCCAACAAAGGTCTGTCTAGTCAAAGCTGTGATTTTTCCAGTGGTCATGTATGGATGTGAGAGCTGGACCATAAAGAAAGCTGGGCACTGAAGAATTAAAGTTTTTGAACTGTGGTGTTGGAGAAAACTCTTGAGAGTCCCTTGGACTGCAAGGAGATCCAACCAGTGCATCCTAAAGGAGATTAGTCCTGAGTGTCCATTGGAGGACTGATGCTGAAGCTGAAGCTCCAATATTTTGGCCACCTGATGCAAAGAGCTGACTCATTTGAAAAGACCCTGATGCTGGGAAAGATTGAGGGCAGGATGAGAAGGGGATGACAGAGGATGAGATGGCTGAATGGCAACTCGCTGGACACGGGTTTGAGCAAGCTCCTGGAGTTGGTGATGGTCAGGGAATCCCAGCATGCTGCAGTCCATGGGGTCACAGAGTCGGACACAACTGAGCAACTGAACTGAACTGAACTGAATCTTACAACATCTGGAAATGTTCCCTTCGAAGCCTCAATAAGATGATTCATAGGACTTCTACCTAAAATGAGTTTATGTGCAGGTTCCCAAGTTATGGGCATGATTTTCTACCGAAATGGGAATAAAATGCAAATAAGACTCATAACTTTTTTATACCTTCTCAGTTCTCAGTTAGCAAACATCTATTGAGCATGCTCTTCATTTAGCCCTGTTTGCTTAGTTCTTTTCTATGCAAAAGGAATAAAAAGTAGTCCAAACTTTGTGCAAGTTACTATAGATATAAACATTAATATACCAGCTTAGAAATTCATCATCTCCAATTTCATAACTAACATCATCATCACTTTAAGTCATATTTATCGATCACTTACTTTGTGTTAAGAGGCACATTCATGTGTGTGTATGCACATGCTCAGGCTTGTTTGACTGTTTGCTGCCCTTTGGACTGTAGCCCTGCCAGGCTCCTCTATCTATGGGATGTTCCAGGCAAGAAGACTGAAGTGCGTTCCATTTCCTTCTCCACCGGATCCATGTAACACAGCGATCTAACCATCTCCCCTCTGTCTCTTGCATTGCAGGTGAATTCTTAACCTACTGAGCCACTGGGGAAGCCGCATTATGCACATTAATTCATTTTAACCTTTGCAACACCCCCAATTTACAAAATGAGAAAACGGAGACTTTGGGGAGCTGGAAAGTCACATAACTTGTAACAGTGTAGAAATTCAGATCCAGACAGTGAAACAGAGCCAGCATTCTTATTCATAACTCAACATTGCTTTCCAGGGTAAAAGCTTGGATATTGAAGTCAAACAGACCTAGCTTTAAAGCCTGCCTATAGCATTTATTAATTATAGAACCCTGGATGGAAAAAAACAAACAAAACAAAACAAAACAAAAACCCTGTAGACTCTAATCTTAATATTTTGGCTTGTAAAATGATAATTTAAAAAAAAATCAACCTTTTGGGGTTGTGTTGAGGCATCAGTAAAAGTTGATTAGCAAAGAGCAGCCCATCGTGTCTGACACAGGGGAGTATTCAGTAAATTGCAACCATTGTCATCATCATTGTTCCTGGTAGTCTGAAATCTCCTGATTGTCAAGGTGAGCTTTGTAAATGATCTCTTCTTTCTTTGAAAACGTGAATCAGTCCTTCCATAATTTCAGGGCTGAATTTGAAGTCATCAGATTTAATTCCCATATCCACCAGCAATCCATTTTCATCTACTTATTCAAAACTGGCATGTAGTGTATTTATTTCATGAAGCCCTTCCTTCAGCATTGAAGTGACTAATTCCAACTACTTTGCATTTAAACTGGTTGACACGTTGATTTATAATTGTTACTCTACAATTCCTCTGTCTAAAATTGTTTTAAACAAATAAATGTCCACACGTTTCCCTCAGAAAAATCACATCTGTACTTTCTTAAATTAGTACAGAGGAAGGAGTCCCCATGTGAACAGTGGCTATATTACAATATATATATATATGCTGGAGCAGAAATTGTAGGAGAAAGGATCATGATAATTATACTCATTTTATTCTCAAAAGGACTTACAACCGATAATCAGGGACTAAATATAATCAATATTATATTGAAAGGTAGCCGTCATAGGAGATCCAAAAACGGAAAGCATTTTGTCATCAAGATGAGCCAGTTTGCAGAAGAAAGTACCTGGATTTTAAAGTCTTGTGGTTTTGAGGTCACCCTGACGTAGATATTATTCAGGTACAATCTGATCTAGGGCACATCACTTAAGCTCTCTGAACCTATAACTTTGCATCTGAAAGACAAAAAGAGTGAGCCTCCCCTCTAAGACTGGTGCATTGATAAAACAAGATCCAGGGAGAAGGTGGATTGAAAAACGCCGTGCCCACCTGGCCCGCCTAGCACCACGCAAACTATGTCAGTGTTTTCCTTTCTCCTCCCTCTAATTTAAAACAAGAAAGCCACCCAATAAATACTTCAATGGGGATATTATTGGACTTTCTAAGAACTTATTCCTTTAACTTTCTTTCAGACTTAAAGGAACACGTAGATATTATTTACCAGAACTACAATTTGCTATTCTACCGTTAAAACTTTTCAAAGCTCATTAAAAACTGCAACATGTGAAAAACGCATTTGTATCTTCTGCAAAGTCCCTGTTGAAGATATTTTCTATTATG
Source organism: Bos mutus (assembly GCF_027580195.1). Taxonomy (NCBI): domain Eukaryota; kingdom Metazoa; phylum Chordata; class Mammalia; order Artiodactyla; family Bovidae; genus Bos; species Bos mutus. The sequence continues at coordinate 89,136,851 of NC_091626.1, read as the reverse complement.
TCCCTCAAAGTGCCTTAAATTATTGCCAATCTATAAATGGCTCATAGAATTCCACGCCAAGAAAGAGTCTTCTCTGAAGACCTGAAACACTTCTCTTTATCTGACAGGTGATTGAAATGGAGATGGTGCGGCAAGGGGTGGCCACAGATGGGCTCTGCCCCCTAGCTCCACCACCAGGATCCACATCTATCCCTTCAATGCCAGCCCTCCAGAAACAATCTTAACAATGGTTCTTGATATGTAGAATGTTTGTTTTACCAACATCTTACAAGGACTTAAAAACACATCTTTATAAATCTTGATTAGCATATCAATCTATAACAAATCCTTGAGATAAAACTGTGTGCTTTTCAGGCACATACAACTTGAAGCCTGTTCTAGCCTGCCTCCCACTTTTCAATCAGGTGTTCCACAGCTCAGGAAGTTCTAGACTCATAGATGGATGTACACCACCATGTTCCGACTTTTTCTACTTCAACTTTTTTTTTTTTCCTGATTTAAGTGGGAATCAGGTTGCATGGAATCCCGTGAATCTCTGAACTCCCTTTCTCAAAGCAACAATCCAGTTAGTCTTAGATGGAAAAGTCTCAGAAAGCCTGCTTTATTTCTTTTTCTTCTTTCTGCCCCACTGTTGAATGTTAAGCCTTTCAGGAATCACTCCCATAAATAAAAGTAAGCATAATTTAATGCTCCATTTAAGTAACCAACTTGTCTCAGCTTCCTATGGTAATTACTCAATTACTTTTAAGTCTTCTAGACTAAATAAATGAGTCCTTGTGACAAGCCATCTCGAGTCTTTTTTTTTTGGTCAAGTGGAATTACATTAAAATATATAAAAGGAAGACACAATAAAAGGCTCATGGAAGTTTAGAGTTGAAGAAAATGTAACAGTCATCTAGTATAATCTTCAGCTTGATTTACGGATCCTTTCTGAGAACTTTTCAAGTTGGTTGAGGGTAAAGGTCCTCGCCATCTATTTTATTTTGTGTGTCCCCACAGAGCATGAACTTCACTGATCTACACACAATGGGTTCTCAATAAATATTTCTGACAATTGTTGAAATCTATAATATATGACCTCGTTGGGCCCAACTTGTCAGTGCCTATTGGTGAATATAAATTATTTCCTGTGCTGGATGTCCACCTTCATAAACACTAAATACTGAATGTTGATGCTCAAAGCAAGAATGGAAACTTCTCAGAATTTACTGGATCATGGAGGGTGTAACTCAAGAACAGTAATGTTACTTTAATGTAGCAGTCTGGGTGCTAATATGATATATTTCTGCTATTAAATTTTAAGAGGTTTTAGGAGAAAAGGTTTTAGCACTGGGTAGAAGACATTTTACAACATCTGGTTTGGCATTTCAAGAAATATTCCCCAGAAAGTCCTGCAGTCCACTCATGAAAAATGAAGAGAAAAATGTCTGGCTTTTCTCTGACCTCTATTAAATGAGAAGTTTCATGTAAGGCTAAACTTGCCTGTCTCTGGGTCAACTTTCTATCAGTAGAATGCAGAGAAGATGTAAAAGAAGATGATGGAAATGGAATGGGGTTGATAGAAATAAAAATGAAAAGACAGATTCAAAAGGAGGTTTTCACTACAAAATAATAGAAATAATGTAATTATTCCAGCCCATGTACCCTGTTGTCTGATACAACACAGCTCATGACAAACAGAAAAATCTCCACAAAGCCCTGAAATATTGCCAGCAGTCCTGGAGCTTGCAAATGTGTTCAAGCGGGATATCCGCACATTGAAGAGAACAGAGGTATTCAGTGAGCTGCTAGAACTTCAGTATCATGTATAAGACCTTAGCTCTTTGAGGACTGAACTTTGAGTGATATTTGCATTACTAAGGCGCTTATTGTTGTTTGGTCCCTAAGCTATGTCCAACTCTTTTGTGACCCCATGTAGCCTGCTAGGTTCCTCTGTCCATGGGATTTTCCAGGCAAGAATTCTGGAGTGGGTTGCCATTTTCTTCTGCAGAGGATCTTCCTTACCCAGGGATCGAACCCAAGTCTCCTGCATTGCAGGCAGATAGATTCTTTACCACTGAGCCACCTGGAAACCCCACTGAGGTGCTTAGCACAAAGTAAAAATTAATAAATTTCTGTGACCCAATTAATAAAATATTTGTTTTTGTCATCATTAAGTCTTGTTTGTTTCTTTATCTTCTTTTTGCTCCAATGAAAAATAACACACTGCTATGCTAGATCCTCATTCTAGGATTTTCCTTAGGATCTAGATAGAGGGCTCTTTCATTGATTTAAATATGTCAGTATTTTGCAGCCTTTTACTACTGAGAAGCAGCATAAAATAGTGGTTTATTCCACGAGTCTAGAATGTGACAGGCACTTCTTTGTTAACTGAGGGACAAGGGACAAAGTATAACCTTCCAGTCTTCAGTTTTGTCATCTGTAAAGTAGAGAAGATAACACAAACTCTGATACAGTGGTTGTAAAGATTAAAACACATAATGCATATGAGTGATTAGCATATTCACTGGCCCATTTCTAAGAGCCTAACACCTATGTCTTAATGAGTTGTGTTATGACTGCTAGAGTGAAGTGAAGTAGCGCTTTGAACTGCACACCCTAAATATGCTGCATACTCTTCCTGCTGTTACAATATAATTTTGAAAAAAAAAAAAACTTGACTTTGATTATATGTGAAACTTTAAAATTATAATGTCCGGGTGTTTATTATCACTCTTCAGTCTCAAAATGGAATATCAGTTAACTTTGCTATCAGATATATTTCAGTGATTACACCAGTATAATGTCAGCCATTCAAGGAAGGAATTTAAACATCTGAGGGATGATTCAATCCATGCCACTTCCACCTTTTCCATGAACTCAGTTTCCTTATTTGTCAAATGGCTACAGTAACAGTGACCCTTCAAATCACAAAGGGTAACTTTGTAGACTGTACGTGTGAAGCCTTTCTGAAAATATAAAATGCCTTAGGCATATAGATTTCTCTTATTTGTCAAAACACTCTGGTTAATGGTTTCTATGCATGAATATTTCCTTTTATCCAAATTAGATAATCCACAAGCACTGCTTTCTTGTCTTTTTTTCCCCAATATTTGTTTGTTTGGCTGTGCCTGGTCTTATTGGGACACACAGGATCTTCACTGTGTAATCTGAGATCTTTCTCTGTGAGGTGGGGGTTTAGCTGCTCCTTGGCATGTAGGATTCAAGCATCCTGACCAAGGATCTACAGGTCCCTTACATTGCAAGGCAGATTCTTGACCACTGGACCACGAGGGACGTCCCTGTTTTCTTGTTTCCTAATATTATCAACAATATATCTTTTAATGATCAAGTAGTATGTGAAATGGAGGACTATAGTGTGCAAACTCTGTGTGTGATGAGATATTAAATGCATATGAAATAGCTGCAAAGAAAGAAAATTTAGAAATTAGAAATTGTAGGTTCATAAAAATGGATGAAATAGACTAAGTGGATGTGTCAATATCTGCACCCTATATTCTACATTATACAGAGTGAAATCTTTTTCACATAAGCACATATCCACATGAAAGCTCTGGAAGAATAAGAGTGATTATTTTTAATTTTGGGGTTAAGGAGGATTTTATTGTACATAGAAAACAAAATTATAGCCCAATTTCTTTTTATAATTAGGCTGTACTATAATCAGACAAAAAAAAAAGGTTCTAAACTATACAGAATATATGTTCCATAAATATACTTGTAGGAACTTTTTAAACTATAAAATCTTTTGTTCAGGGATAAGAAGAATCTATTATGAATAAAGATGGCTGCAGGACTGCTCTGTTTTAAGCAAAGCTGAGAATTGTGGGGCTTCAATCAAAGGTCCAATTTTTTGTCTCTGCATTTCACAGGAAATCTGGTCTCTAGTCTCTGAGGTATGCAGTTGGAATCCATCAAACTGCATTCTCCCAGAAAACATAATAGACTCCTTGCATAATAGCTCTCTAGAAGAAAACTGAAGATCAATCTTGTTCAGCATTACTGACTACTGAGAAAATAGATAACAACAATATACGGTTATGTTCGAAATCCAGGTAGGTAGGTGATATTTACATCTCATATTTGTATGATATTTTGAAATTTAAAAATCTTTCACATCCATTGTCATAAGTTAGCATGTTACAGCACCAACTTCACTATGCAATAATCAGGTAACTGGCTTGGTGTTCCTAGGAATGCCTAAAATGAGAAGTGAGGTGGAAGGTAAACTGCAAACTGTCTAAAATCCTTTCTGTACCCACCACTCATTTACTTGCCTTCATGGGAAGTGGCATCTCTCAGTTGTCCACTGTCTTGACTTTTTCCCCCACATGCTTCCAAACTTTTCTCACTTAAATATAAAGAACCCAGTAGCTCAACTGTTTGCAAACAACATGGAAAGAAAGGTGATTTAAGAACAGATATTTATCACACATTTTGATTTTATCAGTTTCTACAACTTTTAGTGAAGTATATGGAAAACCCACTCACAAGAGTAGTACATCACCTTGTGCTCAAACAGTCATGCAATGTTTTAATATAAATATGTAATATAATGATATATTCTTTCTGAACAAAATAAATTCAGATTAAATGATTCTAAAGAGAAGTCACAATTGCAAAAACTATACTTTGACTATTATGTTGCAAATGTATTTGCCGCACTATAAAAAGACAGAGGCTGTTTTATAATGGTAGATTGGATGGTGGATAGATTTTTTCAAATTTGGATTTATGTGTAATGATTATGACACTGAATCTGATTTGTTGCCAAAACACTTATTAACATAGTATACGATGTCCTCGGTCATATTTTTATCCAAAGCAACAAAAACAAACCAAAAAAACTGACATGATTTGTGTTTTTGTTCTATTGCCTCCCTGCTAAAGCAAAATGTAAGAAAATGCATAATTGCTGTTATGGTTTATTGCCAATGCAACCGTAAGTATCTCTTTATCTCACCCTACGGGTCTCACCTTACTTCAACCTGCTAAGTATTTCCTGCAATCTGTTTTATTTATCATGTTCAATTGGCAAATGAGATGACTAATTAGTTTATGCATTAATTACTTTTCCATCTGTGTTTCCTTTTAGAGGAGAGAGAACAGCAATGGCAAGTAATTAAGGTTGACTATGGCCCATTACCACTCTTGGTTCTCTTTCTAATCCACATGCTCCTTGCCAGATATATATGGAAGACTCACACCTTGAGATAAATTTAACTAAGACCTGAGCCAGTAAAACTCTACACTGAGTCTCAGTTCAAAACTTTTTAAGCACACAATTGTTATATACAGATATAGGTATAGATGGTCATTAAGTAATAAAAGTCTATTATGTAATATATAAGCAACATATATAAATAAAAAAGCAGTAAAGTTACAGGTAATAATTATTTGTATATATTTTATTGCTTATTTTAATAGTTTTTATTTAAGAAAAATACATTTCAGATTAAAATTACAGATTTTGATTTTTGAAAACAGTTAAAGGAATAGCTGTTTATAATAATCTATGGCTGCTGCTGCTGCTGCTAAGTCGCTTCATTCATGTCCGACTCTGTTCAATCCCATAGAAGGCAGCCCACCAGGCTCCCCCATCCCTGGGATTCTCCAGGCAAGAACACTGGAGTGGGTTGCCATTTCCTTCTCCAAATCTATGGCTTCTATAGTCTAAATTCAAGATGTTCATTTTACTACGAAGTAGTGTGTGAATATGTGAGTGTGTGCTTGGGTATGTTTGTACAGAGACAGAAAGCTGACTGAAGTGAATTAGCTTTTTATTCACTAATTTCTCCTCCTTAAAAAAAAAAAAAAGAAAGAAAATACTAATACACAGCCTTTGTAAACCCTATAATAATAAAATTTTAAATACTCAATGAAAACTCTCTCCAAGCCTCTTCTGTTCACACACCTACTTAAATATGATATGTACCCTCCAGAGCTTTTTGTTTTACCTAGTTAGATAATAGGTAACTAAGGAGACAGGTACATGCATACATCTCTAAATATATGTATATGTTCACATTATTGTTAATACCTAAATTACCAAAGACTGGGAGCAAGTCTGTACTCTTAAAAAATCTATCTTTTTGATTTCAAGAAATCAAGAGCCGGCATACCAGAGGACCCACAGGATGCTCTTGACAAATGAAAGGAGGCAAGGCCCTAGTCTATGGTTTGGTACCCACTGAAGCAATGTGAGGGGAGCCTAGAGGAAGCTGGGATCAGTTCTGGATTGGTTCCTGCTTCTCAGGCTGGCTGAGAAGTGAAATGTACTAGGGATGGGAAGTAATGAAGACATGGGATGACTGGCTCGTGGGTGTCTTCCTAGGAGGGACGTAATAAAGCAGGACTGGGGACAACACTGGAAAGAATCACAGTCATTTAAAGAGGGGGCTTTCCAGGGCATTCTCCATCTGCTGTTTGACCTTGGGAGAAAAGCCGTTTCCTGGTAAATTGGCTTGATTAGTGTGTGGAGTGATTTGCTCTATTTCATCCAAGCAGATTTTCACTACTTCATGTATATGTGTAACTCTTATATATATATATATATTCATATATATATATATATATATAAAATCATTATATATTTATGTATATATATATTCATTATATATATGTCCTATATATATTATAGACACCCATAAGGACTGCATGTCCTACTCTTTGCCCCAGGACTTCCACAGGCTTCCCTGTCTATCACCAACTCCCAGAGCTTACCAAACCCATATCCATCGAGTCGGTGATGCCATCCAACCATCTTATCTTCTGTCAACCCCTTCTCTTCCTGCCTTCAATCTTTCTCAGCATCAAGGTCTTTTCCAACGAATCAGCTCTTCGCGTCAGGTGGCCAAAGTATTGGAGTTTCAGCTTCAACATCAGTCCTTCCAAAGTACCTTCAGGATTGATTTCCTTTAGGATGGACTGGTTGGATCTCCTTGCACTCCAAAGGATTCTCAAGAGTCTTCTCCAACACCACAGTTCAAAAGCTTCAATTCTGTGGTGCTCAGCTTTCTTTATGGCCTGCTCTCACATCCATACATGACTACTGGAAAAACCATTGCTTTGACGAGATGGACCTTTGTTGGCAAAGTAATGTCTCTGCTTTTAATATGCTGTCTTAAGGTTGCTCATAGCTTTTCTTCCAAGGAGCAAGTGTCGTTTAATCTCATGGCTGTGATCACCAGCTGCAGAGGTTATTTAGTGTACAGTTTTATATGGCACCATCCTACACACCTAATAGGAAGCTGTAAAGGTCTCAGACTAAGGCCATTTTATATAAATGGAGCTGGAAATTTTGGAACGCATTATTGCCCGTGGTTTTCTTTGAGTTTCTTGTAGTTTTAGATGACTTATTCCTTCTTCCACTTGTTGGTTCGTATCAAAGCATCTAAAACACTCTGATATACGTAGTAGGTACCCTCTAAACAAATATAAATTAAACAAAATCTCCTCCTTTCCAGAGGTAAAAATCCTTCCCTCGTAAACCTTACGATTGATTGAGAATAATTATTGCCAGATAGTTTCTATCTCATTAATTGACCATCTATTCTTCAAATCTCATCTGAAACTAACTCAGCATATAACTTATTACTTTTAATTTGCATTTCTCTCAAGTAATACATTTCACTTCACTTGTGATCAGAGTTTTTTTTTTTAATTTGGTCCAAATATATTGAATTCAGTAAATTATAAATAATAGTGCAAGATAAATTGTAGATCCACTTATTATTTTGGAATTCAATGTGTCTGTAATTTCAGAACATATATATGAAGCTTACTGGACTACATTATGTGTTACAAGACTTTGTTTGCCATTGGCCTGCTAAATCATTTAAAATTTAGATGACCAATTTCATTTTAATATAGCTGGATGTCAATTAATTTAACCATTTTAATTGGTTATTAACTATATTGAGAAAAGGGAGAGATAGGGTAGGAGAATATATTTACTCTCAAAGAGCCTGTTCTCTAAATGACAAGATACTAAACTATAAGTAGTTATTATTGCTGTTCAATTGTGTCTGATTTTTTGCAACCTCATGGACTGCAGGACACCAGGCTTCCCTGTCCTTCACTATCTCCCTGAGTTTGGTCAAACTCATGTCCATTGAGTCGGTGATGCCATCCAACCTTCTCATCCTCTGCCGTTCCCTTCTCCTCCTGCCTTCAATCTTTCCCAGCATCAGGGTCTTTTCCAATGAGTCAGTTCTTCACACCAGGTGGCCAAAATATTGGAGTTTCAGCTTCAGCATCAGTCCTTCCAATGAATATTAAGGGTTGATTTCCTTTAGGGTTGACTGGTTTGATCTCCTTGCAGTCCAAGGGACTTTCAAGTGTCTTTTCCAGCACCATGGTTCAAAAGCATCAGCTCTTCAGTGTTCAACCTTCTTTATGGTCCAACTCTCACATCTGTACCTGACTACTGGAAAAACCATATCTTTGACTATATAGACCTTTGTCATCAAAGTGATGTCTGTGCATTTTTTTGTGGGCTTATACAAATTAAGTTTATTTCTCTTTGATATAAAATAATCTGAAAAAAATTACTCTAGGGCTATTTTAAAATTTCATCAACATACACTGTCCTTCCAGTCACTCTGCAGCCCGCCCTCCCAAAAGTTCAGTCCATCCATTTAGTAGCACAGTCACTTTAGAAAACCATTTGGTAAATTGTTTAGGAGACATCTCAAATTAAGAACCTCCATATCTGACAGATCCCCAAGGATACCTTTGGCTTTTTTTTTCCTGAAATTTTTCCCCTTTTTAAATCTGCTGAACCTGAGTATATGCATATCACCTGAGCCAGCTATTCTCACAGTTTACACTCAAAAGAAATGCTTCTATATGCTCATCAAGAGATACATAGGAGACTGACACACACCAGTCCTGTTCATAAGTGCTAAATACTGGGATCAACTGAAACATAACTGGAAGTAAAATGGGTAACTAGCTGGTGGTAAACTCGTACGATGGAGGACTACACAGAAATGAGAATGGATGAGCTTTGTTATATGCCGCATATGCCAAATCACTGATTAATCTCAGAAACACGAGATTCAACAAAAGGAACTAGATGTAAAATGCATATATGCAAAGTCACTGATTAATCTCAGAAACATGCAACAAAAGGAACTAGATGTAAAAATGCATACAGTTTGAAACCCTGCATGTAAATTTTGATAGTAGACCGGAGCCTGGTGTAGTTAGAGATCTGGACTATGGTTACCCTGGGGGCGTGGGTTACGGGTAGGAGACTGAGCTCCTTCCAAGATCGAGGTATCCATCTGCTCTTTGCCCTGTGTTCTGATAACACATGTGTTTAGCTTATGGAAAACCATTAAGCTACACTTCATGATCATGCACATTCCAGGTTGCATACTATACATCAATAAAATTTGTATTAAAGATTTTTAATTTATATCTATTCTGACAGTTCTGACAATTTGTAGGAAGCATTTTAGATATGCCATTATTTTTCTGTGTTTTTCCTAATGGGCTATGTGGAAAGAATAGGCTCAATTAAAGAAAATAGTTTGGTAAATCCTTCAAAACTAAACATGCAACTCAGCCTTCATAGGCATTTGTCCCCATGAAAGACAGAAGTATGTTCACACCAGAACCTGCATGAAATGCTTAGAGTAGCATTATTCATAATGGTCCAAACTAGCAAAGAGTCACCCTACCTGTCTTTCAGTGGGTGAGTATTTAAACAAGCAATTGTGCATACTATGCTGTGAAATGCTACCCAGCAATAAAAAGTCAGGGAATATTGATACACGCTATAACTTGAATGACTCAAGGGAATTATATGCTAATTGGGAGGAAGCCAATCTCAAAAGGTCACATATGATATGAATCTATCTATGTAACGTTCTTGAAATGACAAGTTATAGAAATGAAAGGATTAATGGTTTCCAGGAATTAGAGAAGGGGCACAGGGGTCAGACAGGAGAGGGGTGTGGTAATAAAAGGTTAGCAAGGGGGACCCTTGAGTTGAGAGAGCTATTTTGTATTTGATGATGGTGGCAGATTCATGTGATAAAACAAGGCATAGAACTAAATACATACAAATGACAAGAAGTAAAACAGATGAAATCTGAGTAAGATCAGAGGATTGTATGAAAGCTGGAGTGCTGGCTATGATGCTGTACTACACTTCTACAAGATGTTACTCTTGGGGGAAACTGGATAAAAGGTAGTTGAGATGTCTCTGCATTATTTTTTAGAACAGTCTGTTGATTGACAACGTGCTTAAAGTAAAAAAGTTTAATAACAGTTTTTGATAGAAAGAGGGTGACCTTAAACTTAACACTATGCTAATCTTGGCAGAAACCAATAAAAATATTTTAAGTGGGCAAGAGCCTGCATTTAATGTAAGTCTGTAAAAGGGTAGCCAATGAGGACATTGGCCAATGAACACTGATGACAATGAACATTAGTGCTGTATGTGTATGGTATTAACAAACCCAAACCAAGAATGTGTATTTTTGTGTGAATGTGAATCTGGGTGTTTGAGCATCTGGGGATGAGTTATTCAGAATGAACAGAGGAAACAGAGAAAACTATACTCTGTGGATTCTGGTCCTGTCTACAGGAGTGAATATATTGTTCAGCCAACATAAACACACCCAGGCCAACTGGTAAACATATCTGTTTCATGGGAAAAATGCTTTCATTTAGCTTTTGAAAATTACATTTCTGATTTAAAAAGCAGTAAGAACTTGAGAATTTGGAAACTCAGAAACATAAAAGGAAGCATGTTTAAGCTGACCTTATAAACACTAATTTTTTTTACAATGTTTTATTATATGAACGTCTCCACTTATCCATAGAGGATATGTTCCAAGACACACAGTAGATACCTGAAAACAAAGATGGTATCGAATTCTGTACATCATATACTTTTTCCTATATATACATACCTGTGAGAAAGGTTGGGGCTTCCCTGGTGACTCAGAGGAAAGAATCTGTCCGCAATGCAGGAGACCTGGCTTCCGTCCCTGTGTCGGGAAGATGCCCTGGAGAAGGGAATGGCAATCCACTGCAATATTCTTGCCTGGAGAATCCCATGGAGAGAGGAGCCTGGTGGGCTACAGTCCATGGGGTCGCAGAGTCGGATGTGACTGAGCACACACACACGCACATTCTTACCATAGATCTTAGCAACCACAGCATATTATTTTTCCTTATTAAATTGAGAACTTTAACCTTTTCACTTAAAGGAAGCACTTTATGATGTCTCCTTGGTGTATTCCAATTGCTAGCCTCACTAGTCTTGCACTTTGGGGCCATTGTTAACTAAAAGAAGGTGACTAGAACACAAGGACTGTGATACTGCAAGAGGAGACCTAGTAACCAAGAGGGCTCCTGAGTGACCGGCAGGTAGTATTCTCTGGACAGAGAGATGGTTCACGTCACAGGCCAGACAGAGGAGGACAATGAGAGAAGTTATCAGCTCCTTACAATGACGTGCGAGTCGGAACTTTGGCTTTATTTCTGAATTTTCTTTTAATACTTTGGGACCAAAATTGGGGAAATTGAAACCATGCAAACTACAGAGGGGAAGGGAACTACTGCATATTTATGTGCTTTCATATTATTTTGCAGGCTTCTTTCACTTATTCTCTCATGAGTATTTTTTGATAATAGAAAAAAAAATAATGGTATTTTTAATGCTTATGTAATGACTCCCTTTACATAAATATCAGAATTAACCAGTGTTATATTTCTAGAGCTAAGGTGACTTTTTTTTCAAAAAACAAAATTCCCCACTCCTTGAGTGTGGACTGCACAGAGTGATTTCCTTCCAGAGTACAGTAAATTAAAGGAGTAAAATGTGTAAAAACTGTAGAAAGATGACAAACCCCTCCTCAGCCAAGAGACCAAGGGGGACATCAATAGCAATGAGGCACAGTATCTAAACTTGATATGTGATGAAAATGACACTTCACCTCTGTGGTCTTCCTCCCCAAACTGTTAAACTCATTATTGTTCAGTCACTAAGTCACATCCGACTGTTTGTGACTGCAGCACACTAGGCTTCCCTGTCCTTCTCTGTCCTTCACCATCTCCCAGAGTTTGCTCAAACTCATGTCCATTGAGTTGGTGATGCCATCCAATTGCCTCATCCTCTGTTGTCCCTTCTCTTCCTGCCTTCAGTCTTTCCCAGCATCAGCATCTTTTCCAAAATATCAGCTCTTCATATCAGTTGGCCAAAGTATTGGAGCTTTAGCATCAGTCCTTCCAATGAATATTCAGGGTTGATTTTCTTTAGGATTGATTGGTTTGATCTCCTTGCAGCTCAAGGGACTCTCAAGTCTTCTCCAGCACCACAATTCAAACACATCAGTTCTTCAGTGCTCAGTCTTCTCTGTGGTCCAGCTCTCACATCTGTACTTAACTACTGGAAAAACCACAGCTCATCATAATGATGGTTTTGTAAAAACCATGACACACATGCAGTGGAGCTTCTTTCTACAAAGCATCTGACCAGTCCTTCTCAAAACTGTCCAGGTCAGGACTCCTCTGCTGGTTCAGCCTGGCAATCCAGGGGACATAGTTTCAATCCCTGGTCCAGGAGGATCCCACTTGCTGCAGAGCAGCTAAGCCCAAGCACTAGAACCACTGAGCCCACGCCTAGAGTCCACGTCCTACAACAAGAGAAGCCACTGCAATTGAGTGGCCCTCACGAAGAATAAGAAGCCCCTGCTTGCCACAAGGAGAGAAAGCCCACACACCGCAACAAAGACCCACCACAGCCCCAAGTGATAATAATTTAAAAACAAACAAACGGAAAAAAAAATCTATCCAGGTCACACAAAAACAGGGCAAGTCTAAAAAATTATCAGAACCAAGAGAAGCCTAAGCAGACAGGTCAACTAAATGTGATGTGGTATCATGGCTTGGATCCTGGAACAGAAAAAGGACATTAGATAAAAGCTAAGAAAATTTGTCCATCCTAAAGGAAATCAGTCCTGAAGATACTTTGGAAGGACTGATGTTGAAGCTGAAACTCCAATACTTTGGCCACCTGATGCGAAGAGCTGACTCATTTGAAAAGACCCTGATGCTGGGAAAGATTGAGGGCGGGAGGAGAAGGGAATGACAGAGGATGAAAAGGTTGGATGGCATCACTGACTCAATGGATATGGGTTTGAATAAGCTCCGGGAGTTGGTGATGGACAGGGAGGCCTGGCGTGTTGTGATCCATAGGGTTGCAAAGAGTCAGACACGGCTAAGTGACTGAACTGAAGAAAATTTGCAGAGTGTAGAGTTTAATTAACAGTACTGTGTCAATATTGGTTCATTCACTCTGACAAAGGTACGATATTAATTTAAGAGGTTAACAATAGGGGTAGTGGATGAGGTGTATGAAAACTCTGTAGGATCTTTGCAATTGTTCTCTAAATCAAAAACTTTTCTAAAATCAAAAGCTAATTTAAAAAATAAAGTACTGAAGACTTTTTTTTGCATACCTATTTCTGTTTTTATTTCCTTAATAAAGAAGTCTAGGAAGAATATCACTCAGTCTCAAACTTTGAATTTTTTGCATATTAAAAAAAATGTGTATAATTGCTTTATGCTGTTGGGTTAGTTTCTGCTGTACAGCAAAGTGAATTAGCTATATGTATATATATACCCCTCCCTCCTGAACCACTCTCCCTCCTCCTGCCCTTCTGGGTCATCACAGAGCACTTATTTGAGCTCTCTGTGCTGTAGAGCAGCTTCCCACTAGCTATGTGACACATGCTAATGAACTTTTTACATCTCTTGATATATATTAACAAATCATTTTCCACACGTTCATGCTTCCTGCACTTGCATTTCATTAAATTGTATAAGTGCATTTATCATCACACTTACAATGCATATGTTCTTTAGAAATAATATCTACCAGTTATTAGATATTTCAATTTCATCAGCAAAAGAAATGGAGGCCTCAACTTAATTACTGTGTTTCTCTAATCACTCAGGCTAGCCATCTATTAAAGCCCCTCTTGGACATTTGTGCTTCATAATCTATGAGACCTTGATTCTTTTCTTTTTCTCAAGCTTTTATGTTCAGTTATTAAATCTCTCCAAGCATGTTAAGGCTATTAAATCTTTGTTTCTTTTGCTACAAAATTTTCCATATATGACTTCTAAATGCATTTATCATTCTTTCTAAAGCACAACAATCTTAAATGTATGTATGAGATAGTTTATAGAAATCATTTGCTTGGTTCTTATGGTTTTGTTCAAACCATACCTCATCCTTAAATTGAGTAAATGTCTACTTATCTTGTTTTAGTTGCATTGGTTTCATTAATATCATTTTCTCTGTAATATATTTGCAGAGATTGTAATTAAAGGAGTTAGAGTGTTACTTCTGAACAATGTTCTGCTTTCCCACTGAATCTGCTTCCTGGTTTGTTACATAGTAAGTTCATATGGTTGTTTATTTTGTGAATATTTAACTTGTAGATTTGGCAGTAGGGGGTGGGTTCCAATACTGAAATGCTTTAAATGTTGTAGTTTATATATATATATATATATATATATATATATATATATAAAAAATGATTATAAATAGTATGATTGAATAAATACTAGTTGTTATACTTAGCAACGTTTCTCCGTAACTTTCAGCAATTGTTTTTCTAATGACAACTTTATATTATCAGGTTCCAAAGAATTCACATTATAACATTTTACTACAATAGATTTGCATAAAATCTAAAAAAAGAGGAATTGGCTTATCATGTTCAAGTTCCCATCTGTGGACTTGGTATTTCTCATCATTTTAAAATCTTCTTCCACATGTCTCAGCAAATATATTCAGATTAGTTCAGTTCCGAAGAGTTCCTATTACAATGACTTGCAAGCATTTTTGTTGTGGCTTCTGTTGTGAGTGGAAATTTTTCCCCGCATGTGTTGACTAACTGATTGTTGATTATATAAGACATCTATCAAGTTTTGTACCTTTGTTACTTACATAGATAAAATTGAATTTACATCTTAGTTCCAATAGATTGATTCTCTTGAATTTCTCAGAAAGAAATTCTTATTAAATACAAGACATTCTTATTAAATACAAATACTTTTATATTTTCCCGATATTAACCATAAATATTATTTCTGTTTCGTTTTTATTGCTAGACAGCCCATAAAAGTATTGCATAACAGCGGACATCCTTTGTGGTAATTTTTGTGAAATTGCTACTGTGTTTTCTAAGTTGTGAATGATCTTGAATGCTGACAATGCTTTCTAGTTTTTGTTTGTCCTGGAAAGATGGTAAAGCATGAGAGTTTCATGTAATGTCAAACTTTGAAAGAATGTGTCTCTCAAACTGCCAGTTTAAGTGCTGCCAAAGGGCTTATGGCACCTGCCACAGTGCCTTTCTTCAGCATTTTTCTTGCCCCCAGGATGGTCTTCCCTGGATAGTTCCTGTGCTTATCGTTAAGCTAACCTCTGCATTACTTCCTTAAAAAAATGACCATTCATGGATGGTCGTTTCCCTCACCCAGTCTAAGACGAAAGCACTTCCTGCCTTATAAATAGATCTAACAATGCGATTAGCACATACATCTGAAATTGTATGCCCATCTGCTCCTAAACCATAGCCTCTTCAAGAGGAAGCAATTCATATTATTACTAATTTTTGTCTCTAAGAATTGGTTTTACTGACAATTCCAAGGGATGAGTTCTAGCAGAATTACTAAATGAAAAACTATATACACCCGCTTAATACTGCTGAGCTACAAATTTCCAGGGACAACCACAGTGCCTGGCCAAAGGTATTTTTAAGCTGTTTCTTGAGCAAAACAGTATCCTGATGATGATATATTAGAATTATGGTCAGTCATAGATACTACATTCCACTTGGTGTATTCCCATTTCCGTAGTTGTTGTTTCTCCTTGCTTACATGGCTTGTATCTCTGCGTGATGATTTATTTTACTTTGTATAATGTCCTTAAGGCCCACCCATGCTGTTGCAAATGGCAGGGTTCCTTTTATGGCTTAGTAATATTGCACTGTGTATGCGTGTGTGTGTGTGTGTGTGTATCACACCTTCTTTACCAATGCGTCTGCTGACGGGTACTTTAAGTTGGTTCCATATCTTGCCTATTATAAACAATGCTGCGATGAACATAAGAATTCATATCTTTTCTAATTAGTGCTTTTGTTTTGTTCAGATAAATATTCAGGGTAGGCTTACTGGATCATATAGGGGTCCTAGCTTCCACTTTTTGAGGAACCTCCATTCTGTTTTCCATTGTGGCTGCACCAATTTACGTTCCCACGAACAGTGTCTGAGGGTCCCCTTTTTTTCCACATCCTTGATAGCACTTACTTCTTGCCCTTTTAATGATAGCCATTCTGACAGATGAGCAATGATATCTCATTATGGTTTTGGCTTGCGTTTCTCTGATGATTAGTGATGATAAGCATCTTTTTATGTGTGTGTTGGTCATCTGTATGTCTTCCTTGGAAAAATGTCTATTCACAGCTTCTGCCCATTTTTTTTAATCAAATTCTCTTTGCTGTTGATAAACTATGATTTTGGTTTAATGGATAAGAAAGAGACTCAGAGGTCTTTGTGAATTAGAGACTTTAGAATTGAATCTAGAGCTTTTTCTGACTTCAAACCTTGGCCCTGGAACCTGTCTGCTCTTTATCCATGCCCTGCAGTACATTCTCCACCAAGCCAATGACTGTTGGAGTTTACAGTGTAAATGAGGCCAGAGATGCACTCCTGGAGTGCAGTCTAGAGAACTTAAGTCCTTGAAATGTGCGAATTCACAAATCAAAGGAAAAAAAAAATTATGCTATCCGCTGGGGTTGTATGGAAATACCATCTACTACACTCCAAGCAAAAAGCTAAAAAACAGACTAAATAAAGTTCATTTGAGCTTAACCATACAAAAGACTTTCATTTATAAGGCTAAATGATTGTCTCAAATAGTTTAAGAGAATTTCTATTTTAAAATAATCTCTTTTAATCTTAAATACATGTGCAATTATTGGAATAAACTGATTTTCTGAAAGCCTACACTGCAAATTCATATTAGATATTTTAAAACCACTATTATAACTCTGAAAGATCCAAGACTTATCCTGGCCATTCGGAATCGATGTGACATTGGAGTTGGAGAAAGTGTCAGGCAGAGGAAACTTGCTCCCTCAACAAATCATGCTCTGCTTTTATCTAAATTACCAGTAGGAGTGACATGTTCTTATTTCAGCTGATTTTCATATTCTGATATTCTCAATTTAAGCTCATGTCTTATCTGCAACCTGGTTTTAGAACAAGCTGAATTTTCTGCCAATTAACTTAAAAATCCCTAGCAGCCACTAATTTTCAAATTTGTTTCATTTTTCCATGTTCAATTTGGTACTGAATAAGATTTTCTCATGAACTTCTGTAGCAACTATTAGGCACTCAAAGAGCTTTGTTGAAATTTTAAAAATTTGCTCAATTATTTTATCTCACCTATTTTATTAGAAATAAAAATAATATCACTTTTGAGGCCATTTCACATCATTTTACCTCCATTCTTCCTCTGTTTTACATGTGCTACTTTTTTTGTTGTATTTCCCGTCTATACTCAGACTGCAACTAATATCCTGTCTACTTAGTTATTACCCTTGTCCTGGCAGAGAATCCTCTTTAGGAACAAAATATGTGTCCTACTCAACCCTACTTATATTCAGTCCCAACCAGCTTTGTCTCTTTCAGTGGAGCTGCACAAAAATGCTTGTTGTTGTAGTTTAGTCTCTAAGTCATTTTCCACTCCTTTGTGACACATGGACTGTAGCCTGCCTAGCTCCTCTGTCCGTGAGTGGGTTACTATTTCCTTATCCTGGGGATCTTCCTGACCCAAGGATCGAACCCGCATCTCGTGCATTGGCAGGTGAATTCTGTACTACTGAGCCACTTGGGAACTTGGGGAAAACAAGGCCCAGGGAAATGCAGGGTATCTTTAAGTATATAAAAGGCTGTCATGCAATAGATGAAATAGCCTCATCCCATGGTTCTGGAGATCTGACCAGGATAGAATTTAAAGGGAAGTAGTTTTTATTTGATTATATGGAAGAAAATATGAGCTGTAAAAAATATAATGTGCTGCCTCTGGAAGTAAAATTTGTCATCACTAATGTTTTCAGCCACTTGGAAAGACTACTTTTCAGAGATTTTTGCATTTATGGAACAGATGAGTCTGAACAGGGCTTCTGCTCTGCTCTTGTTTCTACTTGTCTGTATTTTTCTCTCATTTTCTCTGTCTGCAGATTAAATCTCCCCAGCGGTATGGAATATGGCTGCTTGCAAGCTTAGGCATAATGATGCAATGGAGAAAACCTTTCTTTTTTCCTCAGTGTCTGTATTTCTTCCGTGTAAAAGTCTCAAGCTCTGACTGTTTCTTGAGCTCACTTCTTGAATCAGTTGTTATTGATGGTGGTAGCCTGCCGGGCTCCTTTGTCCATGGGATTCTCCAGACAAGAAAACTGGAGTGGGTTGCCATTTCCTTCTCCAATTGATAGTAGAGTAGTTAATGGTTTCCCTGGTGGCTCAGTTGGTAAAGACTGTGCCTGCAATGCAGGAGACCTGTGTTCAATCCACGTGTCAGGGAAACCTCCTGGAGGAGGACATGGCAACCCCCTCCAGTATTCTTGCCTGGGAAATCCTATGGACAGAGGGGTCTCGTGGGCTACAGTCCGTGGGGTCTGTGTCTACTGCAGCTTTTGCATTGCAGGCGGATTCTTTACTGCTGAGCCACCAAGGAAGCCCAATTTCTCCTTAAGAACTTAAGTCAAATACTCATTTGTCCTTTTGGACACCAATAATTCAGAAGCACTACAAGCGTCTGATTTGAAACAATTATAATATTGCTTAAAACACTTTGAGTCTTTCTTTCTGACTTACTTCACTCTGTATAATTAGGCTCCAGTTTCATCCACCTCATTAGAACTGATTCAAATGCATTCTTTTTAATAGCTGAGTAGTATTCCATTGTGTATATGTACCATAGCTTTTTTTTTTTTAATTAATTTTATTTTATTTTTAAACCTTACATAATTGTATTAGTTTTGCCAAATATCAAAATGAATCCACCACAGGTATACATGTGTTCCCCATCCTGAACCCTCTCCTCCTCCTCCCCCCATACCATGGGATGATTTGAGAGAATAGCATTGAAACATGTATATTATCATATGTGAAATAGATCGCCAGTCCAGGTTCGATGCATGAGACAAGGTGCTCAGGGCTGGTGTACTGGGATGAACCTGAGGGATGGGATGGGGAGGGAGGTGGGAGGGGAGTTCTGGATGGGGAACACATGTACACCCATGGCTGATTCATGTGAATGCATGGCAAAACCCACCACAATATTGTAAAATAATTAGCTTCCAATTAAAGTTTTAAAAAATTAAAAAAAAAAAAACACTTTGAGTCTGAGAATGAGTCCCCATCTTTGTTTTACCTGAATTTCTTTTATAAACACTTTAGAGTTTGTACTGCTCTGTGAGCCATACACAGGCTGGATGTAGACGGAAGCCTGAGTGTTTTTCTCTCCAACTCTGAGCTTCTGCTTTGTTTACATCCATTGACCCTGGGCCAAATTAGGCAAAACAATATGCAAGCCATCTGATTATTTCTGTTTGCTCCACTAGGAAATACAGCACTTTGCTTTCAAATGAACAAATGATTAATCAAGACATGACACTGTTTGTGAGAGTTTAGGGCTGTGGCTGACATTTAGCAGATTGAGAATTGAATATGACACAGCGTGAGAAAGCTTGACTTGAAGGTCTCAGGGTTTCTGGTAAGTGGCCAGGTTGAAAGAAGGGCGAAGTGGTTGAGAAAGCTCAAAAGAAATCTGTGAGTTGTATTCAGCGTAGCAGGTTCTGGACTAGAGTGGTTTTTGTGTGTTTTTATTTTTGGCAGGCTGTTAAAGGGGAACATTTTTGAAGAACGTTTTAATTAGCTTTTGCTCTAAAGTACCAAAATGTGTATTTAAGGTACACAAGAGAGCTACCATATTTGTTAATGGTATCAAAGTTGTCGAGGAATATCAGTCATAGGGAATACAGGGTGTATTACTTTATTTTAATGGTTGATAATGGTATTAAAAAATACGGAGAGTATTGTGAATATGACATCCAGTTACACATGAAGGCACATAATCTATTTACTGCGTTTGGACCTATTTCTTAATAAAAGACACTGTTAATCCATTAAAAGAATACCTTTTACTTGGCAATTGATAAATACATAAACCCTCTCAGGTTCTTATTCTTGCCATTCATTAATATTTTTAAACTCATGCGTTTTAAAATTTTATTTTATATCTACATGTATTGATTATTTTTCAAATTTGTTTCCTATTTAGGTTGTTATAGAATATTGAACAGAGTTCCTTGTCCTCTACAGTAGGTCTTTGTTGGTTATCTATTTTAATATAGCAGTCAATCCCACGCATTTGTTGGGAGTGGGGGCTGGAGGTATGGGGGATGGAGTAAGTATGATGTCCTTGGTGATTAGCATTACTAATCATGTCTTTGTTTAAATAAAAAAAAAAAAGCCCCAATAATACTTTATTCTTAAAGGCAGAAATAGCAAGGCAAGATGGTGATTTTGCTGTAAAGGTTTTGAATCATTATTTTAGAAGGCATATAAATGTCATCTAGGACTCTGTCTATATAAGCAATATTTTTGTACAATTCTATTTCTCACAGTAATAGACTCAATAGCCTTCAGGTACTATGAGATTCCCACAGGGGCTTCAATGTTCCACTTTCTCATAGGGGTGAGCCTCTCAAAATGACTTTACAATGCTTTCAAGAGAAGGCCTCACACAGACCCTTAAAAATGCCTCGTCTCTTGATATTATATACTGATCTGATCTGAGTTACTCAAGCTTCACCCTTTTATTGCAGGGTAACATGGAAGTCTCTGGAGGTGTGACTTCTGGTAGGTTTAGGACATACTTCATACCAAAGCTGCCAAACACAGTTGTCGTGATCCTAGGGTTTAGTTCTACCGGCATGCATGGGAAGAAAAGCTTGATTCACAGCCTCTGAAATGTGAAGGTTTCAGGGGAATAAAATGGCTCATGCCAGACCCTCTGGCCTGTAGCTGACCTCAGTTTAAGCAAACATGTTATATATAACTCATGGCATAGTATCTGTGATTGGATAATGATAATTAAATATTCTATATCATTTTGTTTGGAATTCCATATAATGTTAAAAGTTTGGTAAGGAATCATAAAGTTGCCCTTAATTGGAAATGCCTGAAAAGTTGAAGAATTCTAATATTTAGTCACACACTAAATTTACCTAAAGATTTTATCATAATTGAAAGCAATGCACACACTGAATTTAGAGCCTTTCCAGTGTAGGAGGGTAATTACAGATACGCACACACACAATTTTACAGTATCTACTTTCTTTTGCTCTGGTCTTATCTGTTCAACATCATATTTGTGACAGTTTCTGAATTACTACGTGTAGTTTATTCTTTGTGTTGTATACTATTCCATTTTGTACAAATATACCAAAATATGCTTATCTCATCTACTATTGATGAGTACTTGGGAAGTGTGCGGTTTGTGCTGCTGGTATATTTTCTTGGTGAGCATCTGTTCACATTTCTGTTGGGCATCTACTTAAGACTGGTGTTGTTGGGTTTTAGCTTGCGCATATGTTCAGCATTAGTAGATCTTCTGTCAACAGGCCACGCATGCAGACCACACAAACTTCCATATTAGATGGTGTAGCAGGATTTCCAGGGTGTCTAAATTGCCGTTGCTTAATCTCCTTACTGATTAAATAGATGTATCTGGACCCATCACTTCATGGCAAATAGATGGGAAAGCAGTAAAAACAGTGACAGACTTTATTTTTTGGGCTCCAAAATCACTGCAGATGGTGACGGCAGCCATGAAATTAAAAGACTCTTGCTTCTTGGAAGAAAAGTTATAACCAACCTAGACAGTATATTAAAACGCAGAGACATTACTTTGCCAACAAAGGTCCGTCTAGTCAAGGCTATGGTTTTTCCAGTGGTCATGTATGGATGTGAGAGTTGGACTGTGAGGAAAGCTGAGTGCTGAAGAATTGATGCTTTTGAAGTGTGGTGTTGGAGAAGACTCTTGAGAGTCCCTTGGACAACGAAGAGACCCAACCAGTCCATCCTAAAGGAAATCAGTCCTGAATATTCATTGGAAGGACTGATTCGAAAGCTGAAGATCCAATACTTTGGCCACCTGATGCACATAGTTGACTCACTGGAAAAGACCATGAGGTTTGGAAAGACTGAGGCAGGAGGAGAAAGGGCAGAAGAGAGGGGTGACAGTGGATGATATGGTGGGATGGCGTCACCGAATCAGTGGACATGAGTTTGAGCAAGCTCTGGGAGATGGTGAAGGACAGGGGAGCCTGCTGTGCTGCGGGCCATGGGTTGCAGTTGTTGAGTCACTAAGTTCTGTCTGACTCTGCAACTCTGAGCAGAATTAAGACATGACTGAGTGACTGAACAACAACAAAAGGAAAAACAAAAATATTTAACTTTCTGGGCTTTCTCTTTCTTTTCCTAAAGACCTGAAATGCAGAAGGCAATGGATCGGTGCACTTATTTCAAGGGAATTAGGCACTGTGATTATACAGGAATATTGCTAACTTTGGACCTTTCACCTTTCTTCGCAAATTTCGTTTTTTTTTTTTCTTTTTCCCAGTTGTTTTAAAAATTAAACTGAATGCTTATTTTGTGAGTCAATATGTGAGAGTCTTTTGACATTAAAATATTAATTATTTAATTAAACTTTTTGAGTAGGCACACACTGAAATCCATCAGGCATTCTGATTCCTTGTTCATGGGCTGGGCACAGGCTTTCATGTGACGATTTTGTATTGAGAGGCATTTGAAAGATCATTTGATGTGGCAGAAACTCCCTCATTATTAAACTACCTGAACTCCTATCTGCTTATTGCCCCAAATTCCTGAGTAATTTGGAAGGCAGAATTTGTGGTCTTCAGTGGAAGAGAGAGATTTAACAGGCCCCAGGAGACTGGATGCTGCCTCCAATCATGGATGAAGGTGATGAAATAGACATTTCTTGATGGCATCAGCATGGTGTCATTGGTTTCCTTGAAACCAGTTAGTGAGGCCACAAAAACTTGATAAAAACAAAGAAGAGAAGGGAGTGGAGCTATTAGCTTAGAGAGGATGCAGAAATCATCTCTCCATGTAAAGCATTGTGCAATTAGTAAGAGCTTCTTTGGAAGGTAAGGGATTACAAGCAAGAATTTTAAATGCCTATTTGCAACAGTACAATATTATGCCATTTTGAACATCTCAATTGTATAACTAGGCTCGTGTGTGTGGTGTGTGCTCAACTGCTTCAGTAATGTCCAACACTTTGCAACTCTATGGACTGTAGGCCACCAGGCTCTTCAGTCCATGAGATTCTTCAGGCAAGAATACTGGAGTGAGTTGCCTGCCCTCCTCCAACGTGTCTTCCCAACCCAGGGATCAAACTAGCATCTCCTGCCTTGCAGGTGGATTCTTTACTGAGCCACCTAGTAAGCCTTTATAAAGCAAGGTTATTTATCCTCAAATTAACTTTCTAGCCAATAAAGTAAGGCTAAAATAATTTTAGCTTTGGGGGTTTTGTATGAAAAAAGAACAACAAAACAAAATAAAAATAGTTCACCAAATCAATAATTGTCTCTCAAATTATTTTCTACCAACTTTTTTCAGTTGAATTTTAACAAAAAATGTTACTCTATTATATAATATATTTATAAATTCTATTTCTCATTGGACTAATAGTCCTTTCTCTTTGATATTTTAAATAATACTAAATTAGTATAGAATCTAAATGTTTGGAATTAATATAATCTATACATATTGAGAAATTTGAATTTTCATGAATCATTGAATCATTTAACAATTACTGAATATATATTAAGTGCTTGGTATTGAAATTTGCAAAGATAAGATCTGATTCCTATACTCATGTGGTAGGAAAAAGATACTAAATAATTTACAAGAGAATAAAAGATTCATATTAAAGTATAAATGAAACATTCAAATAATTACAATGGGTTGGAATAACAGAGAAGCATTTCCAAAAGAGATGATGTTTGAGCTGAATTCTAAAGGAAGAATAGAATTTTCTTACATGATAATGTTTGGAAGATTATTTCAGGTGAAGGATTAAGACACGGTTTTCTGAAAAAGAATGGCTTATAGAAGGAATCAAAAGTAGTTAATACGGCTGAAAATGAATGGACATGTAATGACAGATGAGATTCAAATAGTAATTAGTGACCAGGCTGTGAGGGGCTTAAAATGTCAAACTGATGAATTTAAATTTTATTCAATAGACAAGGAGAAATAATTGATGGATTTTTAAGTAGGGGTTATCAGCTGTGTTTTATATCACTTTTAGAAGGAAACATAAAACTTTGGTTGTTAAGTGATGACTAGCTTGTAGGAATGAGAAATAACACAAGGGGAAATGTCAGGAGGCAAGTGTGGTCCTTCAGATGAATGATGCTGGAAGGCCAGTCATTCTAGATGTAAGGAATACAAGGGCCACAAAAGTCCCACCAGAAGAGCTGCTATTCTCGTAGTTCACCCCGAAGTCAGAACCTGAGGCAAAGAGCTACGTTTTCCTAGGAAGCTTATATTCTCATCTTCACATTCCAGCAACACTGCAGGACTTATACTGCCCAGGCTCACGCTAGCAGCAAAGGGGCCAACTAGATCGAGAATCTTTAAAATCACTAAACAGCTTAGATCAACAGTTCTCACATGGTAGCAGGTATCAGAACCACCTAGAGGGGCTGTCCCAACACAAGTTGCTTGACTACACCCCCAGAATTTCTGACTCAGTAGATCTGGGGTAGAGTCTGGTGCTGCATCTTATTTTTTTTTAAATATAAATTTATTTATTTTAATTGGAGGCTAATTACTTTACAGTATTGTATTGGTTTTGCCATACATCAACTTGAATCCGCCACGGGTGTACACGTGTTCCCCATCCTGAACCCACCTCCCACCCCTCCCTGTACCATCCCTCTGGGTCCTCCCAGTGCACCAGCCAGGAGCAAATGCCCAGGAGAAGCAGATGCTCCTAGTCCTGAGAACAAGGACATACTGGGAACAACTGGTAGACAAAATTGTGGAGAATGGGAAGCTATGAATTGAAGAAAAAAGCATACACTTCAACAAAAATGCAGGGATATGTTAGAAGAACATTCCTTACAGACTTCTTAATAGAAGAACCAAAAGATCAAATAGCATAAATATCCAAAGTTAGAGGCCTAACTCATGAAATAGCATGTCCATGGCTGCATAGTCATCAAAAACGATGTTGTAGAATAATAGTTAAAGAAACGGCACATTGGTAGAGTGTAAGTTAGCATTGAAACTATAATTCCTTTGAAAAAATGTATCTCTGCTTGTACATATACATATGAAATCACGCGTAGAACAAAAGGCTAGAAAGATAATGCCCCCCATGTTAGCCGTGGTCATCTCTGAGTGATAAAACATATGACATATATTTATCTTCCTTAGGTTTGATACATATCTTCCTAGCATGTTAATAAGTACAACTCACTTTAGGCTCACAAAGGTATTTTTAATATTGATGTGGGTATGCATTTGCATTGATATAAAAATGAAGGAAATCAAAGGCAAACAACTGACCTCACAATCACTAAACTCAGGGGAAATAGAAAAGTCATATCCTTTGCCACTTTAAGGACACAGAAAGACCTGAGACAAAATGGAGCCCATTTGGGATGAACTCACCTTCTATCCAGACAGCAGAATGAAGTCCCCGGGAACAACCTTAGGTGAGACAGTTAGAACCAACACTAAGGGTGTGTAGCTTAGATTCATGTCCAGAGGAAATGGAAACAGTTCAGGAAGGGACTAAAGCCACGAGGAATAGGAAACCAGAATCCTTGAAGGAAGAGAGAGACAGTCATGGGAGAGAGAGAGAAAAGGGCAAGCCACGAAATCCTGGGGGAGAATTAAGGTCCTTGTGGCACTTCAAATTGTGTTAGCTTGACTTTCTCACAAGATTGAATTTAGCTGCCAAAAATGAATCTACTTTTTTTTTCTTTTTTTTTTTCGAAATTGTATTAAATTTATTTCAACAGGCTGTCTGAGTTATTCCGTTTTGTTACACGCTGATGAAAATCCATCATCAGCCAATGACAGACCCTCGCCTTTCCCTCACTCCAATTTAAGGTCTGAGCACAAGCAGTTGCAGCATTCATGTCAAAAGCCAGGCGCGTCGCAGCAAGTCTCCCTCTACCGAGATTAAAACCTGTTGTCTGTCTCTACAGCCCGGAGTCAACCACCAGGGAACTTGTTCTCCTGTTGCCTTTCCCAGGGAAGAACCATTCATTCCATCAGAGAGGTATGTCAATGACCCTGAAGGCAGACACACTCTGGCTCTGATCTCACCTGTCCCCACAGACTAATCAGAACCAGACTTGATCTGAACTCGACCTAAAGGTCTCAGGGAAGGGTGATGGTGGCCTGTGACTCATTACCTGAACTGTGCCTTTCCTTGTATGCAGTGGAGACTTCGGGATGGATCATTTCCAGAAGTGTACACCCTTCACCTCCCTGCCACGGTCACCATATGGCATTTGCAGTCTGCTCTACCAGAATCTATAAGAAAACGCAGTACTTGGCACTTACCTTGGAAAACCTTGGGTGTGTTGAAATGCGGATAATCTATGCCCACAGAATCAAGTCTCTGGAAGGAGGACCAGGCAATCTAGAAACTGGGAAGACTTCTCAAGTGATTCTGATGCAATTAAATTTTAAATACTATTGACAAAATGACAAAGAATTTAAGTGTCCAGTTGAGACAGCTCTGCAATTTGCTTGTTTTCAGAGTTTGGAAAAAATTACTCTCTCAGAACCTCAGCTTAATCATCTATAAAATCAGGGCCATAATACCTGAACTCCTACAACAATTGTGAAATTTAACTCTCTCTCTCTTTTTCAAACCCACAGCACATCAATAAGCATCAGTAATTATTATTTATTGTGATAATAATAACACTATGTATATAACAGTTTGGTGAAGACATGAGATAGGTTTTGGAGTCAAACTGAATTCAAATTGCAAATTTAATATCTGTTTCTTACAACAGGGCTCAGGACTATTCCTTTTAAGAAAAATGCATTGATTGAGTGCCTAATGTGTGACAGGTAGTGTTCTAAGCCCTGGGCAGATAGTGATGAATGGGATGTGACCTGAAAGTCGGTCAATAGTGTTGACTCTTTGCGACCCCATGGACTGTATGGACTGTATGGGATTCTCCAGGCCAGAGTACTGGAGTGGGTAGCCTTTCCCTTCTTCAGGAGATCTTCCCAACCCAAGGATCAAACCCTGGTCTCCTGCTTGGCAGGCAGATTCTTTGCTAGCTGAGCCACAAGGTAAGCCCAAGAATACTGGAGTGGGTAGCCTATCCTTTCTCCAGTGGATCTTCCCAACCCAGGAATCTAACCAGGGTCTACTGCATTGCAGGCAAATTCTTTAGCAACTGAGCTATCAGGGAAGCCCTGATGAATGGGATAAATAAAATGTTTACTTAATCTCTTAATCCCGGCTAGTGAGGAAACAAGCAACTCTCAAAACACACACAGACACACAGAGATATTGAAAAGCCTCAGGAGATAATAAAGCACATAATTTACTGGAAGGCACTATAACTAGATGGGAGATAACTTAGGGTAAAGTAGCCCAGAACATTCCCTAAGGATGTCACATTGGGGCAGTTCTCCAATGATAAGGAGGAAGGGGCCACCTGGAAGGAAGTCTGTACATACTCTCAACGCAGCTTATCACCAGTGACCCTAATCCCGACCACTTGGGGAGTTTCTCCACCTTGCCAGGTTTCTACTGTGGAAAGTTCCTGTATTCCCCCATTCGTATTCTGTGCAACTGCATGACTAGGTTCCACCCACGTTCTTCTCACGATATTATCCTAGAAGAAATCTCACTCAAACGACACACAGGCAAGAACAGTCCAACAAGGAAAGGGGTGAATGTAAACCCGGAGAAAAAAGTCTCCCATCCTGATTTATACTTTGGATGCTCTGAAATTTGCCTAACATAAGCATCTTGACTTCATTATCATCATAAAACCTCAGACAAGCTATTTCCTGACCTTATTGAGGCTTGCTAAAGTGGAAATCCTTGTCACTCTTAAGGCTGCTTTATTTCTGCCCATGATTCCCCTGAAATAAGATGTTTCTCCCACGCAGCTGAGCACTTACTCAGGATGTAGTCGGACATACCACAAGTCTGGTCTTTCCCACAGGGGCATGGCCCCCCAGATGAGACATCCAGATGTCACTTGCACGCATGGCCCAAGCCAGGTGAGACAGGCACAGTTAAGAAACGATGAGTAAAATTCACACCAAGCAAAATCTAACCCTGAATGTGCTTCTACATGTTCTCTCATAGTCCCAACCCAGCCCTATAATTTTGCAAAATTTTGAATAGCTTTCCCCCTAATTATTGAATTATGTTTTAAAAGTAGTAGATTAATGGTTCTCAAGCTTTATTTCCTGGAAGGGGTAGTTAAAGCATAGATTCCAGAACTTCAGATTCACTCGTTCTGGGGTGCACTGCAAGAAATTACATTTCCAGCAAGTTCTCCACCAAAGTGGGTGCTGCTGGTTCAACAGTTATAAGATAAGCACTAAGATAACACTGACCTAGATAAACAATTTGGTTCTAAGCCTTTTTATTTAAAAAAAGAAAAGAAAATTCTGGTTTGGGCATTTTCATGAGTTTAACTTTTCAGAGGCTATAGTTTTCTTAAAAGATACGTGTGACTGGATGGTTTTGGGAAACAGGAGTCGGGGAAAGGAAGGGACTGGTCTCAGTTTAGGACAAGTCTCAGGGCTGACCCAGCATCTGACTTTATTGGGAAAGGGTACCGGGTGAAGAGCAGTAGGGTCAGGGAACCCAGCAGGACTGCTTTGCCATGGGGCTCTCAGTCTTGAGTTTTGTGGTGTTGGGATTTGTTTCTGGGTTTTCTCGGGCTGATCACTCTTACTCAAGCTCCTTCCTGAAGGTGCACACGTTGCTCAGCCAAGATGTCAGCGAGAAGGATTCTGGGAGGTGATCAGACATGTAGCATCTCCATCTGACCTTTCCCAAACTCTTCTGGTTGGTGGTGGCTTGTTAGTTCCGTGTTCCTTACCAGAGCCTCCTGTTGTGAAAAAACTCGCACAAATGATTACTTGGGTGCCTGGCCAGGGTGATTGGTTTCAGTCAATGGACTTTCTCTAACCCAAAGGAGTCACTGTGACCTCTGCCCACTTCTTCAGTGAGAGGAGTCCTCTCTATACCCAGAGGAGAGGAGCATCTTTATCTCTAAAGACGAAGACACAAGAAGGGTCCAAACAGACGTGTGCGTTTCCCCCGGTTTACCGCAATGACCTCTACCCCTCATCCTGTCCCATTCCTCCCAAATCTGCACCCTTTGTCAAGCTCAGCATGAGTACCCAGGTGTGTTTATTTGGGTTTTTCTTTCTTAATGGAAACCCCCATATCACACAAAACATGCATCAGATAAATTTCTGTGCCTTTCCGTTGTTAATCTGTCTCATTTTAATTTTCAGATCCAAACTAAGTACCCTCAGAGGATTGAGGGAAACGTTTCCTTCCCAACTGTTACAAATGCTTTGCAGTACCAATGCTCTCTCTGCTCCATCCTGTTTCCTCCACTCTCCCAAGTGTGTGGCTCTCCAGAGTATCCTCCAGTATTGCTTTCTGTGTGGAGATGCAGGCTTCAGTCCAGGGATGAAGGCTGATCAGCACTTGAATGGGTGGCGACAGCTTCATGTGTGCTTGTTGGTTGGTGTTTAAGGTTGCACAAACAGACCCTGAATTCCTGCAACCCTAACAGGAAGCAACAGATTTTAATTAAGTATTAAGAAACTCCTGTTTAAAGATCATCCTACTCTGGCTCAACATAGACTAAAGTCAGAATTCTTAGGTGATGGTAGTATTTTTACACATTATATCTCCTGATTAAAAAAAAAAAAGAGTGTGTGCATGTGTGTGCTCAGTCATTTCCAACTCTTTGTGACTCCATGGACTGTAGCCTGCCAGGTTCCTCTGACCATGAGATTCTCCAGGCAAGAATACTGGAGTGGGTTGCCATTTCTCTCTCCAGGAGATCTTCCTGACCCAGGTATCAAACCCATGTCTCCTGTGTCTCCTGCTTCGGCAGGCAGGTTCTTTACTACTGAGCCACCTGGGAAGCCCCTTAAAAGAAAATAAATGTTGTATATTTCTATAAATCTCTTCTGTCCACTGCTGGCTTCACTCCGTATAATGATTGAGAAGTTTAATCATCTGCTTTAATTTAAAATAGAGAGTTGATGAGAAACTTTTAAATAACGTATTAGGCAAACTGATTGATTTTTTTAAATAAGAAAAGTATTTTCAAGTTCTGAATAACTTTTGTTGTGTAAATACTCCCCCCTTCATCCAGCAAATATATTTAACGATTCATTTGGATGAAGAATTTTGTTTACGTTTTTTAATTGCGTTCATATTTATAATTTGCTTCCCAAAGATTTTTTTGCCAATTAAAAAAGAAGCGGTTTGATATGCCAGCCACTGTGACCTGTGTGTGACCACAAATCTCTCCCTTAAGAAGGAGCTGACCTCTACTGTTCTTTCTTCTTTCTCATTTTTACCCTGAAAGCAAGTGTCACAGCTGGCACTACTCAGCCACAGTAGACTGTGCTAATTAAAACTTATAAATTACATCCATGTGCCATCACCTCTCTCCTGTGAGGCAATCATATTTGTTTGTTATGCTACAGGGGAGTAGGGTTAAAGAGGGCCACCGATTTTGCATAAACACAGACCTAAATGTTTGAAGGCCAGAGAGCATGTACCACAAGTCTTTGTATCCCCCACTGTGTCTTTCCATAACTGGGATAACGTGTGCATCAATACTTGTTGAATGATCTGAATCGTCAAGGGAAGGATCTTTGTACACACTGGATAGCACAGTTTAGGGAGCAAAAGAGGTCTGCTGTAAGAGCACAGGAGACATGTAACCACTGACAATTTGGGGAAGAAAGATTTGATCACACATTTTTCGCATTGCCGCCAACATGGCACTGTGCTGTGGACCCTCCTTCAGCACTTTGCTTACTTTGCTTTAAGTTGAGAAACAGTCATCTAACTGAGGCAAGAGCCCCGTGCATGGTTAGTAGTCGAGACCAGTTAGTGCATTTCCTCTCCAACTGAACAGATCCGAAGCACAGAAAGTCCATTGCTTGGCAAAGCATTGGTCAGGGGATGATGGTCTTTAAGATGCAGGGACCTGAACTATATTTAGCTATCTTTTCTAACCTACTCTGACCAGCCAACCAACCATACATAGACTGATATATTTTTACCAAGCATTCATATCAACCTCCTGAATGTTATCTAACAGTAATCCTTAGAGTCACCGCAAATGACCAATTGAGTCTTAAAGGTTGACATGGTTGAAAAAGTAGATAACTCTCCTCTTAGCGCCAATAGGTATGATAAACCTGTTCTTGCACAGAGAATACTGAGCTTTGTTTCCCAAATTGCTTTCAATGTAACACTTGCTTAGAAAGACAATGGAAGACAAATATTGAACCTTAAAAAATATCAAATTTTTATTATAAAATTTGTAAGTGGTTTTTAAGTGATTGCTAAAAAGTGATATTCCATGGCCTAAGATTGTTGTTGCGTCTGACTCTTTTGTGACCCCACTGACTGTAGACCGCAGGCTCCTCTGTCCATGGGATTTCCCAGGCAAAAAATACTGGGTGGTTTGTCATTCCTTCTCCAGGGGATATTCCTTACTCAGGGATCAAACCTGCATCTCTCCTGCCTTGGCAGATGGGTTCTTTACCATTGAACCACCAGGGAAGCCCCGCGGTTGTGATACACACAGGATAAACATAAGTGGAAGTACTCCAATTAGACTTTTGCTAGAACTGAAAGGGAGAAAAGGCTTCCAGCACTTGTACTAACCAAATTCAGGCAAAACTGTACCAATAATTGGTCAAAATGTGAAGGTTCAGAGAGTTTGCCTGCTTCCATTTGGATTTAATTTTAATTTATTTGAAAATCAACTCTTTTCCCTGCTCAGATATTTTTCAATGCTTGTTAAGTTAATCTTTTAAGAAAGGATTAACAGATGTTGATAGAAGTATTCCATCAAGGCTAATTTTGAAACACTATCTATCATATTTGACAAGATTCATATCAGTTGAAGTCCTCTATCAAATCTTCAAATCTAGTGATAACAAGTTACAAAAGCCACCAGAATAACCCACTTGATTTAGCAAATTCTTCATTATGCCACAGCACATTTTCAAAAATTCATGCAGTGTAGTAGAATCTGTTCTGACCTGGGCTAAGAACTAGTTACAGAAACAAAGGTGAATCACTCGAGCTCTTTCGAAGCCTCTACAACTTCATTGAAAAATTGGGAAGGATAAGAGCTACTCTAAATCCATTGGCTTATTTTAAGAAATTGATAGATGAGAATACTTGAAACATTGGATGAGATTTGTGAAACTATGCAAGTTTTTGATAATCTAATATTATAGTTTTCTGTAATAGTATAAAACTAGAGAATTTTTATCATCTATGAAAACATACATTTTGTAAATTTTTACTCTATTTCTTACATACATAAAATTTCCTTGCAATCATACTTCTCTGTTTAAACATGAAGCATCTCTGATGCTCTTGATAAGTCAGTGTAAATGAGGCAATAAGACTTGGCTTCATGAAAGCTGAATTACTGAAATTGCCCTTTATTGCAGAAACCACGTAAAGCTTGATGCTCTAAATATTGTAAACATCCTGACGACTTTGAAATATATAACATTGAATCTATTTACCCCTCCAAATAAAAGCATCAATACATTGTTTTCACAATGCTCACATTCACACCAAAGTGCAAATGTCCATGGAATTTTATGTACTTTTTTGCAACTTTCTGTGTGTCTATGATTACTTCCCAATAGAAAGTTTAGAAACAGAACAAAAACAAAAGCAAAACCTCAAGTGCTTAAAAGAGTGTACCATCTTGAAATAAAGATCAGTATAAACTGGTGAAAATTTTAAATTATTTAATATTTTAATGAGGTACAATTATATTGGGGCTTCCCAGGTGGCTCAGTGGTAAAGATTTCACCTGCCATGCAGGAGATGAAGGTTCGATTTCTGGGTTGGAAAGATCCTGTGGAGAAGGAAGTGGCAATCCACTCCAGTATTTTTGCCTGGGAAATCCCATGGACAAAGGAGCCTGGTAGGCTGCAGCCATGAAATTAAAGATGCTTACTCCTTGTAAGGAAAGTTATGACCAACCTAGATAGCATATTCAAAAGCAGAGACATTACTTTACCAACAAAGGTCCATCTAGTCGAGGCTATGGTTTTTCCAGTAGTGATGTGAGAGTTGGACTGTGAAGAAGGCTGAGTGCCAAAGAATTGATGCCTTTGAACTGTGGTGTTGGAGAAGACTCTTGATAGTCCCTTGGACTGCAAGGAGATTCAACCAGTCCATTCTAAAGGAGATCAGTCCTGGGTATTCTTTGGAAGGAATGATGCTAAAGCTGAAACTCCAGTACTTTGGCCACCTGATGCAAAGAGTTGACTCATTGGAAAAGACTCTAATGCTGGGAGGGATTGGGGGCAGGATGAGAAGGGGCCGACAGAGGATGAGATGGCTGGATGGCATCACTGACTCTATGGACGTGAGTCTGAGTGAACTCCGGGAGTTGGTGATGGACAGGGAGGCCTGGCGTGCTGCGATTCATGGGGTCACAAAGAGTTGGACACGACTGAGCGACTGAACTGAACTGAACTGAACTGAGGCTGGAGTCCATGGGGTCACAAAAGAGTCAGATATCACTTAGCTACTAAACAACAACAACAATATTGAAAAATGTCCTAAGTTGAAGACTTTGGGAACTTCTTTCGATTAGAATTCAAGAATGATGACATAATTACCAGGTTATGCACTGATGCTTCCAAGACTGAAGTGTCAGATTAAGGCCTTCTGTCTTATGGAATACAAACTTTTAAAAGGAGTGGTTCATATTTGTCTTATTTAGTTCTCAAAAGTTTCATTTTGATTAATTTCTGAACTTTGGAGTCAAGAGACAAAGAAATACTCTTGTTCCTCTTGCTCTTTAGCTACTTTTTTTTTTTTTTTTTTTGTCATCTTAGTATGCCTATTCCCTTAGTTGTATCCTCTTGACTGATAGTAATGAGGGTGAAAAGTGGTTACTATACTCTTTATGATTAACTGTGGTCCTTGAGATACTGGAGAATAGAATAAAGCCTTAGTTTGTTTTGGCACAATTCCTAATGGAAAAGGACACTAAATACAACTTTTCCTAATTTTTTCAGTTTAGTACGAAAAACAGAACACTAAATACCCAGCACTCACTCATTCCAAAGACGATGTTAGCCCATCTAGGCATAGGATTGAGTTGCTATTATTGTTATTATAATTGTTGTTAATAGGTTGTCACCCTTTTAATAGATCATTAAAATCTGTTTTTGAAACCATTTGCCCACATTCCATCCTAAAAATATTAAAAAGGATGGCGAGAGCCGGAAAATCCAGAGAATAACTACACTGGGACGAGTTGAAATTCATACACGACAAGGCTTAAGGGGTATGTTTTTATGAACCAGAAACTGCACAGATGAAGGCAGACTAGGGACTGCCAGAGGAGTGACACTTAAAACTGGCCAGCCAGAAAATCCCTCCCGTGTCATAATAACTCCAAGAAGATGCCTCTAGAGTTCTATCAATAAACCACGAAAGAGGTGTCATACACTGACACTGTCAGCTCTGTACCAATCACATAAGATATCTCCTTCTCTCATCTATATTTACCCTCTGCCTAAGTTCAAGCTGGTTTTGGAAAAGGCAGAGGAACCAGAGATCAAATTGCCAACATCTGCTGGATCATGGAAAAAGCAAGAGAGTTCCAGGAAAAACATCTATTTCTGCTTTATTGACTATGCCAAAGCCTTTGACTATGTGGATCACAAAAAAACTGTGGAAAATTCTGAAAGAGATGAGAATACCAGACCACCTGACCTGCCTCTTGAGAAACCTGTATGCAGGTCAGGAAGCAATAGTTAACTAGACATGGAACAACAGACAGGTTCCAAATAGGAAAAAGAGTACGTCAAGGCTGTATATTGTCACCCCATTTATTTAACTTCTATGCTGAGTACATCATGAGAAACTCTGGGCTGGATGAAGCACAAGCTGGAATCAAGATTGCCGGGAGAAATATCAATAACCTCAGATATGCAGATGACACCACCCTTATGGCAGAAAGTGAAGAACTAAAGAGCCTCTTGATGAAAGTGAAAGAGGAGAGTGAAAAAGTTGGCTTAAAGCTCAACATTCAGAAAACGAAGATCATGGCATCCGGTCCCATCACTTCATGGCAAATAGATGGGGAAACAGTGGAAACAGTGGCTGACTTTATTTTGGGGGGCTCCAAAATCACTGCAGATGGTGATTGCAGCCATGAAATTAAAAGACACTTGCTCCTTGGAAGGAAAGTTATGACCAACCTAGATAGCGTATTAAAAAGTAGAGACATTACTTTGCCAACAAATGTCCATCTAGTCAAGGCTATGGTTTTTTCCAGTAGTCATGCATGGATGTGAGAGTTGGACTATAAAGAAAGCTAAGTGCAGAAGAATAGATGCTTTTGAACAATGGTGTTGGAGAAGACTCTTGAGAGCCCCTTGGATCCAACCAGTCCATCCATAAGGAGATCAGTCCTGGGTGCTCATTGGAAGGACTGATGTTGAAGCTGAAACTCCACTACTTTGGCCACCTGATGTGAAGAGCTGACTCATTTGAAAATCCCCTGATGCTGGGAAGGATTGAGGGCAGGAGGAGAAGGGGACGACAGAGGATGAGATGGTTGGATGGCATCACCAACTCGATGGACATGGGTTTGGGTAAACTCTGGGAGTTGGTGAGGGACAGGGAGGCCTGGTGTGCTGTGGTTCATGGGGTCGCAAAGAGTCAGACACAACTGAGCAACTGAACTAAACTGAACTGAACTGAATGCTATGCGACCCAAAGGAGAGTTGAAAGTCAAAGTGTCTCAGTCGTGTCTGACTCTTTGAGACCCCGTGGACTATACAGTCCATAGAATTCTCCAGGTCAGAATACTGGAATGGGTAGCCTTTTCCTTCTCCAGAAGATCTTCCCAACCCAGGGATCAAACCCAGGTCTGCCGCATTTCAGGTAGATTCTTTACCAGTGGAGCCACAGGGGAACCCCAAGAATACTGAAGTGGGTAGCCTATCCTTTCTTGAGCAGATCTTCCTGAGTTAGGAGTGAAACCGGCGTCTCCTGCATTGCAGGCAGATTCCTTACAAACTGAGCTATCGGGAAAGCCCAAAGGAGAGTGAGGGAGTGAAATAAAAGATAAAGTGAGGGCAGGGAAGGGAAACCAATCACGCATAT
The DNA here is from genome assembly GCF_027580195.1 of Bos mutus. NCBI lineage: Eukaryota > Metazoa > Chordata > Mammalia > Artiodactyla > Bovidae > Bos > Bos mutus. The sequence continues at coordinate 89,100,283 of NC_091626.1, read as the reverse complement.
GCATGTAGTGTATATTTCCCAGGCACTACACACAGGCACACGGAAGGCACTGCACAGATGTGAATTGAATGCATTCTTTCTTTATCCCTTAAAAAAAAAAAAAAAATCTTGGCCATGAACAGGATATGTGAGATCTTAGTTCCCCAACCAAGGATCAAACCTTTACCCCTTGCATTGGATGTGTGGAGTCTTAATCACTGAACCAGCAGCAAAGTCCCCTTCATGCGTCTTTTTCTTTCAGTCTTATGTATCTGTGCTTTGCCACTATGCAACCTTTTATCATCAATGTTATTTTTCTCATCTTGATTTTTTTTTTTTTTACTTTAGTGGAAAGAAACACTCTAGGGATATCACTGAGTCCTCATGGAGTACCAGCACTTGTCCACCTGACTATCTAAACCGGATGCAGTTTCCCAAAGACTGGAAACCTCATGAGAAGACGGAATGTCAATGGGAGGAACTGAATCAATGAACTGTGAGCTGGGAGTGGAGGTACCAGGGGAATCCAGGTGCCTGAAGCTACAGATAGACCCCGGCAGACTTGAAACCTGACTTCGTAATTAACCACATTTCAGACCTTATTATGAACAGTGTTTAACCTATTTTGGCCTCAGTTCGTACATCATCTGATGCTGTGAAACTTAAAGAGTTCATCTAAATCTACAGCATAGTTACTGGTTTGGGATGTCTTCTTTGCACCCCTGTCATCCCGGTCTTCAGTTCATGTTTTCAGAACCCACATATTAATGGTATATTCCTGATGGAGAGGAGAAAACATACATTTTGTACATTAGTATTTGTGAAGCCTAGCTGATACTGAAAGCTCCTTGAGGAACGAGATGATGTTTCAGAAGAATCACATCAGCTTAAGGTCATACTATTCCCTGGTGGCTCAACGAGTAAAAAACCCTCCTCCCAATGCAGGAAATGCAAGAGGTAAGAGTTTGATCCCTGGGTTGAGAAGATCCCCTGGGGAAGGAAATGGCAACCTGCTCCAGTAGTCTTTCCTGGAAAATTCTAGGAAAGGAATTTGGTGGGAGCCAGGTGGGCTGCAGTCCATGGGGTCACAAAGAGTGGAGATGACCGAACATCCATGCATGAGGGGGATTCCATGGTCCATGGAAACCTTTCAGAAAGTTAGCAAGGGAACAGAAGTGTCCATAATAATCATTCTCTCTTTTTCATCTTCCCTTACTTTAGGTAGGTATTGAGGTGGTTTTTTTTTTTTTTTTTTTGTGTGTTTTTGTTTTTGATTTCTTAATTCTTTTCTCTGGGAAAAATAATTTGACCAACAAATTCTCCTACAGATACAATAATGATGGAATTCACCATATGATCCTGCCCAGAATGCTTGAGTTCAGTTACAAAGAAAAGGTTTCCAAGACAACAGTTTTAAGTTTAAATCACATACTTCGAGCTGGGAAAAATTACAGAAGAAGAGAGCTTTTCTTGCACCCTAAAGTCATTGGGATTGTAGTCACTTGCTTTGACCTCTGGTAAGGCTGGTCCCTGGAGAAGGGAATGGCAACCCACTCCAGTGTTCTTGCCTGGAGAATCCCATGGACGGAGAAGCCTGGTAGGCTGCAGTCCATGGCGTCGCACAGAGTCGGACGCAACTGAAGTGACTTGGCAGCAGCAGCAAGGCCGGTCCCAAAAGACAAAAGACTTAGTGTTTTAGCTTCAAACAGGCCTCCTCCACTTCACAAATATATGCCTGAGTTAATCAATCTCAATCTCAGTTTCCTCATCTGCCAAGTCCCTATTACCTTCTTCAAGGGAATAATGAATTAAAAATAAAAGATCTTAGCCTTTCCTCACACACAGTAAATTCATGATAGATGTTAGCTGTTTTCTCAAAAACAGCAGCATTCAAAGGGCCATGGGAAGAGGGGCCCAAGGGAGACTAGAACTGCATTTTCATAGAGAAAATGGGAAAAGACATCAGGCAGCCTGGAGAAAAACTCTAGGAGGGATGAGAGTCACCAATGAAACACCGCATTCCTTCACCTGAGGTCTCCCACCTCACCCGCTGTCTGACCACGGCAAATGTAAGAGGACTTTTGTCTGGCTCAAATAATTTGTATCTATCTACAGGATTAACTCCAGGGAGGACACAATGCCACTCACCACCAGGAAAGGTGTATCCTGTGGAATCCTCAAAATTTAGGGAGATCGCACACACGGTAAGTGCACCAAACCCTTTCCCATGACCCCCTAGGAAAGAATAATTGGGCACAGGCTGTGGGCAAGCTGGATAGACTGGCAGTGCCAATGGATTCTCACAAGTTTGACATGTACTTCATCTGGGCTCATGGATAACTTAAGGATACGTTTTTGAGAGCTACTTTTCTAAAATTAAAAATATATATATTGTAAAAAATACAGAAAGCCTTTACAAAACATAAAGGCAAGGATGTAGCTAGATTTGGAGGCAGAAATCCAGCAGGATCCCAGACAGCACTGTTTGTCTGGACTCTCTCTGCCCTGGTTTAGTTGTTTCTTTCTCTGGCAGATAAGACTGCCATCCCATAGCTCCTGGGTTCCTGTCTCCTCTACTCAGAGGCAGGCTGCTTCCAGTTTTCAATTCCAGTTTCCCAAGAGAAAGACTAGGAGAGAGAGGTTCAATTTACATTTCATGTCCACTCCTATCTTCAGATTCAGAAATTTCTGTGTGTGTACAAAGTTGCCACAGACCCAACTCCATGGAAGCAGTTCTCCTAGAGAAAGAACCTTTGTGAGTTGGGCATATGAGATTCCCTATTGCAGCACTCCAAACATCACTTGGGGATGTTATGTCATATTGTAAGTATGAAGGCTTGCATTACCACTTAGAATCCACATGAAAGTCAAGCACAGGCTCAGCTATGTTCGGTCCATATTAATTTTTGCATCACTTTCCATAGGTACACAAAGTATCTAAACCACCCTACTAAATTAATTACCTGCGATGCAAGATTGTCTTGTCAAACCTGTTCAGTCTTTTGTTTTCCTTTCTGTCTCAACCAATTACTGTGCTGCAGTTATTATTTTTTACATATTAAGAAAATGATTAATTGAGAGAGCATGAAAAACAGTTTGTTTTAACTTTAAATACCTTCAAATCCATACATAGGAATAAGCTATTTGATCATTTGATTTCTTGAACTAGAAGGCTCATTTTTTATTTTAAGCTGCTTCGATTTGTATCCAAAAAGAATGAATGGTATTAGTCCATTTGTAAGAAAGCCCCTTCTCCAAAACCACTTAGACTACTTGTGTGCTCTGACTAGCAGTGTTCACAGCAAAGACAATCTCAGAGTCATTCACCTCACCCTGATGTGGTTCTGTAAATTCACATGTAGCTATTACGTTTGGAACCCAAGAGCTTGTTTTAGTGAATCAGTTTTGGTCTCTTACTTGCAATAACACCACTGCACATGGCTTTCAAGCTTTCATGTGGTTCTGTGTGTGCCATTGTTGAGATTCACTGACTTTCTTTGTTCTCCAGTTGAGTTAGAAACTACCCAAGCGAAGATTGGACAAGATTACCCAAGATGATTCATGCTGTAGTGCAATGGTTTGAGATGGGGCAGTTTTTGTAACTTGTGAGGGCTAAGCATATTTCCAGCCATGACAGGTGCATTCCAAAGAGCACTTCATGTTTTATTCTGACAGTGACTTTTAGTGTATTAACTCAACAGTCTCAGTGGTTTGAGACCCTTCAACAGCCGTGAGAAGCTGGAGAATCCTAGAGACAGAACAGAGTATGAATGTAGCGCCACTTCAGAATGTATTTATGGACTTTCAACTACCACATTCTTCTCTACTTGATAACTCTAGTGTCTTTTTGTTTTTCTTCTTCCAATTTTAGGTTCTCTAGTTGGTTTCTGTCTAAGGGACAGGAAGTCTGAAATTTGAAACCCACCCGGTTCACTGTCCTTTCCCCTTCAGTGACTGTGAGAGGAAGCTAGAAATTTCAGTAACACCATGTTTCAATTATTTTTATTTTAGACCACATGGGCAGAGACTGGTCACCACTGTTTGACAGGATGTTGCTGTGTCTTCTTGGTAGGGGTCCACTGCCCTTCAAAGAGAGAGATTTGGATTCTTTTGACTCTTAAAAAAAAAATGTTAGCCACACACACAGAGAAAACACCACCCAGGGATACATGTCTGGGTGAGAACACTTGAATGAGGCAAGCTCTCCAGTTATATTCTCTTGCTGAAGAGGGGAATATCTTATTTCATGTGAGTTCAAGAAGCTCAGTTGCCTAATATTATGAAAGATATAGATCCACAGTCCCTTATCCAATAATCCTGAGGTCAGAGGTAACTCCTAATTCAGAGCTACTCAGATCACATATACTACATGTTGCACAATACACCAGGTAGATCGGAGCAGAGCTAGAGTAAAACACATTCATGATTTCTTCCTAATGCGACTAATAAGAAGAGCTAAAGATTAAAGCCACTCTCACATAAATTCTGCTTGGGATTTCCATAAAATTTGTTCCTTTAAGGTCAGATTTTGCCTCCACTTAGGTTAAAAAAAGCTCTTGGTGTTCCGAGTTTGTTGGATTTTGGATTTGCAAGAAAGGGATTGTGGTTCTATCTTCCTAAATTGTAGACATACTGTAGATAGATGTGATTGACTAGTTAAATGAATGACTGACTGATTGAATAAATGAGAGAATAAATAGTCTTTTTTTATAAAGTAGAAAATAAAGAGGATAAACTATACTAAGACTTAATAGGCTGCCTAAATGTGAAAGCGAACTTAAAAGGGGAGGTTGTCCCAAGTGAAGAGGCAACTTATCTAGGAGATACTCATTACTGCACACTGCATTTGGGACGAGGGTATTCAGGTTTCATATTCAATTCTGTGCATCTTCGATTTACTCCCATCATCAGTCTTCCTAAGCTTTCTCCTTATAGCTCATTGTGACTATTGACCACAGGCTACATTTTAACCTAGAAAAACATGATACACAGGAAAACAGATGATTGAGAGTACAGACTTTGCTTCTACAGAAACAGATGTTGCTTACTTTTGAAGAACTTTTGCCAGTATTTAATCATTAAAAAGGGCCTTTTGGCTTATAAAGTTTGTCACACCCCCTGCGATTCTTTTACTTATGGAGTGTTCTGCACATTTAAAGGGCTGTTATGCTTTGAAGATTTACTGTATTGCATGTTTGATACCATTAAGAAGAATATGACTAGAAAACAAAAACATACTGGAATGAGTTATATATGTGACCTTCACCTTGAAGAAGTCCTTCAAGTCTTTAAATTGCCTTCCAGCTGACCGCCGGGGAATAGGCGCTCCCTTCTGCAGAGTCAGCAAGTGAGTTACTCCAGGGCTGCCATTTTCCAGGTTTGCCAAGAACTGTCCTGGATTGCACCTGCTGTCTTAGCCTGTGTATTCATAGTGCTCACTCCCATTCTCAAACAAACAAACAAACAAACAAAACTACTTTGAATGAAAAATTGTATAATCACCTTAATTAAGAAAAATTCTTGTAATTTTGGTTAAAAATCTCAAGTTTTCCCAGAAAATTCATTCTTTCCTTCAACCTTACTATTCTATCACATGATGGACATTTTTGCTTTAAAGTGATTATCTTAAACTCAGTTTTCTAAACAAAATTTAACCTTCTGTGGAGAGGATTAGAAAGTCATTTTAATCCATGTTTAAAGTGGTTTGGCACTTTTTCCTCCCCATCAGAGGGGGGAAATTCTCTTTCTTCACTCATAGGCACTTTTAAAATATGTTTCTGCCATGCACTGATGTCTTTCACTAAAGCACCAGTTTCTCCATGGGAAAAAAACAAAAACCCTTTGGAACTCCAATAAGTTCAACATGACAGAGGCCTTGCACACTCCCAAAATGTTTGCCTTGCAAAGCCACATGAAAGGCATCTTCCCTCCCCCTAGCCAGCTTGTTTCAGCATCTCTGCAGCCTGCCAAGATTAATAGAGGTGTAAAAGTCATGTGTTCAACACTGAGCCTATTTATTAAGGAGGGAAGTGAAGAGAAATAAGTGCTAGGAAGGAGCTGTTGAGAGGCAGGATGGCTCTGTTGCTGATAAAACATAGGGGGAAAAAAAGAAATTTTTTTCACTAGGAAGAAAGTCAGGATTAGCTAAACAGATTGATGCTTGCATTGTTATCTACAGGCTATACAGATGTGTTTACTAGAGTTATAAACGAATAAAACACTCAAAAGTGTAAGCGGGTAGGCAGAGTAACAGTAGCACAGGTATTTCTTTCTTCCTAGAAAGAAAAATTATTTTGACCTCCCAGAGGCCGCATAGATGGCTTCAATCCCTGTATCCATATTTCATGATTAAAACTAGAAAATGGACCCATTGGCTAAATTCCTTGGCTCCCGGAAACACATCCATTTACTACTAAACAGATTAATCCCCTTACCTGGAATGGGAGACAGATAGATTAACTATATGGATTTTACCATTAAGACCAACAAAATGAGGCTTTGTCCAAAAGAAGGAAGTTTCCCCAACATGGACTCTATGTGGAGTCATTCCAGACGTCAACACTCCATGTTTGAATCTGGTAGGGTTTGCAGACAAATATTGGTGGTGATAACGATTGTCCCTTCAGCTTCAGTGACACAGGAGCAGTGCTGTGCCAAACGCCCTCGACAGATCCTAAAACGTGTGCATCAACACGGGAACCAACAAGCACCTAAGACAATGTTCAAATAAACAAAACAAAACACCAAAAAAAAAGGCAGCACTTCTCTGTGCCTTCTCTGCTTTAAAATGAGAAAAAACCAATGTCCCAGCCTCTCTGGGCTGTCAAGACTCTCATGCCTTTAGATTTGGCTTTGAAGATAGACTGATGATATATTGACCATGGTTTACTAATTCAAAATTAGAAATGTATGGTTTGCTAAAAACAAGTGTACAACCAGCATGTGAAAACACAGGACTGTGCAAGAAAATTCCAGACACGTGGCCATCTCAGACTGAGATCTTTTTGTCCACACACATCATTTTTTAAAGGGGGAAACTGAGATAAGTCAAGTAGCTATGTATTGACTAGCCTGGGACCAGGAATCGTGCTCTCTACTCTACTGAGGACTTCTCTCCTTTATTCTTGAGTCAAAAAAAAAAAAAATCCAAGTACCAATGTCATGAATATATCAAGTAATCAGAGCCACAGGGAGAAGAAAACAATGTCACAGCCAGGAAGAATTCAAAGGTAACTCCTGGCTGTAAATACAAGAGAGAAAAACCAGAATAGGATGATTTCCTCCTCAGACACAGCAGGGAAATTATCCAAGATGAAGTCAAAACTATGCAAATGTGATTGGGTGCTGAATGCAAAAATCTTTGAAAGCAATTCTGAGCAGGAGCTGGTGGCTGGGGTCTTAATGAATTCCTTGGTGGATTTCATGCAGCTTAGGGAAAAGATATCCTTAGTTCTCAGGCATTTGCTGGGGTGACTCATCAGTGAAGGTCAGCAGATAGAAAAGTGTTTGTCTTTTCATGCTCACTTTTCCAAGGCCTTTGCAGAAACTAAACGCACCTTGATTAAGAACCTTGATTTTTCTTCTTGCCTTTTGTAGATTCTTGTGGAAAAAATCCTTAATTTCTTTCATCCTCTTCCAGTACTTTCTGCACGGAAACATATTGCCTTCTTGTCTTATTTCCCAAGGAGAGAGTCTCTGACTAAGAGTTTTCAAGTGTTTTCAGGAGGGGGTTCAGTAATTAAGAATTAAAGAAACTTTAAGCTAGAAGGGGCTGTTTGTTTAGTGATTCTCCACAGGGATAATCCCCACCAGGAACAGTTAGCAACGTCTGGGGACATTCTTGAGTCACAATTTGTTGTCTCAGTTGCGTGGGAGTGGCCATAGCATCCAGCTTGTATAGTCCAGGCAGTATGCTAACCATCCTGCAGTGCACAGGGCAGCCCCCATAACAAAGGATTCCCCTCAACTGACAATGGTGTCTAGGTTGAGACATGACACCTTCCCTGGTGTCTTAGTCGGTAAAGAATCTGCCTACAAAGCAAGAGACCACTTGCAGCACAGAAGTTCGATCCCCAGTCCAGAAGATCCCCTGGAGAAGGAAATGGCAACCCACTCCAGTATTCTTGCCTGGAAAATTCCATGGATAGAGGAGCCTGGCGGGCTACAGTCCATGGGGTCACAAGGGTTGGACACGACTGAGTGACTAAACCAGCAGAGGTTCAGGGAGGTTAAGCCATGCTCCGCAATGTTAAGCCCAACCCTAAACACTTTGTCTCTTGACTCCCATTCTAGTGCTCTTTTATGTAATAATTGGAACTACTATTAATATTTGCTGTGTTCATTCTTGAGGCTGGTTCCGATTTTCTACTAAAAATCATCAATATTCTCAAAAGAAATGAACTCCATTTTGTTCTCTCGATTTGTTAACATTTCTGAAAACGACTGATTTACCAGCTTTAAAAAAAAATTAAGAACAAGTAAGGGAATTGAGTTAGACCTTTAATGATCTCTCATTAACATCTAATGAAGGTGAATTCAGAGCGGATCATAGGCTAATTTATATACCTGCTGCTATTGATATAGTTCAAAAAATGTAGAGCAAACATCTCAAATTTAAGAAACATGAGATGAGAGAGGAAAGCATTAAGAGCATGGAATGTATTTCTCTAGAAGGTTTTTCCTAATGAAACAGGCATAAATCCCAGCATCATTCTTTCCTTATCTCTTCTTTTCTGGCTTCTCATGCAGGGGGGCAGAAATAGACAACTGGACTCCACTGTGTGAACCTCCCCTGCCACTGTCCCTTGGCCTCATGGAGACCACGTGTGAGCACATGCTTAATCGTTCGGTCGTGCCCAGCTCTTTGCAACACTTTGGACTTGGACTGTACCTCGCCAGGTTCTTCTGTCCATGGGATTTTTCAGGCAAGAATACTGGAGTGGGTGGCCATTTTCCTCCTTCAGGGGATCTTCCTGACCCAGAGATAGAACCTGAGTCTCCCATGTCTCCTGCATTGCAGGCAGATCCTTCATCTGCTGAGCCCAAAACTGTGTAAGTTATTTGTTCAAAATAAAATTGTATTTCAACCAAACCATATTATTGGAAGTTTCAGAAGATTTTACTTCCTGATCTGAATTTCCTGGGTTTTGGTGACCTTATACTTTTTTCATGATATTAAAATCATATAGATGTAAGAGTCTCCCCTCCAGTACAGGCAGAAACAGCATGGATTCTACACGTTTGAACATATTCATTAATTTCCTGGCTTCTCATGAGTCAGGGTCCTTCCAAGTTTCAACTTGTCAGATTAAGGATGGAGAGGAGAATGAATTTTCTTTTCTGAGAGTGGCTCCTGAATAATCTCTGCTGCTGCTGCTGCTAAGTCACTTCAGTCGTGTCCGACTCTGTGAGACCCCATAGAAGGCAGCCCACCAGGCTCCCCCGTCCCTGGGATTCTCTAGGCAAGAACACTGGAGTGGGTTGCCGTTTCCTTCTCCAATGCATGAAAGTGAAAAGTGAAAGTGAAGTCACTCAGTCATGTCTGACCCTTAGCGACGCCATGGACTGCAGCCCACCAGGCTCCTCCGTCCATGGGATTTTCCAGGCAAGAGTACTGGAGTGGGGTGCCATTGCCTTCTCCGGAATAATCTCTAGTCACTTAAATTAAAAAAAAAAAATAGTGACCTATAGCTGTATGTCAGCCTTTATACGAACACATTGATTATTCATCTATAACACATGTCCACAATAAGTCTACTCAATAGATTCTCTCCCAATAAGTTACCTGTCCCTAGTTATTTGCAAGGGCTTCCCAGGTGATGCTAGTAGTAAAGAGCCCACCTCCCAGTGAAGGAGAAGTAAGAGACATGGGTTAGACCCCTGGGTCAGGAAGATCTCCTGGAGAAGGGCATGGCAATCCACTCCAGTATTCTTGCCTGGAGAATCCCATGGGCAGAGGAGCCTGGCTGTAGTCCATAGGGTCACAAAGAATCAGACATGACTGAAGCAACTTAGCATGAACACAATTATTTGCAAGCAGTTTTCTACAGAAGTTATTAAGAACCTGGGCTTGCAATTTGCAATTGATGTGGTGGGCTCTGTGGACTGAGCCTTTTACCTGCAGGATCTGGTGCTATTTCTGGATAGACATGTTCAGAATGGAGTTGAGTTCACAGACATCAACCTGAATAGCTCAGCTCTCATTCACTCTAGCACCTAATGCATAATAACACGCGAAACATTATTTGTTAAATGAATAAATCTGAATCTGCCATTTAGTGTTAGGCCCTTAGAGGAGATTGATGTTGATTTGTGTGTGATTCTTTAATTCTAAGCCCAATGTTTGGCAAACATTTGAAGCACAATTAAACAGCTCCTAAAATGAATTTCCCAATTACAAAAAAAAAAAAAAAAGATTCTTCTGAACCTCTGGTTTCCAGTATAAAATCCTGACTCACATGGAAATAGTTGAGAAAATGTATATAAAATTGAAAGACTTAAACAGTAATAGATTTATTTGTATCTTTTTGTTTCCAAAATGTTATATGGTATCTCTAGAATGTCATCCCTGGCCACTTCCTGGCCCTTTCCTTCATCTTATCAAACATTCAGTGTGATCAGCAAACACACTGAGCCCAAGGTTAAGCTGCCTTGGACCAAGTCTTAGGTCTCTGCCCCTTAAGAGTTGTCATCAGATATTAATACAGTGCTTGATTCCTCTTGTGTGTGGGTTCTTTATTATCAAGTGGAGATAATGTATGTTCCCACCACAGGCATTCACTGTAAACATTAAAGGACTTAATATAGCTAAAGCGCATAGAATAAAACTTGGCACAACAAATGATATATAGATGAGCTGTAATTCCCGAAGTATTTGCACAATTTTCCCAGATGATATTCCCACATTCAGGGTGTAAAACTCTGTGATGATTATTTAAGGATTCTTTCTCTTTTTTCTCTAGCATCTTGCTCAAAGTCTGAAATATTGAGTCATTCACTCAAAACTGAGCTCCTATGTGCCACCTCTAAATTCTATAAAGCTCTTATCCTTGAATTCAAAAATGAAGAAATTTAAAAAATTAAAGAAAGAGAAAGAAAAGGGTAAAATATAAAAGAAAATGGACATGGTATTATGGGAGCAGGAAGCAAAAGGCAGAAAAGCTAGTTAATTTTGTTGGTGTGTGTTGGTAGCTATGCCTGTGGGACTGTGGGAACATGGACTGAGGGAGTGAAGGGGTGGGTGGGTGGGGAGGGCGGGGGTGAGGCACAGCTTTTGCAAAGGAGGTAGCAGTTGAATTGGATCCTTAAAGACTGGAGGAGAAAAGGAAGTGATCATAGAATTTTTTTTTTTTGTAATATGAGCTTTGAGTGGGGAGGTGGGGTTGTGCAGGGAGAGCTTCTCCAGGTGGAACTGACAGATATTTGAAAACCTAGAGATAAGAAAGAGAATGACTCTTTTCAAACACCATATTTTCTTCCCTTTATCAATAATAAGAAAAAAATAGCAAACTTGTAACAGTTTTCTAGAATAATGTATTATCAAATATATGTTGTTTCCACTTTTTAATTTTAATATTAGACTACAGGTGCAGCGTGCATTTACTCGTTCAGTCACTTTCCACTTTCTTATTCAGTATCACAGTCAACACGTAAGTCTATACCTTTATGATATTCACACGCCAAAAATCAATGTGGACATCTCTGGTTATACATAGCCTAATGATCACACACTGCTTTTCAAAATCCTTGCTTATGATCACAGCATCTTTATCACTCTTAAGATCGAGTGCATAATGTGGAGGCTCATAGAAGAAGGTTAGTGCTTTTTCTGTTTCTTGTTTGTTAAAACTTACAGTTAAATTTCTTTCTTTATTTAAATTATGTATCTCTGGAAGTTGAAGGGCTTCTCTTGAAAATCCGCTAGAAGCTTTAGACTGCTAGCTATTCATGCCTGAGTGATGATCCATTTCAGCATATGAATTGATCATACCAAACTTTCCAAGCTGGGGAAATTCTGATTTATTTGAGACACTGCTTTACTTAGTTGTATGATTGTCATGTGATAAACCAGTCCTCTATAAACAAAATAATTTTTTGTTTCAATGCTGTATAATCTCTCAGAAGGGTTTTATTCAACAATAGGAGATCCAAAATCCAGGTCCAATTTAACTGGGTGTAATTTTATTAATCAAGACCCAATTGGGAGAGAGCAATCACATGGTAACTTGAACAGGAAAAGCTGAATATAAAAAAAAAAATTATTCACTATGTTGTGTAATAGTTGTTCAGTCATGTCCAGTTCTTTCTGACCCTAGGCACTGTAGCTCACCAGACTCCTCTGTCCATGGAATTCCCCAGGCAAGAATACTGGAGTGGGTAACCACTCCATTCTCCAGGGGATCATCTCCACCCAGGGACCAAACTCGAGTCTCCTGCATTTCAGGCAGATTCTTTATCATCTGAGCGACCAGGGAAGCCCATTATTAACTGTAATGGTAGAGTAAATTATAAAAGAGAAAAAAATAACACTCTAGGGAATATTTGATTGAAGAAGGAAATGACAACCCACTCTAGTATTCTTGCCTGGAGAATCCTGGGGACAGAGGAGCCTGGTGGGCTGCCATCTAGGGACTTGCACAGAATCAGACATGACTGAAGTGGCTTAGCAGCAGCAGCAGCAGAGAATATTTGAAAGCCAAAGGATGGTATCTAAGGGAGGAACAACTTGGAGGGCAGAATGGGGGGCTGACGGCATCCTTAAGACTGGGACTTTGAGATCTTCATGTAGATGATGCAGTTGCAGCTGCAGTAGGTTGTGACGGAGTACTGTGGGTTACCCAGGCCAGAAAAAGTCCAATCAATAACAATTAGGGGACTCCCTTCAGGGGTGCAGGGAGACCAAGGTCCACATGTGTGCACACAGCAAGATTCTGGGTTTTGGAAGTCTGCTCACCAGTGGGATTTTGCAAGGGAGCATTTCATGCAAAGATGGGCTCAATAAAGGACAAAAATTGTAGGGACCTAACAGAAGCAGAAGATATTAAGAAGAGTGGGCAAGAATACACAGAAGAACTGTACAAAAAGATCTTCATGACCCAGATAATCACGATGGTGTGATTGTCATTGTGACATCCTGGAATATGAAGTCAAGTGGGCCTTAGGAAGCATCACTACGAACAAAGCTAGTGGAGGTGATGGAATTCCAGTTGAGCTATTTTAAATCCTGAAAGATGACACTGTGAATGTACTGCACTCAATATGACAGCAAATTTGGAAAACTCACAGTGGCCACAGGACTGGAAAGCATCCATTTTCATTCTGATCCCAAAGAACGGCAATGCCAAAGAATGCTCAAACTACCACACAATTGCACTCATCTCACACACTAGTAAAGTAATGCTCAAAATTCTCCAAGCTAGGCTTCAGCAATACGTGAACATCCAGATGTTCAAGCTGGTTTTAGAAAAGGCAGAGGAACCAGAGATCTAATTGCCAACATCCGCTGGATCATGGAAAAAGCAAGAGAGTTCCAGAAAAACATCTATTTTTGTTTTATTGACTGTGAAAAAGCCTTTGACTGCATGGATCACAATAAACTCTGGAAAATTCTGAAAGAGATGGGAATACCAGACCACCTGACCTGCCTCTTGAGAAACCTGTATGAAGGTCAGGAAGCAATAGTTAGAACTGGACATGGAACAACAGACTGGTTCCAAATAGGAAAAGGAGTATGTCAAGTCTGTATATTGTCACCCTGCTTATTTAACTTCTATGCAGAGTACATCATGAGAAACGCTGGACTGGAAGAAGGACAAGCTGGAATCAAGATTGCCGGGAGAAATATCAATAACCTCAGATATGCAGATGTCACCACCCTTATGGCAGAAAGTGAGGAAGAACTAAAAAGCCTCTTGATGAAAGTGAAAGAGGAGAGTGAAAAAGTTGGCTTAAAGCTCAACATTCAGAAAACGAAGATCATGGCATCCAGTCCCATCACTTCATGGCAAATAGATGGGGAAAGAGTGGAAACAGTGGCTGACTTTATTTTTCTGGGCTCCAAAATCACTATGGATGGTAATTGCAGCCATGAAATTAAAAGATGCTTGCTCCTTGGAAGGAAAGTTATGACAAACCTAGAAAGCATATTCAAAAGCAGAGACATTACTTTGCCAACAAAGGTCCGTCTAGTCAAGGCTTTGGTTTTTCCAGTGGTCATGTATAGCTGTGAGAGATGGACTATAAAGAAGGCTGAGCACCGAAGAATTGATGCTTTTGAACTGTGGTGTTGGAGAAGACTCTTGAGAGTCCCTTGGACTGCAAGGAGATCCAACCAGTCCATTCTAAAAGAGATCAGTCCTGGGTGTTCATTGGAAGTACTGATGCTGAAACTCCAATGCTTTGGCCACCTGATGAAAAGAGCTTTTCATCAGGCTCTTTTCATCAGGGTCTTTTCCAATGAAAAGCTTTTCATTGGAAAAGACCCTGATTCTGGGAAAGATTGAGGGCAGGAGGGGAAGGGGACGAGAGAGGATGAGATGGTTGGATGGCATCACGGATTTGATGGATATGGGTTTGGGTAGACTCCGGGAGTTGGTAATTGACAGGGAGTTCTGAAGTGCTGCAGTTCGTGGGGTTGCAAAGAGTCAGACATGTCTGAGCAACTGAATTGAATTATATAATTATAATTATTTAAATATATTCATATATAAATAAATGTAATTATATATTATAATAAATATTATTATATCAGCACTTGTACCAACCTGGGCCCCAACTTTTGCTTCCCAACTTATACCTGTTTTGCAATGGAGTACACAAGATACCCCTGATTACAGAAAATGAGGACACTCAAAGCAGCATGCATCACAGTATTAAGAACACATGACGGTTCCCTGTGTCTGTAGCGTAGTATGAACTGAGGACAGTCAAAAGTTGAATCAGAAAGTAATCACGGGGGCTTAATCTCAAATGGTTTCCTATGCTTTATAAAGGAGCTTGATTTTAATGTCAATATAGAGAATATGGCAGAAACTCTTAGAGATCATCAAAACATGTGTGCAATCTTCTGCATTACACTCAGGTGAAATGCAACTAACTTTTATAAATGGAATGTCAAAGTGATGCCATTGTATTTTGAGGCAAGTAAGAGCTGGTGTAACTTCTCCAACCATATAGTTTGAAGCCAAGAACTTTAGAGGTAGAATTGCAAAATGGAAACCATCAGGTCTCTGAGTCATGGCTTGGAGCAGGGACCTACAGAGGACAGTGAATCTGGAACATGTTTGATCATGACATCGTTGATAAATCTGCATTTTGGTTGTTAAGTCACTGTGATTTAGGAATTTGTTACTGGAACAACAAGCCAACAATATGTACTGATTACCTTATTCCTATAGGATTCTGTAATACTCTTTGCGTTGTGGTAAGCGTAGTGACAATGAAATGTTACTAATAACTGAGCTTCTACTTAATTTATTAAAAAAATACAATAATATAAAATCCAAGAATTTGTCTTATGTGTAATAAAAAAGTCGTCCAGTTCATGACTCTTCTTGACACACTGACCACTCTAAATGAACCCTGAAGCATATTCACAAACACAGTGGCTGAAACAAGCTTCCTGAGAGTCACTGAGTTTTATGAAGACAGGACGGGATGACGCTGAGAACAGTCCTGGTGGGGGAAGTGGTTATCCCAGTTGGTGATGGATTGAGTAGACCCCTCGTTTCTCATCATGCACCTGTATGTGTTCTGTCTAGTCACATTATACAGAATGACACAATTACAGTCCCAAACCACAACGCCTTGGCACAGATATTACTTAATTATCTGTTAATGCAGTCACTGAGATCTGGAAACACGGGTATTTTCAAAGGTCAAGAAGATACAGTAAGATTCCTGGAAAAGGTTTTGCTGACACCTGGCACAGGAAAGCTGCCCCAAAGTTACAAATACGGTTATCTTATTTCAAATCGTTCACAGGTATGAGCTGCCTTACTGCCTCCAGAGTATTTCGAGATTTTTGTGCATGCATGTTGTCGTTTCAGTCATGTCTGACTTTTTGTGACCTCACAGACTAGGCTCCTCTGTCCATGGGATTCTCCAGGCGAGAATACTGGGGTGGGTTGCCATTCCCTCTTTTAGTGGATCTTCCCACCCCAAGATCGAACCCACATCTATTATACCCCCTGCATTGGCTGGCAGATTCTTTACCAGTAGCGCCACCTGGGAAGCCCTCCACCATCTTTGTTGCTTCATAAAAACAGTATCCTTTCTGTGCAACTGTAATAAAAGTGAAAGTAAAAGTGAAAGTGTCTCAGTCGTGTCCGACTCTTTGTGACCCCATGGACTATACAGTTCATGGAATTCTCCAGGCCAGAATACTGGAGTGGTTAGCCTTTCCCTTCTTCCCAACCCAGGGGATGGAACCCAGGTCTCCCGCATTGCAGGAGGATTCTTTACTGGCTGAGCCACCAGGGAACCCCATGTAACTGTAATAATCATACATCATTTGATATAATTAATAAATACTGTTTCCATTAACTTTTCTCCTGTATCCTTTCTGGTTTTTTTTTTTTCCCCTAGTTTTTTATGTTTTATATTTTTACCTGTCTCAAATAAAAGTTAAAACTTTGAACCAATATTTAGAAATGTATTTCAGCATTTATATAGTTAGGCTTATATATTTTAATAACAACAGCAAATATTTATACAACACTATTGGGGAAGGAAATGGCAACCCACTCCAGTATTCTTGCCTGGAGAATCCCAGGGACAGAGGAGCCTAGTGGGCTGCCGTTTGTGGGGTTGCACAGAGTAGGCCACAACTGAAGCGACTTAGCAGCCTCAGCAGGTGATAGGCACATTTTGAAGCACTTCACACATACAGATTTATTTACTCTTCACAAGCTTATAATGATAGGTACTATAATTATCTGCATTTAATGTATGAAGAAAGTGAGGCACCTAGAAGTTAAGTAATTGGCTCAACTCACATAGCTACCAAGGTGATGCTGCTCGGATTTGAGCCCTGATAATTTTTACTCCAAAATTATTTCTTTTAATTATAGAATGTGGCCTCTTTGCGAGTCTAATAAATAAAACACCAGTGACAAATTATCACAAAATATAGCCTTAAAATTCTATCTAATCATCCTACATCAAAGATTCTATTTATTAATTGGTCTTTCTTAAAAATATCTTAACCTTTATAGTTTGAGACAGGGCATCTCTCTGAAAGCTTAAACATATCCAATCTTCAGGTCATAATTTAGTCACTGCCGTATGTTCAGTCTTCTTTCTTTTTGCCCTCTCATTTTGCAACTCATTGAAGTCTTGAAGATTTGTGACAGGGTTTAAAACATCAAGTATACATTCACTTGATTGATCATTTAACTTTTTTTTTTTTTAAGGAGAGACATGGAGAGAGCTTGGAAATAGATTTCACATTAAATTATTAGATTAGAGTACCAACTATGAAGGTTGCTGGCTTTCTCTGAAAGGATATTAATCAAGACAGGCACCTTTTCATTATATCATCCTATGGTATGGATGTGAGAGTTGGACTTTGAAGAAAGCTGAGCGCCGAAGAACTGATGCTTTTGAACTGTGGTGTTGGAGAAGACTCTTGAGAGTCCCTTGGACTGCAAGGAGATCCAACCAGTCCACTCTAAAGGAGATCAGCTCTGGGTGTTCTTGGGAAGGAATGATGCTAAAGCTGAAACTCCAGTACTTTGGCCACCTCATGTGAAGAGTTGACTCATTGGAAAAGACTCTGATGCTGGGAGGGATTGGGGGCAGGAGGAGAAGGGGACGACAGAGGATGAGATGGCTGGATGGCATCGCTGACTCTATGGATGTGAGTCTGAGTGAACTCCGGGAGTTGGTGATGGACAGGGAGGCCTGGCGTGCTGCGATTCATGGGGTCGCAAAGAGTCGGACACGACTGAGTGACTGAACTGAACTGAACTGACCTGATGATACAAAGATTTGTGAGTGTGTAAATATACATATTTATTCGTGTTTACATATATTTCTTGGGCTTCCCTGTTGGCTCAGTGGTAAAGAATCCCCCTGTGAATACAGGAGATGCAAGTTTGGTCCTTGAATTGAGAAGTTCCCCTGGAGAAGGAATGGCAACCCACTCTAGTATTCTTGCCTCCAGAATCCCATGGACAGAGGAGACTGGTGTGATGGTCCATGGGGTTGCGAAACAGTCAGACACAACTTAGTGACTAAAAAACAAAACATTAGTAAGGAGAAAGGATATCCACACAACTGAATTCATGCACAAGCACAAAACAATTTAAAAATTAAGAATAATTTAGTAAAGAATGAACTTCTTCAAAACAGCAAGTACCTTGTGCCAAGTTGGGGCTGAGGTTGAGGGCTGAGACAGAGTGTGTGGAGAAGTGTTTTTTTCTCAGTTGATACATTAAATTCTATTCACATAATTTATAACTTTGCATTTTGACACTGGAACAGCTTATGTTGTGAATATGCACCAATTGTTACATCATCAATTCATAAAAGAGACTAGTCTATTATATAAAACAATGATTTTTAATAGGTTTGAATTGCTTGCTTTTAAGCAAGGGAATTATCACACACAAAAAAAATATGGCCTAAAGAAAATATAATCCATAGAGTAGGCAGGTATTGTTACTGAATAGCTTGTCCATTTCCTTTTTAAAATGAATAATTGTAGGCTTTTATTGGTTTAGTTTTCATCTGTTTGAAAATCCTTTCCCCTCTTTTTTGGTGGTTTGTTTGTTTTAAAGACCAGCACCACAGGGAGAACAGTAAAGCATAGCTTTTCTGAAAAGTCTTTTGTGTCTGTTCATCTTGGTTAAGGAATTAATCCCAGACCTGACTGTTTGTATGACAATGTTGATATCTGATTCTGTCACTCAAAGCAAAATAGGAAATTTTCTCTTGGCATCAGTTATTTCTGTACTTCCCCAGATCGAATAAGATACAGACACTACAACTCTGAATTTTATTTTGCCCTAGGAAGAATGACTACCTCTGACAATTTAAAGCCTTATATTATTAATACACCATTGAATATTTATTTGGAAAGAGTCCAAATTCAGGTGGAAATAAACCAAAAGTTTCTGGGTCTGGTCTTCTAATTAGCATAGTTACATTTTAAGTCATGTTGCCTGTTATTCACATCTTGTGCTTTTATTTTTATTTCTGCTACCTTTCTTACTATTTCTAATCTTCTTCTTCATCTGTGCTATTTTAGATACCTTTATTTCGATAACATAATAGTATCATGAGTGTTGTAAAAGAAAGATGTGATAAACAACCATGCTTTATCCTATAATAACTTAAGTATTTCATTTACCACCTTTAAAATTAGAAAAATTAGGTTCAAAAACTTCCTGATTTCACTGTCACAACTACATAAAGATTATATGTAAACTGGGGAATAATCTGAGAAATAGCTTAGTAACTTGCAGTTAAAAAAAAAAAAAAAAAAAAACGCAAGTAGACAGAAGGCTATACTTGCACATGAAAGCCCAGATCTACTTTATCTCTTACAAAACTTATTTATTTTATCTGATAAATAATGTAAAAGAACTTTTAAAGTTGTGAAGTGTTATATAAAGCAAAAGAGTTTTTAAAAACATTCCCTGTGCCAGCTATGTAAAATCTCCATGTGTATATTTAGCCCATAAAAAAGTTGAAGATTCATTAACTTTTATTTAAGAATTATATTTTATTCTTCTGTGCTTTGCAAAATTTCACCAGTTTATTTTAATTCCAAGCTTCTTTTCCCATTGTAAACTCCTGGAGTTCACATATGAAGTTTTATCTACTAATAGACTATAATAAGTAATCAGCAATATTTGCAGAATAAATGAAAACCTGTTGTTGTTGTTACACAAGACATATATATATATGTTTCCCTCCAACTTCCTCCATGTTCTGTCCAGAAAGTACCAACAAATTCCTATCATTGCAAAAACGAACAGAGGACTTAATTTGGGGGAATAGTCCAGAATGGAAATAATGATTTAACATTTGGTGCATGGTAGATACACAATAGATAGTTCTTAAAATACTGCTCAAAAGTAATTGCTAATAGATTTGCAGACTTTTCAAAAAGCTATTGAGCATTACTCTTCACACTTTTATCTCCTGTCACTTGGGCAAACTTTCTTCTGTTGGGGGATGGAGGGACAGAGTGAGTAACCTTCAACAATCGCCTCCTGGACAGGAAGCAGGGAGATTTCCCTCCAGGAAGCACAGCCTTGGCTCAGGATAAGCATTTCCTGTTTCTCTTCTTTTGTAGCCTTTTGTTAATCATGTTTGGTTAGGTCACCTGTCTGGATATCCATATCCTCCGAGGCTGAGGTTTCTAGGTTGCGCCCCTGAGCCCTGAACAAGTGATACTGACTGCTGTCTGACACTTGCCTACATTTTGAGATCTCTGGTTTGCTATTGAGACTGGTCATGTTCAGGTGACAGGCTTTCTTAGCATTCATGATTCTGACCTTGACCCCACTCTTTTTCTCTCTGAACTTGAAGCCATTCTAATTGGTTCCCTCTAAACTTAGACCACTCTGATTGGTTCCCTCTGATTTTAAACCACTCTGATTGGGTCCCCCTGAGTTAGACACTGATGGGTTTCCTCTGGTCCCAAAGTCAGCTCTCCCTTCCTTTTACCCTCCTGGGCCTGTGGTTGGGTCTGCCTTCCTATCCTGGCTGAAATGGGGCTTGACTCATGGCGTGCACATGGAGATAGCTTCATTCCTGGTCTGCTTTGTGTCATATCTTGTGCAGACGCCTTCAGAGAGCCATGAGACTGTTTCACAGATTAAAGAATGAGAGTAATAAGGAAGGTTAAAGAACAGAAATTATTTAGCCTGAGAATGTGGAGTCTGAAGGACAGCTTAATAATGGTCTCAAATTATGCCACAAGGTCTGTTAACATCTTAGTGCTGCAAATTGCAACCAGCTGCTTTTATTCCGTTTTGAGGATGGAAATCATGGGTATGAGTGTCAATTATAGCACAAGAGATGAGGTTAGGCAAAAAAAAAAAAAAAAAAAAAATACATATATATATATATTTATATGTAAAATTTCCTGTTAGAATTAACTTATAGCTGTCTCCATACAAACAAAAAATATGGATTAACATGAATTTAATCTCATATTCTTCATTTTCTTACAGTGAATAGGAATATTGAACTCTGAGCTACTACGATTTTCAGCTGGCTCGCAGTAACAATGTTCAAGATCATCTGCTTTCTAGATGATACAAAGATTGAAGTGGATATGGACACTTGGAACTTCCACCATTGGCTCCTCCCATTTCTCCAGCCTGCTCTCCCGCACCCCTTTATACTTTTCTGCTTCAAGTACTGTCCTTAGGATATAAGAGCTGAATAAGATAATGTATCTGTTCTAGGTGCCAATTAACATGGAGCTTATTTTCAAGTTTTGTTCAAACTTTGTTCAAGTTTTTTGAACTCTTTACGACGCCATTGATTGCAGCACCCCAGGCTTCCCTGTCCTTCACTGTCTCTCGGAGCTTGCTCAAACTCATGTCCATTGAGTCAATGACACCATCCAGCCATCTCATCCTCGGTCACCCTTTTATCCACATGCCCTCAATCTTTCCCAACATCAGGGTCTTTTCCAATGAGTTGGTCCTTCACATCAGGTGGCCAAAGTATTGGAGCTTCAGCTTTAGCATCAGTCCTTCCAATGACTATCAGGGTTGATTTATTTTAGGATTGACTGATTTGACCTCCCTGCAGCCAAGGTGAAACTGTTTACCACAGATTGGTACTTGAACCCACGTGGCTGGGACTTGAACCCAGCCAAAACTTGCTTGGGACTTGAACCTATATGGCTGAGAATCAAACCCAGCCAAAACCCACAGTACCTTGTTTCAGCACCTAATGAAGTTCGGGTTCTTGATGTCTCTTCATAGAAAGAATTCAGTGAGAGACAAAGTGATAGGTAAGAAGTGGATTTACTCACATACAAAGAGAAGCACACTCCACAGACAGAGTGTGGGCCATCTCAGAGGGCAAGTGTAGAAATCCTGAAATTTGACATTGAACCCAGGGATCGAACCCGGGTCTCCCACACTGCGGGAAGACGTTTTACCATCTGAGCCACCAGGGAATCTTTTGGAAGTTGCATAAACCACTAAATAACAAAATCAATAGGGAAAAAGGAGGTAAAATTTCAGTTACCCGTCTTCCTTCTTTCTTCAGATTGTAACACTTAATATGCAACCCAGACCAAGACTTAGAAAAGGTTGGATGTAGCGACACTCTCTTATGATGCTAAGGGGCTCATAAAGTATTATAATCAGGGGTGGAGAAGGCACAACAGAAGGAGTTCATGTTAGATAGGGAATACCTTCAGTTCAGTTTCAGTTTAGTCAGTCATGTCTGATGCTTTGCGACTCCATTGACTGCAGCACGCCAGGCTTCCCTGTCCACCACCAACTCCTGGAGTCTACCCAAACTCATCTCCTTTGAATCGGAGATTCCATCCAACCATTTCATCCTCTATCGTCCTCTTCTCCTCCTGCCTTCAATATTTCCCAGCATCAGAGTCTTTTCCAGAGTCAGCTCTTAGCATCAAGTGGCCACAGTATTGGAGTTTCAGCTTCAACATCAGTCCTTCCAATGAACACCTAGGACTGATCTCCTTTAGGATGGACTGGTTGGATCTCCTTGCAGACCAAGGGACTCTCAAGAGTCTTCTCCAAAACCAGAGTTCAAAAGTATCAATTCTTCAGCACTCAGCTTTCTTTACAGTCCAACTCTTGCATCCATACATGACTACTAGAAAAACCATAGCCTTGACTAGACAGACCTTTGTTGGCAAAGTAATGTCTCTGCTTTTCAATATGCTATCGAGGTTGGTCATAACTTTCCTTCCAAGGAATAAACATCCTTTAATTTCATGGCTGCAATCACCATCTACAGTGATTTTGGAGCCCAGAAAAATAAAGTCTGACACTGTTTCCCCATCTATTTGCCATGAAGTGATGGGACCAGATGCTGTGATCTTAGTTTTCTGAATGTTGAATTTTAAGCCAACTTTTTCACTCTCCTCTTTCACTGTCATCAAGAGGCTCTTTAGTTCTTCTTCAGTTTCTGCCATGAGGGTGGTGTCCTCTGCATATCTGAGGTTATTGATATTTCTCCCAGCATTCTTGATTCCAGCTTGTGCTTCTTCCAGCTCAGCATTTCTCATGATGTACTCTGCATAGAAGTTAAATAAGCAGGGTGACAATATACAGCCTTGACATATTCCTTTTCCTATTTGGAACCAGTCTGTTGTTTCATTTCCGGTTCTAACTGTTGCTTCCTGACCTGCAGACAGATTTCTCAAGAGGCAGGTCAGGTGGTCTGGTATTCCCATCTCTTTCAATATTTTCCAGAGTTTATTGTGATCCACACAGTCAAAGTTATTGGCCTGGTCAATAAAGCAGAAGTAGATGTTTTTCTGGAACTCTCTTGCTTTTTCAATGATCCAGTGGATGTTGGCAATTTGATCTCTGGTTCCTCTGTCTTTTCTAAAACCAGCTTGAACATCTGGAAGTTCACGGTTCACATATTGCTGAAGCCTAGCTTGGAGAATTTTGAGCATTACTTTACTAGTGTGTGAGATGAGTGCCATTGTGCAGTAGTTTGAGCATTAGTTGGCATTGCCTTTCTTTGGTTTTGGAAGGAAAAGTGATCTTTTCCAGTCCTGTGGCCACTGCTGAGTTTTCCAAATTTGCTGGTATATTAAGTGCAGCACTTTCAGAGCATCATCTTTTAGGATTTGAACTGTTTAGTTACCTTAATTGAAACATTTCTATCAATTATTTTTATCCTATATAAATTTCTAAGCATTTATTAGGCATTTCATCTTCTCCTTTGCCTTTCATTTCTCTTCTTTTCTAAGCTATTTGTAAGGCTTCCTCAGCCAGCCTTTTTGCATATCTTCTTCTTGGGGATGGTTTTGGTCACAGCCTCCTGTACAATGTTATGAATGTCCATCCATAGTTCTTCATGCACTCTATCAGATCTAATCCCTTGAATCTATTTGCCATCTCCTCTGTATAATCGTAAGTTGATTTGATTTAGGTCATATCTGAATGGTCTAGGGGTTTTCCCTACTTTCTTCAATTTAAGTCTGAATTTTGCAAATAAGGAGTTCATGACCTGAGCAACAGTCAGCTCCCAGTCTTGTTTTTGCTGACTGTATAGAGTTTCTCTGTCTTTGGCTCCATGATGCTGTGAAAGTGCTGCACTCAATATGCCAGCAAATTTGGAAAATTCAGCAGTGGCCACAGGACTGGAAAAGGTCAGTTTTCATTCCAATCCCAAAGAAAGGCAATGCCAAAGAATGCTCAAACTACTGCACAATTGCACTCATCTCACACACTAGTAAAGTAATGCTCAAAATTCTCCAAGCTAGGCTTCAGCAATATGTGAACCGTGAACTTCCTGATGTTCAAGCTGGTTTTAGAAAAGGCAGAGGAACCAGAGATCAAATTGCCGACATCCACTGGATCATGGAAAAAGCAAGAGAGTTCCAGAAAAACATCTATTTATGCTTTATTGACTATGCCAAAGCCTTTGACTGTGTGGATCACAATAAACTGTGGAAAATTCTGAAAGAGATGGGAATACCAGACCACCTGATCTTCCTCTTGAGAAATTTGTATGCAGGTCAGGAAGCAACAGTTAGAACTGGACATGGAACAACAGACTGGTCCCAAATAGGAAAAGGAGTATGTCAAGGCTGTATATTGTCACCCTGTTTATTTAACTTCTATGCAGAGTACATCATGAGAAATGCTGGGCTGGAAGAAACACAAGCTGGAATCAAGATTGCTGGGAGAAATATCAATAACCTCAGATATGCAGATGACACCACCCTTATGGCAGAAAGTGAAGAGGAACTGAAAAGCCTCTTGATGAATGTGAAAGTGGAGAGTGAAAAAGTTGGCTTAAAGCTCAACATTCAGAAAATGAAGATCATGGCATCCGGTCCCATCACTTCATGGGAAATAGATGGGGAAACAGTGGAAACAGTGTCAGACTTTATTTTTCTGGGCTCCAAAATCACTGCAGATGGTGATTGCAACCATGAAATTAAAAGACGCTTACTCCTTGAAAGGAAAGTTATGACCAACCTAGATAGCATATTCAAAAGCAGAGACATTACTTTGCCAACAAAGGTCCGTCTAGTCAAGGCTGTGGTTTTTCCTGTGGTCATGTATGGATGTGAGAGTTGGACTGTGAAGAAGGCTGAACACCGAAGAATTGATGCTTTTGAACTGTGGTGTTGGAGAAGACTCTTGAGAGTCCCTTGGACTGCAAGGAGATCCAACCAGTCCATTCTGAAGGAGATCAGCCCTGGGATTTCTTTGGAAGGAATGCTGCTAAAGCTGAAACTCCAGTACTTTGGCCACCTCATGCGAAGAGTTGACTCATTGGAAAAGACTCTGATGCTGGGAGGGATTGGGGGCAAGAGGAGAAGGGGACGACAGAGGATGTGATGGCTGGATGGCATCACTGACTCGATGGACGTGAGTCTGAGCCAACTCCGGGAGTTGGTGTTGGACAGGGAGGCCTGGCGTGCTGCGATTCATGGGGTCGCAAAGAGTCGGACACGACTGAATGACTGATCTGATCTGATCTTTGGCTCCAAAGAATATAATCAATCTGATTGTGTAGAGTTGTCTCTTGCATTGTTGGAAGAGGGTGTTTGCTATGACCAGTGCATTCTCTTGGCAAAACTCTTGTTAGCCTTGGCCCTGTTTCATTTTGTACTCCAAGGCCAAGTTACCCTGTTACTCCAGGTATCTCTTAACTTCCTACTTTTGTATTCCAGTTTTCTATAATGAAAAGGACATCTTTTTTGGGTGCCATTTCTAGAAGGTCTTTTAGGTCTTCATAGAACTATTCAACTTCAGCTTTCTTGGCATTAGTGGTTGGGGCATAGGTTTGGATTGCTTTGATACTGAATGGTTTGCCTTGCAGTTGAATAGAAATTGTTCTGTTGTTTTCAAGATTGCACCCAAGAACTGCATTTCAGACTCTTTTGTTGACTCTGAGGGAAACAAATCACTTTCTTCTAAGTGATTCTTGCCCACTTAGAGGGGCAAGAGATAATGGTCATCTGAATTACATTCAGATGAGGTAATGGTCATCTGAATTAAATTCACCCATTCTGGTCCATTTGAGTTCACTGATTCCTAAAATGTTGATGCTCACTCTTGCCATCTCTTGCTTGACTACATTCAATGTATCTTGATTCATGGACCTAACATTCCATGTTCCTATGCAATAGTGTTCTTTACAACATCAGACTTTACTTCCATCACCAGTCACATCCACAGCTGGGTGTTGTTTTAACTTTGGCTCATTCTCTTCATTCTTTCTGGAGATATTTCTTCACTCTTCTTCAGTAGCATATTGGGCACCTACTGACCTGGGGAGTTCATCTTTCAGTGTCATATCTTTTGCCTTTTAATACTGTACAAGGGGTTCTCAAGGCAAGAATACTGAGGTGGTTTGCATTTCCTTCTCCAGTGGACCATGTTTTGTCAGAACTCTCCACTATGACCCACCCGTCCATCTTGGATGGCCCTACATGGCATGGCTCATAGTTTCATTGAATTAGACAAAGCTGTGATCCATGTGATAAGTTTGGTTAGTTTTCTATGACTGTGGTTTTCAGTCTCTCTGCCCTGTGATGGATAACGATAAGAGATTTGTGGAAGTTTCCTGATGGGAAGGACTGGTTGTGGGGGAATCTGGGTCTTGTTCTGATGGGCAGGGTCATGCTCAGTAAACATTTAATCCAATTTTCTGTTGATGGGTGGACTGTGTTCCTTCCCTGTAGTTTGGCCTGAGGTCAACCTAGAGTAGAAGTAATGGCCTTAATGGCAACCTCCTTCAAAAGGGCTTATGCCAGCAAGCCCAGTGGCTCCCAGGACTTGTATTCACTGCATGGTGGAGTGGAAGGACATGGGCATATTCTCTCACAAAGAATAGCAAGGAGAGATAAGAAAGCCTCCTAAGCAATCAAAGCAAAGCAATGGAGGAAAACAATAGAATGGGAAAGACTAGAGAGCTCTTTAAGAAAATTAGAGGTACCAAGGGAACATTTAATGAGAAGATGGGCTCAATTAAGAAGAGAAAGAGTATGGCCCTAACAGAAGCAGAAGATATTGAGAAGAGGAGGCAAGAATACACAGAAGAACTATACAAAAAGGATCTTAATGACCCAGATAACCACAATGGTGTGATCACTCATCTAGAGCCAGACATCTTGGAATGCAAAGTCAAGTGGGCCTTAGGAAATATCAATATGAATTAAGCTAGTGGAGGTGATGGACTTCCAGATGAGTGATTTCAAATCCTAAAAGATGATGCTGCACTCTATAAACCAGCAAACTTGTAAAATTCAGCAGTGGTCACAGGACTGGAAAAGGTTAGTCTTCATTCCAATCCCAAAGAAAGGCAATGCCAAGGAATGTTCAAACACACAATTGCACTCCTCTCACACAGTAGCAAAGTAATGCTCAAAATTCTCCAAGCCAGGCTGCAACAGTATGTGAACTGAGAAATTCCAGATATTCAAGCTGGATTTAGAAAAGACAAAGGAACCAGAGATCAAATTGCCAATATCCGCTGGATCATCAAAAAAGCAAGAGAGTTCCAGAAAAACATCTACTTCTGCTTCTTTGGCTACTCCAAAGCCATTAACTGTGTGGATCACAACAAACTGAAAAATTCTACAAGAGATGGAAACACCAGACCACCTTAGCTGCCTCCTGAGAAATCTGTATGCAGTTCAAGAAGCAACAGTTAGAACTGGATATGGAACAATGGACTGGTTCCAAAATGGGAAAGGAGTACATCAAGGCTGTATATTTTCACCTTGCTTATTTAACTTATATATGAAGTACATCATACGAAATGTTTGGCTGAATGAAGCACAGGCTGGAATCAAGATTGCTGGGAGAAATATCAATAACCTCAGATATGCAGATGACACCACCCTTATGGCAGAAAGTGAAGAGGAACTCAAAAGCCTTTTGATGAAAGTGAAAGAGGAGAGTGAAAAAGTTGGCTTAAAGCTCAACATTCAGAAAACAAAGATCATGGCATCTGGTCCCATCACTTCATGGCAAATAGATGGGGAAACACTGGAAACAGTGAATGACTTTATTTTCTTGGGCTCCAAAATCACTGCAGATAGTGACTGCAGCCATGAAATTAAAAGACGCTTACTCCTTGGAAGAAAAGTTATGACCCACCTAGACAGCATATTAAAAAGCAGAGACATTAGTTTCCTGTCACAGGTCCAGCTATTCAAAGCTATGGTTTCTCCAGTGATCATGTATAGATGTGAGAATTGGACCATGAAGAAAGCTGAGAGAAGAAGTATTGATGTTTTTGAACTGCGGTGTTGGAGAAGATCCCTGAGAGTTCCTTGGACTTAAACGAGATCAAATCAGTCCATCCTAAAGGAAATCAGTCCTGAAGATTCATTGAAACTGATTCAGTTTCAGCTGAAGCTGAAACTCCAATACTTTGGCCACCTAATGTGAAGAACTGACTCCTTAGAAAAACCCCTGATGCTGGGAAAGATTGAAGTCAGGAGGAGAAGGGGAAAACAGGATGAGATGATTGGATGGCATCACCTACTTGAGGGACATGAGTATGAGCAAGCTACGGGAGTTGGCAATGGACAGGGAAGCCTGGCGTGTTGCTGTCCGTGGGGTCGCAAAGTGTCATACTCGACTGAGCAACTGAACTGAACTGAACTGATTAGGAGTTTAGCTCTTAATTATTAGATGTCCAGTCTCTGCACAAGAACAGTCTCTGACTCCTCACCTTCTTATTTTTCTGTTCTCATTTTAGGATTATTTTTTAATCAATTCATGTGAATTCTGAAAATATTTTTGAGAATTTATAATCTAATATCTATCACCTATTGCATGAGAGCTAGGCTGAATATATATACATTTTCTTCCTCAAAATTACCTGTTAGATTGCACTGAGCCAACTCTCAAAAATCAGTAAAAGCTATTTCTTTAAGTGATCTGAAGGAATATCACCTATGAGGTCGATGATGCTGTTATGCTAATGTTCTTTCTAGCACTCCTAAGGCAGACAAGGGCCTGCTCACTAAGGCAAGTCAAAATGGTGAGTTAGTTCATTACCATATAGAGAGACTTGACTCCTTTCTATCAAAAGTCTTGCTTTGTTTTTTAGAAAATTTGGATTAAATCCTTCACTATCAAAAAGTATTCTATCTCTTCCGCTTCAGCCGTATAGGCATTTGTGGTTAAAAGGATGGATTCTCTGTTCCCATAGTCCAGGGCATTGTGGCCCGGGGACTACATAATAATGTGGATCAGACTATATCACAAGCTAGGATTACTAGGGGCTTCAAGCAGGCACTTTTGTCTGTCTACTACCTGAAAACACTCCCTCCTCTGAATGCGTTGTTCAGAGTCAGAGTTCCTCTGCCCCCTTTTGCTTCCATATCTACAAAATGCCTCTTTTGAGGATAAACCAGATCTCTAGAAAGGTCCCAACATTTTAGACTTTTCAGACTTAAGGCCGTACTCAGCACCTTTTCAAAAGCTCTACATTTGTATTGTCTCTAGAGTTTTTCCCAGTTCTGTTGTTGCTGTTCAGTTGCCCAGTCGTGTCCGACTCTTTGCCATCCCATGGACTTCCCAGTCATGATTATCCATCCAAGCACACCAACAATTACAGTTGTGCTTCTGGATAGGTGGTGCACTCAAGTGCTTAACAAGTTTCCTAGGAGGTTCTGAGACTCACCCCAGGTTTAGAAACTGAAGCTAGGGAACTTTTCACTGATCATGAGCCTTTTAAAATATGACACAATAGAAATGAACCTATAAAGTTTTGTTAGCGTATTTGATGATGTTCTACCATTTTGTGCTAGACATTCCCGCTATTTTGGTTAGGTTGGCATGTTAAAGTGTCCATCACTCTTGTCCTCCAATCTGTAAATTCAGGTCTCTATCTCATCCTCATCCCTTCACATTCTAAGAAATAAGTGCTTCTCTGGAAACTTTTGGGCTTGAGCCACACACCTTTGTCCCAGAGCTGTATGCTCTGCCACATTTCATTTGGGTTGGCTGTTACACTTCTTCCAGAAGCAAGATAGAGTGTACAAACATTCAGCGTGAAACGTTATTTGTAGTAACATCAAGAATAAAAGGAAATATGTCCATTTGATATTTGGTCTTAGGGAAAATAAAATTTTCCAAAAAAATTGAAAATTATTAATTATTGCTATTAATTATTGCTTGTTCGTGATGCAAAAGGGCTTGACCTTTAAGAAGTTTAGAATCTTGCTGCATGATATAATAAGTAAACAAAATGACATTTTTGACAACAACAACAGCAACAAAATTCAACACAACAAAAGAAGTCCTGGAGCCAAAAATATAGTAGGTGTTTTATAAAAGTCTATTAAGTGAAAATGAACAAGTACATGAATGAGTGAACAGCCTGAGGTAAGTAGACAAATCGATGGTAGAGACAATGTTATAGAATTTTAGAGTAAGGAAATAATATTTTAGACTCTCAGATTCCAGAAAGCTTTCAGGAAAAGGCAAAAAGTCAAATGGAAAAAATACAAAATATTAGCAGAGATAGGTTAAAATACTACATATATATTCAAATTTTTTGTAGGACTAGTTAAGTCTTGGCCAGTTTTTTGTAGTGTTCATTTACCTAACGAATGGAAACAACTACTTAATATTTACATACCAACAGAAATGAGCAGAGAATTAGAAAATGTAAAGACAGTTTTTTTCAACCTACAATATTTTCCCCTCTTAATTTTGTTTTTGGATTAACACACTGTGGCAGAGAACTATTTTAAAAGCATCATTTGTCAAAGTTCCCAACAAAGCCCTTCACACATAAACCAATCGAGGGAGACAAGACAATCATGGGTCTACCGTTTCAGTAAAAGGCATGTTGCACTTGCAGACACAGTCATTTCAGATTGCTTAGTGACCTTTGGCAAAATAACGTCTGGAGTCACTTTCACCTGCGTACCTCTGAGCATCAGAACAAAACTAAAATGTTACGGTTCCAGAAACACCAGCTTTTACCTGTGAAACACACAGCACACCTGAATATAGTAAAGGAAAAAAGAAAGTAAAAGAAAATGCAGGCTTCAAACAGCTGTTGCAGCTTTCTGGCTAATGGGTCATATTTTGCAAAAAAAAAACAGCAATTCTACGGTAAGCTCTGCATGTAGGTGTGTAGGGTAGATTAACAAGTGTTAGAGCTAAAAACAAAAAAAGAAAACGCCATCTCACCCCTCCCCTAGCTGTTTAGTATAAAGAATTCCCCTCTCTTTTCTATCTCCTCTCCCCTCCAGAAAAGAAAGAAGGGGGAGAAGAAATTAAACTCTTAGACTAGGTATGTACGCTTTCCTATCCAACACTAAGAAACTTTGATGACTTGCTACACACTACACATTTTCATCACACAAAAACATCATTTACAGCACTTATGTGATTACCTAATTAAGTCATTAGACACAAAGGTGGTTATCATGAGATAATTACATCCTGGGGATATAAAGAAAGAAAGAGAACCCAGCTTGAAATAGGAGTCCTTGCTATTACAAGGGCCCCTTCATTATGGAAACGGTATCCAGGGAGGCAGGTGGAAAAGACAGAGGCTGTGTGTTTCTCCACTGAGAGCACTGGGGTTGGAGGTCAGGCTGAAGAACGCTGACATCCAGATTTGACTCAGTTATGTGGACCCCACTAATCGCTGCCAGGGCACCCATGGGGATGTGTTCATGAGCTCAGAGAGCAGAGGGCTGGAAAAGTACCCCAGAAGGATGAGAAACACCAGCCACAGAGCTGAATACATCTGTTGCAACTCTCCTGGAGGTCCACTTGCTGATGAAATTTAACTTACAAAGAGATACCTCTGCCTGCCAAACTTAGAAGTCAAAAATGTCTTAATGTTGTTTTGAAAACTATCAGATTGTATCACTTGATGGTAACTAAAGGGGTCGAATTCCACCCCCCCCCAAGTATTTGTCTCAGTTACATCACATATATCATATATATTCACAAATTCATGTCTGTGTGTGTGTCTGTGTGAATAAAGATGCTTTTACAAACACATATCCATATATACAGGCACAAAGTATGAAAATACAGATGGGCTAACATTAAACAAAGGTACCCAAGCCTATAAAATTATAACCTGTATACCAAAGAGTAATATCACCAATCACCAATAATTATGTAACATCATTCAAACATCTTTTTAAATTCTATAACGTGCTGATAAGTGATTACAGATATGAACATGAACATTCGCATATACATATTAAGCTATGTGCATTCCTTTATAAGTAGATTTTCTGATACTTGTGGTTTTATTTTCACAGAGATATTTTAAACAAGATATATTTTAAACAAAGATTGTTTAGTTGCTAAGTCGTGCCCTATTCTTTTCACACCCGTAGACTCCCCACCAGTCTCCTCGTCCATGGGATTTCCCAGGCAAGAATACTGGAGTGGGTTGCCATTTCCGTCTCCAGAGGATTTTCCCGACCCAGGGATCGAAACTGCATCTCCTGCATTGCAGGTGGATTCTTTACCACTGAGCCACCAGGGGAGTCCAAGATGCCCTATAGAGGCTCCTACAGCAAATGCAATATATTGTCACACACACAAAAATAATAATAACAAGAGTGAAATAATAACCCAAAGTCACATTGCCTAGATATTTAAGTGGGAATGACATTTTTGAATGAAAGTGATTATGAAAAAGAAAACATATGAAGAAAAAACAAGATGGATATTTAGATAGAGAAGTTATTTGCTTTGGAAGAAATAATGAAAAACGGAAAACTTGAGAAGTCCCCTATTTCTCTCTGGCTCAGTCACTTAAGATGACAGAAATGTTTATATTTCAAGTTTAAGACTAAATTACAGCTATTATAAACATCTTCTGAGTGTATTATACAAGAAGAAATATAATTGAAAATACATAAATTTTAGAGGTGGAGTCTGGTGGTGTAAAACTAGTATTGATCAAAAAGTCAGTAGACCTAAGTTCTAGATCAGTCTTTCTCATACCACCTTTTTTTTTTTTCTTTTTGCAGCAATTCAGTATTTCTTTAATTAGTTTTCATAAATAGGCAAAATAGGTCATCTAGATTTTTTTCCTACCTATACACTACCCACCCCCTACAACGTAAAACACACACACACACACAACTCCCCTTTCTAAATTCATTCTGCAAGAAATGCAATCAAAAACCATATGCAACTGGATATAAAATGTTTGTAAAATTTTCAGCTAACTTCTACTTTTCTTTGCTAAAATACGCAATTAGCTAGTTGGCATAAAGCCAGTAGGGTGGTGATTCTGTGCTATTTCCCTCTGTATTTCCCAAGCATCTGTCCAGTCCCATGTAAGGACCAGTTCATGAATGACAAGTGGAGCAGAATAAATGACATTGTCTTCAGCCTCCAGATCTTGTCACCCAAGGAAGAGAAGTGGATATACCATCCAGGGCAGCATGTAACTGAATGTTCAACTGTATATCGTGTGATAGGCACCACAGCTTTTGGAAATAACTGGAAGAGAGTTACAGTGTTGGACAAAGAGAAGAGAGAGAAGAAAGGTGTCCAAGCAATGGGTGTGTACAGCAGTTTGAATACAAGTAAGGCACAGCTGGGCAATAACAGAGGCTGCTCAAAGGAAGCTGCGATAATCTGACTGGTCAAAAAAGCTGTCACCTGCTGCCCCAGTTCATTCTGGTTGTGCATCCAGTTTAGAACACGAGGTAAAAACGTTTGACTTTAAACTCTGTCTTTAATCGAAGGTGACAGACCTATGAAAACTGTATTATTTATTTATATTTTTATTAGAGTAGAGTTGATTTACAATGGTGTGTTAGTTTCAGGAGTACAGCAATTTTTTTTTAAGTGGAGTATGAAAACTACTTTCAAATACAGATGAAATTGGGGAGCCATGCCACACTGCTGAAGTCTTGGAAAATAAGCATCTTTTAGAGAGCTGACGGAAATCTAGTCAGGCATACATTTTTGGAAAACATGCTGATAAAATGTGTCAAAATCCTTAAGTGTTCATATTCATTAATTCAGCTAATTTTACATTTGGAATGTGTTCCAAAAGGGCAAAATGCAAATTATGTATAAAAGTTTTAAGTACAAAAATTTTTTGTAGCAATTCTTAAAATAGATAAAAATAATGATAGTAAAATGTTCAGTAATGGGTATCGATTATACACATTATACTATAGTCACATGCTGAATAGTATATAGTCACTGAAAGATTCGATACCTGGTAGAATGCACTTCCTCATAATGAAACATATTTTAATTTGTATATGTGTACACATACCCACACAGTCAGAATAGTCATAAAATCATAACAAAAATGGAAAGGCTAACTGCTATTAACTTTGAGAAGTGGAATGAAAAGATTCAGAGTAAGCATGACACTAGTTGGTTTATCTGAGTTCCTTCCAAGGAGATATATTTTTTAAAATAAATGATAATTGCAATGAAAAAATAATATTTACATATTTGTATTACTCTTCCAATAAGTTCACACTCTTTGTGCACTGAATTTTTCTAAAAGTAAGAACACTAATTAAGATGATATCTTTAACATACCTTGCAGTGAGAGGAAAAACACCATATTTTAATTTTAGGCAAAAAAAAAATTCAAAATGGCAACTGCATTTCATTTCACTTCATTGACATTTTTTCTCAATCCTTGCTTTTTAAAGGTCTTTTTTTCCCTGGGCTGCAAGCTTCATGTTCTCCTGTTTGCTTCCCATCTCTCTGCTCAGTCCTTCTGTTTACAGAAGTGGGTCTTATTTGTCTGTCAACTGTTCAGATGCTGATGGATCCTCAGGTTCTGCTCTCAGTCCACATTCTTTAGCATTCCACACTGTTCCTTCTAGAGTTCATCCACTGCTGAGGTTTAAGTACCACCTAGATATCAGTGATCCTCTAGATTTTATCTTTAGCTGGACCTGTCAGATAGTTTCACATAGATGCCCCACAATAATATTCCATGCATCGACCTGGAGTTAATCTGCACACCCCTGAAAGATTTTCTTACTCCTTGCTTCCATTTCTTGGCCATGGTCACCAAGTGCATAAGCTGAGCTAGAAACCTGGAAGCCATCACTGATTTCCCTCTCCATCACCTCTGCCCACTTCTAATCCATCACTAGATCTGCTGATTTTACCTCCTAAACATTTCTGGAATCTGTCACCTCTTCTTAAATGCAACTCTCTGGAATAAGCTTATATCATCACATCCCTGAACCACAGCAACAGGCTCCTAACAGGTTTACATGTCTCTAGCCTTGTTCCTTCTTGAGTTCATTCTATAAGGATTGGCCAGAAGATCATGCGTCAGCCATAAATATGAATAATTCACTCACTGACTTTAAATCCTTCAGCAGTCCCCCGTGGCATGTAGGATAAATTCCAAGCCCCTTAATGTAATTTGCAGAATCTTTCCTATCATGGCACTTGCTTTCTGAGAATGCCATCTCAAGCAGAGAACTACTTAAATTTCTATTCACACATCATACTCCCTTCATAATTACATGATCACCAGGCCTTCATATGATTATCTGCCTTTCTACCCCCAAGGCCACTTGGCACTTGATTCCTTCTTACCTGTTAAAACTTACCTAAGGTTTCGCCTTCTGCAGGAAGTGTTACTGACTCAGACGATGACCAGTGGTGTGCTGGCATCAGCTCATATAAGCTTATGAGTAATGACTATTAAATTTTCAGGAATTTTGTGAGCTAAAGTAAAACACAGCCATTAATAAAAATTAATTTAGATACATTCATGATGAATTTTGTGTTCTCTCTCTCTCATTTTAGAACATCTGTTTCTGAGGTCAAAGCAGCCTATGTGGAAATAACCACGTAATTACATTGTCTTGGACAATGACCCTATTCTCTAAGCCTCTACTTCTGCATCAATAAAATTGTAATGCTAATGCCTATCTCAAAAAAGTGAAAGTGAAAGCCGCTTAGTTGTGTCCAACTCTTTGTGACCCCATGAACTACACAGTCTACAGAATTCTCCAGGCCAGAATACTGGAGTGGGTAGCCTTTCCCTTGGATCTTCCCAACCCAGGAATCAAACTGGAGTCTCCTACATTACAGGTGGATTCTTTACCAGCCGAGCTACCAGAGAAACCACCAGGGAAAGCCTATCTCAAAGTCTTACTCAAAAGTTTAAGTAATAAAACACATTAAAAGAGCTTACCTGAGCATCCCAAAGTAAATAAACTCCTAATATGTGGAATGTAGATGGCAACCCATTCCAGTATTCTAGCCTGGAGAATCCCATGGGTAGAGGAGCCTGGCAAGCTGTAGTCCACGGGATTGTGGAGTCAGATATGGCTAAAGTGACTTAGTTGAAGTAGCAACAGCAGCAGCAGCAACTAGCAGTTACAGCAAAAGGCCATGGATGTAGCTTCAACAGCAATAGGAAGATTTCTCTTTCTCAGGCTACTGCCATCTGCCAGCATATAGTTCAACAATCCTCCTCGTCTCTTTGCTCAGTTATAGCCATAATGAATACCTGTCCTACATGTATTTATGGCATTTAACTTTCTCTCTTCTCTAGACTTTTCTTCCCCTTCTTTTCTAACTTCAAGTCTCCAATACCACTCTGTGTGTCCCAGCCCCTGATTCTTTTTAAAATCTTTTTCCTTCATTCCCTTGGTCTTAGGAAACTCTCTCTACTCCCTAGAAACGTCTGCAATCTGGAGAGGCTTACGAGCAGATTAGATTGGAGACCTGAAAATGTCACCTTTGTCAGCTTGACTCTGATCGTGCATATCAGCAACAGAGTGAACACAAGTTGTATTTTTTATTATTATTTGATATTAAGGTTTATTTTCAGACAGCAGCCTTCTGTTTGTAAGTAATGAGCTCAAATGCTTTTAAGCAACCTTATTATAATCTATCAAAGCAACTGTGTGCAAGTTGGCAAAGAAGAATTTTGTAAACATTAAGAATATGAAAGTATATAGCTTTCTGTGTACTAATGCTATAATGGATGAGACAGTTTTTGGACAAGTAGAGAACTAGGTTACTCTATATATCATGGGATATTTAAAACTCTAATACCCCTCTAAAATCAAATATAATTCATGACACATAAAGAAACAGTGAACCTTTTTTGTTGTTATTTTTTTAAAAACTGAAGGCTTTGAGAAAATGTCTTTTTCACTCCCAAGCTTCATTTTTTAAATGGGTTCATTTCTAGCTTCCTATTTTATGCCTCGATATGTGTTATACTCCCAGTAGTATAAAATTGTCTAATGAAGCCAGACTTAATCCTAAGTAATTATGGAGGACACACAGAATTAAACCAAAATAGAAAATAAGACAAAGCCCTTGTCTTCCATGTGAAGAAAAATGGTTGGGGTAGGAAAAAAAGAATTTGAGCCAAAAGTAGGCTGTAAGTAGACCAAGAAGTGAGATCCCATTACTTATTAAGCATTTTCTCTCTATCAGTCATTGACCTAGCTTAGTTATATAATCCCCTCCGAAAAACATATGATGCAAAGATATTGTTGTCAGGCTGTTTTTTGGTTGTTGTTGTCATTTTCTAGGTGTGAAAATTGAGACTCAGAATGATTAAACAGCTCAAAGTCTCTGAAACTGTAGGAGAGTTTTACTTGCAATACAAATTCATTTAGAAATAATTCTGAATATGTCTTAAGCTATTCCATAAACGAAATACTACTCAAAAAACAATACTATTAATACCACAGATCTACC
This sequence comes from Bos mutus, assembly GCF_027580195.1. Classification (NCBI taxonomy): domain Eukaryota; kingdom Metazoa; phylum Chordata; class Mammalia; order Artiodactyla; family Bovidae; genus Bos; species Bos mutus. The sequence goes on along the minus strand of NC_091626.1, from coordinate 89,062,436 downwards.
ACACAATAGTTTAAAAATGGAAATGTTGAATGAAAAAGAAGAATATGATCATAAGGCAATCATGCAGCATTTTCCAAGTAAAGACTGACTTGGAGAATGAGAATAATGTCTATGTTGTTTTCTAAAACAAATAACAGCAACAACAGCAACAAGGCACACTAGAAAAATCACATCTAGGACTTGAGAAAGAAACAGTTTAAGATTCTTCTAATTCTGCAATCTTTCCATGAGGTTCAGATGTGCCCCAAACAGCATTAATTCTAAATATGTATAACAGTACTATCATCACTACTAATCAATAAAAGACAAAAGATGAAACAGTGAAACTATTAATATTAATTCACAGAGAAAAATACAGTAATAGTTAAGATTTATTTGAATGCAATTCTAATTGGAAATATATCATGGTTTCCTTTATCTTAAATCTTGATTTTGGCTGTTTGACTGTTCTGCAGTTCAGGAAAATCCAAAATTGATGCCTATTAAGAAAAATTTGGTAAAACTCAAGAGAAAAACTCATGTTGTTTCCAAACACAACTGAACAGATGATAAGGAGGCTACACCAATTCAACCTAGAGTTCATGAATTTTCTTAGACAATAGAAAATATGTGAAAATCATGGAATTTGAACTGAAGATCATATGTTTTAATCTTTGGAATATCAATCTATTACAAATGATAATGGAAGTCCCATTTTCTCTAGCTCAACTATAATGGTTTTCAAAAAGACTCTGGGACAATATTAACATCTTCTGTATTATGTAAATTAGAAGTTAATGAACATAAGAACCATTAGTCTTCATTCATGTTCTATAATTGAATCGATGCAATTGATTTTAAAGTTTAGAAGCACTTCACATTTCAGTAAAGCATACAGAGGCTTTTAAGACTCTGAGTTAGCTCCATAAACAAGACTATCAGATTGATAAGAATTCCCAGAAGAAATGAAACACAACATTTACTGCGCTCAGAATTCTACATTCATGACATGAAACCCTGATTTTTTCATAACCTCAGTCCTGACCTATTGAAAGGGTAAGTTGTGCAAAACAAAATAGAATGAGGTTTGCGTGTTCAGATGACATCAAATCTCTATTCTTTCATAAAATCACAAACATGCCCATGCCCAACACACACACACAAAAGCAGAAACAACCGTTTAGGGACTGGAACATAGTCACCAACATATAAAACGAGGCGAGCTTTCATTTGTGTCTGAGGAGCAATGTTATGAAATGATATTCGATGGGAACCCAGTGCCTCTTTCTGAGTGATGGTGCTTTCTGCCACCCCACTGGGACTTGGGGAAGCTCAGCGCTTACTGCACAGTGGTTTGAACCCTGTGGTCACATCCTATAAAGTCATCACTTTCTAAGGTCATAAGATATATGGAGAAAAGGCCAAGAAGCCTGCTTCCTGAAGCTTTAACCAGAAAGCGACAGCACTGCAACCATCAACTTAGTTAGAAAAAAATAAAAGAATGACTTAGAGTCCAGTTTCTGAACAGTGGTTTTTCTTGAATTAAGCCTCGCTTTAATGAAAATAGAACCCTGCCTGATTGGATTGGTAGTTTTCTCTTTTTATAGACGCCAGTGATTTTCCCCAATAGGTACTATTTCTCTGAAGTTCAATCATCAAAAAGTAGCAGTTCACAATTTTAACCGACACCATTGTCATCGAATTGGTTCTCCAGTCACTTTATTTTCCCCCTTTCCCCTTACCACGTGGCCACGGAGGAGTCTAAGGAGAACAGAGAGTTAAAGTTGTGGAATTTGACCATCTGGCCATGTCAAAAACAACCATAAATTCAAGAGGTTTTAGCTTCTGTATATTCTATAATCTCTATTACAAAAACTGATGAAAGGGAAGATTTTTTAAAATCAAAATATTTCTAGAGGAAAAATCAACACTATCCTGTTAATAAGAATCACACACACACACACATGCCTATACATGTATATGTTACATAAAACACATTTTTTTCTCTTTTAACTATCTTTACTCAATGTAAAATTTCACCAGTTCCAAAGGATCAATATTCAGTTTGTACAAATAAGAGTCTATACTTGAAGCCACTAGCTACAAGGTTTCCTCCAAGCTTTGTAAAGGCCATCTCCCCAGAAATATGAGGAAGGAAAAGTATGGAGTTATGTCAGATATATGCACCCAGCAAGCAGAAAAGGAAATTGTTTCCCCCACCTGCCTGCCCATACATTACTGACAATGACCTGGGTGTTCACAGCCACTCAGAACTCAAGTGCCCACGCACCGAGATTCCCTCAACCCTCCCAACTGTTCAGGCCCTGATATTCCTCACAGCAGTGCAAGGCTACACCCCTCGGATTTAAACCACACATCACTTTTTCCTTTCATTTCTGGGCAGCCGCCCAAAGCCACGCAGCAGGTGCTGTCTCGGGAATGTCACCGGCTAATAAAAGTATCGTAACATAACACAGAGACAGTGGTGTTCTCTTTGGATGCACTTAGCTTTTCTTGACAGATCACATTCCTAATAAGACCATGTCTCAAAGCTCCAGGCAGAACAGTATATGTGTTTTATCATTAAAAAAAAAAAAAAAAAAAACACTCAATATGAGTTTGGCTTGGGCAATGAACTCCGGTTCTGGGTGACGGGAGTTTAGGAAGCACTGTACAGTGTTAAAGGAGGAAGGTTCAGGCAAAGTTCTTCAAAACGCTGTGTTCTGCATTCCTCTGGTACCTCATAGAATGACACATTAATTGCTTTTCTAAGTGGGTTATGTGGGGATGATATAAAGAAAAAACAGCTTTAAGGGAGTGTGAGTGATTTAAGTGATTCAATTCAATTCAAGTGACTTCAAGGGAGTTAGAGAAGAGAAAAGTTAAATGATGTAAACTAAAGGAATCAGAACCAGGACAGGAACAATTTTAAAATTAAATGCAGCAACTTTGGGATCTGAAAGCTTTGGATTTGAAGACTAGATCCTGTATCTGCCACCAACATCATGCTTACCTGAATAATCATTAGGTTCACGTTTTTCTGACACTCTTCTTGGGACTGTGTTTTGAAAAGAGAAAGTGAAGTCTCAAGAAAAAATAACAAGTTGGATTACTCATCTTAGGACCAGATATCATATTCCAGAAAACTATACAATAGTGTGCATACCAGATACGGATAATACAGTGCTAAAAATCAAAGATAGAACTTCTATTTTCAGTTAAAAACTGGCCTGAATTGTTCTATCCTTATTTTTGCTTTTCTTTGGGGGAAGATGCTCTTTGAGTTTGGGTCAAGGGCATAGGAAGTGATCCACTAAGGCCCGTACAAGAGGTAGACTTTCACACGGATTCATTTACATCTCAGGTCAGGTCATGTCCTGCTCAAAGCATTATTGTTTCATGCAATGAAAGATTTCAGAACGTCGCCCATGGGAACTGAGTAGGTAATATTCCTAATTGAAAATATCATCATTACCTCTCAGGCTTACGTGAGTTACATCCCAGAATTATCCTTTCCTCTTTTAAGGGGTAAAAAATAACTGACGTAAAAGTCGCAATGTGCTTTTGTAATAGCCAGGCTCTTAAGCATCTGCCCTGCAGCTGTCTCTCATTTTATGATCCTCATTTACAGCAAGTGTTGGTAAGAGGCCTGAGCACGTGCTATACTCTAAGATTTTATACTCAATAGCCCATGGATCCTTTCAACCTGGTAAAAGAATTGATTTTATATTTTTAGATGAAGAAATTTAAGACCTGAGCAGTTAGTAACTATCCTTAAGTGTAGAACTAGGTTTTGGATCTATGTCTGACACAAAATCTTATATGCCATGCATTACGGGACACTTCTTTTAGCACAAAATGTGTGGTAAGTTTCTCTTCTTAATATATGAATTACCATACAACAGAATCCATCGCTTGAATTTATCTCTTACTTAGAGTTGCTTTTTTTTTTTCAAAAGAACTAAATTAAGCTGAATAAAACCCAAAGTCACACAAATCTCAGAAGGCTTAGGGATTGAATGGAAGTGGAAACCATGCCAAGTTTAGCACAGCCCACTCTAAACCTTCTGGGCAGTAACTTTACAGTGCAGATTGAGTCTTTTAAGATTCAAGATCCCTTGTATGTATTTGACAAGCTGTGCTGTCCTGCCTAGAAGTGGAAAGGCACAGAAAAGAATTCTTTGGACATCAGAAGGCTCATAAACAGGACAATATCAGGTAGTTTTATCCCTTTTATGTGTACTCTATAAAGGCTTTTAAATCTAGTGTCATCGTTCACTGGGTCTGCAAGATACTTCTTTTTCATAATCATTTCTCACTAGAAGTTTCAAGACTCTACTTATCTATAAATATTTTCTTAAAAATTGAGATACAAGCAGATAAACATTAAAAAATTAAGAAGTATAGAGGGAATTGTAGTTTATAAAGAAATGGAATACATTTAGGAGGAGCTGGTAGAGTGTATTTTTTTTGTTATTATTTCACATGCTTTCTGGTAAACCCCAAACCCAGCCCATCCTCTCTTTTCCCAGTATTTTAACCTGGACAGTAGTTGAATTTCAGCTACTTTTCATTTTAAACTCTTTGGTTTGACAAAATGAGCTTTGTGTCCTATGAAAACAGCTTTTCTCAAGAGATTTCTGGTACTTTCTGATTCTGGTTGGACTGGAAATACCACAAAAACAACTTTCCTTATGGTATTTTGGCACTTCGACCATCAGGACCAGATGGTACACAGAAGTGCAGAGGAAGCATTGAATATGAATAATGATACGTTTTAAAAAATCATCCACTCTTCTCTAACTTTATTGCATTTCAGATGAAGGTTCATGCCAATTTACACTCTGATCTGAACGTGTTCATTCATTTCCAATGCAGGAGAACTGGATGGCAGGGTTGTAGAATGGTTTGGATTTAGCAGAATTCTTACTCTTGGTTTTGCCCCATGAGATTCAAATCCCCACAGTAATACAAGGAGGCAAACCCCTAAAATGTGGTCCTCAGAAGTGTGAGAAAGATTGCAGGTGTAGTCATAAATTTGTCAATCAAACTCAAAGAAAAAGCAAAAGCATCATTTTCATCCATCAAGAACAACAATAATGTGACTGTAGGTGAGGATTAAATTTAGTCACAAATGTGTCCAACATATATTTGGCGCAGTGTGTGCTGAGTTACTAAAGGTGAAATGCGACTAAAATATGAAATAGGGTGTCTTATAGTTATACAAAGGAGATTGAAACGGTGCATTGAATGATGTTTGTTTTTGCTTGTCTGTATTCCTTACCATTTCTGTCCCAGAATATGGATTCTGGGGAAGTAAAAAAAAAATTCAAAAGCAATTTATTCTTTCTAAGCCATTTATGAAAAATAATGGAGACAAATCTAAAGTCAATCTCCTGTACTTTCACCTCTGACAGAAGTGCTAATAAAAAGAAAAAAAAAGTAGCTGGTAGTTAGGTAAAAAGACCTAAGATTCAATTAAACCAAAACAAAAACCAATAGAAGATTGAGACTAGATATTCTAAGTTACTTTTTTTTCCCAAAAATTTGTTGCTTGGAACAATGAATTCACTAGATGTTATGGCTTTGAGACATGATGGGATAAATCAAGAAAGTTTTTATTGGTTTCTCTTTACAAGATATGTTGGGACAAGGTATATTCTCCAGGAGAACAATAAACTGAGTAGGTTTTCCAATCATTTTATGTCTATGGAATCTTCTTTACCAGGGAGTACCTTGCAGAACTAATGACCAAAGTTTTAAGTATTAAAAGGATAACCAAGTTTTAAAGATTCTGAGGTCAGCATCCTATTTCCATGTATGTGTGCATGCTTAGCTGCTTCAGTCACATCCGATTCTTTGCAATCCTTTGGATTGCAGCCCTCCAGACTCCTCTGGCCATGAGATTCTCCAGGCAAGAATACTGGAGTCTGTTGCCATGCCCTCCTCCAGGGGATCTTCCTGACACAGGGATCGAATCCATGTCTCCTGCATTGCAGGTGGATTCTTTACCACTGAGCTAACAGAGACACCCCCTATTTCCATATGGCTACATATTAAAAATCTTGTTTGCAAATCCTTAGCAAAGAAGTAGTAAGTAAAGTTCTTCATTTCTTCTTGTTGTTCAGGCACTCAGTCATGTCTGACTCTTCATGACACCATGCACTGTAGCACACCAGGCTTCCCTGTCCTTCACCATCTCCTGGAGTTTGCTCAAACTCATGTCTATTGAGTCGGTGATACCACCAAACCATCTCATCCTCTGTTGTCCCCTTCTCCTCCTGCCGTTAATATTTCCCAGCATCAGGGTCTTTTCCAGTAAGTCAGTTCTTTGCATCAGGTGGCCAAAGTATTGGAGCTTCAGCTTTAGCATCAGTCCTTCCAGTGAATATTCAGGACTGATTTCCTTAATATGGACTGGTTGGACCTCCTTGCTGTTCAAGGGACTCTCAAGAATCTTCTCCAGCACCACAGTTCAAAAGCATCAATTTTTCAGTGCTCAGCTTTCTTTATGGTCCATCTCTCACATCCATGACAACTGGACAAGCCATAACTTTGACTATTTGGACCTTTGTTGGCAAAGTAATATCTCAGCTTTTTAATACACTGTCTAGGTTTGTCATAGCTTTTCTTCCAAGGAGCAAGCGTCTTTTAATTTCATGGCTGCAGTGTTTAATTTCATTTCTTAGGTGTTTAATATTGTTTTGATAAAATATTTTTAAAAGATCCAAGTTCAGGATTAAATCTGACAGGTGCGATTATCTCATATTCTTTATCAGAGACCTGAGAGCAAGAGCATGTAGTGGACATCAAACATTCACCAAGCCCATTTGTCAGCAGTGAAAGCAGAAAAGATAATCCCAGATGCCATTGCTGTATCAATTAATTTGATCTTTGATAATTACTTTTTATAATCCAAGTTGAGCCTTCTCTGTGCTTCAGTTATTAGTATCACTGCTATAAACAATACAGATTTCTGTCCTTTTCTTAATGTATAGGAATGATGAAGAAAAATAAAAGCTATCTTAAGTAAAACCTTCCAGTTGAGATAAATTACTAGCTTTCCTTGTGGTAATCTTTGATGATACCAAACAGAATTTTAATAAACAGAGATTATCAAAAGTGAATGAATATTAAAGAAGGAGAAATTTTCACTTGGTAATTGTTCTTTTAATTTTGTGTTACAGAGAACAAACTAAATATTCCTACTCCTTTAGATTCACCAGAAAAACACATCTGACTACCAAAAAGTAAAAATAACTCTTTAGAGAAGCTTAATCTCATAAAAAAAAGAAAAAAATCTGTCTCACACCCAGTAATGTTTTGATAACAAAGGTATTTTATTATGGATATCTGGAAATGAAATGCTTAGTTGCTTCATACTAGCTCTTGTGAAATGATTTGATTTTTTTTTAATTTAATTTAATTAGTTTGATTTATAATGTGTTAATATCTGTTGTACAGTAAAGTGTTTCAGTTATAACATAAATATACATTCTTTTTCCTATTCTTTTCCATTTTGATTTATCACAGGATATTAAATATAGTCCCCTGTGCTATATTTTAGGACCTAGTTGTTTATCCATTCTATGCATGAGTTTGCATCTGATGAAATGATTTGCCCACTATTCAGTTCAAAACAAAATTTAAAAGTGGAGAGCTTCTTGTTGGAACTTTATTAAAAATACCACCTTTATTTCAAGCATAATTTTGTTTAATAAGACAAAATTTCATTAGCAACTTTCCAAAAGGATGTAAATAGTTACACACACAAAAAAGTGCTCCAAAACAATAGGATTTTGTAAGATTCTGTTGATTGATTTTGTAAGTCATGCATTCAATGACCTTAAGTAAATTGTCTTGACTGATTTGTCCAAATATACGTGATGAGACATGAGGAAACTTTGGATTTTCATTCTCTTGAGGACAGGGGATATGATCAAATGTTGGAGGTGTGTAAAACAGAGTTCTCAGTTTCAGCACTACTGGCATTTTGGGCTGGGTAATTTTTTGCTGTACAGGGCTCTCCTGTGTTTAGCAGTATCTTTGACCTCAACTCACTAGGTTTCAATAACTCACTCTCCCACCAGTTGTGACAGCAGAAATGTCTCCAGACATCATCAAGTGTCCCCTGGAGGGAAATATCGTCCTCAGTTGAGAGCCACTGGTCTTATTGTCCTATGGAGTTCTGGACACAATTCCTGTGTTCTTTTTGGCCTCTTGGAGTTTATAGAAAAGGCAATGTTTTGAACACTTTCCTAAGGTTATTTACTTCTACTCACATTTAACTTCACTTTGCATTGTTTCCAAGATTTGGTTGTCACTTGTTTTTAAGTTCATCACGGTATAATAAGGATCTTCCATAACAATATCCTTGTACTCTATAGCAGTCCCTAAGAAAATAGAAGTTGTTTCATTTCTGAATAACAGTGTACTCTAATGGACAACTTCTCTGCCCTCTAAGTCTTCGGACAGCTTCTGTGTTTTTAAATGTATTATTGGTACAGATTTTAAACCTATAAATAAAATCAACACTGAATATTCAACTTTGATCACATCGAGGTCAAAGCCTATGTTTTTTCCTAAGACCTTTGAGGTCCTCTGTGGTCAAGACCTAGCTAACCCATCTCTCCATCTCTTTCAGCACCTTGTCTCACAAATCACACTAAAGTGAGACACAGTTCATGCCATGCTCCTTTTCATTCTCATACCTTGATAACTTTGTTCCTGCCATTTTCTCTTTTAGGACTAAGTTTTTTTTTGTTTTGCTTTTTAAATTCTTTTTCTATTTATATACACAAATGAACCACACATTGTGCATTAGCTGAACACCACAAATTCAAGTACTATGTTTGTATAAATTGAAACTACTTCCTCCACTTGCATAGAATTCAAGTAAAATTCTTTTAAAATCATTTCTTTTTTTCAGTTTTTGTTTTCTGGTTTCTAACATGAAACTACATAGAGCTGATTCCTAGAAAAGTATTTAGAGTTTTCAGGGAAAATAAACGGAAATAATTACATAATTGAATTTCAAAATCAGCAAGAATCAAACAGACACACTAAAGCACAGTTATCTGACATCACCAAGACCACCACAGATAGTAATTAGGGTGGGCAGATGAGAAATAATTTCTGATTTTTCAGTGTCTACTTAACCTCAATCCAGGATATCGGGATAAATGATACGTATATACCAGCTGTGATCATTTAAATTGTTTGCTGTTCTTGCTTTCTTTGTCTAATTCATGTATTTGGATGTTTTCGTAAACAAAACAAGTACGCTGTAGCAGTTGGGGGAACTAACCCACCCATGGTTGTTTTTAAAATGAGCGGGTGGTGGACGGTGGTTTACGAGCTGCTTCTAAGAGGTGAACGGGGGTGTGTGACTATTTTTCCATCTGTTCTTTTGTGATTTACACAGATTCCATGCAGATAAAGAGGAGCTGCTGCATCTGACAGGACTCCCCAAGCTGCACTCCAAACAGCAGGGAAGGCCACCTGCTACTCTCCAACTTATGTTACATCAAAGCGGCCCGGACGGCTCACCCTGATTGGCTGACAGCGGGTCTCCCATGGCAAATGCCTGCCGGTTTCCACAGAAAGAAATTAGCAGGCGCCAGACCACTGAAGCATCACCCAAGGGGTCGTAAATTTAGAGTGCGAGGGGAAAGTGATTATCTAGTTTTTCTTCATTGATGTTTTAGAGTTCCACGTGTTTTCTCAACTAGCCTTGGTAATATTTTATATTTTACCTGCATCACTTTTTCCCTCTTATATCTAGGTATATCAGAGTGCGACAGAATACTCCTAAACATGATGGGGAAAAACATGAAAAATGCTCTAAAATGAGATTTAAAACAATGCCTTTCTCTTTTCCTGCTGTCATTTTCCTTGAGGACTCAGACAAGGGAATTTGATGGTTTTGTTTCCTTTAGTTTTGCTTTTGCATTATTTTGATTTACTTAGGAACAGTCATCTTAGGTGTGAAGAACTAGAATGGAAAACCTTGGAAACTGAAGTGGCTATTGACTTTTGGACCTAACATATCCAAGGAATGACGGGCAAGTCCCCAAAGCCGCAGTCTGCACAATTCCACTCAGATGATGGCCCCATCACCAGCTCTAAAAGTGTCTTAAGAGTGTCTTCCTCTCAACAGCTCTGAGATATTTCATTTTCCACCCCAATAAGCTGATCAGTTATAGCAACAACTACAGAGATCTTGGGTGACTTTTTTTTTTTTTACCACTCTTATGTGAAATCAATCTGGAATAATTTTAAGACATACAAGCTATATTAATGCATGTATGACTCATGTTGTCCCAAAGACAAATTTACTAAACTCTTTTAAGTTTAGCCAAGTGATGGCATATGCCAAATATCATTTAATATTTAGAATCATCCTTATAATGGCTTCTCTGTTTTCAAGAGTATATTCAAATTTCCTGCCAATGAACTTCAACCACCAGATTTAATTTTCAGGTACAAGTTGGCTCCCCTAACTGCTGAAGAGTAGAAGCTTCTCTTTCACATAACTTGGTATAAGAAATATTCATTGAATACCTAAACTCATGGGTGGGCTTCCTGTGTGGTGCTAGTCGTAAAGAATCTGCCTGCCAATGCAGAAAATACAGGAGACTCGGGTTTGATCCCTGGATCTGGAAGACCTTCTGGATGAGAAAATGGGTACCCACTCCAATATTCTTGCCTAGGAAATCCCATGGACAGAGGAGCCTGGTGGGCTACAGTCCGTGGGTTGCAAAGAGTCGGGCACGATTGGGCATACATGCATAAACCAATGGATAAGTAGAGGTATCTAAATGGTAAAACTCTGCAAGAACATGCTTTGGTGTTACAATTGCCCATCTATAGTAATTCATTTCAATCCAAACATTTAAAACTATCTACTGAGAGTTAGACTCCTAACCAAGACTTGTCAGGGGGCAGATGTTTCTGCCAAGTTCAAGTTGTCCATATCCCTAGAAGGAAGTACAGCTTTGTCTATGTCACAGACATCCCCTCTAAATTCCTAAGCTGCCTCAGAACTGGCAGTGCCGCCTGGGGCTGTGTGTCTGCCCAGAGAGGCTTTGGCAGAACCGTGAGGCAGCTGCGGATGCAGGCGTGGTGCAGGTGCTCGGGTGGTGGGCTATGGGAGAAACTTACCAAGTCCCTCCCCTGCTTCCCGGCTCACATGTGGTCCTTGCAAAGATGGGCTCTTGAATAGCTGGAGATCAAATCAGTCTGGAGAGGAAGCAGCAGGAATAGCAACAAAAGAAACTCAACCTCCATAAAGACAATTAAGGAAACATCACTTAAATAAGAGAATAATTTAACATATTAAATAGGTCATTACTGGACGTGGAAGGGGACCATCAGGCAACCGTGGGATGCTTTTGGAATAGGAGCCTGAGTTAAGCAGAACTAGTGAATGAAACTGGAGGAAGCCATGGCAGCAGAGAATTTCAGTTCTTAAGGAAAGTCTTCACTTTGCATCTTTGGAGAGTTCACAAATGTGGCCCTGGTGGGGAAACAAGGAGTGTGACATTCCTAGAAAGGGTTTCACCTGCAGACTGTGGCAAAGGGGCAGAGAGAGGCAGATTAAGGAAGCTGGAGATATCAAATGTATTTATGCTTTGTGAGGTGAGTGTTAGTCCCTCAGTCATGTCTGACTCTCTGTGACCCCATGGACTGAAGCCTGCCGGGCTCGTCTGTCCATGGAGTTCTCCAGGCCAGAATACTGGAGTGGGAAGCCATTGCCTTCTCCAAGGGGGTCTTTCTAACCCAAGAATTGAACCCAGGTCTCCTGCACTGCAGACAGATTCTTTACCATCTGAGCTATCAGGGAAATAGAGCACTGAATTTAAGAGATGAGAGAGATTACGATTAAGAGGGGAAACTGAGGGTGCCGAGTGATTTTTGTCCTGTAAATGAACCCACAGTGAAAGAATTATACTATTTCTAAGTGTCAAAAATCCTTGAATGTATTTATTTGTTATTAGTAGTTATTTTGAACATTCTAAGAAATTAAAAAATCAATTAAAGAATATCCAGTGAGCACACATTCTCTCAGTCTGCTTTTAGAGCCCCCCTCTGAACACAAATTCGATATTTGAATTTTTAACCCCCTGCTAAGCTGTGGATTTAAGGTCATGTGTTCCTCTAGCAAAAATGTGTCCATTTCCTGGACTAAAGCTCATCCTTGGCAATGGACCCCTGCACCCCATGGCGATGCTGCAGGATTTGGAATGCCTGTTTGTGTGACAGCCTCCTGCACCTGGGAACCGTTAGCAGGGGGCGGACAGAAACTCACCCGGATCCTGGAGCATCCTCCCCCTGCTGCTTATCTGCGGACCATTCCCACCTGAAAATGTCCCTCTGTCCTCTTTGGAGAAGGAAATGTTGCCATAATTTATTAGTCACAGAAACATTCCCTGGGAATTAGTGTGTTTAATGCATCAACTGGTAATTAACAGAAAAAAAAAAAGAAGAAGAAAATATCCCTTCATCCTCTTATATTACTTCCCAGGAAATTATCCTACGGATGTGCTCATACACATGCTCAAAAGAATATGTTCAGGATGTTTATTGCAGTACTGTTAGTACTAGCCAGAGAATGAAAAGCAAAATTGACCATCAGCAAGAGACGTAATTGAATTATAGTACCTCTGTCTTGTGGAGTATTATGAAGCCATTAAATAAGCAGACAGGAACTCTACAGCTGCTGCTAACAAAATGATCTGTTTAAAAAAAGACAGTTCTTTAAAAAGTGTGCAAATTTTGTGTGTGCATGCTTAGTCACTCAGTCGTGTCCGACTCTGTGACCCCATGGACTGTAGCCTACCTAGGCTCCTCTGTCCATGGGATTTTCCAGGCAAACATACTGGAGTGGATTGCCATGCCCTCCTCCAGGGGATCTTCCCAACTCAGGGATGGAATCCATATCTCTTGCATCTCCTTCATTGGCAGTCAGGTTCTTTACCAGCTGAGCCACTGAGGAAGGTTATTCATACATAAATACAGTTGGCTCTTTATATCCTCAGGTTCTGTATATATGGATCCAATCAGTCATAGATCAAAAATATTCAGACAAAAATTTCCAGAAAGTTCCAAAAAGTCAAACATACATATGCTGCACGCAGATACCTATTTAAATACAATTTACATTGTATTTACATGACATTTACATTGAGTCAAGTATTATAAATAATCTAGAGATGATTCAAAAACTATGAGAGTATGTGTGTAGATTATATGCAAATACTCTTCCATTTTATATAAGGGTCTGGAGTACTTACAGATTTTGGTATCAGCAGGAGTCCTGGAATCAATTCCCTATGGGTACCAACGGATGATTGTATATGGAAATTTTCTCGAAAGATCCAACACAAGTTCACATTTTTGGCCTCTGAAAAGGAGGTCATGAAGTTAGAGTGTGAATTCACATTTTATAGCCTTTTGTAATTTGAGTTTTTTAACATGTGCATAGGAAAAAAAAAGAAAAAAAAAAAAAAGGCTTCCCCTGTGGCTCAGCAGTAAAGAATCCACTTGCAATACAGGAGACGCAGATTGGATTCCTAGCTTGGAAAGATCCCCTGGAGAAGGAAATGGCAACCTGTTTCAGTATTTTTGCTGAGAAAATCCCATGGACAGAGTAACCTGGCAGGCTACAGTCCAGGGAGTTGCCAAGAGCCAGACATGACTGAGCATGCAGATTGAAAAATCCCGTACACGTAGAGTAGTAAGGCTGGCCTTGGGGGCAGAAAGCACAGCTGAGGCTGCTCTGTGAGTCAGGAACACGGAGCAAACCAAAGATCTTGGCTGTGGTCTCTATACTGGGACTGTGGTACTTTCAAGGCATTCCCTAGGGCTGATCCTCTGTAATTTACTAAGACTCTCTGAGCTTATGTTTCCTCATCTACAATATGCATATGGTTAAAAATGTCTATTACCTTTGGACTCTGAAAATAGGTCAAGCTACTAATTATTTAAAATGAATAATAGTGTTCAGTTCAGTTTAGTTCAGTAGCTCAGTCGTGTCCGACCTTTGCGACCCCATGAATCTCAGCATGCCAGGCCTCCCTGTCCATCACCAACTCCCGGAGTTCACTCAAATTCACGTCCGTCCGTTGAGTTGGTGATGCCATCCAGCCATCTCATCCTCTGTCGTCCCCTTCTCCTCCTGCCCCCAATCCCTCCCAGCATCGGAGTCTTTTCCAGTGAGTCAACTTTTCGCATGAGGTGGCCAAAGTACTGGAGTTTCAGGAAGTTCTATTCTTTCATGTAATTTTCCAGTGGAGTTATAACAACATAAATAAGTTTTCTAAACTTTGGCTTCCTTATTTCAGAAACAAGGATTTTAATGGAATCTAGCTCATAGTGTTGTCATGAGGATTATACAGAATAATGCATACAAAGTATCTCATAGCTTTGGGCACATATCAAATTGCTAAATAAATATTAATGACAATTATCATCATCAAAAACAGGGAACCTACTGCTGTGGATTAGAGTTTTTTGTTGTGGTTCAGTGGCTAAGTCGCATCCAACTCTGCGACCCCATGGACTGCAGCACATCAGGTTACTCTGTCCTTCACTATCTCCCGGAGTTTGCTCAAATTCACATCCATTGAGTCCTTGATGCTACCTAACCATCTCATCCTCTGCCGCCCCTTCTCCGTTTCCCTTCAATCTTTCCCAGCATCGGAGTCTTTTCCCATTAGTGTTTAACCAAAACATAAACATGCAGATGCACTAATATGGAAAGTTTATCTCAGCCAATCAGAATTGGCTGTTGTTGGGCTTCTTAAAAAAAATAAAAAACAGAGCCCCTCTCTTCCACACTGTCATCAACCGACCCTTTCTGCAAACACAAAGTGTCTTATGATTCTTTGGCAAATTCCTCTCCCTCTGCTTTTCTTTGACAGGAAATCAGGTCAAGAAAAGCATCTGCTAGCACCTCCTATAATTCATTCACATTGTCCCAGAGAAGATTATAGGCTTTTCCATCTTGGTGTATGTCTTAATTTGGGTTTCTCTGAAAGCAAGCCCTAAAGAATGCAGTGATGTAGGTCAGAAGACGAAGAAATGCCAATAAACTGTGCCCTAGTGAGTGAGTTACCATGTGAGTGAGTGAGTTACCTTGGTAGGCACCTGGGCATTGGCCCCACTGGGCATGCTCTGAGAAGGCACAGGAGGGGCTCCAGAATCAACCCATCAGAGGCTGTGGAGACTGGGTGGTTTATCCACCAGCTTTCATTCCCATGTCCTTTAAGTGCAAACCACCCTGCCCTTCTGGGTGGCAACCATGCTTGGGAAGGTCCTCAGGAGGAGACAGTGGCCAGCCTGGCACTGAGAAGCTGTCCACACGCTGGCACTGCCCACGGAAACAGGTGAACTGAGATGAGTTCAGAGGATGCTGATGGAGAAGAGTGTCTGCTGCAGTGGGTGCCCCTTGCCTCCAAGAACTGTGCTGTGCTGGCTTGGTGAGTTTTACAGTCTCAGCATCCTTCCACTCTTCTTTGTACATGGTTCTATCATTGTGATTTTTGCATCATTTAAAAAAATATATATCTTCTTTGGTGTATCCTTCTCCCACTGAAGTTGGAGTTCAGTAAGACCAGAGGTCCGTGACATTTGCCCTTTTGTAGTTTCAAAACAACTAGCATAATGCCTGGCCTCAGAGCAGGAGGGCAGGACATGGTAATTGAATGTAAGAATGGATGAATGAGTGGCTGAATGAATGAACACATGCGTTTTTGCTAAAGTTGCTTTCTTGATATGTGTCAGGGAGAGGATCGGGATGTTCTGTAAACCATGTCCTTTGCATTACAGCCTACAAATTAATCCACAAACCTTTCAAGTTGAATTCTTTCTTTTCTTTAACACCCAGCATCTCTCTCTGGGTGTCTTTGTTTCACCTTTCTCTTTTTCTCTTCCCATTTTTCCCTTCTCTCACCATCACAAAGAAAATAAGTATAATTTCTATATTCATTTAAACTTTTTCACTGGTCACAATATAAATATATTACATTATCTTGGACAGAGTTCCTTAGAGAGCAACCTTGTTTTCCATCCTTCCTCTTCCAGTGCCCTCAAGAGCCACTTCTATACTTGTTGGTTTTAGCTGGCACATATTAGTTAGAACCTGCCATTTCCTTAGTATTTAAGGAACTTCCTTCTGGAGCACGAAATGTATTTCCTTGCCTATGCTATGCTAAAACCTCATCTGATCACCAGACTGACATCCAGGAAGGATGAGAGGCAAGGGCAGATCTTGACGAGGACAAGCTTAGTCCTGTGAGACACCTGCTTCAAGGAAGCCTCTAAGCAAGGAAATTTTGCTCTCCTTCATCAAGGGAAAGGAAGTGATCATGCCAGCCCAGAGGACTTGGGAAAATCCAGGTTTTAAGAAGTTTCAACCATTCATATATCCATGAATGATTTCTGACTTTGGCATAGAAAACCTGTCTATGCCAAAGGTAGGCATTCTGTCTCTTTTGCAACTCTTACGTCATGATCTTGATTGTTAGCATATCAACGGCAGTTCCTGAGAGTCCCCTGGACTGCAAGGAGATCAAACCAGTCCATCCTACAGGAAATCAGTCCTGAATATTCATTGGAAGGACTGTTACTGAAGCTGAAGTTCCAATACTTTGACCACCTGATGAGAAGAGCTGACTCATTAGAAAAGACCCTGATGCTGGGAAAGACTGAAGGCAGGAGGAGAAGGGGACAACAGAAGATAAGATGGTTGGATGGCATCACCAACTCAATGGACATGAGTTTGAGCAAGCTCCAGGAGTTGGTGATGGACAGGGAAACCTGGAGTACTGCAGTCCATGGGGTCGCAAAGAGCTGGACATGAACTGAGGAGCAGCAGATGCAGAAAATTAAAATGTTATTCAGAGCTGCCATAAAGGAATGCTGCCTTTTCCAGCATAGCATGAATTGACAACTGAGTGCTCTGAGCCTATAATTATTACTAAAATTCCCAAAGCAGTTAATCAAGCCCAAATCACCCCACAATTCTTACAATGATTACTGTTCTCCTGGTGCCAGCAGTGAAGTACCTGCATGCCTATGTAGGAGACAGAAGAGACTTGGGTTCAGTTCCTGAGTCAAGAAGATCCCTTGGAGGAGGGCATGGCAGCCTCCTCCAGTATTCTTGCCTGGAGAGTCACACGGACAGAGGAGCCTGGATTACTGTTGTCCATGGAGGGAGAGGGGGCAGGTAGCAAAGAGTCGGACATGACTGAAGCAACTTAGCCTGCATGCATGCACTGTTCTCATATGTTCCAAGTACCATTGCTGCTGCACATCCAGGTATTTCCCCTTCTTCCCAATTAACCATAGACAGATACCTGAGTAGTTTTGATGCGTATTGTGAAACAGATACCCTCTTCATACCAGCAGTGTGGTTATCTGCAAACAGAGCAGAGGGAGTGAGTCATCCAGCCCCCAAATCTGAACCTGGAGGTTTATTGTCTACATTTATTCCTGTGTGGCTACTTTCACAGAAGAAAGTAGCCTGTGTAAACTGTATTCACTAAAAGAGAAACCAGAGACAAATGGCTCCTGAGCTGTTACTTTATTCTGGAATGAAAACCCAGGGAAAGGGAGTGAAGGATAAGATAGTAAAATAGGGAAGGAAGGAAAACCAATAATAGGCATTACCCCTGAGGCATGCATGCTCACTCATGTCCGACTCTTTCTGACCCCATGGACTGCAGCCTACGGGGCTCCTCTGTCAATGGAATTCTCCAGGCAAGAATACTGGAATGGAATACTGGAATCCCTTTCTCCAGGGGATCTTCCCTCCCCAGAGATTGAGCCCACCTCTCTTGCATCTTCTGCATTGGCAGGCGGGTTGTTTACCAGCTGAGCCACTGGAGAAGCCCTCCATGAAACTGATTATTTCTATGGGACCATCTTCTGAGAAGCTGAGTAAGCTGCAAGTCAGGTCAATAAGCCCCAGAAAGAAAAGGAGGAAAAATGGATCTATAGGCTTCCAGCTTCCTTTGGATAAAAATGCCCCCCATAGAACCTTAAATCCCCACATTCTCAGGTTCCATAAGCAAGGGCAGCAAACTGGGCACCTCACATGGTATCTTACGTTTTAGGTCCAGTTAGATGACCAACCTATCTGATGTGCTTGAAAGTGAGAGGTTTCCCAGAGTCCCAGAACGAGAGACTTTCAGTGCTGAAAGGAGGCAAGTCCCAGGTACATCAGGACCAGGTGGTCAGCCTATTAAAGGGGAGGGGAGAGGTAATTAATCAGAGATGCTGCCAAGGTAATCAGCGATCTAGTCACCTCAGTAGCAGCTAGAGCAAAGACTGGTGAGGCTAAGAAGATATAAAGTGACACATAAAAGATGTCTGAAATGGTATTTTAACATCTCCCAGGAAATTGATTCAGTCATTGAATAAAATGATCTTATTGTAACACATCTGTCTTGTTTTATTAAAATCTACCTTTTTTTATTTTATTCCCCTTGGGACAATCAGATTCGTAATCCACAGTATATTAATTACTTTATGCCTTTCCTCAATCAGGATAAACTTTTTTGTGCTTTTGCATTATTTATGGTAAATCAGATTACGATAGGAATGTTTAAAGCTTATTTTCCATGGCAATCAGAGGACAATATTACAGTCAATTATATCATCCTGATTAAACATTGTAAAGGTTTTTTTTTTTCCCCCGAAGTAAAAAGAGTAATCATCTAAGCAGATTCAAGCAGGGAAAACTTGAGAAGGCCGTGCCAGGGCAACATTGCATAGCAGAGTGAATGGCGCCCAGATCCCGCCTTTGCAGGACTGCGGTTCAAATTACAGCATGTTTTATGTGCTTGTAAATGAAATCGTTTGAGGGTCTCATGACACAGATCATATATGATTTGCAATGTTTGGCACAGTTTTTCCTCCGTTCTGGAAATACCTTACAAATGAGCTAGGATCTCAAGAGTGAATTCTAGCTTTCCTGGACAGGAAGTCAGTGGCCTCGAATTTACAGAGGTGAGGAAGCACCGAGGAAGTGGCAACAAAAACTCATTTACCTTAAGGGGCAGCAGTGAATACCTCTCAGCTTAATTAGTATTCTGGATGCTTTTCTTTTTCTTTCTCTTTTATTTGGCAGATTTTAGTTGTTTAAGAAACTAGGCAGAGTTGGGGTTAGGCATGCAATTAAGGAAAACGCAGGATTGTAGACATATGCTGTTATATTACTTGTCTACTTTCCAGGCCTTGTACATGCACTGCTCAAAATCAGGATCAGCTTTAGGTATGTTTTTTAAAAAGTGAAATATTAATTAATGTTTAAAATCCATGTTGCTTCCTTCAACTCTTAGGAGTTCTTTCTAAGATCAGCAACAAAAATGTGTAACAATAGTAGTAGACACTTCTCCAAGGATGGAAGCAGCTTCTGGGTTGTATAAACAGTACAAGACTCAGTGTATATTGTGGGGTGAACTGAATGTGTGTCTCTGCAGCCGTGCAAAATTGCAGACTCTACTGTCTGTGAGTTGTGTTTGCCAGACAGGTTTTAAATTGTAGTTCTTTCTGGAAAAGTTTATATCATTTCTTGGAGTTTTTTGTGAAAGGATTGAAAAATCAGTATAGCCATGTCTTTAATATCCATTTTAAATTTATTCATTTCATATTAAGGGGACCGTTAACTTGTCACCAAGCAAGACTCTATATAAAATACAATTTAAAACTGACAAAAAAAAATAAAAGATATATTGCAATTCTAACCCAGGTACCTGTGAATGTGACTACTGAAAATAGCCTTTGCAGATGTAGTCAAATTAAGATGAGGTCATCCTGGACTAGAATGGATTCTAAATCCATCACCAACTCAATGGACATGAGTCTGAGCAAACCCCCAGAGATACTGGAGGAAAGGGAAGCCTGGCTGCTGCAGTGCATGGAGTGGCAAAGAGTCGGAAATGACTTAGGGACTGAACAACGGCAATGACAAAATCCAATGACAGGTGTCCTTCTAAGAACATCACGTGAAGACACAGGGCACAGAGACACAAGTGGTGTTACCACAGGGTGCAGAGGCAGAGATGGAGCGAGGTAGCTGCAAGCCAAGGAATGCCACCGGAAGCCAGGAGAGAGACATGCAACAAATTCTTCTTACAACTTCTAGAAGGAACCGGCACTGCCAACTCCTTGATCTCAGAGCTCTAGCTGCCAGGACAGGTAAAGAACAAACTTCTGCTTGAAACCACCCCCTGTGTGGCGTTTTGTTGCCGCAGTCCAAGGAAGCTACTTGATGGCAGCTTTCTGGCTGCTCTGAAACATCTGCTGCTGAGGAGCCTGGGAACCTCAGCGAGTGCTGTCACCTCCTGGAATCTTGTCGTACTCACCTGTAAAATGACTAAAGCGCTTCACAGGAATAGTCTATCACTTCTCTGCTAGCTCAGCACTTCCTGGAGTCTGTCATTTCAACAAAAAAGAAAATAAGATCTGTTTCTAGCTTAAGTTTTCTATTGGGAAAAGGGAAACATTGAGACACCAAGGAACATGGACACAGATGGTCCCTGAACAGATCTGTTCAGATGTAAATTCCACCGGCGTGTGAAATTTGACTATTTTATTCATTGTTTTCGTGGTGCCTAGAACATTGCCCAGTATGTAGTAGGCATTGATGCATTTCTATATGTTTGAGTGAATTCATGTATCAATGAATGAATGCATTGTGTTCAGTTTTCTTTCTTGTGGCTACTGATTCATTGGCTTTTCCTCACATTTGACCATCACAGAGGTTAATAAAATACTTAAGCATCAGGTTAGAGAGATGGGTTATTAAAGATGAGCACAGTCATTCCTAGACATTTATTCTCTTATCTCAAATATTCTACTTTAGTAATAACATTTTTATCAAGTTTTGGAGGCAAACATATTCTTAATTTATTCCAAGCTAGCAGGCTAAGCACTTTAAAAGGATTTCCACTAAACGAGGATAATGAAGAAACACAATTAATTTGGAAACATTCATCCTTCCTTGTGAGCAAACCATTAATTTCTAAGCTGATAACGACCATTCTTTAATAATTATCCATTGAATGCTTGCAACATGCCTATGCAAAATGCATGGGAGATGACTGTGCATCTTAAACAGAGATAAACAGACAAACAAACACAGATAGAGTCGGAAGCTGTGTTCTTGTTGGGAAACCAAGGAGGGTCTGCAACTCACGTACTTGAAGGAGAGCAGTCTGTCAGCTGCTGGGCTTCTTTTGTTTACGGAGACAGACGGAAGCGCAGGTATTGGATGCTAATCATTAAATGCTGGGAAAAGTACAGTTGGTCCCCTTTGGTTATACACAAAAAGCAGAGGGGTACCTATAGTCCATCTTTAAGCTCTCTTAGCAAAATCTTAGTATCAGACTCCAGCCTAAATCCCACATTCCAGAAACTGCATTAGACTCCAATGCAGCTTTTACAGAAATAACATTCTCCCTGTGCATTATTATATTTGCAGAAATGGGTTTCTTCCCAAATCTGGTGCTCTGGGATCACAGGCTGAGGTCCCCCTCATAAAGAGGTACTTCATCTGCTATCTCTCTAAGGGAATATTTCACCAGAGCAGGCTCTCCACCCTGTCATCCTGCCCATTTGACAAACCACTCTCTTCTCTGTAACAGCACTATCATGAGCTCTGAATATTTCTCCCAATGCAGACACTAACAAGCTGGCATAAAGTTTTTGGGGCAAAAGTGCTGAGGGATGCCATGATTTCCCAAGTCCAACATTATCAGAAAGTCATTTCTGCTCTTGAGCTCTCAAAGAATTGAGTGATCACTACGCTGAAGAGGAACATCTGCTTTGCTAAAATGCTCTGTAATCATGCGTGGTCTCCGCGTTCCCACTGAGGTATGAAGCTGTTATAACAGGACTCCTGCTGACAACAAAACCGGGTCCCATCCCTTACCGTGAAGGTGACATCGGCAACGCACTATTCCTCACTGGTGTCCGCAGGGAACACCTCGGCGCCAGCGACCTGTGAAAAGTTACAAGCCTGGATCTCAGGCTGCATCCCAACTGCCCATCAGAGATTTTTACTTTCTAAAATGGTACCAGACAAATCTGAGGAGAAAGCCAATAACACCCCTCAAAGAAAGGCAATATTACAGACTTGCCTGGCAGAGAAACCAATCACGAGTCTGTCCGAGTTAACTTTCCTACGTAAATATTTCGACTCTTAGAAAATAACCACCACTCTACTAACCAAGGTCACCAAAAAGCTCTGGGAAAGAAGCCTCTTAGACACACGAAGGTGAAAAAGGGAAGCCGGGGGAAAGGGGCTCCTTGTACATTGATTCCTACCTGCCTTCCCAGTGAGTTTCTTTCCTTTTGAAAAAATGTGTGTCTATTTATTTGGCTGTGTGAAGTCTTAGCTGTGGCACAGGGGATCTTTAGTTGTGGTATACAGACTCTCTGGTTGCAGCGTGCGGGCTTCTGTAGTTGCAGTGCTCTGTGGCATGTCTGCATTGCAAGGTGGGTTCTTAACCACTGGACCACCAAGGAAGTCCCTGAATTACTTTCAGCTTGTTGTTTTGGTTAGAGAATAAGGGGAAGGGCTAAGGCACCCAGCAAGCAGCATGCCTTCCAGGTGTTAGCTGAAGTTCTGTGTGTGTACAAGTGGGTACATGTGTCTGTGCATTCAGTTCAGTTCAGTCGCTCAGTTGTGTCTGACTCTTTGCGACTCCATGGAGTGCAGCACGCCAGGCCTCCCTGTCCATCATCAGTTCCCCAAGCTTACTCAAACTCATGTCCATTGAGTCGGTGATTCCATCCAACCATCTCATCCTCTGTCCATCTCATCCCCTTCTCCTCCCGACTTCAATCTTTCCCAGCATCAGGGTCTTTTCAAATGAGTCAGGTCTTCACATCAGGTGGCCGAAGTGTTTCAGCTTCAGCATCAGTTCTTCCAATGAATATTCA
Organism: Bos mutus; assembly: GCF_027580195.1. Classification (NCBI taxonomy): domain Eukaryota; kingdom Metazoa; phylum Chordata; class Mammalia; order Artiodactyla; family Bovidae; genus Bos; species Bos mutus. The sequence continues at coordinate 89,039,504 of NC_091626.1, read as the reverse complement.
AGACTGATTTCCTTTAGGATGGACTGGTTGATCTCCTTGCAGTCCAAGGAACTCTCAAGATTCTTCTCCAACACCACAGTTCAAAAGCATCCATCCTTTGGTGCTTCATTAGCACAATACAATTAAATAGAGATGAGAAGATAGAGAAAGCATCTTTGAATGATTTTTGAGCAGAGGGCTGAATGAAGTGAAGGAGAAAGTCACGTAGACTTCTTGGGAAAGGCATTCCAAGAAGAGAGAACAGCCCTTACAGAGATGTATTCTTGGCATGGTTGAGGATGGGCAGTGTGGTCTTCATTCCTGGAATCCTGAGAGTGAAGCAGGGATTAGTGGGAAATGACATTAGAAGTATGGTAAATCATCTGAGGTCTTCTGTGCTGAAAAGTAGAAGGAAGGAAACCAGTTACAATGTTGGTTTTCCAGGAAAGAGAAAATGTTGGCTTTAACTAGGGTGGTGGCAATGGAGAACGTGAGAAATTATGTTCTGATACCTTTTGAAGACAGAGGTACAAATTTAGGTGGTGTAGCGTATGTGAAAGTGAAAGTGTTAATCGCTCAGTTGTGTCCAACCCTGCGATCCTATGGTCTGTAGCCCACCAGACTCCTCTGTCCAAGGGATTCTCCCAACAAGAGTACTGGAGTGGGTTCCTGTTTCCTTCTCCAAGGGATCTTCCCAACCCAGGGATCGAAACTGCCTTTCTCATGTCTCTGGCATTGCAGATGGATTCTTTACCACTGAGCCACTAGGGAAGAAGTGTATATGAAGTTTGAAAAAATAAAAGAGATAATTCCTTTATTAGAATGAGCACCTGGGCAAATGTTCCTGCTTTTGAATGAGATGGACACTCAGTAAGAAACAGGTTTGGGAGATGTATTGGTGATAGAGACTGAAGGACGAGTAAGAATTCTTTTCTGGGACTTCCCTGGTGGTCCAGGGGCTGAGACTTGGTGCTCCTAATGAAGTGGGCTTGGGTTCGATCCCTGGTCAGGGAACTGGATCCTACATGCTGCAATGAAAAGATTTCACGTGCCACAATGCAGACCCGGCACAGACAAATAAATAAAATAAAGATTTTTTTTTTTTTAATTCTCTTTCCGATCTGCTAGGGCTGAGATGTTTGTTTCATTTGCAAATGGAGCTGTCAAGTAGGTTCCTTGAGAGGAATCTTGAGTTCAGGATTGAGTATAGGTGGTTGCAGGAGTGTCCTAGGAATATGGAACTTTTTAAAGTCCTCATGGTTTGGGAACAAGGCTGCTGCGAATTCCTAACTGTGGTGACTCCCATCCTGCTATCTAAAAAGATTCTCTTTTGTTTTTCCTCATAAATTTGCCTGAAGGAAATCTATTTTTTTCTTATAAATTTGCCTGAGGGCAATATGATTTTTTTTCAACCTTAATTCCAAGGTTTGATTTTCTCTCACTGAATGTTTGCTTGCTGTTTTGCTTGCTTTTATTATTTATATACTGGAGCTGGCAGCTCCCATGATTAGTTTAGGCTGCCTGAGATCAGGATGCTTTGATTTATTTATGCAATACCACTCTCTGTCAGTATTAACAGAATAAATCCAAGACCTGTTTGTTGAGTGTGTGGGCGTGTGTTTCTGAGAAGCACAAGACAGGTCTTTTTAAAGGAAAGAATAAAAAAGCATATGCCGCACGTTTCCCAGAGTCTTTGGAAATGATCTTCGAGCTTAGAGATCCAAAAATTTTAAACCTTATGGATCTTTCCTTGTAAATAGTTTTCCCCTCATTTGGCCAATAAATATGTCATCTGGCCTGAGAAATCTGCCTTGGCTCTGTGTTTATTTGCTCATGTTACTCTCTGTCACGCCTTATCTTGCCATGGACCATAGGCAGAACTGTAACTCTAATTATGCCCCAAATACTTTTCCAAGGAAAATAGAAATAAATGTGGTCATGATGCATGCATCTTTTTGGTGGAATTTAATGAATTAAACACATTGCTTCTGCCTGACTCTGCTTAAGCTTAAGAACTTTGTGATATACATTTTTTTCTGTATCTGTACATCGTATCTAGCCTTTAGAATTACAGTGAAAGCTGATAATCACAAAGTTGTTCATTTAGCGAGAATACAAATCATTCTCCTTATGAAGCTGTGTTGGAAGCGAAAGAGGAAATGTGATTCTATTAATCCCCATGCTAGATACAATGTAAGTGGTTGATTCTGTTTTGAAGTAACCTAGGAAAGAGAAAACTGAGGTGGGGTGTCAGTGGGGTACGTGGAGGGAGAAACTTGATATTATTAATATGCTCTCTCTTCCGCTTTGGTAAGCCATTCTCCCCTTCCGGTTAGCAAGAACCTCCCCCTGACCTAGGGAGCCCCGGTCCTAACCTGCATCCGTTAGAGACAACCATGCCACAGCCATGATGCCTGTGAAATAAATCCAGGTTCAATCATAATTCAAGTAGCAAGACATGGCTTACCCACAACAAAATGATTTCAGCCTCCTGATTATTGACACAACTGCATGGCTAAGATTCCTGGATACACAACCGAATAAGTGACCCATAAAATGTCCTCCAGGTAGAAATTCCTTTATGTTAATGATGCTTTAGTCATAAAGCAAAAAACGAAAAAACAATGGTACTGCCAATAGAGATTTTAGGGGAAGATCAGATCTCATGGAAAATAAAGAGAACAGTCAGAAAGACTTTGAAGTCTTATATTTAGCTAAAGTTAGAAGAACTCTAAAAGGAGAAATTTCTCTCAATAATAAGAATGCATTAACAGGAGATCAAACCAGTCAATCCTAAAGGGAATCAGTCCTGAATATTCACTGGAAGGACTGATGCTGAAGCTGAAGCTCCAATACTTTGGCCACCTGATGCAAAGAGCTGACTCCTTAGAAAAGACCCTGATGCTGGGAAAGATTGAAGGCAGGAGGAGAAGGGGACAACAGAGATAAGATGATTGGATGGCATCACTGACTCAATGGACACGAGTTTGAGCAAGCTCTGGGAGATGGTGAAGGACAGGGAGGCCTGGTGTGTTGTAGTCCATGGGGTCACAAAGAGTTGGACAAGATTGAGTGACTGAACAACAAGATACAAGTAGGCTAATCAGAGGCAAAGTTCAACATTACTGTCCATCTGTCTATGTAGACTTTATGAGATTATAAGGTTTTATACAGCCCCTAGCTTGTTAATTTTAGTTTCTTCTTTTCTTAACCATGCCTGCACTCTGGGAGCAGTGAGATATTTATATATCCTATTTCCTCTTCCTTCAAAATATATCCTCAATAATATTTAAATCAAATGCAATGACAGAGAATGGAGTTTTCCTTTCAGACTTTTGTTCTGCCCCAAATTCCCACTGAGAAGATTCATTAGAACAAACATCTGCTGAGGAGCCAAAGAGATCTTAAATTTAGTGATGTTTATTTTCTCAGTCAAATTGGTCTGATTTTAGGGCTCAAGATAGGAAAGTATGTCAGCTGCTCAAATGTATAGTGGGTATGGATTATGTTTCTCTTCTATCACTCTGTTCTTGAGATTTAATTTCAACCTGTAAATCACTTTACATCTGAGTTACCAAGCAACTGAATTGATGGACCCCAATCAGCATAACTCTTTTTGATCTCCCACTGGTTTGACCACGCCTTTTCCCCCATGTCCAAATTCCAGTCACAGTAGAAAGAAGGGTTAAGAGAGGAATTGCTACTTGAACTTTGTCCATGGAAAAAGCAAACCTATTTTCATTTTCTTTTTCCAGGATGCTTCTCTCTCCAAAGTCTTCTGAAGAAAAAATTCTAATTCACACTTATCATTGCAAATTTATACTCAAGGGTGAATATCAACCACAATAGCTACTGCTCCCCCAGCTCCTTACTATCTAAGTGTGTTTGTTTCTCACTGTCCAGAGACTAGGCTCAAAAATGGAATGGATTTGAGCAAAGTGGACAAAATTAGTGTCAGATCTCCAGATGTCAGATCTAATGCTTTGTTAATACATCATTTGAGATACTTGAGCAAATTATTTTCCTCCTTTGTGAAAAGGAGATACTGTGTATGCATTTTATCTCACATAATGGGGATGAGGGTAAAATATGGAATACTCCTTTCTTGCTATTGTTTAAGAATACATTTGCAGCGGCTGCAACAGACCGCACAGGAAGTGCAGCAGCTGCGATGGAAAACTAGCAAATCTGATCACACAGACCACAGCCTTGCCTAACTCAGTGAAACTAAGCCATGCAATGTGGGGCCACCCAAGATGGATGAGTCATGGTGGAGAGGTCTGACAGAATGTGGGCCACTGGAGAAGGGAAAGGCAAACCACTTCAGTATTCTTGCCTTCAAAACCCCATGAACAGTATGAAAAGGCAAAATGATAGGATACTGAAAGAGGAACTCCCCAGATCGGTAAGTGTCCAATATGCTACTAGAGATCAGTGGAGAAATAATTCCAGAAAGAATGAAGGGATGGAGCCAAAGCAAAAACAATACCCAGTTGTGGATGTGACTGGTGATAGAAGCAAGGTCTGATGCTGTAAAGAGCAATATTGCATAGGAACCTGGAATGCTAGGTCCATGAATCAAGGCAAATTGGAAGTGGTCAAACAGGAGATGGCAAGAGTGAATGTCGACATTCTAGGAATCAGCAAACTAAAATGGACTGGAATGGGTGAATTTAACTCAGATGACCATTATATCTACTACTGTGGGCAGGAATCCCTTAGAAGAAATGGAGTCGCCATCATGGTCAACAAAAGAGTCTGAAATGCAGTACTTGGATGCAATCTCAAAAACGACAAAATGATCTCTGTTCATTTCCAAGGCAAACCATTCAATATGATGGTAACCAACCCTATGCCCCAACCAGTAACGCTGAAGAAGTTGAAGTTGAATGGTTCTATGAAGACCTACAAGACCTTTTGGAACTAACACCCAAAAAAGATGTCCTTTTCACTATAGGGGACTGGAATGCAACAGTAGGAAATCAAAAACACCTGGAGTAACAGGCAAATTTGGCCTTGGAATATGGATTGAAGCAGGTCAAACGCTAATAGAGTTTTGCCAAGAGAACACACTGGTCATAGCAAACACCCTCTTCCAAAACACAAGAGAAGACTACACATAAGCATCACCAAATGGTCAACATTGAAATCAGACTGATTATATTCTTTGCAGCCAAAGATGAAGAAGCTCTATACAGTCACTCAAAACAAGACTGGGAGCTGACTGTGGCTCAGATAATGAACTCCTTATTGCCAAATTCAGACTCAAATTGAAGAAAGTAGGGAAAACCACTAGACCATTCAGGTATGACCTAAATCAAATCCCTTGTGATTATACAGTGAAAGTGAGAAATAGATTTAAGGGACTAGATCTGATAGACCAAGTGCCTGAGTAACTATGGACGGAGGTTCGTGACATTGTACATGAGACAGGAATCAAGACAATCCCCATGGAAAAGAAATGCAAAAAAGCAAAATGGATGTCTGAGGAGGCTTTACAAATAGCTGTGAAAAGAAGAGAAGTGAAAAGCAAAGGAGAAAAGGACAAATATAGACATCTGAATGCAGAGTTCCAAAGAATAGCAAGAAGAGATAAGAAAGCCTTCTTCAGTGATCAATGCAAAGAAATAGAGGAAGACAACAGAATGGGAAAAACTAGAGAACTCTTCAAGAAAATTAGAGATACCAAGGACATTTCATGTAAAGATGGGCTCGATAAAGGACAGAAATGGTAGGAAACTAACAAAAGCAGAAGATATTAAGAAGACGTGGCAAGAATACACAGAAGAACTGTACAAAAAAGATCTTCACGACCCAGGTAACCACGATGGTGTGATCACTCACCTAGAGCCAGACATCCTGGAATGTGAAGTCAAGCGAGCCTTAGAAAGCATCACTACGGGGAGGAGCTAAGATGGCGGAGGAGGAGGACTGGGAGAACACTTTCTCCCCCACAAATTCATCAAAAGAACATTTAAACGCTGAGTAAATTCCACAAAACAACTTCTGAATGCCGGCAGAGGACATCAGGCACCCAGAAAAGCAACCCAAGTCTTCGAAAGGAGGTAGGGAAACATATAAAAGACAAAAAAAGGGACAAAAGAGGGAGGGATGGAGTTCCGTCCCGGGAAGGGAGTCTTAAAAAGAGAGAAGTTTCCAAACACCAGGAAACCTTCTCACTGCTGAATCTGTGCCGAGCCTTGGAAGCACAGAGGGCAACATAACAGGGAGGAAAAATAAATAATTAAAACCCACACATTGCGAGCCCTACGGTAACTCCCCCAGCGGAGAAGCAGCGCAGACGCCTGCATACGCCATTAGCAAGCGGGGGCTGGGCAGGGAGGCGCGGCGCGGGCTGCATCGCAAGGATCTGGCCTGAATACCCCGAGCACTATCTGAGCGAAATAATTTGGGCTAGCAAACCAGACTGTGGGATATCTACCACGCGAAAAGCCAGCCCTAACCTATGACACCACCAGGCCCGCGCACGGAACAAAGAACTGAACAGAGATAGCCGGCGGCAGACCATCCCCCTCCGGTGATAGGCAGCCAGAGCCGGAAGGGGACAATCGCAGCCCCAGAGAGACATTATCTATAAAACTGTAAGCAGGCTTCTTTGCTAACTAAAACTTCTTGGGCGTCTGGACGGTCAACATCTGCCTGAGAAGGTGTGCTGGTGCACAACTAGATAACCGAGTGGCGGGGAGGCGATAAGTCGCAGCAATCGCGCGTGCAAAACACCTCATCACCTGAGCTGCTCGGATCTGGGAAGGGCACAAAACACAGGCCCAACTGAGAGTCTGCGCCTCTGAGGACTACCCGAGTGCCTGAACCTGAGCGGCTTGGACCTGGGAAGTACAGGCAGCCCAGGGCCGGCCGCGGATGGTTCACGGCGGAGCAACCTAGAGCCTGGGCAGTGTGGGCAGAGAGGCTACACGCGCCGTGAACAGGGGGCAGACCCAGTGTGGCTGAGGCACTGCGAGCGCACGCCAGTGTTATTTGTTTGCAGCAACCCTCCCTACCTCCCGTCAGTGTGACTGAACAAGTGAGCCTATAAAAAAAAAAAAATTTAAGTCCTCTATTATTCCTTTTCAATTTATAACTTTTATAACTTTGACAAAAAAAAAAAAAAAAAAGACCCTATTTTTTTAAAGCAAACTTCATATATGTATAATTTTTTAAAATAATTTTTGACCTTTTTTTTTTTTCTTCTTTTCTTTAACATTGTATTTTTGAAATTCCAAACTCTACTCTAGATTTTTAATTTTAGCTTTTTAGTATTTGTTATCAATTTTGTACCTATAGTTTTTTTGTTTCTGTTTTTATATAATTTCTGTGACCCTTTTTTTTTTTTCTTTTTCTTTTTCTCTGTTTCTTTCTCTTCTTCTTTTAAATAACATTGTATATCTGAAATTCCAAACTCTATTCTAGATTTTTAATTTATGTTTTTTGGTATTTGTTATCAATTTTGTACCTGTATTCTTACTTTTTATAATTTATGCGACCTTGTTTTTTTTTTTTTCTCTCTCTCTTTTTTTTCTTCTTTTTTTTTTTTAACATTGTATTTTTGAAATTCCAAACTCTACACTAGATTTTTAACTTTTGCTTTTTGGTATTAGTTATCAATTTTGTACCTATATTTTCTTTATAATTTTTGTGACCTTGTTTGTTTTTGTTTGTTTGTTTTTTCTCTCTTTCTTTTCCCTCTTCTTTTCTTTAACATCGTATTTTTGAAATTCCAAATTCTACTCTAGATTTAAAATTTTTGTTTTTATGTATTTGTTACCAATTTTGTACCTTAAGAACCCAATCTTCAGTACCCATTTTTCACTAGGGAGCGAGATTACTGGCTTAACTGCTCTCTCTCCCTTTGGACTCTCCTTTTTCTCCACTAGGTTGCCTGTGTCTCCTTCTTACCCCCTCTCTACTCTACCCAACTCTGTGAATTTCTGTGTGTTCCAGACAGTGGAGAACACTTAGGGAACTGATTACTGGCTGGATCTGTCTCCCTCCTTTTCATTCCCCCCATTTATCCTCGTGGCCACCTCTGCCACCTTCTTCCTTCTTCTCTTCTCTGTATAACTCTGTGAACAACTCTGAGCGGTCCAGTTGTGGAGTGCACATAAGGAAGAGATTACTGAATAGCCCACTCTCTCCTCTATTGATTCCACCTCATCTCATTCGGGTCACCTCTAACTCTCTCCTCACTCTTCTCTTCTCCATATAATGCTGTAAACCTCTCTGGGTGAAACAAGTTTCAGGGCAAGACATACCAAGCAAATTCTCCAGCAGCAAGGAACACAGCCCTGAGCTCCAAGATACAGGCAGCCCAAAGTCACCCCAAAACCATAGACATCCCATAACTCATTACTGGATATTTTATTGCACTCCAGAGAGAAGAAATACAGCTCCATTCACCAGAACACCGACACAAGCTTCCCTAACCAAGAAACCTTGACAAGCCACCTGTACAAACCCACACAGAGCAAGGAAACACCACAATAAATAGAACTCCACAAACTGCCAGAATACAGAAAGGACACCCCAAACTCAGCAATTTAAGCAAGATGAAGAGACAGAGGAATACCCAGCAGATAAAGGAACAGGATAAATGCCCACCAAACCAAACAAAAGAGGAAGAGATAGGGAATCTACCTGATAAAGAATTCCGAATAATGATAGTGAAATTGATCCAAAGTCTTGAAATCAAAATGGAATCACAGATAAATAGCTTGGAGACAAAGATTGAGAAGATGCAAGAAAGGTTTAACAAGGACCTAGAAGAAATAAAAGAGAGTCAATATAAAATGAATAATGCAATAAATAAAATTAAAAACACTCTGGAGGCAACAAATAGTAGAATAACAGAGGCAGAAGATAGGATTAGTGAATTAGAAGATAGAATGGTAGAAATAAATGAATCAGAGAGAATAAAAGAAAAATGAATTAAAAGAAATGAGGACAATCTCAGAGACCTCCAGGACAATATTAAACGCTACAACATTCGAATCATAGGGGTCCCAGAAGAAGAAGACAAAAAGAAAGACCATGAGAAAATACTTGAGGAGATAATAGTTGAAAACTTCCCTAAAATGGGGAAGGAAATAATCACCCAAGTCCAAGAAACCCAGAGAGTCCCAAACAGGATAAACCCAAGGCGAAACACCCCAAGACACATATTAATCAAATTAACAAAGATCAAACACAAAGAACAAATATTAAAAGCAGCAAGGGAAAAACAACCAATAACACACAAGGGAATTCCCATTAGGATAACAGCTGATCTTTCAATAGAAACTCTTCAAGCCAGGAGGGAATGGCAAGACATACTTAAAGTGATGAAAGAAAATAACCTACAGCCCAGATTATTGACCCAGCAAGGATCTCATTCAAATATGAAGGAGAAATCAAAAGCTTCTCAGACAAGCAAAAGCTGAGAGAATTCTGCACCACCAAACCAGCTCTCCAACAAATACTAAAGGATTTTCTCTAGACAGGAAACACAAAAACAGTGTATAAACTCGAACCCAAAACAATAAAGTAAATGGCAACGGGATCATACTTATCAGTAATTACCTTAAATGTAAATGGGTTGAATGCCCCAACCAAAAGACAAAGACTGGCTGAATGGATACAAAAACAAGACCCCTACATATGTTGTCTACAAGAGACCCATCTCAAAACAGGGGACACATACAGACTGAAAGTGAAGGGCTGGAAAAAGATTTTTCATGCAAATAGGGACCAAAAGAAAGCAGGAGTAGCAATACTTATATCAGATAAAATAGACTTTAAAACAAAGGCTGTGAAAAGAGACAAAGATGGTCACTACATAATGATCAAAGGATCAATCCAAGAAGAAGATATAACAATTATAAATATATATGCACCCAACACGGGAGTGCCACAATATGTAAGACAAATGCTAACAAGTATGAAAGGAGAAATTAACAATAACACAATAATAGTGGGAGACTTTAATACACCACTCACACCTATGGATAGATCAACTAAACAGAAAATTAACAAGGAAACACAAACTTTAAATGATACAATAGACCAGTTAGACCTAATTGATATCTATAGGACATTTCATCCCAAAACAGTGAATTTCACCTTTTTCTCAAGTGCACATGGAACCTTCTCCAGGATAGATCACATCCTGGGCCATAAATCTAGCCTTGGTAAATTCAAAAAATAGAAATCATTCCAAGCATCTTTTCTGACCACAATGCAGTAAGATTAGATCTCAATTACAGGAGAAAAACTATTAAAAATGCCAACATATGGAGGATGAACAACACCCTGCTGAATAACCAACAAATCACAGAAGAAATCAAAAAAGAAATCAAAATTTACATAGAAACTAATGAAAATGAAAACACAACAACTCAAAACCTGTGGGACACTTTAAAAGCAGTCCTAAGGGGAAAGTTCATAGCAATACAGGCATACCTCAAGAAACAAGAAAAAAGTCAAATAAATAACCTAACCCTATACCTAAAGCAACTAGAAAAGGAAGAAATGAAGAACCCCAGGGTTAGTAGAAGGAAAGAAATCTTAAAAATTAGGGCAGAAATAAATGCAAAAGAAACAAAAGAGACCATAGCAAAAATCAACAAAGCCAAAAGCTGGTTCTTTGAAAGGATAAATAAAATTGACAAATCATTAGCCAGACTCATCAAGAAACAAAGGGAGAAAAATCAAATCAATAAAATTAGAAATGAAAATGGAGAGATCACAACAGACAACATAGAAATACAAAGGATCATAAGAGACTACTATCAACAATTATATGCCAATAAAATGGACAACGTGGAAGAAATGGACAAATTCTTAGAAAAGTACAACTTTCCAAAACTCGACCAGGAAGAAATAGAAAATCTTAACAGACCCATCACAAGCACGGAAATTGAAACTGTAATCAAAAATCTTCCAGCAAACAAAAGCCCAGGTCCAGATGGCTTCACAGCTGTATTCTACCAAAAATTTAGAGAAGAGCTAACACCTATCCTGCTCAAACTCTTCCAGAAAATTGCAGAGGAAGGTAAACTTCCAAACTCATTCTATGAGGCCACCATCACCCTAATACCAAAACCTGACAAAGATCCCACAAAAAAAGAAAACTACAGGCCAATATCACTGATGAACATAGTTGCAAAAATCCTTAACAAAATTCTAGCAATCAGAATCCAACAACACATTAAAAAGATCATACACCATGACCAAGTGGGCTTTATCCCAGGGATGCAAGGATTCTTCAATATCCACAAATCAATCAATGTTATACACCACATTAACAAATTGAAAAACAAAAACCATATGATTATCTCAATATATGCAGAGAAAGCCTTTGACAAAATTCAACATCCATTTATGATAAGAACTCTCCAGAAAGCAGGAATAGAAGGAACATACCTCAACATAATAAAAGCTATATATGACAAACCCACAGCAAACATTATCTTCAATGGTGAAAAATTGAAAGCATTTCCTCTAAAGTCAGGAACGAGACAAGGGTGCCCACTTTCACCATTACTATTCAACATAGTTTTGGAAATTTTGGCCACAGCAATCAGAGCAGAAAAAGAAATAAAAGGAATCCAAATTGGAAAAGAAGAAGTAAAACTCTCACTGTTTGCAGATGACATGATCCTTTACATAGAAAACCCTAAAGACTCCACCAGAAAATTACTAGAACTAATAAATGATTATAGTAAAGTTGCAGGATATAAAATCAACACACAGAAATCCCTTGCATTCCTATACACTAATAATGAGAAAACTGAAAGAGAAATTAAGGAAACAATTCCATTCACCATTGCAATGGAAAGAATAAAATACTTAGGAATATATCTACCTAAAGAAACCAAAGACCTATATATACAAAACTATAAAACACTGGTGAAAGAAATCAAAGAGGACACTAATAGATGCAGAAATATACCATGTTCATGGATTGGAAGAATCAATATAGTGAAAATGAGTATACTACCCAAAGCAATTTATAGATTCAATGCAATCCCTATCAAGCTACCAATGGTATTCTTCACAGAGCTAGAACAAATAATTTCACAATTTGTATGGAAATACAAAAAACCTCGAATAGCCAAAGCTATCTTGAGAAAGAAGAATGGAACTGGAGGAATCAACCTGCCTGACTTCAGGCTCTACTACAAAGCCACAGTTATCAAGACAGTATGGTACTGGCACAAAGACAGAAATATAGATCAATGGAACAAAATAGAAAGCCCAGAGATAAATCCACGCACATATGGACACCTTATCTTTGACAAAGGAGGCAAGAATATACAATGGATTAAAGACAACCTCTTTAACAAGTGGTGCTGGGAAAACTGGTCAGCCACTTGTAAAAGAATGAAACTAGACCACTTTCTAACACCATACACAAAAATAAACTCAAAATGGATTAAAGATCTCAACGTAAGACCAGAAACTATAAAACTCCTAGAGGAGAACATAGGCAAAACACTCTCTGACATACATCACAGCAGGATCCTCTATGACCCACCTCCCAGAATATTGGAAATAAAAGCAAAAATAAACAAATGGGACCTAATTAACCTTAAAAGCTTCTGCACATCAAAGGAAACTATTAGCAAGGTGAAAAGGCAGCCTTCAGAATGGGAGAAAATAATAGCAAATGAAGCAACGGACAAACAACTAATCTCAAAAATATACAAGCAACTCCTACAGCTCAACTCCAGAAAAATAAATGACCCAATCAAAAAATGGGCCAAAGAACTAAATAGACATTTCTCCAAAGAAGACATACAGATGGCTAACAAACACATGAAAAGATGCTCAACATCACTCATTATCAGAGAAATGCAAATCAAAACCACTCTGAGGTACCATTTCGCACCAGTCAGAATATCTGCAATCCATAAGTCTACAAGCAATAAATGCTGGAGAGGGTGTGGAGAGAAGGGAACTCTCTTGCACTGTTGGTGGGAATGCAAACTAGTACAGCCACTATGGAGAACAGTGTGGAGATTCCTTAAAAAACTGGAAATAGAACTGCCTTATGATCCAGCAATCCCACTGCTGGGCATACACACTGAGGAAACCAGAAGGGAAAGAGACACGTGTACCCCAATGTTCATCACAGCACTGTTTATAATAGCCAGGACATGGAAGCAACCTAGATGTCCATCAGCAGATGAATGGATAAGAAAGCTGTGGTACATATACACAATGGAGTATTACTCAGCCATTAAAAAGAATACATTTGAATCAGTTCTAATGAGATGGATGAAACTGGAACCTATTATACAGAGTGAAGTAAGCCAGAAAGAAAAACACCAATACAGTATACTAACGCATATATATGGAATTTAGAAAGATGGAAACAATAACCCTGTGTACGAGATAGCAAAAGAGACACTGATGTATAGATCAGTCTTATGGACTCTGTGGGAGAGGGAGAGGGTGGCGAGATTTGGGAAAATAGCATTGAAACATGTATAATATAATGTATGAAACGAGTCGCCAGTCCAGGTTCGATGCATGGTACTGGATGCTTGGGGGTGGTGCACTGGGACGACCCAGAGGGAGGGGAGGGGAGGGAGGAGGGTGGAGGGTTCAGGATGGGGAACGCGGGTATACCTGTGGTGGATTCGTTTCGATATTTGGCAAAACTAATACAATATTGTAAAGTTTAAAAATAAAATAAAATTAAAAAAAAAAAAAAAGAAAGCATCACTATGAACAAAGCTAGTGGAGGTAATGGAATTCCGGTTGAGCTATTTCAAATCCTGAAAGATGATGCTGTGGAAGTGCTGCACTCAATATGCCAGCAAATTTGGAAAACTCAGCAGTGGCCACAGTGCCACAGTGGACTGGAAAAAGTCAGTTTTCGTTCCAATCCCAAAGAAAGGCAATGGCAAAGGATGCTCAAAGAACTGCAAAACTGCACTCATCTCACATGCTAGTAAAGTAATGCTCAAAATTCTGCAAGCCAGGCTTCAGCAGTATGTGAACTGTGAACTTCCAATGTTCAAGCTGGTTTCAGAAAAGGCAGAGGAACCAGAAATAAAATTGTTAACATCTGCTAGATTATCGAAAAAGCAAGAGAGTTCCAGAAAAACATCTATTTCTGCTTTATTGACTATGCCAAAGCCTTTGACTGTGTGATCACAATAAACTGTGGAAAATTCTGAAAGAGATGGGAATACCAGACCACCTGACCTGCCTCTTGAGAAATTTGTATGCAGGTCAGGAAGCAACAGTTAGAACTGGACATGGAACAACAGACTGGTTCCAAGTAGGAAACGGAGTACATCAAGGCTGTATATTGTCAGCCTGCTTATTAAACTTATATGCAGAGTACATCATGAGAAATGCTGAGCTGGAAGAAATACAAGCTGGAATCAAGATTGCCGGGAGAAATATCAATAACCTCAAAAATGCAAATGACACCACCCTAATGGCAGAAAGTGAAGAGGAACTAAAAAGCCTCTTGATGAAAGTGAAAGAGGAGAGTGAAAAAGTTGGCTTAAATCTCAACATTCAGAAAACTAAGATCATGGCATCTGGTCCCATCACTTCACGGGAAATAGATGGGGAAACAGTGGAAACAGTGTCAGACTTTATTTTTGGGGGGCTCCAAAATCACTGCAGATGGAGATTGCCTCCATGAAATTAAAAGACACTTACTCCTTGGAAGGAAAGTTATGATCAACCTAGATAGCATATTCAAAAGCAGAGACATTACTTTGCCAAAAGGGTTCATCTAGTCAAGGCTATGGTTTTTCCAGTGGTCATGTATGGATGTGAGAGTTGGACTGTGAAGAAAGCTGAGCACCAAAGAATTGATGCTTTTGAACTGTGGTGTTGGAGAAGACTCTTGAGAGTCCCTTGGACTGCAAGATATCCAACCAGTCCATCCTAAAGGAGATCAATCCTGGGTGTTCATTGGAAGGACTGATGCTGAAGCTGAAACTCCAATACTTTGGCCACCTCATGCAAAGAGTTGACTCATTGGAAAAGTCCCTGATGCTGGGAGGGATTGGGAGCAGGAGGAGAAGGGGACGACAGAGGATGACATGGCTGGATGGCATCACCAACTGGATGGACTTGAGTTTGGGTAAACTCTGGAAGTTAGTGATGGACAGGGAGGCCTGGTGTGCTGCGATTCATGGAGTTACAAAGAGTCGGACATGATTGAGCGATTGAATTGAATTGAAGCCTACATTTCTTTTGAGACTCCTAAATTTCCTGCATTATGATAAGTTTGGAGAACACAAGATATAGACGTGGTTTCTCGAGTTTATGTTAGCTTAAAAAAAAAAAAGGTGTATATGTGTATAACGACAAATAAATGTACAGTGTAGGGATTATTCTGGAACAGGAGAGAAGGATGTGCTCTGATGAACTGCTATGGGAGTTCCATGAGAAGAAAGTCTCTAAGCATCAGGGATTTGGTGAGAGTCATTGCAAATGTATCTGAATGGGGTTTGACTAACAGATACCATGAAGATTTTTGGAAATGGAGAAGGAAATTCAAAGGTTGGAAAATATCAAGTGTAATTCAGGAACAACAAATAATAATCACAGTCATGTTTACTAAATATTGAAATAGTGCTAGGAATTCTTCTAAGCTTTTTGTGATTATTAACTATTTGATCTCTGTAAGGATGCTCTGGATGCTATCATCAATATTATCCCTATTTTAAGAATGTGATACACAGAAAATTTAAGTAGATTGGAAAAGTCTTTCAGCCAGTAAGCTGGGAAACAAAGTTTTGCATTTGGGCAATATGACACCAAGACACACATTCTCAACATCATCTCTACAGTATCATATTAGACTCACACATGGTAATAATGAAAGGAAAGATATGAAGGAGGGTGAGGGAATAAGGTTGCAATGAAACTTAAAAGAAGAGGATGGATGGGGTAAGGATTTGGACTTTTAAAAATAAATAGCAATAAAGCTATTTAACATTTTTATGAGAATGCTGTTATTAAAACTATGTTTATATTATCCATATAAACAAATGCTTAGTATTTGGGGGATTGCTATAGCAGAAATCGGCTCTCGCTAGCTTAAAAAAAAAAAAAAAATGAAGATTTGAAGCACTAAGCCTCAGAAAGAGCAGGAAGGAGACAGGTTCGATTGTTTCAGCTGAAGGCCTTCATTGATGCCACTTCACATCCAGGAGCCAGCTATTAAAAATCACATTCGTGTCTTAGGACTTCTCTGTAGCTCAGATGGTAAAGAATCTGCCTGCAATGCTGGAGACCTGAATTCGATCACTGGGTCAGGAAGACCCTTCTTGAGAAGGGAATGGCAACCCACTCCAATATTCTTGGCTGGAGAATTCTATGAACAGATAAGCCTGGTGGGCTGCAGTCCATGGGGTTGTAAAGAGTCGGGTATGACTAAGCAACTAACACTACGATTACTACAAGTGACTCAAGATTGTTATGGTTTTGTCCAATTTTAAGTACATTGGAGAGATTACCTGATGGCCCTAGTTTGGGTCAAAAGCCCACACTTGAGCAGCTAACCATACTTGGCTCAGAGTCCAGAGATACATGGTATGAACACACCAGTGTATCATGGCCAGTTCTCAGGGCAGGGAGGATGATGAGCTTGGAAGGTGTACCAACTTTAATACCGAAATAGTTAAGTAGGCTTAGGGTCTAGAATGAACTATGCAAAGGAGACTCTGGAAGTGGGGAGGCCAGCAACTATTCAGTGGTGACGGGCTTAGAGTCAGGTAACAAGTGTCTATGTTAGGATAATGGATGCTGAAATGGAAAATAGGAAAGTGCATGATGATTGCATATGGGGCAGGGATTAGGAAAAATCAAGGAATCCACAGTCATGCTGAAGTTTTGAGACCATGACTTGGAAAGTGTTATTATACATTTTATAAACTTCAATCTTAGCTGCTTAAACTCAGCTGGATCTCTCAGGTACCACTCAGGGCAGACTGACGGCATCCATGCTACGGTCTGTTTGCTGAGGATTATCTTCCTAATACTACTTGTGTGTCTTGTTTAAAGTTGATATCAATTGTAAGGTGTACATTTTACATTTTATATATATTTCACCTCTAATGGTCTTTTAAAATTCTCTAACTACAGATCTTAAGTCAGATGAGAGAGAATTTTTAGTGTATTAAAAATATCAATACAAATATTTCCTTTTAAGTTTCCCCTATAAGTAAGACATGGTGAATGGTATTAGAAATCAAAATATATGAGACAATATCTGTCCTCAAGTGACTTGTAGTCTGGAAAAGAATCAAAACATTAAAAATAAATTGTGAGCCACATGACTCAAGTAGACAATTTAAGATACAGCTATTTGGAGGAGGCTAGGGCTGTCAGGGAATTTTATAGTCCAGATGGGATTTGAACTGGATCTTATTAAGGGATTTCAACAAGATTCAGAAATATGTAGATAACTAGATAACTGTTGGTACTGTGAGTTGACATAGTGAAGTTCTGGATAATAAAGCTACAGATAAAAACTAACACTGGATCCCTTTTATGTGATAAGCATGTTGAGAGATGCTTCATTAAGTTACATCACTTAATTCTCCCCCCAAATCCCAACCAAAATGCATTTTATTTTCTCCATTTTACAGATGAGGTCACTGAGGGAGAAGTCAAACATCTTGTTCAGATCACAAAGGTTGTGTCAGAACCTAAATGGCAGCAAAGTTTGTTTTTTGGGCTCAACTGCCTGGCTTCCCCAGTGACTGGCTACCAAAAGGGAATGCTAGTCCCCATTGTCCAGGACCTTTTCTTTTTGCTTGTCTGACAACTTTGCAGACACGCTTCTTTCCCATCCCACCCCAACCCACCAGATTTTTAGCTGCAGGTCTTGGTCTCCCTCAGATGTCTCATGTCAACCAATTTCTCAACTTTCAAGTCACTATCCTTTGCTATAGGATCTCTCCTCGATTCCAAACCTGCATTTTGCATCATCTGCTGGACATTTCCTGTCTGTCCATCAAATGTGTATTTTAAATTCCCAATGACTGGCACTCAGGAGTCTAACTTTGCTTCTGTGCCTCGTGTGTTTGGTGCCATCTTCCAAGATGCTTGTCCCTATATCAGTTGGCTTAAACTACATTGTTGTTTTGATAACATACTCTTCCTGGGTGGCTCAGTGATTAAAAAAGAAAGAAAAAGAAAAAAAATTCCATCTGCCAATGCAGGAGATGCAGGTTCAATCCCTGTATTGGGAAGATTTCCTAGAGAAGGACATGGCAACCCACTCCAGTATTCTTGCCTGGAAAGCCCCATGGACAGAGGAGCCTGGTGGGCTACAGTCCATAGAGTCACAGAAGAGTCAGACATGACTGAGTGGCTGAACACACATACAGACACACAGACAGACATACACATGCATACATGCACAACACATACTCCAAATCTTAGTGCTTTAAACAACAGTGGATTATGTCCCACTAACCTTTATGCTCATTGTGTTTTGCCTGTGGCTTGCTTCATGTCCACTTCATTCTCAGAACAAGACTAATGGACCAACTCCTATCTAGAACACCACAGTCTCCTGGCAGATGGAATAGAGAAATAGCGGGACCATGTGATGACTCTTAA
Organism: Bos mutus; assembly: GCF_027580195.1. Lineage (NCBI taxonomy): Eukaryota > Metazoa > Chordata > Mammalia > Artiodactyla > Bovidae > Bos > Bos mutus. The sequence continues at coordinate 89,020,922 of NC_091626.1, read as the reverse complement.
AGCTTCTTCTTGGAAATGGTGCAACTTTTATGAACCAGAGCAAGTTATTTGATGACATCTGACATCAATGGGTTGGGAAGTGTAATTATTTTCCAAGGACTCACCCAACAGGGAGAGCCAGTGAATATTTTTACTATGACATCGTTTGCTGTAATTTTTCTATCTCCATAATCAAGATGTTAACTACCCAGGAAAGTCCATGTCACTAAGATGCTTTTTCAGATTTTCCCAGCCAAAAATGATCTGAAAACACAAAGCATTTTACCTAAGATTGTCTTTTAACCTTCTTTTTTCTGTATTGTTTGCATGCTACTTCTCCTCCAAACCCTTCATAAAGATTACAAGTTCTTCCACAATTTAGTAACCATGGCAAATAACTTGTAGCACAATGCCTTACACATAATAGATGTTAATTAATGTTTATGGAATTTAATTGATTTTATCTTTTAAGAAATAAGGGGACACGAATATTTTCATGCTGAGAAGAATATGAACAAAAAATATCTCAAGCTGATTAATGTGATAACTGGAACAATATTTGCTTCTTTAAGCATCTTGGCTTATTTTCTTTGGCAAATTTGTCCCCACAACGTTGAGGACTCATGGAGCTAATTATCTTCCATAGTTTTGTCACCAGTAAATCAGAAAACTTAAACTACTCTAAGTCAAGCTTTTTCCAAGTGGCTTCCCTTGGATCTATGGTGAATCAGCACAGCAAAAGTAAAAATTTATATAGCAATTACATTTTTGATGATAATGTGAAAATGGAACAATGTTTTATATCCAAATCTTTGAGTTCACGATTCTGTATCGCTGCCAGTGGATATCTAATACCTAGTGTGAAGTTGGAAAAATAGTGCCCCCAAAATGTTCAATGAACAATGAATGACTGATTGAATGAATAAATGGATAATGAATGAATTAATGTGATGATAAAAATGTTTGGTAAAAATAAAATACTAATCAATAGATGTATATACATCCATGGCAAATAGATGGGGAAACAATGGAAACAGCGATTTTGGGGGGCTCCAAAATCACTGTAGATGGTGACTGCAGCCATGCAATTAAAAGATGCTTGCTCCTTGGAAGAAAAGCAATGGCAAACCTAGACAGTGTATTAAAAAGCAGAGACATCACTTTGCCTACAAAGGTCCATATAGTCAAAGCTATGGTTTTTCCAGTTTTCATGTATGGATGTGAGAGCTGGACCATAAAGCAAGCAGCGTGCTGAAGAATTGATGCATTCAAACTGTGGTGCTGGAGAAGACTCTTGAGAGTCTCTTGGACTACAAGGAGATCCAACCAGTGACTCTTAAAGGAAATCAGTCCTGAATATTCATTGGAAGGACTGATGCTAAAAGCTGAAGCTCCAATACTTTGGCCATCTGATGGGAAGAGCCACCTTATTGGAAAAGATCCCAATGCTGGGAAAGATTGACTGCAGGAGGAGAAGGGGATGACAGAGGATGAGATGGTTGGGTGGCCTCAATGATTCAATGAACTTGAGTTTGAGCAGTCTCCAGGGGATGGTGAAGGACAGGAAAGCCTGGGGTGCTGCAGTTCATGGGGTCACAAAGACATATGACTGAGCGACTGAACAACAACAATAAAGACATAATAACCCTTGAAAACATGGTATATTGTATTAAATATCAGACTATTTAATTTTTTAAATTTATTTATTTTAATTGGAGGCTAATTACTTTACAATATTGTAGTGGTTTTTGCCATACATTGACATGAATCAGCCATGGGTCTGATTCATGTGACCCCCATCCTGAACCCCCTTCCCACCTCCCTCCCCATCTCATCCCTCAGGGTCATCCCAGTGCACCGGCCCGAACGTGGTCTGGCGATTAAGTCTCCATGCATAAAATTGAAAAAATGATTCTGATTCTATCCTGAAAAAACATACTGAAATTTTAGATACAGCTATTTCTTTTTTGACCGTGTGGTCAAGAGAATAATCATAAGAACACCAGTATGTACACATAAATATATCCATATCTATGAGGATTTCTGATGTATTTCTTAAAAGTTTTTATTTTATGAAAGAAAAACAAAGCAAAAATGGAACAATCTCAAGCTTTTTTTTATCAACTGAACCTGAGTAATGTGTGTGTGTGTGTGTGTATATATGAAATGGTTTCCATTTCATTGTCAATGTCTGTAACTTAGTAAAAATTAATCATGTGTTCATTTTATGTCACCATATCCAGTACCACCAGCAGCACTGTGAGTGAACTAAGCTAGTAAAATCAAACATTTTAGAGACTGTTAGTTTTGAAAGGAACTGTTCATGTAAAGCAGATTAATTCCAGGTTTTCAATCAGAAACAGAACGATTGTCAGGAAAACTGCCAAGCCCCATACTCATAAACACTAGGTAAAAACAATAATAAAAATATTGTCTCACTGTATTCATAAAAAGAAAAGATGTCATAGAAAATTCCTTGTTCGAAATCTTTGTGACTACCAAGGGTTTCTTTTTCCATTTAAATGGTTTCTTATTTAAAACTCCTGCATTAAGTCAGTACATCTGGTCAAAGATGTAAGACTAGATATAAATTATCGTTTTGTGATTTACCCGAAGTTTTCTTCTTTGAATAGTTCACACCACAAAAACTGTAAGTTACTGGGAATATATTTCACGTTTTATTGGAATGCAACTGGTAAACTGGAAAAGCCAACATTTTATCTTTTATTATTGAAAAACATATTATCAGAACATAGTTTATATACAAGCAACTGCCAAGACAGTGCTCATGCTTAGTCACTCAATCACTCTTTGTGACTCTATGGACCCCGCCAAGCTCCTCTGTCCATGGGATTCTCCAGACAAGAATACTGGAGTGGGTTGCTATTCCCTTCTCCAAGGGATCTTCCCAACCCAGGGATTGAACCCAGGTTTCCTGAATCGCAGGCAGATTCTTTACCCTCTGAGCCAGCAGGGAAACCTCCTCGATGAAAGCATATCCAAGCAAGCGTTTGCCAAATAAGTCCAACTTTGCTCTTAACACTTTTTTAAGGACTTCAACACAGCTTTCCGGGAGGAAAAGATTGTTTTCTAACAATCGTCATCATCAGGACAGTTCACATTTCCACTGCTAGTTTCCAAGTGTTTAACAACCAAAATATTTCAATGTTTATACCTATGATTAGAGCCCTATAGAAGAGCCCTATAGAACAAACTCTAATTTATAACAATAATTTTATTGAGAACTGTGGGCTAGGTATATCTCCATGTTTTTACATGCTTTATTTAATTCTCACAAAATCCTTCCAAAATTGAATTAAGTAGATGAAAATACCAGGATACAATCTATACAGGGTCACTTAGCCTGTTAGCAATGAAGTCAGGATTTGAATCCAGGCAGGCTGACTCCAGAGGGTGCACGCTTCACCACAACACTGCATTTTTATGCCTGGTGTACCTCTCTGGTGAATAAATAATCTAGCATTTCCATTCACACTGCAGTTAGGGAACATATTTTTCTAAGGATGGAGGCCTCTATGTCATTTTAGTCCTTGTCTTAGGACTACCTCCCAATTTACGAACATAGACATGAAAAACATAAGAAAAGACTTTATGAATACAGATTTACCTTTTCACTAATGATATATCAATTATTTATCAAGTACTTATAAAATGCAAAGAATTGACTCCTTAGAAAAAAGCCTGATGCTGGGAAAGATTGAAGGCAGGAGGAGAAGGGAACGACAGAGGATGAGATGGTTGGATGGCATCACCAGCTCGATGGACATGGGTTTAAGCAAGCTCTGGGAGTTGGTAACGGACAGGGAAGCCTGGCGTGCTGCAGTCCATGAGATCACAAAGAGTCGGATATGATTGAGCGGCTGAACTGAAATAACTTGTAATATACAAACCTTCAGGCATTATATCCATTTCCTATTGCTGCTGTAACGAATCACCTCCTAATCAGTGGCTTAAAGCAACATGGATTCACCCTTTTATAGTTCTGGAGGTCAGAAGTCTAAAATCGAAAAATCATTTCCTTGCCTTTTCCAGCTTCTAGAAGCACGCTGCATTCCCTGACTTCTACCCTTTCCCTCCATTTTCAGTGTACATCAGTCTCATTGTCACATGTCCTTTTTCTTGTTTTTTCTTTATTGCCTTTCCCTTATAAGGATCCTTTTAGGACTTCCCTGGTGACTCAGATGGTAAAGAATCTGCCTGCAAAGCAGGAGACCTGGTTTTGATCCCTGGGTCAGGAAGATCCCTTGAGGAAGAGAATGGCTACCCACTCCAGTGTTCCTGCCTGGAGATTTCCATGGACAAAGGAGCCTGGCAGGCTGCAGTTCATGGGGTCACAAAGAGTCAGACACAGCTGAGCAACCAACACTTTCAGTTATAAAGACCCTTTAGATGAGGGGTCCCCAAACCCTGGGCCACAGACTGGTACAAGTCCATGGCCTCCTGGAACTGGGCCACACAGGAGGAGCGAGCGACAGGCAGGAGAGTGAAGACTCATCTGTATTTGCACCATTCCCCATCGCTTATATTTCGGCCTGAACTCTGTCTCCTGTCAGATCAGTAGCAGTATTAGATTCCCATAGACGCGCAAACCCTGCCGTGAACTGTGCATGCAAGGGATCGAGGCTGCCAGCTCCTTATGAGAACCTGATGCCTGAGGAGCTGAGGTGGGGCTGAGGCAGTGGTGCCAGCACTGGGGACCAGCTGTAAACACCGATTATCATTAGCACAATCAGTGCAATGTGTTTGAATCAGCCCCAAACCATCCCCCCGACCCCGATCTGTGGAAGAACTGTCTTCCGTGAAACCAGTCCCTGCTGCCAAACAAGACTGGAGTCCACTGCTTTAGGTTATACTGGACTCACTGGGGTAATTCAGGAGAACGTTGTCATCTCAAGATTCTTAATCACCCCGGAAAAGTCCTTTGTCCCATGGAAGAGAACACACTCACAGGTTCTGGAGATGGGAGCATGGACATTGTTGAGGGGACATTACTGGGTTTACCATAGGCATGGTCCAAAAGTCAGAGAGTAAAAAGTCCATTCATTATATTGGAGGAGATATTGGAGGAGCTACTAAAGGATGTGATACACAAAGGGAAACATTAGATTGTAGAAAGAGTAATTTGGCAGCCCTGAAGGGGAAAGCTTTTGGTGTAATTCTGAAAATATTCAAAGCTCGACTAAACACAGTGGAAGCCTGGATGGAAAGAAGAGCAGTGACCTGAAGGATGTGTAGAGTGTAGGACCAGCCAGGACACAGGGAGGCTGTCTACAAGTAATCATTTTCCTTCTGAATCTGCACTTACATATATGCAGGGGATAAATGCCGTATTATATAAAAGCCTTTTAAGCTTTTATTAAAATGTTTCTTTATCACATTTTTTAATTTAGGGCAATGTAGAAAGCACTGTGTGGCATCATTTTGGGGCAGGATCCTAATATTATATTCATTTCCTATAGAATAACATCAATCAACTATCAATTGAAATAAAAGTTAACTATTCCCACTTATTCATAAGCACCATCTCAAGTTACTATTCAAAAATACTTGGTGATATTAGATCTAAAATACAATGATGGGACATTAATTGGTTTGGGGGCTTAAGAAAAGATTTCTTTTTATCTGAAGTGATACATTCCAAGATGGTTTTATTGATAGACCTAGACCTGTATGAATTCACTCCATTTAATACATCTGCTTGATTCACATTTTCCTGATTGCAAATATTAATATCTCCTATCAAGTTTAATTTCTGCTCCGTAAATTGCTTTTTAATATCACATGCTGTTCTTGGTGATATTTTTTGAGTCAGTTCATAACAGTTGCAATATACTATACTCATATAATTCCCCTTTTCCATAGGCACTATTCAAAAACATGTCAAATCATTCACAGAAATTCATTCCAAAAAGTCGTTTCCAAAGTCCTTACCAATGAAGGGAGGTTTTAAGTTTGAAGAGAAGAACTCGTGTGACTTTGTCAAATGGCCGGTGGCCAGGATTAGCTTTAAGCATTCTGGGCCAGATCTCATCCTGAGTAAATGTAAACGAAACACTTTTATCTTTTAATCATATTTATGTTGTTTATCTTGGAGAAAATGTTATCACTGGCATGTGCAAACCCATGTGATTCATTTACGCTTAAAATCGTTAGGCAGTTATACTAGAGTTAATATCAAAAATAACAGCTCAGCTTGGATAGAGCTGAGAACCTTCATGAAAGGAATGGCAGAAGTGAGGAAAAGAAAGCTTCCAAAATTTTGTTTCCATATCTTGCAAGCTTAGATGGAGGAAGGTCTCGAGTATGGCCGGAAAGTCGAAGCATCAGTGTTCTAGGAGCTTTAGAAGTGTTGCAGTCATTATTGGGTTACTGGGTGATAGAAAATTGAGGCACAGAATAAACAGGCCACCGACAAGCAAGGTGTCTTCTGCTACAACACTCTGCATACGTTCTTCTCCTCCCACGCTCTCACCTGTGGACGCTGGCAGTGCACGGGGCCCAGTGCACCAGTCTTCAGCTCTGGCATTTCTAGCATGCCAAAGAGCCACGTTTTCTCACTGCTAGCTGAACAGATTCCTCTCTGCTGAAACAAAAGCTTGTGAACCTATCATGCTCTGGCTTGTCATTTCATTTCTTACATTGGATGAGATAAAACGGAGAATGTTTCGTAGAAGTAGTGACACTTCTCGCCCTTCACGTCCTCAGACTTGACATTCTCAGACTATTTCAAGCTTTTATAAAACCTGCTTAAAAAAGCTCTTCTGTTTCAGGGCCGTGGTCATTTTCATTTTAGCCTCCAGCAGCCACAAAAGAATGTCGGAATTCCTTGCTTATTTATAAGATGCTCAAATGTGGCACACCTTTCAGTCAGTATAGCTTGAGTCAAAAATATTGGAATATGGGGACTTCCCTGGTGGCCCAATGGCTATGAATCTGCCTTGCAATGCAGGGGACAAGGGTTCCATCTCTGGTCAGGGAATTAAGATCCCACGAGCTGCAGAGCAAAGAAGCATTTGCCCAGCAACTGCTGAGCCTGAGTGCCACAGCTAGAGACACCATGTGCCACAAGTAAGGGTCCCACATGACACAATTAAGACTCAACAAGGTCCAATAAATGCATAACATTGGGATATGGCATATGAGGCCCTTTTATCTAGAACTGTAACTTTTTTTTTTTTTTTGCTCCAGAAGAGAAATGGGCTTTGGATGTTAAAAAAAAAAAAATCCATTTGGCTATATCAGTTTTTATTGATATTTAATACTCCTATAATGCCCAGGAAAGACTGACAGATTAAGAGTATTTGTTAGGCTAGGGGGTTGGTTATTTTCAAGATACCAGTGAAATACAATTCTCTAAAGTAGCCTTTGTGAGAGAAGCAACTATATTTAGTTGCTTCTTTAAAGGCAATGTTTTTTTAAAGGCAGCTGACTGAGTCTTTAAAATATTCATACCCCCTAGTGAGGTAATTTAAAGCAACTAGTTCATCAAGGCTGTATATGGTCACCCTGCTTATTTAACTTATATGCAGAGTACATCATGAGAAATGCTGGGCTGGAAGAAGCACAAGCTGGAATCAAGATTGCCGGGAGAAATATCATATGCAGATGACACCACCCTTATGGCAGAAAGTGAAGAGGAGCTAAAAAGCATCTTGATGAAAGTAAAAGAGGAGAGTGAAAAACTTGGCTTAAAGCTCAACATTCAGAAAACTAAGATCGTGGCATCTGGTCCCATCACTTCATGGGAAATACATGGGGAAACAGTGGAAACAGTGTCAGACTTTATTTTTTTGGGATCCAAAATCACTGCAGATGGTGATTGCAGCCATGAAATTAAAAGACGCTTATTCCTTGGAAGGAAAGTTATGACCAACCTAGATAGCATATTCAAAAGCAGAGATATTATTTTGCCAACAAAGGTTTGTCTAGTCAAGGCTATGGTTTTTCCAGTGGTCATGTCCAGATGCGAGAGTTGGACTGTGAAGAAAGCTGAGGGCCAAAGAATTGGTGCTTTTGAACTGTGGTGTTGGAGAAGACTCTTAAGAGTCCCTTGGACTGCAAGGAGATCCAACCAGTCCATTCTAAAGGAAATCACTCCTGGGTGTTTTTTGGAAGGACTGATGCTGAAGCTGAAACTCCAATACTTTGCCCACCTGATGCGAGGAGTTGACTCATTGGAAAAGACCCTGATGCTGGGAGGGGTTGGGGGCAGGAGGAGAAGGTGACGACAGAGGATGAGATGGCTGGATGGCATCACTGTCTCGATGGACGTGAGTTTGAGTGAACTCCGGGAGTTGGTGATGGACAGGGAGGCCTGGCGTGCTGCGATTCAAGGGGTTGCATAGAGTTGGACACTACTGAGCGACTGAACTGAACTGATGTTCTTATTATATGTGTCAAAAGTAAAACAGATTTATTTTCTTAATTTATCAGTTTAGAATTTTTTTTTAAGCACAGTGGGGGAATCTTGGGGAAAGTATGGAAAATGTATTGGGGAATGCAGCCTGCCCTGGGGGAAACTCTGGGCATTTATCAAGTCACACATCTTGCAGGTTTTCTACTTGTCTGGGTAGAAAGCTGGGATCAGAGCACCTGCCTATCTGCCCAATGGAGACAGGAGAATAGCTTCTGTCAGGAGCACTTGACTTTGGAATTTTATTTTATTTAAGCATTTATTAGATGTGATCTAGACGTCAGACAATGTTCCAGGCCCTGGGGATGGAGATGAGCTTCTTTCAGACCCTGTCCTCAGGGACTTTACTTTGAAAACACACACACACACCAGGATCATTAATAATGAAAGGGCTTCCCAGGTGGCTCAGTGGTAAAAATCTGCCTGAGAATGCAGGAGACACAGGAGTAGCAGATTCCAACTCTGGGTCAGGAAGATCCCTGAGAGTAGGAAATGCCAACCTACTCCACTATTATTGCCTGGGAAATCCCATGGACAGAGGAGCCTGGTAGGCTATGGTCCGTGGGGGTCACAAAGAGTCAGACATGACTGAGAGACTGACCATGCACAATGGACCAGGTTTAAGTATTTCTAAGTCTACACTTTGTAAAATCACTGTATGTGCACAATTATAAAAAATAAATTTATTGAATTATGCTTTATAGAGCTTAAGTTTTATATTTTCTTATGGACCCAGAGGAGAAAAACTATGATGGAGATCCTTAAAAGATCCTTTGATGAGGTTTTGTTTGACGATGTGTCTTGTTATTCCCATCACATGAGATCATTTCAATACGCATCATTTCCTAGTTGCCCTAATTATAACTACATACCGCTGTTCTTGCATGCGTGAATGGTTAGACTGGGGTATAACCAAACCATAGAAAAATACTCAGTGATACCAAGGAATGAACAATTAGTTCGTGCAACATGGATAAACCTCAAGGGAATTGTGCTGAGCAAAAAAAGCTAATCTCAAAAGGATACACACTGCAAGGTTCCATTTACTTAGCATTCCTGAAAAAATTAATTCTAGAATTACGCTAAGATATTATGATGCTAGGGATTGGTGGGGGTGGGTCTATGTGGTGATGAAGGTACAGCACAAGGAAGACTTGAGATGATGGTTAAGTGTCTTGATTACCGGGTGCTTGCACAAAGCTACACATATGATAACACAGAATAGGGATTTATATGCACACGTGTGATTACATGTAGAACTGATTAAATCAATTAACTCTGAGGATCGTACCAGGGTTAATTTCCTGGTTTTCACATTGCACTACAGTTACCCCTGTCATTAACGTCAGGATGGATGAGTGAAGCGTACACAGGGCTCCATATACAATTCTTTGTCATTTTTTTTTTTCAAAATCAGAAGTGTTTTAAAAAAAGAGTGCATGCTCCTTCTTGCTTACCAAGTTTTCATTCTGCACTAGTGGAGCATGCGTGCCCAAATAATGATGACACATGTTGTGTGTATCAATCAGGATTTTTCTGGCTTTGTTCCCTTTGAGACCTATGCCATGCATACAGGAGATGGTTGGCAGGACCCAAGTCCATCTGTCCTGTTGTGTCTCTGAAACTGATGATAATACTTAAAAATTTTAGCATACTTTGGCATTTTAAAAAGTCTCAATTTAAATTTATAAATAGCCTACGTGTTAAACAAGAAAATATAAATATCAAAATGCTATGCTTGAAGAAACTATAGAAAAAATTTTATGATGTTAATATGGCATATATACATGGGACTGGAGTAGCTTTGCCAACTCTTAACCCAGTGCCCTTCTTTATTGGAATAGTTTGGGATAACACCATCGACCATGATGAAGCCCTCTTCATCATGACCTCTCAGATGCCCACTGCTATAGCCCGTGTTTGTGTTCACTCAAAATTCACATCTTAAATCCTAACCCCTTGTTGTTGTTCAGTCACTAAGTCGTGTCCAACTCTTTGCGACCCCATGGACCACAGCATGCCAGGCTTCCCTGTCCTTCACTATCTCCCAGAGTTTGCTCAAATTCATGTCCACTGGGTCAGTGATGCTGTCTAACCATCTCATCCTCTGCTGCCCCTTTCTCCTTTTGCCTTCAATCTTTCCCAGCATCAAGGTTTTTTCCAATAAGTCATTTCTTCACATCAAATGGTTAAAGTATTAGAGCTTCAGCCTCAGCATCAGTCCTTCTAATGAAAATTCAGGCTTGATTTCCTTTAGGATTGACTGGTTTGATCTTCCTGCTAGCCCAGGGACTCTCAAGAATCTTGTCTAGCTCCACAATTGGAAAGCATAAATTCTTTGGCACTCAGCCTTCTTGATGGTCCAATCCTAACCCCTAATATGATGGCATTTCAAAGTGGGGGCCTTTGGAACATGATCAGTTCTCAAGAACAGAACCCTCCTGAGTGAAATCAGTGCCCATCTAAAAGGAGACCTCAGAGAGTGCTACTTAGCACTTCTGTCGTGTGAGGTTATAGGAGGAAAACAATCATCTATGAACTAAGATGTGGCCCCTCCTCAGACACTAAACATGCTGGCACCTTGCCCTTGAACTGCCTAGACCCCAAAATTGAGAGAAATGTTTTCTTTTTCTTAATATGTATTTTCATCTGTTTATTTGACTGCACTGGGAGACGGTAAAGGACAGGGAAGCCTGGCATACTGCGGTCCATGGGGTTGCAAGGAGTCAGACATGACTGAGTGACTGAGCAAGAACAGCTGGGTCTTAGTTGAGACACAGAATCTTCATGGCATGTGGCGTGTAAACTCTTAGCTGTGGCATGTGGGATTCAGTTCCCACTGGGAACCAGGGGTTGAACCTCGACCCCTGCACTGAGAGCATGGAGTCTTACCCACTGGATCACCAGGGGAGTCTCAGAAATGTTTGTTGTTTATAAGCCACCAGTCTATGGCCAGTACTTTGGCCACCTGATGTGAAGAGCTGACTTATTGAAAAGACCCTGATGCTGGGAAAGATTGAGGGCAGGAGGAGAAGGGGACGAGAGAGGATGAGATGGTTGCATGGCATCACCGACTCAATGGACGTGAGTTTGGGTAGACCCCAGGAGTTGGTGATGGACAGGGAAGGCTGGTGTGCTGCAGTCCATGGGGTCGCAAAGAGTCAGACACAACTGAGCGACTGAACTGAACTGAACTGAACAAACATATTTACTTTCCTTCAGTCTTTTTCCTCTCTAATATATAATATAACAGTCAGGAGTGAGTGATGAATGAGAGGACAGCCTTCAGAGTTCCTATAAATTATTCCAAGAGAATTCCCCAAGACCCTTACTCCCAACACACTTGCATATTCATACATTCAACAAATATGAATTGAGGGACTTCCCTGGGGGTCCAGCGGCTAAGACCCCACTCTCTCAAGACAGAGGGCCTGGGTTTTATCCCTGGTCAGGGAACTAGACCTGACACGATGCATCCAAGAGTTCACATGCTGCAACAAAAACCAAAGACCCCACGTGCTGCGGCTAAAACCTGGCGCAGCCAAACAAATAAATAAATGTAAATATTAAAGAAGGGGGCAATGGAGGATGGGATGGTTGGGTGGCATCACCGACTCAATGGACATGAGCCTGTGAAAACTCCAAGAGATAGCAAAGGACAGGGAAGCCTGGCATGTGGCAGTTCATGTGGTCACAAACAGTCAGATATGACTCCAACTGAACAATTAAAAATACATGAATTGAATACTCACTCTCTGTCTGATAGAGGGGACTTAATTATAAATAAGACAGTTTAATCCTAGATTTTCTGGTACTTCCATTCTACAAGTGATTACTGAGTGTCATGATGTGCGAAGCGAAAGCAAGGGGTGAGGACAGGTCTTTGAACAGGACTATTCTCCACGTGCAGCTTTCAATCTGAGAGTGGAAACAGCACTGGAAAGGTTAAAAGACCACCAGAGGCTCAGTAATAGGGCTCAAGGGAACACACGGGCAGACCAACTAACTTGACAGGAGCAGCAGTGGGGAGTCAAAAGGTCTTAAGGAAAATGACGTTAGGCTCGTGATCCGAAGTATAAGAAGGAGAGAGGAAACAGGAAATCAGGAAGAGAAGAGGGGACTTCTCAGGTGAGGAGAGGGCATGGTGGTGGAGCAGTGGAGAATGTCAGCAAAGGAAGATCACGTCCAAAGGTCACTAAGTGACGAGAGAGCAAAGCACACCAGTGGGCAAAAGAAAGCCAGTGAAGTGGAAGCACAGCATGTAAGAATATTTAATAACTGAATGTGGAAAAAGATGCTGGGCCCACTTCATGCAGGGCCACATCATGAAGCTCCACTAAGAATTTTGAATATCCACTGAGGGTAAACACCTGAGTGGCGTTCAGGAGGAGAATTACATGATCTAATGTGTGTTTTCCTGGTATTGCATACGAAAAAGTGCCCAGTATTTTTGTCTAACATTCAATGTCAAAGCATAGAAAAATTAATCTTAAAAGTCAGAGGTAAAAATAAAGGAACAGCAATACTATATATGAGAGAGGAAGAAGCAGAAAAATACAATTAACAAACTATTTCAAAAGCAGAGAAACCACACCGTTTTATTTCTTTTGTGTTAATTGTATCTGTGATTATCAAATAAATGTAGTTACTAAATGTATGTGATTAATATCCAATCCCCTACTGCACTGTATGATCATGAGGTCTGAAATGATGTTACCTGGTTCACCATGATGTCTCCAGTGCCAAGGGCAGTGTGTTGAATTAATGTATAGTTTTTGAATGACTGAGCAAAAGAATGAAATAGCATATAAGCCTTAATGGCCTTGAGGGCACCATTGTATTACAGCAGACTACGGTGTTAATAAATATAAATTGTCTGTGTAATTTTGAATTATTTCCAGCACATTTAGTTTGAAAAAAAAAGACTAGTACATAATATATTTTAGAAAATCTCAAGATGTGTATTTTTTTTTTTAATCTACCGAATAGGAAACTCTAGCCAGAAATTTGACTCCTCCTCATTTTGTATCCAAGGGGTCCAGAGAGGTGAGGTTTTATAATTGTTGCATTTACATTGGTGATTATTTGGGGGTAGTATCTAAAATTATATTCTCCTTTATTTCTTTGTTCCATTAGGTTTTGGAACTTATGAACTAGCTCTATTCTTAACTCTGAGAAAATCTACAGTGCATGTACAATATTTTTCATGATTTTCATTGAAAATCAACCACAATAATTGTGTCTTAGGCTAAAAAGTCTCCTAATGCCAGTGATTACAGGTATTAACGTGCATGCATTGAAAGCAGTCATCTCTAGGTAGATGTGTTATAGCTGTTCAGAGTACTACAATACAACAAAAACAGGAAGCACAGGGCTCCATGTTTCCTTTAAATGCAAATATATATATATATATATATGTGTGTGTGTAATCAGCTAAAGCATGTCCCATTGGGAATTTAGCCAAAGCCACAAACACCTGCAGAGAAATTAGTCTACATCAGTCCCTCATTTATACACGCTGGAATCCCGCTCTTATCAGAGTGTGTGGAAACAACAATTATAATGTGAATGTAGCTTTTTACAGAAAGTATCAAAATTAAGCACCTGACCTACTATTCCTCAAAAAGAGCTTCCCTCTTCCGCTTAATCCGCTTAATCATTGTTAAAAAAAAAAAAAAAAAAAAGTCTGTATACTTCTTCCTCCATACAGAAGTGATTCGGGTTATTTCGGAAAGGGTGTGCAATTGCTTGTATTTGAGTGTTTTGAATTCAAAGAAATGGGTCTGTTTGTTGACTAAATCAAGAAACCAGCACAAACCTTTCATCCTTCCCAGCAGAAACCAAAAACTTCAGTCATTCTGTGTTGAGGCCACAAAAGTGGTTCTCCATTTAAAGATCAGAACTGGTGTCTTGTAAAGGATTTTGTCCTCTGGCTTGCTAACGTTGCAAAGTTAAGGAGTCAAGTGATCTGCTTTTGTGCATCTGGAGTGCTGCTTACAAATGCTGCATGCGTATACCATTAATATGAAAGAAAGAAAGAGAAGTCGCTCAGACATGTCCGACTCTTTGTGATCCCGTGGGCTGTAGCCTACCAGGCTCCTCCATCTATGGGATTTTCCAGGCAACAGTACTGGAGTGGGTTGCCATTTCCTTTTCCAGGGGATCTTTGGGACTCAAGAATCAAACCCAGGTCTCCCGCATTGTAGGCAGACGCTTTACCGTCTGAGCCACTAGGGAAGTCCTTACCGTTCGTATGATATCTGCACAATTAATATTTCTTAGTTTTACACTAATGTCTACCTTTTCATGCACTTTAACTCCTACAGCAGTCTTGAAAGCAAAACAAAGACAAAACACAAAATAAACATACAAAATTGAGAGTATCATTGCATTTTTTAGCTGAGACAAGGAATTAAGAGACATGTCCTAACTCATGTTTGGGAGAAAGATCAAATTCATGAATTCTACAAGTACAACCAAATAAACTTAGACAAATACAATGATGTGTATGTGCTTAGTCGCTCAGTCGTGTCCAACTCTTGTGTGACCCCGTCCACTATAGCCTGCCAGGAGCCTCTCTTCATGGGATTTTTCAGGCAAGAATATTGCAGTGGGTTGCCATTTCCTTCTCCAGGAGCTTCCCAACCCAAGGATCAAATCCACATCTCTTGAGTCTCCTACATTGCAGGTGGATTCTTTACCTGCTGAGTTATCCAATATTTTGATGGCTGAAGTGAGAAGCAATTTTATGTCATAAAACTGCATAAATAAAAGCCTCCTGAGTAGCATTCCATGCTGCTCTCTAAGAGAGCTTTGCTTTCATTTGTCTTCAAACAATAGTTTTTTTAGCTAGTTGTTCTGAAAATAAAAAAATTAAACTGAATTTGATGTTTTCCATTTTTCACAAAATGTGTAACTCAAAATCTGTCCATTGTTCTCTTAGATCAGGCATTTGTGCGTGTGTGCTCAGTCGTGTCCGACTCTTTGTGACCCCACAGACTGTAGCCTGCCAGGCTCCTCTGTCTGTGGAATTTTCCAGGCAAGAATACTGGAGTGGGTTGTCATTTCCTCCTCCACAGGCCCTTCCTGACCCGGGGACTGATCTGCAAACTCCTGCATCCCCTGCATTGTAGGTGGGTTTTTACCACTATGCCACCTAGGAGGCCCCATTTTCTTAGATATCACTTCAATAAAAAAAGAGATACAACTTCATGACTGGATAACCCTTAAATAACCTGGATTTCATTCACTTTAAAAAGGCAACTTCAACCAATTTGCAGAAACTTTTTTTTTTTTTTAAGAAGTCCATTGAAAACCAAAGCGAACTCTTTTTTCCTTAAGACGGGGGGTCATAAAAGTACGTACTCTCAGAAGCAATCACCAATATAAACATCATTGTCTGGATCATGGCTACCACCTAACTTCATCATTGTAACTGACCTGTGGTTAACTAGTACTGTGAAAGCTACTCCCTGATTCTGAAATATCAGATCTATTTTATATCTCCATACAGGCACAAACAAACTGCATGCATGCAAAGTCGCTTCAGTTCAGTTCAGTTCAGTCGCTCAGTTGTGTCCGACTCTTTGCGACCCCGTGAATTGCAGCACGCCAGGCTTCCCTGTCCATCACCAACTCCCAGAGTCCACCCAAACTCACGTCCGTCGAGTCGGTGATTCCATCCAGCCATCTCATCCTCTGTCGTCCCCTTCTCCTCCTGCCCCCAACCCCTCCCAGCATCAGAGTCTTTTCCAGTGACTCTTCAGTTGTGTCCAACTCTTTGCGACCCCATGGACTGTGGCCCAACAAGCTCCTCTGTCCATGGGATTCTCCAGGCAAGAACGCTAGAAAGGATTGCCATGCCTTCCTCCCAGAGATATTCCCAACCCTGTGATCGAACCCATGTCTCTTATATCTCCTGCCTTGGCAGGTGGGTTCTTTACAACTAGTGCCACCTGGGTAGCCTAAATTACCGCATACTTGCCTTCATTATCAGTTAAATATTTTGATGCCTATACTTACTATTACTACTATGACTCTTAACATCTAGAAATGAATATGCATTTCCTATTTATTATAAAATATTTCTGGGCTTCCCTCGTGGCTCAGAAGGTAAAAAACCCACCTGCCAATGTAGGAGATGTGGGTTCAATCCCTTAATCAGGAAGACCCCCTGGAGGAAGGCATGGCAACCCACTCCAGTATTCTTGCCTGGAGAATCCCATGGACAGAGGAGCCTGGAGGGCTACAGTCCATAGGATTGCAGAGTTGAACATGATGAAGCAACTTATCACACACATACACACACACATAAAATATTTCTGAAGATGTACCTGATATCCAAGAATCAAAAAACCTTAGTTTTATCTTTGGTTCTGCTTCTTGAGATTTGTAATCCAAGAGAATCATTTTGCTTTATAAAGCACAGGAAATAATACTTGTATTACAGAGGTGTTGCATCACATGTTAGTTTTGGGACCTGACTTTTCAGAATGGACATAATTCTAATTTTCTACAAAGTTGCTTTGGATACAGAGAAATCAACTTTTAATTATGGTGTAATGATCATCACTATCACATTATATGGCACAGGTGGTGAAAAAAGTTATTTATATCATCTAACCAAGGCATTACTGAGGTTACCTTGACACTGAAGATCAAAATTAACCTCAAAACTCTTCCCATTTCCAGTAGGTAACATAATACCTTTGATAATTAGCTATAGAGTTCATGCAGGGAATTTTATCTCCCAAATTAATGTCTGGCCCAAACTATTTTTCTAATATAGTATCCCAGTGTTTCCATGTATAAACCCATATTGAATATTCTTCTGACCCTTTTATATCCCCAACACAATACCTCTATAAGCAGAAATGTATGTATCAGGCTCCCACAATCAGGACAGTACATGGGTTTTAAATCACTGGACCATAAACACTTTAAAGTCTAATATTTTGCATCATATTTTACAAATCCTTTGCTGTTTCCCCACGAGGAGTATCTCAGAGGCTGTCTCTCTCTCCAGGTTCAGTCACTGCTGTGGTCCTCATCCTCTCTTTTCTCTCTAACCTCTGCACCTCTTTCTTAGCTCTATTCTTTACCCCCAGTGCCTGCTAAAGTCATTTTCAAAGCCACATAGCTCTCTCTTAGGCCATCTGATTCCAGATCATTCCCCGGGAACTCCATCAGCTGCTGTGAAAGCAGTTTACTAAGGACATTTCTCTACATCCAGGTCAGTCTCTTCATAAGAGAAATGTTGGTGCTGCGGTTAAAATATATTTTTGAATTACTCCCTCCACCCACAAGCACAATGACAGCAATTCTATGAGATAAATATAACAGTTATCATCACAACATTTTGCAGATGAGGAAACTGAGGCCTCAACTGTTTAAACCAGCAATTCCCCGGGGCACGTGGTTAGTGAGTGGGAGAGTCAGCACTGCCTCTTCTCTGAGCAGGGTCAGTGTGCATCAGAGCATGCCGGGGATCCTGGTGCCCATGTCAATTATCGCTTGGATTTGGTTCTTCCTACTCTGTCTGGCCTCCATTTGTAGCTGACTCTATGTTTATTCTAGAAATCTCCTGCCACCTTTTTCCTCCCGAGTCTCTAAATTCAACTTCACACTCTATTTTCAACTTCCCTGTTAAAAGGGATTTCATATCCTCTAAAGATGTGAAATATGTTAGCATAAATCTGATGAATTAATTCACATAAAAATGCTTTATAAACTATGAAAATGTTCACAAAATATAAGGCTTTACTGATGCTGAAACGTTCTACCTATACTTCATTTAATCAATAAAAGCAAGTAAGTGAGTTATTTTAGTCTGAAAACTGAATGACAGTTTATAATAAATATCCTTAGTAGAAACTTCTATGTGATGAAACATCGATACTAATAACAATCTGTTATCACAGACATTGAACACAGTCCTACTAATTATTTCAAAATAAGATGTAGGATGTGTTCAAATGAAGCCAGGAAAATGATCAGAAGGAATAACCCCACAATTATACAGTTCATTTATTTATTCAATGATCACTTTTATTATGTGTAAGAGTTGGACTTTCTCAGGTAGTCAAAGAGTTTGGAGGTGAATGTACCTGTCACCTATCTCTGAGCTAAACAGAGGAGTGAGGTCCTGTGATCCTTGAGCTCCAATGATCCTGATACATTAAAACAAAACCAAAAAATATTAAATGCAAAGGTCTATTTCAGTCAGACCCAAAAGTTACGGAGATATCTGGTAGCTATTACTTCTGAGAAAATGAATGAGTTCCTTATTTGCTCAGTGTGTAAGCTGACACATGTAAGATCTGTAATTTATCTATGGGCTAAACTCTCTGATCTAGAAATTTGTGTCGTGGGGATGATCAGTGATGGTGAATACTCTTTGGAGGATATACCATTTAAGGCCATGTGACACTTCCACCTCCTAAATCTGATGGGACAGCTGGTAATGGCAGAAACATCTAGCCCGCAGTCTGGCTACTAGAATAGATAGGCTGAATACCTAGTTACAGAAAAATGAAAAACTCTCACTCTTTCATAAATGCTTATGACATAAAATGTCAGGCTATGGAGTAAGACTATATTAAAACTAGATGGTAACTATGCTTTATTTTTATTTTGGAAGTAGAGATAGAGTGAGGAGAATAAGATGTTAAATACAATAAAAGGATCTGAGCGAAGGACATTGGTATCCTGAGATTCTTTTGGACTAGACAGAGGAATTATTGTTTCTTTACTCTTATTTCCTCATATTCTGAATATTGTATTAATATAAAGGCTCAGCTTGCCATTTTCCAGTAAGCCAAATTTGGTAAGAATCTAATAAATTAAAATTGGTGAGTTGATCCTATAAACAAATGGAGTTACCTACTTTGAGCCAGAGAAGGATTTGACAGGTAGAGCATATGTGGAGACTGGTGGTTGACGTCTTACATTTGGATGTAATGAGCATTGAAATATATCAATCAAACGAGCTGCCCAGAGAAACTGACTCCACTCCCCTGCCTGCTACGCTCATGTGCTTATCTTGCGAACTCACATTAACACTAGCAGATCAAAGCCCTAGACAAAGAAATCGTATCTGAATGAGTTTCATAGGAAGACCAATGCCCATTTATTAAATCTTTATTATTTTCAACACAACTGGCTTAATCCAACTAAAAAAGCTCGATAGTCTTTCACGTAGAGTTCTGTAACAGCTCAGTGTTGTATGACATTATTTCCCAAAGTATATCTGCATCTGTGAAATGAGTAAAAGCCAAGGCCTACTGAGGGTCCTATCAGTTCTGTGGGCTATGAAAAATGAAACATTTGATTCGTGTTTGGCCTCATCTAAAAGATATTAAAAGAATATGGTAGAATGCATCTTAGTGATAAAAACTATTGGTCACTGTTATTTACAAAGAATACACATGGCAAAATGTTTTGCATGTCCATCTGCTTTTGCAACAACCCTGTGTATGATTCACATTTGAACCACAATGTATACCTATATTAAAATTAGTTATTGAAAAATCACAGGCAAAAATACTCTGATACAAGAAGTATGCATCACTGTGTTATGCATTCCTTAAGGTTAACCAAAACCATAGTAAACTTAACTAATAATGATAAGGCTAAAGCAATAATTTATAACTGGAAAGAAGAAACAACAGCAGCTGAAAAATGGGCAGCTTGAGACAAATTGTGACTTTCAATTAAGCCGTCTGTCAATCTTCATCATCTGACTATAAAATCAGAAGGTGGGGCTTTAAAGTTCACATCAGTTTATAATCCATTACAAAATTCTTCCTCATCCCATGAAATCATGAGCAATATTTTGAGAGATATGAGACACATATTTAGACTGCTATAGAGACATTGATGCAGTTGCCTCAAAGGAACATTAATCTGCTGTGTTTCAGATACTTCATATCATATAGTGCAAACCTGGGTGAGACTCCTGGGTTCTAAATCTGGCTCTGTTTTGGAACATTTTGACTCACTGTCATCTACAAAATTATTAAGAAAGGAAAGACAGAAGAATATAAGAAAGACAATTCTCATTCCCTATCCTCACTTATAGGACTGCTTTAAGATCACAGGAAGTCTGTGATCCTTGCTGTATGTGAACGCACATTAGGATGTATAAAGTACATGCCAAACAACATTGGAAGTCCAAAGACATTTGAAGTTATAAAGGTCAAAGTTGTGGCTAAGCACAGAAGACCAGGGATTGTTGATTTGCTAAAGAGAAGCCAGAAATTTAGCTGTCAGAATTCAGTTGGGGAATGTTTCAGAGTCTTTACACTGATCCTCAATTCACGATATTATTCCTATTACCATCAATATTGTTGTTAATATCTTGAGGGGACAATATGTGATATATCTGTGTAGTAACACTGCTGATCACACCTTTCTTTTGAAAAGTTTCCCTTCTTTGTCTTTTTGACATCCAATAATCTGGTGATCCTACTATTCATTTCCTTCTTTCTTCATCAAATATCGCTGATCACATCTATGAAATTCTGCTGAAATTATTTCTCAACTTTAACTTTAATCACTCATATTATCACTCTTTTTCCAAACGGTTGACTATAAAATTGTATGCCTGACTTTTTCACATTTAAATTTAGTGAGGTTTTTATATACAGAGTTCCACACAATGTCAAAATCATAACAGTTTTAAACAGAAGCAAATTTGGCATCAAGAAGACAATAGGTAATACCTTTAAAAATACATTTAAAATGACTTTCAATTTAGAAATCTCAATCTAACAAGTGATTAAATAAGTGTGACTAATTAAACAGACCAGTGGCACATTCATGCAAGGGAAAAGTACAAATATTTAACTTTCAACACGTCTCATAAGAAGCATTGCAAATCGGTATTTGATCAAAATGAGGAAGGAAAACAATAACAAATGAAGATACAGGGTCCATGACATAGGGATATTGAGAACAGCAAATGGAAGTGGCAGGCTGAAAATGGAAGCGGGCTAAAGCACTTCAGTACAATTGATAACAAGAGACTAGAAACTCTGAGGAAAAGAAATGTAATTGATGGAGTACCTAAAATGTTGATTGTTGGGAAATTCTTTTTTTATAATTTACACACTTACTTGAGAATGTGAAAAATATGAAAATAGGCACATAGGAAGCTAATTTTAAAAAGCAACTGTTAACTCCTAAAAATCTAAGAAGATTGAGTGCAAATGTGGAGAACCATTACCAAACTTCTCCGAACTACGAAGCTCTCCCACGAGGCCAGATAGTAAACCCAAAACTGGGTACCCTTCTTCCATGGAAACATGGAATCCGTGTCTACTTGTTCTTTTCCTAATCATGCAGGTATAATTTCCCCGCTTGTTGGATGGGTCATCATGCCAAGTTCACACTGAAAGCCTCAGGAATTTTCAAAACTTGATCACCCCTTTGGTTTTCTTAGAATGATCAACAACACCAAAAAGAAGTATAATCATCATTTATGACTTGAACCAGCAGTAGAAATATTTACACAGCCATTGTAAATGCAAAGAACATATACTATCTAAACCAAAGTTTATGATCTAATTTTGTTGGAAGGATTGGGGGGTGTGCTAATTTCCTATTTAAACTAATAGGAAATCAATAGGTAATTCCCAAAATTGATTAAGTCAAGAAGCAGCAGTGTAAGTATATTATTTAGAAATGAAGAGGTAAATGTAAAAATAGATAACTAAAATATTTGAAAGGTACTATTCAGGGAACAAGAGTAGCAATATTAATTTTAAAATGATATGCTACATTGTCCTTTCATGAAACATGTGAAACATGTTTCTCCAGTTTCTGTTCATTTGCAATCTTATTTTTATACCTCAACATACTTACTTGCCTATAATAGAAATTCAAATATTTGTTTTACGAAATGCTAAATGAATAAGAGGAAAAATTACCATTAGTTTAATGGCATGCAAAATGTCTGCTTAATCTTAAAGGTCTAGAGCAAAGCAGATAGAAAAGGATTGAAATAAAATTAAAGCAAGAATTTGTCCCTGGAAGTTTGAAGACCCATTATTTAAAGTGTATTTAGACTCCTTCCTTAATATCTTCCTTCTGGATGCATTCAATTTTCCTATTTCTTACAGTGTTGAGCATTGCATCCACATTTAACAAACTTAGATACTTTACCAGTCTCTTTACCAAAAGAATTCAAAAAACATACAATAAAATAACGTGCTTTAACTGGGTTAATAAAATACAAACAGAAAGTCATGGCCACAGAAAAAGGAAAAGTGAAAGTGTTAGACAGTCATGTCCTGCTGCTGCTGCTGCTAAGTCACTTCAGTCCTGTTCGACTTTGTGCAACAGCATAGATGGCAGCCCACCAGGCTCCCCTGTCCCTGGGATTCTCCAGGCAAGAATACTGGAGTGGGTTGCCATTTCCTTCTCCAATGCATGAAAGTGAAAATTGAAAGTGAAGTCGCTCAGTCGTGTCCAACTCTTCGAGACCCCATGGACTGTAGCCTACCTACCAGGCTCCTCCGTCCATGGGATTTTCCAGGCAAGAGTACTGGAGTGGTGTGCCATCGCCTTTTCCAAAAGAGATACTGCTGCTGCTGCTGCTGCTAAGTCGCTTCAGTCGTGTCTGACTCTGTGTGACCCCATAGATAACAGCCCGCCAGGCTCCCCCATCCCTGGGGTTCTCCAGGCAAGAACACTGGAGTGGGTTGCCATTTCCTTCTCCAATGCATGAAAGAGAAAATTCAAAGTGAAGTTGCTCAGTCATGTCCGACTCTTCACGACCCCATGGACTGTAGCCTACCAGGCTCCCCCATCCATGGGATTTCTCAGGCAAGAGTACTGGAGTGGGGTGCCATTGCCTTGTCCAGGGGATTTTCCCTACCCAGGGATCAAACCTGTATCTCCCTCATTGTAGGCAGATTCTTTACTGTCTGAGCCACAGAGAAGCAGGAAACATCTATATTAAGGAAAGCCTTGGTTTACAAGTTGTTAAATATTTACTTCACTCATTTTTTTTCTATCATTCAGTCCTGGGAACAGGGGAAAAATAAGTGAGGAAATTAAAACAAAGGCAAAATAAAGATAGGTGGAAGCAATTAAAACAAGGTTACAGTTTTTGTTCAAAGTACATATGTAATTTCTAAGACACATTGCTTGAAACAGACCCCAAATTTGGCTCTGTATTTCAGGCAACTGATGTAGAAAGGGGCGGTCATAATGGAGTGCCAGAATGCAGAATGTTACTCTGAGCTGCCTGGGAGCCAGGGCAAAAATAAAACACAAGCTACTTTCAGAATTTATATGTCAGCATAATTATTTTAGGAGAATGATAGAGGATAACAATAAACTGTGGAAAATTCTGAAAGAGATGAGAATACCAGACCATCTGACCTGCCTCTTGAGAAACCTGTATGCAGGTCAGGAAGCAACAGTTAGAACTGGACATGGAACAACAGACTGGTTCCAAATAGGAAAAGGAGTACATCAAGGCTGTATATTGTCACCCTGCTTATTTAACTTATATGCAGAGTACATCATGAGAAATGCTGGGCTGGATGAAGCACAAGCTGGAATCAAGAATGCTGGGAGAAATATCAATAACCTCAGATATGCAGATGACACCACCCTTATGGCAGAAAGTGAAGAAGAATTAAAGAGCCTCTTGATGAAAGTGAAAGAAGAGAGTGAAAAAGTTGGCTTAAAGTTTAATATTCAGAAAACTAAGATCATGGCATCCGGTCCCATCACTTCATGGCAAATAGATGGGTAAAGAGTGAAAACAGTGGTGGACTTTATTTTTCTGGGCTCTAAAATCACTGCAGATGGTGATTGCAGTCATGAAATTAAAACACGCTTACTCCTTGGAAGGAATGTTATGACCAACCTAGACAGCATATTCGGAGAAGGCAATGGCACCCCACTCCCAGCACTCTTGCCTGGAAAATCCCATCGGACATGACTGAGCGACCTCACTTTCACTTTTCACTTTCATGCATTGGAGAAGGAAATGGCAACCCACTCCAGTGTTCCTGGAGAATCCCAGGGATGGGGGAGCCTGGTGGGCTGCCATCTATGGGGTCGCACAGAGTCAGACACAACTGAAGTGACTTAGCAGCAGCAGCAGCAGCAGATAGCATATTGAAAAGCAGAGACATTACTTTGTCAACAAAGGTTCATCTAGTCAAGGCTCTGGTTTTCCCAGTAGTGATGTATCCATGTGAGATTTGAACTATAAAGAACACTGAGCACAAAAGAATTGATGCTTTTGAACTGTGATGTTGAAGAAGACTCTTGAGAGTCCCTTGGACTGCAAGGAAATCCAACCAGTCCATCCTAAAGATCAGTCTTGGGTATTCATTGGTAGGACTGATGTTGAAGCTGAAACTCCAATACTTTGGCTACCTAATGTGAAGAGCTGACTCATTGGAAAAGACCCTGATGCTGGGAAGGATTGAGGGAAGGAGGAGAAGGGGAAGACAGAAGATGAGATGTTTGGATGGCATCACCGACTCAATGGACATGGGTTTGGGTGAACTCCAGGAGTTGTTGATGGACAGGGAGGCCTGGCATGCTGGGGTTAGTGGGGTAAAGAGTTGGACACAAACTGAGTGACTTAATTAAAATGAACTGATAGAGGATGCTATTGTAGGAGTTACTCCATGTTTTCCCAAGTACTTATGCTAATGTAGAGTAGGGTTACCAGAAAAAAATATAAGATGTTCAATTTGATTTGAATTTATAGTAAAAAATAAATATTTTAATACAAGTCTTTACCAAATATTGAATGGAACTGTTTGTACTAAAAAAAGTATTTGTTGTTCATCTGTTATTCAAATTTTACTTAGAGCTCTGAATTTCTTTTTATTTTTCTAAATTTGCTACACATATTTGTGGCTCAACTGGTAAAGAATCCGCCTGCAAAGTGGGAGACCTGGGTTTGATCCCTGGGTTGGGAGAAGAGAAAGGTACCCATTCCAGTATTCTGGCCTAGAGAATTCTATGGACTGTATAGTACATGGGATCACAAAGATTTGGACATGACTGAGCGACTTTCACTTTCACTTATCTAGAGTCCTGATAGAATTTCAGTGAATGAAATTTTACAAATAAATTTCAAGATGTCCATACCTATTATACTATATTCTAGAATATCTAGTGCAATATAAATTCCCATTGTAATGGTATGTTGAGTTTTCTTAATGATCCAATTAATCCCCTGAAGAATAGGCTTCCTCAACTACTTTCTACAAACCAAATTTTTATATTTTATGTATGTATTTAATGAACTTCTATGATTTATCTGAAAATTAGACCTTATCTGAGAATGTAGCATACTTTTTCTCTGTACTAGAAAATACTGGAACAAGGAGGAGAAGATCCATTAATTTAAACTGATGATTGGATGATTAAAATCATACAGTCTTTCTATGCAGGAGACCAAAATGGAATCATGGGAAGATGCTTAAAGAACGAGCTATCATTTTTCTTGTGGAGAGAAAACTGATTGTTCTTACTATTGTGCTTGGAAAAACTGACGGCTGTCCATTTGTATAAAAAATGCTTGGTGCTTGTATTCACTGTGTGCAGAACAGAAGGGACAAACCAACAGGCAAGTGAACAGCAGTTAGACTTGGGGATAGGAGCAGTTTGTTCCAGTCAAAATGAGAACTATAGAATGCCAAACTTTTTACTTTGGCAACATTGAAGAATAGATATGATTAAAAAAAAAAAAGTCTGTGTGCTTCACTTCTATGCTTAAGTTCTTTAAAAGAAATATAATTAATCTGTAGTACTGATATTGAGCAAATCTTTAATTTGCTCTTTTTATTCCACCCTTGAGACAGGATTTCTTTAATATTGTAGAATGAAAGGAGTATGGAATAAATTCAAAGAAACAAAAAGGAGGATAACTCTGAAATGATGAAAAAAAGTGAAAGTGTTAGTTGCTCAGTTCAGTTCAATTCAGTCGCTTAGTCGTGTCCAACTCTTTGAGACCCCATGGACTGTCAGGCTTCTCTATCTATGGGATTCTCCAGGCAAGAATACTGGAGTGGCCTGCCATTCCCTTCTCCAGGGGATCTTCCTGACTCAGGGATAGAACCTGGATCTCCCACATTACAGGCAGATTCTTTATTGTGGAAGGACACTTGCTTCCCAAATTTTAAATTACATCATATTACAGTTGATTCTTTCTAGAATTAATGAAAATAGAAGCAATATTTTTCTAAAATCCTGAGAAAGTTTTGATAAATTTTCAAGTGCTTCATAATAGTCCTCACAGGTGAAATACAAATCATGAGCCTCCCTCTACTAATAAATTTGAAAAGGGAAAATAATGTGAGAGATGATAAAAGTTTCAAAAACTCACTTC
The DNA here is from genome assembly GCF_027580195.1 of Bos mutus. Lineage (NCBI taxonomy): Eukaryota > Metazoa > Chordata > Mammalia > Artiodactyla > Bovidae > Bos > Bos mutus. The sequence goes on along the minus strand of NC_091626.1, from coordinate 88,994,142 downwards.
CTAAGGCAGTAGTTTCTTGTATTGTTATATTGATTTTTAAAAAAATAAAATAAATTTCTAGAGAAAGCTTCTCTAAATCTTTCATTTCCAACAGTCCAGATGGGTTCTTTGGTGTAAATGCTTTCCTAACTTTATTTAATTCTTCAACAAGGACACAGAAATATGAGAAAGCTAAGAGAACATAGAAAATGTAATAGTACTTTAGAGATTAGGTCGTATTTATACCAGCATCTGACTCACTCTGTAGCAACCAAGATGTATCATTAATTTCCATGTATTTTCAATTCTCTAGTGATTCTAGTGGGGAAAAGTCATACTGATATTCTACTGTAGTTGACTCTCAAAAGACATTAAATTCATTTTACTAAAATTGTTGGCATAATAAATATGTGATAGAAAGCAAAAAGAAGATATGAAATATTAAATTATAACTTCTTTATTCAAGTCAACACATATATATTTAATATATACTCTGCAAACTAGTGCTTTGGCTTCTGAAGCAATAGAAATGGATACACAATTCAATGCATGTATCCATTTTCCTGCCCACTCCAGTGTTCTGGCCTGGAAAATTCCATGGACTGTAGAGTCCACGGGGTCGCAAAGAGTCAGACACCACTGAGCAACTTTCACTTTCACTTTCAGATGTGGGAGATTAAAAATAAAATTTTCAGGCAAGATGGATTTTATTGCTGGTGGCCAGTGTCTTGAGAACAAAGCAAAGGGGCAGCTAATGATCTAATAGGGAAGAAGAAAGAGAAAACTCATAAAATCAACCATTAGAATTGCAAAACAAAAGCAGTCAGTTGGGCTGAGGGAGTTATACAAGAAGAGTTACCTCTGATGTACCCTCTTTCTCTTTATGCATCAGCATTTTTGCAAACAACATTATAACTGCTCCTTGAAGGGACGGGTTGAGTCATCACAAACAAGGTAAATTATGTTTACCATCTCTTTTCATGAAATCAAGCTGGAACTGCATTGTGAACTGCATTAAGAGAATTAATATAGCTGTAGATTGCTTAAGCTCTGTGAGTCAGATTCCTTAACTGTAACGTCACCGTAGTAATATTTACCTAGGGGGGCTGTGAAAAGTTGTAAACAAGATAATGATAATTAGTGTGCCTAGCACCTGGACTTATACATACGATATTAATTAGCTCATCTCTGCTTTAAAAAGATTTGCCTTGCTTACTTACTTGAAAAATTATTTTGTTATGAGTCTACCATGGTGAAGTTTAACTTAGTAGTTACTTCTTTCTCTCTTTGGTTAAATAGCCAAATAGTTAAGCATAACGAGCTTAACATTTGTTTTCATCTATTAAACTAGAAGTTGTCACCCTGTCACAGGGGTTCTTTCAAAATTCAAGATTCCTTTAAGAGTTGCAGAATGCCACATGGCACTAACATGGAGAAAGAACCGTTTATTTTTTCATGACTGCAAGGTGTGTGTGGGATTTATCACACAACTGTGGGAACTCCCATCTCAGAGTCCCTCCGTGTTGATTTATTAAGTCTGAGTAGACGGAGTCATAGCCCACAAAAAATGAACATGCATGTACATGTTGGAAAGGAGATCGATTTGTCTCATTTTGTATGAAAGACTCTGGGAACGAACTTTTATTAGCAAAGAATGGGTCACTAAAGAGTAGCTGTATGTGATTTTCTGTGGAAACGTATACTTTATCTGAGATTTGGAGACCTTTAACATGAGTGAAACTTCATTCAGAAATGTTACTCATTCTTTCACTGAAAGTAATCTTTTCCTTTTTGAAAACAAAAAGGATAATCCATTTCCAGTGTCATCAGATTCAGTTCCACTCCAAAGCAGTGCTCCTGAAGGACATCTCTGTTTTGCACGGTAGCCCTATCAGAATCCTGATTCTGCGATGTCTTTCACGCCAAAGGAACAAGGAGCATTTGATTGAACTCATCAGTGGTTCAATTTCTTCATTCCATCTGGTGAAGATGAAGCAAGAGAACTTGTTACTGGGAGTTGAAACACTGCTTGCTGCAAGCGTTTAATCTTTCAGCTGAGGTAATCGACAAACCTCCTGTCTGACCCTGTCTGGGTTCCAGGCTCTCAGACTGAGCAAAGGGCTGATTCATAGATCCTTGGCAGCTCGTCTCCTCCCTATGCTATTTACATCCTAGCATTCACACACACACACACACACACACACACACACTCACAAACACACACTACTCTTTCTGAACATCATGTCCTGTTTGACAATATGCCTTTCACTTGTATCTACTCATCAATTCTTATCTGACTGGTATCTCATTATTTTTAAATACTATCAAGATAAAGAAACTGCTCAATCTTCTTTACAGTTCGGGTATAAGATTATGCTAGGAGGACCAGTGAAATAAATAAGTTAAAGCCAACAAAAATAAACTCAAAATGGATTAAAGATCTAAACGTAAGACCAGAAACTATTAAACTCCTAGAGGAAAACATAGGCAAAACATTCTCGGACATAAACCACAGCAAGATCCTCTATGACCCACCTCCCAGAATACTGGAAATAAAAGCAAAAATAAACAAATGGGACCTAATTAAAATTAAAAGCTTCTGCACAACAAAGGAAATCATAAGCAAGGTGAAAAGACAGCCTTCAGAATAGGAGAAAATAATAGCAAATGAAGCAACAGACAAAGAATTAATCTCAAAAATAAACAAGCAACTCCTGCAGCTCAATTCCAGAAAAATAAAAGACCAAATCAAAAAGTGGGCTAAAGAACTAAACAGACATTTCTCCAAAGAAGACATACAGATGGTTAACAAACACATGAAAAGATGCTCAACATCACTCATTATCAGAGAATTGAAAATTAAAACCACAGTGAGGTACCATTTCACACCAGTCAGAATGGCTGCTATCCAAAAGTCTACATGTAATAAATGCTGGAGAGAGTGTGGAGAAAAGGGAACTTTCTTATACTGTTGGTGGGAATGCAAACTAGTACAGCCACTATGGAGAACAGTGTGGAGATTCCTTAAAAAACTGGAAATAGAATTGCCATGTGACCTAGCAATCCCACTGCTGGGCATACACACCGAAGAAACCAGAATTGAAAGAGACACGTGTACCCCAATGTTCATTGCAGCACTGTTTATAATAGCCAGGACATGGAAGCAACCTGAATGTCCATCAGCAGATGAATGGATAAGAAAGCTGTGGTACATATACACAATGGAGTATTACTCAGCCATTAAAAAGAATACATTCGAATCAGTTCTAATGAGGTGGATGGAACCGGAGCCTATTATACAGAGTGAAGTAAGCCAGAAAGAAAAACACCAATGCAGTATACTAACACATATATATGGAATTTAGAAAGAAGGTAATGATAATCCTGTATGCGAGACAGCAAAAGAGACTCAGATGTACTGAACAGTCCTTTGGACTCTGTGGGAGAGTGTAAGGGCAGGATGATATGGGAGAATGGCATTGAAACATGTAAATTATCACATGTGAAATGAATTGCCAGTCCAGGTTCGATGCATGATACAGGGTTCTCAGGGCTGGTGCACTGGGATGACCCAGAGGGATGGTATGGGGAGGGAGGTGGGAGGGGGGTTCAGGATGGGGAACACATGTACACTTATGGTGGATTCAAGTCACTGTACAGCAAAACCAATACAATATTGTAAAGTAAAATTAATTAATTAATTAATTAAAAAAATAACCAGGGGAAAAAAAAAAAAAGTTAAAGCCAGACTTGTGCTTAGGAGTTGGGGAATGATCTTGGCAGAAAGAACCTAGAATGGTCAGAAACAAAGAGAAGCAGGGGGTCAAAAACTCCCTATCTTAAGAGAATACCAAGGATGAAACCACTGAGTCAAAAATCTTCTTTAGGAATAAAGGGTAAGTGGCTCAGAGGATTAGGAATCTGCCCGTAATGCAGGAGGCCAGGGTTTGATTTCTGGGTCAGGAGATCCCCTGGAGAAGGGAATGGCAATTCACTTGAGTATTCTTTCCTGGAGAATTCCATGGACAGAGAAGCCTGCTGGGTTCTACACTTTCACTTCTCATAGGTCCAGGGAAATGATACAGCAAGCCAAACAGTAAGGAATGAAAATGAAGTTCTAGCGTAGGAATGGGATGGATGTAGGACTTCTGACTTCTAGCCAGAGCTGATTCTTTGTGTTGGGTGCCTTTTGTATGGAGCTTTGTGGAACCTGTCTGGATATGAAGTTAGAATAGTCCCAAGTTTCCCTATAGATACAATACACAAATACAAAACATATTCAGAACATATGACTCAATTATCAATGCACTACATAAAGCTTGCTCAACTATAGTAGGTTATCGCTCTACCATGGTCGTAGTTTCAACAGCTATATTTCTTTGTTTTTTTTTTTTTCTCATTTACCTGACACTTCAGTCAGAATATGAGCTCTGAGGGGGAGAAAAAAAATCTTATCTCTCTGTCTGCAATATCCAGTAGAGTACACAGCAAGTTTGCTAACATGGCTTTTAGTATAGCAGGCTGATCATCTGGAAGAGATTTACAAATCCTGGGCCATTAATAAAGTTAAGTGACCTGGAGAGTGTCAGATCAAGTCAAGGAAATAAAATTGCAAAGGGATGAAGGGTTCTAAATGCCCCCTTTTATAAAGTCCAGTTGCATCAGTTCAAAAACTATTGTACACTCATTTTATCGTCATAAGATGAACGGAGATCATTAGGCGTATTGTCTTACTGTTAATAGTTAATGCATTTTTCCTCTTCTTATGTCGATTTCTGAAGTCAAGGGTCAGACCTAACTCAGCACTCTTGGGCAATGTTTTGAATGAATATCACACCTTCTGCATTCATTAGAATTTGTAGGACAATGGTTTATGGTAAAAAAAAAATTAAAGAAGGATAAACGAAATGCTTGAAGTGAACCATTAACATTATTTCCAGTTAATGGAATATGCTGAAATAATAGATTATGGAAGAACTTGAGCACATTTGGCATTAAGATATTTGAAATATAGTGAAGTATATGAATAAAATCATTAAATTAGCCAATGGTTAATGGTAGAATAAATCTTAACACCCTATATTTTAGTTTGGACAGATCTTATTAAGACATGTATTATTTTTTAAAAAGTAGGGGATGACTAGCAAATAATAGTGCTGGTGTGAGAGTATGGGCCACAGTACGGCATATTTGGTGAGGCCTGGGGTGCTGTAGTTCATGGGGTTGCAAAGAGTCGGACACAGCTAAACAGCAACAAGCAATGTCACATTGAAGAAGAGGCCATGTCTACATTCTCCTTTGTTCACACCTCCTTGTTTAGCCACTGGGTGTTCCTTAGCTTCTCTTCACAGGAAACTCTTCAAAACTGTGTTTTGTTCGTATCTCTTTACTTGCTGGCATAAAAGCCTTGCCCTGCCTGGATGGTCAGATGAATCAACTTACCTGTGTCCCACTGTCTCTTTAATGAACTCAAATAACCTTTTGTCACTACTCTACTGAAAACGCTTCTATCCCGCTTTATATTTTGCCAAATACCTGCTACATCCAAGGTGGATAATCATGATCTCAAGCCATAGTCTGGCTTCAACTTCAAAAGTTCAGAGATGTAGTAAAACTGGGTTGCTGTGAATAAGCACTTCCTACCCCCTTTTGTATGCCATTCTTTACAAATAGCCAGTGGAATCATCAACAGTACATATCTGAGATCAAATTTTATAAACGAAGGCTCCCACCTTGATGACCAACAGGGCCTGAGAATGAAGTTGAGAAAGCAACTATGTAATGGTTTTCTCATATTAAAAATGTAAAACATCTGTCAAACTATAAAAGATAAAAATGTAAACAAAATTTTGGATACTAGATACAATACAGAGGCAGCATATTAATATTGGTTATGAAGAGATCTTAGGAACAAAGACCAAATCTCAACAGGAGGATGGACAGAGTGTGTGATGATCAACTCACACAGATAGAAGCAATACAGGTGAACACTTTTCAGGGCCTCACCAACTTAAAAAGACAAAGCATATTAATAGGATGCCAAGGCTTCCTTCCTACCTTGGCAGTGATTTTCAACTTAAGCTCCAGGTGAAGAAGATAGCATAGGGCCATCTCTTTCACTGCAAGTGGGAATGGAACGTAGGAAAAAGTTCACGTGGGTGCATTTGTAATATAATCCCCAAACTCTAACATGATCTATTTCCTTTAACCTTGCAATTTCACTTCTCAAAAGACATCCTAAGTAAATTAAGTATAAACCTACACAAGCACAGAACTGGAAGAGTGCTTGTGGTGATCCATTTTTATATAACTATTGGCCACCCAGGGCTTACCTAATAGCTCAGCTGGTAAAGAATCCGCCTGCAATGCAGGGGACCCAGGTTTGATTCCTGGGTTGAGAAGATCTGCTGGAGAAGGGATAGGCTACCCATTCCAGTATTCTCGGGCTTCCCTTGTGGCTCAGTAGGTAAAGAATCCTCCTGCAGTGAGGGAGACCTGGGTTCAATCCCTGAGTTGGGAAGATCTTCTGGAGAAGGGAAAGGCTATTCACTCCAGTATTCTGGCCTGGAGACTTTCATGGACTGTAAAGTCTATGGGGTCGCAAGGAGCTGGACACGACTGAGTGACTTACACTTCCACTTTCTTGGCCACCCAGGTCCCTTGGAATGTTGATGACAATCACCAGCTCAAGGCACGACCTGACCTACACCACAGAGGGTCATTGCATGGCTGGTACTGCAGCCTTCCCCGCACAGAAGGCAGGTAACCCGAGTTTGCCTGATGTCTGCTGCTCATCGACAGCATGGCCATCACCCACACACACGATCCCATAGCTGCCCCACTCTTACTGAGAGGAGGAAAAAAATTCTCAGTCCCTCCGAAACAGCCATCTGGCTTCCTTCTCATTCAAGTCACAGCCAGATTCTCTGAGACTAAGGTTTCCAGAGATGACAGAGACTGACGTCATCCTCCCAAGCCTTGCCAGAACTGTAAGCCCACCTCAGCATCCAGACTCACTGAACATTAAGCCTGTGATGCATGGAGAACCCTCTACACCGCCCCACCTCCCACGTCTCCTTTTCCTTTCAAATCCTTTCGTTAGGTTTGGAACACTCACCACATAACCGAAAAGCTACCCTATAATCCTCCATCCCCCACCTCACACGTTAACTAAAGCTGACTTTCCCTGAGTTTGCATCATAAATTCTCCTGCAGTCCATCCAACGGAGTCTTGGGTGTTCTGGACTGAAAGGATGTGGTGGGTCAGCGTCCTCTTTTCGAGTCTGGACACTTGTCCTTCCGTGTTCCATGCCTCTCTCTCTCCCTCCTCACCTTCTCCCCCACTGGCTCTGGTGGTCTGTGCCTCATACACTGGAATCTTTGTCGTAAGGCTGGCGGTCTTCCTGTCTGCCTCCACTCTGGCTCTAGAATCGCATGAGCAACCTGCCGACATTCTTGCTTCCCAGAGACCCACCTTCTCTCCCGTGGCCCCTTCCTCCTTGTAAGTGGTCCACTGGAACTCATCATGACTTGAGACAGCTCCAGGTCCACAATCACAGCTAATCCCAGCTAATGCTGCATCTCTGCAGACCGTGTGCCTTGGACCTCCTGTCTGCCGGCCACTCCATACTCAGCCCTTCTAGGGTCACTTCTCTCCACAGCCAGCAGCATTCCAGCCCCTCTCTGACCAGCTGCTCACCTCCGCTGGCCTCTCTGTCCCTTCCTGACTGTCCACGCCTGGAAAACCTCCCCTCCTGGATAAATTAAGCTTGGCTTTTTCAGGTCAATCCCAGGCTTTGGAGTTGAGGTAGAAGAAAGTTCACAAGGCAGAATTTGGATACATCTCTAATAGCAGGGTCCAATCTCAAACGGGCTTCCCCACTGCTTATAACTCTATCATGTTCCCTATCAGCTCCTTCCCTCTCTCTCTCCTTCTCTCTCAACAATGAGGACCTTAACCTTTCCCCCACTCTTTAGACACCTCATCTGCCTCTCAGCTTTCATGAGATAACCTTGCAGCTTACTTTGCAAAAATAAGAATTTTTTAAAAGGCCACTGCTTTGACTTCTGTACGGAAATGTCTAAGCCTGCCTACCTCCGCTCTCATTCTGCCTTCATCTGCTCTTCTGTGAAAGTTTCTCCCCTTTTCTATGGGTGCAGCCCGCTGCTATGGGTGCTCTGCACCACATCTGCCCCAGCCCCCACCTCTCAGGAAATGTAGCCTGATTAAGGATTATTTCCATAGTAAACTCATGGTTACCTCCTCTGTGTACTCAGCAGCTCCTCTCATCAGAACCAAGACACATGCCCATCTCTCTCTTCTGTAGAAAGTGGAGAAACTAACCCTGTTGTTTCCACTTTGGATCCTCCCCTTCTCTACCACCATCTGTACACTCACCTTAATGGTGCAATAGGGATGGTTTCGTGGGTTAAGTGTGAGTTTCAGGGTCAGGCTGCCATGGAACCAAATTCTGACTTTGCCATTTACTCTAGGAGTGACCTGAACTAATAGCTTCTCTGCAAATCTTCCGAGCCTCAGTTTTCTCAACTCTAAAAGAATATACGCATGGCTCCTGCCTGTCAGAGATATCGCAAAGAGTAGATAAAGCTGAGCACGTAAAGTACCAAACTTTCTCTCTGAGATCTGGTCGATGCTCTAAATGTTATTTATGCTTGTTATTTATGGCCAAACTTCCAGACATAGTTGTGTGCCCTTGCTCCCTCTGGGTCCTTACACCTCCTTTGCATCCCAGTGATCTATTGGAATCTAGTGGAATACTGAGTATTCCACTCCAACACTCAACTAAATTCTTTAGATTGCTTGTGACCTTCAACTCCCTCTGTTCAGTGAGTGCTCTTCAGCTTTCATCTAATTTGATTTCTCAGCAGCCTTGAAAAAATTACTTAAAAAAAATTTATTTTCTTGCCTTGTCCCCCATGATCCCTAACTCTTGCTGATCTTTCTTTGTGTCTCTTAACAGACAGGGGGTTATTATTCGAAATATGACTTTTATCTCCCTTCCATATCAAGAACTTGCAGGTTTACAAAATAATTGTTACTACAGGCCTAAAATTTGCAGGACATTGAGTTCCTTTTTTTTTGATATAAAATGAAGCCCCTATACCATCACTCAAAGAGCAATTTTTAAAAGTAATAGATTTGTCAATTATTGATTAAAATTTCAAATCATACACAATTTTTTTAAAAGACTACCTCAAGACCTTGCATGTTCAGATGCTCAGTTGTGTTTTACTCTTTGTGATCCCGTGGATTGTAGACTGCCAGGTTCCTTTGTCTGTGGAATTTTGCAGGCAAGAATACTGGAGTGGGTTGCCATTTCCTACTCCAAGGAATCCTCCCCATCCTGGGATCGAACCTGTGTCTCCTGCATTGGCAGGTGGATTATTGACCACTAGTGTCACCTGAGGAGACCTTAGTTCCCAACATAAACATAATCACTTTAATACTTATCTATATGTGTGTGTGTTTGAACCCATAAACAAACAAAAAAATAAGAAATTTCCTGAGATAAAATATCTGAACCAGAGGTATCCAACTAACAACCAGGCTAGATTTTTATACATAAGGCTTAAAGCCAGATATTACATACACAGACAACATCTGTTTAGGACCCAGGTTCTTACTTGGTGAGGACCTGTACACATTGTACAGTCAGGTAGGTCCAACATGCTTCAGTTGTATAAAGCTGCATAACCAAATATCCCAAAATGTAGTGACCCATAACAGCACACATTTATTTGCTCAAGATGCTGGGGGTTGGCAATCTGGGCTGTGTTCAGCTCAGCAGACCTTTTGTTGGTCTCAACAGGGATCCTTCATGGGGGGAGCAACCTTCAAGAAGCTTACCTGGAATGTGATGGGAAGGGACGGCCTTGCTCACACGGTTGGTGGTGTTGGTGCTGGACATCAACACAGCCTCCACATCATTTCTTATCCTAAAGAAGACTAGCCTTGTCTTCAACACGTGATGGGAAGAAGGCAGCAAGAGATTGAAAATAGAAGCCGCAACATTTCACAAGACAAGGCTCAGAGACCACATCATATCTGTAGGATTCTATTGGTCATCATAGCAAGCCGCAAGTCCAAACCAGATTCATGGGGAATAAAAAAAAAAAAAAAAAAGTCCATCCATTCTAAAGAAGATATAATACACATACACAATGGGATACCACAAAACCATAAAAAAGAATGAAATAATGCCATTTGCAGCAATATGGATGTAAATGGGGATCATCGTGCTAAGTGAAGTAAGTCAAAGACAAATACAAATGCGGTGTCACTAATATATGGAACCTAAAATATGACATAAGTGAATGCACCCAAGAAATAGATGCACAGATATAGAGAATGGAACTGTGGTTGCCAAGTTTGGGGGGATGGGATGGCTTGGGAGTTTGGGGTTGTTGTTGTTCAGTCACCAAGTTGTGTCCAACTCTGCAATCTCATGGACAGTAGCATGCCAGGCTTCCCTGTTTCTCACCATCTCCCAGAGTTTGCCCAAGTTCATGTCCATTGAGTCAGTGATGCTGTCTAATCATCTCATCCTCTGCAGCCCCCTTTCTCCTTCTGCCCTCAATCTTCCTAGCATCAGGGTCTTTTCCAATGAGTCAGGTCTTCACATCAGGTGACCAAAGTGTTGGAGCATCAGTCTTTCCAATGAATATTCAGGGTTGATTTCCTTTAGGAGTATCTGGTTTTATTTCCTTGCAGTTTAAGAAACTCTCAAGAGTCTTGTCCTGCACCACAATTCAAAAGAATTAATTCTTCAGTGCTCGGCCTTCTTTACGGTCCAACTCTCACATTCCATCCATCCACCTCTTGATGGGAGAAGAGACAAAGTCACAGTGCAAACAGATGTGCCAACAAGAATGAGAGGAATTATTGTGGCCATCTTTACAATCTATCTCAATATCATTTCTTGGAGTAATGTTTTTAAAAGCACAGAGTAAATTGCACAGAATTACAAAGGAAATCAATTATAGAGTCATCCAATTATCAAACTATTAAAAAGAACTAAATTTTTGATACAGTAATATGACTTCATTATTTTTACCATTAGGAATACAACATCAAGAGTCTAATAATGACCATAATTTCAAATTAGTAGTGAGCAATGTACTATTCTCAGATATCTGCAATGATGGTAATCAAGATTTTTCCTAGAACTATATTTTTATTGGTGATGAACTCATCCTCTTGTGGTTTATTTCCTACATTCATAGTTGAGGGAAATGCACATTTTCAGGCAGAGGTTAGAGAAAACAAAAGTGTAAGTTTTCTCTCATCTAAGATCATGACCTCTTGACACCCAAAGATTCAGGTGACATGATCTATTACAGGTACATGACTTTCATGTGTGTGTGTGACACTCTCCATCCCAGCATTAGGAGATATAATCTGAGTGCACCTACCTCTTTCATCTGCAGGATCTACATACAAACCATTCATTCCTGAATCTTCCAAATACCACTTGGATGTTCTTGACATGTCAGGCTCTATGTGCCTGATATCTGGAGCTCTAGGAATAGAGTGATGAACTGAACTGGAAAAGACCCTGCTCTGGGAAAGCACACTTCTGAGAATTATCTTATCATGAATAAATGAATCACTCCAGCTGTTACTCCTACCATTTAAGGACCTGTTATAATGAACTTTTTTTTTTTTTTTGTACCATAAACAGATGCTTCACACATTACCTAGTACAAATCCCTGTTTTACTTGGCAGATGTTAGAAAAGTACCTCTTCAAAGACTGGAGGACTATTCGTTATGTCCTGGTAGAAATGATACCAAAACTGCAGAAAGCGCTCTTGTAGGTCTTTTATCCCTTTATACTAAAGCAACTCAAATTACTTTTCTCTATGATGCCTTGATCAGTGATAAAAAGCAAACAAGATAAGAATGTCAAGTGGTAAACATTTATCTGAGCAGAGATGTTCTCATGAATACCTTGGGATTAAACATAATGTAAGCACATCAATTAATGGTGATTCTGCAAGAGAGTATATCCAGGGAGATTATTTCAGTGGGTGCTGTGAGCAGGATGTTGGTCTGGAAGCCAGTTTTTAAATCACTATCAAATGTAAGACTGCACCTGTTAAAACAGTCGCTTTCTGTAACACAGAAAGCAGTTTCTGTGTTTACCATAAAACAGCACTGGCTTGATCTTTGATAGAAAATGAAATTAGGTTTTCATCCAAAGAGGCAATAAATAGTAGCATGCTCACTCTCAGCAGATTCCTGCGCTTGACCTCATTCCTGCACACCGTTCCTAGACAGTAATAATAAGAAAGGGTTTTTTTTTTTAATTATTAATCTTTCTTCCTTCTCATAAGAGAGTAAAGCACATTTTCTTGTGTAGGGGCTCACCGAAAATTCTGCACTATTGTTAAAAGCTTGACAACTCTGCAGGGTAAACAGACAGAGTGTGCAAGAAATTTGTCAGCCTTCCTTACCTCTCAATTACATAGTTAATCCCATCATTTAATTCAGGCCTGAGTATCTTCTTGATGGACCCCCCTTTCTTTTATTACAATCCATTTGTCTTTTCCTGGATTTATTATCTTTTCTGTCTCTTTTAGATGCCATGGTACACTACTCTATTGAAGCCCTTATTAACACAATACACTGAATTTTGCCACTATCTTTCCAATATTCGCAAAATGGAAATTTCTCCATTTTGACTCAATCCTACATCTCTTTTCCTTTGGTTATGTCTTGAGTCAAAAACAATATATTAAGTGTGTATATACACACATACACACATGTGTGTGTGTGTTACTCGCTCAGTCATGTCCGACTCTTTGTGACCCCATGGACTGTAACCACTGGGGAAGCATTACATATGTGGGCTTCCCCACTGGCTCAGTGATAAAGACTGTAAACCTCTGTACATATAGGAGCCCTAGCTTTTGCTGAATCTTCAGTGTTTTTGGCAATAATTTCCTTTTTTAATTCCCCCCAGCATATATATATCTGAACATGTGTCATGCTTATCAAAGCCATTGTACTCTTCATTTAAACACCTCTTAAATCATAGACAAAACAGAAATCTTTAATCAGGACTTTCTTCACATTGCTATGCTGAAGCCCTTACAAGTGTATCAGTATGGATTCCTCTTTGCCTTCTTTCATGGTATTCCCAAAGTTGAGGTTCACATTGCTCTTCTAATCTCTTCACTTTTGAGTCAGATTTACATCATCTTCAGACTTTCCTGAGACTTTCCTCCATTACTGATTCCATCTTTTCCTGTAGTTGCAATATTTCTCTTTCAACAGGAGGATCTTTCTTTATCCTATAACCAGAATAATTCCCTTCCCTATTAAGAAACAAATAAAAAGAAGCAAAAAGGCTGAAAAAAAGGACTTCCTGGTGGTCTGGTGGTTAAGACCCTATGCAGGGGGTCTGGGTTCCATCCCTGGGTGAAGAACTAAGATCCTGCATGCTGCGAGTTTTGGTCAAAAAATAGAAACAAAAACAAGCAAACAGAAAGGTAAAGCAAAATAATAAAACCCTAAGCTTTGTGTATCACATGGTCCTTTCTTTAGCTTTCCTTTCAGAGTCAAGCTTCCAGAAGATGCGGTCCATTTCTCTGTATCTGGTTTCTTGCCTCTTTGTTCAGTCCTCAACCTGTTATAAACCTATTCCTGTTCTATGCCCCCTTTATTCCAGTCAAATCACTGCCATTGACGTAACCAACAAAGTCATCACTCGCAGCTCCACACCACATGTCTCAGTCTCGTCTTCCTTAACTCGTCTTCCACCACAGGTGCAGCTACCTGTGCATCCCGAGATTCTCACTCACCTTGCTGTTTGATGTGTTCACATCTCCCTCTAGATCCTACCCCTCTGGTCTTTCCATCTCACTCTCTTGTCCAAGCACCTCTTTCTCTGTTCACTTATTAAATGTAGTTTTATTCCATTTTCTCATCTGGCGCCTTCCCTTGAGTTAATGATCTTGCTTAAGCCCATGTCTCCCATGTCCACATAATGTTTTCAGGTTTCAGATAAATGTATTCCATTCACTTGTTGCTCACGGGCTGCCTACTGCTTACCTTAGAGTGAATATGGCAAAGAAACCTCGATATCATCATATCCAAGTGGAACATACTCCCTTCCCCTTCCTTCCAATGTGTACTCCAGGCACTGAATTGTTCCTCCCCTTCCGTCTCTGTACTGCCCACAAGCAAGGCACGTGATGTTGGAAACCTGGGTGTCACCTTCAACAACGTGACTGCTCTCACTCCCTCATCCTTGTTTATGGACTTCATCTCGTCTCATCTCATCCACTGCTCTAGTTCAAAGCCATCTGCTGCTTAGATTAGACAGACATCAGTTTCCCAAGGCTGATGTGTAATGTCTGACTCCATGCAAGAGCCCTCACTTCAGCCCTTCCAGCATAGAGATCATGTTCCTATATGCCTTTTTTCCCTGTACGTCAACCCACTGTTCCATCTGCCTAGAATCACCTCCCCATTCATTCCCACCACTTGGTCCTCTGGAAGTTACTTATTTATCCTTTATCCTTCTAGGCTCATTTAAATCATCACTTCCCTACTGAGGACTTCTTATGCTTCAGCGGGCAGAATGGTTAAAATTTAGCACAGATGTCCCTTTTTTTAACCATTTAAAATGTAAAATAAATAATTTTAATACATGACTTTTTAGATTTCTTACTGATTTCATATTATCACCTCCACTGAGCTGCAAGTTAAATGAGAGAAGAAGCTATTATGTTTTATTCACTTTCTTTTATCCAGTGTCTAGCACAATACCTGAGCTACATTAGATATTTATGACAGAATGAATGAATGAATTTGAGGGCAATACCATGGCAAATATAAACACAATTGTGTGTTCCAAAGGGGCAATCACACCAAACATGGTCCTTAACACAGAAAACAGGTGGAGAGAAGATGAAATTGTACTGTAGATTCCTCAGAGAACATGTTTTTGTGTGTTACCGCAGTCCTAAAGCTCTAGATAGATTCTGAGTGGATAACAGTCAATCCTTGAGCAATAAGGTGGTTAAAAGAACTGAATAAATAATTTTTAAAGTATTTCCTCAAGATATTGGACACTGACACAGGCACTATTCTTAGTCTGGGGATCTATTCTATTAAATTAGCAGAGGCATGGGGAGGTTTCACAGATGGAAAAAGTGAAGAATGAAGCAATTACTAAGTGCAGATAAGTTTATGAGCAATTTTGAGCCCGCAGTTGTAACATTAGCTCTTTCCCTCTCATTCCAAAAAGTATTTTACAATGCAAGTGAGACTAAGGTTATTATTAAAATAATCTTTCATTCAGTCCAATTTGTGAATACATAAACCATTCACAAACTTCAATACTTTATTATTAGCTGTATTTTGTGAATATATGTTTTCATTGATTAAAATGTACCTGTGTGTCTTGACAGTAAAGTTGGAAGTTATTTCATTACCTATTGATTGACTCACCAAACATCTTTCCTTCACTGGCAACCTTCAAAAAGGAGCTCTAAGATTCAGTGCTTAGTTTTTAGTGTTTCAGAAATATATACTAAATATTATATATTTCTCAAAAAAAATAATCTTTTAATGCAATGTGATACCTTGGATTGGATCCTGACCAGAAAAAGAGTATAAGTGGGAAAGTTGTGAAAATCTGAATAGACTGTGTAGATTAGTCTATTATACCAATGTTAATTTCTTAGTTTTGAGAAATGTACCACGGTTATGCAACATATTAACATTAGGGAACACTGGGTGAGAACCATGCAGGAAAACTCTGTATTATCTTTGCTGCTGCTAAGTCACTTCAGTCATGTCTAACTCTGTGCAACATCATAGAAGGCAGCCCACCAGGCTCCCCCGTCCCTGGGATTCTCCAGGCAAGAACACTGGAGTGGGTTGCCATTTCCTTCTCCAATGTATGAAAGTGAAAAGTGAAAGTGAGGTCGCTCAGTTGTGTCCCACTTCGTGACCCAATGGACTGCAGCCCACCAGTCTCCTCCGTTCATGGGATTTTCCAGGCAAGAGTACTGGAGTGGGGTGCCAGTGGCCTTCTTTGCAACTCTCTGTTAATCAAAAACGATTGGGAAAAAATGTTAATATTTCCTCATTCTTACAAAGATCCTTTGGAACTCCTACTACCATGAAAAACAGGTTAACTGGTTCCCATACTCATTACATATTTATCATCTGAAAAACACGCAGTGAGGACAACAAAGAGCCTACACCAGTGAATTCCCAGCAAAGAACGTCATCACGCACTTCAATAAGTAAACACACGCTTACAGCTGTTCCAGTGTTACTGCCTGGCCATTGCAGGGAAAAGGAATAAAGTGCCAGGATATAAAATTGATTTTTTACTTCTTCTGCTAGCTAATAATGCCTAACATCTATCTTACTTTTAAGATCAAGGCCAGGAACTAAGACACAGCTAGGAGAGAAAAAAATAAAATCAATATTATGCATTATCCCTTATCCACATATGATTCATGCTAAAGTTAACACTGTGGATACAGGAGGGAGCTAGTCCTATCAATTTAGAATTAGTTTTCAAGACTAAGGTTGAACATCATTTCCATGTGCCAAGGTTATGTTTTTGCTACATTAAAAAGTGAATGTGTACACATGTGTGGGGAGGAGTGTAATGTGCTGCAGATTAGGCCAGATGCCAGAACAGACTGTAGGAGATATGAACAATGGTTTTTTTTGTCTACACCTTCTTGTAACTGTGAAAGTGAAAGCGTTGCTCAGTCGTATCCAAGTCTTTGCGACACCATGGACTGTAGCCCCCCAGGCTCCTCTCTCCATGGAATTCTCCAGGCAGAATACTGGAGTGGGTTGCCATTCCCTTCCCCAGGGGGTCTTCCCGACCCAGGGATTAAATCCAGGTCTCCTGCATGGGCAGACAGCTTCTTTACCATCTGAGCCACCAGGGAAGCCACTTCTTATCACTGACTGGGTACACATTGTGGTGGTCAGAATCTGGAGGACACATAAACAGCATCGGGTATTCATATTTTCATTTAATGAGCATGCATTAAACACCTACCTACTGTGTGCTTAGAGGAAGCTACCAAAAAATAAATGTAATATTGCAAGGTATAAAAACCTACAGAGCAGTAGACTGAAGTAATGATCTAATATTTCTTTCCTTTATGTAATACATAATTCTCCCTGACATTGGTAGGACTTGAGAAATAATAGAGAATGAAAAATTGCATTTTATTTCCACTGATACCCTGTCTTCAGCAGAATCTGCTCAGTTTAGGTGCAGTTCCATGATTCACAGCCTTAATGTGGGCACAGCGGCATCAGGAAATATAGGAATGCTTGTGTCAGAGGCTTCATCCTAAACTGATGGGATGCTTCTTGGCATGCTGGTATTCTAGATGGCAAATAATGCGACGATAATGTTTAGAGTGAGGTTCAGAATTTTTGAACGCTAAATGAGCTTTCTATATTCAAGGATAGAAATGAAACCCATTCTCAATATCACAGTTTGTAAACTTTCAGAAAAGCGACTACAGGTTCTGATTTTGAAGTTTATATTTCAATTATAATGCAAACCTAAAATTCTGGATGAGAACGTCTAACACTCCCTGGACATGCTACATGGGAGACACTGCGATAAGGACTCATGTAATCCTCACCGATTAAATTATGCCATAAAACCTGTCATTAATACCTCATTTGTTAGATGAGACACCACGTCTTAGGGAGGTAAAGAAAATGACTCTAAGTTAAATGGCTGGTCAGTGGTGATCCATGGTTCAAACTCAGACTGTCAAAGTCCAGAGTACACAGTCATAATCACTCCTCTGAACAATGCTGCTTTTCAGCTTTAATTTAATCATAATTTAATTACTACCCCAGAATTTCTTTGCCTCTAAAATAACAAACAATATTGTTGTCCCTACTTACTTAGAGCATTTTTCTACTATGAAACATATTATGACAATGACCTTATCCTGGTTCTTTTAGGCCTTCCTTAGTAGAGAAAGGTTTTTTGTTTGTTTTTTTTCCCCAGCATTTAAAAAAAAGATAAACCTTTAAATGATAAAAAGAGAAAGGGGAAGAAAAGTTGAATGTTGCGATTAGAAGAAGAAACTTCAGAGCTACAAATGGGATAGCAAGCAAAAATATGTGGATAGTACTTGTTGGTCTGCACCACTCACAGAGGCCTGAAGAGGCTCTGCCAGTATTGCAACTCTTGTACACACAGAGAGGGGAAGACCAACTGGTCCTTGGGGCCACATGATGATAGGTGTTCTGTGAGGCATGTGGCCCCAGAGTTGTGAGAGGGAGCAAGACAAAGCCCTCCTCTCTGCACAGAGAGTTAGTATGGACCAGCATGCCCGGCACCAGCACTGAGAATGCGCACTGTAAGAGAGCCATGAGAAGTGCCATATTTTGAGATTGCATGTGGGTGCCTTTTCCCAGTGACCAAAGAGCTAACACTTGCAAACTTAGAGTCAAGAGAGATGACAATGCTTCTCACAAAGAGCCGGTATGACCTGCAGAGGGACTCAGTGATCATACACCACGGAGGCAGTGAGTTGAGTCCCACTCTGCCCTGCCCTTTACACAAGGAGTGGCCCAAGCACCTCCCAAGGAAGAAGAGATTTTTTTTAATTGGTGGAAAATTGCTTTGCAACGGTGTGTTGGACTCTGCCCTACAGCAGCAGCATGAATCAGGCATAACTATACATACGTCTCCTCCCTCTCACACTTCCTTTCCTCCCCCCATCCCACCTCTCTAGATTATCACAGAACATGAGGCTGGACGCCCTGTGTTATACAGCCACTTTCCAGCCTTCTGTCATTTTACACATGATAGTGTATGTATGCCGTTGCTACTTTCTCAATTTGGCCCACCCTCACTTTCCCCCACTCTGTCCACGTCTGTTCTCTACTAGGTTCGTTAGTCCCATTTATCTATATTCCATATATATGCATTGATATATGATACTTGTTCTCTTTCTGACTTACTCTGTATAAGGTTCTAGGTTCATCTACCTCACCACAATGGACTCAAACTCATTTCTTTTTATATGGCTGAATAATATTCCACTGCATATATATATGTGTGTGTGTGTGTGTGTGTGTGTGTACCACATCTGGAAGAAGAAGTTTTGAACAGAAATTAATCAAAGAAATTTTAGAGTAAATGCAATGAAAGGGAAAAAAAGACGCCTGGAAAAACGATTCCAGCAGGGTAAGCTTCGGCAAGCATCACATGCAAGATGAGTCATGTGATCCAGCCAATGCCTCCATTGGATAGAACTCAAGGAGCTAGAATCTTACCCAAGGAAAATCAAGGTTGAGAAGGAAAAAACCCTTCTCCCTCCCAACCTAGATCACATCATAGAGGTGCTGGTTGTTCAATAATCATAAAATGTAATTAATAGACCATTCAAGCTCACTGGGAAGTGGTTGCAGAAAGTTGAAGCCTTTGCCATTGAGCTCTTTCCTTCATAAACTGACTGTATGATCAGCTGCTGCAGCTGCTAAGTTGCTTCAGTCGTGTCTGACTCTATACGACCCCATAGACGGCAGCCCACCAGGCTCCCCCATCCCTGGGATTCTCCAGGCAAGAACACTGGAATGTGTTGCCATTTCCTTCTCCAATGCATGAAAGTGAAAAGTGAAAGTGAAGTCGCACAGTCGTGTCTGACTCTTAGCGACCCCATGGACTGCAGCCCACCAGGCTCCTCCATCCATGGGATTTTCCAGGCAAGAGTACTGGAGTGGGGTGCCAGGTACCTGGAATTATCTATGTCTGCAGAGTAGCCACATCTATCTTGTTAAAAGTTAATAATCTTTGGGATGCTGAAAGAAAATGAGGGAAAGCTGGTCCCTTCCCTTTTAAGGCAAGAGTGCTTCTTTACAGATATTTTTAGCTTTTTCATGTGCTATGTGATATTTTAAATAAGTACCCCCAGAAAGGGGCTGAAGAGAGAGAAATGTACCCTCCAAAGGCAAGCAATCAGTCCAGAATGATTCCTGTGCAACATGAACCCTCTGTCTCAATACTGTTATTTATAGCAGCACTTGGTTGAAATCCCCAGGCGGCTTCTCTTTCTGTGAAACTGGAAGTGAGAAGTGCTTCGGGGATAGGCCTTCCAGGCACCTCAGAGCTGCTGGAAGATCCCCACCAACAACTCCGACAACGGGTGTCAAAGTCCCCATCTGTGTGCACAGTGTGGGTACTTCCTCCTGTTCTCTGCCCAGTCCGGATGTGAATGAGTGAATCTGGTACACACGTGTCAGCTCTTCCTCTTGAAAAGGAAGGGGAGCCTGTGGGGAGTGATGATGATGTGTGTATGTGCGTGTGTGTGTGTGTGTGTGTGTGTGTGTGAGCTGATGAAATGAAATTCTAGTCAATTTTTCTGACTTTTTTCATTTGCATCCAAATGATCCTGCTCTTCCTCATACTGTTATCTTGAGGATGGAGACCTGTTGCCTCTTTAAATATGATGTTTTACTATCGTTGTTCCTATGATTTTCACTCACTTACTGGAGCACATGCTGCATTTGGATTGCATTCCCAAGGGATTCCAGCCCATGATTATGAAGAACAAGGGCTTCAGAATTATATACGGAAGAGTTCCCATTCTGAGCCTGCCTATTACCCGTCATTCAGTGACACGTGCTGAGCACCTACTACATGCCAGCTGTGCAAGTTCTCCCGGCTTTTGTGTTGTAACCTGGGTAACAGCTGACACCGAAGTGAATGCCACCCTATGTCCAAGATGGGGTCGAGGGTCGTGAAGAAAAGGAAACTAAGGTGAAGGGTGGCCAGGGAAGGTGGGCTGAGGACACTTTACAGGAAGGATGGGCCACACCAAACTCCTCGGAAAGGACGAGCTGTACAAATAGGGAGAGCAGGGCCAGCAACAGAAATGTCCTCTTGGAGAGTGAAAAAAAAAAAAAAAAACACTTATACAGATGAAAAAACAGTGTCAGAAGAGCACACAATTAGATAACCTTGGTGAAAGCCTTTGAGCTTTGGATTGCAAACTAAATACAGGGATAGTAATACATAAACTGGGGGACTATTGTAAAGCCTGGAACAAAAATTTCTAAGGGGCTCATTACATGCCTGGTTCCAAGTAGGTGGGCTAGTCATTTTCAATTTTCCATCCCTTCTCTCTCCATCCTGTGGGCTGGCTCTACATCCTAGGCATTCTGACCTCTGTGAACCACACTTTCCAGGCTCCCTCGGAGGCTTAGCCACAGGCCAGGAGGAGCGAGGGCATTTCCTTTCTGCTTTCTTCCTGCTTTGGTGCTATGGCTCTGTCAGGAGCTGTACTTCTCCAAGAGTATAGCTTTGTGCTATTGCAATTTATAATAAGAAATGCATATTTGGTCTTCATCCACCTTCCTGTCTCAGAATTCCTAAATTCCTGGGATTTCCTAGTGATTGGTGTGATAAAAGTGCCTTTTATTATTCATAACAAGACTCTTTCACTCACCCTTGAGTGTATGTTAATGAAGGGGTTTGAAAAGTCCCTATATAATTTTAAGATGGTGGCTGGTTGCCAGGGAACCAATTTATTTAAAAAATTTTTAAAGTATTTTGTATTTTCATACAATTCTAAAGGTTGCTTTCCATTTACAGTTATTACAGAATACTGGCTATATTCCCCCTGTTGAACAATATATCTTTGAGCCTATCTTATACCCCAAAACTTGTACCTTCTTCTCCCCTACCCAACACTGCCCCTCTGCACTGGTAACCACTAGTTTGTTCTCTATATCTGAATCTGCTTCTTTTTCGTTTATTCATTAAGTATTTTTTTAGATTCCACATGTAAGTGATATCATACAGTGTTGTCCTTCTCTGCCTGACTTTTAGCATAATGCCCTCCAAGTTCATTCATGTTGCTGCAAATGGCAAAATTTTGTTCCTTTGTATGGCTGAGTAGTATTTCATTTTGTATCTGTGTGTGTATGTATGTGTGTATATATATATATAAAACATCTTCTTTGTTGATGAATGCTTACATAGTTTCCATATCTTGGTGTTTGTAAATAATGCTGCTGTAAGCACTGGGGTGAGTGTAGTTTTTCTAGTTAATGTTCCCCTTTCTTTTTTTTGTTTTTTTGGATGTATACCCAGAAGTAGAAATGCTGGGTCATAAAGGCTCCCTGACTTCAGACTATACTACAAAGCTACAATACGCAAAACAGTATGATACTGGCACAAAAACAGACACGTTGATCAATGGAACAAGATAGAAAGCCCTGAAATAAACCCAGGCACTTATGGTTAATTAATCTATGGCAAAAGAAGCAAGAATATACAATGAAGAAAAGACAGTTTCTTTAAAAAGTGGTGATGGTAAACTGCACAGCTGTATGTAAGAGAATAAAATTAGAACATTCTCTAATATAATACACAAAAATAAACTCAAAATCCATTAAAGATCTAAATGTAAGACCAGATACTATAAAACTCCTAGAGGACAACATGGGCAGGGACACTCTTTGATATAAATCACAGCAAAATATTTTTTGGGGTGGTCTGTCTCCTAAAGTAAAGGGAATAAAAGCAAAAATAGACAAATGAGAGCTAATCGAGCTTAAAACTTTTTGAACAAAAAAGGAAACCACTGACAAAATGAAAAGACAATACTGAAAGGGAGATAATATTTGCAAATGATATGCCCAATCATGGAATAATATTCAATGTATATAAACAGCTCATACAATTCTACATCAAAGAATCAAACAATCAGATTAAAAATTGGGCAGAAGACCTGGATAGACATTTTTCCAAAGAGGAAATGCAGATAGTCAACAGGTATATGAAAAGATGCCCAACATCGCTAGTTGTTAGAGAAATGCAAATCAAAATTACGATAAAATGTCACCTCACACCTATCAGAATGGCTATCATCAAAAAGAACACAAATAACAAATGTTGGTGAGAATGTGGAGAAAAGGGATACTTTGTACCCTGTTGACGGGACTGAAAATTGGTACAGTCATTATGGAAAACAGTAAAGAGGTTTCTCAAAAGTAAATAAAAATAGAACTACCAGGAGAACTAATATTAACTATTAGATTGCAATTTTCAGCCCCACCTCCCACCCCACCTCCTCCACCTCTGGGGTGGGGAGAGGGGCTGGAGACTGAGTTCTATTACTAGTGGCCACTGATGTAATTGATCCTGCCGATGTAATGAAGCCTCTGTAAAAACCCAAAACGACAGGTGGAGAGCTTCCCAGTTGGTCAGCACGTGGAAATGTTGAGAGAGTGAGTGGTGTGCCCAGGGAGAGTGCAGAAGCTCTTCCTCCCTGTCCACATAGTTTTCATGAAATGCATCATTTTTATAGGGCTGTTCCTGAATCATATCCTTTTATATTAAGCCAATAACCTTAGGTAGTAAGCTGTTTTTCTGAGTCCTGTGAGCCATGTTAGCAAAAAATAGAACCTGAGGAGAGGATTGAGGAACATCCGATTTATAGCTAGTAAATCAGAAGCGCAGATAGGAAGCTGGACTTGCAACTGGTGTCTGAAAGGGGCTGTGGTCCACCTTGTGGTACGAATCCCTTAAACTGAAGAACTGAATTAAATTGTAAGACATACAGATAGAGTCACAGAATTGTTTGATGCATTAAAAAACCCATAGATCCAGTGTCAGAAATGAAGTGACTTTATAATAAAGTGTTGACAGCAGAGACACACTGGAGTATAATTTTCCTAATGTTAGCACCTAATAGGAAGTTCTTCCTCCATGGTTGGGTTCTTTTGGGCTCTTTCCACACCATATGTCTTTTTAATGTTATGGATACATAGCCGTTGCTTTCCACAGGTGGTGTGTCTCTGGATGCACTACCCTAAATTCATTTGTTTGCTATTTTGTTTCTCTAGTTCTGATTATTCCTCTGTAGACAGTAGTGTCCTTAAAATTTCTTAAATTGAACCATTTGGCAGAAATTCTCTTCCCTACTAAGGCCAGAGTAATACAGTAGGCATTCAATGAATGTTATTATTATTATTGTCACTGTTGTTGTCTATACCCTTATACTTCTGAAGGAGATCAGCCCTGGGATTTCTTTGGAAGGAATGATGCTAAAGCTGAAACTCCAGTACTTTGGCCACCTCATGTGAAGAGTTGACTCATTGGAAAAGACTCTGATGCTGGGAGGGATTGGGGGCAGGAGGAGAAGGGGACGACAGAGGATGAGATGGCTGGATGGCATCACTGACTCAATGGACGTGAGTCTGAGTGAACTCCGGGAGTTGGTGATGGACAGGGAGGTCTGGCGTGCTGCGATTCATGGGGTAGCAAAGAGTCAGACACGACTGAGTCCCTGAACTGAACTGAACTGATACCCTTATACCTAACTAACCCAACTCATAAGCAAACTAATAGTACTAGATTTCAGGTTTACCAGAAGGTATGAATCCCTTAAAACATGGTCACATCCAGAATACTGAGGGACTCGATATTTTTAGGTGCCAATGTATTAAACTTCATATCCTTATGATTTCCTCCATAAGCATGCAATCCGATAGCTCCATGGCCACATTGAGCCTAAAGAGAAGAAGAAGACAGACTCCCATAGGTGCATTCTTCCAGTCTGTACTAGTTTCCTGTGATGGTTATTAAAAGAAAAAATTACAAGCTGGGAGGCTTATAACCACAGAAATGTCTTATCTCACAATTCTGGAGCGGGAAGTCTGAAATCAAAGTGTAGGTGGGGCCACAGTGGCTCCAGAGTCTCTAGAGGAGAAACTTCCCCTGCCTCTTTCAGCTTCTGGAGGCTGTCAGCATTCCTTGGCTTGAGGCCACAGCCTCCAGGCTCTGCCTCTGTGATCACATTGCCTTCTCCTCCTCTTTATCTTTTCCAATGTGTGTCTTTCCAGGATACACATCATTCCATTTAAGGCCACACAGATAATCCAGGATGATCTCTTTCTTTCAAGATCCTCAACTAATCCTATTTTTTGCCACCTAAGGTAATACTTAGGGATTAGAACTGGGACCTGTCTTCTAGGAGAATCACCATTAAGCCCATGACACACTTTATTCTTTATTTTTCTATTTTTTGCTGCTCTCACATGCCATAAACTTTCTCTCCTCTGTTCTTTTTCCCCATCTGAACCTAGACAATAGAATGTCTTTGTTTATTTCTTCTTTCATTTCTCCAAAGCTGAGAAGCCTGGCTCATTTAATGCACAGAAGAACACTTTCTATTTCTTTTGTTGAAAATAGTTTTGCCTAGTAATACAAAAGATCCTCAAACATTTTATAAAATTTTCCTTAGGGGAAAATAAAAGATCCCAGAGGAAAATTGGTTCATTTTATAACCTGGTGAGTTAAAGGTGTAAAGGATAGAGAACAAGAAGATGTGAAAGTCTCTCAGTCATGTCCATCTCTTTGAGACCCCATGGACTATGTAGTCCATGGAATTCTCCAGGCCAGAATACTGGAGTGGGTAGCCTTTACCTTCTCCAGGGGCTCTTCCCAACCCAGGGATTGAACCCAGGTCTTCTGCATTGCAGGCAGATTCTTTACCAGCTGAGCCACAAGGGAAGCCCAAAGGATAGGGATTTCATAATATTAATTCATATTATCATCTGTGAAAAGTAACATATTAAGCTTATCTTGGAAAATACTTAATCTGATCTTTAGCATGAGCCATATTTATACAAAGTTCTGAAGCTCTATCTACAAGAATATAAGAAATAATAACATATATCATTATAATGAAGAAAGGAAAAAATTTCTAAATGTCTATGTTTCAATCCTGATGTACTTACCTCACAGATAGTCCTTGTTTATTTTTATCTTTTCAGTCACACAGTGAAAAATTCAGGCTCCGTGGTGTGGTGAAAAGAGAAGAATCAGGTTTTTAGCATCCTTTCTGCCACTAAGAAGGCAAAAAATTCAGTTTTAGCAAAGAACACTTTGAACCTCATTGTCTGCTGTTCAATTAAATGAAGGAGAAATAGATGTCCATCTTTCTCTCAAATGGAAAGCTTTTAATCCATCTGCCCTCCATTTGAATGCTGTCTCTCAAATTGACAAATGATTCTGCTTTTGATGAAAGAGTTTTTGTACAACTTCAAAATATTAAAGTGTATTGATATTGATATTAAAAAGCAAACCCCAAAATAAATAAAACCACTATCTTCAGGCCAATGTTTGTAAATTACTGTAGCTCTTTCTTAAAAATTCAAAAGAGACCAAGATTGTTTGTTTCCTCTCATTTGCCTTTGTTTTGTTCCCCTACTATGCATGGAAGGGTAAAGAGGCACCATAAAAAAGGAAGAGAAAATAAACAGATGATCAATCAAATGACTGAAAGTTTTGTTTTGTTTTTCTTTAACCCAGAAACCCAGACGCTAATTATTCTGCCAGCCTTCCTACAGTTTGTACAGGGATAACAAGGAAGCAAAGTTTATATTGTGAGTTCTAAAAATGTTTACCTATGTGAAAGTCTCTTCATGATTTCTGTCTCAGCTGTACACTGAATTCTTTTAAACATCTCTAATACAGCATCATTCTTTACAAATCTCTTTGAGTCCCTTCAGCTTTCTCATTTCAGTTTCATCTGGTTAGCTCTTTTCAGGGCCACCTGTTGTAAGAACTGTTACTTCACCAGAACCCAGAAAATTGTGTTCCTTTTTAAAAAATATATTTAAAATATTTAAATGTTTGTAAACCTTTTTTAAAGTAACAGCTCCACTAATGCTAAAACTTCAGCCAGACCGCTGGTAGCCTTCTGGGTTTGAGGTTCCATCACGTTAATTCCTCTACAGAAAACAAAGCTAAGAAAAGTTGAGGTCTAATTTTGATTTGGCTTTTGCAGAGGTGGCAACTCTAGGGAAGTCATTTCACTCCTCGGGCCCTATTTTGATCTTTTTTTTTTTTTTTTTTTTTGCACTGTGAGACATGTAGAGCTGTAGATTCCTGACCAGGGATGAAACTCGTACCCCTTGCAGTGGAAGTGCAGGATTTTAAACACTAGACCATCAGGGAATTCCCCTAAGGCCCTATTTTGAAACTACATTTATTATAACTACCTCTTTCACATGCAACATTCTTAAATCAATTCAGTATTAGGTCAACTGACTGCAAGGAGATCCAACCAGTCCACCCTAAAGGAGATCAGTCTTGGGTGTTCATTGGTAGGACTGATGTTGAAGCTGAAACTCCAATACTTGGGCACCTGATGTGAAGAGCTGACTCATTTGAAAATACCCTGATTCTGGGAAATATTGAGGGCAGGAGGAGTAGGGGACGATAGAGGATGAGATGGTTGGATGACATCACCGACTCAATGGACATGGGTTTGTGTGGACTCCAGGAACTGGTGATGGATAGGGAGGCCTGGCGTGCTGGGGTCACAAAGAGTTGGACATGACTGAAAGACTGAACTGATGTCAGAAAAAATACAGAAATTGAGAGAGTAACATTTTAAATTGGTAGCCACAGTTGGCCAGCTAGAACCTGCAGACTCTCTCCTTGTGTTTCCAGGGGACATAGATGCAAGACTGCTGAATTCTATAAAAGAAAGTAGTTCAAACATCCCAAGACTGTCTTCCCTACTCAGGAGAGGTATTGTGCTTGCTGAAGCTAATCACTATGTTTGACTGATAAAATATGGCCAGAATCAGGGTAGATGTTCTCCTAAACTGAGTTTGTAGAAACTATAATTACAAAGGCTAGTATAAGGCATGATTTTGGGGTTACACTGCAAATGTGAATTACTGATTTTCCTTAAGTTATATTTCTTTTCAGAGATGGCCTCTGGCTCCTGCCGTATCTCCAAGTTCCAAGGAAAGTGTAGGAAACACAGTGGGACTGTCAAAAAAAAAAAGCTCATTCATTCAGATATCACTTAGTTATTGAAAAGCATTCTCCTAGTTTCCTCCTCTGCATTTGGGAGCAAACCAGTCCAGGAAAAGGGAACAGTAAATTCAAAGACTTCATGGGCACAAAAGAACTGAGATTGTTGGGCAATCGTAAGGAATCTGTTTTTTAAAAGAGAAAAAAGAAAGTCCATTTTTCCTAATTAGGGGAATTTTAGTGTAAAGCTGATTTCTAAACAGCTTTTGCACACTAGTATTAATTTATATTTTACCAGAGACTGTCTAATAAGCACATTTTACTTATTGCTAAAGCATAGTTTTCCAAAATGTAAATTCTCACACAAATGTAAAATGAAACATGAACTCTTGTGGAAGATTTTATTCAACTTTTTAGTTCTGGGGCAACCAGTGAAATACTAAGGTCAATTCGAAGAGTATTTGTAAATCTACAGATCAATTTACAGTCAATTTAGTAAAGGGAGTGTCTTCCCTGATAGCTCAGGTGGTAAAGAATCCACCTGCAATGCAGGACACCCCGGTTCAATTCCTGGGTCAGAAAGAGACCCTGGAGAAGGGAAACTAAGATCAATTTGAAGAGTGTTAAGGGATCTAGGTATGTATAGTCAATTCAGTAAAGGAAAGTTAGGATAAGATTACTGAATTAGATACAAAGTTAGTCATTGTCCTATTGGATAGTAAGCCATACTTTTGGGATTATCTTTTAACCACATGATATTGTTTGCATCTTGACTGGATAGAAATCTACATGTTAACATTACCTTCACTAAACTGAGGTTTTAATGAGTAGTAAACGAAACCTTGGCTTCCCAGGTGGCTCAGAGGTAAAGAATCCACCCATCAATTCAGGAGACATGAGATTAATCCCTGGGTCGGGAAGATCCCGGGGAGAAGGAAATGGCAACCCACTCCAGTACTCTTGTCTGGGAAATCCCATGGACAGAGGAGCCTGGAAGGCTACAGTCCACGGGGTCACACAGAGTCGGACAACAACAGCAAGTAAGAACTGGGATTGGTCCAGTGTTTCTATACAACCTTGAAAGGGTGTGTCACTTACCTTTTGCCTTATTTCCAAGTTTCAGATATTTTTCTCTTAACACAATTTGACTTTGAGAGAAATGCTTTTAAAAAGGATAATGAGACATACGTGTCGTTGCTCAATATATGTTAGTTTATATCATCTTTAGAAATTCAGGACATAAAGATTCTTATTCATGGAAACTTAGATAAGTGAAGTATCTCCTTTTCCCCTGCTCATCTTTTTTGTTTCAATAATCTCTTTTGTTTTCTTTAAATCAATTGAAGCTGGGATTTGTTTCTTTTTCTCCAAGCACAGTCCTCACTGATAGCGAATCAAAGCTCAGGGGAACAGCTGTTTGAGTTCATTGCAGTCCAGTATTTGATGTTGTTCAATGGATTGTTCTTATTAGAAACAAATCACTTTTTATTTTGAAGACACTGTTTTGGCCAATAGTTGATAAAGTAGAGGGTTAATTAAGTCCACGTAGAGGTCCTCACACCTCAGGATCCAGCTTCTCTAGAGAATGTGTGTAGGAATTCTGAGCCTCTATTATCATCAAAGCCTTAATTTCTCCAAACTGTGTAAGGGAGGTGGAGAGAGTGCCTGTGAGCTAAGCTTTTGTATATGTCTTAGGTTTAAAATAGAAAAAGCACTTCCCTTTTGGAAGCATCCACATTTCCCTTGCTTCCTGGACTTGAATCCAAACACAGGAATGAGAAGCATTTCCCAGCTTTTCCTGTCAGAGATTGAAGGGGATCACAAGTCTTCAGTGTCTTTTATGACGATGTGATACATCAGAACACTCATCAAGTGTTCTGATGAGAACACTTCCTTTCTCCCTGTCTCCCTTACTTCATAAGATGCCTGCCTCTTAACTCATTGTCCATTATCAAAGAGATGAGGATCATAAGGAAATAATTACCTACTCATGACAAGGAGCGGGGGATGGCTTTACACTTTTAAAAATGAAGGTAAACACTAATATTACTCAAAATGAATTGTGATGTGAGTTTATTAATCTAACCTCCACAAAGACGTTGGAAGTTTCTGCAAACCACCAAAATAGAGGGTACTAATTAATTTCAACAGCACAATAAATTTCAGCGCCAAAGTAACTCAAACTCTTCTTTTTAGACACAGCTACTCTGTTCAATGAAGCTTCGATTTGTACCCTGCAGCAAAAGTATAGCTCCTGAGGCCACATTATAAGGCTAGGCCTTATTCCTTTGACCAGGCTGCTCTGTGAAGTCATTTGCAATCCATTTTCTTTTAATTGGAAACAAATTAGTACTGTCTGGAGAGAACAATGCCCACATTGAACCACCCTCTTTTCGTGGAGAGTAACACAAACAGTATGTGAGTTTTTTTTTTTTTTAACATTTCCTTTTTAGCTACAACTTTTGAGCCTCCTATTATGTTATGTGGCCTCTAGGGTTCCCCTCTAAGCAAGCCATTAATGCTAATGTGAAAATCTTGCAATGTTTGGAATAAATTAAGCACATGATGTACCCTAATTATTTTACAGGTATTACCGCTTTGCTGGGTAGATTGTGAACAGGAAGTTAACTGAAAACATTTCTAATCATCTGGTAGACATTAAGCTGAAAGGTTCTCTGTCTGCACCCATTGCTTAAACTCCGTTTAGTAAACAGACTGCACACAGTTAACTGCTCTGACTTCTCTCTTTGATATGACTGTATAAATAAAAGACCACACTGCTGTGTGTATTTCCATTTATGAAGCTTATAACCACAGGATTGTGCGATCATTAAATGTCTGTGTTGTGGTAGTGAGTCTGCTGAGCATAAATGTCAATTAGTGCCCATGGGACAGAAGATGAGTCAACTACCTACTGTCTTCAAGAACATGATGATTACTTTATAGCTTCTCTAACTCAAAGGTTATTCTTAAAAGGAAGTCGAGGTTAGGTAAGAGATCAAAACCTTCATTTACTTAAAACTAAACTCTTCAAGGGGTGGCCCTTGCACCCCTGGCATCAGAATTACCAAAGGTCTCTGTGAGATATTCACATTTCTATACTTAATCCTACCTTGATCTTCTGAATGAGAATTATTCAACTTCAGGCTCCAGATTCTACATTATTCAAGATTTGCCCCTGGGGCAAGGAGATTATTCTACAGTCATGTTTAAGGCATATATGCTGAAGGGTAGCTCTAATAAAAATGATAGTCCAGCTAGTTATATCTACAAACCAGAATGGTCAAAGCCAAGCTGGTGAAAGAATTTAGAAAGAATTAAAAAGTTAATCTCACTTACTGGAGCGTAGTTGGATTGTCTTACCCAGTAGTCCAAGGGAATTAACACCTTTTAAGGGAATGAGATACAGTAGTAGTAATACTTGTCTAGTTCTCATAAATGTTCATTGACAGCTTACTTTGGCAGATAGGTCAAAATTTTGAAAGTAATACTGAAAGCTTGGCCTCTGTGCACCACTGCCAAATCAAATCTTGGAAACAGAGTTTTGGGTGAAATAGAAAAGAATAGCTTTAGAGCTTTGCCGGGCAATGGGGACCCAGTAGGTTCCTGCCTGTAAAAACTAGGTGTCCCCGTGCAGCAGGAGTTGATGAGGAGTTTTATAACAATGGTTCAAGGGTAGGGTTGCTGTTGAGCTTAGGTTGTGCAAAGCTTTGTGATTGTTGTTCAGTCACACAGTCGTGTCCAACTCTTTGCAACTCCATGGACTGCAGCATGCCACTCTTCCCTGTCCTTCTCCAGCTCCCAGAGCTTGCTCAAATTCAAGTCCACTGAGTCAGTGATGCAACCCAACCATCTAGTCCTCTATGGCCCCCTTCTCCTCCTGCCTTCAATTTTTCCCAGCATCAGGGTCTTTTCTAATGAGTTGGTCTTTGCATCAGGTGGCCAAATTACTGGAGCTCCAGCTTCAGCATCAATCAGGATTGATTTCCTTTAGGACTGACTGGTTTGATCTCCTTGCAGTCCAAGGGACTCTCAAAGTCTTCTCCAACACCATAGTTCAAAAACATAAATTCTTCATCACTCAGCCTTCTTTATGGTCTGACTCTCTCATCCATACATGACTACTGGAAAAACCATAGCTTTGCCTATATGAAACTTTATTGGCAAAGTAATGTCTCTGCTTTTTAATACACTGTCTAGGTTGGTCATAGCTTTTCTTCCAAGGAGCAAGCCTCTTTCAATGTCATCGCTGCAGTCACCATCTGCAGTGATTTTGGAGCCCCCAAAAATAAAGTCTGTGACTGTTTCTGTTGTTTCCTCATCTATTTGCCATGAAGCTATGGGACTGGATGCCATGATCTTTTTTTTTTTTTTTTTTTAATGTTGAGTTTTAAGTCAACTTTTTCACTCTCCTCTTTCATCTTCTGAAGAGGCTCTTTTGTTTCTCTTCGCTTTCTGCCATAAGGGTGGTGTCATCTGCATATCTGAGGTTATTGACATTTCTCCCAGCAATCTTGATTCCAGTTTGTGCTTCTTCCAGCCCAGCATTTGGCTTGATGTACTCTGCATATAAGTTAAATAAGCAGGGTGACGATATACAGCCTTTACATACTCCTTTCCCAATTTGGAACCAGTCTGTTGTTCCACGTCCAGTTCTAACTGTTGCTTCTTGACCTACATATAGGTTTCTCAAGAGGAAGGTCTGCTACTGCTAAGTCACTCCAGTCATGTCTGACCCTGCGTGACCCCATAGACTGCAGCCCACCAGGCTCCCCAGTCCCCGGGATTCTCCAGGCAAGAACACTGGAGTGGGTTTCCATTTCCTTCTCCAATGCATGAAAGTGAAAAGTGAAAGTGACGTTACTCAGTCGTGTCCGACTCTTAGCTACCCCATGGATTGCAGCCCGCTCATTGGCTTACATCTCCTCTCTTCCCTAGTTAAGAACTGTTTTACTTTGCCATCTGGAATTCAAGGAAGGTCATGGAGGCTGGAGTTTGTTCCCTAAAACAGGAAACACAGGACAGAAAGCCTTCCGTGCCCAGGGTCCTATTGGGTTTTAAAGTGTCATTTGAGTCAGACTATAGCCCAGATCAGCTTATCGCCAAGGGTTTGGCAGCTCTCTAGGTTACCCAGAGCAGATGTGTGCCATGACCCTCAGGTAACCTGGTACACACAAGCTATTTGTCTCCATGTCCAGAAGATATACACTAGGAACTAACTGTTTCTACCCCTATGATTTGTATATTCTGGAAAATAAATGTTATTTCTTTTTATTTTGTTCTCAACTGAAATTTGTGTCACGTCATTATTATTACTGGCATGGTATTTGCTCAGTAAAACTTACCTTGTCTGTTAAATTTCCCAAAAGGCTTGTGTTTTGAGAGGTGTCATTTGAACAGTTATGTTTTTCTTTCATTTAAAAATCAAACCTGTAAAAGAAATGTTCTTCAACTACTATAGTGAAGTGAAACTATTTCTCAAGCATCACCTAGGATACATTTCTTAAAGACTACATATAGTTTGCTACATTTATTACCTAACTAGGACATTTTATAAGAAACTTTTTTGACTTAAATACACTCTTTTTTGACTTTCTGTCATATTTTCAGATACCTAACTGCTTATTCTGGGGTATTAGCTCAAACTAGGTAGCATTAATGACACTGTCTCAAATTTACATATTAAATGCTTAGCCAATTAATGTGACACTGTAAGTATAAGAATATGCATAAAATGGCAAAAATTTATGACCCATGAGGTTGACAAAGGACGTGTTTCAGTCAATATGAGTTCTAATAAAGCAAAAGAGCAGTGACATGACCAGTTTCTTTTAGAAAGTGAGACAAGTTTTACTTTGAGTCTTTAACTGCTTTTGTAAAACAGTTACTAAAAGAAAAACTTCTATGAATGATGAGTGCTTTTGTTTCTACTTTCAAAAAAGGTTTGTTGAACTTGACTTTGGGACTCCTCCTTGGAGATCACAAGAAAGTCTCTACTGCTCACCAGTAGGTTTTCTATCAACTGTGACAATGATTTCTAAATGACAGCATCTGTTATTACAGAGATCATAAAGGTATACCCCAAACTCTTTTCTCCCTTCTTGAACCTAATCTCTGAATTAATGAAGACTATGGTGGGTAAAGGAAAGAGATTTGTTTGAATGAGTACTATTGGGTCACTCTTATGAATTGAGTTCAGTAAGAGATTATAATCAAGATTCAAAAAGTTCCATCTCTCTTTGAGAACATAAAAATAAGTTTTTTGGATGATGAGATTTTATATACATTTATGTAAATAAGATTGTCCTAAAAAGTAATTCTGTCATTTCTTCTTGACAGAAATCCACACTGAAGTAAAACATTCTGTCTGGGAAGCAGATCCTTGTCATTAACAGGTTTTGAAATTATGAAGCAGAAGGACCACGTTAAAAAAAGTGAGAGTTGCCGGGAGTGCCATTTTTCCTTATTGCCACTGAACTGGCTTTGCCATGCGGAAAGTTTATAGTGTTCTTAACAATGACTCTCCAAAGAAATTACATACTAATTTTTTTTTGTTTTTAATGAATCAGCACAGTATGGCCATTATAAAAGTGGACGGAACTTTTTCTTTCTTCAAGAGTTTTCCCTTGGTGCACTGCTCCCAATTTAAAAAAAGAAGGAGCAACCAACCACGAGAAAGTGGAGCATCCAAGTTTTTGCCCTAATATTTATTGTGTTGTTCTTGTGTCACGATCTCTTTACTTGAGAGACCTTAGGCTTCCAAGTTGCCCAACCTATGTGCTGTTAACCTAAAGGATAGGAGTTGGCTCTCAGCATGTCTGGGGCCAAGTTTTCCAAACACTGTTTTCTTTTCCAGGAATCCAGTAAGTGCTGCCTTGCTGAGTCATACGCCCTCCAGAAGGCTAATGCCTGCACGCTCAGTCACTCTGTCTTGGCTGACTCTGCAATCCTGTAGACTGTAGCCTGCCAGGTTCCTCTGTTCATGGAATTATCCAGGCAAGACTTCTAAAGTAGGCTGTCATTTCCTTCTCAGGGGATCTTCCCAACCACAGAATCAAACCCATGTCCCCTTGTGGCTCCAGCACTGGCAGGCAGGTTCTTTACTTGAGCCACCTGGGAAGCCCCTAGAAGGCAAACGGATCTCATAAAAGATTCTCCATTTTATTTAGCAGTTAAACTGTCTTCTTTCCTCAGCTAAGTCAGTTGTAGTTCATTGGCAAAATCTTTAGACACAGGCTTGCATAAACACACACACACACACACACACACACACACAAACACACACACACACCTGACTCAAAAACATCTTTTCTTTCTGACCATTGCTTTCTTGACTCTCAGTTTATTGTTGCTGTCAAAAAGAGATAAGCATGTGATTGTCAAGATTACTTCCTGAAAATGATCCCATTTCGGACTCATTAAATAAATTGACTTTGAAAAAATAGAAGGCACAGTGAAAAGTATTTCTGTTTTTCCCTTCATCTAAAAAGTGGTTTGCATTAGAAGAGCATTAATAAAACGGGTTTGGTCAGGGTTGTATGTGAGTTTTATAAACTATATCTTTTTTGTGATTGACATGATAAAGCCACTTTTGTATTACACTTCCTCCTGGAACTCAGACTCCTCATTATCATTAAATCACAGGACAACCTCCTAACAAGTCTGCAATTTAATTAGAAACATGACAGCTTCCTCAGGAGCTCTGAGGGTCTGCTCTTTTCTTTTATATCTGATCATAGCTGCTATTAGATGTTAGCCTATTTCAATTATTTTCAAGAATTTCAGTTATTGACGTACAGGTCTGACTCCATCAATAACACAAACAAAAATTAAGAACTTTACTACGTTCTTAAAAAAAAAAAGTATGAATCTAGCATTTTGAAGAATCTACTAGCTGAAGAGAGAAGAATGGGCTATAAAATATTTATTAACAGATCTAGAATATTAAGATTAAATAGATAAATGAAGTATTTAACAAATGAACTATGAGAATTTTTTTTCTCTAAAAACAATGGAATTTTGGAGATTTTATAAATTTGTTGGGCTCCACAGGGTCTAGAGGATTGAACTGAATTTTGAGATAGTAAGATTTGAATGCGTGTAAACTAGGACATAAACCAATGCCTAAATAAATGAACCATGTATTAAAGGCTGCTTGACCAGCATATGTTGGTTCCGCCTGCAAAGGAGGACTGCACTGGGGAGATGGGGAACCAGTTTGCATAAACACTATTGGTCCAGTTTCTCATGACTTGAGAAATGAGCCAAAGTACCTCAGATCAAGCCCCTCTGACAGTTGGGGCCTGCAGAAAGCAGATGCCATGGCAGAGGAGCCCAGGGAGTGTATGGAGGCAAAGCCTCTGAGAGACCAAGAAAGAGAGACAGCAGGAGCAGGCAAGACCTCTAGGCACTGCAGGTCTTACACGTGTGAAAAAGGAGGGGGAGGAAAGCAGGGTTGGTTAGGAATGGCCACTGCCTGCAGCGCATCTCTGGAGAAAGTCCCAGCCAGTCCAGCGGGACCTCTGGCACAACGCTTGCTCGCAGAGGAGCGGGCCTTAGGCAGAAATGACTAGCTCTGGTGCTGCCACCAGGCTCCACCATGGTCCGGGAGAAGTTGGGGCAGGGTATGGCCTTGGTGCTAAAGTCGGGGCAGACCCTGGAGGCACCCCCAGCAGCAGACACTCCACTGGCTCTTCTCCCCCACTGCACATTCCCCTGTGAAGGGAAATCTGGGTATCCCATCCCCGTGGAGGATAGCAAGTTTAACCCCTGCCCTGGTGGCTCAGATGGTAAAGAATCTGCCTGCAGAACAGGAGACGTGGGTTCAATCCCTGGATCAGGGAGATCCCCTGGAGAAAGGAATGGCTACCCATTCCAGTATTCTTGCCTGGAGAATTCTATGGACAGAGGAGCCTGGTGGGCTACAGTCCACGGGGTCACAAAGAGTCAGACAGACACAGTGTATACACAGTGTGTTATGAAGAGGCCTCAGGCATGCCGGCTCCAACTTACTTTCCCAGATCCTGACACACGAACTTCTCCCTTCACAAGTGGATGTTAAAACTCTCCTTGTTCTTACCATTCTAGACAGGGTCTTTCATACATGACTACCGAAAGCCAACAAAAAATTCTGAAGAAGAAACATATGGACTAAAAATACAAAAAAAAAAAAAAATACTGATTATTGTTTGAGGATGGGAGAAGACAGTAAAATATGTAAGAATATTACTTAGTGTGATAGTTAATACATGTATCAAATTAGCTAAGCCGCGTTGTCCAGATACTTGGTCAAACATTACTCTGTGAGTTTCTGTGAGGATATTTTTGGATTGAATTAATAGTTAAATCAGTGGACTTTAAGTAAAGCAGATTGCCTTCCATAATGTGGGTGGGACTCATTTAATCAGTTAAAGACTTTAATAGAACAAAAGACTGACCTCCCAGAGCAGGAGGGAATCCAGTAAATGGCCTCTGGACTTGAAATGCATTATTGGTTCTTCCCTGGATATCCAGCTTGGCAGCCTACCCTGAAGATTTTGAACTTGCCAGGCTCCATAATTACATGAGAAAATCCCTTAAAATAAATCTCCCTCTCAATAGGATCTGTATACATTCCTTTTTCTCTGTTTCTCTGGAGAGCCCCAACTAATACATAGAGTGATAAGGAAGAAAAATTAAAACTGGGAAGAGGTACAGAGGATGTGTGAGTTGTATTTATGTGGTGAGGGCAGAAAGGACCTCACTGTAAAGACAACAACTATATAAAAATAAAAGAGACACTGTCTTCTCAAAGATCAGATCCCCAAGGGCAAGGGCTGTCCAGACTTTTTCTGCAAAGGACAAGATAGGAAGTACTGTTGGGTTTGTGGGCCATCGGTCTCTCTGGTTGTAGCACAAAAGCGCACATAGACAAAATGAATGAGCATGACTTTGTTCCAATAAAACTTTATTGACTGCAAATAGGCAATGGATAGGACTGGACCTTCCAGGAAATCATTTGCAGAACTGGACCTCGTGAATTAGTAGAGTGAGAGAAGACACAGTTCTGTGTCACATCAAAGGTCATTGGTCAAAGAAATGAAGAGGCATGAGGCCAGGGACTGAGGGGAAGAGACCAGTGAGCGAACTGGAAAATCAGGAGAAAGCGACATTTGGAAGAGAAGTGAAGTGAAAACGACGGTCACTCAGATGTGTCAGACTCTTTGCGACCCCATGGACTATACAGTCCATGGAATTCCCCAGGCCAGAATGCTGGAATGGGTAGCCTTTCCCTTCTCAAGGGGATCTTCCCAACCCAGAGATCAACCCGGGGTCTCCTGCATTGAAGGTGGGTTCTTTACCAGCTGAGACACAGGGAAGCCCAGGAAGACTGGAGTGGGTTGCCTATCCCCTCACCAGGGGATCTTCCCAACCCAGGGATTGAACCCTGGTTTTCCACATGGCAGGCAGATTCTTTACCAACTGAGCTATCACGGAAGAGAAGAGCATGGTGTATTTCAAAGAAAAGGGAATGATCACCTTTGCCAAAGGTGGTTGATAGGTCAAGCAAAATGAGACCTGACACCTCCTCATTGGATTTAGCCACATGGCCAACATTGGCAGGATGATCCTAAAGCCTAATGTGAAAATATTAAAGTGGCTGTCTGGGTCCCCTCTTCAAGGCTGACATAGGTATCTCCTAGCCACTGGGAATACCAGCTGCTCGTGGCTTGCAGCTGCATATCTCACTGGGAAAGAGATGCCTTCATCTCCTCACACCCAAAGTTAGGCCTCAGATTTCCTAGCCCCTTGTCTCAATTGGGAATCACTGTGAAGGTCCAGCTCAGCTTCAGAGGTTTCCCACAGGATGGGCCAAACCTCCCTTTTACCCACATGGAAAGTCAGCTTTCCCTTTTGCCTAATCCTGCCTTCCTTCCTCACATTCTTGCAGTTGTGCCCCCTGGAGGACTCCCCCTAGAACCTTCTGCATGGGACTTGCCATCTCAGTAGCTACTTTTATGGAACACCATCTAAGACAAGGGATTTGCTCATGGACCCCCTGGGGTTTGTTAATTATTAATGGCACTCTTTCCACTCTCAAATACATCCCTGTTGGAGTGCTAAGCTGTGTGGTCACCTTAGTCAGAGGTGACTTTCATGAGAGCAGCGAGGTGGCATAGTAGAGGACCAGTCTGGGGAAGTGAGGGGATACGAGAGGGAGGAATCAGAGGAGAGGAAGTGTACATAGAGAGAGTAGCTAATTCTCTAAGAGAGTTTTCCTTTATGTGGAACAGAGCAAGTTGGAAGGAGAAGTGAAATCAAAGGAGGCATTTGACCTTTTGTAGAAAGGCTTCCTTGGTGGATCAGTGGTAAAGAATCCTGCCAATGAAGATGTGGGTTTGATCCCTGGGTCTGGAAAATGCCCTGGAGAAGAAAAATGGCAACCCACACCAATGTTCTTGCCTGAAGAATCCCATGGACAGAGGAGCCTGGTGGGCTATAGTTCATGGGATTGCAAAAGAGTCGGATGCAACTTAGCGACTAAACAACAATAAGATGAGAGAACATATAGCATATGTAACATATATGCTACATATATGTTAGCATATATGTAAAGAGGGAGAAATAAACATTGCAGAGGACAGAGTGGACATTAGCAGAAGCAGTGTCCCTGAATAAGTGGGTGTGAGGAAATCTAATCCATAAGCGGAGGAGTTGACTCAAGTTAGGTTCATGGCCAGTTCTTCATTAAAACAGGGGGAAGTGGTATATGGCACCAACATGGGGAGAACGGCAGATGTAACTGTAAGAATATTGCTTGCACCTTTTTTTATCGATAAGATAGAAAAAAATAAAAAGATACTTATAGTATTCTTTAGAAGAGTGTCTGCCTTTTGGCCCCTGGCCTGATATTAAAGAAGCATTCTTTAATATCTTTAATAGAAAAAAAAAAAAAAAAAACTAAGTTCTTATTCTCAAAAGTGGTTCTACATTAGTTTAACTTGTTTTATTTGTTTTTATTTTATCAGATACTTCTGTAAAAATAAATAAATAAATAAAGAATACCCATCCTTTACTCTTCACTCTGGTTGTTCTCATTTCTTGAATTTCCTTCAGACAAAGGAAGGAAATAAATTTAACATCAAGTGCTTTGGAATCAGACATTTCTCAAAGTGAATCTATATCTGATTTATCAGTCTTAGCCCTATCCATAAAAAAAAAATCATTAGTTCTTATAAAATTTTAGTGAGATTAATTTATGAAAATATCTTAGCGCAATGTCTAACATACAGTGAGCACTCCGGTAGAATGTGTCCAAAGTCAGTCAAAAGCCTGTGGTGTTTCTTCCACTAAAAGTACATCAAGTATTACAACCTCAGAATGTTCTCAGTCTCTCCCACCATCATTCCCACAAGCGGCGCTTTTCCTAACTGGTAGGCAGAATAGTGGGAACACACCCCAGCTCCTCAAGAGGCCCACATCCTAATCCGTGGAATGAACGTGTGGCTATGTTACAGTATATGGCAAAAGGGGAATTAAGCAGATGGAATTAAGGTTACGAATCAGCTGACCCTACAAGAAAATACTCCTGGATTATCTGAGTGGGGGCAATACAATCAAGTAGATTCTTAAAAATATAGAAGACAAATGAAGAAAAAGAGAATTGGAGAAGT
The DNA here is from genome assembly GCF_027580195.1 of Bos mutus. Taxonomy (NCBI): domain Eukaryota; kingdom Metazoa; phylum Chordata; class Mammalia; order Artiodactyla; family Bovidae; genus Bos; species Bos mutus. The sequence goes on along the minus strand of NC_091626.1, from coordinate 88,953,690 downwards.
GAAATTGTGAGAAAGACTTTACCAGACTTTGCTGGCTTTAAGGATGCAGGAAGGGGGCCATGAGCCAAAGAAAGTAGGCAGCCTCTAGAAAGTTTAAATGGAGAAAGCAATGGCACCCCACTCCAGCACTCTTGCCTGGAAAATCCCATGGACGGAGGAGCCTGGTGAGCCGCAGTCCATGGGGTCGCTAAGAGTCGGACACGACTGAGCGACTTCACTTTCACTCTCATGCATTGGAGAAGGAAATGGCAACCCACTCCAGTGTTCTTGCCTGGAGAATCCCAGGGACGGGGGAGCCTGGTGGGCTGCTTTCTATAGGGTCGACAGAGTCGGACACGACTGAAGCGACGCAGCAGCAGCAAGTTTAAAAGGCAAGTAAAAGCACTCTTCCTCTGAGCTTCCAGATGAGAACAGAGCTCTGCCGACACTTGATTTTGCCTACACAAGGTTATGCTGGGCTTGTGCCCTTCAGAACCACAGAATGATTTGGTATTATTTAAAGCTACTCCATTTGTGCGAATTTTGTTACTGCGTGTGCATATGTGCACAGCTGCTCAGTCATGTCTGACTCTCTGCAACCCCATGGACTGTAGCCCGCCAGGCTCTTCTGCCCATGTGATTATCCAGGCAAGAATATTAGAGTGTTTTGCCATTTCCTCCTCCAAGAATCCAACCTGGGCTCCCAAGCCTCCTGCATTGGCATGCAGATCCTTTACCACTGAGCCACCTGGAAACTAATACCCTGACTGTCCTATTTCTGCTCAGTGCACCTCTAGACTTCAAGGAGAGCGTACTCTTATCTCTCATTTCCCTCTCTTATCTAGTGAGGTTTTTGCTAACTTTTTATTTTGTATTAGAGTATAGCTGATTTACAGCATTGTGATAGCTTCAGGCATAAAGCAGAGGAATTTAGACATACATATATGTGTATGTATAAACTCCCCTCCCATCTAGACTGTCACATAATACTAAGCAGAGTTCCCTGTGCTATACAGTAGGTCCTTGTTAGTTACCCATTTTAAATATAGCAGTGTGTACATGTCAATCTCTGGAGAAGGCAATGGAACCCACTCCAGTGTTCTTGCCTGGAGAATCCCATGGACAGAAGGGCCTGACAGGCTGCAGTCCACAGGATCACAAGAGTTGAACACGACTTAGTGACTAAAGCACCACCACCACCACATCGATCTTAGAAGAATAGTTAGGAAGCTTAAGATCTAGGGTGTTTCTTAAGTATAACATTCCATTACCTACCAAAGGAAGACCCAAAACCTCTTGGCTGGTACTCACAGCTCTCAAGATTCTTCACTCTTTTTCCTGATGTTATATCTGCCTGAAATTTCTTTTCCCTTCCTCTCCTCCACTCACCCATCTGTCTCTCTTTAAATTTACATATTAAAACCCAGCTCTTATGTGAAGCTCTTCTGAATTTCTCCATCCTCACCCTCACTTCTAATATAAATATACCTACTCCTATAGCACATTCCCACTAGGATAATAACCGCTCACTCAACAAGCTTTGGATGAATGAATGCTAAATTTGCTTGAAAATCTTTTAAAGTTGTGTTTCCAAATCTTTCAAACTAGATGTTACAAGCCCCAAGGTCTTCTGATACCAGCCATGCATGACAGTCAAGATGACTACTCATGGGCGTATCCAGCTTGCAAATGATCTGGAGATCTTATAAGACAAGGGGCTTCTCAGCATCATCTGTTCTGTGGGTGCTTACATTTAGGCTTGATTCAATAACTTATTTTAAAGGCTTAAATGTTATTCCATTTAATAGACTCACAAATAAAAAACTAATGTGGCATAAAGAAAGGCAGTATAATAATATCCCTGAAATAAAATTCAGGATTAAATTCCAGAAGAATGAGAGTGTCAGTGGTGGTGGTGTGAGTGACTGAGAAAATGATCTCAATCACTAAAGTAAGCAAAATGTTGGGATTAATCTCTGCGGAGGCCCGTTTCGTCACGGTAGCAACTAAAATGACTTTCCTTCCCGCTCCTGTTAGTAAAACTATACCTCCCAGGATTGCTTAATAGAAATTCAATTATCATGACTGGGTTTGGATTTGTGGACATTTCCTTTTGTTGCTGCTAATAAACTGGGATGTTAATTTGTGTACTTCAATACATTTCGCTTAAGCATGAGATGATGTAGAATTTCCTGGATTTGGCCATCTGAGAGAAGGCATAATTCAGAGTAAATCGAATCACGGGACAGTTTAAAAGATTGGCTGGGTTTACTGTTTAGGGGGCTGAGATTACACTGCTAATGGCAGGTGCCTTGCTGGGTATTTGTCACACCTCTTTGCTCAGGGCACTGGCCCACCTACCTTGTTGTAGGACTGGGAAGAGGCAGCAGTTATCCATCATTTCCCTAATTAGTTGATAATTAGAAAAGCCATAGGACAAATACACTGTTTCATTCCAGGAGCAAATAGTAGAGACTTCAGATAAAAATGCAACCAAGAAATGCCTATTCTTCTTCATCAGGGCTTGTCTTCTGGAATTCCCCTTCATTTAAAATTTCTGTATTTGGGTTCAGTATTCTAGCAAGGCTCATGAGTAAGTGAACATTAGAGCTCAGCTTCTCCTCAGTCAAACCTTTCCCTAATAAATGTAACTAACTTATTTTTCAAGTCATAAGTATCATAACTTGTCATCATCATCATTGCTATCATTGTGATTTACAGACTACTCACTATATGCCAGGAACTCTTCTCAAAGTTAGCTGATCTCTAAATGATTTATACTGACAAGAAGTAGATATTGAACTGTAAGGAGGACCATCTTGGAGCAAATCAGGTGAGTGACAGACTCAGAGACAAGGTACCCAAGTTAGATGCTGGTTTTACCTTTCACCACCAGTTTAAACTGGGACATAACTGAACTGCTCAGTGACCCAGGTTTCTCAGCTGTAAAATGGAAGGAGGAATAGAGCTAAATCATAGGCTTCCTACCAGTAAGATTAAAGGAAGAATTCAATATCTAGAGTATTTAGCACATATATATTAGGAGCTAAATAATTTTCTTATTCTTATGAATGGTGAAAAATCTTATTCATTTTTGTGTCTCTAAAACTTAACAGATTCCTTATGAGAGGTACTCAACAATTTTAAATGGAAGGAAGGAATAACTTGTAAATGCTCCATCACATATCAGTTGATTAGTATGATAGACTGACTAATGGCCCTCTAAAGATATTCACATCCTAATCCTTGGAACCTGTGAATATGCCACTTACTTGGCAAAATGAACTTTGTAGATATGAGTAAGTTAAGAAACTTGTGATGATAGCATCTTGGATTATTTTGTTCAACTCAGAGTAATCACAAGGGCCTTTGTAAGAGGGAGGCAGGATCACAGAGAAGAGAGACTTGACATCAGAATCAAAGGAGAGGTTGGAATGATAAGCTTGGGAGATGAAGGCCTCCACAAACCGGAACACGGGCAACCCCAGAGGCTGGAAAAGGCAAGAAAAATGGATTCTCTCCTAAAACTTCTAGAAAGAATGAAGTCCTCAGTTCAGTTCAACCGCTCAGTCGTGTCTGACTCCTTGCAACTCCATGGACTGCGACAGACCAGGCCTCCCTGTCCGTCACCAACTTCTGGAGTTTACTGAAACTCATGTCCATTGAGTCAGTGATGCCATCCAACCATCTCATCTTCTGTCATCCCCTTCTCCTCCCGTCTTCAATCTTTCCCAGAATCAGGGCCTTTTCAAATGAGTCAGTTCTTCCCATCAGGTGGCCAAGGTATTGGAGTTTCAGCTTTAGCAACAGTACTTCCAATGAATATTCAGGACTGATTTCTTTAGGATGGACTGATTGGATCTCCTTGCAGTCCAAGGGACTCTCAGGAGTCTTCTCCAACACCACAGTTCAAAAGCATCAATTCTTCAGTGCTCAGCCTTCTTTATAGTCCAACTCTCACATCCATGCATGACCATTGGAAAAACCATAGCCTTGACTAGGTGGACCTTTGTTGGCAAAGTAATGTCTCTCCTTTTAATATGCTATCTAGGTTGGTCATAGCTTTTCTCCCAAGGAGCAAGCGTCTTTAATTTCACAGCTGTAGTCACCATCTGCAGTGATTTTGGAGCCCCCCAAAAATAAAGTCAGCCACTGTTTCCATGGTTTTCCCATCTATTTGCCATAAAGTGATAGGACCAGATGCCATGATCTTAGTTTTCTGAATGTTGAGCTTTAAGCCAACTTTTTCACTCTCCTCTTTCACTTTCATCAAAGGCTCTTTAGTTCTTCACTTTCTGCCATAAGGGTGGTATCATCTGCATATCTGAGGTTATTGATATTTCTCCCAGAAATCTTGATCCCAGCTCTTGCTTCATCCAGCCCAGAGTTTCTCATGATGTACTCTGCATAGAAGTTAAATAAACAGGGTAACAATATACAGCCTTGATGTACTCCTTTCCCTATTTAGAACCAGTCAGTTGTTCCATGTCCTAACTGCTGCTTCCCAACCTGCATATAGATTTCGCAAGAGGCAAGTCAGGTGGTCTGGTATTCCCATCTCTTGAAGAATTTTCCAGAGTTTGTTGTGGCCCACACAGTCAAAGACTTTGGCACAGTCAATAAAACAGAAATAGATGTTTTTCTGGAATTCTCTCATTTTTTCAATGATCCAACAGATGTTGGAAGTTTGACCTCTGATTCCTCTACATTTTCTAAATCTAGCTTGAACTGCTGGAAGTTCATGGTTCACATACTGTTAAAGCCTGTCTTGGAGAATTTTGAGCATTACTCTTCTAGCGTGTGAGATGAGTGCAATTGTGTGAGCATTCTTTGGCATCGCCTTTCTTTGGAACTGGAATGAAAACTGACCTTTTCCAGTCCTGTAGCCACTGCTGAGTTTTCCAAACTTGCTGGGATATTGAATGCAGCACTTTCACAGCATCATCTTTTAGGATTTGAAATATCTCAGCTGAAATTCCATCACCTCCACTAGCTTTGTTCATAATGATGCTTCATAAGGCTCATTTGACTTCGCATTCTACGATGTCTGACTCTAGGTTGGTGATCACACCATCATGATTATCTGCGTCATGAAGATCTTCTTTGTATAGTTCTTCTGTGTATTCTTGCCACATCTTCTTAACATCTTCTACTTCTGTTAGATCCATACCATTTCTGTCCTTTATTGAGCCCATCTTTGTATGAAATGTTCACTTGGTATCTCTAATTTTCTTGAAGAGATCTCTAGTCTTTCCCATTCTATTTTTTTTTTTTCTCCTTTATTTCTTTGCATTGATCGCTGAGGAAGGCTTTCTTATCTTTCCTTGCTGTTCTTTGGAAGTCTGCATTCAAACGGGTATATCTTTCCTAGTCTTCTTTGCCTTTCTGCTTCTTTTCTATTCATAGCTATTTGTAAGGCCTCCTCAGACAATCATTTTGCCTTTTTGCATTTCTTTTCCTTGTGGATGATCTTCATCCCTGTCTCCTGTACAATGTCACGAACCTTTGTCCATAGTTCTTCAGGCACTGTCTATCAAATCTAATCCCTTGAATATATTTCTCACTTACACTGTATAGTCATAAGGGATTTGATTTAGGTCATGTGTGAGTTGTACTATAAAGAAAGCGGAGCACAGAAGAATTGATGCTTTTGAACTGTGGTGTTGGAGAAGACTCTTGAGAGTCCCTTGGACTCCAAGAAGATCCAACCAGTCCATCTTGAAGGAGATCAGCCCTGGGTGTTCATTGGAAGGACTGATGTTGAAGCTGAAACTCCAATACTTTGGCCACCTGATGCGAAGAGCTGACTCATTTGAAAAGACCCTGATGTTGGGAAAGATTGAAGGCAGGAGAAGAAAGGCGATGACCAAGGATGAGATGGTTGGATGGCATCACCAACTCACTGAACATGAGTTTGGGTAAAATCTGGGAGTTGGCGATGGACAGGGAGGCCTGGTGTGCTGGGGTTCATGGGGTCACAAAGAGTTGGACATGACTGAGCAACTGAACTGAACTGAACTGATCTGAATTGTCTGGTGGTTTTCCCTACTTTCTTCAATTTAAGTCTGAATTTTGCAATGAGTTCAGGGTCTGGGCCACAGTCAGCTTCCAGTCTTGTTTTTGCTGACTATATATAACTTTATAGAATCTTTGACTACAAGTATAATCAATCTGATTTCAGTATCGACCATCTGGTGATGTCCATATGTAGAGTCTTCTCTTGTGTTGTTGGAAGAGGGTATTTGCTATGACCAGTGTGTTCTCTTGGCAAAACTCTATTAGCCTTTGCCCTGCTTTATTCTGTACCCGAAGGCCAAATTTGCCTGTTACTCCAGGTATTTCTTGACTTTCTACTTTTGTATTCTAGCCCCTTATAATGAAAAGGACATCTTTTTTGGGTGTTAGTTCTAAAAGGTCTTGTAGGTCTTCATAGAACCATTCAACTTCAGTTTCTTCAGCATTACTGGTCAGGGCACAGACTTGGATTACTGTGATATTGAATGGTTTGCCTTAGAAACGAACAAAGATCATTCTGTCATTTTTGAGACTGCATCCAAGTCCTGTGTTTCAGACTCTTTTGATGACTACAATGGCTATTTCATTTCTTCTAAGGCATTCCTGCCCACAGTAGTAGATATAATGGTCATCTGAGTTAACTTCAACCATTCCAATCCATTTTAGTTCACTGATTCCTAGAATGTCGATGTTCACTCTTGCCATCTCCTGCTTGACCACTTCCAATTTGCCTTGATTCATGGACCTAACATTCCAGGTTCCTATGCAATATTGCTCTCCACAGCATCCAAGTTTACTTCCATCACTTGCCAGCATTTTAATTTTAGAATTTCTAACTTCTAGAATGGTACAATAATTTGTCTGTCATTTTTAAGCCATGAAATTTGTGGTGTTTTTTTATAGCAAATATAGGAAAATGATGCAGTTAAATTTTAGGTATCACATGAAGATAAGGAAGGACCACTCATCTCAGCTCTTTGCAGGAAATATTCTTCCTCTCATACATCTTTTGGGAGAAGGAAATGGGAACCCACTCCAGTATTCTTGTGTGGAGAATCCCATGTACAGAGGAGCCTAGTGGGCTGCAGTCCATAGGGTCACAAAGAGTTGGACATGACTGAGCGATGAACACTTTCATCCATCTGTTAGCCTGGTTCACCACAAGTAGAGCCACTCATGAAAATATCTTTGTTTCATCACAGTTTTTAGCCTGGAAGATAGTATGTGTGGGTGCATCTTGCCTTTCTGATAGCTGTTTATGTTTACATGGACTTAATTCTTCAACAATTTATGATAATATTTGAACTCGAGTCTTTACAATCTTCACAGATCCCTAGAGTAGGAGACGGCAACCCATTCCACTATACTTTCCTGGGAGATGTCATGGATAGAGGAGCCAGGCAGGTTATAGTCCATGTGGTCACAAAGAACTGAACATAACTGAGCACACAAACACATGGTCTTCAAAGAGAGTGTTCATTTTGGGAACAGAGATGACTGAGTAAATGTGGACGTTAAGGGTTGTGCAGGTCTTCAGAGACTGAGTTGCCAGAAGAAACCTTAGGGAAGGGGATTTGCTCGTGAAAGACCAAAGGGAATTTATGGAATAAAACTTCATTTAACTGGGTACAAGATCTGTTTACAAGCTAATTACAATTAGCTTCTCTTTGATAACTAGGGTCCACCCTTTAACAACTAGGCTCCACCCTTTAACTAATGTGACTCATGCCTCAGAAACTGGCATGTGCCTGGTTGGCAGGATGCCTGACTGAATTTAAAGCACAACCTGAAAGTCATTCCTCAAGAACATTTGTTCACTGTGAGGACAATCTTGAATCTAGGTGTGCTGTTAGAATGAATCACTGAAGAGCCCTGTGTGGTCTGTTTCCACACATACTCAACAAACCGGACTTCTGGCTTTGAGCATCTCTCATGGCAGATGAAGATGGTCCTAGGGACCAAGGACAAGAGGATTAAGGTCATCTGTGTTCCCTGTGGGCTCAATTCCTAGTATGCTTCCTGCTGGTACCCCACAACCACTTTTGAAAACAACCACAAGTTCAAAAAATTCCTGTAGCTTTCCCATTATCTGCTGTCTAGCCACCTGAGGACTTTCCCACCTCTTTCACACCAAAAACAGTGGTTGGAAAAGCATCTGGTTCACATATGATATCGGCAGTTTAGAGAAAAGATCCTGATGAAAAAGACCCTGATGCTGGGAAGGACTGAAGGCAAAAGGAGATGAGGGTGGTAGAGAAGAGGGTGTGGATAGTATCACAATAATTTATCACAACTTATTGTAATGGCATCACTGATTCAATGGACATGAGTTTGAGCAAATTCCAGGAGATGGTGAAGGACAAGGAAGCCTGGCAAGCTGTAGTTCATGGGTCACAAAGAGTTGGATGCAACGGAGTGACTGAACAATAATAACAGTAGCAACAGAGAGAGCAAGATCAATTTTAAATGACAGCTCCTGCAGTTCTGCTGCAACTAGAAAACTGAAAGCCCGAAAGGAAGAGTTAACGTCTACAGTATGTTTATCATTCTTATTAAAAGCGAAGGAAATGGAGACTTAAAGAGGTTAATGGTCTGAAAACCCAGAGCTTCTGAGTGTTAAGTCAGCATTCAAACTGCAGCTGGTCTGATATCTGAACATAACCTAATAGCCCAGTCTCTGTAATTACCCTCTCTGGTGGCACTTAATTGATAAAGAACTGGACCTTGATGATGGTAGCAATGGGGGGAGAAGGGATATTAGAAGGACACAGTGCAGAACTCTCCAGAAGTTGAAAGACCACTGCCTTCCAATTATCTCTCTTTGTATTTTTGTTACACTTTAGCCTTTCTGCAAATCTTGTACCTCTTCATTTTTTTTTTTTTTTAAAGTGACAAGGAATTCAGGCTTTAGTTTTGGTGCTCATTAAGGGTAAAGATCAAACCCCATGGACTACGGAAGAAGAAGGACTAAGTCATTCACTTAGGTTGGGACCCACTTGCCTAAAACCAAGTGAAAACAAAAATATGAAATCTGACTTTCAAACATGCTCAGACACTGGTTGTATTGACTGAATGGTCTATTTAAAACAGCTTGAAATCCTGACACAACCAGAGTCAAGTGCTGTATTTGGGGAACAGTGAACGGAAAAGGCAATGGCACCCCATTCCAGTACTCTTGCCTGGAAAATCCCATGGATGGAGGAGCCTGGTGGGATGTAGTCCATGGGGTCGCGAAGAGTCGGACACGACTGAGCAACTTCACTTTCACTTTTCACTTTCATGAATTGGAGAAGGAAATGGCAACCCACCCCAATGTTCTTGCCTGGAGAATCCCAGGGACGGGGCAGCCTGGTGGTCTGCCATCTATGGGGTTGCACAGAGTCGGACACGACTGAAGCGACTTAGCAGCAGCTTAGCAACAGAACTTGGTGTAGAAGACAAAGCAACTAGCTTCAGGCCCAGAGACATACTTGGCAGGGTCAGCCTCATCTCTTGGTAACTAGGTGTCCGCAGTTGGTACTGGTGGTAAAAAAGCTGCCTGCCAGTGCAGGAGACTCAGATTCTGTTCCAGGATGGGGAAGATCCCCCGGAGGAGGAGATGGCAACCCACTCCAGTATTCCTGCCTAGAGAATTCCATGGACGGAGGAGCCTGGAAGGCTACCATCCAAGGGGTTGAAAAGTGTTGGACACAAGTTAGCGTCTGATCATGCACACATTACATTTTTGTCCCTTGGTGGCTCTGTGATGTGAAATGATTTATCTTATCTTTGCCTCAGTTTCCTTGTCTGCAAGATGAAGATCACCATGCATATACTTCAGTTTTATTGTGAGGAATAAAAAGAGAGGAAGTGTATGAGGCACTTTAGCACAGAGCCAAGTGTGAGGAAGAACTAGGGAAACAGCAGCCAGTACTGTCATCGGCACACACGTGCGCGCAGGGTTCTGGACGGTCTGCAGCCCTGCTCTGCTCTCCGTACCTGGCCCTTTGCCTCCAGCCGTCCTTCCTGGATCTCACTCACCGCTTAGAACTGTGTGAGAAGTTCCACCCACACTTCCTTTGCCACTGTTTCACAGAAGTTTGGTGGACCTCAAAGAGAGTCAGCTTTACACCTTTTTGAAACTCTAAATGCACTTAAAAACAGCCAAAAACCAGAAGAAGTCACATAAATGTGTAAACTGCAACCCCCAGTCCGCCTGTCTATGGTGTAAAGATCTGAGGAGATCGATGCTGGCTTAATTGTGTTACTGGGGTCCCTGGGCTCCCAGAACACAGCCCACAAATGGAAAGCTGCAAGTGTTACATCTCTTTCCCCCCAATGTCTCACCTTACTTCTTTGAAAAGATTACATCTAATTTTGAGACATAAATAACTTGGACAGGAACTAAAATGCATTTTACAGTGCAGTAGTGAAAAATAATGAACTTAGCTTGGTGTCAATGCACCTAAGGCTTACTGCATGCATTATGTCAAACTCGTAAAGGATCGTATTTACGGCATCACTGCAACAGCCAGCTCCCAGAATCTGAGTGAGCGGTACTACCCGTAGCTCAGAGGAGCACAACTCAATGTGAAGGCAAAGACATAAACATTCAACGGCCTTTGTTTTTATATATATATAAAACCAGAAATTCCCCTTCTTAGTAGACAATTACTTCTACTAATATTATCATGAATCACCATGAATCATTGATTCCTTCTGTATATGTCCAGAGAAGGAGGTTCTCTTCTTTCTGATCTACAGTGTCTCATCAAATCATACTAGATAATATTCACTTGAATAAACACATCAGTGTACACTATGTTTCTCATTTTATAAATTCAGGCATATGAAGTCAATTCCTTTCTCTTTTTTAAATGTTTCATTGCCTGTTGTGTCCGCATATATGTACACATTTCCAAGAGCCAAAGAAAAAATGAATGGAGAAAAGAAAAAAACATTTTGAATAATTAAGCAGAATTGGGGAAGAGTGGACCATGTGACTGACAAGCAACTTAGTGCACCTCTACATTTCTGAATATGACCATTTAATTCAGTTTAAAATGCTTTTCAAAAAAAAAAAATGCTTTTCAGAAGAGTCCTTATATGATAAGGGAAGCAGTTCTACTTTGTCCAAAACCTGTATTTCAATAATTTGCCACTGACACTACTCCCTTGTTTCTTTTGACACACATAATAGAAGGGATGAAGATTAACATTTAAATAAAGCAATAAACCCTCAGCTATCTTGAGAAACAAATGCTGCGAAGACTTCAGAATAATAAAGATTAGACCAGATTTGACCATATAAAATAAGTTTCTTATCTAGATATAGTAACTGGATGGAAATCGAAAAGGCATGGGACTACTGTAAATCCTTTTATACTGATAGGTACACCACTAAATGAGCAAAAGACTAGACAATAATTCAATACAATAAATATTTATTGGCCACATGCTATATGTATGCCAGGTCCAGGGAATACACTGGGAATCAATAGACACAACATAATCAAGAAAGAGAAGGAGATCTGGGTGATCAATGTGAAAAAGAGGATGGTATAATATATTTGGTCTCAGGCAGTCTGGGTGCCTAGTACTATTTTAAGTGTAATAGAAATCTATAATAAGATAGCTTTTCTTGCAGTCTTCTAATTTAGTAGATAAAATAAGATACATTGTTTAAAAAGTCAGCCAACAAGGCAAAAAATTGCATTCAAAATGAGTGTCATACTAATAAGATCTGAAAAAGTACCTGGTTAAGTGTGCAGAGAATGGAATAAAACTTTTAATGAAATAATAAGCTTCAATATTTTGATAAAGCTGTATATCTAATATTTCACTTAAACTTTGGGGGGATTTCAAAATGTTATATGATTGGTCTTAAGCAAGTAGCCATATCCAGTGAAAAAATTCCTTCCTTTCCTCTAATTACATCTTTTTTTTTTTTCTTCCAAGTGGATTAGAGCTAATTTTTAGAGTAGTTTCTAAATTCCCTTCAACAGAGTTATCAAAGCAGATGAATTACATTTCCTTGATGTTTGCTATTAACAGATTGTCCAGCGATAGTATTACAGTATCCTTTTTCACCAGACATGAAAAACATTCTTGCAAGCTGGATTAAAAATACAGATAAAATAATAATACTAATATCTTCTGCATTGCATTACATTCCATGCTGTTATATTCGTTATCTAGTTTCAATGACAGCAACCACAGACGAAATGCACTTGAAATGAATAACACATGCAGCATGTTTATTCCATGCAAAGTGGACCAGAAGCACTTGAATTTATTGCCATGACTTCAATAGAGAATTCTTTACATAATGTTACATGAAGTAGCATGGCTAGAATATAAAGTAATTGGAAGAAGGATCCACGGAAAAACAAACTCTCCTGATGTTATATATTAGATTCCCACAGTGGTTTGGGGGCATGTCTGATGGTCTTAATTCATTTAGTGTGCTGGTACAATTCTCTTCAGCTTGTATCTTCTCAATGTCGTAAGGCTACGCTCCTGGCTCAGACATTAAAAAAGAAGCCTTGTAAAATATTTCTTACAAAAATAAATAGCATAAGTATCCAGATACATACGAGCTTAATTCTCAAGATCTGGCATGTCTAAGATTCACATTTTTGGGAATTTCAATCTGAAACAGAGAGGAAACTCTCTTTTAGAGTTGACATTTCTAAATACATTACCAATGAGTAGTCAGAATGGTTTTCCTTCGCCTGCTGACCACATCCTTTAGAATTAGTGCAAGGCAACAAGATCACTGGGAATGACAGCTATTCATATTATAGGCATACCTCAGGGGTTACTGCTTGTTGGGTTCCAGACTGCCATGATAAAGTACATATCACAACAAAGTGAGTCAAAGGGAAATTTTGGTTTCCCTGTGCATACGAAAGTTATGTTTATACTACATAATGCAATAGCATTATGTCTGAAAAAAACAATGGGTGTGGTTTGGGGCACCCCCCCACCTCCAAATTGCAGTAGTAACATCAGAGATGTCTGTTTGCAGACAATCATAACAAATATAATGATAATGAAAAAGCCTGAAATATTGCAAGAGTTACCAAAATGTGACACAGAGATGTGAAGTGAGCCAACACTGTAGGAAAAGCTGGCATATGTGCCTGCTCCACACAGGGTTGCTGTAAAGCTTCAATTTGTAAAAAACGCATTACCTCCAAAGTGTGAGAAAGGGAGGCACAATAAAATGAAGGGTGCCTGTAAACATAATTTCCAGGTATTTGAAATGTTGCCGATCTGAGGCCATGGCTCATATTTTCAAGCTGGAAATTTCTCTTGTTTTCTCCAATTCCAACTGGGGAAGGGTGTTTCCATGACATCGGTAAAAGCACTAGAAAAGACAAAAATTCATTAAAAAGGTTGGATTTTTTTCCTGACATATCAAGATTGGTTCACTTGTAACTTTTAATTTTCCTGAGTGGATCAAACTAATGCTACTAATAAATCAGTCTAGATAATAATCTGAATAAAGAAAAATCAATATCCCTTTCTGAAGGTTTAAACTTTTGTGTCTACATTTGGAGTTTGCAGAGCCAGCCTTTTATTCTGTGTATAACTAAACCATTAGGGAAATTTCTTTCAGGGTGGCAGACAAAATCGAAGGCAAAAATGAGAATACATTTATTTGGTACTTATACTTCCATTGGCCCTGGACAAAGTTAAAAAGCAAACACAATCTGCTGTCCATCTATCATTATCTCCTTCTCTTGCCACGTGTCTTGGGGTTGAAACATTTCTTCTTACATGTTTCCTCTCTCTTCCCTTTTTCCCAGACCCATTGTCTCGTGATATAAACTTAAGTCGTTTGAAGGCAGGGAACTTATTTTAAACCTCTTCTTCTGGAATTATGCTTCACAGGTCATAATCAAGTTGTAAAATTAACTGTACCAGTGGACTGCAATCAGAAGCCAATTAGAGAATAGTTTATCCGACCTGGATAAACTCAGTGTCTTATTGTATTTGGGGGTTAGGAATTGTTTAAATGAGAACAAATTTCTAATGGTAAGAAGTTGATCTAACTCTCGCAACATAATTGTCTGTGTAATTATAAAGGAGACATTTTCAGAGCAACAGATTTTATATATCAGTGACCGACTCCATCAAAGTGTGGATTCAATGTGGTAGTTTCCTTCCAGGATGAAAGTGGCCAGGCCAAGATGTTTGTTAAAGGTCATTCTGTGTGTTTTTCTATCTGTCATACATATGTAGAGCATGTTCTCAGGTTTACACTTGCCCTTTAGCTCCCAGTACAGGAAATCTGCTGCCAGGAAAGACTTGTAAAATATTTATGACATTTAAATCATGTTTAAGATTTCTTACTCAGGAAGAGTAGGCTATAAAATTTGCATATGGTGTCCAACGTTTAGACTCAAAGTCCTGCATCTGGCCTTCTACAACCTTGGTTATATAGTTGCTTTATCCTCTAGCCATTTGATTATATTTGCAATGTTTCTTTTTGTTACTGAACATCATATTTTCTTTTTATTTTTTACTCTCTATTATTGACTAAGTAAATTATAAATTATATAAGTATTTTATCTTGTTTAAACCAATCTTGGCATTATGATGTATGGAGGACTTTTTACTGTGAAGTATTGAAAAGTTTTAACTTGTGTTGCTTGGAGCTGCAAACTTAGCTTTAAATATATGAAATATCGCACGAATAAGGTCACACTGAATGCATGTGTGTAGCACATCACACATTTAATTCATGGAGATCCAGCTTTGGTTCCTGATTGACACTAGCATTCATGAGGCATATTCATATTTGGTTGCAACCAACACTTGTTTAATGTGATATCTACAAACACAGGAGAACACACACCTAACTGATTCCTCTAAAATGGTATTTTTAAAAGACATTTAGGTTTTAATAAATATATTCATTTTACTTAAAAAAAAAAAAAAGGTCAGCTAAATATGTAACAATTTTCAGAAACAGGGAATCCTGGGAAGGAGTTTCAGCTAATTATTGTGGAAAATAAATCTGATCCTGATAAGTAGTGAACATCAGATATTGCAGGAGCAGCAATGTGGTGTAGCTGATGCTACTGTTTAGTCACTCAGTCGTGTCCGACTCTTTGCGGCCCCATGGAGTGTAGCCCACAAGGCTCCTCTGCTCATGGGATTTCCCAGACAAGAACATTGGAGTGGGTTGCCATTTCCTTCTCCAGATGTGGTACAGAACAAGTGGTGGAGATGGGCTCTGCTTTCCCTGAGAAAATCCCCCCAAAGTGTCCCTTTTAATGATGATTATGACTATGATAAGGGAAAAAGGCTCAGGAGAAGCAGAGTGAACGGTAGAGCCAGGAGTCTGAGTCTGAGCCACCAAGAGGAGCGGCTCCTTGCACCCTTGCTTCACCAGCAGCCAGTGAGGCCTCTCTCCTCACCCACGTCAGCTGGGCTGGCTGAGCTCACGGCTCCTGGAGGTAGACTCACTGACAATATAGGGCAGCATCTCAGATCCTTGTTGTTACAAAACTGAGGACTCAAAAAAAAAAAAAAGTCATGTCATCTAGAATAGGATTGAAGGGACTTCCCTGGTGGTCCGGTGGCTAAGACTTCATGCTCCCAGTGCAGGGGGCTGGGGTTTGATCCATGGTCAGGGAACTAGATCCCACATGCTGCAACTGAGTTCAAATGCTACAGCTAAAAGATCCCTCATGCCACAAGAGATCCCCCACAAAAATTCTGGGTGCTGCAACTAAGATCCCACATAGTCAAATAAGTAAATAAATATGTTTTTAAAAAAGAATAGAGGGCAAAATTTTTTTGCCCTTCTGGACTTCATTAGATTATTTGTAAATACTAAACAAAGCAACTATATATGGCAAAGAATCCACCAGCAATGCAGGAGACTCCAGTTCGATTTCTGGGTCAGGAAGATCCACTGGAGAAGGGATAGGCTACCCACTTCAGTATTCTTGGACTTCCCTTGTGGCTCAGCTGGTAAAGAATCTGCTTTTAATAGAGGGAGACCTGGGTTTGATCCCCGGTTTGGGAAGATCCCCTAGAAAAGGGAAATGCTACCCACTCCAGTGTTCTGGCCTGGAGAATTCCATGGACTGTATCGTCCATAGGGTCACAAAGTGTCAGACATGACTGAGCAACTTTCATTTTCACTTTTATATATCTAATGGACTTCCCAAGTGGTAAGAGTGGAAAACACACTGCCTGCCAATGCAAGAGACTTTAGAGATGCAGGTTTGATCCCTGGGTCGGAAAGATCCCCTGGAGGAGGGCATGGCAACACACTCCAGTATTCTTGCCAGGAGAATCCCATGGACAGAGGAGCCTGGTGGGCTATGGTCCATAGGGTTGCAAAGAATCAGACAAGACTGAAGCATCTTAGCATGGCACATATATCAATATATGCCATATTCTAAGATAATGATAGGAGTGACTACAAAGATTTTAAAAAGGTAATATGAGCATAGGAGGGCTTACTTTCAAAGATCACAAACATTCAGTACACATGCACAAATTTAACTACGCAATACAACCGTACCAGAGAAATCGTAAGGCGGTGCAATGACTATCCAAAGAACTGTATGAATACTCCTATGACTTGAGGAGTAGATTTCTGAGACTTAAAGCTGACTGATTTCATAAAGGAGGATCAAAATATAACCGAAAAATTGGGAGTAGGTCTAAATGTTAGGGTGGCTCTGGCTCTGGAAGCAGTCTGCCAGTATCCAACTTCACAAGACCTTACTGTGCCTCTGTTATTTCCTCTGCTTCTGGGAAATGTAAAGCAGCTACTTCATATGATTTAATGAGTTAATAGACACATAGAAATTTCAGTAGTATTTGCTACTAAAAAGTACTCAGAAACATTGGCCATTATTTTGTTACTGTAATTCTCATTTAGGAGAGGTTATGAGGAAAGAATACAGTAGGTATTGAGATAGAAACAAAGTTTAATATTCTTCAGAGAAGACATATAGATGGGTAAGAGGCACATGAAAAGATGCTCAACATCACTAATTATTAGAGAAATGCAAATCAAAACTAAATGAAGTATCACCTCACACTGGTCAGAATGGCCATCATCAAAAAAAAAAAAAAATCTGCAAACAATAAATGCTTCAGACGGAATAGAGAAAAGGGAACCCTCTAGTACTGTTGGTAGGAGTGTAAATTGATACAGCCACTATGGAGAACAGTATGGAGGTTCCTTAAAAAAAAAAAAAAAAACAGCATGACCACATGATCCAGCATATGTGCATGCATGCCAAGAGTACCTGGTTTTGTACATGAGCTTCAGCCATGTCAGATTTTTTGCAACCCCATAGACAGTAGCCCACCAGGTTCCACTGTCCATGGGATTCTCCCTCTACAGGCCATATACCATGCGAAAATCAAAATGCAAAAAGACACAAGTACCCCAGTGTTCACTGCAGCACTCTTTACAATAGCCAGGACATGCTGCTGCTGCTGCTGCTGCTAAGTCACTTCAGCTGTGTCCGACTCTGTTGCAACCCCATAGACGGCAGCCCACCAGCCTCCCCTGTCCCTGGGATTCTCCAGGAAAGAACACTGGAGTGGGTTGCCATTTCCTTCTCTAATGCATGAAAGTGAAATTGAAAGTGAAGTCGCTCGGTCATGTCAGACTCTTAGCGACCCCATGGACTTCATGCAGCCCACCAGGCTCCTCTGTCCATGGGATTTTCCAGGCAAGAGTACTGGAGTGGGATGCCATTGCCTTCTCCAAGCCAGGACATGGGAGCAACTTAAATGTCCATCAACAGATGAATAGATAAAGAAGATATGGTACATATATACAATGAAACAGTGCACAGCCATAAAATGAAATGAAATTGGGTTATTTGTAGAGCTTTGAATAAACATAAAATCTGTCATACAGAGTGAAATAAGTCAGAAAGAGAAAAACAAATACGGTGTATTAACACATATATGTGGAATCTAGAAAAATGGGGCAGCTGACCCTACTTGCAGGGCAGGAGCAGAGACACAGATGCAGAGAACAGACATGGCATGGAGAGGGCAGGCAGGGTGGGTGGGATGAGTTGGGAGAGTAGGACTAATACGTGTACACTCCCATGCGTGGAATAGAAAGCTAGCGAAACCGGCTGTATAACACAGAGAGCTCAGCTCCGTGCTCGGTCATGGCCTGGAGGGGTGGGATAGGGGCTGGGAGGGAGGGCTAAGAGGGAGAGGATATATGTGCATGCATGGCAGATGCACTTTGCTGTACAGCAGAAACTAACACAACATTGTAAAGCACCTATATTTAGTTAAAAGAATATTTTAGAAACCAGTAAAGCCTTCACTGGGGTTGAGGTGTTGGTAAGAAAGTATAAAGCAGCCACCTTCAACTGGAGGTCAGAGGTATCCAGCACAGTTGATAGAGTTTCTCCAATTCTCATATCTGTCTCTCTTTTTTTTTCCCTCCCACCCAATACTCATTTGAATATAACCCACTGCACATCTACTTAAGAAAAACCACTTTACAGTTATTGATGGGAGTGTGGGAGTGTTAATTTGTTCCTCATATGCATGGGGAAGAGTAAAGATTTGAGAAAAATTCACATATTCAGAAAATACTTAGCACCAGAGATAGACTTGGCATTGTGTGCTACCATTGGTATAAACGGAAGATTACATTCATAAAAGAAGACAAACTCTATGTGAGAGACACAATTATCTAATCAGTTAAAGTGTACATGCTTCAGTTTTACAATTTACTCCAAGCCAGCACAGGGTCTGGCATGTAAAAACACCGGGAAAATATTAGTTCCTTCCTAGATTGATTAAACTCTTCATCTAAATTCCAAGCATTCTTGAAGATCGAGTTGAGTACACTGCCCTAAATTCATAAAGTAGCTGAGAACTAATGGGGGCTTGATCTATAAACTCTTAAGTGAGCACAAGGAGTCCTATTTGCATTTAGACTTTATGGTTCTGTAAATGCAGCAGAGACAATATTTGAGGAGATGTAGGGTTTCCCAGGTGGTGCTAGTGGTAAAGAACCTGCCTGCCAATACAGGAGACATAAGGAACGTGGGTTAGACCCCTCGGTAGGGAAAAGCCCCTGGAGGAGGGCATGGCAACCCACTCCAGTATTCTTGCCTAGAGAATACCATGGACAGAGGAGCCTGGTGGGCTACAGTCTATGGGGTCACAGAGAATCGAACATGACTGAAGCTCATGTGCAAAACTCTGTACTCTTGGCATGCATGCACAGAACTGGGTGCCCTTCTTTGTGCACTGACTTTTGCAAGAATAAAGGGCAACAGACATCCTTCCTTAGCTCCACCAGTGTCTCAGTATGTGTATGGGCCAGAACCTTCATATAGTGCCAAGGATGTGACATAGGCTGACAGTCACCTTGGAGGGTCAACCCTGTGGGAATGGATGCTCCCAGAGGGGTCTTCTTCAGATCATATCAGATCAGATCAGTCGCTCAGTCGTGTCCAACTCTTTGTGACCCCATGCATCACAGCACGCCAGGCCTCCCTGCCCATCACCAACTCCCGGAGTTCACCCAGACTCACGTCCATCAAGTCAGTGATGCCATCCAGCCATCTCATCCTCTGTTGTCCCCTCCTCCTCCTGCCCCCAATCCCTCCCAGCATCAGAGTCTTCTCCAATGCGTCAACTCTTCGCGTGAGGTGGCCAAAGTACTGGAGTTTCGGCTTTAGCAGGGGTCTTCTTAGGTCATAAGATTTGCTCTAACTCAGAGATTCATCTGTCCAAAATTATCCTGCCTATACGCTCTCCTGGCATATGAGTCCCAAAATGCCTCCACACCAAAGTTTCTCAGCCTCAGCACACTTGACATTTTGGACCAGGTAATTCTCTGCTGCGAGGGCTGTCCTGTGCATTGCAGGAAGTTTGGCAGATCTCTGGCCTCTACTCTCTAGACATCAGTAGAACTCAGTTACATCAGCAACAACAAAAAAAATGTCCTTAGACACTGCCAAATGTCCCCTGGGAAATAATCACCTCACCTCTTTGAGAACCACTTCTCTAAGTTGATGAATTGTAAACGTATTTCAGTGACCAGTGACACTGCCTGAGGCCAAACCAGCTGCTTCGGAAGGATGCAGTCGACAATGGCTCAGGCATCAGATGCGTTCACTGTGCCAGCAAGAGGGATGAGCATCTAGAGATGGGTGCGGATTGGGAACCAACAATAGGACTCACCAGGAAAGGCATGGGGGTGAACAGTGATTGAGTGTTTTTCCCCAAGGAAGTTAGAACCTAAACTCTTTGAATGCTGGTGGAATCCTTGGTTGGATCCAGCCAGCTAGGTAGTTGGTTCAGGAAATTAAGTACGCAAGAAGCACCAGTCTCTGCACCAGCAATCCTGAACTTCACCCCTGGCTAACTCTTCATCTAATGCTCCCTGCTTTGTGCATCCCTGTTGACTTAATGATCCATGGTGCAGTCCGTACCTGCCAGCTGGCTGTGAAAATATGAAGTCAATCAGATTTCTTTTCTCTTGATATACATGGGAGGGGAAAATTGAATTTGACAACTATAAAAGGATAGCGTGGAACAGACAAGTAGCTAACTCAATTGAACAGCAAAATTTCAAAATGGAAATTCTTTTGTCTGTTTGTTTTTTTCTAAAGTGAAAATGCTATGAGCTGATCCACAGACTCTGCCCTCCTAGCTTTCTCAAGTCAGGTCGTATAGCTTCTACTAGGATACATTTGCTTATACAGTCAGAGAAGGCAATAGCACCCCACTCCAGTACTCCAGTACTTTTGCCTAGAAAATCCCATGAATGGAGAAGCCTGGTAGTCTGCAGTCCATGGGGTCACTAAGAGTCGGACATGACTGAGCGACTTCACTTTCAGTTTTCACTTTCATGCATTGGAGAAGGAAATGGCAACCCACTCCAGTGTTCTTTCCTGGAGAATCCCAGGGACGGGGAAGCCTGGTGGGCTGCCGTCTATGGGGTCGCACAGAGTCGGACATGACTAAGGTGACACAGCAGCAGCAGCAGTCTTAAAATAACCCCTCTGTTACTTGTGCTGGGTGAAGCTAGTCTCTGTTCCTTACAGATAAATGTGCTTATTTTAAGGGTTTCCCAGGTGGCGCTAGTGGCAGAGAACCCACCTGCCAATGCAGGAGACTTAAGAGATGTGGGTTCGACGCCTGGTCCTAGAAGATCCCCTGGATGAGGGCATGGTAACCCACTCCAGGAGACTCCCATGGACAGAGGAGCCTGGCAGGCACAGTCCATGGGGTCACAAAGAGTCAGTCAGGACTGAGCAACTAACACTTTCACTTGGGCTTCTCAACTGGCGCTAGTGGTAAAGAACCCGCCTGCCAATGCAGGAGATGCAGATTTGATCCCTGGGTCAGGACGATCTCTTTGAGGAGGGCACAGATACCCATTCCAGAATTCTTGCCTGGAGTATCCCATGGACAGAGGAGCCTGGTGGGCTACAGTCCATGGAGTCACAATGAGTAGAGCATGACTGAAGTGCTTAGTATGCCACCTGCACGCTAAACAAATATTAATATTTTAATAGATAATACATATTGCAATGAACCAAAAATGGAAATTAACAGTGTTAAAAGAATGTGACCAAGTAAATACAAATGAAAATCCTAAGACTTAATTATTCAAATTCAGTGATCAACTAGATCAGCTAGAATGTCCTTTGGGGTACATGACATCCTCTTTACTGGATTTCTGTTTCATATTACAGGTGTTTAGTGTTCAAAAAGAATTTATTTCCACTAATGGCGGTCTACATAGCAATATCAAGAAAAGGCTTATCATGAATGGTAAGTGTGGTTCTTCATTTATTTACTGTTTGCTTTTTAATTTTTACTGGAGTATAGTTGACTTGTGCTTCCCAGGTAGCACTAGCAGTAAAGAACCAACCTGCCAAAGCAGGAGACATAAGAAAAGCAGGTTCAAACCCTGGGTTGGGAAGATCCCCTGGAGGAGGGCATGGAAAATCTCTCCAGTTTTCTTGCCTGGAGAATCCATGGACAGAGGAGCCTGGGGGCTGCAGTCCATAGGTTCTCAAAAAGACATGACTAAAGTGACCTAGCATGCATGCAGGCACGTGCCTATTTTAAACGCTAGAGTTTTACCAATTCCATGGAAAATCTGAGTAAGGTATTGGGAGGAAAAGTTTGCAAGCATCAAATTTTTTTTTTCATACTTTCAGTGATGTCAGTATGAGTATGAAGGTGTTACTCACACTGTTATATTACCTTTATCACTTTACAAACTGTCAGTGTTGATATTAAAAAGACAAGTATGACATATATCTGTCAAAGGCACTTACTTGGTGGTGGCTGTAAAGTGTCTGTATAGCATTAATTTTTGTATGTGTGCTGCCTTGGTAAATTGAGTTTGAAATAAATGCTAAATTATGTGAGTATACTGCAGTGAAATGTTATTGCAAAGAATTGCTTTTATTTCACCTGAAATAGTCTTCCTGCCTGACTTAACAAATTAAATTAGTCATGGCGATGTGAGATAGAAACTACATTTTATAGGTTTGTCAATATCAAAGCTAGTGGCTCATGGTACTTCTGTGACCACATTGCTGTTATGCCAAATACCCCACTGTCTCTTTCCTTCTGATTTCCCTGAACTTGCTTTATTGGCTGGAAGTTTAGAACATCCTCTTCCATGAGCACGTGCTTGGTGGTGTATACTTCCAGTGGAGACTCAATTTAGGAATGTCCTCTAAGGCCTGGAAAAGACTCGGTTTCAGGGGGATCTTTGCCCATCCCGAGGGGGTTTCTTTTTCTCTTCTCAGGCAAAGCATGCACCTGCTGCAGATTCATCACCATCATGGTTCAGCAGCCAGAGGTGACTCACCAGCCAGGACAACACAGCCAGTCCTTCAGAAAGACAGACGTGGTCAGACTCACTAGTGCTCTGTATTTGAAAACAACCGAAATACTGCAATGGAAACAAATCAGAACACTTCACATACCCAAAATGAAATAAAATTAAATGCAAAATCAGAAGGGAGACCAGTGTATTTATAGGTTTAAAGATAGCAAGTTGCCTTTAAAAAAACAAAACAACAACAACAAATTGATTAGGACAGATCAGCCACATGATTTGGAAATGGGATTATTGTGAAATGTGCTTTAATTTGGGCTCAGTTCAGTTCAGCTCAGTGGCTCAGTCCTGTCCGACTCTTTGTGACCCCATGGACTACAGCACCCCAGGCCTCATTGTCCATCATCAACTCCCGGAGTTTACCCAGATTCATGTCCATTGAGTCGGTGATGCCATCCAACCATCTCATTCTCTGTTGTCTCCTTCTCCTTCTGCCTTCAATCGTTCCCAGCATCAGGGTCTTTTCAAATGAGTCAGCTCTTCGCATCAGATGGCCAAAATATTGGAGTTTCAGCTTCAGCATCAGTCCTTGCAATGAATATTCAGGACTGATCTCCTTTGGGATGGACTGGTTGGATCTCCCTGCAGTCCAAGGGACTCTCAAGAGTCTCCTCCAACACCACAGTTCAAAAGCGTCAATTCTTTGGTACTCAGCTTTCTTTCTTTCTTTTTTTTTTTTTTGTGGCAGCGGCAGCGGCGAGCCAGAGAGCGCTCCCCTCGCAGCTCCGTCGGCACCCGGTTCTCCCTCAGCTTTCTTTATAGTCCAACTCTCACATCCATACATGACTACTGGAAAAATATAGGGCTAGTCAATGCCTTTTGTAATATGAGAACTGTGCAAACTTTCACTAACCAAAAATTACTGAAGGATTTAAGCTGACAATAAATGTTAATTTTAAAAAAAGAGGACCAAAATGGGAAGGAAATCCAGAAAAGAGGGAATGTATGTATACGTATGGCTGATTCACTTTGCTGTTCGGCAGAGACTAACACAATGTTGTAAAGCAAATATACTCTTGTAAAAATTAATAAAAAGTAAAATAAAAATTTTATAAAGGACCAACAGGATATTAATGTTATATACTGCCTTATATTTTAATGATGCAGCTAACTCTTTTGGTGAAGTTGAAGAAATAAAAATAAAAAGAACAGAACCCTATTAGGTAATTAGAGAGTGCTGGGCAGAGTCCCCTGTCTGTACTAAGACGGGTGCTCATTAGTTATCTATTTGATACATAGTACTGTGCGTACATCAGTTCCAACCTCCCAATTTATCCCTCCACCGCCCACACAGCCAGGTAACCATAGGTTTGTTTGCTACATCTGTGATTCTATTTTCATTTTGTAAATAAATTCCTTTTTCTTTTTTTAGAATCCACATAGAAGTGGTATCATACATTTGTTTTTCTCTGACTTACTTCACTCAGTATGATGGTCTCTATTCCATCCATGTTGCTGCAAATGGCATGCCTTCATCCTTTTTCGTGACTGAGTAATATTCCATTGGACATCTGCGCTGCATCTTCTTTGTTAACTCCTGTGTCAGTGGACATTTAGGTCATTCCCCTGTCTTAGCTGTTGTAAATGATACTGTGACGAGCACTGGGGTACATGTATCTTTATGAACTGTGGTTTTCTCTGGTGGATATATGTACATATAGCACTGACTCACTTTGCTGTACACCTGGCACAAAAACAACATTGTAAGTCAACTCTACTCCAAGAAAAATTAGAAAGCAAATAACAAATAAATAAAGAACCACACTTAACATTTATGATAAGTTCTTTATTGATATTTCTATGTAGACGGCCATAAGTGGAAAGAAATTGTTTTTTGACTTTTAACACTATAATACGGAACAGAAATTCCCTAAAGAGGGTGATATGTACCCCAAGGACCATTCTAGCTAATTACAGAATTTGAATAATTAAGTATTCAAAACTTTATTTGTATTTGCTTGATCATATTCTTTTAGTATTGTTAATTTCTATCTTTGTGTGCATTGCAATGTGTGTTATAAAGTTTAAAAATAAAATAAAATTAAAAAACAAAAAATAATAATAAAATAAAATACTAATATTTGTTTAGCATGAAGCACATGCTGCATGCTAAGTCTCTTCAGTCATGTCCTACACATTGCGACCCTGTGGACTGTAGCCTGCCAGGCTCCTCTGTCCACGGATTCTCCAGGCAAGAGGACTGGAGAGGGTTTCCGCGTGTTCCTCAAAGAGATCTTCTGGACCCAAGGATCAAATCCGCACCTCCTACATCTTGTGCACAGGCTGGTGCGTTCTTTACCACCAGTGCCACCTTGGAAGCCCAAGTGAAAGTCTTAGTTGCTCAATCCTGCCTGACTCTTTGTGACCCCAGGGACGGTAGCCTGCCAGGCTCCTCTGTCCACAGAATTCTCCAGGTAAGAACACTGGAGTGAGTTGCCATGCCCTTCTCCAGGGATCTTCCCAACCCAGGGACCAAACCCAGGTCTCCCATCTTGCAGGCAGATTCTTTACCATCTGAGCCACCAGGGAAGCCCAGTTGGTACTCAGTGACTTTTATTTCTATGTGACAGTCTAACCATTTACTTTAGCAGAAATCTGACAACATTTTAGGGAGAATGCTGCCTGTACAGAGTGAAACATTCTGTTCTCAAATGTTGAAATGCCTGAATTGACTTTGTCCTCAAACCCCTACCTATGGAGAGTCTGGAGGTCCCTTCATTCCTGTCTACAGTTTATGCAGCAGATAATGTCGTGCTGCTGCTGCTGCTAAGTCACTTCAGTCATGTCTGACACTGTGCAACCCCATAGACGGCAGCCCACCAGGCTCCTCTGTCCCTGGGATTCTCCAGGCAAGAATACTGGAGTGGGTTGCCATTTCCTTCTCCAATGCGTGCGTGCATGCTAAGTCGAGTCAGTAGTGTCCAAGTCATGACCCTATGGAGCCCACCAGGCTCCTCTGTCCATGGGATTCTCCAGGCAAGAATATTGGACTATCAGCCTCCAAATGAGACTCCTTTAGATTCTTTAGTTTTCTGTTGCAGAAAACAAGGTATTTCCTCCTAGTTTTGTTAATAGTCACATACTATAAACTACAAATGGTATTTATTTTCTTCTACACTTAATACAGTTTTAGAAAAAAGCTATCAACTCCTCTGATAAATCTTCACTTTAATTCCATCGTTTCCCATAAACGTCAAAATATTCAAGTGGTCTGCAGTACAATGGGGCTTTCCAAGTGGTGCTAGTGGTGAAGAATGGCCTGCCAATGCAGGAGACATAAGAGACTTGGGTTCCTTCCCCAGGTTGGAAAGATTTCCCTGGAGGAGGAAATGGCAATCCACTCCAGGATTCTTGTCTGGAGAATTCCCATGGACAAACAAGCCTGGAAGGCTATACATTCCATAGGCTTGTAAAGAGTCAGACTTGACTGAAGCCACTTAGCATGCATAGTTCAGTAGTTTTCCAGAGCCCCTGGGAATGAATACTTATGGACAGGTCAGGTTTATACAGTCAGGCTCACCATTCATATGTGAAAAATTTTATTTTGTTGTGTAGTTAACAAATCCTCCTTCACCTAAATATTACATCTTTCCATAAGCCTGATAATAGTTTTCTACTGAGAGAAAGTTTCCCTAATAGTCATAAATATTTGTTGGGGTTATTGTTTTTTTCATTATAAATCTAATAAATACTGAATTGGCCCAGCTAGTTAGGCTCCTTGGGATCACAAAGAGAAACGTATCTGGATAATACACATGGATGTGTCATCTTTCCTAGGTGTGTATATGTTGGGCTCTGTCCTAATAGTTCCTCCCAGCAGATACATGGAATCTGATTAATGGTCTATCCCAGGAGTTGTGCAATAAGAGACCCTAGAGAGCATATCTCCCAACTTAATGGGCTACAGCAGCTTTGGGGCTTTTAAATCAAGCAGAGTTGAATAATCTTTCTTCTGTCATCATTAACCATGACAATTTATGTCCAGAGGCAGCCTGGCCTGGGTGTTTACGGCACCATATGATCTGTCTATAGCCCTGTTATGGACTGAATGATATTTTCTGCAAAATTCATATGTTGAAGTACTAATCGCCAGTACACCAGGATTTAGCTATATTTGGAAATAGGGTCTTCAAAGAGATAATTAAGGTTAAATGAGAGCACTGAGGTAGGTCCTAATCCAGCATGACTGGTGTCCCTATAAGAAGAGGATGCAGATGCGCCCAGGGGAAAGCCCATGAAGGCAAAGGGGAGGCAGGCTGCTGTAAGTCAAGGACTCAGATTTCTCAGAGTGAAATCAACCCCGCTGACACCCTGCTGTTAGACTTCTGGTGTCCAGAACCATGAGAAAATGCATTTCTGTTGCTTAAGCCGTCTCATCTGTGATATCTTGTTGTGACAGTCCTAGACAACTAATAGAAGAAGTTTTACTGAGCAGTATTTGAACCATCAGCAACTTCAGAGAGTGTAAATGATTTTGGTGCAAAAGGAATATTACAATTAGCAATAAGCCTTTGCCTAAAAATAACAAATGTTTACACTTGAATGTATTTCTTCTGGTCATTTAACATTATATTTTAGTATTTTTGTTATTAAATATTCTTAGCAAAATATTAGTAAGACTGTAAATAATCCATCCATAAATGTATTTCAACAAAATTATAGTATTGGATATTAAAGGCAGACCTTTATAACTAGCTACAGAAAGGAGTTTATTATATAAATCCTCACCCAAGTCCTTTATGTACTTAGAGTTCAAAGCAGATATTTACTGAGAAAAATAAAATGAAATAGTGTTATATAGGTAAGTAGTTTTGCTCTCTCTTTCTAAAAGACTTGTACCAATTTCTGCTCACAGTAGCAACTAAGATAATAATTGGCATGGTCACAGAAATATTAAATGTTATAAACTTTCTATCCTATCTTACTTATAGTAAGGTTAAGTAATTTTACTTTTTTAGGTTATTGAAATGCTTTCCTCTGTGGATCATCCTTTTTTCTCTTCTGTCATTTATCCAATTATGCTTTTAATTTTTCCTGTGCAAATATTCCTATAATTTGGAAGTGATTCTAGTTTTTTATTTTTCCAAAAACATTTCCTGTTTTTAATTGTATTTTAGTGACTTTAGAACTTTTACAATAATATTGAAAAATAGTGGTGATACCAGTCACTCTCATTGTATTCATTGCTATTTTGTTAATGTCCCTATGAGAGTATTTTATAATTTCTGTTGATAAAGCAGAAAGTTAGTAAATAACAATCTAAATTTAGGAATTCATAACTAGCCTTTATTCATTTTTGAGATAAGTTCAAATTCA
Source organism: Bos mutus (assembly GCF_027580195.1). Classification (NCBI taxonomy): domain Eukaryota; kingdom Metazoa; phylum Chordata; class Mammalia; order Artiodactyla; family Bovidae; genus Bos; species Bos mutus. Next base: position 88,925,507 of record NC_091626.1, on the reverse strand, counting down.
GTTGTAAAAAATAAGACACAAAGATCTCTCATATACTTCACCACTTTTCTGCCAATGGTAATGTCTTCTATGAAGTGAAAGTGTTAGACACTCAGTTGTGTCCCACTCTTTGTGACCCTGTGGACTGTAGTCCCCCAGACTCCTCTGTCTGTGGGATTCTCCAGACAAGAATACTGCAGTGAGTAACCATTCCCTTCTCCAGCGGATCTCCCCAACCCAGGGAGCAAACCCAGGTCTTTTGCTTTGCAGGCAGATTCTTGCTGTCTGAGCCATCAGAGAAGCCCAATGTCTTGTACAACCAAGAAATTGATATTGATACTGATGAAATTAACCAACCTTATTTGAATAACTAGAAAAAAGAATACTACAGAACAGAATAAAAACTAACACTTTTCATCCCATATAGCAAGGATAATCTTGTTTCTGAAACTTGATTCACTTAAATACATGTGATTAAGTCACTATGCTTCATTTCTCCATTAATAATGATGCTACTTATTAGCTTAGTAGAAATATGTTGTATCAAATTTAGGAATTACAGATAAATAAAGACTACATTAAAATTTAACAAGTTTATAGGCAAATATTTAACTATGGTTGAAGATTAATTGTGTTAAGTAAATCAACATTTTTAAAACAACTGTCATAGAAAAACCACTGGTTATTCTACACAATTAACTAGAAGCAGTTTATTGGTAGACTAGCATAGCAATATGGTCTACTCATGAAGATTGAAAAGAGATGATGTCATATTTCATCCAAATCATAACAGGCAGGTGCCAAATTAACAAATGCAATTCACTGGACAAAATGTAATACTGAAAAATCAAAGTTTTAATTTGTAAATTAACTAAATATGAGTCCATGTTATAAAGGTAATAGGACTGAAACCTGCTCATCCCCCTCAAAAAGAAAAATAGCTGAGAAGGAGACTTGTGGGTTTTATTTATGTAAACATTCCATATTTCCATGTGAATCTCATCTCCAGAGAAGAAATATAATCTGAGTTGTCTAAGGTCTAGAATTCAAAGAATCTAAGTAACAGTTGTAGGAGACTTATTTTTTTTACTAGAGTAAGGGAGTTAAATAGACATTTGGGTTTTATATTTAAAAGAGGGATTTGTGAATATGGACAAAATCTGGAAAGAAAATTTAGGAAACATGGGGAAACTATGGGGATCTTTGATGAAACCATTCTTCGCTTGTAGACAATACCGACAGACTCTTGATGATTTAAGAAAACAGAACGGATTGGAAAGATCGCAGGGGCCACAAAAACTGAATTGAGAGCTGGAGACTTCTAGTCTAAGCAAGAAACCAAGTACAAGGAAATCTGGGAGCCACTGGCAGAAAACTGCAGGAACTATCTGATTAGCATTCCAGCACCAGGGTGACTTCAGTTCAGTTCAGTTCAGTTGCTCAGTCATGTCCAACTCTTTGTGACCCCATGAATCGCAGCACACCAGGCCTCCCTGTCCATCACCAACTCCCGGAATTCACTCAGACTCACGTCCATCGAGTCAGTGATGCCATCCAGCCATCTCATCCTCTGTCGTCCCCTTCTCCTCCTGCCCCCAATCGTTCCCAGCATCAGTCTTTTCCAATGAGTCAACTCTTCGAATGAGGTGGCCAAAGTACTGGAGTTTCAGCTTTAGCATCATTCCTTCCAAAGAAATCCCAGGGCTGATCTCCTTCAGAATGGACTGGTTGGATCTCCTTGCAGTCCAAGGGACTCTCAGGAGTCTTCTCCAACACCACAGTTCAAAAACATCAATTCTTTGGCACTCAGCTTTCTTCACAGTCGAACTCTCACATCCATACATGACCACTGGTAAAACCATAGCCTTGACTAGATGAACCTTTGTTGGCAAAGTAATGTCTCTGCTTTTGAATATGCTATGTAGGTTGGTCATAACTTTCCTTCCAAGGAGTAAGCGTCTTTTAATTTCATGGCTGCAGTCACCATCTGCAGTGATTCTCGAGCCCCCAAAAATAAAGTCTGACACTGTTTCCACTGTTTCCCCATTTATTTCCCATGAAGTGATGGGACCAGATGCCATGATCTTCGTTTTCTGAATGTTGAGCTTTAAGCCAACTTTTTCACTCTCCTCTTCACCTTTTTCAAAGAGGCTTTTTAGTTCCTCTTCACTTTCTGCCATAAGGGTGGTGTCATCTGCATATCTGAGGTTATTGAGATTTCTCCTGGAAATCTTGATTCCAGCTTGTGCTTCTTCCAGCCCAGGGTTTCTCATGATGTACTCTGCATAGAAGTTAAATAAGCAGGGTGACAATATACAGCCTTGATGTACTCCTTTTCCTATTTGCAACCAGTCTGTTGTTCCATGTCCAGTTTTAACTCTTCAAGAAAATTAGAGATACCAAGGGAACATTTCATGCAATGATGGGCTCCATAAAGGACAGAAATGGTATGGACCTAACAGAAGCAGAAGATATTAAGAAGAGGTGGCAAGAATACACAGACGAACTGGACAAAAAAGATCTAGATAATCACGATGGTGTGATCACTCACCTAGAGCCAGACATCCTGGAATGTGAAGTCAAGTGGGCCTTTGAAAGCATCACTATGAACAAACCTAGTGGAGGTGATGGAATTCCAGTGGAGCTATTTCAAATCCTGAAAGATGATGCTGTGAAAGTGCTATACTCAATATGCCAGCAAATTTGGGAAACTCAGCAGTGGCCACAGGACTGGAAAAGGTCAGTTTTCATTCCAATCCCAAAGAAAAGCAATGCCAAAGATTGCTCAAACTACCGCACAATTGCACTCATCTCACACGCTAGCAAAGTAATGCTCAAAATTCTCCAAGCCAGGCTTCAGCAGTACATGAACCGTGAACTTCCAGATGTTCAAGCTGGTTTTAGAAAAGGCAGAGGAACCAGAGATCAAATTGCCAACATCCTCTGGATCATGGAAAAAGCAAGAGAGTTCCAGAAAAACATCTATTTCTGCTTTATTGACTATGCCAAAGCCTTTGACTGTGTGGATCACAATAAACTGTGGAAAATTCTGAAAGAGATGGGAATACCAGACCACCTGATCTGTCTCTTGAGAAATTTGTATGCAGGTCAGGAAGCAACAGTTAGAACTGGACATGGAACCACAAGGTGACTTGCATGCCCCCTATTATTTGTCTTATGATTCCAGCTGGCTTCACTCTTCACAAGATTTAAAGCCCTGGGATGGAGAGTCCTATGGTCATGTCAGCTGCTTGTCCTGGGCTGGGAGAGGAAGCCAAGGACCAGTGCTCCAGCCCCTGAAATGGGAGGGAAGAGGATTTCACCCAAGGTTACACCAAGACTGCAGACAAGGGGAGAGAAAAATCATTCTGTTAGAAAGAAATGACAAAAACCAGGAGGTCAGAGAAACAAACGCCCACCTCAGAATGAATGAATATCCTACATTTATGAACAGCCAAAAGTACTAAGACCTGCCGAAATTGTACTCAGTGGGTTGTTCAGACTTCTGTCAAAGGCATTTAGTTCAATTACATGTGAAGTATATTGTGTATATGCTCATGCTAAGCCTTGCTGGCTATACATTATGACTTGGGATTGAAGAGGACTCAGTGACCGAATGACCTCTGGGACTATTTCCAAATCAAACTTTTGGAGTAATAAAGGGCAGTAATTATGCATCATAATACCAATTTGCATAATAGTTGTTTCATTTTATCTTGATAACATATTGGAACATAATTTGTCATTTGAGGCTTAAAATATGTTTTTAGAATGGCGCTTTGTAAGGAGTTCAAAGACACTGCATAAAAGAGAAAGTAAAGCACTAGAATAATTACTTTGGAAGCCACTTAAAGGATTTCTTTGTGCTTGGGAATATCTAAACCTATGATTCCATCCACTGGCTGTATAACCACATTGGTAGCTCCAACTCTTTAGAGGTTATTAAAAAGACTTCTCAATTTATAAAAATAAAAATTTGCTTAAATATCTACTAGTCAAAATAACTAAGGGAAAGGTGTTACGGATTTAAGGAAATGACTTAAAATATTCATACGCTCTTTATTTTCTGTTTCCTAAATTGGAAGAAATCAGTGTATTTATAATACAGGTTTTCAGAACATGTTTACCGCTTTCCAAGTATTTTCAAGTGCATCTGAATGTCAAACTTAAAGAAGAGGCTACCGCATCATTTTCCTTTTAATGAGCTGGATGCTTGTGGGTTTGGATGTGTCTTTCTGAATAAATAAAGCGAGAGAGAATGGTATCTGGAATATATTTTGGTCCACATAAACTTTCTATGACCATGATTTAGTTATAGAAATTATATTAATAGAGATCTATCAAAAGCAAACATATGTATATTCTTTCAATGTAAGGTTTAAATCCAAATGTAAGGTTTAAAACATGATCTATTCTTTGTTTCTGATTGAATAAGACTACTAGGTGGATTTAAAAAAAAAATTAAAGCCTATAATTCCACTTGGCATCATGAACAGTTTGTCACCAATTCTAAAAGATTAGCCTCAAGGCACCCATAATGGATACTTTTTGATACTACAGATGGCAAAGCAGCCGATAGGAACATGTCTGGTGGGCATTCCGTTCCTGTCGAGTGGAATCCAACATGACATGTTGAACAGCTATAGCATGGTGAGTTTCTGTAAAAACTCCTCACGTTTTATATCTCCTTTTTGCCCTCTTTGCTGACAGTCTTATAGTTTGAATCTACAGCGTATATCTTTCTAGTGCAAGGGGAACAGTCAAGGATGACCTGCGTTTATGATGAAATTTCAAATCAGGAGTCACTTTTTGTAAAACAGAATCTAGACAGTTCTAGTTAATGTAGTGAGAGATTTTAAAAAATATATTTCTGAATACATAAATATACCCTGCATATAGGTATGCTCAGTCACTTCAGTCATATCCAACTCTTTGCAGCCCTGTGGACTGTAGCCCGACAGACTCCTCTGTCCATGGGATTCATCAGGAAAGAATACTGGCATGGGTGAGTGGGTTGCCATGCCCTCCTTCAGGGGATCTCACCAATTCAGGGATCGAACCTACGGCTGCTGTATTGCTGACAGACTCTTGATCACTGATAAATATATCCTACTTTTGTTAATTCCTGTGCATAAAGCTCCCAAAGCTATTTGAAAAATGGTGGGGGTTTATTAAATCAATTTGATATTTGGAAAGCATGATGACAATACTCCTTTTCTAAAGTCTAGTTACTTCTTTTTAATGGTTACCCCTATAGTTCGGATGGTAAAGAATCTGTCTGCAATGTAGGAGACCCAGGTTCCACCCTTGGGTCAGGAAGATCCCCTGGAGAAGGAAATGGCAACCCACTCCAGTATTCTTGCTGGAGAATCCCAGGGACAGAAGAACCTGGTGGGCTACAGTCCACGGTATCACAAAGAGTCTGACACAGCTAAGTGACTAACACACACACACACACACACACACACACACATTTTATTAATTCTTATGAATGTAAAACAAAAGGAACACCATGAGATAGGCTAATATTCACAGGCTTATAATATTTTAACAGTCAAAACTCAAGAATTAAGATTTTCTGTTTTGGATGCTACAATTCTGGAACTTCAATTGGGATATATGACTAGAGGAAAGGAACTGTGAGTGATTCATGTAAGAGTCCTAGCTGCAGTCAGGAGTTACTCTAGCTTCGAAATAGATTATCCCATTTCCAGCTCTCGTCTATTTGAGACTTAGAGGAAAGACACATGAGAATAAACACTCTATCTTATTCGTCTCTGAGTCTAGGATTTCTAGAATTAATGTTTGGCACATGACCCTTGCTCATGATTACATGAATTCTCAATTGAAACTACTCTCAATTAAAGACATACATTTCGATTCCAAGTTATTCTTTCATGAAAGAATCAATTCAGAGTAACATACAAAACCTGAAGGTATTTCCTCATGGCTATTATGTGCTTATAAATGGAAAATAGTTTAAAAATAGGGAAAATGGCCAGACTTAAAAGTGCTTCTGATTCTGCCCAAATAAACAGTCAGCAGGACCACACAGACTTTTCTTCCTTTCCTATAGAACTCAACTTTGGTGTTTGAAATCAAGTTAATCAGGTACAGTAAAACTTCGTTAAGTTCATGAATGTTTATCCTAAAATAAGAGTTAGAAAAATGTCTTATCTTTTAGCCAAATTGAAAGCCCAATAAAAATATTAGGTCATGTAAACCTGGTTAAACTGTAGCATATTTTAACTCTCCTGTTTTGAATTAATCATTTTTCTTAAATATTTTACAGCGTATTTCCTAGAGACTAATATTATGGTTACAGTAGCTCTTTCTAAATTAAACGAATACTATTAACATTAGAATGTGTGTTTTTTATATTCAGCACTAGAATTGTGACCACAGACAAGGTTACTGAGTAAGTTGTTATTCTGATAGAATTCTTTCTGTTATCATGGAGCTTTCATAAGGTCTCAAAGAGATAACATCACACGCACAACATTTTGATGTAAATTATTATTAATATCTTTAATTATAGTGTCTTACAAGGTAACTGATTTCCCTTAGTTAAAATCCAGAAAATCCACTGAGATTTCATTGGCTCTAGAACATTTGTCACATATTGCTTCAGGGAACTAATCTATTTACCTAAATTTTCTACCCCATGAGCAATTCAGGAAAAATAGTCAATATGCACATAATCTCTTCTCAACAATAAAACTATTATTGCTTTTTTAGGAGAAGCTTAAATACAAAGAAGGGATTTACTTGATGAAAGTAAATGGAGTATTTTAATCTGTAGTTTTTCTTGCCTGACTTGGAGAAAATTGAGAGCAAACGGATGCTCCTGTTTATTTGAACAGCTAGAACTGCAATGGTTTTCAAACCTGCCTGAACATTCAAATCTCTGAGAGAACTTATAAAGTACAAGGTTGCTTGGGATCCAACCCAGATCTAAAGAGATAAATGTTTGATGACCAGCCAGGGTTGAGAAGGTCAGAATCCTAAGGAAGCAATCTGAGCACTGAATTATGATGGTTATGGCTATCAGCATGCTCATCCTTACTTCCATAGAATTCAAGTCCCCAACAAAATTTAACATCAGAAATGAATAATTATCATTTTAGAATGAAGAGTCCAAGAGGAAAAGTACTTACTTCAAGAGAAAGGCATTTTTATCTGCCTTCATCCTTTAAAAGGTCTAGGGGAGTGGGACGAGGGTTGGTCCTTTAAATAATAGCTCAGAGGATTCAAATTGAGCCAGTGTGGGAAACTTAAGGAAGAAAAATCAGATATGACTCAGTGTAAGGGAATCCTAATACATTTCTATTAGAATGGACTGTGTTAGGAAGTTTCATTTTCTCCATCACTACAGGTGTTCAGATGTGTTCAGATATGGTCTGGGATGAACTTTGTAAAAACAAAAACAAAAAACTCAAGGGCAGAATGTGGATATACTTTTAGATCCTTGAGATCCTTGCTAACTAAGCTTTAGATATTCATACTGATATATTTCAAGCTTGTTAATTTTCTTCTTAATTTATCCATTCTCCTTATAAAATGAAATATGGCCATACTTTGGAAGGTGTTATTCATGGCTTGAGTATTCTTAATGTTCACTGAGGAATTGAAGTCATAGAAGTGACTCCTTGAATCCTCAGATATTTCATGCATGGTCTTTGATAAGGCAGAATCATTTAGGTGGGGCCGATACTGGGGTTGGATGGCATCACTGACTCGATGGGTATGAGTTTGAGGAAGCTCTGGGAGTTGGTGATGGGCAAGGAAGCCTGGTGTGCTGCAGTCCTTGGGGTTGCAAAGAGTTGGACACAACTGAGTGACTAAACTGAACTGACTGATACTGGGGGTAAGGTGTACCAGATGAGGGAAACACTTGCCTTTGTGGAAAATTTAAGGAGTAAGCATCAAAAACTCAGTAATCAAATAAATAATATTGTATTGCAATATTTCTTTTAAAAAAATCCCATAATGCAGAAAAATCCATGATGAAGAAAATATCTCCATTCTCAATCAAAATAAGATCTATATCACTGACTTTTATTTTTACCTCAAATTCCTAAAAATGGCTTGGAACAGCATTATTGCCAATCCTTATCTTGATTGATGAGTTTGTGTGTGTGTGTGTGTGTGTTAGTCACTTAGTCATGTCCAACTCTTTGTTACCCCCCATGAACTGTACCCCACCAGGTTACTCTGTCCATGGGATTCTCCAAGCAAGAATACTGGAGTGGATTTCCACTTCCTTCTCCAAGGGATCTTCCTGACCCAGTGATCGAACGTGGGTCTCCTGCATTGCAGGCAGATTCTTTGCCACCTGAGCTATGGATGAGTTTTTGTCTCTCCTTAAATTCAGCACCCAGAGCAAGTGCTCTTTTGACTCATCTAGTGCTGACCAGGTAAAGAGGCAAGCCAAAAGGTAAGTGTTTGACTTCTGTGTGTACACATTTGTGTATATGTATATGTGTATAATTGTGCACAAGTCCTCATGTGTATTTGAGAGATTCAAGCTGGTAACACTTTCTTCATGATTGCAGCCATTTCCCGTTTGACAGAGAATGAGCTGATTTTGCACAACACATAAAATATGACTTTGACTTTTAAAAATGTAATCTTTAAAAAGGACTCCATTACAGTCTCTTGGTTGGCAATAAATTATGACCTATCCATGGCGGGAGAGAAGGACGCACACGATTGTTTAACACTTTTATGGTCAGCCGCATTCGGGCTATGCACTGAGAGACAGTCATGCAGCTGTGGAATGAAGCCCCTTTGTATCAATTTTAAAGTGAACATTCTTGCTTAGTGAATAGATGTCAAAGTCTTACAACTTACTATTTGCCAAAATTTCACTTTGAAAACAAGCTTCAGTGAAAAATGAAATTGTTGTTATGTACTTAACAGTGGGAAACAAATTGTCTATATGTGTTCTGTGATCACATTATGGGGCCATACTCATAAAACTTCCATTTCCCCTTCTGACAATTTATAATTTAAAGTCTTTAATTTAAGGGTTAGGAGTATGATCTAGTAGGTAGAATTTCATTAAGAACCAGAATTTCAAGACATTGAACTAAAAAGTCACTTTTAACCTACATCTGATAGGAGGAGGAAGGTACATGGCAGGCGATGTTTAAAAAATGGCAACTTGTGTTTAATTTTCTTTCTTCACTGCTTTATTTATTTCTTCTCATCAGCAGACACCTTATTGTCCTCTCCTCTTATACTAGGAGAAGAACCATGCATTCTTTATCTCTTCCTTGTAAAGGAAGAATCTCTTCCTTAGCCTGGGCCAAGGTGGAGTCAGGTACCATCACAGAGGTCTTCTGTCTTTAAGAGTATACACTCCCACCTCTGCAGAGGCAGCCATGTCATCCAGGAGCCAGTGAAAGTTACAATTTCTATTTAATCCATGTGATACACCGTAACCCTTACAAATAGCTGTGAAAAGAAGAGAAGCAAAAAGCAAAGGATCAAAGGAAAGATATAAGCATCTGAATGCAGAGTTCCAAAGAATAGCAAGGAGAGATAAGAAAGCCTTCTTCAGCGATCAATGCAAAGAAATAGAGGAAAACAACAGAATGGGAAAGACGAGAGATCTCTTTAAGAAAATTAGAGATACCAAGGGAACATTTCATGCAAAGATGGGCACAATAAAGGACAGAAATGGTATGGACCTAACAGAAGCAGAAGATATTAAGAAGAGATGGCAAGAATACACAGAAGAACTGTACAAAAAAGATCTTCACTACCCAGACAATCATGATGGTGTGATCACTGACCTAGAGCCAAACATCCTGGAATGTGAAGTCAAGCAGGCCTTAGAAAGCATCACTATGAATAAAGCTAGTGGAGGTGATGGAATTCCAGTGGAGCTATTTCAAATCCTGAAAGATGATGCTGTGAAAGTGCTGCACTCAATATGCCAGCAAATTTGGGAAACTCAGCAGTGGCCACAGGACTGGAAAAGGTCAGTTTTCATTCCAATCCCAAAGAAAGGCAATGCCAAAGAATGCTCAAACTACTGCACAATTGCACTCATCTCACACGCTAGTAAAGTAATGCTCAAAATTCTTCAAGCCAGGCTTCAGCAATATGTGAACCACGAACTTCCTGATGTTCAAGCTGGTTTTAGAAAAGGCAGAGGAACCAGAGATCAAATTGCCAATATCCTCTGGATCATGGAAAAAGCAAGAGAGTTCCAGAAAAACATCTATTTCTGCTTTATTGACTATGCCAAAGCCTTTGACTGTGTGGATCACAATAAACCATGGAAAATTCTTAAAGAGATGGGAATACCAGACCACCTGATCTGTCTCTTGAGAAATTTGTATGCAGGTCAGGAAGCAACAGTTAGAACTGGATATGGAACAACAGACTGGTTGCAAATAGGAAAAGGAGTACGTCAAGGCTGTATATTGTCACCCTGCCTATTTAACTTATATGCAGAGTACATCATGAGAAATGCTGGACTGGAAGAAACACAAGCTGGAATCAAGATTGCCAGGAGAAATATCAATAACCTCAGATATGCAGATGACACCACTCTTATGGCAGAAAGTGAAGAGGAATTAAAAAGCCTCTTGATGAAAGTGAAAGTGGAGAGTGAAAAAGTTGGCTTAAAGCTCAACATTCAGAAAACGAAGATCATGGCATCTGGTCCCATCACTTCATGGGAAATAGATGGGGAAACAGTGGAAACAGTGTCAGACTTTATTTTTCTGGGCTCCAAAATGACTGCAGATGGTGACTGCAGCCATGAAATTAAAAGATGCTTACTCCTTGGAAGGAAAGTTATGACCAACCTAGACAGCATATTCAAAAGCAGAGACATTACTTTGCCAACAAAGGTTCATCTAGTCAAGGCTATAGTTTTTCCTGTGGTCATGTATGGATGTGAGAGTTGGACTGTGAAGAAGGCTGAGGGCCAAAGAATTGATGCTTTTGAATTGTGGTGTTGGAGAAGACTCTTGTGAGTCCCTTGGACTGAAAGGAGATCCAACCAGTCCATTCTGAAGGAGATCAGCCCTGGGATTTCTTTGGAAGGAATGATGCTAAAGCTGAAACTCCAGTACTTTGGCCACCTCATGAGAAGAGTTGACTCACTGGAAAAGACTCTGATGTTGGGAGGGATTGGGGGCAGGAGGAGAAGGGGATGACAGAGGATGAGATGGCTGGATGGCATCACTGACTTGATGTACGGGAGTCTGGGTGAACTCCGAGAGTTGGTGATGGACAGGGAGGCCTGGCGTGCTGCGATTCATGGGGTCACATAGAGTCGGACAGGACTGAGCGACTGAACTGAACTGAACTAATACACCCTTTGCTAGGCTTCCAGGTTCAGTTGGCATTAAGGGAAGAAAAATCTACTCTAGCAAAACTGTCATGAATGTTTTGTGTGTACCAGATACTTTGTGACACTCTGGGTGAATAAAACAGACCTGGCTGTATGTGACTCTGTAAGCTACTCCCTGGCACTGCAAGGGTGGGGAGGCTTCAGATTTACACTGCACAGCAGAAGAAGGCAATGATACCCCCACAGAGTTTCTTTTCACCTGCTCTCACAGAGTGTTAGATAAACTCCAAGGTAAATCTAAACAGGAAACACATGCATTTCCAATGGTCTAGAGAAGAAAAGAATACCAGAAATTAATTTTTGAAGGTGACTGGGGTGGTAATCAAATGAGATAAAGACATAAATGGTGAGGGGCATCTCCGTTTTTCAGTACAGCATTGAAATCAAGTAGCTATCTGACATTAAGAAAATTGCTTCCCTTCCATGTGTCCGATTTATTCCATCCATCAAACAGGTGGCAGTCAAGGAAGTTGGGTTAAATTATCTCTGTGATTCCTCCTAGGTCTAAAATATTAAGTTTTAGAATGCTATCCCATATTAGATGTATTGATTGCAGATGTTGAAAAGGAAAAGCACTAAAAAGTGTTTTAGATAATTCATTAGCATTTGACTCACAAAAGTTTCTAGAATATCGAATCATCATTTCAGAAGAATATAATTTTCTCCATTAATAAAACATTTTTGTTTTGACCATGAGGAAGATGACAAAGTGAGGCATTGAAACTCTCACTGCCCGGGGAATGTGTGCCACAGATACACATTCTTTTGGCCCATAAATTGTGTGTGTTTGTGCTCAAGAGAGAAAACACTGATAGTCATTTTAATTTTGGCTTACCATTTGAATACGTGTCTATATATAGTTAGCTGGAAATTCTAGGATTCTAAGTTAACCTTATTTAACAAATCTATTCTTTGATCTTTTGTTTTTCTTTGTATTCTACTGCCAGGAGAATTTGCCAAGCTTTTCTTTGATCATCAGTCAGTTAGCCTATTTTTTTTTTTTTTTAAAAGAACATTCTCCTAAACCTTCATAGTACCCTTTCCTTTAAAAAAAAAAAAACAAACAGTATTCCTGAACCTCTTGCCAATAACTCTGTAGGACACAAAAAGTCCTTTAAATAAATCAGCTTCTTTTTGTAAGTAGTGGGGACTGGGTACTCTCCAAAACCATCAAGCAGAAACATTGAATGGGCGTTGATTCTCCTTTTGGGATGCCATCATTCCACTCCATTACAGCTGTTGCCCTTCATCTCTTTCCTTTACTCCTGTAAACACTGCTATCAAGATTTTTTTTTAAGTTAGTTATTTAAAAATGGAAATTCCGTTCCTTCTGTTATATGCTCTGCTACTTCTCACCACTCCACTGCTACATGCTGGGCCCAGCGACCTCTTACCTGGATTGCTACACTGGGAAGCCAGGCTTACTGCTTCTACTTTTGTTTTCCATTAATATATACTAGCTTCAACAGCCAGAGTGATCCCAGTAAGTCCCAATAACCCTCGTGTTTCACATGGCCTGTGCTTCCTCTCCCCGTCTTTAAAGAATAGTTTTCAACCTTAATTGTGCAATAGAATTACCTGGAGATCTTTTAAGAAGTGCCCAGGATGGGGCTCCACTCAGGTCAATTAAAGCAGAACTGTTAGCAGAGGCCCAGGCATTAGGTTAAAAGCTCTTTGAACATTTCTAGTTGTGGTATAATAAAAAATGGACTTTTCAAGTGATGCTAATGGTAAAGAACCCACCTACCAAAGCGGGAGACATGAGATGTGGGTTCAATCCCTGGGTCAGGAAGATCCTATGGAGGAGGGCATGGCAACCCACTCCTGTATTCTTGCCTGGAGAATCCTGTGGACGGAGGAGCCTGGCAGGCTATAATTCACAAGGTTGCAAAGAATCAGACACAACTGAAGCAACTTAGCACACACAAGATTTATATATATATTTGTTTTCTGCCCCTGTTCCTGGCCTAGAGCACCTAATATCCTTGCAATTTTCTGAGTGACAAGAGTACTTTTTTTTTTTTTTTTCTTACTGAGTCCTTTCGGACCATACTGGGCTTATGCTAATGAGCTGACCCCTAGTGGATCTCAAGGATGGGGGTTGGTTGCCAGAGAAACCATCCACCTGATTAGAGAGGTTGAAACTTTCAGCCCTACCTTCTGACCTTGGGGAAGGGAAAGATGCTGGAGATTGAGTTCATTCACCAATGACCAGTGATTTAATTAATCATGTAGATGCAGTAAAATCTTGATTAAAACTCTTGAATGAGGAAATTTAGTGAGCTAGCATTGGTGAACATCTTTATTCTGGGAGAGTAGAGTGCAGGAGCAGGCATGGAAGCTCCGTGTACCCTCACTCTTCCAAGTATATACCCTTCCACCGTATTTGTTTCTTCCATTGGGCAGTTCCAGAGTTGCATTCATTATAATAAAACTGAAATTGTAAGAATAGAGTTTTCCAGACTTCTTTGAGTCATTCTAGTAAATTATCAAACCTAAAGACAGTGGGCAGAGAAGGCAATGGCACCCCACTCCAGTACGCTTGCCTGGAAAATCCCATGGTGGGAGGAGCCTGGTAGGCTGCAACCATGGGGTGGCTAAGAGTCAGACACGACTGAGCGTCTTCACTTTCACTTTTCACTTTCCTGCATTGGAGAAGGAAATGGCAACCCACTCCAGTGTTCTTGCCTGGAGAATCCCAGGGACAGGGGAGCCTGGTGGGCTGCCATCTATGGGGTCGCACAGAGTCGGACACGACTGAAGCGACTTAGCAGCAGCAACAGCAAGGACAGTGGGGGCAGCTGTAAGGCCTCTGCATTTACAACCATCCAGGCTGAAGCGCTGGTAGCCTGGGGACCCCATTTGTGGCTGGCACCTGTAGTGGAGGTAGTCTTGTGGGACTGAACTCAACCTGTGAAAGCGAAAGTGAAAGTGAAGTCGCTCAATCATGTCCGACTCTTTGTGACCCCATGGACTGTAGCCTACCATGCTCCTCCGTCCATGGGATTTTCCAGGCAAGAGTACTGGAGTGGGGTGCCATTTCTGGTCTAAATCCAGATAGTCAGTATCAGAATTGAATTGTGATTACAGTATAGCAGTCCAGGTGAGGAGATTATGCTTGGTTCAGGGTGTAGCCGTGAGATGGTGAGAAACAGCAGAGTGTATTACAAAAGGAATGGAATCTCCATTTTAAAATAGCCAACTTACATGTATGAAACGAGATGCCAGTCCAGGTTCGATGCACGATACTGGATGCTTGGGGCTAGTGCACTGGGACGACCCAGAGGGATGGTATGGGGAGGGAGGAGGGAGGAGGGTTCAAGATGGGGAGCACATGTATACCTGTGGTGGATTCATTTTGATATTTGGCAAAACTAATATAATTATGTAAAGTTTAAAAATAAAATAAAATAAAATAAATAAATAAAAGTCAAAAAAAAAAATAAAACAAAAAAAATAAATAGCCAACTTAAAAAAAAAAAAAGACACGGTAGTGATGTTTAAGGGAGTAAATGAAAGAGACGAAGAGCAACATCTATAAAGGAGTAGAATGATGGTATCGCTCTCAGTTGGCATTGGAAAACTGTTGGAAAACAATATACTGATGTTCTACCAACAGTTTGGTCAGTTGATCAAAAAGATAATTTACAAGTGTCACTCATGTCAAAGCCCCTTGTATACACCAGATATTCCAGATAGTTAGAGCTGGCCCCAGAAGACATGGATGTCATTTATCTGTCAATAAGAAAGTGCTTTAATTATATAGACAGACTCTCCTCTTCTTTTCTATTTTATTTTTACTTCTTGAGGACCGAGATCAAAAAGAAAGAGTAAAATGTGGTGTGAAATGAGTTTGGAGAAGAAGGTACAGACTAGATGATGCAGCTCCTTATAAAATATGCCAAGTATTTTGAACTGAATTCTAAAGGCAATGGAAAGCTTCTAGGGGATTTTTAAGCAGGAGAGAGACAAGATCAAATCTATGTTTTACCAAGATCTCTAGTCTATGGAGAACAAATTGGAGGGCAGCTCAGTGAACAGTGAAGAGGGCAGGAAGCTAATGGAGTGGTCGAAGTGAAATTGGATGATGGTTTGGATTAAGATTCAAGGAACAATACGAGAGGTTGAGAATAGTCAATAGGGGACAGAACAAAATGCTTAATGCAATGTGTCATTGAAGTTAACAGGCCCAAGGACCACTGGGTACTGAGGGTCATTTGACATGGCTGGAAACAGATCAATTGCTTTGCTTTAGTTAATAGTTGTTGTACAAAAAAGCTGGTTTCAAGGTTCTTTTCTATAGAGTGGTTTCTAATTAACCATTGACCTTATGTACTAGGTTTAAAATGCAATTCCATTGTGGTTGAGGATGAACGAAAGTTGTGGTATAAAAGAATCACTCCCTACTAACTGCTTGGGGCCCTGAGGGATATGTATTGCCAGATCCTCACAAGCGGTGGAGCTAGCCATTATTTTAACTGGTATTTATTGTGGGTTATAAAACAGGTTCTACCATGGAGGATCCCAGTCTAATGGCTGAAAGTGAAGAGGAACTAAAAAGCCTCTTAATGAGGGTGAAGGAGCTGAGTGAAAGAGCTGGCTTAAAACTAAATATTAAAAAAACTAAGATCATGGCATCCAGTCTCATTACTTTATGGCAAATATAGGGTGAAATGCTGGAAGCAGTGACAGATTTCTTCTTCTTGGGCTCTAAGATCACTGCAGATAGCGACTGTAGCCATGAATTCAGAAGACAGTTGCTTCTTGGTAGGAAAAAGTGAAAGTGAAAGTCACTCAGTCTTCTGACTCTTTGTGACCCCATGGAATGTCTCCTCCATCCATGGGATTTCCAGGCAAGAATTCTGGAGTGGGTTGCTGTTTCCTTCTCCAGAGGATCTTCCTGACCCACGGATTGAACCCAGGTCTTCCACATTGCAGGCAGACGCTTTACTGTCTGAGCCACCATGACAAACCTAGACAGCGTGTTGAAAACCAGAGACATTACTCTGCCAACAAAGGTCCATATAGTCAAGGCATGGTCTTCCCAGTGGTCAGGTACAGTTGCGAGAGTTGGACTGAAAAGAAGACAGAATGTCAAAGAATTAATGCCTTCTAAATGTGGTGCTAGAGAAGACTACAGAGAGTCCCTTGGACAGCAAGGAGATCAAACCAGGCAGTCTTAAGGGACATCAACCCTGAATACCCATTGGAACGACTGATGCTGAAGCTGAAGCTCCAGTATTTTGGTCATCTGATGCAAACAGACTCATTGGAAAAGTCCCTAATTCTAGGAAAGACAGAGGCAGAAGGAAAAGAGGGCATCAGAAGATGAGATGGCTGGATGACATCACCAGCGCAATGGACATGAACTTGGACAAATTTCGGGAGATGGTGAGGGACAGGGAGGCCTGGCGTGCTGCAGTCCATGAGGTCACAAAGAGTCAGACACAACTGGGCAACTAAACAACAACATAAAACCAGCTAGCCAAACTTGTAGGAATGTATATAAAATAAAATAAAGTTCTTTTGCATGAATTCAGTGATAACATTTGCATGACATTTGGTTGCTTGGGATTTTAATACTTCTTATCATTATTGTCTCTTTTTAATTTTTTTTTTCTTTTTACCTTTTGACCTTCCTCACCTATTTCTCTGAATCCCCACCCTCTGCCTCTGGCAACCACCAATCCATTCTCTGTATCAATGAGCTCTTTTTTTGTTTGTTTGTTTTCTTCTGTTTGTTTTAGATTTCACATAAAAGTGATATCACATGGTATTTGTCTTTCTCCATCTGATTTATTTCACTTAGCATAATTTACATAAGGTCCATCTGCGTTGGCACAAATGTCAAGATAATCTATTTTCATGGCTGAATAATATTCCATTGTGTGACTATACATATATATATAAATACACACACACACCACAATTTCCTTGTCCGCTCATCCATCAATGGACACTTAGGTTGTCTCCATGTCTTGGCTATTGTAAATGATCCTATTATGAACACTGAAGTGCATATATATTTTCAAGTTAGTGTTTTTGTTTTCTTTGAATAAATACTCAGAAGTGGAATTGCTGGTTCATATGGTAGTTCTGGTTTTAATTTTTTGTAGAAAATTCATGCTATTTTCTGGAGAGGATGCACCAATGGTCACTGCTGCTGACAATGTGCAAATTATCACTTTTATTCACATCCTCACCAAAACCTGTTATCTCTTCTCTTTTTGATAATAACCATTCTAACAGGTGCCAGGTGATATATCATTATGATTTTGATTTGCATTCCTTTAATGATTAGTGATGTTATGTACATATGCATGTACCTTTGCCCATCTGAATATTTTTCTTTGGAAACATTTCTATTCAGATCTACTCACTTTTCAATCAGACTGGTTTTTGTTGTTGTTCTTGTTGTTCTTGTTGCTGATAAACATGATTTTGATTATACAGATATGGAAAGAGACTCATAAGATCTTTGTGAATTAGAGAACTTGGCATTGAACCTAGAGCTTTTCTGACTTCAAAGCTAAGTTCTATAACCCCTTTACTGTACAATCTTCCATCGTAGGAAGGCCAGTTTTACTTCCTAGCAAATGATTGCTTAGGGTTCAGAGATTGTCTGGAATTTTTGCTATTGAGTTTTATGAGTTCTGTAGGCATTTTGAATATCGACTCCTTATCAGACACATACTTTGCAAATATTTTCTCTTATTCAGTATATTGCATTTCATTTTGTTGATTTTTCCCTTCCTGTGCAAAAGTTTTTTAGTATGATTTAGATCCACTTATTTATTTTTCCTTTTGTTGCTTTGGCTTTTAGAGTCAGACTTTAAAAAATCATTGCCAAGAACTATCTCAAAGAGCTTTCAGCCAATTTTTTTTTCTAGAAATTTTATAATTTACATTCTTATATTTAAGTCTCATCCATTTTGAGTTAATTTTTGTGTATGGTATAAGATGGTGGTTGGGTCATATTCTTTTGCATGTAGCTTTTCAACATTCCCACCACAATTTTTTGAAGATACTTTCCTGTTCCCATTGCATATTCTTGGCTTCTTTGTCTTATATTAATTTAAAATACAAATCAGCTTATTTCTGAGCTGTTTATTCTATTCCATTGATCTATGTGTCTGTTTTTATGCCAATACCATAGTGTCTTAATTACTATAGCTCTTGTAACATAGTTTGAAATCAGGGACTGTGAACCTCAAATTTTGCTCTTTCTCAAGCCTGATTTGATTGTTTGTTCTGTGTGTGTGTGTGTGTGTGTGTTCCATATAGATTTTAGGACTATTTGTCCTATCCCTTTGAGAAGTGCCATTGGAATGTTGACAGGACTTGCACTGAATCTGCAGATTGCACTGGATAATATGGAGATTTTAACAATATTGATTCTCCTATCTGTCGCACAATGTCTTTCCATTTATCTGTGTTTTCCTCAACACCCATCACTAATGTCTGATATTTTTCAGTATGCAGGTCTTTCACCTCCTTGGTTAAATTTATTCCTAGATATTTTATTCTTTTCAATGCAACTGTAAACACAATCATCTTCTTTAATTTGCTTTCTGATAGCTTATTATCCCTGTATAGAAACACAACTGATTCTTGTATACTGATTTTATATCTTGCAATTTTACCAAACTTATTAGTTTTAACAGTTTTTTGATGGAGTCTTCAGGAAATTTTATATGCAATAGTATTGCATTGACAAATGGTGGTTTTACTTCTTCCAATTTGCATACCTTTTATTTCTTTTTCTTACTTAATTGCTGTGGATAGATCTTCTAATACTATGCGAGATCCTTTGACTACCAAAACCAGGTCATCAAGAGGCATCCTGTGGGCAGCCACTGCAAAACCCAGGACACCACACATAAAAACCAGGGTATTAGCTGCATGAAAAGCTTCCATTCAGGAGACACTGGTGTTCTGGAGTATGGCAAAACAGAGTACAAGATGGCATCTGTCAGTCTTTATCCCTGGAGAATGTTAAACTACTAGGTACCTGTGTTTTTATTTGATGCCTGACTCTCAGGCCCGCGTTTCAGTTTAAGCAAATGGGCCTTCTTTACTTTAAATATGAGAGTAATCAGCGGCTATCCAGGCAGTTGAATACTCAGACAGAGGAGTCCAGGCACATAGGTCTTTTAAGGTCTATTTTACAGATCACTACAATCCTGTGAGTCGTGGGATACAGACTCTTTGGTTTTCAAAGTTAAATGTTTCAGGGAATTCTCTCAGGTGCATGACCTAAAATTTGAGGTGTCTGATGTGAATTTTGAACCCTTTGTTCCTTGAAGAGACACACTGGCTTTTGAGTTTTCTCCCAGTTGTGGGTCACACTGTGCCAGGTGGGGGGCTTATGACAAGATCATATCCTATATTCTCCTACCACTCCAATGTGGTTTTCTTATCATTTGACCAAATGTATAGTCATTGCTCAGTCAGACTTTAGGTTTCTTTAAGAGGGAATATTCCATGTGTAGTGATAGATTCAGTGTGTCTATGGAAGGTGGTGAGTTCAGGATCTTCTTATGTTGCAATCTTGAGCCAGAAAGACTAAAAATTTTCCATTAGGCTGCCTAATCTTTGATACTTTTGTCATCTGCTTTACTAGAAGGCAACCCTCTGGCTAAGTACCTTTCAAGGTTTATTGTAAATATTAAATGAAAATGGTTATATAAAATCTATGCTATTATTTTGTAATTATTAGTTTTATTTCTCTCTTTCCCTCCAGGGATTTCTAATAAGAAGTCAAATTTGATAAGACTCACCAATAGTGAATTGAATACTTTATTGAGTATCATCGCAATTACTTGTTTATTAGAACTTAGCTAAACCAATTGTTCTTCTAAGATTCAGCAAATTATGAAAAGGAAGCAGCAATTTTTATACTTTTTCAAATTGGTACACTTCATTCTTTGATGTATCTCAAATACCTAGAAGAATGAAAAGTGGAAGTCCTGTCCAACTCTTTGTGACTCCATGGACTGTAGCAAGCCAGGCTCCTTTACCCATGGAATTTTCCAGGCAAGAATGAATGCTGGAGTGGGTTGCCATTACTTCCTCCAGGGGATCTTCCTGACCCTGGATCCAACCTGGATCTTCTGCATCACAGGCACATTCTTTACCATTGTTTTTTGATGTATCCCAAATACCTAGAAGAGTAGCTGACACCTAATAAGTGCTTGATAAATATAAGTTTAAAAGGAAAGTGTTGGTCTTTCCAGGTGGCTTAGCTGGTAAAGAATCCACCTGCAATGCCGGAGACCCGGGTCCAATCCCTGGGTTGGGAAGATCCCCTGGAGAAGAGAATGACAACCCAGTCCAGTATTTTTGCCTGGAGAATCCCATGGACAGAGGAGCCAGGCAGGCTACAATCCATGGGGATGCAAATATATGTTTTAAAAAAAGAAAGGTTTTGTGTGTGTGTGTGTGTGTTTTTAATTTAGGAGAAAAAGTATTGCCTGATCTACTCTCAAGTATTTTTCAATCTACCTGAAGGGAAACAAAGAAGACACATGAAAAAGTATGACCATATTGACTGATTAAACAGTAAGGATTAACTAATTAAAGGACAGGAAAACATATCAGTTCATAATCAGAAAAGTTTACATGAGAGATTTGATATTTTGATCAACTACTTGGGTAAAAACTAGAAAAAAGGCTTTTCTAAACAAAAAAAGGTTGCATATAGAGGCATAGGATATGAATGTATGAAGTACACTTAGGACATTGTGAATGGCTAAGCCTGGCTCAAGTCAAAAATCTTGTGAATGAAAAGTTGAGTCTGGATGGGTGGTTTAGGAACAGATGGAGAGAGTGCTGACGTCTCTAAATCTAATATGAGGTTTAATGGGATTGAGCAGGAAGATAGTTACTTGATGAATATGGTTTCCAAGGAAGAGCAGTCCTCAACCCAAATGTAATTTAAGAAAAGCTTCATCCAGGAAGAAGATAAAAAGAAAAGTGAGGCTCTGGGGGAAATGATGTCACTACGAGGTGAATCTCAGCTACTACTGCCATGAATTTAGGTCAGCACAATGTGACTCTTAAGACGGGGTCGGGGCGGGGGACAGGGAGGGTTCTCTTTCTTAGCTTGCTTGAGGGAGAGTTACAATTCTTAATTTTGTTATAACTTTGATCATAGACTTTTTATTTCATAGTCATGCCTTACATATTCATGATAAAGAGGCTTCTCTTGGTATTTTTACAGTGTTCTGATTTAGACCAGAATCAAAGAAACGGAATTAAGGAAAAGGACTGAGGAACTGTACCCTTAATTATGCCCTCATATGTTCTTAATTTTTAATTTATTGCTCAAATTAAAGTGTTTATTTTAACTATATTAAGGTATAAAATGAAGAGAAAAATAAGAGTTAAGACAAATTGTCCCACAAGATTATTTTAAAACCAATCTTGTGCTATGAATCAAGAACATTCTATATGCCAGCATCTTTCTTTCATAATATTCCAGGAAATTTCATTTGCAACAGGAGACTGCCAAAAATGATAAATAGTAGATTTGATATGGTGAACATCACCCTCTGCTTATAGAAGGTTAAACTCTTGGGCCAAGGGCTGTAATCTTAATGTTCTGTGACACTGTACAA
Source organism: Bos mutus (assembly GCF_027580195.1). Lineage (NCBI taxonomy): Eukaryota > Metazoa > Chordata > Mammalia > Artiodactyla > Bovidae > Bos > Bos mutus. The sequence continues at coordinate 88,903,535 of NC_091626.1, read as the reverse complement.
AAGGAGAAAAACAGAAAAGTAGGCTTTTCCTCCAGGCAATGTGATAGAGATTTTTAAATTAAGAACCATGGGGTCTATGAGGGAATTCTAAGTTTATAAGTATTTGACTGAAATAAAGCAGAACTTGAACTGAAACTGATACAGATGGAAGAATCTGCTAAGTCATCTTTCCTCGATGTTTACCAAGTTTTTCGACAAATCTTCACATACACGAAGGTGTAAGATGAAACTCTAAAACATGCAAAGTAGAAACTGAAAGCAAATCAGAGGAAGATGCTCTTTAAGCTGCATCTGTACACTGAAGTACAGATTAATTCTGAACATGTAAATTTCTAGGGCTGATGGATATATTTTATCAGTTCAGTTCCGTCACTCAGTTGTGTCTGACTTTTTGTGACCCCGTGGACTGCAATACGCCAGCCTTTCCTGTCCATCACCAACTCCTTGAGCTTACTCAGACTCATGTCCATTTAGTCAGTGATGCCACACAACCATCTCATCCTCTGTCATCCCCTTCTTCTCCCGCCTTCAATCTTTCCCAGCATCAAGATCTTTTCAGATGAGTCAGTTCTTTGAATCAGTTGGCCAGAGTATTGGAGTTTCAGCTTCAGCATCAGTCCTTCCAATGAATATTCAGGACTGATTTCCTTTAGGATGGACTGGTTGGATCTCCTTGCAGTCCAAGGGACTCTCAAGAGTCTTCTCCTACGCCACAGTTCAAAAGCATCAATTCTTTGGCACTCAGCTTTCTTTATAGTCCAACTCTCACATCTATACATCACTACTGGAAAAAGCTATATTTTACAGAGGGATGTATATTCAGTAGTAGTAATAATCTGACTTGGAAAGGAGGCTCTAACTACCATCCTTCAACATTAATGACAAAGAAATGTGATTTTTCTTAACCTTTGAGAGACATATTATTCATCTTTAAATTAAATATTACAGCTGAGGGATTAAATATTTGTAGACCCAAACAATCAGAGCCATAGCATATTTTGAAGGCAAAATTATAAGCAATACTTTTTAAATTATAGAAAATAATATGATTTGGGGGCATATACTATATAGCAGTCCTAAATCATGGTGCTTAAGTTAAAAACATTAACTTTAATACTTTCTTTATACATATGACAACTGAGAATGGGGAAAATCAAATGATTAACCAAGGCCACATACGTAGTAAGTTATAACAAACCTCTGACTTTAAAACTCGTGTTCAATTCAATTCATCTGTTGTATCAGTACAACTACCATGATGCCTACTCCATAAAAGACAGGAACTATGTCTGTCTGGAATTAAAAAAAAACAACCCACAGTCCCAGCCCCAATCAATACTAACTATATCAGAATCTTGGGAGTTGGAAGCCCAGGTATTTTGTTTTTTTCTATGTGCTCCTCAGATAATGGTTATGGTCCAGTCTAATTTCTTTGCTCTCCATTATCTTTGTGGAGCACCTCATTGGACGATTAAAGCATCAGGCATCATTATCCCTATTTTTTAGATAAGGAAAGTGTAATTGTAGTTGCTCAGTCATGTCCAGCTCTTTGTGGACACGACTATGGTCTGTAGCCTGCCAGGCTCCTCTGTCCATGGAGTTATCTAGACAAGAATACTGGAGTGGATTACCATTCCCTTCTCTAGGAGGTCTTCCTGACCCAGGGATCTCCAGCATTGCAGGGAGATTATTTACCATTGAGCCACCAGGGAAGCAAGATCAAATTATTTATTTAAAGTCACATAGCATATCAATGACAAAGTCAGAAGTTAAACTCAATTTGCCCAGTTCCAAAGCCAATTCTTTTTTTACAGCCACTAAATTGTATCCCCTCAAAGGAAATTAAGTCATATTTCTGAATATTAGTAATCCCCCTAAGTTGTTTAAGTAACAAACATAAATACTACAAATTTTTCTAAATTTCAAAAGTCTTATTGCAAAAGATCTATATATCAAGCATTATCAAAATTAATCTATTTATCAAGTTGTATTATTGTATATTGCATTATTTTCTTCCTGAATATACTACTTTCAAAATCTATTCTACTATTATTCCAGCTCTAATAGAAAAATCCTGAAGAATCAAAGTAAAACTTTGTCCCACTCCAACAGTAAAAAATGATATTCTATTTTTATTAATAATAAGCTTTATTTACCAGTAAAAGACTGTCACATATATTTTTATCTTACAAGGTGCAAATTTGAGGTGTTCAACTGTTTATGAATCAGAGGGTAGGAAAGTATTGAAAGGCTACTTTCATGTCTGGGTCAAATAAAACCTGTTTTCAACCAAGCAATATAAATTTCAGTTGTCCTGTTAGAGCCATTAAGAGAAAGGATATGAGTCAAGGTTATAAAGTTAAGTATAGCTTCCCATCATCCTCAAAAATGCAAACCGAATCTCTTCGCCAACTGGAAAAAGGCCACGGTCCAGGAAAGTGCAACGCTACACCTTTGCCCACATGCTTCCTCCAATTTGTGGTGAGAACCACTCTGCTCCTTACCAGAAGCTCAGCAGTGCCCTCCAAGTTGTGGTTGGTGGGGACCTGCTGATGGGGAAGTAGAGACTGACTGAAGATAGCATAATCAAGGACAAAATTGCCAGTTAGTTGAAGAGCTGGGAGGTGATATTTCCAATATTTCCTGGCATTTCAATCTCCCTGAGGTTTGAAACCTGGATGTGTGCAGCGTCTGGCCACATACTCTTTCGGAATAACAACACAGATCTCCAGCAGTATAGATTCCTATTGATTGTCTGGAGGGACCTGTGATGTATGAGTGATGCTTGGCCAATGGTTGGAAGGTAGGGCAATTTTATTATTTACACTAATAACAGCAATAATAATTACTTTGTGTTTGGCATTGTTGTCATTCTTCAGACATATTCATTTGAAAGTCAATAGGATATAAACACCCTCATGAGAAAGACCTTATTTGTTTTTGTATCCACATAGCAGGCACTCAATGGATATGCTGATTATATCATCTTGAATCTTTACAACACCATATCATCTAGGTATTAATTCATTTTACTGAGTCACTTTATTTTTTTCAATTTATTTGTTTTTAATTGAAGGATAATTGCTTTACAGTATTACATTAGTTTCTACCAAACATCAAGTGAGTCAGTCATCAGTTAACCCATGTTCCCTCGGAGTCACTTTAGATGGTTCTATACCCAGCGGACACACACTTGGCGAGAATGAGATCTGGTATTTGAACTCAGAACTTAGACTACCTGATCCTATGCTCTTAGCAATAAAGATATTAGCAGCTCTAAATCTACTGGCAAAATATACAGTATTAACATTTTCATTCTGAAAGATCAGTTCTGCACAAGTCAACTCACAATTACTTGATTGTCTGGAAATCAAGTCAAAGGTGGGCTAGTTAAGCAACTCTTCAATTTGCAGATCCTCACTGGCAGCGGGCAGTGGAGAGAATCAAGATTTGAAGGACTTTTCACGTGCATAGACAGTTACTAAACTTAGGGTGCCCCCAACCTCTCAAACGACATGCAACTACCGAGCACCTTTGCCATTACAGAAATAGTTCTTCTCTTGCATTTGCCTATTCGTATCCTAAAAGCAAACATCCCTTGTAACAAAATAAAGGCTCAAACTCTCATATCTGGCCTCAAAGACTGGAAAATGTTGTAGGGGACTTTGACCAACACATCGTACTAGACATGTATACATGTGAAAATTAATTAGATACTGGTTGTCAGGTACAATTGTAGGCACCAAAAGTACAACAATTAATAAACGTGACCCTAGCTTTTGAAAAAGTCACCATTTAAAGAGTATAGAGATCCATAAACACATCATTAAAATAGAAATGCCAGGATGGATTATATCTAAGCACAAAGGGAGCACAAAAGAAAAAAAGAGAAATCCAGAAGACTCTCTAAAATAATGACCTTGAATGAGGCTACTTGCTCTCTCATTAACCTTCAAAACAGTATTACAGGGAGAGAGATTGATTATCTGCTTGCTAATAAGGGGACCGGTAGAAAAGACAAATGTGTGTTTTAGGAAAACTCTTTTTCCATATGTAACTAGGGAAAATACTACTCTCACTTAGCATATACTTATAGCGTATTAATTTCTAATAATTTAACATCTGAAAAAATAATATTTTTCATGGATAAAATTTAACTCTTTTATGGAAGATTTAAACCATGTGTCAACCATGCTTTAGAAAGTTTAAATTGAATTATTTCCTAAGAGCTAAACTGTACAGGTCAAATTTTTTAAATCTGTAAACCTCAGCTTAACCATCACTGCCCTTAATTTACAAACATATTAGTTACACATATTAATCAAACAATAATTTCAACATTATTAAGAAAACCAGTTTAGATAGAGCAGTCCTAGAAGTTGGCAAAGAATGTGCCTGCAATCTAGGAGACTTTGGTTCAATCCCTGGGTCAGGAAAGTCCCCTGGAGAAGGAAATGGCAACCCACTCCAGTATTTTTGCCTGGAGAATCCCATGGACAGAGGAGCCTGGCGGGCTACAGTCCACGGGGTCACAAGAGTCGGACAAGACTGAGCGACTAAACCACCACCACTCGGGCCTTTTTGCACTTGGAAAAGTTAGCAAATCAACAACAATAAAATAAATAATTCATGTAGCCAACACCAGAGAGTGCCACATCAGAATGTCTAAAAAGACTGTTTGGGATGAAGAGGCAGTTGGAAAGGGGGGCGTATAGAAGACACTGTAACTTCCAAATGGAAACTGGGAAGTCTCCAGGGACCAATGCAATCAATTAAATTATTGGTTAAATTGTTTGCTATTGTTTGGACAAAAGCAATGGATCAAACCTAGTGCTCTCAAAGGTGCTTCAGGGCGCAGCTTTACAAGCTGTAACAAAGATCGACTGACTGGGAAACTTTGTCTAAGTTGTTTTTTGAGTATGTGAAAAAAAAAATAAAAATCAAACCAGTGCTCCCAGTCATGATAGCATTGTGCTGAGGTACCTGAATCTCTTTGACAAGTAAAGCCACTTATCTGCATTTTCTGTGCTTTGCCTGGAAAGCTCTGGGGAAAACTACATTGATCTCTTCAACACTCAGCCTTCTTATGCCTTCTTTCCCAGAAAGTTCTATTTTTGCCCTCTTTGTCATTCTGTACCAATTAGAAAAAAAATAAAGTGGCAAAACATTGGCCAAATAAAATGCAAATTTGGGGGCATCTGTAACACAGGGAAAAGTGACTTTTTTATTGGAAAGCATTTTCTATGTTTGCCACAGGGAATGGTGAGAAAGAACAAAAAATTTGAGAAAGGGGGCTTGCAACCTCTTTTTGTTCTTAAGGATTAGCTAATTCCTTCTCGCAAAAAAAACATGCTAAGTTGTGCTTTAAAAACTAGTCAGTGGGAAAAATTAGTTGGTTGAGCCAATTAAATATCCCTTTAAATACTGATGAAAAATTACCTTGAGACATTGAAAGTCATGAGAATGTGTACACAAAAACAGGCAGGTTGATATGGCAACTTTTAGCCAGAGTTTGCAAAATTAGACCCTTTTCTTGCTCTTCTGTGCGTAAGTGCCCAACCTAATTATTGCTTTAACATTGTTTGGTGGTCAATAAATTGGTGGTTTGTTTCTTAAAATTTTAGTGAAACACAGCCATGCCCATTTCTTTGCATATTTTCTATTACTGATTTCACATTCTGATAACAGAGATGCGATAGGAGTCCATGGGTGCCCCTGCTTAGTCGCTCAGTCGTTTCCGACTCTTTGCGACCCCATGGACTGTAGCCCACCAGGCTCCTCTGTCCATGGGATTTCCCAGGCAAGGGTACTGGAGTGGGTTGCCATTTCCTTCGCCAGGGGATCTTCCAGACCCAAGGATCGAACCTGCATCTCCTGTGTCCCCCGCATTGGGAGACAGATTCTTTACCTCTGAGCCATAGAGGAAGCCCCACCCATGGGTTGGCAAAGCATAAAACTTTATAGAAAGTTTTAGAAGTAGTTTTGTAGGAAGAAACTATTTTATGTATCATGAATGGCCAACACTTTAGATTTTATACAATCAAAGTGGTCCTTCAGGAGTTACCCCAAAATCTCCTCCTCCAGCTTACCAGGCCTGTCAAACCCGGATATAATTCACAGATAATATTATCCATCATTGATAACATATGAACCCTAAGCATTTTTTTCTTTGTTTCTATGCTCTTGTTTTCTTCTCTGGTTAATACAGTTTTTCTTTCACTCCAGCTTAGCAAGTTCCTCTTCTCCAAATGTCAGCTCCTCCATGAAGCCTTCCCTGATTCTCTCAGGCAGGGTTAATGACTGCTCCTGATCATGACCCAAGCATGGTTACAACACTCACATTGTATTGTGATCCTGCTGTGGTGGCAATGCATCAGCTCAAAGTCTCAGGTTTTGTATTCCTTATCTCTTCCATGGGATTGAGCAAGTATCTAACATCTAATAAACACTCAATAAGTAATTACTGAGGTCAACTTTAAATTTGTCTAGACCAGCAGTCCCCAATCATTTTGGCACCAGGGACCAGTCTCATGGAAGATAATTTTCCATGGACTGGGGTAAGGAGGATGGTTTTAGAATTATTCAAGTACGTTACATTTATCATGCACTTTATGTCTATTGTTACTATATCAGCTACACCTCAGATCATCAGGCACTAGATCTCAGAGGTTGGGGACCCCTGGTCTAGACAATCTACAAAGGTCCCAGCTGAAAGGCCCCTATGATTTTTTACTACCTATTTACAATTTTATTAATTTTAGTAAAAGGTGAGTGAGTGAAGTCACTAGTAGTGTCCGACTCTTTGCAACCCCATAGACTGCAGTCTGCCAGGCTCCTCCATCCATGGGATTTCTCAGGCAAGAATACTGGAGTGGGTTGCCATGTCCTTCTCCAGGAAATCTTCCCGACCCTGGAATTGAACCCAGGTCTCCCACATTGTAGGCAGATGCTTTACTGGCTGAGCCACCAGGGAAGTCCTTAGTAAAATGTAGAACCCTAAAAGGATGGAATGAAGAAAGAGCAAATACATCAGAAGAGAAAATGGAGAAGTTGAAAAACATCTGGAGCATAGAGTGCCTCCAAAGGGTTCAAGGCCTTGAAAAGGAGAGAAGACAATGCTGGCCCACATTCCAAAGAAGACCTTTGCAACTCAGTGTCCGCCCTTCTCCAGCCCCCTGCACCCATCCACCCACTCCTCCCACCTCAAAGTTTCTTCTGGGGTTGTTGACTCTCCTTCCTACTTACCCACATCCTGAATTCTGCTCCTGCCGTAGCCTGATCTGCTATCCTTTGTCCCTCCAGTCTTCCCTTTGTTATTTTGCCCTTCTCTGAACTCAAGCCCAATATGAAATTCCTTATACAAACTAGATCCATTATTATTATTATTTTTAATTGGGGTATAGTTAAGACTCTTGAGAGTTTTTTGGCCTGCAAGGAGATCAAACTGATGCTGAAGCTGAAGCCCCAGTACTTTGGCAACCTGATGCAAAGAGCTAATTTTTTGGAAAAGACCCTGATGCTGGGAAAGACTGAAGGCGAAAGGAGAAGGGAGCAGCAGAGGATGAAATAGTTAGATAGCATCACTGACTTAGTGGACATGAATTTGTGCATGCTTCAGGAGATAGTGAAGGACAGGGGAGCCTGGCGTGCTGCAGATAATGGGGTCATACAGAGTTGAATGAGACTTAGCAACTAAAAAAGTTGTTTTACAATGTTGTATTGGTTTATGCAGTACAGCAAAGTGAATCAGTTATATATATATACACATATGTCCCCTCCGTTCTGGGTTTCCCTGCCACCCCCATCCCACTCCTCTAGGCCATCACAGAGCCCCACGCTGAGCTCCCTGTGGAATCCAGCAGCACCCCATTAGCTAGCTATTTTACACAGGATAGTGTATATATGTCAAGCCCAATCTCCCAGCTCACCCAACCCCTTTCCCACTCCCCATGCTCACACGTCTGTTCTCTTGTGTCTGTGTCTCTATTCCTGACAGTGTTCCTTTTTTTTTTAATTCATCATTTTAAGCTGTTCTTACATTTTTCATATTCTCTTTCATTTTCCATGTAATTTCTCATGAATTACGGACTGATTAGCATGAGCCGAATTCGGGTTTTCACTCCCAGGAAAAGAATAAAATGCAACATGTATATATTGCATTCAATACATTCCTTGAACCTCTTCCTAACTTGAGTTAAGTGTATCAGGCAGTGTTCTCCAGAGAAATAGAATTCACCAAGTTATTATCGCTTTTATTTATTTTTCCAGGCCTTTTGTTTTCTGAAAAGTGACTGTCCCCTAATCTCAGCAGTCAGGCAGGGATGATCTACTTAATGTTGATCTCCTGAGCCGGAGTGCTCCAGATTCTTTTGTTCCTCTTTTGGGGCCACTGCGCCTGCAGTTCACTCTCAGGAGAGCCTGTCAATTATGTGGTTTTTCTGGTAACTAGCACTTGGGGCCTGAAACATTCGGCAAATTTCCTAAGTGTTTCATAAACAGGTGCATACCCTCCTGTGTCCTCTGACTAAACTTCCAAAACTTTCCTGGATGGCTAATTATATAATGTAGGACTAAAAAGCAGACACTTAAAAAAAAAAATACAGGTATCAGGTATTAACTCACTCTTTGGTGATGATGACCATAATCTAATCTCGCCAAAATCTACGGGACATTGGATCATCTGTGCCAAAGTGTAGGCTTTCTGCCTTTCTTCTTGCTTTGTGTCTCACTTCTAGAATAATCATTTTCTTTTCTTTTAGAAACCATTATCTTCATCCATAGGGCTTCCCAAGTGGCTCAGTGGTAAAGAATCTGCCTGCAATGCAGGAGATGGACAGAGGAGCCCAGCAGGCTACATTTCATGGGGTCACAAAAGAGTCAGATACAACTATAGCAAAACAACAGCAACAATCTTCATCCATGTGCTGAGGGGTAGCTTCATCTCTTTCCTTCCCCTGACCTCATCTCCTATGGGGTATTGGAGATGACTCAGATACGACAAATAAGAAGACAGAGATTGAGACAGGGCTTGGAGTACCCTCCTTAGGTCAACCACAGTCATCACTTGCTAGAGCTATCACTATAGATGCTCTATCTCCTTTCTCACTGAGATAGTGAACACTTCAGAGTGAAAGTGTTTGTCACTCATTTGTGTCTGACTCTGTGACCTAGTGGACTGTAGAGATTTTCCAGGTAAGAATACTAGAAAGGGTTGTTTTCTCTTCTGCAGGGGATCTTCCTAACCCAGAGACTGAACCCAGGTCTCCTGCATTACAGACAAATTCCTTACCATCTGAGCCACCAGAGAATACTTAAGAGTGTGTAAATGGGGATTGACTTCCCTGGTGGCTAAGATGGTAAAGCATCTGCCTACAATGTGGGAGACCGGGGTTCAATCCCTGGGTTGGGAAGATCTCTTGGAGAAGGGAATGGCAACCCACTCCAGTATTCTTGCCCTCCCCCCCCCTAAAAAATGGGGCTCAAAGAAATATTTTTCTTGGGGCTTCCCTGGTGGCTCAGAGGGTAAAGCATCTGCCTGTGATGCAGAAGACCCAAGTTTGATCCCTGGGTTGGGAAGATCCCTGGAGAAGGAAATGGCAACCCACTCCAGTATTCTTGCCTGGAGAATCCCATGGACAGAGGAGTCTGGTGGGCTACAGTCCATGGGGTCGCAAAGAGTCGGACATGACTGAGCGACTACACTTAAACATGGATTAGCCAATAGCTCCTTCTTTAGCCATCGTTGGAAAAAAAAAAAATCTGAGAATAAAGCTTGCCAAGCTTAGATCCCAGAAAGGGAGGGGTAGAAAGAAAGAAAAAGGGGAAAAGAGAGAGAGAGAGAAAGGGAATCCCACTGACATCAAGCGCACCTTTGAAGCAGCAGTGCCCGGGTTTGACATCATTCCTAGAGTTTCTCACATGAGATGCAAACGGTCTGTCTGTCACTTGCATCTCAAAAAGCCCCAACTGATTCTCCCACTAATCCTGGATGTCTTCTCAGGGCCTTTTAAGTGGGACCTGGAATTGTTTGCATGTGAGTAAAGAATAAATTTGAGATAATAAAAGGAAAAGATCGTTCTGTAATGAAACACCAGTTAACGGCCCAGCTAGTTACGAAAGTGGTTCTGTTTTAATTAATGGGAAACTGTTTCAACACACTTTGATTGGACATCTTGCTGTATGAAATATTTTCATGTTAATGTGTATGTGAAATTCTACCAAATGCTTTATCTAAAATGTCATGACTTTTTCTCATATGACCATCAAATCTGATTACTGGATAAATAATTTGGCGTATATGACAGGTTTTGCTTTGATAATCACTGCTGTTTATTTACATGTTTTTGCTGTGTCCATATGTGCATGTGTTCTGGGTACTTAGGACAGAAATAAAGAAGTATTAATGGGAGATTTTCTAGAAACTCATTTTAATGTGTGTGTGTATATGTTTATTTTATGTAACCCTGGCTAGAGTGATTTTTCTTTCTCCTACTAGCCCTTGAGTTGGCTGTGATCATCAAAAAATATATATATTAAGTAAAGATTTTCTGAATGACAATTTCTATTTTATATAATGGATCAATAACATTATTCAGAATCCAACTATGCAGCAGTTCAATCCCAAAAATTCATTTTAAATAAACAATCAAAGTATGTTGCTCATAAGTATGTAAAAAATTCTCCTACAACATTTGTGAAAGGACTAGATACAGCCTGTAAGCAAGAAGTGTTATAACATTGGTACTGGTTATAATTATAGAATGTAACAATTGTAGTAGTCTAATGATGATTTTAAAATAATAAATTTAATCAGAAGAACAATCAGTATGCTGCTGCTGCTAAGTCACTTCAGTCATGTCTGATTCTGTGCAACCCCATAGACAGCAGCCCACCAGGCTCCCCTGTCCCTGGGATTCTCCAGGCAAGAACACTGGAGCGGGTTGCCATTTCCTTCTCCAATGCATGAAAGTGAAAAGTGAAAGTGAAGTCGCTCAGTCGTGCCGGACTCTTAGCGACCCCATGGACTACAGCGACCAGGCTCCTCCATCCATGGGATTCTCCAAGCAAGAGTACTGGAGTGGGGTGCCATTGTCTTCTAATCAGTACACTACTAATTAAAAAATAAAGTCAATATTGTATATTCAGTATGATACTAATACACAAATTTATATAAAGCAACTAAGAATGTGTAGGGTAGTGAAATTATGGACAATTTTTACACTGTTATTTATACTTTTCTGTACTTTTTACATTATTGACAATGAATGTGTGTTGTTTAACGATCAGCACGTCTAAATAAGAACACTCACAGCTAAGAATATAAAGAACAACATGCATCTTCGGTTGCACTTCGATTGTAAATCAGTTTGCCATTTTAGAATAACTATGTCCTTTGAATAAGTTCATAATATTTTAACAATAAATTGAAGTAATTCTGGAAATGGACAAATCTAAACACTAGAGGAATCTTTTCATAGTGTCATTTTAATTATAAAAAAAATGCTCAAAGATAACTTAAGAATGTAATATTGGGTATACCAGTTCAGGGGCATATTAATCAAATTTGAAATTTAAAAAATTATTATCAAAAGGGGGGTTCAGGATTGGGAACACATGTACACCCGTGGCAGATTCATGTTGATGTATGGCAAAACCAATAAATATTGTAAAGTAATTAGCCTCTAATTAAAATAAATTAATTAAAAAAATTATTATCAGGACAAGATAATGAAACAAAAATCATATAATATTGGATAAAAAACATTAAATTATATACTGTTTGCAATTATATCTAAGTGATTAATTTTCAAAAGGTGCAAGAAAAATCCAGAGATCTGTTTCCTCTGATTTTTTTTTTTTTTTTGCTTTGGAAATGCTTTTACTTTTTTAGGAGAGAGAGAAGATGCTGATTCTCTACTCCGTGTCGCTCCTTTCCCAGCTGGAAACTCTTCTGTTTTAAAAGGCCAAGAAGAAATACAATTGGTTAGTAGTAGCCTACTATCTCCACAATGTAGCTTGTCTCTTCCATGCTCCAGATACAGCTTAAAACTTGCTTTCCTCCTTGAGTTACTTAAAAAAAACAATTGTTCTTGCACTTCAGCTAATTCTGCAGTTTATTCCCTGATTTATTAAATAAGCTATTTCTAGACATACAGAAAGAGTCCAGATTTCCTCAATTTATTTTAGTTAACACAATTTCTCAAACAATTTGTCTTTTTATGGAGGAGGGCAGAATGGTAAAAAAAAAAAAAATCAATCACATGACGGACACACAAAATATAGAAATTTCAAAATTGAATTTTAAAAACGCACCACGTGTTTACTGTTATCTAGGCATCTGTTTTGTGTCAAAGTCCTCGTGTGACGGTATTTGGAGATGGGGCCTTTGGGAGGTGATTGGGGTTAGGGTAGGTCAAGAGGGCAGGGTCCTCATGATGGGATTAGTGGCTTTGTAAGAAGAGAGAGAGACATCTCTCTGGACACAAGCACTGGGGAAAGGCCATGTGAGCACACCCTGAGAAGTAGCGCCTGCAAGTCAAGACAAGAGCTCTCAGTGGACACTGAATGGATGGACACTGGGTCTTAGACTCCCCAGACTCCAGAACTGAGAAATGCATTTCTGTTGTTTAAGCCACTCAGTTTATGGCCCTTTGGTACAGTGACATTCGGTGACTAATACAACATCGTAAGCCTCATTGCTAGGTTATACAGATGAGAAATAAAGTCAGTGTTTTTATATTGAGTCACTTTCTTGTTAGAAGGAATAAATGAGAGAATATATGTTAGTGAAAAACAAGGAATGGTAAAGACATAACATTTTTAAGGGCACAATAACAGTTTTATCACATCTCTTTCATTTGCAAATGATAAATCAGCTTATTTAAACCAAACTAGAAAATCTCATGGAAATGAAAAGTACATGCTGTAATCATGTGTACACGCATGTTCAGTCGTGTCTGACTCTTGCAATTGTCGCTCTCCAGGCTTCTCTGTTCATGGGATTTTCCTGGCAAGAATATTAGAGTTGTCATTTCCTCCTCCAGGGGATCTTCCCAACCCAGGAATCGAACACACATCTCCAGTGGCTCCTACATTGCAGGTGGATTATTTTACCACTGAGACAACTGGGAAGCCCCAAATTGTACCTACAGATACAGCTGAATCTGGGAGCTCAATTTGTGTAACATAAAATCAGTCTTACTTTTCCTACCACATTTCAGGAGGCTCTTTCCTCCTGGTGGCATGATGGCTACCTGATGCTTAGCATGAATCCTATTTTATGACGAATCCCAGGGAAAGGAAATCCTTTTTTCAACAGTTTCTCCAAAGGGCCTAGATTGATATCCATTGACAGAGAAAGCTGAGAAGCAGATAAAAGGGTGTGAAATTGATGAGTGGTTACTAGTACAGGCAACTAGTGCTCGTTTCCACTAGAGATCTCTGCTTGAATTAATCTCTGTTTAATCTGGTAAATACGTATGCATTTAATGAGTGAATGAGTGAAGCACGGAGTGAGTGAACACGTACATAAGTCATCAAATTCATCGAACTGTGAATGAGTCCATGAAAGGCTCAGTGTGTGCCCAGATTACAAATAAGGAGTTTATTAATGGACTGAATTTTCATACATATCTAGTTTATTTGAGATACAATTATCTTTATGCACCCCACACCCTGGGTGTACAGGACAAACTGGAGTGTCACGGATGTTTCCATGATGGACCAGGGAGGAAGCCATTCATTGGTAAAGAGAGAGGCTGCACTCAGTATTTCTCCACAAGCACAGAAACCGCCCTGGTATTTGATAACCCCAGCAGACAGGATTCTCTTGACTCACCACTTACTGAAGTCACTTCAAAGGGACACCAACCTAATGGCGAGATACCAGAGTGCATGGAAACTGTACATTCAACTCTTTTGGGGACTGTACACAAGAGGAAATGGAATATGGTGAAAATACAATTAATTTAATTCACTGGCTCAAATCAAAACATGAGAGATGACTGATCATTGGATCCAGGAGAGGTCACTGCTGAGGTTCACCTCATGAAACATCAAAACATGAGAGAGAACTGATCATTGGATCCAGGAGAGGTCACTGCTGAGGTTCACCTCATGAAACATCAAAACATGAGAGATGACTGACCATTGGATCCAGGAGAGGTCACCGCTGAGGTTCACCTCATGAAACAGTGGCCAAGGTGGGTTAGCACCCCTGCTCCTTCAGCTGTGGATTCAGGTATGAGCGTGTGTGTACTTAGTCTCTCAGTCGTGTCCAGCTCTCTGAGACCTGATGGACTGTAGCCCGCCAGGCTCCTCCGTCCATGGAATTCCCCAGGCAAGAACACTGGAGTGGGTAGCCCTTCCCTTCTCCAGGGGATCTTCCCAACACAGGGACTGAACCCAGGTCTCCAGCATTGCAAGCGGATTCTTTACTCTCTGAGCCACCAGGGAAGCCAACAACTACATATTTTGGTGGGTTGTCAAAGCTCATTGTGCATCAGAAATATGCCTTTCAAAAATTTCTATACATTTAGAACAAACCTCTAAATAATCAGATTTAGCTGACCTGGGGTAAGGCATTAACATTTTTAAAAAGTTATTTTACTATGCAGTCAGTGCTGATATTCACTAAGAAAGTTGGTGACAAGGATATTGAAAGAAAAGTCCTTCTTAAAGGCTTACTCAAAAGAATCAGATAATCAATCACACTTTACTATGCCCTGCTTATGTATTCAAACAGGGAACACAATTTCTAAACTTAATGTATTTTCTAACAGAAATCAGGCAAAATGAGGCATCCAAAAATGTCTGATGATTAAGAGTAATACACTTTTCACAGAGGCTGATAACGAAATGGCCGAGATTTCTAAACTCTCCTAGCCAAATCCATTTTATCGCACTTTGTTATGACATTGACATTTAGCCAAAGTATTCCATCTAAACAGTGAAGCCGACCTTAATTGTTTTTTGGATTCTCAAAGTTTGTTGATCCTATTACAATATTTATCTTATTTGCACTTCAGCCGAATGTGAAATGGTTGCATATTAATTCATATGGTATCTTGCTACCTATTAACAATATGGAAGGTTTTATTTAATGCTGGCTTGTTTGGTGTCTGGAGACGCCCAGGTGAGAAGGCATACGATTCTAACGTCTTTTCATAAGCCACGGTTGAATTAGCATCGCACATCAGTGTATCATTTTTTCACAGTTTATCCTTTTTCAATCAGTTTGCTGTTTCACCTTGTTAGTTCTGACAGAGGCGAAGTAGAAATGCCAAAAGCTGTTGAATAAATGCTCGCATTGAGTCATATAAATTTCAGCTGCACTCCACAAAATCCAATTGGTTTTTGTGGGTAATGTTGCTACTCATTTCGTAGGCCTTAGTTGGAAATGATGTTGCTTCTCATCTGCAAAGTTTTCACTTAAAGTAAATGCTCATTTTTAAAATAATATGGTGGGGGGAAAGTCTCTTGCATTCAATCACACTAAACAAGCTCTTTGGACAATTTGTTCAGAAATTTCTCTAATTAGAGCTTGCCCTCCAGGTAATGCGGTGATCAGATCTACCAGTGGGTATAAATTAGGGACATTGTGTAATTAGCACTAAGACCACAAACGGAAGTGACAGCCGGGTGGCTGTGAGGGAAGCAAATAAACAGCTCCTAGGTGGCTCCTTAGTATTAAGGAGAAGGTCTCCCATAGAAAATGCACTGTGGTAGCTGATTCTGCAGCTCAGCCAAGGGACTGTTGTTCCCTCCTCCCCACTACCTCCCCATTCCGAGTTCATGTCAAAGATCAAACTTGAGTTTATTTAAAAATTTATTAACAGATAAGAATGTTTAGCTTCAACTCAGAAATTGATCTTAGCCTTTATCCCTTTGAAACCTCCTGAATAATGTTCAAACTAATTTCACCCTGATTAAAAAAAAAAAAATCACCAGATTAAGCAAAAAAATATGTCAATATTGGCTTCCCAGATGTCTCAGTGGTAAAGAATCCAACTACCAGTTCAGGAGATGCAGGTTCGATCCCTGAGTCAAGATCCCCTGGAGGAGGAAATGTCAACCCACTCCAGTATTCTTACTGGGAGAATCTCGTGGACAGAGGATCCTAGCAGGTTACAGACCATGGGGTCACAAGAGGTGTACATGACTTAGTGACTGTGCACACATACACACGCACACTACACACACATGTCAGCATTAACGGAACACTCCCTTGGAAGGGTTGTGAGAGTCACATGGCTCTTTCTTATAGAAGCCAAGAGCAAGATTAGTCTATGAAGTGAAGTGAAGTGAAAGTTGCTCAGTCATGTCCAACTCTTTGAAACCCCATGGACTATACAGTCCATGGAATTCTCCAGGCCAGAATATTGGAGTGGGTAGCCTTTCCTTTCTCCAGGGGATCTTCCCAACCCAGGGATCAAACCAAGGACTCCTGCATTGCAGGCAGATTCTTTACCAGTTGAGCCATAAGGGAAGCCCAAGAATACTGGAGTAGGCAATCTATCCCTTCTCCAGTGGATCTTCCTGACCCAGGAATCAAACCAGGGTCACCTGCACTGCAGGTGGCTTCTTGACCAACTGAGCTAGAATCCAAGTTTGAAAATTAACCCAAATAAAAATATTTTAGGAATTTTTTGTTGAGATACTGAGGATTTTCCTACATGCTAAATTGTGTCTATTCTTCCTTCTTCACACCACCTCTCTGTTTCGATTTACATTATTAGCTTAGTTTTCAAAACAGTTCAAGCAGCACTGTCTTAAGCAGCTTTTTTTCTCCTACTTTCCTGACCAGAAGATGGTCATTTCTGACTTCATACCTCCTTTCTCATCTCTAACATCACAGTAGTTATCACATTTTATATCTAGAAGTTGCAAGCCAATTTTCCAGAGGACTGTCTCAAGATGCACAATGTAGAAAGCCCTGGGTGGTAACGGGTTTCTGACAGTGCCTTTGTGTTTTGTGAGCATCTCAGATTTGGGAAAGAACATGGAGATGGGGTCAGTGTCATTTTTCACGTTACCAACTGGAGTGTTCCCTCCAGCTAATAAAATAGCAAACAATACGTAAGGAGCCTAATGAAACATACTAGTGTCTAAAAGACACTAAAAGGGCATTTAAAACATCCATGCTCAGTTTTACTCTTTCTGCAAAGCCCAGAGTAGTTCATGGGCTGCCGTTTATCAGAAACTCTTTTTCAGTAGCATTTCAACCTCAAGTGGCCTTTAGATCTCAACAGGGGACAGACACCTGAGCTGTTTTTAATTACAACTAATTTGACAAGCCTCATTTCATCTGGGCGTCTCCCTCTCTCCCATGGGCTCATGTAATTCCCATGTATGTGAGCAGAAGTTCCCGCAAACCATCCTAGGTGAGATCAGCCCTTAAGAAGCATTAAAATCTAAGCAATAAAGTGCAGTTAGCAAGTCAAAATGTTTCACAGAATCTCCGTCGGAGGAATGCTTGACAGCAGCACTTGCTTTGGGGGTTCCTGGTCCAGGCCTCTTTCTAGTGATGTTTGCTGGTTCTTCTAGTCCACAGGATGATGGCATTAAGCCAGTGTTTCTCTTTAGCAACCCTACTGACATTTCTAATTGGATGATTCTTTGTTGTGAGGGATGTCTCCTTTATGGTAGGATGTTTAGCGACATCCGTGGTCTCTACCCGGGAGACGCCGGTAGCACCAACCAGTTCTGACACCTGAGATATCTCTGCATTGCAGTCTCCCCCAGGAGGCAAAATCACCCCCCTACCACCCACCGCTGGGAACCACTGCATCAGGCAGACCATACATGCTGCTGCTGCTGCTGCTGCTAAGTCGCTTCAGTCATGTCCGACTCTGTGCGACCCCATAGATGGCAGCCCACCAGGCTCCCCCGTCCCTGGGATTCTCCAGGCAAGAACACTGGAGTGGGTTGCCATTTCCTTCTCCAATGCATGAAAGTGAAAAGTGAAAGTGAAGTCGCTCAGTCGTGTCCAACCCTCAGCGACCCCATGGACTACAGCCTACCAGGCTCCTCCATCCATGGGATTTTCCAGGCAAGAGTACTGGAGTGGGGTGCCATTGCCTTCTCCGCAGACCATACATAACTTGCTTTGGACCAGAATACTTTAAACCCTAAATCGATCTGAGCCAGAGTACTTGAGCTGCAAACTTCAGTTACCCTAGACTTAGCTAGCTCATCGCATGTTCCAAATCCTTGAATGGAGGTTATATGCTCATTGGAAAGACAGGCTGGTCACAAATGGCTTTTCATTTCAGTCACAAATGGCTGAAAGAATTTCATTACGTTGAGCCCCAAAGTCCTACCAAAATGGGCTTCATTAAGTTGCAAGAGAAATTACTTAACCAGACTAAGCTGTGGTCTTTGACAAAGCTAGCCTTCTTTCATCTCATTTACAAACCCCCCTTCCACAAATCCATTAAGGACAGCTACATTGAATATTGAAGTACATGTGACTTTGAGGACTAGGAGTTTGGAAATGAATCAAATGCTTATTTATAACATGCATTTTATATCTTTGATTTAAACTTTGGTGGAATTTGAAAGAGTACTCATCACTGACCCCAGGACAGCTCTGAAGCACAGATACAAGAGAAGGATCATAAGCTTAGACCCTGTCCACATGCTGATGTGACTGTGGGTCATGCCTCTCTTTCCACTTGTCAGTGAAGAGGTTGGAGTACAGAAAGCATTTCTAAACTTTGTGCCGGATTGGCTTAGTTTACTGGGGAAGGTTGAGGCCCCACAGCCTGATGCAGTCTCAGTCGCTTTTTTCACATTTAGCATCCAAACTGTGCTTTGACTGGATTTCTATGTGGCACTTTGGTATATGACACCACCACAGGAGGATTTCTTTGAATCAGATGCTGAGATGGAGACTTGTACACAAGGTGTTTTTCAGGAACCAACACCATCGAGGGAAATAGGGAAATTAATGAAAAGATTGAAGAATGGATGTTTTTCGAGTTTGTGTATGTATGTGTGTATACATAACAGGCAGACCTCAGGAATATTGTGAGTTCTGTTCCAGGCTACTGCAATAAAGCAGATCTTATAATAAAGAGAGTCACAGGAATTTTTTTGGTTTCCCAAGACACATAAAAGGTATGTTTATACTGTACTATAATCTATTAAGCATATTGCAATAGCTTTATGTCTAAAAATGTACAGAATTTAATTAAAAAATACTTTATTGCTAAAAAAATACTAACCATCATCTGAGCCTTTAGCAAGTTGTAGTAATAATATCGAAGATCACTGATCACAGGTTATAATGACACATACGGTTTATAGCAATGACAAAGGTTGAAATGTGAGGATTATCAAAATATTACACAGAGACATAAAGTGTCTCTTCATGCCAGTAGACTTATTTGATACAGGATTACCACGAACCTTCAATTCATAAAACTTGCAGTATCTGCAAAGACCAGCTAAGGGAGGCACATTAAAATAAGGTATTGTTGTTGCTTTAGTCTCCAAGTTGTGTCTGATTCTTTTGTGACCCAGTGAACTGTAGCCCACCAGACTCCTCTTTTCATGGGGTTTGCCAGGCAAGAATACTGGAGTGGGTAGCCATTTCCTTCTCCAGGGTATCTTCCATATCCAGGGATCGAACTGGAGACTTCTGACACATATTCTGCAGTGCAGACAAATTCTTTACTTCTGAGCCACCAGGCTTCCCAAAATGAAGTAAGCCTACAACCCACTTCAGTATTCTTGCCTGGAGAATCCCATGAGCAAAGGAACCTGGCAGGATACAGTGCATAGGGTCGCAAAGACTCAGGAATGACTGAAGAGACTTAACACTCATGCACACACACATGTGTATATGTGTGTATGTCTATATGTATTAATATAATATATATGGGCTTCCCTGGCACCTCAGCTGGTAAAGAATTCACTAACAATGCAGGAGATCCTCGTTCAATTCCTGGGTTGGGAAGATCCCCTTGAGGAGGGCATGGCAACCCACTCCAGTATTCTTGCCTGGAGAATCCCCATGAACAGAGAAGCCTGGAGAGTTACAGTCCATGGGGTGGCAAAGAGTCAGATACAACTGAGTGACTAAGCACAGCACAACACATAATATGTGTGTGTGTGTGTGTGTGTGTGTGTGTGTGTGTGTATAAAGACAAATTGATTAATACAATACTTTCATGGGCCTCCCAAATAATCCTAAAATGCCATGTCTGTTTCTCTGTTAGCTCTCCCATATGGATATGAGAGTTGGACCACAAAGAAGGCTGAGCACTGAAGAACTGATGCTTTCTAATTGTGGTGTTGGACAAGACTCTTGAGAGTCCCTTGGACAGCAAGGAGATCAAACCAGTCAATTCTAAATGAAATCAACCCTGACTATTCATTGGAAGGACTGCTGCTGAAGCTGAGGCTCCAACACTTTGACCACCTGATGCAAAGAACCAGCTCATTGGAAAAGACTCTTATGCTGGGAAACATTGAAGGCAAGAGGAAAAGGGGGCAACAGAGGATGAGATGGTTGGATGGCATCACTGACTCAGTGGTCAGTGCTACCTACCAAACACTGAGTCTTCCAAGTTTGTAGGCATGTTAGCTCATATTAAGCATGCATAGTCATGTTTCCCCCTGGATCTAGACACAGTTTTAAATCCAGGGGACCTGTAACACTCAGCCAGTGCAAAACTATCTTTCCTCAAAGAGTTAACTGCTATAATATACAATATTTGTTTTTCTCTTTCTGACTTCACTTCACTCTGTAGGGCAGTCTCTAGGTCCATCCACATCTCTCTAAATGATCTGTTTTGTTTTGTTTTTCCTTTTATGGCTTAGTAATATTCCATTGTATATATGTACCACATCTTCGTTATCTATTCCTCTGTTGATGGACATTTTAATTGCTTCCATGCCCTGGCTATTGTAAGTAGTGCTGCTATGAGCTTTGGGGTGCATATATCTTTTTGAATTATGGTTTTCTCTGGACAGAAACTGGCACAACATTGTAAAGCAACAATATTTCAATAAAAATCAGTTTCAAAAAACTGCTAATGAGAAAAAAAATGTGTTGGAGTGGTGTGGCTTGATTACCAGTGTGATCTTCTCCTCTGCCAGTGAGGAATTTTTTTCAGAAGTACTTTCTAGCCAATGGTCCTTCATTAATACCATCCCTGGGAGCTCAGACAGTAAAGAATCTGCCTGCAATACAGGAGACACAGGTTCAATCCTTGGGTTGGGAAGATCCCCTGGAGAAGGGAATGGTTACCCACTCTAGTATTCTTTCCTGGAGAATTCCATGGACAGAGGAGCCTGGGGGGCTGCAGCCCATGGAGTCAGAAAGAGTTGGACACGACTGAGAAATGAACACTCTCAGTTGTCTACCAACACAAGCCTCTTTGTGACAGATTTCCAAGATAGGTGCAATAGTTCCTTCCATGTCTGTATGTGTGATCTTTACAATATGATTTTGTGACTCTTCCATCAAGAGACGGACTCTGTTTCTCTTCTCTTAGAATATGACTCACGCTGTGATGGGCTTTGGGGAACTGAATAGTGGAAACAATGTTTTGTACCCTTCCTGCAAGGCCCCAGGGGCCTTTGGATCTTCCCTCTTGAGACTCCATGGTGTTTCCATATATTATAAGAAGTCTGAGCTTGTGTTCTTGATGATGAGAGAGCATATGGAGAGATAGGCCCAGCTGATAGACCAGCCAAAATTCCAAGTCTGAGTACAAGGCGATCCTAACTCTCCAGTCCCCAACTAGTACAGCCACTTGAGAGATTCCAGGTGAGACTAGCAGAAAGTGAAAAGTGAAGTTGCTCAGTCATGTCCAACTCTTTGCAACCCCATGGACTGTAGCCTACCAGGTTCTTCCGTCCATGGGATTTTGCAGGCAAGAATACTGGAGTGGGTTGCCATTTCCTTCTCCAAGAGATCTTCCCAACCCAGGGATTGAACCCCAGTCTCCCACATTGTACGCAGATGCTTTACCGTCTGAGCCACCAGGGAAGTGCCCAGACTAGCAGAACCACTCAGCTAATCCCAGCCCAAACAGCTACCAGAGAATTGTTGGCAACTGACATGATGGTGGCTTTATGCCACTAAGTTTGGGGAAACTTTTTTTTTTTTGCTTTTACATAGCAATAGATAGTTGATACAGGATCTTGGAATCCTGGGAAGGGAAAATGGAAATTTTTATTCCTTCCCTTCAGGAAATTCTCCTTGGCCCACTGTGCAACATAGTTCTCTCACCGTGGGATGTGCTAGGACGGGTAACATTCTGCCATTAAATTGCAGTCATTCTTTTATATTCTTCTTCAAGGAAAGCATTGCACTTGGGAATCTGTCTGTCTCTCTCTGTCTATCTATCAATAACTCAAGGAAGACTACATGTTTGACTATTGGAGGTGGAGGTGATGGAATTCCAGTTCAGCTATTTCAAATCCTGAAAGATGATGCTGTGAAAGTGCTGCACTCAATATGCCAGCAATTTGGAAAATTTAGCAGTGGCCACAGGACTGGAAAAGGTCAGTTTTCATTCCAATCCCAAAGAAAGAATATGCCAAAGAATGCTCAAACTACTGCACAATTGCACTTATCTCACACGTTAGTAAAGTAATTTGCAAAATTCTCCAAGCCAGGCTTTAGCAATACGTGAACCATGAACTTTCAGATGTTCAAGCTGGTTTTAGAAAAGGCAGAGGAACCAGAGACCAAATTGCCAACATCCGCTGGATCATGGAAAAGCAAGAGAGTTCCAGAAAAACATCTATTTATGCTTTATTGACTATGCCAAAGGCTTTGACAGTATGAATCACAATAAACTGTGGAAAATTCTTCAAGAGATGGGAATACCAGACCACCTGACCTGCCTCTTGAGAAACATGTATGCAGGTCAGGAAGCAACAGTTAAAACTGGACATGGAAATACAGACTGGTTCCAAATAGGGAAAAGAATATGTCAAGGATGTATATTGTCACCCTGTTTATTTAACTTATATGCAGAGTACATCATGAGAAACGCTGGGTTGGATGAAGCATAAGCTGGAATCAAGATTGCCAGAAGAAATATCAATAACATCAGATATGCAGATTACACCACCCTTATGGCAGAAAATGAAGAACTAAAGAGCCTTTTGATGAAAGTGAAAGAGGAGAGTGAAAAAGCTGGCTTAAAGCTCAACATTCAAAAAACTAAGATCATGGCATCTGGTCCTATCACTTCATGGCAAATAGATGGGTAAATAGCGGCTGATTTTATTTTGGGGGGGCTCCAAAATCACTGTAGATGGTGATTGCAGCCATGAAATTAAAAGATGCTTACTCCTTGGAAGGAAAGTTATGACCAACTTAGACAGCATGTTAAAAAGCAGAGAAATTACTTTGCCAACAAAGGTCTGTCTAGTCAAGGCTATGGTTTTTGCATTGGTCATGTATAGATGTGATACATGCACTATAAAGAAGGCTGAGCACTGAAGAATTGATGCTTTTGAACTGTGGTGTTGGAGAAGACTCTTAAGGGTCCCTTGGACTGCAAAGAGATCCAATCAGTCCATTCTAAAGGAGGTCAGTCCTGGGTGTTCATTGGAGGGACTGATGTTGAAACTCCAATACTTTGGCCACCTGATGAGAAGAACTGACTCACTGGAAAAGACCCTGATGCTGGGAAAGATCGAGGGCAGGCGGAGAAGGGGATGACAGAGGATGAGATGGTTGGATGTCATCACCAACTCAAAGGACATGAGTTTGGGTGGACTCTGGGAGTTGGTGATGAACAGGGAGGCCTGAAGTGCTGCAGTTCATGGGGTTGCAAAGAGACGGACACTATTGAGGAACTGAACTGGACTGAACATGTGTGACAGTTTGCTTTCTGGAGATTGTTTCTAACTGAAAAGATAGAAATGAAAAGCTCAATTATTAAATTATTTTTTTTTAATTTTACTACCAAACTGACATCACACTTAGACAATAATTTATTAGTCATTATCCCATTATTGGATATCTATTATGTTTCTAAAATTTTACTACTGTATCTATTAAGAAAATATTCTTACATAAATCTCTGTTCACATTTCTAGCCATTTCTTCAATACATATTCCTAGAAACATGATTACTGATTTAAAGGATATGAATCTCTTTTTAAGCTCTTAGTGACCATTCAAACTACTTTCCAGAGAGGCCCAGAGAATTTATATCATTACCAGAAGTGCTAATAGTACCTATCTCTTTTCCCCTGCCATAATGGATTATTAACTTTTATTAACTTTTAAAAACTTTGCTGAATGTCTGAGCATGGAACACACTATTCTATTGTTACTAACACTTTTTTCATAAAAGTTTTTCTCCTTTTTGAATAATTTTCTTCTATTCTTTTCCTATTTGTAGTTTGGCCCCTTAAGTACATTCTTTTTCATATTAGTCAGAGCTCTTAATATTTAAAGTAAATATTGAATTTTTTCCTGATACTATCTTTCATACATGAAAAATAGCTAATCTACATTTTATGAGAAAAGCTATTAACAAATATTCATATTTATTGTATTGAAGCATTCATATAATCCCAATATATCTTCCATTCTTTTCCCTTTCTTTCTTCCACCGAAATAAGTATACAAAATCTTTTCTACAGTTGAATGCAATTTCAAATTTCCTACAGAATTTAGGTGTTCCATATCTAGTTCTAAGGTTGTTTTCAGTAAGAAAGGACTACAAGCCTCACTTTCTATAATAAAAAATTTAATGCTTATGAAAAACAAAGATGTATCAAAAACACTATTCTATTAGTCTCCTGAATTAAGGCAACTAGGTTTCTTCTAAGTAGACAGGTTTCCGCATGCATTTTTTGAAGTCAAAATTTATACTACACAAGCAACTGCTAAAGATATCTCTTGGTATTTGTAGAATAGATAAAATTTTGTTTGGAGGCATAATTTCATTGAATTGTCAGAGAAAAGATTTTAAAGATTAATAACATGGTCTGTATACAGTCTGCTGCTGCTAAGTCACTTCAGTCGTGTCTGACTCTGTGAGACCCCATAGACGGCAGCCCACCAGGCTCCCCGTCCCTGGGATTCTCCAGGCAACAACACTGGAGTGGGTTGCCATTTCCTTCTCCAAGGCAGGAAAGTGAAAAGTGAAAGTGAAGTCGCTCAGTCGTATCCGACCCTTAGCGACCTCATGGACTGCAGCCCACCAGGCTCCTCTGTCCATGGGATTTTCCAGGCAAGAGTACTGGAGTGGGGTGCCATTGCCTTCTCCGCAGTATACAGTCTATAGGACTGCAAAGAGTCAGACAGGACTGAAGTGATTTAGCATGCGGGTCACCAACAGAAGCATTAGAGGTGATAAAGCGACATCACTACTTCCATCTCGCATACAAGCATCTTTACTCCTGAATTCCCTTCTGGAATCTGGATGAGAGTTTTTACAAAAAAAAAAAAAGTCTGGTGTTTCTGACCCTCAGGACATTTGCACCAACATTTGGGAAATGAGAGTGGACAGGAGGTGGTTCTTTGCCTGCCGTAATTTGTGTTTCCTCTCCTAGAACCATTCACCCTCCAACTTTTCGTCCCAGCCGTGCGAATGTCTAAACAGGTTTTTAATATTATCTTCTCCTTAAAATGAATGACTATGATTTTATTTCTGCATCACTCTCCTTTCTTTTTCAAAGAAACAAAGAAAGTGATGTCAAGAGGGCAGCTTTTTTTTTAAGATTTTGGGTGCATGCCTTTCTTGCCTTTTTGGAATTCTCATTACCATGGAAACTCACAACCACAATTCTTCTGAAGAGTTCTGTTTTAATCACAGATGCAGACTACTCCGATATGGCCCAATGAAATGACCAGCATTTCGGTCTTTCCTCTTCACAGGTAATATTCTCATCCTGGAACCAGGTATTGTAGTAAGGCAAGGTATAGTTTTTGGCCTGCTTTGTGATGTCTTCTCTCTTGCTACAGTGCGAGCCTAACATCCCTTGCAGTGCTGAGTTTTATCAATTTTTTTAAAACTATGGATTAGTACCTATAGTATTGCCCCACAAGTTAGTCAACCAACTTAAAATGGAGGTGTCATTCTTTTAAAAAATCTATTTCTCTTATAAACCTTTGTCATTTGTATTAAAATTATAAGTTCATAAGATTTGTTCATTTTGAAATTGTTTTGCAAGTATGCCTGACAGATATGAATTCTTCCTATCCTCTGCATTTCATTGAAAAACAGCTAGCCTGAAATAACTCTACAGGTTCCAAGAACAGGCCTGATTTTACTGCTGCATGATTGGCATTAAGCAGGCTCCGAAATTGGAGGTTTAAAGGAAAGATAGAAAACAAGTAGGGTTTAAGAGAAATAAATAAAGGGATAATGAAAAAAAATGGAGTCACCATCATCAGATGAGTGTATGCTGAGATGAATTCCAGAGAATGTCCAACAAACAATTTTTAAAATAGAGTCCAGAAATTCATTACTAAATTGGTCCACTCAAAGAAGAGATCCTAAAGGAGAAATTTCAAGGTGTTTGTCCCTAAGATTTTGCTTATTGCTTTTATCATTATTGCTTGAAATACCAAATTTACATTTCCCAGCAATAAAAGGAAATAAGTTGACTTTTCAATGAAAAAATAAAAAGAACAAGTTATTTAACAAACCTAATTTAAGCCTAAAACCTAAGATATGGTGTCTGTTTTATTTTTTAACATGTTTCTTCTTAAAAAAAAAATTATTTATGTTTATTTTTATATTGCCAGTGCCTACTCCTAGCTGCAGCACTTGGGATCTAATTCATGACCATATGGATGGATGGAACCCCAGGACCCCTGAACTGGGGAGTTCAGAGTCTTAGCCACTGACCCACCATGGAAGTCCCCCCTGCTTTATTTTGACTTTCATTCTCATTGCTGGCATTAGAAAATATCAGCATATCAGTAACATTTGACTTTACATAATGCATTTTGCAAAGCAATTATAATCCCCTGACATATACTTTTTCCATAGATCAACTGGTAAACATCCTTATTCATATGTAATCTTTAAAACATTATCTAAGTGCATAAGTAAATTAATGCTTATCAAATTAATTCCTACTCAATTAAGTTACATCTAATTATCAAATCACTAAAAGATGCTGAAGAGATGAATGAGATACTAGGGGTATTTCTACTGTCTTAGGGAGATCCTAGGAAGCCATCACCCAGTAGCAGGTTGTACTGAGCCAAGAAAGCCTCGCAAAAACACAGAAAGAAAATCACCTCTTCTTACAGCTTCACCAGATTGAAGTAGAATTAAGATCACATATCTTTACTAACCCTATAAGATGATTCTGAATTATCTACTGGAGTTTTACTCTCCTTAAATTCTGCACATCCAATTACCATGATGCATTAAAGAAAAAAAAAAAAAAAAACCTTAGGGAGATTTACCAGCCAAGATGTTAGTCCTGGTTACTATGAATTCACAGAAAATAAACCAGAAGGGCAGTTCTGACTGCCTGAAGACCACCTGCTACCGTGCTGGCTCTTTTGGCTCTGAGCGATGATGTTGAAATAAGCTCCAGAAGCATGGTGTAACACGTGCCGGGGTTCCTGCATCTGCTGTGGGGTGTGTGGGTGCATGTACACATGCTGTGTGTGTGCGCATGTGCTCATGTGTGTTTGTGTAGGTAGGAAGTTATAATAGCTCAGATCCATGAGTTGGTAATTGTAAAAAATAAGACAGAGAAAGGACCAGATTATGCGTGAGCTGGTCTAAGGAGCCTTGGACTTTGTTATACATAAGAGCTCTAAGCAGGGGATAAAAAGCAAAGCAAGCTTAGGGAGCCCACTCTATTGCAGTGTGCGGCAATGAAAGGGGGCACTTTAGAGAAAAGAGTTAAAATACAGACCCGAGTAAGTAAGTGTTTCACAAATAGAATCTGGACCAAAGCAGCTGTAATTGGAAAAGGAAGAAATAGAGACTTGCAAATATCCCTTTGTAACCTAAGCTTTCATTAATGATTAAAGTATTTTGGATCTGATTTTAATTCATATACACAGATTTGAATATTCTCTTTTCAAAGTAATATCATATTGTAAAGGTTTATAATAGATAGAGGTATGGTTTTGAGGCTATAGTTAAAAATCAAACTGTGAATTAAATCTGAAACTCAACAAGGAGCTTGGTGTGTCTGGTTAAGGGTATGGACGTATTTCTTTGAACTATTCTATTTCTGTAAGTTTGAATTCATATAAAAATAACAAGAAATAAGGGAGTACATGGTTAAAAAAAAAAAAAGGAGCTTCTTACAATACTCTCCTCCTCTCTGTCTCAGACAGATTTGAATTTGCCATTGTTCATTTGTCTACTTCTATCTAGTCAGTCAGAACTTCACATTCTGATGAAGATGGTAAATGAATAGTTGTTGATCTTAAAGAAGTTAAGGGCTTCCCAGGTGGCTCTAGGGGTAAGGATCCTGCCTGCCAGGGCAGGAGGCATAAGAGATACGGGTTTGATCCCTGGGTCAGGAAGATTCCCTCGAGGAGGGCATGGCCATCCACTCCAGTATTCTTGCCTGGAAAACCCCATGGACAGAGGAACTGGTGGGCTACAGTCCACAGCGTCACAGAGTTGGGCAGAACTGAAGAGACTTAGTACACACAAGCCAGGAAGTTAAATAACATGAATAAACCATCTGAGTGATTTAAAGTCAAAAAGATTATTTTGCCAAAATTTTAGGCTGACAAAAATTCTTTTTTTAATTAATTTTTTATTTTGTATTAGCTGATTAACAGTGTTGTGATATTTTCAGGTAGACAGCAAAGGGACTCAGACATACATATATATGTATCCATTCTCCCTGAAACTCCCCTCCCATCCAGGCTGCCACATAACATGGAACGTACTTTCATGGGCTATACAATAGGACCTTGTTGGTTATCCATTTTAAACATAGAGGTGCATACATGTAGGCTGACATAAATTCTATCCTTTTCACCATTGTATAATTGGATGGGGAGTGTTCACACTGGCCAAATGCATTAACTAATAGTGATCATCACTGTCAACCGAGGTTATTCCAAAGATTAAGGAAATCAAGGTTATTTAAACTTCCAAGGATCATTAACTTCATGGAGTGATTATTTTGAGTGACTCTAAAGATACTCTATTAGTTCACTGGATCATACCACCTGGACACACTGTGGTCCCTGCATTACTGGCTGACTGGGGAGTTGAGTGGGAATGGAGCTGGCTTTTCTAGTGGTCAGCCAGAGCAGTAAGAAGCTGTGTCTGGTGCCAAAGTTTTGAGTGGTTTGAATGAAATGACTAAAATGGTTATACTCTGTATGACCAGGCTACTCAGAGATAACAAAGCCTCCCTCAGATCCACTGCATGTATTTGGACGCACAGCCTCTCATCCCTTAATTCCTCTGAGCTGAAAGTCGCTCAGTCGTGCTCAACTCTTTGTGACCTCATGACTAAAGAGTCCATGGCATTCTCCAGGCCAGAAAACTGGAGTGGGTAGCCTTTCCCTTCTCCAGGGGATCTCCCCAACCCAGGGGTCCAATCCAGGTCTCCCACATTGCAGGCAGATTCTTTACCAGCTGAGCCACCAGGGAAACCCCCTCTGAGCTGAAATTGAACTCAAATAGTGATCATTGTCCCTTCTTCAACAAAACTCCCCAAAAAAGGAATTCAGAAAAATAAAATCTACATAATTGTGTGTTGCAAAGATTAATGGGAAAATACAGTAAGCATATCATCAAACCAAAAGTACTGAGGTAAGGGAAAATAAAGCAATTAAAACAAATAAATAATAACATGGAAATGGAATGACAATGTTTGCTCCTAGTTTTCCCCTCCTTTCATTTTTTTAAAAAATGACTGTGTATTTTATTTTCAATACCACTTCCTCTTTCTTAGAAAATTATTTGGAAAGTTATTTTTTATCTATGAAGTATATTGCAAGTGAAGATTATATATAAATAGATTAAAATTTTATATAGATGAAATGATTAGCAAGCCTTGTGAAAATAAGTGATTGAATAATAAAAACTTGTCCATTTCCCAATGTGTGTGGGCTTTCATCCTGACTCTTTAAGAATCCTGCAAATACAAGTAGTCACTTAATAAAAATGCAAACTAGTCTGCATGCTCCTATTTCCAAAAAGAGGCAAACACAGTGTACAAAGAAAGCATTTGCTTTTAGCATCTTAAATCGAATGTACCATGTAGGTGTAATACAATTTCCCTCAAGTTTTTCTTTTTTTCATTAACATTTAACTTTGCGTACTTCATGTTAAAATTTGGTTGTAATATGGACTTATGAAAAGATAAATAAAGAAAACAGAAATAAGGTTTCTGACAGTGTCTTGCTCTTGCCCTCTTCTCTGAAGTTGAGTTGTGAAAGGCTCTAACAAGGCCTGCTCGTCAGTTGCTCCAAGAAGTTCTTCATGACCTCCATGCCAATGTGTGGCTCCCACATGGTTTAAAAACAGCAAGGCTCGGCATTTGACCAATTGAAGATACAGTGGTATGAAAAATAGCTCTAAAGGAATGAGTTCTTCTGGTGGTCATCTGGAACACAGCATAGACGCACTCAGCTTACAGTGGGAATAGAAATCAGCATATGATTTCTTTAGATCACATGCCCCATTTGTTGCCTGAATCAATGAAGCAAGAGGCAACTTTTCAGCCTGTGAACGTTCAGTGTAAAAGGATTTCATTTAAATGCAAAGTTCTTCTTCGTAGTCCTATGATGCTATGTTAACACTTTCATGCTGGTAACGGTGGGCCTACCTGATGTGTCTGGACACTTGCTAACATATGCATCTATTTCACTGTATGTCTCAAGATAAGATGAGATAGGAGGTCCATCATTCACATACTAAAAAATAATTCACCGTTAGGTGGTGCATGTTAGAAACATATGGCGAAATCAAAAGCCCAACGTGGATTCTCTTCTGTTCTCCCACGATGAGGCAGACGAGGAAGCAGACGAGGAAGGGGCACGCACTAATGAAAGAGGTGAATTTTCACCCCATTCCTGTTACTGCAAGGGGTCCTCTCAGTAGAATGAATATTTATTTTAATAAATAGCATGACGGTCCAGATTCCTATTTGTGATCTCTCAACATGCGCTTGTCCCAGATTTTTTTATTTTAAAGATTTTTACTGTGCGGCTTTCATTTACTTTGGGGTTGTTTAAATTCACCATTTATCTCATATGCTAGATATGCCCTTTAGTTCACAGCATGCTGCTGAATTTATCTTCCTGTATGTAAAATTTGGCACGATTTCTGTAATGCAAGAAATAATAAATGTGTTTTCATTGTTTTGCCATGGAATGAAAAAAAAAAGATTATTAAATTTATACTCCTATTTATAAAACAAATCACTCTTGTTGGATATAAAACTGAATTCTTCTTTCTCAAAATGCTTATAAGAGAGAGAGAGAGACTCTCTCTCAGGGATAGAGAAAGGGGAGGAGGTGGAACAAGAATAGCAGTTAGGAATTGTTTGCTCTCTCTATTTGATAAATCTACCCCTAAAAAACTGATAAATCCTTGGGTTTTTTCTTACCTCTTTACCCTTTCCCCCTCTTCTATTATCTTTATCATATGAATTAATTTCCCTAGAACAGGTCAGTCACAATGGAAATTTGAGTAGAAATATACAAAGTGAAAGTGGAAGTTGCTCAGTCGTGTCCGACTCTTTGCCACCCCATGGACTATAGTCCGTGGAATTCTCCAGGCCAGAAATTCCGAGTGGGTAGAGGTTCCCTCCTCCAGGGGATCTTCCCAACCCAGGGATCGAACCCAGGTCTCCCGCATTGCAGGTGGATTCTTAACCAGCCGAGCCACCAGGTAAAACCAGAAATACATGAACACTATGAAAAACAGCATTCTATCACACACACATACGCACACACACACACACGCACGCGCACACACACACAAATGCAAAATCTTTTTGCAGTGTTAGAGATGGGGAACAACTTAGGGCACACTTTCCTCAGCTCACTTTCCCCAGCGATTATCTGTAGAGTGCTCTGACTGGAGACATGGGTTTTGAAGAGTCATACACCTGGATCTGAATCTTAGGACACCTGCTGCTTTCCAGCTTTGTGATCTTAGGCAGGCTTCTTAACCTTTGTAAGTTTCAGTTCCCTCATCTATGAAGTTGGTATAATACTTATTTATAGGCTTGTCATGTATGGCAGTAAAGTAGCAAAATGATATGCCTAAGATCTCTGTTGCTGTGTATAGAATATAGATACACCATAATTTTAGTGATTACTCTTTTATGGATCATCTATGATAATGAAATGGTATTTTTGTTTATGGCTTTATTGTGAGTGTGTCTTCATAGACTTACACTTACTGCCCTTAAGTTTCACAAAGGATTATCATCAAAGTCAGTAAGCTTGAAGCCTGCTGGAGTTTGTCTTTCAATAGTGTCTGATGAGTGGAGGGGGTTTCCCCAGTGGCTCAGCCATAAAAAACTCCATCTGCAATGCAGGAGTTGCAGGAGACATAGGTTCCGTCCCTGGGTCAGGAAGATGCCCTGGAGGAGGGCATGGCAACCCCACTCCAGTATTCTTGCCTGGAGAATCCCATGGACAGAGGAACCTGTTGGGCTACATTCCATGGGGTCGCAAAGAGCTGGACATGACTGAAGCGACTTAGCAGGGCAGGCATGATGAGTGGAGAAGAAGCAGTGTGACATTGTGAAGGAAACAGAGCAAGGAGAGAAAGGGGGCCAAAGTTCAAATCTCTTGCCCGATATCCTTTCACTTAAAATTTAAACCAGTCACTGGGAGTTTCTGGGCCTGATTTATTACACCGTGGAAACAAGAATGACATGATCTCACCTAGCGAAAGGCAGAAATCTGGGCCAAACCCCTAGTTTTGCTGACCTTCCCAGACACGAACTTTATGTAACTGTAAATGATTTTTTAGTGCTCATTTATTTTATTCTTTTTTAATGCAAAGTCATCATGGAATGAGTAGAGAGAAACTAGGCAAGTGACACTGCCTGATACGACTTTCCATATTGAAGAAAATGTTCTGTGCTGGTGGTCAATATGGCAGCCCTCTAGGCACATATGAGTGGGAATTGAAATACTGACATCATGCTAAAGAAGTGAGGTTTTCATTTTATTTAACTTTAATTAAAAATTGAAACAACCACATGTGACTGGTGGCTATAGTATAGGACAAGATGACCAGACTATAGAAAAACATCAATCAGAGATGTCTCACAGGCCTAGTCATTGCATTAAAATAAATTGTTAGGTTATTGAGAAAGTTCATCACTTATTGGAATAGGCAGTATATGTGAACACATGAGAGTAACACATTTTTTGGAAGGGATTACATTTTTATCTGCTAAAGTTTTAACGTGGAAAGCAGTAATATCCTTTAAAAATTTATTTCTAAAAATTTAGTTCCTTCTAAGTATTCTTTTGTTGTATCAAAAAGGAGTGTTCCTGATGAAAGCCTCATGATTTACGTTGTTGGATTGGTGTCCCACCCATTCCATCTTGAGTATCTTTTATCTCTTTATTAAATGGTAGTGAATGAAGAGAAAGTATGGAAATTTTGTGGTGGAAGTTTGTAACAGGTGTAGCCCCAAGTTTAGATAACATGTGAAAAAAAAAAAGAAAAGAAAGTTACTTTGAGTCAAAATAGACTATATAAGAAAAGTAGATGACTTCTCAGTTATTGGGAAACCATCAGTATTTGAAATTCTGCAATGAGCATCTTAATATTTTATTCAATATTTGATTATTTAAAATTTACTATTTAGTGGTTTATTTAAATTAGCATCTAAATAAAATCTAGATTTTTTAACTAGTGACATTATTTTTTAATAATGTCACTTATTTTCCTGTTGCAGATTGTTTAAGGAATTGCAAAACAATCATTTTAGAGAGTTTTACATTTCACAAAGCACTTCTATAAGCGCAGGTCATTATTTGCTGTAATAATGGAATAGTCCTAAATCACCACAGTATTTTGCGTTTTATTCTTTAACTACTAAAACTGAGTTTTTAGCCAGTTTAAATGACTCCAATGATCACAATATTAAGAGTCTGAGAATCAAAATTCCAAATTCTGTGTTTTTGCCTTAAAGCTTTCCCGTATCTACTTGACTCATAGCACTGATTAGGTGGTTTTCTCTAAAAAAGTCAATATGCCACTGAAAGGGGTACTGGCTTCACGTCTTATGCATGCTTTTGTTGGGCAGATAATCCTTTGCTTCAGAAAAAAATTCTCCTGTGGAAACTCACAGAGGATAAACATAAGCCCATATGTGATCTATGGTTCTGAGAATCAGTCCCCTTCCCAAGTGCTTTGTGAATCACACTTATTTTGAGGTTCTTTTGCTTTATTTGGATTCAAATTGTTTTGCTTCCCCTTACTCCAATAAAGGTTGCTTAGTGGGTTCTATTCAAAATGAACAGATCTTATTTTAAAGCTGTATTAAAAATACAATGTCCGTTGTAAGGGGTCTGCCTGAAATGTCCTTCTTTCCACACACACCCTCCAGGAATGTCCACTGTGCATGAAATGGAACAGCTTTTATTAAGAGTTTATTGGATAGGGTTAAGTCCATACAACCTTGTGCCTCACTGAGGTGTAGAAAGTCTGAGGCATGACGTAATGGTCAGCACGTGACTTTTACTTCAGATTTTGCTTGTAAAAGAAATGATCCTTAATGGAAAACTGTTGCAAACAGATGTTCATAACTCTAGCATTGGTACTGCTTAAG